>NC_136068.1:1721285005-1722505005 GCF_964261635.1 Lissotriton helveticus | reverse complement strand
TGAGGAGTGAACACACATGAACTACATCATGCTATGCATGAGGGACACCACCATGTACACTCCCTGGTACTCACTCCAAAGCACATTGCATGTCTGCCCCACCAATGCACAATGCCTGTTGTGACACTCACACAACAGCTGCACAGTCAAAGGTAGTGGAGTCAGCACTCACCTGCTCCTCTGGTCTCCCATACAGCTTGCTGTACTGTGGTAGGATGCTGTCCAGGAGGGCCTGGTTCTCCTCCTTACTCAAGGCTGGGGCCCTCTCCATAGTACGAGCCATGATATGCCAGAGGATGCAGAGACAGCAGCAGTGTGGTCCACTCAAATGTTGTGTAGGCAAGTGCCCTCTCAGGGGTTCTTGCTGCCTTAAATCAGTGCTGCTGAGGGGCTTTCAGTTCAAGGAGTACAGAGTGATAGGTCAGATTCGTTCACATTGTACGTTTCCTCCAATCCCTTTAAACATACAGCTCTGACACGCATTCGCATCGTTCAAAATTTGGGCTTCAGCTCAACAATCACTTTGCAACATTGTATTTTTTGGGTCAACTGACTTTTGCAGGTCACCTGTTGGACACATAGCTACTCAGAACTCAGTATCCATGATACCCAGGATGCATTCAGGGTCTACTACTCGTCCCCTATGTGTCCCCTAAGTGATTTTGAGATCCACACACGTGTACGGTACGTTTCACGCTCTCGCGTATGGCACCATTACAATAGTGATACGATGTGCACACACGCCTGGAAAGTAGAGGTACGGTGCGTTTCACGCTCTTGCGTATGGCACCATTACAATAGTGATACGATGCGCACACACGCCCGTAAAGTAGGGGTACGGTGCGTTTCACGCGCTCGCGTATGGCACCATTACAATAGTGATACAATGTTCACACATGCCCGGAAAGTAGGGGTACGGTACGTTTCACACACTCTCGTATGGCACCATTACAATAGTGATACGATGCGCACACACGTCTGGAAAGTAGACTGTGCTTTTCCCATGGTGCGTTTTACACGGTGCATTTCACACGCTGATGCAAATGCAGGAGTACGGTGCATTTCACACGCTGATGTGAATGCAGGGGTATGGAGCGTTTGACACGCTGATGTGAATGCAGGGGTATGGTGCATTTCACATGGTGCTTTTCACACGCAGGGGTATGATGCGTTTCACACGCTGATGCGAATGCAGGGGTACGGTGCATTTCACATGGTGCTTTTCACACCCAGGGGTACGGTGTGTTTCACACGGTGATGTGAATGCAGGGGTACGGTGCATTTCACATGGTGCTTTTCACATCCAGGGGTACGGTACGTTTCACACGGTGTTGTGAATGCAGGGGTACGGTGCTTTTCACACGCTGATGTGAATGCAGGGGTACGGTGCGGTTCACACGCTGATGTAAATACAGGGGTATGGTGTGTTTCGCATGCTGATGTGAATGCAGGGGTACGGCGTGGTTCACACACTCACGTATGGCACCATTACAATAGTGATACGAGGCACACACAATGCAGAGATGTAGGGGTACGGTTAGCACAAGGATGTCTATCAAGTACTTGTTATTGCATACTTTCATATGCAGGCCCTAGGTGTGGCAGCCAGTGATATAGCACAGGGCATGTTTTCTTGTTGCACAATCGATGTGTTATGACCTGTAGACACATGTCATGTGTGATGGGACACTATGTGGCACACATCACCTTGACACTTCTCCCATGTGTATCATTAGGCAGATTTTGTCATGCACATCAACACTGGGATGGCACAGTCATCACTACCGGCGCCTGTCTCCTGATGCCAGGGACTGGGGCACTTTGTCAACTGACATGTCACGCTCAGCATGACCCTATGTGACTATGTCAGGTGTGTGTCATGTGTTACTATGAGCTTGCTTTTTGTGTTCCATAAACTGCATCTGCTGTTGGTGCATCTAACATGAGTCTGTGTTGAGATGGGAATGTTTTCACATCTACGCACACCATGCCACATGTGCATTTCCACGTCTGTTTGGACTGATGGCATCAGACATCATATTTTCCCTGGCATACATGCCTGTGTCTTGACAATGGCTGTGTTGTTTTGTTGTCACCTGTATACCTTAATCGCAATGTGTTTGATATGTACATTTGACATTCCATGTGACCTGTGCGTGTGCCTTGCAGTCAGCTGTCTGGATGGGATGACAACCTTCCACTGCAGGTTTGGTGACGTGTGTCACTCCAGTGATATCTTGGGCTGTTCACTCAGACCGGCCTAGCAGCTAATTTCAAGGCATGTCATGTTTTATTTGTCATTCAACAGGTGTATCTGGCTTTTCGTAGGAGTGCCAGCAAGCTGGCATATGTGTCCTGGATGTATTGCACACGCCAGACTCCATAGCGACCTGATGTCTAGTAGCAGATTTGCATGTGCTTTGTACATTGCCATTGATGTTGGCTGACTGTTAATTAGGCATGGGCGGATTTCACGGATCCACGATCCGCGAATTTTGCGGATTTGCGGATTGTTGATACGCAAAATCCGCGGATCTCCGGATTTTTTTTTTTGCAGATTGCGCTCGTGAAAGTAAAGGATGCAAAGGCCTCTATCCAGCATCACAGCTGATTTTCGACGGTAGATTTGGGAAGAAAGCACACCTGCCCAGCCTCGACAATGCTCACGATTGCTTTTGGGCTGATGAATGCGTCACTGAATTTGAGCTTCAACTAGGGCACATGCTTTATTGATATCTGTAAGTGCTTCCTGTTGAGGTTACATTTTTGTGACAGGACCATCGTGCCAGAATGAACCCTGCCCTTCATATCCTGTAACTATTTTAGGATGGTGCCGGCAAGCTGCCAGCGCCATCCTGCAATAGTTACAATGTTAGCTTCAACAGGAAGCACTAATAGATAAAATAAAGCAGGTGCTGGAGCACCAGCTTTATTTTATCTATTTGTGCTTCCTATTGAAGCTAACTTAGTAACTATTTTAGGATGGCGCTGGCAGTTTGCCGGCGCCATCCTAAAATAGTTAGAACTTCTTCAAGCTTAAAGGCTTGAACTTTTGCCCCCCGGATCCGTCGCTCGCGGATTTGCGGATTTTTGGTAAATTCGCGGGAGTTCGCGGATCGCTAATTTACCGAAAATCCGCAAAATCCGCGAGCGGAACGGATTTTGTGCTCACCCTTACTGTTAATCTCCATTATTCCCAAATATGTCCTGCAGGGCACCGCCTCTACCAAGGCCATTCCCAGACTTGGCTACCATGAGGGAACGAGCTTGCATCCGACGTTACAGATTCACTCAACAGTTGATTCGGGAGTTGACGAACAAGCTGGCACCACATCTTCAACCGCAACACATGTATCCTACAGCGCTGAGCCCCAAGATAAAGGTTATGGCAGCACTCCGTTTTTTTGCTACAGCTATGTTTTAATAAACCATAGCTGATGTGGGTGGAATGTCACAGACAATGTTCAGCCGTGTCCTGCGTGATGTTTTGGCAGCCATGTTGGAGCACATTGATGAATTCATCAAATGTCATACTCCTGAAGAGTTGAGAGATGTCAAGGGTGATTTATATGCTCTGGGAGGGATGCCACATGTCATTGGGTCCATTGATGGGACACATGTGGCTTTGGTGCCACCACAGGCACAGGAGCAGGCTTACCGCAACAGGAAACATTATCACATTGTGGTGTGTCTTGCTAACATGCTGATTTCCCACGTTTGTGCACGTTTTCCAGGATCAGCACACGATGCATTCATCATGAGGCGTTGCAGGGTGCCACAAATGATGCTGTAGCTGCGCAACAACCGGGCATGTCTTGTTGGTGGGTGAACTCTGTTTGTCCTGTGTATTTCAGTTTCTTTTGCTCTAACGGCATCTCCTGACCCACTTATTTACATGATGTATCTATGTAGGTGACTCGGGATATCCCAACATGCCATGGCTAATGACACCTCTCCGCACCCAAGAACAGCTGCAGATCAGCGGTACAATAATGCACACGGGCAGATCAGGCGAGTGATTGAGAGGACGTTTGGCCTCCTGAAGAGCCGATTCCGGTGCCTCGATAAGACCGGCGGATCCCTCCCATATGCACCGGACCAGGTCTGTAAGATCTTCTTCGTGTGCTGCATGCTGCACAACATGGCAGTTGAGAAGGCAGTTCCACTCATCCTGGATCCTGAGGAGCAGGAACATCTACCCATTGAGGATCAAGGGCTTGGTCACGATGCAAGTGATGAGGAGGAGGATGATATCCGGAGTCAGCTCATACGCAACTTCTTCTCATATTTGTGAGTCACTGGGAATGGGTGAGCAAGCTTGTAGCATTGAGTGGCATGTGTTGCAATGTGTGTGTCCAGCTGATTGTATGCAAAGTGACTTTGGTGTGTGTTCTGATGTGTCCGCAAGTGCTGATGTCATGCCACACAGTAATGCGCAATGTCTTTCCTTGAATTTTGCATGTGTCCTACATTGTTCCTGTTTTGTAACTCCCCATGTCTTTTGCAAAGATTTTTACCGGTGAACTTGTGTGTCTGTCATTCCCAGGTTGCTGTGCCTGTTGTCTGTTCATGTCATCTTTGTCCTCCTGCTAATCCTCATGATGATTGCAACGTGGGCTGAATCAGCGTTTCATGCATGGACATGTGTAAATGTCAGTTCAGCTAAGAGATCCACACAGGCTTTTTTGTGTTGGTATGGTTTGGGAATGTGTGGGAACTGTTTCTGTGCATGTTTTAGTAGCATGCATACATGTCTCATCACCATGGATCAAATTTTATGTTGCACCACTCCCATGACCTGACAGTCACCCTTCTTGACAGTCATCTGTAGTGGAGTGTGGAAGGCATCAATGTGTGTAAACCTTGCCCCTGACACATTGCGGATGCACCATGTTGACATTGTGTGGGACATCACAACAACAGGCCCTATGGGGCATTGCAGCCTCTCTGTGTGCAGCAGGATGTGTTTGGCTCATCCACTTAATCTTGTGTGCCAGTACATTTGGATTTCCAACAACCATGTTGTGAAGGTTTGGGCCAGCATATGTCCCACATGTTCTGTCAACTGTCCAGTGAGTCTGTTCGTATGGATGCATTGCCCTTTGTGCCAGTATGTCATGTCACTGTCACGTCGCTACCTCAGGGCCATTGGAGAACACTGCTTTGCCAGCCTTCTCGGTAAGTTGATAAGAAATTTCTATTCCAATGAAGCCACGAACGTTGCGTTGATGATTTCACAACTTTGCGCAGTAGCAAATGTAAACGCTTCACTGTCACCAGTCGGGTGCTGTTAATTCCATGATTCTCTTGTGGCGTGCTGCATATCCTGGTCATGGTATGGGTGCTTTTGTGCCATTGCTCCTCATTACTCTCTGTTGAGTTCCAGCCCACCTGCTTGTTCTGTTTGGCATTTCAAAACACAGTTGGTCAAGCCGATGACTGGCTCTTGCGGGGCTTCCTTGTATTTACCTAATTTCCTACCTCATTGGACGAGCTTCTTAAGGCTCATGCGGGGGATGCGTAATATTCCTACTTGACCCTCACTGATTCCCTGGGGTAACTACGGATTGTTGGCTTTCTGTGAGTCGCGCTGCAGCGCATTTGAATTTCTTTTTATTGGACCATATTCATACACTGTGATTTTCAGGATTATCGCATGGCTTTACTTGCCTTGACGCAGCCTGCAGAGCATCATACCCCTTTCATATCGCTGCAATACTCTGCTTCCTTTTATGTGTCTTCTGTGATCCTTGTGCTACTCGCACAATCCTTGGAACAGGATCATAATAGTGGCCATTTCTTTTGCAACTAGTACAACATAATCTTTGGTGTGTTATTGTGTTTGATCACCTTTCCATGTGCTATGAATTCATTTGCATTGTTCATCTCTGTTTTCACAGCAGGGGCTTGTAGAGCTCACCCAGAAGTATGCTCAATTTTCCCTGTTACGTGGCTGTTAAGACTTTTTTGGGTATGTTGATAACTGCTGGATAAATACATGTAAACGTATGGAACATCCTTCTTTGTAAGTGTGTAGTAATGTCCTTGTTCGATCCTCAGATCTAGTAGCACTTTCATTACTGTGATCCCAACTAGGATACTGTGGCTGTTGTTTTCCTTTACCGGTGTAACCGTTACAGTATAGGTCCTGAGGTATCCTAAGATTCAGTGACAAGAAGTGTTGAATCCTTATGCTTGTTTGGCTTTGTTTCAGATCTCCCTCCCTGCTGTTCCCTTCCTTTCCTTCCCTCGCCTGATCACCCTTTTGAGTCTGTCATTTCTACTCTATCGGGAGATGGACCACTTTGATCATCACACGTTTCTGAGGAATCAAGGCCCTGACAGTCACATGCAGTCCTGTGCACATTAATTCACCAGCAGTACAGGTAAACTCATTACATGACTGTTCATTTATTCTGAGCAATGGCACTGGCCATGGACATTGGCTCATGCAGCATGGCCTCAACACATACTTGATCTGTTTGTGTAGTGAATGTGTTCACCACAGTACAATGTGCCTCATCACTGTCACCGCAGATTTCCTGCCACTTTGCATGCGTCATCTATGGAATATTTGGCAAAGATTGTGCTTATGGGAGTATGTGTACTTTGCCAACATGCATGCAGTTCCTCATGGCTAATGATCCCTATTGTGCATGAAGTACTTGGTTGTGTATGTATTTGTGAAGGTTGCTACCCACAACAGCCGGGCAACACCTGCTGATGCTGTGTGTCCTGGGCGCAGCTTGGCCTTTTGGTGCCTGATCCTGTGCCAGTCATTTTTGGTAATTTGTCATCCATTTTCGTTGAGTGACCCATGAGTAACCAGACACTCCTTCCTTTCCATACACCTGTTACACTGTGCCTTTCTAACCTACTTGTCTTTGTGTGCTACTTTTTGCCTGGTGTCTCACCCCTTCCGCCGTCAGGTGTTCACTCATTCCTGCTGCTGCCTTCCCTGTGGCACCGCACCACCAAGTGCCCTGATTCTGCAACCCACACGCCTCCCAGATGCTCCTCCCTCCCTCCACCCATTCCTAATGCAGGCAGAATCTTGTCTGTGCCACTGTTGCGCCTCCTCCGTGCCAAAGGCAGGACCGTCAGCGCCTGTCAGCGCATGCAACGTGCACAGTGCAAGACACTCTGGTCCTTGCATGACCCACGTAACACAACAGACTCATGCTCCAGCCACCCTCCATACAATGAACACCAGACAATCAAACACCTGCTATCAGGCAATCCCTAAGCGCACACACAACAGCTTAACATGCTGTGTCTGGAACTCCTACTGCCTACACCGCACGGCCCCGCCTCACAGACCATGTCCGTACAACCAGGTCATGTGTCTCCTACTGCACACCCGCTCCATCCACCAGCACGCCATTGGACTCTGTTACCTCCTCAACACAAGAGCCCCACACATTGCCTTCATTACAGTAACCTGGTTGAACGCATCCTCAGCACACAACTTCAACATTGCCATCACAGACTGATACAAGATCACCCGCAGGGTCCGCACCAACAATTCAGGTGAATTAATTGAAATTCGTTCAGAAGTACACCCTCAGAGTTACATACAACAACAAGGACACACTCAGCATTGTGAAGCACCAGCACTTCAGGTTTCACACCAACCCCCTGACCCCCTGACCACTCAGTCTAACACTCATCTACAGATCTCCAGGCCGACACTCACAATTCCACTAAGCCATCAACAACTACATCAGCACGCAGGCTCTCACCTACACAGACTACATGTGGCAGAGGGACAGAAACTTCTGGCTAGCGGACAACCACACCACCATCCTTCATTGGTAGACCAACATGTGCATCCAGTTCTCCGACAAGCAACACACTGGCCCACACTCCGCTACATATCCCACAAAGATGCTTGACCTAAGTCACCACAGACGAGCTGTGTGGCACCCTCACCCAGGACACTCCAACCAACGCCACTGCCACACCTTGCAACCTCACACACTGGATCAGCGACTGATCCAACACTCTTGCTACATTGGCGGACTTTTCTGTGAAGTACAACAACAGTTAAGCCCCCTGGGACAAGGAAGACCTACTGGACCCATCCTTGGAGCCCACCTCCGACACGTCATGAATGTCTCCTTTGAGTACGTCACATGCCATGTGAGCTGGAGGCATGCAGAGACCCAAGCACTTCTTTAACAATTGACAGCAGTACCACAGGATTGCCAGGAGCATTACCCTGCTTCTCTACCCGGTAAATGTCATCAAGAAGACAGTCAACGGGCAACTGACCAACTCCCTCTGAGCAAACACCTCCAGGCAACCTGCCCCAGTCCATCTTCCACAGTAATCACCCCACTGCAACAGCCCTTATTGCCACCAACGACATTTTGGACCCTGGTCAACAATGGTGAGACCACCACCCTCATCCCCTCGACCTCTCAACGGTATTCAACACCATGTGCTACCACACTGTCATATCACACATCTCCAACACTGGGATCCAGAGGAGGGCCCAGGATGAAATTGCCAAGTACCTCACCAGCAAGGCCCAGGGAGTCCGCCTCCCCCCTTCAGCACGTAGTACACTGGGGTCATCGTGCCCATGCCCCAGGGCTCATCACTCAGCGTGACGATCTTCGATGTCTCCATAACCCCCCTCTCCACCATCACATGTGCACACGACCTCATCATCATGTCCTATGCCATTGACACCCAGCTGCTCCTCACCCTCACCAGAGACCCAGCCACTCCCAGTTCCAACTTTCAAGAGGGCATGAGGTGCGTTGACGAATAGATGAACATCAGCCACCCGGGGCTGGACTTGGACAAGTACGCAAGCAGGTGTTCATCATGCACTCCTCGCTCGCAATAACCATGCAACTCAACACCATCTCTACCTCACGCTGCAACTCCCTCTACATGCTGCAAATGATCTTCAGGTAGATCCACTCCTAGGCAAGTCAGACAGTCACCCAGGTCCATGACACCAGCCGGCTCTACTACGGCAACGCCCTCTAGGCAGGAACAACAGCCAGACTCCAGGGGGACTTGTGCACATCCAGGGGTCATCCGCACACCTCATCCTCAACATCCCCTGCCACAGCCACATGAACGTCCACCTGAGATACCTACAATAGGCTCACTGTCAACTGCAGGATCACCTTCAGACTCCTCAGCCACACTCAGGAGGCACGTCACAACCCCACAACCCCACCCCCAAAGACGAACATGGACTCCCATCCAACACCTCATTGCCCCATCTCCGTCCAGCCAACCTTGCCCTGGGCACCATTCATCACATCCACAGTACAACTGCATGCAGGAGATAGTTGTCCCACCTCACCAAACAGACCTGGTAATCCCTCCCCGGGCAGCTCTGCATGACCCATGACCTCTACACCATCATAACACTCATCCAAACCTGTCTGTCTGAGCAGTATGGCAAGCCCCCCCCCCCCCTCAGCAGCTTGAAACCATCACAGGTGAGTATTGCGCTCCATGTATGTATTTAATGATACATTGTGACCTATGTGTGTCCTCGACCAGACTCAGAGCCCAGTGTCTGGATGGCTTGAGTTTGTTCCACACTCTGGCATACTTTGACATATCCCCACACGTATGTTGTTGACTCATGCCAAATGACTGCAACATAAATATTACTTGTTATCTTTTTTGTTTATTTATCTGTCTTGTACGTGAAACGTGAGTAAGTGCTAGGTGCTGTACAAAAATGCCGGGAATCCAAAATTCACAGAGGGAGATGTGATGCCTTGCAGTTTGAGTGAACAGAGTCCAGACCACAGTGCTTGGCATCATTGTTCAGACTGCAACCAGCAAGTCCATGTGGGAGAGTAGGACAGTCAATGAGGTGATGCTGTTGCACACAAAGTCAAGGTGCCAGACCAGGTGACCTGGGAGATATGCATGGCCCACTGCCCCTCACTGTCTTTTCCATGGATGACCCACCTTCCTTGGGGGACCCTCATATGCAGGCCTTGACGATGCATGGGATGCTCCGTCGGACGATTACTCCTCCTCCTCCCTCCCTGTGCCTGTTGGCTGTCTTCGCCTAGATGTTTCTTGCCTGGTGACACAGGGAGGGTGCTCCATGTTGTCTGCGATGCGACGGAGTGAATGGCTTATGTCCCTTTGCACCGCCAGGAGCTCAGCCAGTCTTTCCTCCATCCGTGCTTGGTGTTCTTGTTGACTGGCGTGTTGCTCGGCCAGCAGGTTTTTGATCTCTGTGAGGGTCCCCACTAACTGGCTGAACTCCCTGGTGTCCCGCCGGTTTGCCTCCATTATGTTGCGCAGTTCAGACATACCGGGCCCTGCAGCTGGCTGGTCAGGTTCACGCCTCCGCCTGGTGCCACTCCCACCACCCCTGCCCACACGAGCCTGGCCTGCCGTTGTGGGCACATCGGGTCGATGGGATCCCTGAGGGATGGCAGTGGTGGTGTTGTCTGCCCTCTCCTGGATGCCCGGCGAACCTTGTCCCTCATTGTCAGACTGAGTCAGTTGTTGAGTGTGGGCAGTGCTCCGAGATGTCTGCTGGGATGTGGCAGGAATGGTGGTGGCGGTTGGCGCAGATGTTCCTGATCCAGCTGTTGCACGGGTTTGGGCACCAGAGGTGCCAGGTTCGTCGGGGTCATCCATGGAGTGGTGAGAGGCGTCGCTGTCGGTGGGATCAGGGTCCTGCGTAGCCTGGGACTGTGATTCATCTCCCCATTGTTGGGGGTAGATTCCGCACGTTGCCCTGTGGGTGTGAGAGACAGACAATGTTAATGCCATTTAATGCAACATCCATTTTTCATACACATTGTAGTTGGCACTGTTACACCTGGTAGTTGTCTATGCTTTGGATTGTTCTCAATGTTCACTTGTGGATGGGTATGTTGTGGGGTCAGATTGATCTGTGCTCAGGAGTCATTGACATGTGGGGGCATATTTATAATGACTGGCACAGCCCTGCATAACAGCAGGGATTCACCAGTCATTGTGCACCACAGCTATGCCAGCATGGATGCGACACATTTGCAATGCGGAGCACCATGGTGGAAAAATGGCACAGCTGTGTTACGCATCTGTGCCGTAGAAGTGGCGCATTGCTGGAGTTGCGTCACCGGTGCAATGCAGCTCCAGCAATGCTCTGTGGGGTCCTATCTGCACAATGTCGCGTCAATCCTTACACCTGCTTCAAGCATGCGCAGGGTTATGAGGCAGCATGTGCTTAAAAGTAACTGAGTGAAATCTTGTAGATTTCACTCAGCCACAATTGGGAGGCGTTGCTGCGCTGTAACACCCCCCCTCCCCCCTCCCGGGTGCCAGAACACCTACTTCTGGCGCAGGGCTTTAGAACGTGACACATCTCACAGATAAGTCACCTTGTAAATACCCAGCACCATGGCGCCACTTTTGTGCAGCCGCTGCGTCACAAAGGTGACACAACGGCGGCATGAAAGAAGCGCAAAAGGCTTGTGAATCTGCACTGTGCATTTTTTGCTTGGATGCTTAAGCAGATCTGTATCGGTTTCGTTGTGTTACATGACCATTGTGACAGTGGGGCACTCCATTGCCTGACCCAGGAGGGTATGTATGTGTAAGGGGTGTGTGACAGGCCGTGTTGGTAGTTGCAGTCTTATTTGGAACTTGGCCTCCCTCGTGTAGTGGCTGTACCCCCATGGAGCATGCTGCTATAACAGTGGTTGTGAGTTCCTGTCAAAGATATCTGACCTTGTGGTCCTGGTGTTTGTGTTTGCACAGGTCCCAGGGGGCCTTGTGCTGCCAACACCAGGGACCAGTGTCAGCTATCTTGTCAGTACTTTCCCACTCCCTTTGCATTGAGCATGGTGCATGGGTGTGTACCTGGGCCACATGGGATGAGGGCCATTGGGCATGTGCGTCCACAGAAATGTTTCTATTTGTGGGCAATTTTTTAACTTCATCACCATCTCCCTTGCACCCTTGTCCCCACTGCCTTGCACCCTTCTGGCCCTCTGCCTTGAACCCTTCTCCCCACAGCATTGCACTCTCCTCCCCACTGCCTTCCACCCTTCCTCCCACTGCCTTGCACCCTTCTCCCCTCTGCCTTGCACCATTCTCACCCTCTGCCTTGCACCCTTCTCGCCCTCTGCCTTGCACCCTTCTCCCCACTGCCTTGCACCATTCTCGCCCTCTGCCTTGCACCCTTCTCGCCCTCTGTCTTGCACCCTTCTCCCCTCTGCCTTGCATCCCTTCTCCCCTTTTCCCTTCACCCCTCTGCCTTTCACCCTTCTCCCCTGTTCCTTGCACCCTTCTCCACCTCCACCTTGCACCCTTCTCCCTCTCCGCCTTGCACCCTTCTCCCCTCTCCCTTGCACCCTTCTCCCCTCTACCTTGCACCCTTCTCCCCTCTGCCTTGCACCCTTCTCCCCTCTGCCTTGCACCCTTCTCACCCTCAGCCTTGCACCCTTCTCCCCTCTGCCTTGCACCATTCTTCCCCTTGCCCCCTTCTCCCATCTGCCTTGCACCCTTCTCCCCTGTGCCTTGCACCCTTCTCCCCTTCTACCTTGCACCCTTCTCCCCTCTCCCTTGCACCCTTCTCCCCTCTACCTTGCACCCTTCTCCCCTCTGCCTTGCACCCTTCTCCCCTCTGCCTTGCACCCTTCTCACCCTCAGCCTTGCACCCTTCTCCCCTCTGCCTTGCACCATTCTTCCCCTTGCCCCCTTCTCCCATCTGCCTTGCACCCTTCTCCCCTGTGCCTTGCACCCATCTCCCCTTCTACCTTGCACCCTTCCCTGCCTTGCACCCTTCTACCCTTCTACCTTGCACCCTTCTCCGCCTTGCACCCTTCTCCCCTCCACCTTGCACCCTTCTCCCCTCTGCCTTGCACCATTCTCCCCTCCACCTTGCACCCTTCTCCCCTCTGCCTTGCACCCTTCTCGCCCTCCCCTTGCACCCTTCTAGCCCTCCCCCTTGTACCCTTCTCCCACTCTACCTTGTACCCTGCTCCCCCTCCACCTTTTATCCTGCTCCACCTCCACCTTGCACCCTTCTCTACCTTGCACCCTGCTCCCCTCCGCCTTGCACCCTTCTCGCCCTCCCCTTTGCACCCTTCTCCCACTCCACCTTGTACCCTGCTCCCCCTCCACCTTTTACCCTGCTCCACCTCTACCTTGCACCCTTCTCTACCTTGCACCCTGCTCCCCTCCGCCTTGCACCCTTCTCGCTCTCTGCCTTGTACCCTTTGCGCCCTCCCCCTTGCATCCTTCTCCCCACTGCCCTGCACCCTTCTCCCCTCTGCCTTGCACACTTCTTGGCAACCCCGTTACACCCTTCCCACCCAATGGAGGGTGCTGCCACCTGAAACAATGGTACCATTTCAAAAGCATGATGGACTAGGGCCGGCCCTGACAGGGCCCACACCAGACACACTGGTGATTCAGGGGGGTCCAAGAGCCACCCTTGCTCCCTACTGCAGACACCCATGCAATTGGGTCAAATTTGGAGTCCCACGATGCATTTTGTGACACCCACCCTTGCAGCATACCGGTCGTCCATTCTTGGGTGTGTGCTTCCTGTAGCATGGCCTTGCTTTGTCAATGGGGCGTACACATGTTAGCGGCATAAGCATTGCTTTTGCCTGGAGTTGTAGGCGGTAGGCACTTGGGGGTTGTTGTGGGCATTTTTTGTACTTGGGGTGTGGATGCCATTACCCCCATGTTACATGAGTTGTTTGTGTACTCACCAGGCTCTACGACTCCTTTAATTCCATGTACTTCCACCGGCAGTAGCAGGGCCATGACGTTCTCCTTCCAGAGATGGTACTGTACTGGTCTGCGGGGACCACCACCTCCAGTGACCTTGCTCTGTGCGTACTCTTCGTCCATCTTCCGCTTGATCATTCTCCGCAGATCGTACCACCTGGCCTGGCTCACCTTCCTTGTGCGTCTTATGGGTGCAATAGCATACACCCTATTGACTATCCTCTCCCACAGGCGTGTTTTCTCAGCTATGCTGGTCTATCTGACCATTGCGCCAAATAGCTGTGGTTCGACTCTGATGACTTCATCTACAAGGATCTCCATCTCCTCCTTTGTGAACTTTGGATTCTTCTGGGCGGACATGGTATGGTGTGCCAGTGTGTATGGATGTGGGTGTGTGGGTCTGAATGTAAAAGGGGGGTGTGTGAGTCTGAATGTTATTGGGGGTATGTGTGAAGGTAGATGTGTGCAGTTGGTGGTGTGTTTTCAGTGTCTCTTGCTAATTGGGTATATTGCAAAGGATCCTGGTTTGTGTGTGTGGGCCCTTTTTATTGGTCCATTTCTGGGTGGGGCTTAGTTTGAATTTTTGGTGGTTGTGTTATAAGGGGTGGTTCTGAGTTAGCCCACCCCTCTGCCTGTTTGGATCTGGCCAGGACCTTCATATCCATGGTTTGTACACTGGAGACGTGTTTTGTGGTGTTGTGTGAGTCGTTTTTACCCTCCTTGTGCTGTTTTTCAGTGTAAGCGTGGTTCGGTACGGCTCGTTTCCTTGTATTTGCTTCTGTTTATCTGTGTGTGCAATGTGACGTTCACGCGGTATGAGTCGTTTTCTACCTCCTTGTGCTGTTTTTAGGGGTTCGCGTGCATTCCGTTGAGGGGTTGTTTGTCTCGTATTTACTTATGTGGCTCGCTCATACGTGACGTTTTTACAGGGTTCGCGTGCGCTTCGTTCAGTGTGGGTTAGTCTCGTATTTACTTTTGTGGCTCGCTCATATGCAACGTTTTTACGGGGTTCGAGTGTGCTTCATTCAGTGCGGGTTCGTCTCGTATTAGATTTTGTGGCTCGCTCATACATGACGTTTTCCGTACAAATCGCAGCTCATATGCGACGTTTCCCCGTACAAATTGCATTCTGATTCCCCGGTCTGGATCGTACTTGTCGGGTCGTACAGCATGTTTACGATTCGTACGGTTCACCTTCAGGTTCTGTATCGTACGGATTTTTAGTTGCTTTTGGTACGGTTCGCAAAGATTCAGACGTATTTTTTTACTACGGATCGTACTACGCTATTTGGACGGATTTGTACGATTCGTGCGGAAACAGCTACGAATACGAATCGTCGTACGGATTTCTTTCCCGAATAGGAATCGACCCCTAAATGTAGTAGTAAAATGGTATATTTCCACATTTATTTTACTCCTTAATAAAAACTCATACGAATAACAGCGTTATATTACAAATATATGTTAATGTATGTCTCTATTTCGGGAAATCTCAACCTGTTTGTTTACTTCACATGCTGTCTATCTGCTCAGCTGCTATCCTAGACAATCCAAAGGCAGGAAAGAAGGACAATTTTCAGCATTTTTCCACTGTTAAAAAATACCCTTTTCTATCTGTATTTATCTGTTAAAATCAGTAAACACTAACAACTGGGAGCCTTAGTTGTAATGTGGTGTGCCTTTGTAGTTGAGGGTTGTTTAAGGGGTGTCCCTTAGAGCCACAGAAGTCTCTCCTATATTTCAGACCTGTCTGTCATGAAGCATGGAATGCTGGTCTTTATCTTTAGTGGGGTCATGATCTGGTTCCCAGAGAACAAGTCTCAAAACCTCTCCCTCCAGTCTATCCAGACAGGCTCTCAAATGGCAGAGGTCTGTCATTCTAGTTGCATGCCCAATGTTTATAGCTGGCGCTGGAGAATTCACAACTGTGCTCCCATCCCTGCCTCCAGTGTGGACTGGAGGCAAGCAAAAGGGCACACAGAGAGTTTTAGAGTAGAGAAATGCCCACTTTCAAGAAGTGTGGCGGCAAAAAATGATGGACGGAATGCTGCATTAATAAAATATTCACCCTCAGTCAAGAGATCTAGGTTAAATCAGTTGTTTTTTGTTAACTACGCCACCCCAGTTTGCAAATTTGTCTTGACCCTACTTCTCATGGGAACAGTCCAGCCCAAAACTGCCAGGCCTGGTCCTCTCTGGACTGGAAACAAGCATCCTAGGGGCAGCTTCAGAGTAACATCCCTCAACAGCCACGGTAGCTTCAATCCAATGGCACAGCAAGCAAGGGACCCACATCTGTGCATACCCATCCTACTTAGGGCAGAAAGTGCTGCGGAAACAAATGATGGATGGAATGCTGAATGAATCAAACACTCTCCCCCAGGCAAGAGATCAGCGTTAAACCTATTGTTTTTTTGCTCACTAGACCACAGTAGTTTGGACCCATCCATAAGGAAAACAGTCTTGACCCTACTCCTCATGGCAACAGTTCAGCTCAAACCGCCAAGCTGGGTCCTCACTGGATGGGAAACAAGCATCCTAGGACCAGTTTCGGGGTAACACCCTTCATCAGCCAGGCTAGCTTGAATCCTGTGGCACAGCAAGCAAAGGACCCATGTCAGGGCACATCCGTCCCACTTATGGCAAAAAGTGCTGCGGCCACTAATGATGGACGGAATGCTGAATGAATCAAAGATTCAACCCCAGTAGTCAGAAAATCTGGGTTAAATTCATTTTTCTTTTGCTCAATAGACCACACAAGTTTGGATGATGAATTTAATCCAGATCTCTTGACTGGGGATAAATGTTTGATTCATTCAGCATTACGTCAATTATTTGTGTCCTATGGGAAGAGCTGACCTCCTAGGTAGAGAAAAATCACATGGGGTCCTTCACTACCTGGGCATTGATCACCCATGTTTACCTGCCCTGCCTTTCGCCTACCACTTTCTCCACACCCTATTGATAGTGACAAATGAGTGAGAAATGCCAACCAGAGCATAAGTGCAATTGAGCACCCACAGGCCTGCAATGGCAGGCCTGATACATGTTTGACAGACTATTCCGATGGGTGGCACATTCAGTGCTGCCTCCCACCATTAGCCCATGCAGTACCTGCCTTGGGTATGTGGTGTACCTTTTTAAACGTACAACACCTAAACCCATTAGGTAAGTACCACTTCCTAGCATGTGTGAGAAGGACACACGCACTTTCATGCTGCATTACAGTGGGAAAATTCCCAGAGTCCTAAGGCTACTAAAAGAGAATCAGCAACAAACAGGAAGAAAAAAAGCAAAACATTTAAGGAAAATCTCCTAAAAAGGGATATGTCCAACACTGTGTGTGAAGTTTTAAACTGATGTGTCAAATTAGGGCGTTAAATCTACAGCCAGGCCCAAACCTTAATTTTACTTTTCAACACATATAAGTCACCTCTAAAATAAGTGCTAGGCAGCCTCAAGGGCAGGGTACAGTGTATTTAAAATGTTGGAAATTTACTTTTAAGTTGTGCATGGCAGGGAAGTGTAAAACTCTTACATTTATTTTTCACTACTGCAAGGCTTATCTCTCAGATAGGTTGACATTGGGATTTCCATATTACACTTTATAAGTGTAATTCTCAATTGGGAAAAGATAGCCTTTGGCCTCTCTGGATTCACAATTTAAAAAAGGAACTTGTTGCAAGTGTGCAAAGGCCACTTTTAGAAAGTTGGCATTTTATTACTTTAAGCATTGTGCGCCTTTTGCATGTCTTTGAATAAACATCTGTGGTGAATGACAATTGAGCCATGGGCATCCCCTGACAGCCACACAGAATGGGAGCTTAAGTGTGACTTGATGGGCATTAATGGGTCATTACCTGGTATGATGGGGGGTGGTGGAGCTAAGCACAGTCCCACTTGCACCTGAATAGGCTGTGCCCAGTCTCTGCACAATAGGCATAATAACCCTGCATTGTCACTACAGCCAGCTTGGAGTCGGTGCAGGGGAGGAAGGGGATTCCCCGCACTTCAAAGTCACTGTCTAGAAGCTTCTCCCACCTTCCAGAAGGAGGGAATCAAAGTCTCAAAACTAGAACTCAGACACCACCACTTCAGGACACTTCTGGATATGTCGATACTCTGCCAGGAAGAAGGTCTGCTGTGCTGCTGAATGGACAGTCAATATGCTGGACTCCAGCTCTGCTGTGCTGACCTGCTCCCTGCTCCCCTCCTTGCCTGATAGTGAGATGTACCCGCATCTCTCCAACCCAGAACCAAGCTGACTCCAAGGGCTTGATGGCTTGCCTCCTGTTTTCAGAAGTCTCAGGAACACAAAAGACTTCCTAATCACCTTACAGCACCTGGACTCTACATTTTGCTTTTCCACCCTGCTCAAGGGTGCCACCCAGTCCTGGACCCTTGAAAGCGGACCTAAGGTGCTCTGACCTGGCTGAACACTGAATTGGCATCTGACTATGCTACAGACACTCCCCCATCTACAAAATTGCTGGGCAAGACAAACTTCACAAGCCAGTATGCGGAATCTCCATCATCCACAAGAGCATCATCAGCTGTGCCACCTTCACAGACATGCTATTCTCCAACATGGAACACCTGTCGTTCAAGCTCCACATCACAGACAACTTCACCCAAGCAGCACTCTCACCTACACACTATCAGGGCTACATACCAACTTCACCAACACCATCAACAATTTCATCGTACCACTTGCTCTCAACGTTAGCAATTACATCCTACTCGGAGACCTGAAATTCCACCTGGAAGCAGTGCTTAATTTGTGCCGGTGCTTGCCAGTGCTTAGCACCGGCACTTACTTATCAGGGCCGGGTCTATACGTCTGCTGCTTGCATGTCACATTATTCTAATTATATTTATGACTAGACTTAATTGATAAAATACTGTCTCCTCCTCACTCGGCACAGTGTTGTTCTCGACGTCTCCCATGACCGCGTGAGCCATTCAGATGGAATTGGCACTGCTGCTCTTAGGCGGTGGGCGGGAGACGGATATCAGTTTCGTTTTCCCGTATGGCTGAATTCGCGTCAGATTACTGTAGTCGGGCAGCAGAATCCCCGAGTATTCTCTGGCGGAGTTAGGTGCGCAGGATAAGACCAATTTACAGTGGTGACGCCAGGATTGACTCTCTTTTCCGGCACCAGCAGTGACACAGGTTGGCACCTACCCAGAGTAGTGTGCGGTTTTCTTTCTTATTGGCAGAGCAGCACGTGAGGACCTTAGGTCACCAACAAACTGTGAAACTGCACAGGGTTATTCATGGTCACTGTGGGACAGTGGAAACATCCTGCCTCGGGACCACAGTGTGCTACGTGTTCTTTTTTTGGCGGGCGGTGGTGGGGGGGGGGGGGGTAGGAGTTGTTAGGTAAACCTAACATTCACCTTAATGTTGACCACAAGTCTCGTATCCGAACCTTTAATTTCACCAACGATTCTGCCCTCGGTTCTCAGTGCCCCCCTTCCTGCTCCAGCCTGGGCTTGCACTGTCACGGGTGGGGGGAGGGAGGAGGAGTGCTCCAGTGCACACGCTGTGAAATGCACCTCCACAGGAGGTAAAGCGCACCCCCAAACCCCAGCCAGCACCCGCCTCTCATCCATGTACCACCCAAGCCAAACCTGCTTACTCTGCAAGGTGGAACACGCCCTGAGGCCTGTCAAGAGGTAGAAAGCGCTATAGAAATGGCACGTTGCGGTAATTCAGTAAGTTTCCATATTCCTTACGATAGTGTTTAATTTTCTCTCACGGGCCCGTCACCCTTTTTGTGACTAGTCCGTAATATTTAACTGTGAATTTTATATTGGTTTCTCTCGCTTTGGGCCCTCGCCCCTCCCGTCTGGACGGCTCAGCTGCATCCACCCCTTCCAGACCAGCAGATGAGTGTCTCTCCTTCTCTCACATCTGATCCCTCGGGGAGGATCTGGCTATCCTAAAAAGCCAGGAAGTGCTCCTCTGTGATTCCAATGCCCTATGCAGTCTTTCAGGCGCTATATCGGACGCATTGTTGGCTGCATCGGTCCCCGGCACGCTTTTGCCCGCCCATGCGCTGTTGTAAGTGTTTTGATTAGCTGACCTGTAATACATCGCAGGGCGGGCGGGCCCTGGAAAAGTCAACATATGTACTTCCGGCGGCTAACATTACTGGAGCGCGCTCTCCTCGGGATTTTTGGCACAGAGAGCCCAGGGCAGCTCCGCTCTCTGCAGCAGAAAGGCGAGTTAGGTTTTTTTATTCAGCAAAATTGTCCTCTTAGTGTTAAATGAAAAATATGAATTCCGCCCAGGGGACATTGCCACCGGAATGCCGCCCAGGGGACATTGCCACTGGAATGCCGCCCAGGGGACATTGCCACTGGATTGCACTATCGTAAAATGCTAAGAGGTTTGTGGAAGTTGTGTTTAACTTTAAAGTCGGATTATCTTGCGGCAGCTTTTATATTTGAGAGTACAACCATGTTCTGCCTCTAGAAAGCTTTTTTGTTGCACACATGCCCACGGTAATGGCGGCACTGTTTAGAGAGTCAATGTACAAGTTCATCCATGAGTGCCATAGCATCGAAATTGTTGCTTGTTTATCGGGTCATCATTACTATTGGAAATATTGGCACTAGCCTGCTTTAATGACGTCTTGTCAAAGGTGCTGAGGGACATCTCTTTGATGTATTTATAGATGCGTTTAAGAATCTTTTAAGCCCATTGAGCAATTTTAGATTTAAACCCTCCTTTTAGAGCCTTGGATGTATGTCAGTGCTTTTTCGCCTAACAAGTGTCAGATCTAAATGCGTGTGCATGATAGAGCGCGTGATAGAGAAGGAAAACAAAAGTGAGGTGCAAATCAAATTACATTTCTAGAGAGGGACATGTAGAGTCATAACTAAACCAAAGCAAAACCAAAAGTGTCAGTTCAGAACCAAAATGTGGTTAGAACGAGAAAATAAATGTTTAAAGCACAGACAAAACTTAATTGCACCATATTCTTTTCACACATTTGTTGAATGCGGGTCCTGTATTGTTTTTGCTAAGTGCAGTCAACCCTTAACCCCCCCAAAATGAACATAAAATAACAATTACAGCAAAGCACTTGGAACTAATGTGCTTCTTTCCAAAAACTCAAAAGGGCAAGATTTGCGGCAGCTTTGCATTTGTGCTGAACTGGTTGGTGTAGCGCCAAGTAACTGGTGGGTGGAGCCAGTAGAGTAAGTGGGTGGAGCCGGAGAAAAGTAGATGTGGCGTCCGACAAACATTTGAGCACCTGCACTTCATATTTTACAAATTAAGCACTGCCTGGAAGACCAGGCTGAACCCAACCCATAAAAATTCACTGAATACCTTGGATACCTGGGCCTCAACCAATGAGTAAAGCAACCTACCCATCTCCCCAGACACTTCCTGGACTCTACTTGCATCACCTTCAACAACACCTGAGTCAGCAATCTCATACTATTCTCATGGACAGACCATGCCCTGTCAAGTACAGCATCCTCGTCTAAACCCAACACATATGCACTACTACCAGTTCAGCCTGCTGAAACTGGAACAGCATCACTGCCAAGCACTGAAACACCACTCTTAACACCCACTGATATGAACACAACAACACAATCCCCAAAACCATTTTTCAACGATTTGATCACCTCCTGTGCCAGCACCCTGTCCCCTTCACACAAAATACGACAGGATCTAGATCCCAAGCCAGTTGGTACATGGAGGAACTCAGACTGATGAAATGCCACAGCAAACATGAATGAGTGTCCTCATGTAAAGTAACTGGTGCTATGTAAAGTGCTCTGATACCTGATTCGGTTAAAATTTTGGCTATATAAAACTCTGCAAAAAAAACAAACAACTGGAGCACAAATGGTGGATGAGCCAGGACAAATCAGACAGGCAGCCATTCAAATCCACCTTAGAAACTACCACCAAATAATCTGTGCCACCAAAAGTGCTGCTCTGGTAAACTGTATTTAAGCCAGCACCGAAAGAAGCAAATAAATCTTTGCCATTGTGAAGGATTTCACCTCACCAGCGGTTGCCTTCAACTCACTCACCCAGTAACAGGACTTCTGCAACAGTCTCTCTCAATTCTTCAGCAAAAACCCATTGCCATTTATAGCAACATCAAACCACACCTGAACCCGACAGACCTTGCCAGAGGCCTCCCGATCTAATCCAAAGAAGCAGTGTTACTACCACCATGAAGTCCATTCACTCATGGGTCACACCCGACCCAAGCCTCCACCACACCTACTCCAGAGTACTGCAACCCATCAGCCCCCTGCTCACACCCATTCTGAATACCTCAGTCAGTACTGCAACCTTCCCATATGCTTGAAAACATGTATCAGTCCTCCCACTGCTGAAGAAAAACACCTACTCAATAACTCAAAGCAGAGCAGAGTCCTCTAGGAATGAATGGGGGTGGATCACAGGAACAATCAACTGACAGCTGCCATCAAACTGATCTGAAGTTAAAGATGTGGGATCAGACCAAATAACATACAACTTGAGACTCTTCTCAAGGAACATACACAGCCTGGCCTGAGGGATACGTTGGAAGACCCAAACCTACTAAGAGACCTCCAATCCTTTACAGTCGTAGCCATGCAGGAAAATTGGGTCCTGGAGCCATTCTTAATTCCGGGGTTCTCCTATCACTTGATCTCGGCTACCAAAGATGCTAACTTTGGCCAATTCAGAGGAGGCCTAGGAATGGATGGATGTCATTACTAAGCTTGCTTTTACAACGCATGCCTTTAGTACGCAACTTTTACAACGCAAGTCGTTACAACGACTTGCGTTGGGGGGTGCTGGATAGTGAATAGTTCAATTTACCATTCCAACTCCAGTCCCCGTGGATAGTAGGGAAGGTTTTGGATAGTAAATTAAACTATTCCCTTTCCTACAGCGCCCCCCAGCGCAAGTCGTTGTAACGAATTGCGTTGTAAAAGTTGCGTGGTAGAGGTAGTGCGTGGTAAAAGTTGCATTGTAAACGCTGTTTACCCCTAGGAATATACCTGTTGATAGCAATTAAAGTTATGAGCAGACATATTCTGAAAATCTCCAAATATTGCACCAGACAATGGAAAATAGTCGAAAGCAACAGGCAGTGACACTAATAAATATCTATGCCTCACCAACGTGCAAGGACAGTGCGAAGACATAGAAACAATTGACAGAAAACATTCTTAAAGTAGGGGGTCCCACCAAAGTAAACCACTAAATGTGGAAGGAGATTTCAACATGAAACTGCTCGGCCAATCCTTAAGGAATGAAGTTACAAAGACTCAGGAATGCCAATGGGGAATTCCCAAATAAGCTCAAATAAACCTAGGAAGGAGAGACTCAATGGGTCGCAATTTGCTTGGCAAACTAAAGCACTTAGGTTTGTGAATCCTAAATGGCCTCTTCAATGAGGACTTCCCCCCAGCCTTCTCGTTTCATTCAACAAATGGATACTCACTAATAGAATGTGGACTGGTATCCCTCCCCCTGCTGCACTCGGTCTTCTCCTTCAAAATGAGACCAAGAGCAGAAAGCAATCATCTTCCCCAGGAGCTGGAACTTGCATTTGACCTGATCAAGAACAAAGGCACAGCTGAACCTTAAGGTTCCATCTACTCGATAAATCTAAAAAGAGTCAAATGGTTCATTGACACCATCACCAAACAGTCAACCTCAAGAGTATATCCGGCCAGGACTCAATCCAAAACCACTCTTTTGAACAGCCAAAACTACACAAGGCTGGTGTTCTGAAACAATTAAAATGGAAAGTTAACAAGGCCCTTCAAGCAGTCCGCTGGTCCCCACTTAACGAAACACATATTGCCAACTTCAGGGCCGCTACACAGGAATTCAAATGAGCAATATGGGCCATGAAGAGCCAAAACACAAATACTTTCTGGGCAAAATGTATCTGGAAACTTAATCACCACAATTCTAATATACCCTGGAAAATGTTGAATGATCTAAAAAACCCTGACCATCATTGGTTGGAATCTAGCATCTCAGAAGACGTTTGGGCCGCCAATTTACATGCCCATTTCACTTCACAAGTTGGCACAAGCACAACCCTGCAAGACTCAGGGGTCGACCTGCCTGAGGGAACAAACCTGGTAGCAAAGCCGATGTTGATCACAGGCTGTACACTCATTATTGCTGCCAAAGATGTATTCTGGCAGATAACAAAGGGGCACACCGCAGGAGCATCGGGCCCAAATAGTATCCCCCAGCCAATCTGTAAGTCACACCCGACAAAAGGGATAGAAGTAATGGAGCAAATTTTTAATTGTCCCTCCCAACCAAACAGGATTCACAAGGAGCACCGGGAATGTGACAAACACGATGGCCCTATCACTCCTTTTCAACTCCTCTAAAATTGCAAAACTGCCTCTCTACCTCTGTTACCTTGATTAACAAGCCAACTTTGATTTTATCAATCCCAACAGACTCTGGAAAAAGCTAAAAAACTGGTGAATGCTCTAACTTCTTTTCAAAGCAATCAAAAACCTATACTTCAACACATGGGTTAGAATGAAGCTGGGGAGTGGAGTGAATCTATCAAGGGCCATCCCTACTACAAGCGGTCTGAAACAGGGGTGCATCTTGGAACCCATTTAATTCAAACTAATTCTGGCAGACCTTACCCCAGTACTGTCCTACATAAACTTGCACACTCTGAAATTAGGGTTGACCCAACTATCAATCTTTTGTTATGCCAATGACCTAGTGTTACTAAGTCGAATCAGGATTGACATGCAGCGCTCCTGTGAGCCATCCAAGCATAGTCCTCGGCGAATGTGTTAAAAATAAAGAGCAAAAAACTAAAATCATGAACCTCGCCAGGAGCATACCAACAAGAAAGGCCAGCTGGTATCTCGATAGGAACAAGATCGAGGAAACAAAAGATTACAAATTCCTTGCCCTCTTTTTCGATGACCACAGCTCATTCAAACCTCTCAGGAGGAAATTAAAAGAAAACAATGTTGATGTACGCCATGATCTAGCAATGCATAACTATGTTAATATCAGTAAAGACAATATCGAAGTACTCTATGAGAACTATATGCACAATGTTGAGAATCAACTTGTATCATTGCTGTCGGATTTACCCAGAGTGACCTCCCCAGCAACCCAGAGTCAGAGATACATCGTCAGGCAGGTCCTGCGACCCACAACCCCGACTGCTGAATAACTGGTCACAGGTGGGATCTCTCTTAACCCAAAGACAAACGTGCACTTAGGGAAAACCCTAAATGATACCACAAATAGATGTTGCACCATAAACAGGTCCAAGGAAATTAGCCCCAATAAAACACATTAGGCCAAAAGCTTGCATTCCCTAAAAATAACACAAAGCTTGATACCATGTATAAATAGGAACACTCAGCCAATCAGGATACGACAAGCACACCACACGTAGTAATCGTGCTCTCCTCACACCGGGCATCTGGACACATAGGGCCCGATTCACAGAAATATACCAAAATGATTAAGTGCCTTCTGTGAATACAAAAATGGTAGTAAGTTTAGAATTTTGTCTTAAGTTAGTTCTGTGAATTGGGCCCATACACACTGGCAAAACTAGCTCCCCCTAAGCTCGAGAACCATATGTGCTCTTATCAAATGCCCAAATGTGTTTTTATTACTGAGCTGCTTTTTCAGGAATGCAAACATTACTTTATTGCACCTCCGAGAATTATACAATGTCAGCCAACACTTTGTAGACCAAGAGACTTTTCTCAGATGCATTCTGTTGAGACTCTCCGGGCCTCTGTATTTAATTAAACCAACAAGTTCCTGTTTTGCCAAACGCCTTTTGTCTTTTCATTTCTTTTAGGTAAACTCATATTCAAGCAACAGCCTTGGTGGCATGGCTAACAGTTATGCAACTACACATGTTTGAGGAGTACAATACCTTGAAGCATAAAAAATCAACCTCATAAAATTATATATTATTCAAGCATGTATCTTGCATCCTTCATAGACACTTGTCTTATATGTGAGACAGCAAAACCAATACTTTCTATTTAGAATGAAAACTTTAACGTCCTTGTGATTTCTTTTTTTGTCTTTATTCAAACATCTTCACGTAGCAAGACAAGACAGGACAATACATCGGAAGAAACAGCTTATGCGTTTCGTCTCCTACCACATGGGATTTCTTCAGGGCAAAATTACAAGCCGAGGAAATCCAGACTTCAAAGAAAAATAGGCTTTGATTCTTTCACAAAGGGCCTAGTTCAGATACTGCTTTCCCTCTCACCCTTTCATTATCTGTCCATTAACAATCAAACCTTATGCTGCGTATGCGGATCTCCATCATGCCTAAAATGTATAGGGCCACTGGCCACGCAAGTATGCGCTAAAGTAGGCTTACAATGCCATACAATTAGATGGCTAATTACTGTGGGGAACAGGGGCACGGTAGGCCTTCTTTAGCGCATTATTGTACTGCAAGGTGCCATATACATTTAAGGCCTGACGGAGACCCTTTCTTCCAGCGTCTCTGCATTCCTGTCATTTAAACACAGCACACCAGGGATGCCAAGGGCATAAGTGGGTCTGCACGAAAGAGTGGGGCTGGAAGGCTTATTCCCTGTCGAGTTGTGACTATAGCCCTTTACCCATAGTGGTGAGACTAATTCCTTGGGTCCCTAACTGGTCCTGATGCAATAAACTGTTGCTTGAAGGCAGACTTAAAGTATCTTCTATTGATAATTCCAAGTAAAACAAAAGGCCAACAAAACTGGATTTTTCCAGCGTCTATGGCCAGCACTCCAGAGGCAAAATAGCATTTTGTGGGGAGTGCTGAAAAAACTCACATTTATGCTCAAGCCTGCTAGGAATCCCAGCAGGGGAGCTAAAAGCCAGATGGTTCCCTAAGCATGATGCTAATAATTACACCATCACAGTTATATTATACCTAGGGATTTTTTGACCATTAAAGCAATAGTTTACCACAGCTAGCGTCCATTTGATATCTAGTTCTCTATATTCTGAGATCAGTAATCTGGCATGCACCTCATCTAATACTGTGTTATCGAGTGGATGCATGAAGTATTCTCTGCTCGAGCCCCTCAGGCAATCAGGATACGACATGCACACCACACGTAGTAATCACGCTCTTCTCATGCCGGACATGTGGACGAATACACACTGGCCAAACTGCTCTCCCTATGCTTGAGATCCATCTGTGTCCTTATCAAATACCCGAACTTGTTAATCTATGACTGAGCTGCTTTTTCAGGAAGGCAAAAATGTCTTTATTGTACCTCAGAGGAATTATATAATGACAGCCAACACTTTGTAAACCAAGAGACTTTCCTCAGACGCATTCTGTCGAGACTCTCCAGGCCACATTATTTAATTAAACCAACTTGTTCCTGTTTTGCTAAACGCCTTCCGTCTTTTCATTTCTTTAAGATAAATTCATATCCAAGCAACAGCCTTGGTGGCAGGGCTGACAGTTATGCAACTACACATGTTTGAGGAGCAGAATACTTTGAAATATAAAAATCCAATCTCATAGAATTATATATTATTCAAGCATGTTTCTTGCATCCTTTATAGACACCTCTCCTATATGTGAGACAGCAAAATCAATTCTTTCTATTTAGAATGAAAACATTAATGTTCTTGTTATTTCTTTTTTTGTCTTTATTCAAACGTCTTCAAGTAGCAAGACAAGAGAGGATGATGCATCCAAAAAAACAGCCTACGTGTTTCATCCCCATTCCCATGGGTCTGCTTCAGGGCAACATTCCAAGCCAAGGTAATCCAGACTTCAAAGAAAAATTGGCTTTGATTCTTCCACAAAGGGCCTAGTTCAGATGCCCATGTGCTTTCACTATGATTTCCTCACATGTTAAAACAGGCAAAGCCGTCTATTCTCATTGCGTTCTCTTTTAAAATTTCCCTCTCACACTATCATTATCTGCCCATAAACAATCAATCCTTATATTGCATATGCTGGTCTCCGTCAGGCCTTAAATTTATACAGCCACTTGCCACGCAATTATGCGCTGAAGAAGCCGTCCAATGCCGTACAATTAGACGGCTAATTCCTGTGGGGAGTAGGGGGCACTGTGCGCCTTCTTTAGCGCATAATTGTGTGGCAAGGGGCCATATAAATTTAAGGCCAGATGGAGACTCTTTCTTCCAGCGTCTATGTATTCCTGTCATTCAAACACAGCACATCAAGGATGCAGAGTGGGTCTGCACGAAAGAGTGGGGCTAGAAGGCATATCTCCCGCCAAGTTTAAGAAAAAAAGTGTCTTTATTGGCATTTAGTTACAATTATAACACATATTGTTGTAACACAAATCGCTGTACACTGTAAATATTCCAAACAGTATCCCCATGCAAGGATATTCTCGTACATTATATAATCAGAGAGACATACATTTCAAAATATTGTGGTGTATAACAATTTTAATGCCATAAAGGTGTATAAACATAAACAGTAACCTTCCCCGTGTGTCATCTGTCCCTTTTAGCAACCTGGCTTCTAGGGGTAGTTGCAACCTCATGTAATCCGTGCCAATTACTGATGTACTGACCTTTCCAGGCCTGGGCTAATTATGCTCACGCCACTATGAGTCACGTCCCCGTGCTCCGCCGGTCGGGAGGTCTGATCCCGGTCCCCTTGGAGGTTAAATATCATTGTATTCCATGCCAACCTGTCCTCTTCTGACTTGTCATCTAGGCTCACAAATTTCATTCTGATGAGCTCGCCATTGCTCACTCCATTCATATCTCTTAGCCAGTCAGTATGTGTCGGTGTTTGGGGTTGCATCCCTGTAAAACTACTCGTCACTTAGCCAATAGCAATCCCAGATTTACAAATTTCCTGCTCAGTACCTTTTGTTGGGCCTGGGTAGTAGGCCCAGGAGTACCTGGCTGATTTCCCATGGGATAGTCCAGCCCGCAGCTTCTCCTAGACATGTCAGTGCAGCATTCCAGTAAAGTTGTAGGCTGGGGCATTGCCAGATCATATGTACAAAATAGGCTCCTCTGGTAGCGTACCTGGGGCACGTGTCCATGCGATGTGGGTATATCGTGTGGAGGGTGCGCGGGGTCAGATACACCTGATGAATGACATTGTAAGGAAGTAGTTTAAGTCTTGCATTAGCGTTCACCTTGTGAACCCCTTCATGCACTTTCCTCCATACAGCCGCGGTCAGAGGGGATTGCAGTGTTATGTCCCATTTGTGTTGCATACCCAAGGGTTCTTGCAGGACATAATCTCGTAGTGCTCGGTAGAGGTGAGTTATGAGGCATCGCCCCTGTGCCATGTACAACATTGTCACTAGTATGTTAGTGTGGGGGTTCGGAGGGAAAATACGGCCACAGCTCCGGGGCCACTGTCAAAATCTTTGCATATTGCAGGAATTGCCCCGTTCCCAATCCAAACTCAACACGAGTATCTTTTTGAGTTATAAAGTGCCCTTCCCTATAAAGGTCTCCCAAAAGTGAACAACCCCCCTGCTTCCACCATCTAAAAAACATTGAGTCGGTGATTTCCCAGAAGGGCATGTCCAGTGTATGGAGCTCGCCAGACTACCCGTCGCACTGCACTTTCCCATAGGCTAGCAACATGGCCTATTATGTCTGGGTTAGCCATCAGAAATCGCACCTCCCATCACTAAAAGCCCTGCAAGCGTATGTTGTTGGTATGTCCCCATCTAAAGGGATTTTTCCCAATTGTCTTCGTCATCGAGCCAGTGCACTGCAAATTAGAGCTGGAAGGCCATATAGTAAAGCTCTAGTTGTGGAACCTCGAGTCCCCCTGTCCCCCAAGTTCTCTGTAATGTTCGTAATCTCACCCGCCTACATTTCTCGCTTCACAATAAATCTCCATGCAAGACTTCCAACGTATTAAGAAAGGATTGTGGAATCATGAAGAAAGATTGTTGCAGTGTATTGAGGCAACGCAGTAATGCAATCATTTTAATGATCGGGCGGGAGATCAGCCCAAAAGCAAATGGAGCCTCTCAGATCCTCCACCACCCCGTTGATATTCAGTTTGTGGAATGATTCGGCTGAGCCCGCTAGATAAATCGTGACCACTCTACCTTCCACGGTATATCCAGGGGAGGTATCGATTCCGGGGCAGCCACCACCAACCTGCCGATTGATATCAATTTAGATTTTGCGGGATTGACATGTAATCCAGAGATATTACCAAATGTATTCATTTAAGCTGCAAGCAATGAGACCGAGAGCTCCGGCTGCCTCAAATAAACCAAGGTATCATTAGCATAGAGCGACACTACATAATTAGTCATACCCAACCATACACCCCAAGGATCCATATCCGTCCTCAGTCGTATAGCCATGGGTTCCATAGATATGGCAAATAGGAGCGGTGATAAGGGGCACCCCTGACGGATGCCGCGTCTCAACTAAATGGATCGCAACACAGTTTTACCCACCCGTACTCTGGCATCAGGGGCCGAGTAAAGTAGGTGGCTCCACCGCAGATGTTGTGCCCCCACTCCCATTGCTCTTAGAACGCACGACATATATGGCCATTCCAATGTGCTATATCTAGAGACGCAATGCAAGTGTCAGTCTCAAGGAGAGCAGGAGCGTGCGAAACGTGCACAAGCCGTCGTACATTATAAGTTGTATTCCACTCTGGTATAAACCCTGCCTGATCATGGCGAATCAGGCGTTTCATAAGTGGGAGAAGACGTTCAGCTAAAATGCTACTTAAAATGTTAACGTCAATGTTCAATAATGATATTGGTCCATAGGAGTTCGGTTGGTTAGTGTCTCCATCCCGTTTAAGGATCATGACAACAAGAGCCTCACTCATGGTAGGTGGGAGTACAGTCCTGTCTTCTGCCTCGTTGTAGACCTCTAGTAATGTATCCACCAAGAGTGGCCAGAAGCACCTATCGAACTCTGTGGGTAAGCCATCAGAGCCTGGGCTTTTGGCTGTCTTAAGGCGGACTATAGCACTTTGAATTTCTTCTTTAGTTACTGGGGTATCCAATGTCTCTCGCTCTTCTCTAGTAAGTTGGGGGAGCCCCAGTGCATCTAAGTAACCTCCTGTTACCTCGGATCCTATGTCAGGCCGGTTAGTATACACTTTTTCCAAATGGGTTGCCAGTGCCTCTGTAATAGTGTGTTGCGTATAAACCAGGGCCCTGGGCTCATCCCTCATCTGCAATATTTGTGTCGCAGACATTCCTTGTCTGCTCAACCGTGCCAGAAGTATTCCAGTTCTATCCCCCTTCCTATAAAGCCGCTGCCTGTTTGTTTTGTATGCGTATTTTTCTAACCTCAGACATCCGTCAAAGCGCCTCCTTAGTCTCAGTCCACTCTGCTAATTTTTGAGGGGCTGTACTAATCTCCGCCTCCAACTTCCTCAGAGCAGACTCGCATTAAGCGACATCCATTTCCAGCTGTGCTCGGACGCCAAATGTGGTCTTTATGCGTATACCCCGGATCACCAACTTCCTGGTCTCCCACTCCATTGCACGGCTCAAGGCCATCCCCCAATTTTCCTGAAAGTTGTTACCTAGCTGCATGGAGATTGTGGTTACAAAGGGCGGGTCTGTGAGTGCATCAGTGTTAAGTCACCAGAGGGGTATGTCAGGCCTCAAATTTCTAGTCCCTAATTCCAATAAGACGAGGGCATGATTGGATATGTTACCCTTCCCACACGTCAACCCAAATCGGAGGATAGGAACCAATAATCCAATCGACTGGAAGTTTGCGTGGCTGGAGTGTAGCAGTAAAAGTGTCTCACAGTGGAGTGGCGCTCCCTCCACACATCATGTAATCTTAGCCCTTGTATCAGCCCGTGGAGGGCTGCGGTCATTTTTGGCTCAGTGTGTAACTTTGGAGGTTCCCTATCTAGGGTGCTGAGGAAAATTGAATTTTGCCCTGTCATGTGTCCCTACGTGTTCCCCATTATATGTTATTTGTGCATGATCGACATGCATATGTTCCCCCTCTCCAGATTAAAGACGCAATTATAGTTGTGTCCAACGTTAGTATGCCAGTTATCCAGTCTCCCTGAAAGCAACAAGTATTAGGCCTATGTTGCCAACGTCCTTACATTGTGCACGTTAATTCATCGAGTTGTCCCCGTTTCTAGGCCTCATAGGGCCCGGACACCAGATTCAAGCTTCAAGTCTTCTGAATCACTCCGAGGAGCGATGCAGCCCCTCCCGCATCCCTGACCCTTCACTTACTTTCTGCCAAGCAGCGCGGTGCCCGGCCTGGCCTGCCTGCCTGTCTGCCAAGAATATGTTATGCCTCTAGTTATCAGTTCAGCTCCCCGACTTCACATTCCTAAGCTAACGAACCGCATAAACATCTTCAGCTATAGTCTAGTCTTCCTGTCTCCATGCAAGAGAATTACTGAATTAGTATTCATAGAAGATTCATAGCACACGCAATACATGTAGAATATATGCATGCACCAGCCTTAGTGTCAAGTAGCCTTTGCCCTGATGACTTTTAGATTCAATCAACATGTACTCCAAACACAAGATATCAGATATGCTATAGGTACATGTCGTCCTGACATCCCAGACTTTAGTCTCCTCTTCTGGTGCAGAAGTCAGAGCCCCCAGCTCTCTCTAGTTACACGTCATGGCCCGTTTGCGCGCACCAGTAGGTTAAAGGTTCCAGCTGCCCAGGTAGCCCCCTCCATGTACCCACCCATTTATGACACTTCTGTGACGTTTACATCACATGTCTTCGTGCACACTCTGTGCACGCCTTCTTTGTACGCCCATATGTTCTTATCTTACGTTTGTCACTTGTTACGCCTACTGTATGCAATACAATTGTACTGTTTTACTATATATACTATGTAATGTTAATGAGACGGGGCAGCTGCCATTCCATTCCATTGCATGCCACATCATGGTCTTTAGGCTCGAGCCATCCGATTAAAGCCATTCTGACTCAGATATCACGGATCCTGCCTCTTATTTATTGAGCTATCTGTTATAGTTAATGTATAGAAAAATAGTATCGGTAATTAATTATTTATTTACCACATAAAATGGCGCCCGATTAGGGACAAGCCCCTTCCCCACGCGCCGGCGATGTAACGCAGGCCCCCTGACCCTTCTACAGCCGTGACGGAACCCTACTGTGCACGTGCAGATATTTCTGCTTCAAGTCTCCCTCAGGCCCACGGAGGAGACGGAGACTGCGGTCCGGCATCCAGACGAGGCGGTGAGGAAGGCGGGTCGTTCCGACCAGAGCCCAAGCCGAGAGAGCAAGGTCTGAGGTATCCGGAGGCCCACCTGTAACCGAAGCCCGAAACCCGAAACGCATGCGTAGTGCGTAGCAGTTACCAGACATCGTAGCAGTCCAGTCCAGTCCGATGCCTTCAGTTTGCTTCCCGGTGAGTACCGTTGCTGGGGGTATCTAGACGGGTTCATTAATTTGTGCCCGGTCCGACGGGTTTGGGTACACAGATCCGGTCCGACGTGTTCACCTAGGTGGATACGGTATGATGTGTCTCTTTAGGAGACCGGTATGTTCTGTACTGTTTTAGCAGTGCATCCAGTAATTCTAGTAAGTCTGTTCTCGAGAAATTCAAGTATTATGTTTTCAATGTATCAGGTAGTATTCTGTTCGAACTGTTATTAATGTGTTCTTAATGTCGTGGTATGAATGATTGTTTTGCTATTCATTACTGTGTTCATTGTGTATTGTGTTCAAGTTCAAGTACGGTTCAAATATGCCTTTGTTTTCGAAGTTACGTCAGATAAAAACCAGAAAAGGATTACTCGAAGAATCAGTTCCTGTCCCTCCCAGGGACAGTCCTGGACATTTCATGTATCATAAGCATGGCTTAGATGCCATACTGTATCTAGATTTATGGGTGGATTACACCAAACATCTTGAAGAGAAATATAGATGGCCTGTTTCAGGAACATGGGATGCCGAGTGCATCATGAGAGTAGAAGAAGCATTATGGAAAAAGAAAGCCAGACAATCCCAGAAAGATGCCATAGAATTATGGCGTAAAGAATCGCATAAAAGAACAGAGAAAGAATTCAGAAAAGCAGAATTAAGTAGGGAATCTTCCGAAAAAGCCCAAGAAAGGGAATTACTAGAAGAAGGTGAACGAGTTAGAGCAGAACAATCAGACAGACAGAGAAATGCCCTTATTAAAGGTATGTATCCTCTTCTCGCCGAGGGTTTGCCTAAAGCGACCCCGGAAACATCCTGTAATTTACCGCCACCATTGGTCCCGACTAAGCTGCGTCATAAACCGACTGCAGCCGAAATTTTCCTTTCTTCCTATTTAGATGACACTGTCCCAGAATATGCTAATACGAATCCAATTCCACCAGTTCAGGTCCAACACCCTGTCAATAATGTAATTACTGTGCCTCCAGTCGTTGGTCCTGTTAATGTGCCAGTACCCCAGGACCAACCCACTTTACGTACGCCTGCTTTACCAGTCACGTTACCAGTGGCCGCACATTCAGTATTAATTGACGATTCCAGTTCAGGAGGGGCAGGGGGAAGTATTCCTATCACCCCGCCTCAAACAAAACGCCTGACGCTGAGAGATGCAGCGTTACAACGTACCCCGAAAGTGACTACGTACGAAGCTCTCAGAAAGTATTTCAATGAGTGCGGATCTGATTGTAGATATGATCCAGTACCAGGTGAAGATAGTATGATAATATATTCCATACGCTTACGACGAGTTGCAAGCTTCTTGGTTACTATATCAAATATGAAAGAACATCTAGACAGAATATATCATTTCATCCGAACAGGGGAGAAACCAGAAAGTATTCACGAAGCTATGGTACACAGAAAAGTCGAGATTCAAGGCATGATTTTGCAATTTTTAATAAATTGTTTAATAAGAGAACAGGATCATCCTGATAAAAATCCAGACGAGATGAGAGTCCTGACCAGATGGAGTGACAATATAGCAGAAGGAAAACACAAGACACAAAATAGTATAGAAACTATGTACAGAAAGATCCGTAAAGAAATTATAAGTATACACCAAAAGGAGGAAGCAATGAGAGTAGCCGAGAAAGAGAATGACTCTTCAGACGAAGAGGTAGACAACGAGAATCCCACTAGAATAGCGTATGTAGGTAGGACGAGACCTTCCGATAGACACACACGCCTAGACTACAAGAAAGCTTTTCCTCCTCCCGTGCCGGAACAGTGTTCTCTTGAACAATTATTCCAGGCTACCGATAAAGTTCTGAAATTACGGATTGGTTACAGTGAGCTTAGTACCATGCATGAACAAGAACTCGCCCGATCAGCAGTCCGATGGACTAGTGATTCTACCACGTTTTCAGACGAAGTAGTGGCTCAAATGTTTCTGAAACTACCGCCAGCCGAGCAGCGACTGGTGGGTATGTATATGATCCAGCACCTCATTACACTGTACGAGAGTCAGCATTCTGATCCAGGTCCCTTATATAATGTACTGAACGAGTTACTACTAAACAGATGGAAAGGTCTAGGTACCGATTTAATTAACGTCATTCTAGAACAGCGCCACAAATACAGAACGTTCCTGACTCCGCATTTTGTTTCTGTTTCACCCCCATTCTACATAGATAGACAGAATCCGTTGCGAGAAGTGCATCCTGTTAAGGGAACGGGGGGTGAGCTCGAACGAGTATTTGTTTACACCCCTATAACGAAAATAGAGCTACTAGAAATGAAAAAGTTAGTGCCCTGTCACGATAGAGATCCAGCAGGGTTCCACCGTGAATTAAAAGACATGCTCCGTATGGGAGAATACACGTATCCTGATATCATCAAAATGTTAAAGGTCCTGCTGCCTGCGGGCATATATGAAAAACTCAAAGAAAAAGAATGGGAGGTGGGAGAAAAAAAGATAGACTGGACCGCGTTAGAAACCGAAGATAACACACGAGTCCCAGGTACTGGTCTTGGGGATAAATCCAAAGAATTGCCCGAACTGTTAATACAAGTCTTGCCAAGATTACTAGCCACGAAAAAGGAAGACTGGGACGCCATCTCAGCCTGTAAACAGAAACAGGACGAAGACACTAGTGATTTTTATTCCAGATTTGAGAAATGTTTCATTATTAATAGCGGTTTGAAAACAAGTAGTGAGTCGTATCCACATCTTTTTGTTACTAAACTAGTTGAGAATTCCTTACCGCAAGTTAAAAATAGAGTATTAAAAGTCGAGAGTACATGGCAAGCTAATACCCCGTCCCAAATGCTCCAGATGTTACAGTATCACCAGAACAGAATCAGGGAAGAGCAAGAACACGAAAGGAGACGTATGAAAGACACGAAAATGAAAGTACTAGTTGCACAGTCTGTTCAACCAGATAGTCAGAAGAAGGGTCCGAATCAGACTAGTCATTCTGCAGCTCCCGTTAAAGGGACATGCAATTACTGTAAACAGCCAGGTCATTATATAAACGAATGTGCAGTCCTGAAACATAACATAGCTACAGGTAAGACGAAAGAGAGACCACGTCTTCCTAGACAAGAACATGTTCAGCAAAATGCCCAGCCACCGCAGAACGCACAACAGACAGTTACAGTACCGCAGCCTATAGCTGCCACACAACACGTTACACAACAGATGTACCAATATGCACAGTCAGATTATCCAGAATATCAGCAGTATTCATAAAACAGCCTAGAGAGGGAGGTTTGCTTGCCTCTCATCGAGATTCCTGTAGATCAAGAGGGTCCCTATGTACACAGTCAAGTATTAGGGAAAGACAGAAAGTTTCTGATTGATACAGGGGCAAGTAGGACTACCATCAGTCATGACGAGGTTCCAGGGGCTCCACTCTCAGGCTCAAGAAATGTTTCCCTGGGATTTTCAGGAAAGCCTATTGTTAATGAAATATCGAAACCAGTTTCCCTTGAAGTTGGTCCATTGTCCCGAACTACAGATTTGTTGCTTACGAAATCCTGTCCTGAAAATTTACTGGGTATTAAAACATTGAAAGAATTAGGAGCAGTTATATGCTGTTCCCCAGAAGGAGTGAGATTGTTTTTACGTGATTTTAAAGGTCATTATGTGTTACGTGATTTTGATCCAAGATTATTGAATGTACCACAGCATTTATGGGCGCAAGGTCCAACTGATGTAGGTTGTATGCACATTACACCATATCGTGTCACTCTGAAACAAGGTGTTGTATTGCCTCGAATCCGACAGTACAAATTACCACCTGAGGCTGTAGCAGCCTTATCGAAAATTATTGACGAGCTCATTGCTCAAGGAGTAGTTGTAGAAACTGACTCCAATGTATGTAATTCTCCTATCATTCCGATTCTTAAACGTACTGATCCAAATGCACCTCCAGTTTATCGATTAGTGATTGACCTTCGAGAACTTAATAAGTGTATCATACCCCAGTACCCAGTGGTTCCAGATATCTCTTCCCTATTGACTGCCATTGATTCTGAAGCTACGTTCTTTACTGTTATTGATCTCAAGAACGCATTCTTTAGTGTCCCCATTCATCCAGACAGCCAGTTTCTTTTCGGATTCTGTTTAAACGGAAGAAGCTATAAATTCACACGTGCTCCTCAAGGTTTCACAGAAAGTCCTAGTATTTACAGTCAAGCACTTAAAAGACAACTAGACAGTATTCACATGCCAACTGACACTGCCCTGCTCCAGTATGTCGATGATCTATTAATCACAGCCTGTACAGAACATGACTGCGAACGTGCGTCACTTACAGTCCTGTATTTTCTGGCAGACATGGGGCATAAGGTGTCCCCTTCGAAATTGCAATTCTGTGTCCAGCAAGTGGTATACCTTGGACACTTACTGTCCAAGAGGGGTAGACAGTTGACACCTGACCGTATCCAGTTAATAGCACATCTTCCACAGCCCAAGACACAGAAGGAGGTACGAGCTTTTATCGGCCTCACTTCTTACTGCAGACAATGGATTCCTCAGTACGCATATCTAGCCAAACCACTGATACAGTTAACGACACAGGAGGCAGCCACATCGACTGTCCTCCCTTGGACCCAGGAACATACACTTGTTTTTAACGAGTTAAAGAAAGCTTTATGTAATGCACCTGTGTTAGCGACACCAAACTACAGTAAGCCTTTTACACTTTTTGTTACCGAACGTGATGGTACAGCATTGTCTGTCCTCACGCAAGATCAAGCAGGACAACACAAGCCTTGTGCTTATTTTTCTAGCGCATTAGATCCAGTAGCCCAGGCACTGCCTGCGTGCCTCAAGTCAGTTGCAGCTACAGCTCTAGCTATCAGACAAAGTGATTCCATAGCGTTAGGACACTCCCTGACAGTACAAGTCCCACACTCTGTGGAAGTTCTTTTAAACCGAACACAGACTCAGCACTTGACAATTGCACGATTAACAGGTTATGAACTGACACTGTTTCAGCCACACATAGAAATCAGACGCTGCAACGTATTAAATCCTGCTACACTGTTACCCTCGATTACATCGAATCCTGCCACACATGACTGCGTGGAAGTTATTAACATCATGACCAAGCCAAGACAAGACCTGACTGACATTGCATTACCTGATCCTGACCTGACACTTTATGTGGATGGTTCATGTATGAGAACAAGTACAGGAGAACTAGTAGCCGCGTATGCAGTGACTACTGAAACTGAAGTTATAGAAACACATCGTATTGACTCCCTGTCTGCTCAAGCAGCAGAGCTTATCGCTCTGACCCAAGCCTGCATACGAGCCAAGAACCTGAAAGTAAACATATATACAGATTCACGTTATGCATTCGGAGTCGTTCACGACTTTGGAGTCCTTTGGCAAGAAAGAGGTTTCATGACCTCTCATGGAGCCAAGATTCAGCATGGTCCCCTCATTCAAGCTCTGTTAGAAGCAATACATTTACCGAAAGCCATTGCCATCATGAAGTGCAAAGCACATACGAAAGCCACTGACACCATTTCCCAAGGTAACGATCTAGCAGATCGAACAGCCAAGCTTACAGCTCAGACTCCAGTCATTCCAGCTGACAAGACAAAGACAGACGTTTCAGTCCTGACAACTTGCATGACAGTCAAGGACCCTACACAAGACGTACTAGACATACAGTCACATGCTACCCCAGACGAAATCAAGAAATGGTCTGAACAAGGAGGGGTCCAGACAGATCAGGGATGGTTGACGAAGGGAAAAGCCACATGGTTTCTCCCCGACTCTATGGTTCAAGTTATTATTAATACAGCACATAGTCCAGCACATTTAGGAGAAAAAGCCATGTTAGACAGCATCCAGAACATTTGGTTTAACAAACATTTACGAGCAGCAGCTAAGCAGAAAGTGCGTACCTGCATGATATGTTGTCAGTTCAATCCAGGTAAAGGTGTTCCGGTGGAACAAGGTGGATTCCATCCTCCTGACCACCCTTTTGAAGTCCTCCAGATGGATTATATTCAGATGGATCGATGTCGAGGTTTCAAGTATGTCCTCGTAGTAGTATGCGCTTTGTCCAGATGGACAGAAGCATATCCAGTCCCAGATTACACTGCCGCGACCACTGCCAGGCAGTTGGTTCGTGAGTATTTCCCCCGCTATGGTTTGCCCAGGGTCGTATATTCAGATAATGGCCAGCCATTCTCATCCGAACTCATGAAACAAGTATCTCTTCCGTTAGGGTACCAGTGGAAGTTCCACTGTGTACGACACCCCGAGGCAGCTGGCCTCGTCGAGAGACATAATCAGACTCTGAAAATCCGCATTGCAAAAGTTTGCGCAGAGAAAGGTATAGATTGGATGGTAGCCCTGCCAGTCGCCCTTTTTTATATGAGAATGGTCGCTCACTCCCGTTCAGGTCTGTCACCTTTCGAGGTTGTATTCGGTCGTCCCCCGAACATGTGGGGTACACCTATGCCACGTAAAATTACTGATGTTGACAGTAATATGCTGACAGATTACCTGGCTTCCTTGATGTCTGCACTACTCTCTTGTCGTTCACAGGTTGCGGCTGCCTTTCCAGACAACACCCAGGTGAAACCGCACAAGGTCGTTCCAGGTGATCTGGTTTTGATCCGAAACTTTGATCGTTCAAGTCCGCTGGAGCCCCGCTGGAAAGAGCCGAAACTCATACTGATGACCACAAGGACCGCCGTCAAAGTGGAGGGCCGCAAGGGATGGCTCCACTCCAGTCACGTTAAACGTTTTCATGGACTCCGTCCAAAGACTTTTTTCAAGGACTGCCCAGATACTGACTCTAAACTCCCCCTGTTAGAGAAAACTCCGCAGCAGGAGTATAAAATGAAATTGAGGTCTAGCAAGTCAGACAGTTTAATTGTTTAAGTCCCTCTCGGGTGAAGCGGTTAGACAGGTTCCTGACATGTATGAGATAGACCCCCCTAGTGAGAGAGTTAGACGAAACTCTAAGAAAATACGTTATTGTAAAAATTTGCGCAGCAGATGCGTAATCACTTTATTGTTTATGTTATTTCTGAGTCTTACGGTTACATGCATAAGTTATGTTTTACATGTATATTTTCCTCCTATTGATTCACATGTACATTTTTCTTCTAATAATACAGTAGAGCACACTTTTAGTGAACTACCTCCTCACGAGTTATCTTACAGACTTGCCATGCGCAACAATACTTTCATACGAATGTTACACTATTCACACCAGACTAGCAATGCCACTAATTGTTGGGTGTGTGGTCGACTCCCCCCTTTCCAGACACCGAAGGGAGTTCTGCCACTCTTTCCCTATCCGTTTTCACACAATGGGTCGTGTGGAGCATGGTTTACGATAACATCATCCCTAGACGATAAGTCCCTTCTGAATAGAACATGTTTCCCAGACAAGGAAGGTCTTTCCCATAGGACAGGGTTAGATCTAGAAAATGAAGTATATGATCTAGGTAATTATTCCTCGAATTTCATGGTTTTGAATGTTCAATCCGAGACTACTCCAGATTTGCCTGCTATTACAGTCCTACCAGTGAAAGGCGAATTATGTGTTAGAAAGAATGGTTCAGTACATCTAGGACATAGTGATTGTACTACTGTGGTCAAGTACAGTGACAGTGGGAAATCTAATTTCAAAGCCTCACGTCATTCGTATTTTGTATGTGGTCAGACCGCATATGTACGTCTGCCCCTAGATTGGGATGGAACATGTTACATTGCCTTCCTACTGCCACCAGTTTTCCTAGCCCCATCCGATTATCACAGAAATACACATCTAGTACACGTCAGACATAGAAGGGAGATCGAGTCCCCAATTGTCGATCAAACTGAAACTGCATTAGAACAATATACAGACTTCAATAAAGGTTTCTTTTTCTTCATTGGACCTATCCAGAATAGTAAGCTAATACGTAGGTTAACCAGAACCCTTGAAGCAGTAGTGAATGAGACTACTTCCGCTCTAGGTAACTTAACTGAAGAGCAATCTGCTATGAGATTTGTCGTTCTTCAGAACCGCCTTGTTCTTGACGTCATACTGGCCGATAGGGGCGGAGCTTGTAGAGTCATCGGATCTAGTTGTTGCATTTTCATTCCTAATAACGCACCGTCTGTTTATTCAGCTATAACCAGACTTCACAAGATAGCCCATCAGTTGCACCAGAATCCAGGCACCTGGACATGGTCCGGTTGGCTCTGGAGTATAATATCTGCTTGGGGATGGAAAGTATTGTCATTCCTAGGAATAGTAGTAATGATCATATTCAGTTGTTGTCTATGTTTACAATGTGGCCCTGCGATTTGCGGCTTGTGCGCTACCTCTTGTATTCCTAGTCCTAAATCCCGTTCCAAAAAGATTCGAGACGAGCAAATGATGCTATATGAACAGATAGATGGTATCATGAATATTGATGTTTCCTGAAGGAAACGTAGGGAACAAGGAGGGAATGAGGAAAATTGAATTTTGCCCTGTCATGTGTCCCTACGTGTTCCCCATTATATGTTATTTGTGCATGATCGACATGCATATGTTCCCCCTCTCCAGATTAAAGACGCAATTATAGTTGTGTCCAACGTTAGTATGCCAGTTATCCAGTCTCCCTGAAAGCAACAAGTATTAGGCCTATGTTGCCAACGTCCTTACATTGTGCACGTTAATTCATCGAGTTGTCCCCGTTTCTAGGCCTCATAGGGCCCGGACACCAGATTCAAGCTTCAAGTCTTCTGAATCACTCCGAGGAGCGATGCAGCCCCTCCCGCATCCCTGACCCTTCACTTACTTTCTGCCAAGCAGCGCGGTGCCTGGCCTGGCCTGCCTGCCTGTCTGCCAAGAATATGTTATGCCTCTAGTTATCAGTTCAGCTCCCCGGCTTCACATTCCTAAGCTAACGAACCGCATAAACATCTTCAGCTATAGTCTAGTCTTCCTGTCTCCATGCAAGAGAATTACTGAATTAGTATTCATAGAAGATTCATAGCACACGCAATACATGTAGAATATATGCATGCACCAGCCTTAGTGTCAAGTAGCCTTTGCCCTGATGACTTTTAGATTCAATCAACATGTACTCCAAACACAAGATATCAGATATGCTATAGGTACATGTCGTCCTGACACCCCAGACTTTAGTCTCCTCTTCTGGTGCAGAAGTCAGAGCCCCCAGCTCTCTCTAGTTACACGTCATGGCCCGTTTGCGCGCACCAGTAGGTTAAAGGTTCCAGCTGCCCAGGTAGCCCCCTCCATGTACCCACCCATTTATGACACTTCTGTGACGTTTACATCACATGTCTTCGTGCACACTCTGTGCACGCCTTCTTTGTACGCCCATATGTTCTTATCTTACGTTTGTCACTTGTTACGCCTACTGTATGCAATACAATTGTACTGTTTTACTATATATACTATGTAATGTTAATGAGACGGGGCAGCTGCCATTCCATTCCATTGCATGCCACATCATGGTCTTTAGGCTCGAGCCATCCGATTAAAGCCATTCTGACTCAGATATCACGGATCCTGCCTCTTATTTATTGAGCTATCTGTTATAGTTAATGTATAGAAAAATAGTATCGGTAATTAATTATTTATTTACCACAGTGCTGTCTAATACACAGCTCATCTCTCCGGCTAAAGTATTGGAGCTCCCAAGTAGGGAGAGGCAGCTGCAAGAAGGTCCCCAAAAAAAGGGGCGTTATCATCATTTGAAGCATATACATAAATTATACAGATCTCTGACCCATCCAATCTCCCATGCATAATTACATATTGTCCATCGGGATCTATAAGAGTTGAAACAGGACCACCGGTGCTATCCATATGAGGCCCCCCCGAGTAAAGCCAAACTATGAAGTGGCGTACAGTTGACCCCTTCATTGTTTCTTCAAACATTTTACAGAATCTCCCCACACATGGGTCTCCTGGAGATATACCACCGCCACCCTATATCTTTTTAAATAAGCAAACATTGGTCTGCGTTTTTCAAGGGTGGCGATACCTTACACGTTCCAGATAAGCCATTTTCTCACAGCGGCTACCCCAGTACTCATCTGTTGACTTTCCATAATACCCAATGTAAGCTGTCACATAGGAGGCTATCCATACCCACCCCAGGTTCAGTACAGTATTGCTGCTTATTCTTTCGAGCTCCAGACGGACGGACTGATAATAATCAAATATTGCTCCACCAACTTCCCCCCAACCCCTGGGCAGTACCACATTCCCCCCCCCCGTGTTGGTATGTAGGTGCCGCCCAATTCCCAATTGAAACACCCCAATGTATAACCTTATGAATGTTAAAAACAAGAAAATGTCAGTACCTCCTTCCCCACCCTTCCCCATTGAATAAGTGGGTGGTAGGCTGTAGAGGTGTGAGGACATGCTTCCAACTCCAATGACAAGAACCAGCCTCAATAGGGGGGCCCCCGGATCCCTGCCATCAGGTGTAGATCAGTGATAAACCCTACCCCTGTCCTCGGTAGTTCAGTCTTACCAAGTATCACTAATATGCCTTGGGATTTCGAGCAGTTGTTACCCCAGCATAGTCCCCCATTTGTATATTTGCTCACGTTGGTGCTGGAAGGGTACCCTGGTGATGATGGCCGTGAATCAGGCACAACATCTGAGGCCTGCAACGTGCAATCTGAGCAAATCCGGATCCTGATAAGACTGCTGGTTTTAGCTGCATTCAGTCATTGTCCTCAGCGACGAGGATCCCGAGAGTGGCTCCGAGGCCCGGGTTTCTCTCTTGCTGTCATGGAGGACACAAGACAGGCCCCCGGGGAGCACCTTGCATCCAACCAATCTGTCCCTTCTCCTGGTGAGAAATAGAATAATGTTTTTCTGCCATGCTCCACTAGTAGTTTCGCCGGATAAAACAGGCTGTAGTGAAGGTTCAGGTCCCTCATGCGGCATTTAACGACAAAAAAGGATTGCCTTTGCTCTTTGCACTCTCTGCGTATAATCCGGATAGATGGAGATTTAGTACCCTTCATAATGTAGCTGGCCTTGTTGCGCGACAGTTGTAGCAGCAAGTCCCGGTCTCAAAAGTTAAGAAAGCGGATTATCATAGTTCTCAGGGCGCCCCTGGTTTTGGAGGGGGGACGAGTGCCCAGTGCGCTCTTTTCACCGTGAAGAAGTGGGAAGGCTTTTTCGGAGCCAAAATGCTGATCAGCCAGTCCTCCAGGAACAGCCCCGGCGATGGGCCCCCCACCTTTTCCGAAAATCTGACAAAGCGGAGATTATTGCGCCGGGAGCGTCCTTCTGCATCCTCAGTCTGTGCATCCAGTCACACCAATTTCTGCTGCATATTGATCACTGTGTCCTTGAGAGTGTGCAGCTCTGTTTGCAACATACCCACGTTCTTCTCAGTGGTTGTCACAGGGTCGGCGACCTTCCGCAAATCGCATCTGAGCAGGTTCAGGTCTACAGCCACATAGTCGATTTTTGTTCTTAGTTCATCCCTCGAGACGTGGATGGCCGTCAGGACCTCATTATATAAGGCGTCGATCATCTGGTTTCGCCGACGCACCTGGGCCCGCAGGTAGCATCGACACCATGGCCCCTTGTTCCAAGGGCAGTGGTTGTAGCCCCTGGCAGAGACAGGGGGAGTGAAAGAATGTGAGCGTTTAATGTCCGTTTACCACCACCAGGATAATTCACGATACGGAGATAGCGGGATCTCACGTAGAGTGTGACTACTATGCCATCTTGCTTGGCCACGTCCCATCCCCCACCAAGTTGTGACTATCCCCGCCATCTATCCAGAGTGGTGAGACTGGTTCCTTGGGTCCCTGACTGGTCCTGATGCAATAACTGTGCCTTGAAGGCAGACTTAAGGTATCTTCTATTGATAATTTAAGGTAAAACAAAAGGCCCACAAAACTGGATTTTCCCATCGTCTATGGCGAGCACTCCGGATGCCAAATAACATTTTGTGGGGAGTGCTGAAAAACATTTCACATTCATGCTTGAGCCTGCTAGGAATCCCAGCAGGGGAGACAGAAGCCAGATGGCTTCCTGAATATGATGCAAATTATCACAATTATATTGTACTAGGGATTGTCTGACCATTAAAGCAATAGTTTTCTACAGCTAGCGTCCATTTGATATCTAGTTCTCTATACTCTGGTATCATTAATCTGGCATGCACCTCATCTAATCCTGTGTAATAGAGTGGATGTGGGAAGTATTCTCTGCTCGAGCCCCTCAGCCAATCAGGATACGACATGCACACCACACCTAGTAATCATGCTCTCCTCACGCCGGACATCTGGACGCATACACACTGCCACACTAGCTCTCCTTATGCCGGAGAGCCATCTGTGTCCTTATCAAATGCCAAAACTTGTTAATTTATGACTGAGCTGCTTTTTCAGGAATGCAGAAATTACTTTATTGTACCTCACGAGAATTATATAATGTCAACCAACACTTTGTAAACCAAGAGACTTTCCTCAGACACATTGTGTCGAGACTCTCCAAGCCACTGTATTTAATTAAACCAACTTGTTCCTGTTTTGCCAAATGCCTTTCGTCTTTTCATTTCTTTAGCCCCTTGGCGCGACCACGATTCTGCGCCTGTGTGGCGCTTTTAATGAGTGGGCGGGTTCATGACGGCCCCCAGCCGTCATCAGCACACGAGCACTGTGATGCATGACAGCTGGGGGCCGTCATCAGCACCGAAGGGGTTAAGGTAAATTCATATCCATGCAACAGCCTTGACCGCAGGGCTAACAGTTATGCAACTACACATGTTTGAGGAGCACAATTCCTTGAACAATAAAAATCTGACCTCATAGAATTATATAATATTCAAGCATGTATCTTGCATCCTTTATAGACACGTGTCTTATATGTGAGACAGCAAAACCAGTGCTTTCTATTTAGAATGAAAACTCTAATGTCCTTGTTATTTTTTGTTTGCCTTTATTCAAACGTCTTCAAGTAGCAAGACAAGAGAGGACAATGCATTCAAAGAAAGAGCCTACGTGCTTCATCCCCATTCACATGGGACTTCGTCAGGGCAAAATTCCAAGCCGAGGTAATCCAGACTTGAAAAAAGTAGGTTTGATTCTTTCACAAAGGGCCTTCAGACCCTCACATGCTTTCACTATGATTTCCTCACATGTTTAAACAGGCGAAGCCTTCTATTCTCATCGCATTCTCTTTGAATTTCCCTCTCACACTTTCATTATCTGTCCATAAACAATCAAACCTTATGTTTGTTGTATATGAGGGTCTCCGTCAGGCCTTACATTTATATGACCCCTTGTCGCGCAATTATGCGCTAAAGAAGGCGTACAATCCCCAGCTCCCCACGGGAATTAGCCATCTACAGCAGGCAATTCCCGTGTGGAACGGGGGCATTGTATGCCTTCTTTAGCACATAATTGCGCGGCAAGGGACCATATAAATGTAAGGCCTGATGGACACCCTTTCTTCCAGCATCTATGCATTCCTGTCATTCAAACACAGCACACCAGGGATGCAAAGGGCATAAGTGGGTCTGCACAAAAGCGTGGGGTTGTAAGGCATATCCTCTGCCAAGTTGTTACTATCGCCCTCTACGCAGAGTGGTGAAACTGTACAGAAGGTTGTCGATTTTACGATCCTGGAATCCCTGCAGTGGAAGTTCAATGATGCAGGCTTTACTTTGTACAAAAGCGCTACAAAAACTGCTCTTCTAGGCACCCACTGAGGTTTACATCTAATCGGTTACGAAAAAGTTTCAAGACTTTGGGTAGCAAACCCCTGAAACCACAGAAAATAGTTAATCCGAAATTACGTCATACATTCCACATAGAGGAAATAGTTAATCTTGAAAGCAGAAGTGACACTTGCATTTCAGGAAGCTTTCGCAAAATGTACCTTTCCTGCCTGGACTGTATATAAGGAGCTTTTGAATAGAGAGCATTTAACAAGTGACAGGAGGGAGAGAGGTCAGCAAGGAGAGAGTCATTCATCAACTAGAAGCCATTAATCCAGACCTGCAGGAGAAGAATCCAACATTAACCATGGACACATATGAACCATCTAAGAAGAACCCGGAAGTAGCAGCTGGTGGTTATCCACCTCCTGCATATCCAGGTGGACCTGTGTCTGGGGGTGTTCCACCTCTAGTTCAACATTTACCTGCCAATGTCGTGTATTCTCAAACCACCTACCCTCAGTACACTGCTAACTACCCAAGTTATCCCCAGGGACAGAATGTGGTGGTGACCACCCAGCCGATGATAGCTGCACCTGGACTACAGGTCTACGAGAAGGACTACATGGGGTTCTCCATATTTACCATGCTGTGCTGCTGCCTTCCTCTTGGAATTGCAGCCCTCTTCTACTCCTGCAGTGTAAGTTTTTTAAATGATAATCCATTCCCTGTTACGATGTGTTTGCTCCTCAATGTGACAACTTGAGGTTGTGCTTCAGCCAAGGCTAGTGTGTGAGTTTGGATTTGCTGCACAGGGAACTACTGGATATGAGTGGTGGTTGTAGGTGTTGCGAGCACCAGGATTGACTTTCAGAAAGATGTGATGTGACTTGGACTGCAGGTGAGACCGCTAGATGCGACTGAACTGCAACTGATGCATGTACTGCATACATCATGCTTTACAATGCATTTATATAGCGCTTCAAACCCCGGATGGAAATATATATATATGTGTGTGTGTGTGTGTGTGTGTGTGTGTGTGTGTGTGTGTGTGTGTGTGTATATATATATATATATATATATATATATATATATATATATATATATATATATATATATATATATATATATATATATATATACATATATATATATATATATATATATTTATATATATATATATATATATATATATACACACACACATTCACAAATCCTCTCCTCTTCGTCAAGGAAATACTCTAGCCCAAATTCGTTTTCAAGCAGTTGTTTATTTCATAAGCATGTTGTGAACCAAATGCCACATATAAAGCTATATATATTTTTTTCACACAAAAAACAGAGTTTACAGGGAAATTATAATTCGATAAACAATTTACACACAAAAACCATAGAGTTATGGCAAGAAACCATAACTTGTGCCCTAAGATAACTTTAACTCGTACCCCTGCCATGAGTTTTCTCATCAATAATTTAGCAGCAAATGCTGCACTGATATTATTAATGATGTCATGAGTGATGAAATATGTGGGGTAATTAGCAGTGCATGGCGAGGGCACGAGTTACCTTAGGATGCGAGTTGTGGTTTCTTGATTTAACTTGATAGAAAATTGCGGGTGATAGTGCTTCAGTGCCTAGCCCTTCTTTCTTTGTTACTGGCTAACAAGCTGAACTACTCACAGGAGAGCATCCTAGAGCTTTCCCTTTGGGCTACATATTGCTCAGACAAATGAAAAGCTCTGGGGCCCCCTTAATCACCAGCTCATGCCCTATCAACCAGTGTGATCCTGTGCAGTTAGAGATCTGTCTGACAACCTCATTACATTTGGCGTTAATTATTTTGTAAAGTACAAATAACAGCAAAAATACATTTATCAAGTTTTTAGGTTTGAGGATAACATATTGTTGATTCTGTTTCCAGGAAGTGTAAGTAATTTCATCATACCCTGCAGATTCTGAGAATCTGCCCCTTTGCGAACGGATTTTACCTTGATGCATCTGGGCCTTAGTGAGTAACAGTAAGAGTAAGACTGAGTAAATCAGAATGAGTGGGACTGAGTGGGACAGAGAAGGTCAGAGTGAGCATAAATGAATTAGTGGGACGGGTGAGATTGAGTGAATCGGAGTAAGAGAGTAAACTTAGTGCTAGCAGCTGTGAGAGAACCCTTCAAGAAGAAGCTCATTGGTATTTGAGCTAAGAATTACAACTCACCACTTTTTAAAGATCACCAGCCGCCACTGTTTGATTAAATATAGAATCTGGAAATCCTTCATTTATAGGCTAGGGCCCAGATTTACAACCATGTTATTTTGCAAGTCGCAAATTATGCTCAATTGCGAGTCGCAATTTATGACTCGCAAAATTACATTTACAGCAGTGTCAGAGACAATGTTTGTGATTCTCAATGGGGTCGCAAATTGCATGCCTCATCAATATGCATGAGGCACTCAAAATATGCGACCCCATTGAGAATGGCTGGCCCTCCCAGGTATGGTGGCCTGCTGGGCTCAGCAGACCTCCATGTCTGGAACTGCTTTTAAATAAAGCAGGTTTTTTTTATGCAGCCTGTTTTCCTTAAAGGAAAACCGGTTGCATTAAAAAAAAAAAAGAAAACGAAACTGCCTGCCCCTAAAAAATAATTTTCCCAGCATTTTTAAAGCATTTTTGTGATTGCATTACCACCCTCTTGAAGAGGGTGGTAAATTGTGAGTGTTTTGCGACCGAAATTGCTGTTGCAAAACATTTGTACATGGTTTGTGGGGTTGCTTTTTGGAAGGCAACCCCCCTTCCTGATAGCGAGTCGCTAAACACTATTTTGCGAGTTCCAATTTATTTGCGCCTCACAAAATAGTGTTAGTACGTGGCCCACAGGATTTTTGCATGCACAAACGAGTCGCAAACCCGTTTGCGCATGCAAAATCCCGTCGTACATCTGGCCCACGGTCTGCAAATGAATGTGTGCACTGGACCACGTTTATGTAAACTATTATAGATATTGTTAATCCCTGTATTTCCAGTCTTCAGAGCATTCTGAGACCTCTCTTTTTATGGGTACACCCTGAAAAGCTGAACCAGAAGAAGGATTGGGAAACCCAGGATGGTGCATATTGCTGCACTAAGGGGTAAAACTGCGAAGCCTTTTTCCTCTCCAACCTGATCCAGCTTGCAAGGAAGCAGGAGTTTATACTTTACTGGGAGAGGCAAGGCACAGTCTAGGGCGGCTTCTGGGTAATGCAACATAGACCAGAACGTGGCAAATCTATTCTTCTATAAGCTATCACATGAATATTGTTTGCTATTGATTATATCCAGACTTCTCAACCATTAACAAACATAATATATTGATATATTATACTTGCCATGTTAATCTTTTTAGGTCTGAATTGACAGTGCAGCCGCTTGCATGACATATTACTACTAGGGCTCCTTTTTTTGTGGTATTTATGTTTTTTTGAAACTTCTGTATTTATATTTTCTAATTTTATATGTATTTTTTTACATGCCTATTTTGGGTTTTGCGAAAAAACGAAGCTGAATCTAATATGTTTCCCATTTATTTAACCAGAAAATGTACCCACTTATTTAAGTTTCTGACAGGGTTCAATGCTATAAACACCCACAGATGCTAAACCAGTACACATATATAAAAACATGCAAGCGTTATTATCAAACCTGTGCATACCTAGTACCTTTTAAGCCTTATTCTTTTTTTAAACCCCATTATCTATCAATTCGAAAAGCTGTTAGCCCAGCAGTCAGGTCTAACAGCATTTATAAGCACTCAAAAACCAATCTAAAATCCATTTTATTACATATCTAATAATAAATACAGCCAGGAAAATAACTAGTTTCCTGTCTGAATTTATATTTAGAAATCAGTTGAAACAGAAAATAAGGAGTATTATTATTAGCAATTCTTTAAAATACATTGGACCTGACCTTTTCACCTTTTTTTGCAATTAACAAAGTTCATGTTAATAGTAATTTTGCTAGTGTAGAGACTCTGCAGTCAGGATGGAGAGCTCCACACACAAAATGATGTCCTATCTTTTCATGTGCAGATTTAATAATAATTGTATGAGTGCCGAGACTCTGCTGTTGGGGCATATACATATAAAAAAAGCCTTCCCTTTAAAAATGGTGAAAACATCTTAAGAAAAACAATGTTAACATTCGTACAATTTCATGAAAGAAAGCTTTATGGTTCCTTAATGAGCAGAATTTTTCTTTTATTCCAGTAAAGGAGTCCTTTTGTAGAAACCTGTGGGTTATGTTTGTTTGCTTATAACAAATATCCCAGATTTATTGGCTACATCTAATATGCCCTGTTTACAGGTCTTGAGTTATCTTGAATTATATTGTAGACACTTTAGAAAATAAAGAGATTAAAAAAGGAAAATTTTTACAAAAGCAGCACACTATCTCATATTAAAGAAAAGACAGCACGCATTTTTTTTATGATAGGCTAGTAGTGTTGGGATTATCATGTAAATGTTTGTAAAAAAGAAAAATAATTCCATGCTGTATCATATTATACTAACAGAAAAGCAACACATGTTTCTTGAAAATAGACATATCCTTTGATTGCTGATCCTCATCTTATCAGGACTGTCTCTTTCCTGGGGTACCCATAAAAAGCTTGCAATCAGTGTGCACACTTAGCAATAAACTCCACTTAAGAATAACAAAAGACTGGCTTTCACAGAGCAGTGACATTTGCATTTTCTAAAGCGTTGTGTTCTAGCAACTGACGTGTGCTAAAGAAAAACACTCCCCTTGATTAAAGCCAGAAAACTGCATTAAGTGACAGTAAATCAAAGATGCAAGGGGCTGTTACTGTACATATAATAAGCATATCAAGATTATTTATAAAGTGCCCTCCCTCCTCCTATGTCTGCAGTGTCAGCGCGTTTTGGACACAGTGTGTCTTTAATGCATTGCTAAACTGTCTCTGCGGACATAGGTGAGGCACTTCATAAATAATCTTACATCTAACAGGAAAGATTATGATGTTTCACTTTTAAGAAAAAATTAACAAGTTTTGTAAAAATGCATTTCATGTTGGTACATGGGATGCATTTTTACAAAGCTTTTTCATTTGTACTCAAAAAGCGAAACAGCAATCCTTCCTGTTAGTTTGTTTAGAAGAAAAAAATCCTGTGGGGTGAACATGTGTTTAGAAAGCAAACTGTATGTTGCTTAACAAGATTACTTATAAAGTGCCCGCCCTCCTCCTATGTCCCCAGAGACAGCACGTTTTGGACACTATGGGGGTCATTAGGATGACGGGCGGACTTAGTCCGCCTGCCATCCTATCGTGGTTCGGTACCGCCCGCCATAAGGGCGGGGGTCCCATGGGTGGTATTAGGATGCGGCCTCCACAGTGGGGGCCGCATCCTGCATTTATAACATTGTGGCGGGCGGTGCTCTCTGCACCGTCCGCCACAATGCTATAAATGCATGTATGCATTTGCATACACAAAGCGGCAGGCACCGCGCGGTGCCTACCGCATTGTATATGCAAATGCAGGGGGGTATGACAGGTACCCCCCGTGTGCGCCCCCACCTCTCCTTCACTTTGGGGGCCCGCTGGGGGCCCCCCAAAGTGAAGACCGCATGCCTTTCCGTGGCGGCGATGAGGCATCTGCCCTGGCCCATCGTAATATGGCTGGCGGTGTCTAATAGACACCGCCACCATATTATTCCTCTTCCGTCCATGCTGCAAGGCGACCGGGGCGGAAAAGCGGCAGCCGGTCTTTCCGTCCGCCGCGGTCCCCCCGCCATACTAATATGGCAGGTGGGTATTCAGAAGAGGATGGCGGGCGGATTGCCACCGCCAGGCTGATTATCAACACTGCGAAACGATTGAGCGAGGCCCTTTTAAAGGAGATCTTGGATCTTGAGGACAGTTTGTACTTACGTACTTACTGATGCCAAGGAACAGTTAGCACGGATTAAGGGCGATTTGTTAGAGTATAAAACTTACATAGTCAATCAGAAGATCAAGGGCCTCAAGAAAAATTTAGAAGGCTACACACACACGTGGGCTTTTCCTTACACTGAGGATGAATACTATGATAAACCAGTGATTCAACCACGTGGTCCCATTTTTGAGAGGCGGGGACAACATTTTCAGAGAGGGGGCCAGAGAGATAATAGACGTACACCCAGTAACTGGCGCTTTTATAATACAGGTAGCGAGGACGAGGAGGCACCGGATTGCTATACTGCACCTACGAGCAATAGGGTGAACTTTGCTCCTGAGAACAGATCGGACGAGGATTTGGGGGTCCTATTGAGAGCTTTTTTAGGGCAACCCCTGAGAGGCACCCATGGAGGCAGCGGACAGGCACAAAGGGGTCAAGGCAGGGGCAGAGTGCAATCAACATGGCAGACGCACTCGCCCCGCATTACATGGAGCAGAGGCAGATCATTCCAGAACCAGGGGTTGTGAGTGGACCCCAAGCACTTGATTGTAATGATATAGTTGTTAATTTGTCACCACATGAATTGACACCGACTGAACGTGGGGCATTAAATAAGGGTTTGGGCTTTGTCCCCACACCCAAACATGACACCTTTTTATGCAGGACTGAGATAACCGAAATGATGCGGAAGATCAAACTGCATACATTCTTTGCCGACAAGGAGAAATCTCCCTTGTCGATCTTTGATACCAACTTACATCGCCCTTCAACTTTCTGTCCCCCTAATTCTCTTCTGGGCCCTGAAGTCGCAGTATTTGAACAACGTATCTTACAAGAGATAGAAGTCCTAGAATTGAATCAGGAGCGCCAGCAGGGGCAGAATATGAGTAGGGACGACTGGTTAGCGGTGAGGTCTTTACAACAGAATACTGCCATCACAATTAAGCCAGCCGATAAAGGCGGGGCAGTCGTTGTGCTCAACACTGAGGATTACGAAGCAGAAATATTAAAACTGTTAGGGGTCCGCACTAATTATCATCCCCTTATGCGTGATCCCACTTCTAAACTCCTAGATACCATCAAGCATATGGTGGCGGATGCTGTGGCTAAAAAGTGGATTACTCAGAAAGAAGCAGCTTTTATCATCAATACTAAGCCTCGGGTACCGGCATTTTACATACTACCCAAAATCCACAAACCCCAACGCCCGCCACCGGGTCGCCCAATTGTTTCGGGGATCCAATCTGTTCTAGAACCCCTATCTCAGTTTGCTGACTTTTTTCTTAGGGAAGCAGTGGTTACACAAAAATCCTATGTACAGGGTACCACTGACATATTGAATACTCCAAACAACATTGATTTTGACCCAGAGACCCAAATGCTGGTCACCATCGACATTGAGTTGTTGTATACCAGCATCCCCCAGGATGCCACGCTGGTGGCAGCAGCGAGGGCCCTGGGGGCCATGGAATGGTGCTACCACACGCCGCAGAGATTTGTTTTGCAATGCATAGAGCTGGCACTTACCAAAAGTTTTTTGAATATAGGGGCCAGCTATATCTGCAGACATCAGGGACCTCGATGGGGTCTACATTTGCCCCCAGTCTGGCCTGCATATATGTAGGCCAGTTCGAGGAGAATGTGGTATACCATCCCTCCAATCCATACTTGGCAAACATCGCATTGTGGAAAAGATATATCGACGACGTCCTCTGTATCTGGACAGGTACAGAGGACCTACTGCAGATGTTTTTACAGTGGCTCAACCAAGCTGATACCAGTATTCGGTTCACCTGGACTATCAGCAATAGGTCAGCGGTGTACCTTGATGTGGATATCACTGTGATGGATCACAAACTGACTACCAGCGTACATCACAAGAGCACTGACAGAAATTCTCTCCTCCACTACAAATCTTTTCATCCTAGAGCACTCAGGGACAACCTTCCAATAGGGCAGTTCTTGAGATATCGGCGTAACTGCTCCACCACTGAAGCCTTCATGGATCAATCAGAGGAGCTCGTCACTAAAGTTAAGAATAGAGAATACCCAGTGAAGGTCATAAAACATGCACGGAAGAGGGCATTGAACACTCCACATGAGGCACTCTTGGAAAGAAATGTTAAAGAGAAGCAAATTTGTCTTCCAGTGGTTACCACTTTTGACCCTCTGTCCACCAGAATGAGACAAATTATCAGAAAGCATTGGTCCATTTTGGACACACCTACGAGCAAGAGACCGGCCCCCAGGTTCGCCTTTAAAAGGGCATTCAACTTACGGGATAAGCTGGTCCACACTCGATGCCCCTCGGTAGTCCAGCCAAGTACCATTCCCAATGGACACTACCCGTGTGGAAGCTGCTCTGTGTGCAGCTACACCTCGGCAACAAAAAGTGTTGTTCTGCATGGTGGGAGAACCTGGTCTCTAAACCGCTTCAGTAATTGTAACACATCACATGTTATTTACAGACTGACTTGCAGTTGTGGGCTGTACTACATTGGTCTTACCTCCCGGAAAGTAAAAATCCGCATACAAGAACACCTAAGTACGATAAGAGCCAAGAAACTTACTAGCCGCCTAGTACAACATTTCATTGAGAAGGGACATGACCAAAAAGATCTCACATGGACAGTCCTAGAGAAGGTAGTTGGAGACACACACAATTTAGATGTAATTCTAGCAAGAAAAGAGGCAAAGTGGATTTTTTCAGAAAAGGCAGACCGGGAGGGGCTGAATGAAAATATCGAATGGAACAAAGTGAGTAGGAGGTAATCCTAGTATCTCCAGTAATCCACTTTTTTTTAGGGCACCTGTATCTTGCTGGCCTGTTACATCTGCTTACAGTTCAGGGTGTAAGCCCTACTGTTCCCACAGCCCGCTCTGTTTTTACCTTTGTTGTTAATCGGATGATCCTCATTGCCTGAATATTTTTTTGATGGGTTTTGGGTGCCCCTTTCAGGCGGGAATGAGCAGGCACTGAGTATTTAATAACTCAACAACACTCTGCCTGGTGTGTGAGCTTAAATATAACTACTGACTTCTGACCTCAAAAATAAGGGGGGGTGTCCTCTTTTATAAAATGACCCCCTGCATTGGATATATGTTTCTCTAAGACTATGTGGTGTATTTTTCTGGATTCGTTACATCTCGCCGCTTAATTGTAATTATTTAAAAAACGGCGATGTGTCCCTTCTGCAAACAAAAATATCCCCACCCAAGATGGCCACCGTAGTTGCTTCTGACGCGTATCGTCATGCAACGTGGTTGGGAATGGCGGCTACTTCTACGTTCAGACGGGAATGTGGTTGTAGGACCGTCAGAAGCGCTGGAGGGACGCGGCACGAGTAAGGCTTTATGTGAATGTAGAAATGTTTGTGCCCTTGGTGTATGAACGTTTTTAATAACGGGCACTTGGTTTCGAGATGCGCTAGACATCTTTGGTTGCCTGACATTGCTAAGTACAGGGGGTCAGACTACCCGCGTATGTAACCTTTTTCAAAAAACAGTTCGGTAGAATGCCGATGTGTAGGATTAACTCCCACCTTGTAAGTGCATTACCATCTTCGCAAACGTTGTTGGGTTGAGTGATGGGAAGTTTAGAAGAGAGTAGTATCACGTTGTGTGGTATAAGGTAAACCCGACGGGAATAGCGGGACGTCCTTCATGAAGAATGTAGATTGGAGCGCTGTAGTGATATCTGTATCTTTGCCTGACAAGCAACATCTCTTTTTTATACATTGATTTTCCCAGGGGGCTTGAGATACACTGAGCCACTGGCGGACACGTGATCACGTGACACGGGGTCCCTTGTATGATTGCCGGTACGCTCTGATTTGGCAAGCATAAGGTAACTCTCTGTTCCGCGTGTCCATATATGTTTTGTGTGAGTGACCGCAAATGCAGACCCTCGGCTGAGGGCTTTTATGATTTCACCTCTGTGTTCTGTTTTGAACTTTGACGCAGGTCCGACATAAATATAAGTGTGGAGACTAGGAATTGAGAACCCCAGATTGCCCTGATGAAATTGCTGAAAGTGGAGCAATGAAACATGTCGGCACTATCTAAATATGGATGGTATATGAGTACCCATTTTTAATTTGGGAGGCTTGCAGCACCAGAATGAAGACAGAGAGCTAGCAACCCTCACCATATAATTTTTAAATTTTGGTTGAACCTAACACGTTGGTTTATTTTTCTTTGGGGTTCTAGGTGCATTGGTACACGATTTACAAGAGTGCACATTGGTATTGGTTATTTCTTTTACAAACCACTATTATTATTTATACACTTGGTTATACTTGGTCATTTCTTACACACTATACACAGAGAGAGTGACCGATGATGAGAAGTGGGTACACTGGTAATTGTCAACCAGGAACCCCCTCTGGAGTTACGACCGTGAGGCACTCTCTCTGTTTTCACACATTTTTTGTGGTTTTGGGGACCTGTGTCTGTTTTTCTTTCTTAAATCCACATCTTTGGCTCATGCGATTAGTGTTATTTAACACACTTGAAGGATCTAGATGGTATATAAGATCCCCTATGATGGTCATATAGCTTTGATGTATTGTTAAGTAGGTAAGGCACGTTTTGTTTACAGTTGTTTGAGTGGGGGGCGGCCTTACCTCTTTCCCTCTACACTCCTATTGATTGATTGGTGGTGGCTACCACCAGCCTGGCAGGGGCAATCCGCCCGCCATCCTAATGGGTCCCAATGTGTCTTTAATGCATTGCTAAACTGTCTCTGTGGACATAGGAGGAGAGAGGGCAGATAATCTGATCTGATTCTATGGAAAATGTACCACAATTGGCCTTTGTGGAAGTTGTTTTTAACATCTGAATGGCTGAAAATCTCTTGTTTTTGAGAAAGAAAAGGCGACTGTGGGGAAAACTATATTTAATGTGGGTTTGCCAAAAAAAAAAGTTTTTTCCAAGTCTAATCTTTCTCTGCCCTCATGCATTACTAAACCCTCCATTTACAACTCGCAATTCTGCAGGGCAATTTAAGCAAACAACAGGAGGGAGGGATGTTAGTGTGAATTACAGCTGGGTGGGGGTGTCCATGTAAAACTTACAGCAGACAGCATCCATTAAAGAAGCAGGAGGAAGGAGGAGGGAGCCAAGGAGAAGGAGGAAGAGTCTCATAGTAGTAAAATGTAAACATGCAGTTGTAGATTGCAGGAAAGCATGTTGTTTGTGTGATAGGAGAAAGCAATTTAAGAAAATAGTGCCCACCTACAGTAAATAAAACATACTGTGTAACACCACAGTAAGAGGGCCAGTCCTCATGGGAGGTTACAAAAAGAAACAAGGAGGTACTAAGGAGGGACTACTAATCCTATTGAGGAATCAAAAGCCATCCTTTACAAAGTACAGGAAGAGAAGCCAATTGTTAAGATAGGCGGAACATGGGTGGAGCTTAATGCACATAAACTGAATACTGCATGTCTCAAAGAGATAGCATAAGCTCTGCTCTAAGCGAGACCTAAAATAGTCATTGTGAAATATAAGAGAAAGCAGAAGTAGTGTTGTTTGTTTCCTGCATGCCCATGATGCTGCTGTGAGCTGACTTCTCTCTGGGCTGCAATGGCTCTGTGCGTGCGCCCACCTGGGCTTGAATTTTACAGCACAGGCTCCTATTTTATTGCTGCCCAATTTGTCATGTCACATGCTTCTTAATGAAGCAATATTTCAGGAGGAGAGAGGGGATTTAGGAAGTTGGAGGTAGGTTATGAGCATAGTGCAAGCTCTTCCCCTTCAGGATTAACTCCTTGCTCCCCTTTTAAGCGGAAAGTTTAGAGGTTGTAGAGCAAAGATACCTAACCTCTGGCACACAGGGGAAGCGTCTCCCACCCTTCCAGCAAGCAATGTTGGTTGCTTTTTCTCGATTTTCATTCCGAAAGACTTTAAAAGTGAAAAAAGTATTCTAAATGTAAGTTGTTTAAATGTATGTCTATAAAAAATGGAAATATATTGTTGAATATTATTTTAACACCGGAGTATACTTGTTACCAGCACTCCTTTTTCTCCGGTAAGATTTTTCCTTCCTTGTACCTCCTGATGCTCTTCTCACTCTCCTTCCTAGTACCTCCTGCTGCTCTTCTCACTCTCCTTCCTAGTACCTCCTGCTGCTCTTCTCCCTCTCCTTCCTAGTACCTCCTGCTGCTCTTCTCACTCTCCTTCCTAGTACCTCCTGCTGCTCTTCTCCCTCGCCTTCCTTGGGCCTCACTCTGCTCTCCTCCCCACTCTCCTTCCTTGTTCCTCACCTTCCTTGTTCTACACACTGCTCTTCTCCTCTCTATCCTTCCTTGTGCCTCACGTTGCTCTTCTCTTCCTCACTCACCTTCCTTCTACCTCCTGCTGCTCTCCTCACTCACCTTCCTTGTACGCCCTGCTGCTATTCCTCACTCTCTTTCCTTGTGCCGCATGCTGCTCTTCCTCACTCCCCTCCCATGACCCTATCGCTGTTCTTCCTCACTCTCCTTCCTTCCGCCTCACGCTGCTCTTACTCACTCGCCTTCCTTGTGCCTCACGCTTCTCTTCCTCACTAACCTTCCTCTTGCCTCATGCTGCTCTTCTCACCCTACTTGCTTGTGCCTCATGCTGCTCTTCTCACTCTCTTTGCCTGTGCCTCATGCTGCTCTCCTGCTCACTCTCCTTGCTTGTGCCTCAAGCTACTCATCTCATCCTCACTCTCCTACCTTTTCCCTCCTGCTGCTCTTCTCTTCTCTCTCCTCCTGAGTGCCTCTCACTGCTCTTCTCCTCCTCTCTCACCTTCCATGGGCCTCACGCGGCTCTTTTCCTCCTCAGTCTCCTTCCGCGTGCCTCATGATGCTCTCCTCTTCACTCTCCTTCTGCATGCTTCACGCTGCTCTTCTCTTGCCTCTCTCTCCTTCCTTTCGTCTCCTGCTGCTCCTCTCTGTACTCTCCTTCATTGTGCCTCACACTGCTCTTTTCGTCCTCACTCTCCTTCCTTGTACCTCACTCTGCTCTTCTCCTCCTCATTCTCCTTCCACGTTCCTCACACTATTCCTCTGTTCTTCACTCTCCTTCATTGTGCCTCACACTGCCCTTCTCCGCCTTACTCTCCTTCCATGTGCCTCATGCTGCCCTTCTTCTCACTCTGCTTCCTTGTGCCTCATGCTGGTCTTTTTCTCACTCTCCTCCCTTGTGCCTCACGCTGCTCTTCTCCTCCCTTGTGCCTCACGCTGCTCTCCTTACTCTCCTCCCTTGTGCCTCATGCTGCTCTTCACCTACTTACTGTCCTTCCTTATGCTTTATGCTGCTGCACAAATAGTAATTCCAATACGACTCACATAATTCTACTGCACACCACATACATACACACCATAACACATGGGTAAAACACATCTCCATTAACAATACCAAAAGCTCTAAATCAAACAAATGCGAGACCTTTTGCAATTCCAATGCTTATTTATCTATGCAGCACGAACCTGACCCAGGGGCATTAGAGCACGTACTTTACATGAGCGCCAGATTACATTACACATGGCAAGGTTTTTTAGAAACGGGGAGATTACGTGATTTTTCTAAAATCATGAGATTTTCAGCTGGCGCTGGGACTCGAACCTGGTTCCCGAGTACCAAAATTGGAAACTCTGGCACTTAAGCCACATTCAGTACCCACAATCTATGTATTTTCCTCACTACCTTTATGTGTAGGAAGGAGTCACTAACCCACACCTCATCACCACTGGTGCCCACCTTTGACTAGAGACAATCCTAACAGACTCTGCATTCAAGGAAAAAGGGGAGAAAAAACACAAAAATGCAATACAGTACTCTCCTTCAGTTACCACAATTTGCTTTTTCTGTCCAGCCACTTACTGAGATTCAATTGAAAGAATTGTAGTTGAATGGTAGCAGCAGCAGAGTAGTGCCTTTTATATATGTTTAGGAGGTGTATTCCCGTAAGTAACCTCAGAGTATTATCATGTTTACAGACGCAGTCGGCCAATGAGAGAGGAGACAGAGTTCGGGCTCAAGAAAATTCCCGTACGGCGAGAACGCTAAACAACTTGGCTCTGTGTCTCGGCATTTGCTTCACAATCGCTTGGGTTGCCTACGTCATATACATCAACGTCGCTTTCCAGAATCACAGCCGCAATATCCAGAATCAACGCCAAAAGGACTATGTCGAAATCAGTAAAGACTTCTTCCACCCAAAATTTTGATTTCAAACGCTTTTATTGTTATAAATAAACAAATGAAGATACAGAATATAAAAAAGTGATACATTTGAGAGCAATAAAACAGACCATCAGAAGATGAAATCCAATAATAAAACATATGAAATGCATCCATATATAGTAAATAAAAGTAATCTGCCAGAAATAAAAATAGGCATCCATGAAGACCAAGCAGTTTAGCATATATGGAAACCATTCACAAATGTATCACTATCAGTTGATCGAATCAGAAGAAGAAGAAAGCAGAAAAAGAAGGAAGAAAAGCGAGATTCTAACAATGTTAGTAGATAGGGCTTTGCATCAAAAACCATGGGCGATAGCGCAGGAACACACATGCACCAATCATGGGGCACCCCTTTGTCGTAAAGTAATGCAAAGTAGTTGGAAGTGCTAGAAATTAAATAGTTTATCAAAACATTTTTGCCAGTTTGTGTCATCATTGTTACTTTCATGAGGCACAAAGTGCTCATTAATCTGTCCCTTAAACTGCAGTGGCAGCCCTCTTTTGAAGACATACAGGGCCAGATGTAGTACCCTATTTGGCATGCGCAAACAGGTTTGTGACCCGTTTGTGCATGAAAAATGTCACCGGGATAAGTACAATTCCTAAATAGCGAGTCACAATTTGTTTGCGACTCGTTAGTTAGAAATTGCTAGTCACCAGGGGCGTTCCCTTCCTAATAGCGACCCCAAAGTCATGTATGAATGTTTTGCAACCGCAATTGTGACCAAAACTCGCAAATTACCACCCTCTTTAAGAGGGTGGAAATGCACTTGCAAAAGGGAAGAGGTCCCCAGGGGACCCCTGTCCCTTTGCAAATGCTGGGGAAAATATTTTTTAGGGGCAGGCAGTGGTCTCAGGGCCCACTGCCCGCCCTAAAAAATTAAACAAAAACGTTTCACTATTTTTTTTTTACATGCATCCCGTTTTCCTTTAGGGAAAATGAGCAGCATTTAAAAAAAACTTGCTTTATGGAAAAGCAGTCGCAGACAAGGTTGTCTGTTGAGCCCAGCAGGCCACCATCCCTGGGACGGCCAGCCATTCCCAACGGGGTCGCAAATTGCAAGTGGCTCATTAATTTTCATGAAACACGCATTTTGCGATCCCATTGGGAATCACTAACAGCGTCTGAGACACTGTTGTACTTTGTGATTTACGACGCACAAATTGCGACTCGCAATTTGTGAGTCGCAAATCACAATGTTCGTACATCTGGCCCTCAGTCTTTTTTAGACTTTAGGAGCGTGGGAATACCAATGCAGATCAGCAGTGCTCCCACTCCACCAAACTCACAGTCCACCATTCTTATAGTCCGAGGAAGCACTGGGTTTACCACGGCAGAGCTCCTGCATCCTCTTCCAGTGCAAACTTCTGATCTGTCTGGCGGCCCATCTGTCAAGGGGTTACCTGGTCACAGTGACAGTCAACCCCACTCTGTTGAGGTCAAGTCAACAATCATATGTTTTTTCCTGCCCGAGATGGGGCAGACAAAATGGAGAATAGTCCCTGATGCACAGGAATAAAACTCAGGGCAAGTGGGAGAAGTTTATTTTTTTTTAAAAACTTCCCACTTTGGAATTATATTTGATCAATACATAAATGTTTACTGCGTGCTATAAACATGGGTTCCGCTTGACAAACCTTCAGTGCTTGGAAGAGGGGTGGCTTCCTACAGAGCGCAGGGATCCCACCCAGGGTAGAAGGTCCTCCACAGGGGGTCGACCCATGGCCTCCACCACCCAGCTGTTCCAATGGACATCCAACAAAGACTAAATGACTCCATCGGATCGAACATAAACATGCACCTCAAAGACGAAAATGCCATTAGAAGAATCTTTTGACTACTGTGTTCCATCCTCAGCCCCTTAACGGCTGCAGGGGGCAAGGGGATGGGCATGGAGAAGAAATTACAGAGAAATAACAGGCTGGTAAAGGCAGTGCCAAGGGAAGCAAATATAAAAAGTCAGGAAAGCAGCCAATACAATTGGCTATTACTAACTTGCCTGCATATACATTTGTCAATCACAAGTCCTTAAGAAATGTGCTGTTTGGTATGGCAAATATACAGTGAACATCTGGGATAAAATTCAGAGCCAGATACCTAGAAGTTGTCAGTATAACACTGCAGCAGAAATATGAAGTTGGACATGTGCCAGTGGCAGGGACATTCCCCAGCATCAGTCCCATGAGGAACGCAGCTCTGAATGAACCTCATTTACAGAATCCTTCCTGAAATCTTCCCTCTGAGAATCCTTGTGTCACGTGGCTTCAGCTTCACAACTGTAATTAAACTTGGTAAATGTGCATTTTAAGATTTAGATCTGAAAATAAATTTGTGAAAATTGATGAAAATATTTCTATCAGCAGTTTTTTTCTTACTTCTTGTAGTCTGTGTGTAAACTATTTGAGCTCAATAAACTTTTCAGCAGCACATGGTGAGGATTACATGACTGCCAAACAAAAGGTACAGAGATATTAGAAGAACATTAGGACTGGCAAAGACAATGACCTTGACTTTGTGATTAAAGGTAAAAACGTCAGCATGCAATGACCTTAGCTTTGTGATTAAAGGTAAAACCTTCAGCCTGTTGGGCATGGAAAGGTGGCCTCGTAGCTGCTGGCAGGAAAGTAAACATTAAACACTTCTTTAATCAGTAGAGTGGCCCAGTGCAGGAAGAGATCCATTCATGAAGCACCTCTTTACCCAGGACAGGTGGGTAAATTGAGTGACATATGTATCCACAGTGCATCACTCTATCAAGAAAGGTGGCCAATGCAGGTCACCCACCCATGAAGACCTCTTAATCTAGAAGAGGTGAGCAGAGGCGAGACAGATCCATGTACGAATCACCTCTTTGTCCAAGAAAGGTGCCAAACTCAGAGATTGACCCAATTAGTCAGCATCTACTTGCACAGAAGAGGCACTTCGTAAACGACAAGGCTAAATATAGATAAGTACAGCAGTCAAATACAAGATGTACTAGTACTGGGTACTTCAATAATCAGCTAGCTTGAGTGATATTATTGGTGCTTGTCCAGTAAGCAAAACGTAATCCAAAGATCATATTGCAATTGGGCTACGCCCATTTAGTTCGCCCAGAACTTTTTTGCTTTTTTGATCAGCCAGTTTTGGACTTTTTACTGAGTGTGATTCTCACTACTTGAGACCCACCCACAGTAATCGCATAGCAAATGGACTGTTCTTTTTTACTGTTAGTGTCTGCCTTTTAAGAGAAGTCAAATATGATGCAGCTAGGGTAAGAGGCAATTGACTGGTTACATGTCAAGACGTGCAAAGGCGTGTCCAGGCTGCATGCCTGAAACTACTATTGTGTGCAGCCCGGTAACTGTGAATAGGTAGCCATAGTGGACACTCATAGGTAAGGTCAGTAAGGTTTACTGGTTTATCTGCAGTGTCACTGCATTATGCATATAGAGGAAATCTGCTGTAGAGTTCAGTTTCTCTTCCCTTTGACCTCCAAAGTTCCATAAGGTATGAAACTGAGGTGAAACATGTGTCCTAAATTTGAATGCACAGGTCACAAAATCCTATGTGTGCACCAAATGTGGCGTCCGAATTTTCATATTTCTCTCGCTCAGCTTAGGATCAGAGTCCAGGCCTTATGTCAATCTGCTGGTTAATTGTCCTGCCTCCCAGCAAAACGAATACATGCCTCCACACAAAAAATGTGTAATTAGCAGTGCTTTTCTTCAGCTCCCGAGGATAAAGGGTTGGACATGTTAATTACTTTTCACACTGTGCTAGGTTTGGGACACCCCAGGGCCACTTACCAAAGGAGGAAGCCCAGGCCTCCAAAGCCAGCACAGGCGGGGGCTCCTTTTTGGCATTTTGGTGGGAAAGACCCTGGCAGTGAAGTCAGCTAGTGGTGGAGCTGAGGTCCCCTGAGGGGATGTGAACAATGCCCTCTTGACAGCACCATCCTGAATTATCCCAGCATGCTGTGCAGGAGGGTTGGGCAAGAGTGGTCCGTGCAGGTAAGAGCGGTGGGGCCAGGTGTGGGGATTTCAACAGATGACGATGAGAGAAAATTATGCATTTAATTTTCCCTCGCGGTCGTCTGTCGAACCCCGCCCTCTTCCCCCCCCTCCAACCCCCCCACCGCTCTTATCTGCACGGGCCACTGCTGTGGTTGGGAAATGGTTGGAGGGGTGATGTGTCACACCAGGGGGAACCTCACTTACAACGCAACTTTTACCACGCGATGCTTTTACATCGCAGCTTTTACAACGCAAACCATTACAACGCATTGCGCTGGGGGGCGCTCTAGGATAGGGAATATATTTAATTTAATATCCAACACCTTCCCTACTATACTTCCAAGACAGGTAGTAGTGTTCCCACAGGGAAACGTCCGCACAGCTCTTCAAAATAGTATTACTGGATATATAATTTGTACACATTTGTAGTATAAATCAAACACGTAAGTGTTAACAGGGAGGGTGCTATAGAAAACTCGGGGCACCTACTACCTCAAGGTGCTGTTGACATACACAAGAAGTGTGTGTCACAAATGCTAAAGGGGGTTGAGATTCTGATTACAGCAGAATAACCTAAAGGTTATAATATAACAATCTGGGCACAGCGTATACAAAGCCCTAACACGTGTTTCTTCCTCCACAAGGACTTCATCAAGGCTGGAAAAGTTAAATAATACAAAGACATAATTACACAATCTCATATAAATATAGGCACATATTTACACATATACAGGTTGTCATACTACAGAAAATGTTGGATGACAAAATTCTCTTATATATTATTACAATCAGTGTGATAATCAATATCCTATATACATTCTTTCTATATTAAACCACACAAAATATACATATATACAATTCAGAAGAGAACTTTTAAAATCAACACCCACCATAAACATGGTGAGATGAAATCTTATTCCTTCATCAAAGTTAAGGTCGTAGAATGTAGATCAATTAGAACAAAGCACCTAAGTAGAATAAATCAGAGTATTAGTATTTACAATATTATGGACCTTTTTTTTAAGGATCAAGACCCTTTATGTGTAGACAAAGAACACCAAAGAGAGACATCTATTAAAAACAATGAATATGTCAGAGAGAGACATTCGAAAGCATCAACAGCTATACTTAATGTAAGAAGAGAAGGGGCAGTCACTAGTCTCTGAATTCTTTTAAAGCTATAAGGACAAACAAGCTCTATTCTGAAGAACACTTGTTAATACTAGCATATAGTTATCATACATTATGCACATCCAAATATGGCACTCACCCTTCAATTTGATAATTAATTTGATGGATGACTGCAGTGTGAACGGAGAGATTTATTCAAATTCTATAGACCAGTCGTGACAATAATCAGGTACGACGGCGATATTGTACTGGTAAGAGTGAGAGAGAAAACACAAGTTCTATATATAGATCAAGTATTCTAATAATGTGAGTTTAAATTCTCTAACATGCGCATATATTAATGATGGCACATACTGGTATTTGATTCTTTATTTAGAGACTGTTGTCTGGTTTAATAAGGACAAGAGGATAACATTTATTGCCGAAATTGATTGCAACATGGGAAAGAAGTGAATAAATGTCTGATCTCATTTGTATCGATCGTGTTACAAATTAGTTTCTGTCACAATAGTTACAGACCTATGCACACCTCGGCTTATAATCATTGGAGTTAGGGGTAACACTATTATTATAAATAACGGTATTCCCGTGATAATCAAGATAGTGAGCAGAACTCACTTATGCATATATCAGTAAGTTCCTATATTTGTACATTTCCTAATGGGCAAAGTATAAGCTGAAGGTTGCTGACCATTCAAAACGTGTACATTTTCACAACCGTCATAAATGGCTCAGCTGGAAAAGATAGGGAAAAGAGCAGAATTTCACTAAAAATGAATAAACAATGCGGTTTATAGTTGTAACCAAACAACTAACAGGCAACGAATTACTAAACCGAACCCACCTTGGCAAATATATCATACTCTGCTGTAATGAGGTGGATGGTTGATTACCATTTAGAAAGTGCGTATTTTCACAACCATAGTGGGTTGTTTAGCTAAAAAATAAAATGGAGACAGCACTTAGATCAAAAGTTAATGAATTTGCACGTTTCATAATTGCAGCCGAACAAATACCAGATGACACAATCAACCCATAATGGTCAAATAAATGAGCCGAACCCACCTTGATATATATATCAATATCTGATTTTTAACGCATCCTGAAGACGAAGATATTGAGTACGGAGGTGGTCGACCAATAGGTATTAGTAGAATATATGTTTTTCGCAACCATAATACGTTGCTACGCTGAAAAAACAATTTCGATAAAATTTAGTTGATTATAGGACTCCTAACTCACAAACAGCCTCGTATTAGTGCCCACGGTATCCCGTTCCTTCTTACCTGAAACCAAAGTGGTAACGTCTCCACATATAACCGTCCCCGTAGCAGGAAGCCGTGTCTGTGCACCGACGGCATTATATACCCTGCCCGTTACTAGTTGTCAAACGCCAGATTCTGTGCGAGTCTCTCGACGTAGAGATAAACAGAGGACTAACTGTTAGGGAAGTCCCTGTCAACAATACCAGCTGCCACCATCTTGGAGTATGTTAGATCTGCCAAGATGTGGGGCAATGTGGTGATAGTGAACGATCATTCGGTATGCATACAAGGTCCTTGCATATATTTACACTTGAGAATTGATATAGTAATCAATGCAAATATTAAAATTACCGGAGCTTTCGAACATTTCTTTGTAGATGTATCATATTATGATAAGGTTGTGGCAGACATATTGGAGTGGATCAAAATGATTAAGTCACAAAAACGTACTAGAAACTGCAGACTATTAAAGGACATACCTAGTGGAAAATATTGATGGAAACCAACTAATGATCTAAAAAAAAAAATTCTTAGAATAAGTGTATAATACATAGATGACACAAAAATAATACAACTTCAGTAATAGACATTGCATAAGATACATATGGACTGAGCCAAAGGTTTCAGGTACCAGTAGACACGATTTGAACAACATTTGCTGTGCAGCAGAAGAGGATTCGTATTATTCAATACATCAGTCTTTTAAAAAGACATAAGATTCTCGATCAGTATTAAGTCCCCTACCTACCGCCCTTAATTTTATTAGCCAATGCGATTCGCACTTTCTTAATGCAGTAACTCTATCACCCCCTCTAGGATTGGTTTTTACTTGAGTGATACCATGAAATTTGATAGCAATTATTTCTGATCCTGCATGGGCCGTATTATAATGGACTGCCAGGGGATAGCTTTTATTGAAATTGCGAATAGCACGTACTTGTTCTTGAATTCTTTCTTTGAGGGGTCTGGTAGAACTTCCGACATAGATCTGGCCACATTGACAAATGATACAGTATACAGTAAATTTGGTGTTGCAATTTATGAATTTCCTACTATCCACGGGGACTGGAGTTGGAATAGTAAATTAAATAATTCACTTTCCAGCGCCCCAAAGCACTATGCGTTGTAATGGTATGCGTTGTAAAACTCGCGTTGTAAAAGCATGCGATGTAAAAGCATGCGTTGTAATGTCGTACATCCCACACCAGGATTGGCCAGGGGCACCTGGCTTCTAGAAATGTCCACCCTCAGTTAAAGATTCTTGCACAAGGGAGAGAAAAATGTTGTTGTTGGACCCTGGAATCATATGGTGGAAACACCATGGAAAGCTGGAAGGACGATCCCCTTGATGCCCTAATAGACTAAAAACTCTAGCCACAGCTGATCCAGGACTAGTGAGTCTCTACAGGATCATTGAGGCTGCTTCCCTGAGGACTAGCTGGTGGAAGTTCTGGACCTCTGTGCCCCAGAATGAGGAAAGACCACCATGCTCTCCCTGTGCTGCTGCATCGCTCTTGCTCCTGTCTTCCCCCTGCTTCTTCCCCATTTTCTGAATGCTTTCTCCTTGCTTTTCACTCATTTTCACTGCTGGCTCCTTGCTTTTCCCCCATGTTTGAGTGTCACATCCTTGCTTTTCCCTCGTTTTCACTGCTTTCTCCTTGCTTTTCCCCCATGTTTGAGTGTCACATCCTTGCTTTTCCCTCGTACTCACTGCTTTCTCATTGCTTTTTCTCCCATTTTTGAGTGTTTTCTCCCTACTTTTCTCTAATCTTCACTGTTTTCTCCTTGCTTTTACTCCAGTTTTGGAGTGTGTTATCCTAACTTTCCCCACGTTTTCATTTCTTTCTTCCTGCTTTTCTCTCATTGCCGCTCAAGTGTGCTACCTGTTTTCCCACCTCCTACCTGGGCCCGCCCACTGCCTCTCAGAGCTCTTCTGTTCTCCTAGGACCTACTGAGTGGATGCTGCTGTTCGACCCCAACGAGCAGGCGTGCTTGTTAGATCTCCCGGTCCTGCTGAATCGCTCGTCTTCCCTGTGCTTCTTCCCCATTTTTGGGGTGCTTTCTCCTTGCTTTTCCCTCATTTTTCAATGCTCTCTCCTTTTTCCTCTTTTTCTTGAGTGCTTTCTCCTTGATTTCCCCTCATTGACACTGCATTTTCCTTACTTTTCCCTCAATTTTAATTGGTTTCTCCTTTCTTTTTCCATGTTTTCACTGTTTTCTTCCTTGCTTTTCCCCCAGGTTTTGAGTGCCATCTACTTGCCTTCCCTACGTTTTGTTTTCATCGATTGAACGGATAACCATGAAGCAGTTAGCAACTCCAGCACCTTCAGAACCTCACAGATGGTTTGCTGAGCTTTATAAATCCATGAATGTTAGAATGAGGGAAAAAAATGAGGGGCAGGGAACAAAATGGAACCAGCTCCCTGCAAAGTGTGCCACCTTTGAGGGCAGGAGGCCTGCCTGCTGCAGAGGATTTAGGTGGCTAGGGCTCACCAATTAGGAGTAAAATGAGCCCCAGGTGATCATAATCAGCCCAAAGGCATACTTAAATTTTTTTTTTTTTTGAAAACTTTTTATTGATTTTATAACACAAACACAAACACCTTGCAAGGAAAGAAAAAGAGACATCAATATACACAGCGTTGCAGTACACAGTACTGGGGCGGGAAGGATAGTCCATAGAGCGTTCGTTCAATCGAGAAAGAGATGTACAGGGGGGGGGGGCAGAAGAACAAATTGCAATCAATAGACAATAGTACGTGAAGGAAACCACAGGTTACGGGGACGTTGGTGCAACATCTGGGTCAGGAAGAGGAGGGGCACATATATCGCCACGGTAAGTGTTCCACTGAGTCCATATCTTCCCCCATTTTCGGGGGGTACCTCGGGAAATATACACAGTCTTTTCTCTGAACATGCACCAATCCATGTTTTGTTTCCATTTCCGAATCCCGGGCGGCCCCTGAGCACCCCACAGTTGCGCAATGTCCCTTTTGGCAATCATATTACCCAAGGTCACCCACCGAAGCTGCGACACAGAGTAATCATTCTGTTCCCATACGTTCAGCAGACATCTCCTAGCCTCCGGCATTGATCGCACCCCCGTAACCTCACTCATCACCTCGTGCACACAGGTCCAGAATCGCACTATCTCAGGGCACTCCCAGATGATATGTAAAAAGGTACCTAGGAGACCGCATCCACGCCGACACAAACCATCCACAGAAAAGCCCATATGTACCAGACGGGGACCAGTGACATACACTCGATGCAGGATTTTTAATTGCACAAATCTAAGGCGCGCCTGGATGGCTACCTCTTTAGGGGAGGAGATCGCCGCCTGCCAGTCCTCGTCGTCTAGTTCCAGCCCATCACCCGTCCAGACCTCCCTGAGGCGAGACAGGAGATCAGACCTGAAGTTGATTAATTTTTTATAAATAAGCGAAATCGTACTATCAGGAACATGCCCGTCTAGTACCCTGTCCTCAAGTGGGGACGACTCGGGAATCTCCACCCCCGTAGGGAAGATCGAGAGCACCGCGTGACGGACCTGCACATAGCGAAAAAATTTGCGGTCGCTCAAAGCGAACTCGGTTTTCAATTTCTCAAACGTCTTCATTCTCCCCTTAGTCCAAACATCATCAATCCTGCCGATACCGATCAAGTCCCACCTATCAAACCCCTTCCACTGCCAGAGTGAGCCAAGTCTATCAGACGCATACAGTGGTGTGGCACGAGTCAGTTTATCATTCCACCCCCGCGCCATGGAAGCATGTCGCCACACCTGGACGGCCGTCCTAGTGGGGCCCGTAACGTTACGAGGGGTGAGTTTTGAGTAGAGGGCTCTGTTGTAGTCGCCCCCCGGTAGCAACCATTTGTCCATCTCGAAGGCCGGATTTGGCAAAGGGCCATACATGCAGTGATTTATAGCCCCCAATTGAGACGCCCAATAATAGCAACGGATATCAGGCAAACCAATTCCACCGTCGTACCACGGGAGCGACAATTTAGCAATAGCGATCCGGGGCCTACCCCCCCACACCAGTTGCCTCTGTAAACTCTCAACCTCACGGAAGTATGTAGCCGGGACAACGTCAAGCGTGTTTTGCAATGCGTAGAGGAAACGGGGCAGCGACATCATCTTAAACAATGCCGCTCTACCCAGGGGAGAGAGAGGAAGTTTCCCCCAGGCGACCACATCCGCCCGAAGGCGCTGAAGAGGGGGCAGCAAGTTACGGTCAAACCGCAGCGTAGGGCTCAACGTGATAAAAATGCCTAGATATTTAAAACCATCGGTCACAATCGCGATAGGACAACCACTCGGCAGAGGGGGGGCGGCACCCGACAGGACATATATACAGGACTTAGACCAGTTGATGACAAGACCTGAGTTTTTGCGGAAGGATGTTAGGACATCAAACAGCACAATGAGGGATTTACGGGGTGACGTAAGATACAGCAAAATATCATCAGCGTAGAGAGATACACGGTCCTCAAACCCCGAATTCCATCTAATGCCCTTCAGGGACGGTTCCCACCTCAACCAGGCCGCCAGCGGTTCCAAAGCGAGAGCAAACAACAAGGGGGACAGGGGGCAGCCCTGTCGCGTCCCTCTGCTCAGTGCAAAGGGCGCAGAGACCCGACCATTGACCACCACCTGAGCCATAGGACCGGCATAAAGCAATTTGACCCACCGAACGAACTCCGAACCGAAACCAAACTTAGCAAGAACCGCCCACAAATATGGCCATTCTATCGTATCAAACGCCATCGTAGCGTCCAAGGACGCCAAGATGGCGGGCTCACGCAGCGTCTCGGCCCGTGCCAGGACCCCATGCAACCTCCGGAGGTTAAGCGCCGTGTTACGATGCGGTATAAAGCCGGATTGATCAGGGTGAACCAGGTCCCCAATGACGGTCGCCAAACGTGTAGCCAGCAGCCTGGCTAGGATTTTAGGTTCCGCATTAATCAATGAAATGGGTCGAAAAGAGGCACATCGATCCCGAGGTTTACCATCCTTGTGGATGACAACAATGGTAGCCAGCCTCTGGTCTGGCGGGAGAGAACCCGCCTCCAAAGACTCAAGAAACATAGAGCGCAGATGAGGAGCTAGCGAATCCGGGCGCAGTTTATAAAGCTCAATGGGGAGCCCATTAGGGCCCGAGGCCTTGCCGGATCGGACCGAGCGGACAGCAGCGGCAATCTCGTCCACAGTAGGTGGAGCATCCAGAGCATCTCTATCAATATCAGACAATCGGGGAAGTGCAATATCACGCAGTAGCAAGTGGGAATCCTGCTCCGATCGATCAGACACCTGGGAGTACACCTCGTGGAAATAATCGGCAAAACATGCAACAATATCAACAGGGTCTGTACAACTCTCTCCATTCTCCGCAACAATCACAGGGACGACACGACTTGCATTCTCTCTCTTATCTAACCAAGCAAGCAATTTCCCAGCCTTATCACCAACATCATACAGGCGTCCCTGCTGTTCTCTTCCCATTTCCTTAGCGGCTTCAGTGACCAGAGCTCTGTATTCATGTTATTTCAACTCCAGTAGATGTAACCCCTCAGCGGTGACCCCAGATTCCAAGCACTCCTCCAGGGCCGTAACCTCCCCTTCAAGTCGAACCATCTCAGCGCGGTTGGCCATCTTCACGCCACCAATCAGTGAGAGGGCCTGGCCACGAATGACTGTTTTGTAAGCCTCCCAAAGTGAACTAGGGGAGGAAACAGAGCCCACATTTTCCTCGAAATAACAATCGTGCGCTTTAACCAGCCCATCCCTGACCCTGGGGTCCTTCAAATACCAGGGATTGATCGGAGCCACTCGGCCCGCCGAACCCTGCCGTGCATCAACCACCAATCAAAGCGGAGAATGGTCCGAGATACCCCGTGCCAGATGTTTAACTTCTCGTATGAGGGATGCATGAGCTGAGGGCAGTAATACATGATCTAATCTCGAGAGACTACCATGAGCACCAGAGTGATAGGTATATTGCAACTGGCCCGGGTGAAGCAACCGCCAGCAATCGGTGAGCCCCAGGGTATCCAGGAAGTCACTCAACCAAGTCTGGGCCCTCGGCAGTTCCCTGGGAGGGAGACGGTCACGCATCCCCGAGACCACCGCATTAAAGTCACCACCAACCAGAAGCAGACCCTCGGGGAGACCCAGGATAAGCCCACTCAGATCAGCAAATGTGGTGGCCTGGAGGCCCGGGGGCACGTACACAGAAATCAGAATAAGAACCTTTCCCTCCCAGCGTCCCACAATGGCAGCATAACGTCCCTTATCATCCAGTATGACATCATCAATGGCCAAGGGGAGGGAGGTCCGAACCAGAATGCCCGCCCCCCTAGATCCCGAAGTGAAACCCGAGTGCGCCACAAGGCGATAACCACGCCTATTCAAAGCGTAGCACTTGTTGCCAAGCAAGTGAGTTTCCTGCAGTAAAACAACATCTGGAGTCAAACGTTTCAGCAATTGCAACACCACCCTCCTCTTAATCCCATCCCCCAACCTGTTCACGTTCCAACACAATAATCGAAGTCCCCTACCCCCCATCCCTGCGTTCAGCCCCTCCCCCGCCCCACACCCAGAGCAACCACAAATAACAGGAGTGCGCCTTTCCCTCGCCTTGCAAGTAACGATAAAAGTCAAACAAACAACCCAATTCCCCCAACATTGTCGAAACAACCATACCCCCCACCCCGCACCCCTGCTGAAGACCAAAGAGCCCCATAAACTTGCAGTGTGCCTGTCGCCCAACCACCCAACTAATCTACGATAAGAAACCCAGGAGAAGAAAGGACCCGTTCGCCCCCCACCCACCCCCAAAAAGACTATTACTTGCAAACATTAAGAACACAGCATAGCACAGTTCAAAACCAACGAGAAGGGCACGGGGCCAAAGTCAACAGCTACTCCTGCTCCGTCGGGCCACCTTCCGCCCGATCCGACTTGCCAGAGTCCTCAAAAGGTTCAGGATCCGTAGGCAGCGTGTCAAGCCAGTCACTCACGACCCCAGGATGGTCGAAGAAGAAAGTACGATCCCTATGTACCACCCGCAAGCGGGCCGGAAAGAGCATAGCATACTTCATAGATCTTTCCCGGAGTCTCTTCTTGACCCCTTGAAACCCCAGCCTCTGTTTCTGGACCTGTTGTGTGAAGTCCGGATAGAAGCTGACAGTAGAGTTCTCAAAGGCAATGGGACCAGATTGCCGCGAGGCCTGCAGGATAGCGTCTCTGTCCCGGAAATGAAAGATCCTCGCAATGATGGGTCGAGGGTTAGCACCCGATTTAGGTGTGCCGCCGGGGATCCTATGCGCACGTTCGACAGCGAAAAACTTGCTGAGACCCTTAGGCGCCAAGTAATTCAGCACCAGGTCTTCCACCAATAGGTCCGTCGAAGCAGCAGTCGATGATTCCGGGACCCCGATCAGGCGGATGTTATTGCGCCTGGCATGGCTTTCATAGTCCTCTAGGCGCCCAGAGTAGTAATCATTGGCTTTCCTCAGATTTCCGACTTCAGCCTGTAAGTCGGCTACGTCGGTGACCAGGCTAGAGGTCTTAAGATCTAGGGATTTGACCTTTTCATTCGTCTTCGCCAAGTCCGCCCTGATCAGGTTGACATCAATCGCCACCGTGTCCAATTTGAGAGTCAAGGTCTCATATTGTTGCCCCAGTGAGGCCTTCATGCCGGTGATGGCACCCATGAGATCTCTCAGCGAGGGCTCGTCCTCAATCGATGAGTCCTCCAGCAGTGTCGTCGAGGATTTAACCGCCGCTCCCGGCGATCCCTTAGCTAGAGTGTACCGGTCCATAATGTTCGTTTGCGGAGCACCCCCTCGAGCGCCCGGTTTAGGCCCGCGCTTCCCACTCTCAGGCTTGGTGGCCATCTTGAATCCTAGACCCGTGCGGGTCGCCTGTTGACGGGTGAAAATGGTGACTGCGGTGGCAAATGTAAAACCAAGAGGGCGAAGATGGTGCCAGTCTCAGATCTGGACGCCGTCACGGTTCGGCAGTAGAAGCGGAGAGATCAAGGGCGTAGGAGCGTCTGGCCGTCCACGGAGCCGTCAAGGTCTGGTTAAGCTCCGGACAGAAATCGAAACCGAAAGCGAGCGCCAGCCCACGCAAGTCTAGCAGTCCGCTGTTGTTCACTTACTGGACGGCAAGCGAGACAAGATAGCGCGGGGCGTCACCATGGAGCAGGCCAGAAAACTGCAACAGTCTGTACCTCTGGACCCCGAAGTCCAAAAAAGTTCGTTGAAACAAATAAATGAGCAGCAGAACCGTGCCAATAAACACCCGTCGTCAGAACCAGGATAAAGTACAGGATAGTCGATGGAGGTGGCGAGGGTCCGGGAGCCTTGTGCTCACGCGACCATCTTGGGTGCGCGCGAAGCTCCTCCGCATACTTTAATTTTAATCCATTTCAACATACCACCTTTGCCTCAATTCTAAGGATTACCCCGACTCACCCCCGGGAGGACTTAGCCCTTGAGGGATGACACAACTCATTTCCTCACCGTCATTACCATGTGCCCAGTTTCGGAGGTCTCACCTAGGGGTGTGCGGTAAACTCCGCTTCGCCGTTGAGTTCGTGGAGGTTTTGCCATTCCGCACTTCCGGAGTTCCGCAAAAACTCTCCCACGTGGCAGAGTTTACCACCACCCATGCACCCCTAGTCATCAGCCGTGGGTGTGGCTGAGAGCTGGCACCTATCTCACCAGGGCATCAGTGACATGTCTGGGGAGGACATGTGGAGGGAAGTGACCACTAGTTTGTTACATTTGTTAGAAAAACACATGATGTCAGTAGAAGTAGTCAAGCGTCGAGGTGCCCTGCCCGCCCCGAATCGATGTCCTCCTGGAATCAGGAAGGCCCCCTCCCTGGCACTGCCCCTTCAGTGCATGTGATAAGGAAGACTTGTCAGCGAGAGAGTGACCAATCACTGTCCGATCAGGGAGGATTGCAGTGATATTTGTGGTGCTAAGGTTTTATCACAGTAGAAGACGTTTTATGTTACCATATGTTAAAGAGTGTTGTTTGGTGTCACATTCACCCCGAGTGCCCTCTTGGCGTTTTGAAAGTGTGTTGCGTTAACAGGAAGTGATGCTTCGGGGATCCCAGAGATGTTTGGTGCCAACACACAAGCTGGATTGGAAGCCTCGAGCGACCCAGGCAGGATGGCCCTCTCTCGGGCCTGCACACTGTGAGCATGGCCCATGAAGGGAGGGGCCGGGGTCTGTGCACGAGATGAGTGTGGGCAGGGGGGGTGGGGCGATGACACCGAAGATGACCTGTAAGTGTCAGCTTTAGAATGCTATATTCGGTACTCAAGAGCTCAGGATTGACTTGAACCCTCTATCTACAGGAAGCATGTGAGGCCATAATCTGTTCTGTGAAGTGTGTTTATCACAGAACATCAGAGCCCTGAAACTCGCCCGACCACTTACCAGTGGAAGCGGAGCCCCTGCAGAGCAAGAGAGAGGGTTCCATAGCCCCACTAATTGTGCTTTTATAATAATTTACAACGCAGCACCTGAACCCCTCTACACGCACCAACTACTACAGGCCAGTGTTCATCAGCCTGGTGGTGCATCCTGCATATTCCACATAACAGGAATGTGACGCAATACTCAGACACAGGTATTGAAAAGAGTGTGAGTTTTAATAACGTTGTGGTGACAATAGGGTCTTTGCCTTATTTACATGGCAGTGTTAAGGCACATAACGTGACTTAACGCTGGCTTGTAAATAAGGCATTCTTTCACGCTGTACTTATTGTGAAAGTGGAGGGCGATGGGTGTTGAAGTGAGTGTTCCACTGCAACACCCATTGATTTTGACACTGCCTCCTATTTACAAGGGTGACATGAATGGGAGCCAGCGCCAAAATTAGGACCAGGGAAAACTTGGTCTTAAACAGGTGAAATTGACTAGAAATGCTTTGTTTCTCCTCGTTTTTGCTGTTTCCATGTGTGCTGCATTGTGCAACACACATAGAAACAGTAAATGGAACCTTTCTTCACATAAACAATCAAAAAATAAATGAAGTTTTGTAACTTCTATGCGTGCTGCATTAAGCACAACACATAAAAGTTACAAAACGTAATTTGAAGGGAGACCTTCCTGCATATAAACAATCTTCCCCTCAACACAGACTCCCTTGCACTATGGTGCAAGGGTGCCTGCCTTGGTGCTAGGTTGCTAAGTTTAGCGCCAGTGCAGGGGGAAATGCAGGACTGCACCATATTGTTGTAAATGTGGTGCACCCTGCGTTTCTGAAGTGGCGATGTGCGGCGTTAAGCCAGGTAAGGCTAAGCTGCACTCCGTCATTTCGTTGTAAATATTCCCCTAGTATTGTGTCAGATATGAAGACCAGAGCTGTCCACTACCTGTTGCTGAGCACAGTGCAAGGTCTGATTGGGAACGCGGGCATTGGTTGATGGGCCAATGTCTCAGGGTCAACAGGAGCCTGTCTTTTGGGCCTCTGTAAACAGGCCCGGAGACTTAATTTCTTCCCTAGTCCCCGCCAGGCCACTGTAATGTGGTTCCAGCATCGTGAACACTCTCTTGCCATGCTGTAAACCAAGGCTGGAGTCCAAGCGTTGCTTTGGCCTTTGGGGTATTCACACCTTGCTGCCCTGCCTCGTGTGACCTAATGGGCCAGAAGCAATGTTATGGGGGATAACATTAAGGCATGTTGGGTGTGGAAAGAGTGGTAGTATGCAGGTGCCTTGCTGGGGGAGGCAGGTGATTTTGCACCATTTGGCAATTCTCACCTAATTCCCCCTCTAGCAGCAGGGGGCAGTGTGCTTTGCTTTACCCCTCCCCTGCCAGGTCATCACCCTGGGGCTATAGTCAGCTGGGGAGAGGGCGTGTAAGAGAAGTGGCCTCTCTATGGGCCAGGTGTTGTCCCCTCAGCCCCAGTGTCTTTTAGGCCTTCTTGAGGAAGGGAGCGGGGGGTTGCATTAAAATTGGATGTGGCATTGTGGTTAGAGGTGCCGACATTGGTACCAGGTTCAAGTCCCAGCATCAACTAAACAACCTGTGATTCTGAGCGAATCACTTAATCTCCATACCTAAATTAGGAATGAACTGTGTGATGTGAGTGTTGCTCATGTACATCGCTCTGATGCCTTAGGGCCGAGTTCACACTATATAAAACTACAAAAAATAATTTAATCAAAAATAACCGGCCAGATTCCAATGAGACTAACACATGTTGATCCATGACAGAGACGATCCACGAATGTGGGCCACTTCTTTGTGAGTGCCCAGGCCTAATTGTGATCCCACTCCCACCCTGGCACAGTGCCTGGTATCAGCTCTGGAATTGGATAAAAGGTGCAGTGAGCGAATGTAAGGTGCCAGTACAGTGGTCAAATGCTGAACATCAAAGACTGGTCAGCCTTCCGGGGGTCTTCCCTCAAACCTTTTGCCTTTACCTTTCCTATTTTCGCTGACCTCTTTTTAGCTGGCCCTAGGGTTCTGTGCACTTTACCACTGCTAACGAGTGCTAAGGCGTTTGTGCTCACTCCTTCAAACATAGTAACATTGGCTTAGCCAATTAACATATTTAATTTACTTTTAAGTCCCCAGTGAAGTGGTACTACATTTGCCATGGCCTGTAAATTAAATGCTATTAGTGGGCGTGCAGCACTAACTGTGCCGCCCACTTAACACCTTCAATGCTAAGGCTTTTCCCGCTGGGTGCTGGTACTCCAGATTTACCATTGTTCATGACAAGGCCAGCTCGTCATAAGCACAGCTCCAGTAAACTGCATGATGAGCTGGCCTTGTCAGTAGCATGGAAGTGGTTAAACAGCCCTTTAAAAGTGTCTTAGGACCCACATTGCAGTCTGTGTGTGCAGTTTTAAACGGCCATTTCGACCTGGCAAAAGAAACTTTTTGCCAAGCCCAAGCCTTAGTTTGTAATACAAATTTGTCACCCCTAAGGTGGGCCGGGTGCAATGTATTAAGAAAGTTGGGCATGCTCTTTTAACTTTTACATGGTAGTGAAAAACGCTTAAATGTATTTTTCACTACTTAAGGGCCTGCCTCTCCCCTTTCCAATAGGATAACATTGGAATTACCTTATTACATATTACATTTAATAAGCTGTAACTTCCAAATAGGAACATGTGACCACTTCATGTTTGGTGTTTTTAGGAATTGTATTGAAAAAAATCCTCTCTTATGGTAAAATCAGATTAAAAATGTTAATTCCGAAAAGGCCACTTTAAGAAAGTTAGCATTTTCCTGCCTTATCCGTGTCTTTGGGTTACATGACATATAGATGACAGATGAGCTTTGTGCATTCCTCCTAGACAGTCACACACAGTAGAGAGCTTAGGTGCGTCTGTCTTGAACTGCATTTGTTGAACCCAGGAACCCAGAGTGACTCCAAGAGCTAGTTGGCTGGTTTACTCAGTAGAGACTCAGGGACAGAAGGCTCCAGCAACCTTGAAACCACTACCATGAGTCAGACATCTGTCAATATTACCCTACCAAGTGTGCCACCCTACTCCTGGACCTCGGAGGTGAGCTCGGAGGTACTCTGCCCGCCCATCTGTGGACCCAGCAGCACCAATGCATCATCTCTGCTGTGAGGTTTCTCTCAGCGCTGTGCCAAACTCCCTGACATATGACCTCGTTTTGCTGCAGCCTCAACAATGATGCAGGTTCTTGCACAGCAGCTCTGTAGCTCCTCGAACCCGATGCATCACCTTGAATGCATGACACAACCTTGATGCCAGAATACCCATTGCAAGCCCCCATCGATGGGATCCTCTACAATGACACTGGACCTCACATTGGAGCTTTGCAGATTTTTGGGACCAATGCATCACCTGAGGTGTGTGAAGAATCCTCCACATGGGACCTTGCAATGCTCCACAACCAGGATTTAAGGAACTGCTGTTCAGTGGCCCAAACAAGCTCACTGTAGTCAGCCCACACTCCATTGTGGTTGGACTGAACTTGTGACTTTGTCCCAGTCTGGAACAACCTGATATCCTTAGTTAATGTTAATGATACCGGGCACTGGAAAAGCGCACAGCTACTCCATGGAGTGTCCTGGCACTGAGAAAGAGAACCAGTGACAGAGCAGTACAGGCACCCACCTGACAGCTGATTTACTGTGAGAAAAGCCAGGCTTTTAAACCTCGCCTGAAACTGAGGAGATCCTGAACCTGATGTAAGGCTGGTGGCAGGCTGTTCCAAAGCTGAGAGTCTACCACCTGAAAGGAACGACCACCCAGGTGAGAGCGGGAGAACCTAGGAATGAACGAAAGCTGCTGGCTCGAAGGCTTTAACATTCTAGGTGGAACATAGCGCTGGGTTCAGTTTTTGAAATAAGAGGCCCCTGTATTATGGAAGGCCTTATATGCCAGGACCAGGGCTTTGAAATTTGTCCTCATACGCACCAGAAGCCAGTGCAAGGACTTCAGGCGAGGGGTCATGTGTGTCCTGTGCCCACCATGAGTATGGCTCTTGCCACAGTGTTTTGCACCAACTGTAGGCGGCCAAGTAGATAATCAGGAAGGCCACCATACAGAACATTAGCATAATCGAGGCGGGATATGATCAATGCTAGGACTACTGTTTTCCTAAGGGAAACCGCGAGTAGTGGGAGGCAGTTCCTCAACATTTTCAGTAGGCCGAAATATGTGCCGGCCACTGCTTGCTTGGGACTTCATGGACATGTCCGCGTTCATTTTCACCCCGAGGTTCTTAATGGTTGTGGCTATATTTGCATGGGGGGGAACATATTCTGTGGCCACCACTTGCGCTATTACTCACCCGGGTTATGACCCCAAAAAAATATTTTCTGATTTTTCGGAATTACACAACAATTGGTTCTGTTTAAACCACTCTAATACCGCTGACAGGCAGATGCTTATCTCATTCCCATTCAGTGCCTTATCCTTACCGCATGTGAACAGTAATTGTGTATCATCGGCGTAAGATATAACTTTAGCACCATATTGTTCTGCCAGAAGCACCAGGGGGCCATAAACACATTAAACAGAGTGGGGCTTAAGATAGATCCTTGTGGAACACCTACATTCAGCTGCGAGATAGGGGCCAAAAAAGGGGAGACCAGACTGTTTGCTGACGGCTTACCAGGTAAGATGAGAATCACCAGAGGGCCATGCCCCCTATGCCACAGACCTGGAGTCTGAGCAAAAGAAGAGCAGGGGGCATGGTATCAAAAGCCTCGGAAAGGTCCAACAGTGTCAATACAGCCTTGCCTCCTCTGTCAAGTGTGGTTTTGATACATTCAGAGGTTTCCAGTAGGGCTGTTTCTGTACTGAAATTAGCTCTGAACCCTCACTGGCTAGGATGTAGTATGTGGTTGGCCTCAACAAAGTCTGCGACAACCCTATTTACATATTTCTCCAGAGCCTTGGAGAAAAAAAGGCAACAGCGAAATTGGCCTATAATTGCTGTCTACAGAAGGGTCGGCTGAAGAAATTTTTTTAGAAGCGGAAGGATTTCCCCATGCTTCCAGGTGTCAAGCATCACACCCTCTGACAGAGAGAGGTTCAGAACCCAGTTAATAGCCGGGTTGATCACCTCTGCACCAGTATTTTTGTGGGGCTAGGGTCTGAGGGGGAGCCTGATTTCAGCGTTTTCATTATCTTCAGTGAATCAGCCAGCGAGATGGGAGGAAAATGCAGAAGGGTCCCACCAGTGTTGGGTAAGACAGGGGGGTACCTACCAGTAATGCCTACCGTTGCAGGGGTAGATTCCCCAAGCGAGGCTTGAATGGTAGTGATTTTTGTGAAAAAATATTGTGCAATAAGAGTCGTCGATTCATTTGTAGGGGTAAAAAGGCTGTTAGTTGTGCAGGGGGAGGAAAAATCTTTAATAATTTTGAACAGTTCCTTGCTTCTGTTCCCTGATTTCTCAATTTTTGAGGACAAAAAGCTATTTTTTTCCTCGCAGACTTTAGCATAGTAGGCTTTTAATGCCTCTTTATATGCCAATTTATTCAAGTAGTTAAAATTCTTCCTCCAAACTCTCCCAAGACGTGTGTAGGTACTTCTGCTTTTCCTCAGGACCACAGTGAACCATGGGACGAGGCTCTACAGCCGCTGGCTGCTCGCATCTTAGAGGGGGCGAGCAAATTCGCACGAGTCTCGAGCCAACTTTCTAGTGAGGATAGGTTGCTCATTAGGTGGGCACTAAAGGAGATAGGGTGCATTTCGAGTGCTTTAGCTAATGCCTATGAAGTCATCTGATTAAAAGGCATAAAACTCAAGGCCCGCGGCTTACATTGAGTTTGAGGCGATTTCTTACATAATCTAAAAGTATGTAGGAAGTGGTTTGACCAGATCAAAGGGGAGGGTGGATCCATTTCAATCCTATCCGACGAAAAAACTGATCTAGGATGTGGCCCCTTCATGTGTGGGGGACAGAATATAGGGGGTCAAATTTAGAAAGCTAAGGGATTTATACAGTTTCAAGGGCTCAGGGTCAGTAAGTTGATCCACATGGATATTAAAATCTCCAAGTACCAAACATTTTTTGTATTTTGCAACAATAGGCGAAATGACATTGCCTAATGACTCCAGGAACCGGCCAGCCAGCCCTGGTGGATGATAAATTACAACACCTGCAATTGACTGATGGACAGACACCAACAGCAAAAAGCAGAGACTCTCAGCACCTTCCAACTCTATAGTGGCTATTAATGTCCAAGAGAAAGTGTTTTTATAGATAATAGCCACTTACCCACCCCGACCTCCAGCCCTATCCTTCCGAATTAACAGATAGCCGGGGAATCACGTTCGCGATAGTGGGATTGGAGCCTTCATTTAGCCATGTCTCAGTCAGAAACATGACTTCATGTTGTGTAGTTCCTATATTCCCAATAGGCTCTGCGCATTGGAATAATATATCCTATGGATTTGACGTAGGACTTAGGTCGACTAGGTCTCTATCGAATATATTAGACTTAATTGTGAGTGCCAGCTAGCTCAGAGGTCACTAGAAACTTTTTCGAATAAACAAGAAGGGATTCGTTTCTGACGACCACATAAACATGACAACTTTGTTTCCCCAAGAATAAAACTGATCTTCAGAGTCGTGGAAACAATAGATAGATATTCTACTTAGTCAATTGTGCATGCTTCGTTTCATCAGAGGTTCAGAGAAAAAGAGATATGGCATTTTCAATAAAAAGGATTTACTGAACAGTCTTCATTCTCATTCAAGTAATGTGAACTGCTACAATCGTAATACTGGTTGCAAAGTATAATGAATACAGTAAGAAGAGTATTGGGAAATAATACTGTAAAAGCATTGTATGGTTTCCAAACCATAGATAAATACATACATAAATAACAAAGGCTAAAACATACTCAACTTGTGCTTCTAAAATACGCCTACCCCAAAGTACCTAACCTAAGTCTAGTAGGGGGGGAAGAACTATGTGAGGTGTAGCATGGGTTCAGTTTTCTTTGCCAAGAAGCTATCCAAGATTTCTCTTAGGGTCTAATCAGCTCCGTACCTCGGTTTTAGAATGAAGGAGGTCTGGTATCTCTGTCTCGGACTCGATTTCCCAAAACCCCGCGAGAGGAGCTTATAAACACATGAGCTGGATTCTCGCCGGGAGAAATGCAGCCTCTTGATCAGTGCAATTCAAAAAGGGGGGTGGTGATGGACAGAGTATCTGAATTAAGCAGAACACTCATACCCAGTCAAAAGATCAGGGCTTGATCCATCACCGTTTTTTAACTCACTGCACCATCCCAGTTCAGAACCCGGCTACATGCAAATTAGTCTGACCCTGGCCCAGTGCATCATGGGGACAGGGCAGACCAAACTACCAAGCCAATTCTTTACTGGGAAGGAAACAAGCTTCCGGGGACCGGTTTCTGGCATTGCAGCCGTCTTCGGCCCGGCTTGCTTGAATCCTGATGGTGCAATGAGCAAGGGACTCACATCTGAGTATATATACCCTTCCACACTTGTGGTGGCTAAAACGATTCAAAAAGGGGGGTGGTGATGGACAGAGTATCTGAATTGAGCAGAACACTCATACCCAGTCAAAAGATCAGGGCTTGATCCATCACCGTTTTTTAGCTCACTGCACCATCCCAGTTCAGAACCAGGCTACGTGCAAATTAGTCTGACCCTGGCCCAGTGCATCATGGGAACAGGGCAGACCAAACTACCAAGCCAATTCTTTACTGGGAAGGAAACAAGCTTCCGGGGACCGGTTTCTGGCATTGCAGCCGTCTTCGGCCCAGCTTGCTTGAATCCTGATGGTGCAATGAGCAAGGGACTCACATCTGAGTATACCCTTCCACACTTGTGGTGGCTAAAACGAATCAAAAATTGGGGTGGTGATGGACAGAGTATCTGAATTAAGCAGACCACTCATACCCAGTCAAAAGATCAGGGCTTGATCCATCACCGTTTTTTAGCTCACTGCACCATCCCAGTTCAGAACCCGGCTACATGCAAATTAGTCTGACCCTGGCCCAGTGCATCATGGGAACAGGGCAGACCAAACTACCAAGCCAATTCTTTACTGGGAAGGAAACAAGCCAGGTTCTGAACTGGGATGGTGCAGTGAGCTAAAAAACGGTGATGGATCAAGCCCTGATCTTTTGACGGGGTACGAGTGTTCTGCTTAATTCAGATGCTCTGTCCATCACCACCCCCTTTCATGAATCGTTTTGGCCACTATAGGAGTGGTAGGGTATGCTCAGACATGAGTCCCTTGCTCACTGCACCATCAGGATTCAAGCAAGCCGGGCCGAAGACGGCTGCAATGCCAGAAACCGGTCCCCGGAAGCTTGTTTCCTTTCCAGTAAGGAATTGCCTTGGTAGTTTGGTCTGCCCTGTTCCCATGATGCACTGGGCCAGGGACAGACTAATTTGCATATAGACAGGTTCTGAACTGGGATGGTGCAGTGAGCTAAAAAACGGTGATGGATCAAGCCCTGATCTTTTGACGGGGTATGAGTGTTCTGCTTAGTTCAGATGCTCTGTCCATCACCACCCCCTTTCATGAATCATTTTGGCCACTATAGGAGTGGTAGGGTATGCTCATACATGATTCCCTTGCTCACTGCACCATCAGGATTCAAGCAAGTCGGGCCGAAGACTGCTGCAATGCCAGAAACCGGTCCCAGGGAAGCTTGTTTCCTTTCCAGTAAAGAATTGGCTTGGTAGTTTGGTCTGCCCTGTTCCCATGATGCACTGGGCCAGGGACAGACTAATTTGCATATAGCCAGGTTCTGAACTGGGATGGTGCAGTGAGCTAAAAAACGGTGATGGATCAAGCCCTGATCTTTTGATGGGGTATGAGTGTTCTGCTTAATTCAGATGCTCTGTCCATCACCACCCCCTTTCATGAATCGTTTTGGCCACTATAGGAGTGGTAGGGTATGCTCAGACATGAGTCCCTTGCTCACTGCACCATCAGGATTCAAGCAAGCCGGGCCGAAGACAGCTGCAATGCCAGAAACCGGTCCCCGGAAGCTTGTTTCCTTTCCAGTAAAGAATTGGCTTGGTAGTTTGGTCTGCCCTGTTCCCATGATGCACTGGGCCAGGGACAGACTAAGTTGCATATAGCCAGGTTCTGAACTGGGATGGTGCAGTGAGCTAAAAAACAGTGATGTATCAAGCCCTGATCTTTTGACGGGGTATGAGTGTTCTGCTTAATTCAGATGCTCTGTCCATCACCACCCCCTTTCATGAATCGTTTTGGCCACTATAGGAGTGGTAGGGTATGCTCAGACATGAGTCCCTTGCTCACTGCACCATCAGGATTCAAGCAAGCCGGGCCGAAGACGGCTGCAATGCCAGAAACCGGTCCCCGGAAGCTTGTTTCCTTTCCAGTAAAGAATTGACTTGGTAGTTTGGTCTGCCCTGTTCCCATGATGCACTGGGCCAGGGACAAAATAATTTGCATATAGCCAGGTTCTGAACTGGAATGGTGCAGTGAGCTAAAAAACGGTGATGGATCAAGCCCTGATCTTTTGACGGGGTATGAGTGTTCTGCTTAATACAGATGCTCTGTCCATCACCACCCCCTTTCATGAATCATTTTGGCCACTATAGGAGTGGTAGGGTATGCTCAGACATGAGTCCCTTGCTCACTGCACCATCAGGATTCAAGCAAGCCAGGCCGAAGACGGCTGCAATGCCAGAAACCGGTCCCCGGAAGCTTGTTTCCTTTCCAGTAAAGAATTGGCTTGGTAGTTTGGTCTGCCCTGTTCCCATGATGCACTGGGCCAGGGACAGACTAATTTGCATATAGCCAGGTTCTGAACTGGGATGGTGCAGTGAGCTAAAAAACGGTGATGGATCAAGCCCTGATCTTTTGACGGGGTATGAGTGTTCTGCCTAATTCAGATGCTCTGTCCATCACCACCCCCTTTCATGAATCTTGATCAGTGCGTCAGCTGGAGGGTCGGCTTCTTTCGACACTTGCTGTAGCGAGCTGCGTCGGCCAAGGAGATAGTCGAGCTGTTCCGAACCACCGTGTGTTTGCTAGGGCAAGTGTTGGCATATTTATACCTTGAAGGTGCCTACTTTGACGTAAAGTCGGACATAATAACGTCATCTAAGAACCCTAAGGGAATGGTAGTTCTTTGAAAACTCCATGATTTCTAGGACAAATCAATATTCAAGCAAGGGGATGTCCCTGACTGCTGAAGCCGAGTTTTCCAAGAAATCTTTGTGGCTTTTTGGAACAAGTGGAAGTAGCCATGCCTGTATTTTGACTGGGTGGTTTATGTCTAAATATGGGTATGATTTCTATGCCTTATAAGGGCTATGTGAATTATACCTATATAAGGGCATGAATCTGTAAATTACGCTTGGATTCTAAAATGCTACACAGCAATCCCGTTTAATATCATTAAAAAGGAGGTCAAAAATTTGGAACTCATACTTTTTCATAGAGCATGTATTAAGGAGCAATGCCTTTGGATCGTTCTTGGTCCCTAAATTCTGAAACAGGGGGCAAGTTTGACCATAGTCCCTGACCTCGCTAAACATCCTGCAACTGGGGAGGAAAGAGCCGTCCATTTGCAGTCACTACATCCAAGGCCATCCATGTCAGCAGCAAGAGTGAAGTGGGAGCGGCAGCTCATACACTTACCTATTGAAATCAGACTTTCTCTGCCACAACATAATCGATAATCACTTGGGTGCCGGTTCCCTGGTGTGAAAGCAGCAGCGTTTCTAGCGCCGGAAGCCTCCAGGACGCTGACGGGCGCAGACGGACTTGCCTTAGGCGGGCATGCTGCGAGCGGCCGTTGCACGCTCGCACAGCGTCCCATTTTAAAGGCCCTAGTATAGTTGGTGCTTTGTGCTTTTTGAAACTATTCTTATTGAAATCTTTCAACGTCTGTACCTCTGGTTCTACTGTTTGGATTTGTGTTGCTTTGGTATTGTTTTATTTATTAAAGATTAATCTACTTTTCTAATCTGCCATGAAATATCTTTTGTATGGTGTTTCCATTCTATTGCTGTTTGAAGTGGTGCACAGATACTTTGCACATTGTCTCAAAGTTAAGCCTGACTGCTCTGTGCCAAGTAACCAGGGGGTTAATCCCAGGTTAATTTAGGGTTTGCTTGTGACTTCACCCTGACAAGGATTGTGGTTTCTGCTTGAGTAGGGTTCTACTCCCCTCAACCAGTAGCCCAATTTCTTATAGTGATGAAGAAGTATAATAAGATGATTTAATTTTTTTAAAGGGAAAGGTCCCATAAATGGAGATATAGGAGATGAACTGGTTGAAGATTGATCAAACTACTCAATAGGCTAACGAGTTAGTGCATCCGTACTATGAACATTTCTTGCAGATGTTCAGACAACATATCAGTGTCAGTAACACACAAAGGGGTGATATGAGCAATTTCATGTCATAGTTTGTCGTTGGATTGCATTTGGATATTAGCCTGCACATTCAGCAGAATGTGATTTGTTGGCAAAGAAAACCTTTAACTGAAATTCTTTGGTGGGAAGTCAGGCAGTGATGAACAGGAGATGAAACAGAAAAGACGTAAGGAAAAGTTTAAGTTGACTCAAACTAAGATTGCACATTAGGGATTTCACAATGGACCATACGTGAAAAATGTTGGTGGGATGCAAGGTGTTGGATACCAAGGTGGAGGACAGAAGGTGCAATATGAAAGTGATATTCCACAAGGTGGAGGATGTTGAAACAGTCTAACCCATGTCAGTATTGTAACAAGTTGGGCACTGGATGCTGGAATGTTGACTCAATCCAAATCAGATGTCTGGTGGTGGTCAATGTGAATCCTATGCCGATGAAAGTTGTGCAATTTAGAGACTCCAGAATCCTAATGTGAAAGAAGCCCCAGTGATGCAGGTTCCCCAAACACCGGTGCCCCAACAGAATATGGGGAAGCTAAGGTTCAACATAAACCAGGTTTCAAGAGTAAATCAGAAGCCTTTTGCAAGGAAAACCACTTTTCAGCAATTCACAGTTTTTGATGACTCTTATGGTACAGTTTTGATCAATAACAAAGATAGTACCCAAGGTGGGAGGAAGATTGTATACTTGATCCAGTCTTGGAGATAGACCAGAGTGGTCCATTCTTGGAAGGTTAGGTGAATGGCCACCTGGTGTCCTTTTTAATAGACACCGGTGCTACCCGTTCCTCTGTTATAAAAGCGGAAGGCCAAACCTACCCTACTTGGGATAACATATCCTAGTTTTAGGTCTTGCAAATAAACACATTGTTAACCCTGTGTTAGAGAATCAGAGAAGGTGCCAGTCATGATAGGGTCCTTTGAGGTAGACTATCAATTTGTGATATGTGATTCTAGTCCAGTCAACTTGTTAGGACATGATCTACTGTCAAAGTTATACTTCAATATTAACTGCACATCAGATGGTGCTGAGTTTCAGACTCATGATGAAGATGTTGATTTTAAAATAGCTAAACAGGGGACAAGTATTGGATTATTTCCCCTGATGACGGTAGAATACTTACGTCCTGATCCGAAAGACATTGTGAAGCCTGAAGTTTGGGATTTTTCTGGAAGAGATATCAAGCTTATTATTGGTGTAGAACATGGCCACATTACTGTAAAATCTAATTGAATATCCCCAAATGTCACAGTACAAACTCATACCACGAACTATTGCTGGGATTCCCCCAGCCATTGAGTCCATGATACAACAGGAAATATTAAAAGGGATTATGGGCTTCCAGAAACCAAGAGGTAAAAAACACATTTTGAGTATAACCTGTGAAAGATTAATAACACTGTTTTGTCCTGTAGTACTGTATCCCAATATGATTTTGTTTCTGATACCTTTGTAGCTGAGTGGTTCACAGTAATTGATCCGTGTCAAGTGTTATTTTCTATTCAAGTGCACAAAGAGACCCAGTTTCTCCTCACGCTTCAGTTCCAAAATAGAATTTGGGGATGGTGTCAAGTTCCACAGTAATAGAAAGTCCCTCAATCTTTAATCAGATCATGAAATGGAACGTGAATGCTCTGAAGTTTATGTGTATTTTGGTCCTTGTGTAATATATCAATGACTTGTTAGTGGCATTGATGTCGCAGAAAGCTTTCAAACAAGACACTATTGCCCTGTTGAATCACTTGGCTGAAAATGGGCACAGAGTGTCCCTGAGTAAACTGCAGTGTTGTCAGAAAGAAGTTCTTTACCTAGGACATCACATTGAGAAGAGAACAAAGAAAGTGTCAGAAGATAGGATCAAGAAGAGTGAGACTATAGCTATGGGCTATACTTACAGTGATGGTCCCTCACTCTGCAGAAATATTGCTTACCCAACACAACACACAACTGACCAACAGTAGACTCACCTGTTGAGATCAAAACATACTCTCTACAGAAAATATTATGTTGAAGAGATGTTGCAGCCTCAATCCTGCTTCATTTTTATCCACATGAGTCTGAAGTTGACGGGATTGTGCACCAAGCCAAGACTTGTATGAAAGATGAACCCTTTAAAGAGTCTGATTATGTATTGTTTGTGGACAGCCATTCTTGAGACAATCATCTCAATTTGAGGGTTGCCTATGCTGTCTATACTGTTTAAGGAGTAATTAAGCCTCCTGGCTCTGCAGTGTGCTCAAGTGGTTGAACTGGTTGCTCTTACCAGAGTTTGCTGTGTCTCACACCAATTGAAAGTAACCATTTTCACTCATGGTCAATATGGCTTTGGTGCTTTCTATGACTTTGGATAGTTGTGGTCACAAAGGGGATTTATGACACCATCTGGATCCCCAATTAGGACTGGGGACTATGTCATGAGACTTCTTGAAGCATCACAGATGTCCTGCGAGATTGCTGTAGTTAAATGTACAGCGCACTGAAATTATTATGTGACAACTGGTAACCTGTATGCCGCTGAAGTCAACCAGTACTGTGCTTATGGATTCTGTGCATTAAATCGGGAATATTCAAATGCACCTGAAAATGAGACTAACTTCCATTTTTTACTGTCTGTTGTTGATACTAAGTGGTTGCAAGAAGAAGTGCGAGAGGCTGAACAGCAGGCTGGGTTAGAGCAGGATGCGTGAAGAATGATGATGAAATTGAGGTCTCAGCAGATGAAAGGCCTGTGTTGCCAGACAGTTTGTTGCCTTCGATGGCTACAGTGTTTCATGATGCCGCCTATATAGGAAGTCCAATTATGTTGAGGTTGTTCATAAAGAATGGGTTCAATCCCCAATTTAGGAAATGTACCCTATGTTGAAATTGGATTAAAAACACAAGGGGAATTTATGAATTTATAAATTGGCAAGTGCAGAGAGGAATAGACATCTAGGTGGCTCTGAACACATTCTTATAGTAGAAGGTCAAAGATTCCTGGATTTTATTTTGTGTGCAGACAATATGCTCATTTTAAGTTACCTAGAAATTGGACAGGTACTTGTTACCTTTCCCTAGTGTTTCCCAACAACGAGAAATACCTGGACAGTGATTTTCTAGTAGATCTAGACCCAGTGGTAGTAGTGCTTCACAAATAGTAGGACACATTTTGGGAGCAATGATTCCTTCAGTAGGTGCCATTTAAAACGATTTAAAGATAAGAACATTTTCCACAGTAGTGGACAAACTTGCTACTAGTACTGCTGGTTCATTGCTGATTGTAGAAAAAGAGTTGTTAGCCATTAGGTCAATTTATTTCAGATTTGCCTTGTATTAGACATGTGTTAGAAAAAGAGGACAGAGTCTGTAGGATGCTAATGGTTCAACAATGTTGCAGCTTTATCCCTGATAAGAGCAAGAATATAAGAGGGTTTATGAAGAATATCACTGGACAGATACCTAAACCGAAGCAATTGGCACTTGGTAAGCAGCTAGAAAGGGATTGGCAGCTGTAGATAGTTGGATTGACAATGTTGATAGTGGGGTTTTAGGTGCTATATTGAGGATTATTTTAATTATTGTCATTTGTTTGATTAGCCTATTTACAAGGTTTAAGGGATCTACATACATGAGATCAAATAAGTGGTGGCTGAATGAAATGGAATCAAGAAGAAGAGTAGGGATGGGTGAAACTCGAGGAGTTTTACTCTACAGAATTCTGCGGAGTTAGACAAAAACTCCACAAGATTTGGCAGAGCCTCGCCAAACCCTAATAATCCATTATTTAGTGCTATACCCTCATCTTGCCATGAGACAGCACTACAGGCTTGCATTAGACTATGATACATTAAGCAGTCCCCAAAATTTGGAGCATAGAACTTGTGTACTAATGCAGCTTAACATTTCCCATAGATTAAAAACCATCATTTAAAAGTTGGAAATTAATATCTCTCAGACTTGTAGCAGTGTAAAATTGCACCCTGCCGTTTTCAAGCAAGGAGTGTCAGTATTAGATTATTGTGCCTCAGTGAAGTACAATTTTAAAAATATCCTCTGACGTGCAGTTCATGGTCAGTACACTTAGCAGCGATGACTTCAAACGTTCCAACTCAGAGATATACATGATGTCTTGTGGTTGACAGTACGCAGCGTGTACATGGCTGGCACCACATTCTATGTGTGAAGATGGTAAGGCCCACTGTGACTACTGGCTAGTACCGCCTACTGAAAGCTGGGGCTGTACACTAGTCCTATCAGAAAGCATTACATCTGTTGCTGGCAGAAGGCACTGCACTCCGGTCTGAGCAGTTTTGCATTATAGCTGGCTGCTGGTGCTATGCACTGCACCAGGACTGCTGCTGTGCAGGATGGGATGTTATGTTTCATACAGATACTCCGATATAGGCTTGGGTAATAACTATGCCTTTCACCTATATTTCCCCTGCCATTACACTACATAACGGTCTTGACATTGACCTTTTACCTAGTTACGGTAATGCCTAAAGGACATTGGGTTTTCTACGAAAACTAGCCTCATTCATTATGCATGAGGTTTCTTGGAATCTCAGTAGGAACTACTATCTCCTGCATAATTACTATGTATAATAGTCATTTCTTCCGTCATACAAGTCCAACATGACACAGCCATGTATATCCCCTGAAGGTACCACTTTCGGTATATCAACACCATATCTTTTCAGAGGCAGATAGAGGAGAAGAAGGACATCCAGGCAAGCAGACACTCCAGTTCGCAGTGGTCTGGCATCCCTCGCGGGGTGTCCATCTCGAGAACAAGACGGGGTCCCACAGTCTCCCACTTCAGGTAATGCGGTTGGCTTTATCCTAGGGGAATCTTGGCTCTACACCTACGTACATGTGAGGTACATGTAGGTAAATCTAGATAGAGTTGCATCATAGGACTACACAGTTATTACTGTCATGTATTTCTATACTTGCCTGTATTCATTGTTTTAGAACTATGTTAGGGATCTACTATCCTTTTATTCTATTGGTGCTTACAATCATTTATATCTGTTTCTGTCTTATGGTTGTTTCAGCACACCTATTTTACATTAGAATGATGCTGGTTCAATAAATGCTTATTGAAAAACATCACCACCGTATATTCTGTGTATTTCTCTGAGACGAAGTGAGCACGAGTAACTGGGTGAAAAGTACTGTACTGTGTCCACGATTCTGAGGGATAAGGGTTGTCATGTACGATAGTTGCCAAGAACTATTCTCTCCTTTGGAAGAGGAGTACCTAGTGGCACTGTGAGCTAGCTGGTATACAGGCTAACATACCCGGTGGGGGTGTCTGGAATCAGACTGGGCACCAATCTCGCAGTGTATGCTGTCTAAATACACAGATCGCATATAGATTTATAGGAACTACACGACATGGCACCGCCAACGTTGGTTTGGCACTTATTTAATGGTCAAATCTGAGTAGTTCAGTCGTACTTTTCTCATAGACCCCCTATTCACATTTACCCAGAGACATCTGGAGTGGGAAGGGAGCAATCTGCCACAGCTGGGTAGGCATATCCTATGTATTGGCTTTAGATTTATCAAGCTTGAAGGAGAAATAGTTCTCTGTTGGGCATAAAACATTATCTCAGTCTCCTTGAAACATCTCCTTTTGCACTAATGGCTGATTAAGACACAGATGCACAAGCACAATGTGCAACTTCTGCAATGGAGCAAGAGCAGGAAAGTGAAATAAATATTTCAGAAAATGTCAGAACTGACCTTACTTTAAAACTAGCAGAATATGGAATCACAGCTAGGGGTGGGACAGTAGCTTTCGTTATTGAGGCACACAAGTCATACAGAACAGAGGTATTCTATTCATGGGTCAAATTTCCAAACGCAGATGCATGCACAAATACATTTCATTCTTACACTGAAGATGAAACACCAGATGAATACTGTCGGTATGAAGACATTGAAATTCCGCCCACTTACAAGTAGCATATCAACTGGTTTAAAGTCACCCTCCCACATACAAAAGAAAAAGTGAGAGTCGTTTTGCTCGGGAGAGATGGAGCAACTTGGCCATATTTATGGGGCTTGCACACTGTATCCAGACATTGACACAATGACAGTAGCAGTCTTACGTCCACTTCATAAAGAAATACTTAACCTTTACAGAAACTTGACACAATTTATGATGAGAACCATAACACTTTAGCCTGCAAGGGCTACACCAGTAGGACAAATTCAGGGATCTGCAACTAAAATAACTCCACAAACGACATGCAGTAATGGGGAAAATGCCCACTAGACATGAGCAAATGCCATTCTGGATAGCTCAGAAATAACACAGTTAGAGGCAGTGTTTCCACATACAAGCCGTCAAGAAAAACACAGAATGCTAACTGTTAGACTTGGCACCTTTTGGCGTGTTTCCCCTGACCTTTTGCTTTCGGACCTCCCGGTTTTGGCTCTGTTTTTGCTGGGATAATGATTCTGCGCACTTTCCTCACTGCTGTCCAGTAGTAAAGGGCAAGTGATTTGTATAAAATGTGTTATTGATTGGTGTTTCCATGATTGGCCTCTTATTTGATTTATATGTCAGTCCCTAGTAAAGTGCACTGCGAGTGCCAGGGTTTAGAAATTAAATGCAGTTGGTGGGCTGCAGCACTGGATTGTGCCACCCACGCAAACAGCCCGTAAAGTGTAACTCTGGCCTGCCATTGCAGAGCCTGTGCGCAGCCTGGGGCTGCCATGTCGACTTGGCAAGTGTACACACTAGCACGTCCTTAAACCTTCCCTTTTCTACATGTGAGTCACCCCTAAGGTAGGCCCAAGGTACCCCCAGGGGCAGGGTGCATTGCATGACCCTGGTGTGTGTGTGGCATGTCCTGATAGTGAATTACTGCCTACTTTGTTTTTCACTATTGCAAGGCTACCTGGTCCCCATAGGCCAGAGTGGGCATTTGATTATAACATCCTATAATCCTAACTGACTCAGGGAACATGGTAGAAATTCGAGTTGAGTATGTCTGAACTCAGAATGATAAAATACATCTTTTAGTGAAGTTGGTTTTAATATTCTGTCTTTGAAAATACCATGTTCAGTAAGTAGGTATTTTCTTGCCTAACCATCCAAGCCTGCCTCTGCTAGGTTGTGTATTCCTTGTCTGGAGTTTGAGTGACAGGGGATGGGGGATTCCAGGAGACAGGGTGAGTCAGCACAGGGCTGAATAGCAAGATATACATGTAGATGGGTGGGAGGAGTTGCACCTGGGACCTGAATAGGGCTGGGCCTTCCCTCCACAATGCTTGCTCCACCTCCTGTGCTGTGTCTGATGTCCCTGACCTACACTGTGAAAGGAAAGATGGAGTCTTGACAACAAAGTGCTCCAGGACTGAGCAGAACTGGTTTGGAGTCGGGAAAGGCCTCTCTGCCTTCAGAGAACAAAGAGAAATTGAGGATGAAAAGGGGGACCCAAACCCAAGAACTTTAGATCATGCTGGAATCAAGGAACCTGCCAAGAAGAAAAGCTGGAAGAGCTGCCAGGAGGAGTACTGCCCCTTTGCTGTGTTGTTGCTTTGTTGGGTTGGCCTGCAGCTGCAGTGAAAGTACTGGACTGAACTTTCTCTACTTGTGCTGAGTATCTCCAAGGGCCTAAAACCGAGGTGGCCTCCTGTTAAGATGTCTCAGGGACTGCAAAGACTTCACCAACCTCTGGGTACCGCTCCTGGAACCTCTGTTTCTGTTGCCAGAGAGAAGAGGAAACCACGACCGACTCTGTGATCTGACTCCGTCGCTGGCCTTGTGTCCTGAAGACACTGCAGGCCGCACCATCTCTCCCTGCACCGCACGCCTTGTTCTCACCGATGCTGTCTGCACAATCATCACTGAGCCGCTGCCTGCACCGCATCGAGAGGCACCGCAACCCGCATTGCCTCACTTCACTTCGTTAGCCTGGTCTCACCAACACAGCCGCCGCTGGCTCGACACCCGTGACAGCCTCGTCACACACAACTGTCCGGCTTGGCCAGCACCAATTCCCGCCAACCGACTCTGTCGTTCGCATTGCACCTTGCCAGCATCGCATAGAGCACGGTCTCGCCCTGCACCGCACGCCTTGGTCTCACCGATACCGTCTGCATGATCATCACCGAGCCACTGCCTGCACCGCATCGAGGGGCACCGCATCGAGGGACACTGCACCGTGCACCGCTTCCACTTTGCACCATAACGGCGGTGGATGCCATGACCGGCTCTGTCACCTGCACCACGACCTGCCAGCACCGCATCCAGCACCTTCTCACCCTGCACCGTAAGCCTTGGTCTCACCGACGCCGTCTGGATGATCGTCACCGAGCCGCTGCTCACACCGCATCAAGAGGCACCGCACCGTGCACCGCTTCCACTTCGCATCGCAACAGCGATGGATGCCAAGACCGACTCGCACCTCCGTGTGAGCCGCACTAAGAAAGGTACTGAACGAGGATGTCCTGCTGTTGCTTGCCCATATCAAAGCGGTCAGCTGAAACTGCGAGACTCTGTTGTTTTCAGCATCATGGTAGGCTTGGACCCAGCTACCGACTCGTACGAACTGTGCTTCAAAGTATTTTTGCCATTTAAGAAACATCTGGTGAAATAACTATTTTTAAAATACTGTATTGTGGATTCTTGTCGTATTTGGTCTTGTTTTAAGTATATAAAAATATTGGATATTTTTCTAAACTGGTGTGGTGTCCTTCTGTAGTGCTTACATTACATTACTGTTGGTTTTGTGCAAATGCTTTACACACTGCCTCTAAGATAAACCTGACTGCTCGTGCCAAGCTACCAAGGGGGTGAGCAGGGGTTATTTTAGGAGTGTAACTCCCTTATCCTGACTAGAGTGGTTGTTTTTGACTCGAGAAGAAGTGCGTACAAAGTCCAGAGGCACGCAACACGCTTCAGACTATACTTCCAAAACAGAAAAGAAACAAAAATCAAACCTTCATTTGAAAAGAAGAAAGTAGCAGGTCTTAAAGTTAGACATGCCCAGAATTCTGAGGACTCAACTTCTGAATGATGAATGGGCTCTGACAATGCTAAACAGCGCAGCAGAAGTAACAACAGCTCCCCAGAACCTGATGGAATTTCTGGAGACAGTAAAGTTAAATGAACATATCACGGCGGAAACACCTGATATGAGGGTGAGTGTCCCACGTAGGTTACATGAAATAACATTCCAAATGGAGGGGACAAACCCAGAAAAATTAAAGGTCTCTTTTAGGAGAAACTGACTTATGGATATGCCATTATTTTAGCTGAAAAAGATTGGACACCTGAAATCGTTATGGAGTACCCAAAGGGAGAAACTGTATTTTTACCTGCTTTTTCCAACCTCGTTCCAGTATACTTAAAACATTAATGGCGCAGGAGTGGGCAGTAGCACTCGCTCCAGCATTATATCGTAACCATGTTGGGTGGGATGCTGAGTCACCTCACCATGTAATCCCAGTAATAACGACTCCAGCTACACAGAGACAATGCCTAATAAAACAAGAAGCTTCGGGTATGGGGCACTGCACTTTCACCAGATCAAGAACAAAAGCCTGTCTGGGACGAGGGTGTAACACCCCCTCCCACAGGATGACCTGCTGATTAGCCTTGGGTGTCAAGTGTCAAAGGGCTGCCACCTTTGAAATGCAAATCTGGCTCCCCTTTACAGGAGAGGAAGCCGACCCCTTTGTCCACTGCCCCCTTGGCACCTGGATAGGTGGGAAAATTAGAAAGTCAGGTAGGAGTGCCCCCTCCAGCCTAGTGCCACCTCTAAGATGGGCTACTGTGAGGTTAAATACTTTTCAGAAGTACCCATCTTTGTGATAGCATACTTAGGAATTATGGAACAGGGTTAATCCCACTAACCACAGGAAAAGTCAGTAGTCCATTGGCTACTACCCTACATTCCCCCAATTTCAGCATTTAGGGAAGCCCCTGGCAGCAGAGAAGCAGATCCTGACAACCTACGAAGAAGAAGTACACGAACAGCCGCAAAAGCAAAATACTTAACAGAGCACCTGACTTGGCCCGAACCCTACCTTCCTGTCTGCCATTCTCTATCGAACCTGGGCCAAAGATGACTCATCCTGCTGCTGTGTGCTTCTAAAACCTTGGAGGACTGCCTACCTTCAAGAAAGAACCAGACCTATCGAAGAACAGCTAAAATGTCCACAGCATCCTGCAGAAACTCAAAAAGGAAAGACTCGGAGGTCTTCGGAACCACCAAAACCTGACAACTGAAGCCAACACTGCACCCATTGCTTCCAGCCCTATTTGAAGTAGGCCACTGGTATCAACAAGGTCTCCCAGCACTCCAGAGCTCAAGTCCATCATTCGTTTCACCCTTCCTGGACTCCCAAACATCGCCTGCAGCCTCTGCACGCAGGCCCCTTCAACCGTGGCTGCTCCCGGTAAGAAAGTGAAACGCCTAAAGACACCTCTGCATCCGCCACCCTCGGGCCAGGGAAAAGAGGACACAAACTGTCTGTACGCCCTGAGCATCACAAGCCTTGAAACCCGCTGTTTATTTACATCCGACTGGCCTTCCAGCCAGAACCTGCATCCTCTTTCTGCAGTGACCGATCTCCATAGAAACCTATTGGGCTCCTGATGTTGATTTGCACCCTGTGTCAAGACGCTCTTGTGCCGCTGATGGTGTATTGTTGGTTCTGCCTTGGACCATGACTGCCACTTAACTCCTGGAGGTTGGTCTTGTAAGTCACTGTACTATACCTGTTTGCAGAATGTGTTCTTCCTTCCATAGTATAGCATTGCAGAACTCTGAAATTGCAAGGTTTCCACTTTTTAAAGTGAAAAGACTCTATATTTAAAAACGTACTTACCTGAATTAATTTTTTCTGAAGCCTAAACATATATAAAGATACTTGCTATTTTTATAAATTGATGAGAATCTCCTTCTTGAGTCGTGTGTGTCATTTATTGATCATTGTGTGTCTTGCACTCTACTGTGTTAAGCCTAAAGCTGCTCAACCACACTACCACCTTATAGAGCACTTTGGGATTGCATAGCAAGCCACTTTCCACTCATAAGGGGACCCCTGGACTCTTTACATGGTATATCAGATTCTTGATATATCACACAAAGAGCCAGCTTCTAATAGAAGGCAACTAAACTTTTATTAAAAAGTTGGACTCAGATATGGAGACTGAGATGATGATAGGGACCCTCCTGTACTAGGCAGACTGGACTGACGTCACATCCCAGATCACCCAGATGGTTACTCCATTTATTGAGAGCTAGGAAACAAACTGGGGATTGTAGCTACTCCCAGAGAACACTGCCTTCGGGTGGGTGCATTTGGTGGAAACAGATAAGAAACAGATAAGATGCAGATAAGATGCCTTCCAGAATCTACTTTCATGCTTTCATTATGTAATCTTTAAAACAGTTGAGCAGACCCGGTTCTGATTTCATTGACAAGACTTCTACTAAATTCTCCTGATTTCCCCTGCCCAGAGTGTTGAGCTTCATGCTTAAGCACTCATATTTACCTCTCTGATGCTGACACCTCCCTCGTAGAACTTTCCTCTTGATAGTTTTAAAACCTTATTTAGAATAGGGTAGTTCCTTTATGGAATCTACTTGGTTGATATTTTGTTTACTATATGTGAATCTATTTTGTACCTTTTTCCTGATCATATATAAATTCAGACTGCATGACCATACCATTTGAATGTGCATGTTCTTACTGTATATTTTGTATAATTTTGCTGATGGATTTGACCTTTAATGTGATTTAAATTGTTAATAAAACCCTAAGGATTTGGACAGCATCCTCTTTGTCATTCTTGTGGAGACGTTTTGGTTCCACTGTACTTGAAATGTATTGCCAATGTTAGCTCCTTTCTTACACTTCAAGTCAACAATCAAAGGTCCTTATGACCAGTGGTGGATTCTCTTTAATGAATTTACTAAGAGACTGAGATTCAAAAAACCCTGTTCCATCACCCCTATCTTGGTGATTTTCAGACCATAAGAATTAGTCACCTGTAAATTAATTTGTTGCCCCTCTTTGTGTAGTTATTAATCCTATGCATTTTGGTGAAATAATTATATGTTCATTAAATCAAGATCTTCTGTAAATAATTGTATTATAATTTACTCTTTGTGAATTCTGCATATATCAACTGTCGGGAATAGTTCACATTGATTTCTAAATATTTTTTCTGTTCCATTTAATGCTTATTGAGGAGTCATCACTTCCTTGTGTGAATCTGAAGCACATCAACATAATTATACAGTGCATATTGATCCTCTCAGAATCTCTCTTGTTATATTCCTTTTTCATTATTTTTGAAATAGTGATTCTTTGGCCTTCCATTTTTGTCGTACATTATGATGTTTCCTATTTAGACACAATTTTATAAAGAACTTTCAGAATGGGATCATTTGTATTACCTGTCCACGGTATATGAAACAGATAAAGTGCTGCCATTCATTTATTCCCCACAGGTCAAATGTATATAGAGCTTTAATCTATTTCACTTTGCACTATACCCATCTCCTACTTCGGTCTCCAGTTGGAAGACCATAGCACAATAAGGTAAGGTGGGGGATTGATGGGGACGTACAAGGGTCCAGCAACATCAGCAGACACATATCCTTTTTTCCTTGGAGCTGTATTGAGATAGTGTTAGAAATGGGGTTTCTGGTTGGCTGGGGTATGCACCTAAGCCAGGCAGCACCCACCACTCTTGCCAGGGCAAGTACGTTACACACCAAAGATAACTTGCGCTCACCCTCTTGTAGCTTGGTGCAGACCAGGCAGGCATATCATCAGAGACAATGTTTAAAGTATTTGTGCAAAACACACACTGTCTAAATTATTGGAAACAATACAAAAGACTCCATGCAATTTTATTTCTGGGTAAAACAAGAATTAAATGAGAAAGATCCAATCAATAAATCAAGAGATATGCAATTTTAAATACATCAGGTCAAAACCCAGTGTTAGAGCAAAGAGTCAAGAATCAAATCAGAAGTAAAACTTAGAAACTGCAACAATGGTACTTATCCCTAAGGCAGGGTCTAGAGAGAAATGTGATTTGTATTGTCTGACCTCTCTTCAACACAGACACGAAAACGCTGGCAAAGGTGTTGGCAAACAGGCTGGAAGCAGTAATATTATAGTTGGTCCACTCAGATCGGACTGGATTTATGTCCCTCAGGGTGACAAGACTAAATTTAAGGTCCCTACATCAAGCTGTAAAGACATAGGGCGATAGCATTACTGGTAGTCTAGTAGCCAATAGGGCAATTGCCTCTGTGGATTGGCCTTTCCTCTTTGCAATTCTGGAGAAAATGGGATTTGGACTCAAATATCTGAGCTAGGATAAACTGCTACATTCTAATCTGAATCAAGAGTCAAGGTCAATGGCAGGCTGTTTAATGATTTCTAGTGGGGAGGGGTAGAAGGCAGAGGTGTCCCTTAGCGCTGATGCTATTTGCACAGGCGATGGAGGCACTGGCGGAGTGGATGTGAGTCGATGTGAGTGGATGGAAATTGAATGATGATGACTGGAATGATGACTGTGAGGAGAGGATATCATCATATGCAGATAATATCTTGCTATATCTGGCCCAGCCAGATATAGAGACATAGTGAGATTTCCTTTGCTACAGTGAATTCTCAGTGATCACTATTAATTGGGAGAAGTCCCTGATTTTCCTGTTGGAGAAATGCCTGATGCCATTGTAGTTGAGACAAGCTACTTTAAGTACATTGGCATATGGATAACTAAGAGGCAAAGGCACATTACGATGACAACATGGTATTGGTGATGCATGGGCTAGAAGGGGATATTAAATACTGGAGCATATTGCCCGTGTCCAATCTGGGCAGAGCAGCAATGTTCAAAATGATAGCATTGGCAATGATGCATTATATATTTCAAGATTGCCCACATGCACTGCCTGACACACTTTTGTAAAAAGCAATGCATTGCTGAGGACACTGCTGTGGGCAGGAGGTCAGCCGAGAATGGAGATGAGGACACCGCAAAGGTTCAGATACCAAGGAAATATTGCACTACCAAATATTCAAAAATATTACAAAACAGCCCAGGTGGATAATGTGACTAAGGACAGCTTTAGGTTGTTGCAATGAAACATATTACATCGAATCGACTATAGTAGAACATTACTATATAAAATTGGAAAGGCAGACCATGACACTTGTCTTAGTAACTATGGATCGGTTTGTACGTTCACAAACAGAAGCTACAATGTTCTGGGATATTGTTCTCCAAAGATTTAAGGGGGCGATGAATGGGCCATTGAGAAAGACCTCAAGATGATCCTGCTAGTAGGCGGAATTACTCAGATCTGACACAAAACAAACAAAAACCCTAATTAATAGTGGATGTGTGGTAGCAAAAATAGATGTCACCCATTATGCGGCTATACAGAGAGTTCAAGCCTGGGATGCTGGGATGGATGCTTGTATGATGATGGGGAATAAAATCTATAAAGGAAGGGGGCTCCGAGAACATACAAGAAGATATGGGGTGCATGGGAGGAAGAATAAGTTGGGTAAGGATCCATACAATATGATATAAAGTGAATACGCATTAGACCTATAGGAATGCACATGCACAGGGTCTAGATACTGAAAGATTAGTTTAATAAACTGGGTGTATCATTGCTCGCTATGAAGAGTACCATATAAAGCAACAATTCATTACAATTAATGTTGCACATTTTCAAGCTACAACAAGGTTTGATGTATTGTGGTGGGAGGGCAATATGAGATGCTGGAACGACTGGATTTTCAGACTAGATAGAATGAGCTCACCAAAATACCACTCACCCAGCCGAAACGTAACAACCTCCCTCCTCAGGACTTACTCACCTCATTAGACGAACACTGAATCCCCTCCCGGGAAGGAGAATTAGCTATATACATGCATATAATATACACATATACACATATATATATATATATATCTATTATATCTCTAAACCTATAGGGATTGCTAATGATAATACTTACCGAATTGCTATTCTAAACTACACTCATTTATACTCAGTAGCCTCGCGGTAAGTCATACCCAGGCTATACTACCAGCCTCCACCCGTGAAGGAGCAGTTCTTATGAGATTACTCTTATACACCAACCCTGGTTGGTGCTCACGCAAGCCGCAGTCTTCCGTCGGGTATAAACGCTGTATCCCCCCAGCGTGTCACGCACTGCCACATAAACACGTACCGTATCCTCCCGGCACCTCACACGACCAACACAATCCGGCGTTGGCCACACAACGCCGCGGCGATTTCTACCTATACAAACCTGCTTATCTATATGGGACAAATCACTATCTATATCTACTATGTGGTATACAATATATATATATATATAGATTTGGAATTCTGTATGCAGTGGATCGGTGATCCAATCCTCTCACACAAAGATGGCCGAAATCATGGTGTATAGGAATTGTTAAACAACCCAAACTCTCCCTTCTTCCTATTTGTCCGCACACCACTTACCCGGACGGGATAAACCTCCGTCCACAAAGCAGCATCCAGCTAGAAGAAAAGGTTAGCCTTGGCAAATAAAGCAAATCACACACACTGGTCCACTACGAACCTGGGGTCCCTTTTATTACACAATATCAACAATAACACTAACAAACATATAACCTAGAAAGCAATAAGAGAATTAGAATAGATATGTGCACTCTAATGAGAAAGGGCAGACTTCACCTTATGAGTACGGGGTCTGGACTCGGTTGTCATCTCGGGTCCCTGCTCGTCTGTGCCCTGGACCATCTCTGGGATCACCCCTGCAGTCACGGATACACGTCTGCACCGCTATGCTCGGTCTCCTCTCTGCTCTCCTCCAGGTCACTGGAACCTCTCTTTCCTGTTATTCGTACTGTCTGTTTCACTCTCGGGTATCGATATTACTCCTCGTCTCTCTCTCTCTCTCTCTCTATCATCAATCAGTTTGAGAGATCATCAGCTTTCAATATCTCCAGACTTCAAAATGGCGATTGTCTGCTCCAGATTAGGAGATGTCTGCGACTAGCTGACAGGATAATAGAAAATGGCTACCTCTCCTCTCTGTACCTTCGCTAATATAGAACCCTCTTTCTGCATGGAAATTTCCAGCCAGAAACCTGCCGCCCACCAAATTCCTGTACCACTCCGTGCCAAGGACGCGCTCCCAGCTGGCCAGCCTGGTGTTGCGTCTTCAACATAGAGAAAAATACATTCCTTCGATAAGGGCCAGCCTGAGCCGGTTCTCTCCAAGCAGAAAAACAGCTTAAAGCTAAATAATACCTCTCACCTACAAGCGCCCCGAGCAGCCGAGGCAGAAGGGAAAGATGGAGTCTCTCCTGTTTCGGGCCTACAGGGCCCGAACAGAGCAGAAAAGGGGAATAACTTCATAATAACTATCTAAAAGGATAACATAATACCTGCATTAACGGGACTATCCCCTACCCTAAGCTTATGGGTCCTAAGAATAAGGATAAAAGTGTCGAAATATATATAAATGAAGGAGTTCGTCTTATAAGTAGGCCTATTCTTCAGTCCTAACCACTATACTAAGATAATAGTAGGCTAGAGTCACCATCATTCATAAAATGAGACGAAAAACCCGGTCAAGACAGTTCACCCTTGACGATAGTCTACTATTATCAGCTAAAGATAATCAACATTAGTAGAGGAATAGTAAGAAATGAAACTAACAGATCTAACTTTACTACCCCATCTACAGATATTAATAAAGGAAGGATGCATTGAATAAAGCAACAAATCATCACTAAAATGCAAATAACTAACAGGGAACCCCCTATAATCTGACATAAAGAATGCATATCTGGCAACCAATGAAAAAGCCAGTCAAACCAGCCCTGATCTATATGTTTTCTGATTTCATTAGTCAAGTCGTGGAGTTTGTCAATGTCAATAGATCTAGTGTGGTCCGAAAGGTTAAAACAACAAAGTCCTTCAAAGTCGGAACAGTCATGTTCGTGTTTAAGTAAAAGATAATCTATAGCAGCTCTATTTTGTAAAATTGCTCTACGTTCACCCTGGGCATCTAATAGCATGTCAGACAGAACCTTAGACGTGTTATTAATGGATTTGACCATCCAGCAGGCCATTTTACCAATAGATTTAGCATTGTACACAGCAAGGGCAGGAACACCTATAATAGAAACAGCCAAACTAAGGTATTCGGATTTAGAAAACAAATGAAGGGAAGAGTCACAGTCCTCGTCCAATATGATAGCATCACGGGTTATTCGGGAATTTGCATCAGGATGTGAAGAAAACATCAATAGGCTTAGTCTGGTTATAGCACAGGGTCCTCCCGTAATGTTCGCAGGAATGTAAGGCCAAGAGGTGTTGCCACAAGAGAAAAGCCAACCGGAAGGTAAAGACATTGCACGATAATGACTGGGGGTAACTATTAAACGTTTACAAGTCATATTATTTCTAACCGAAGTACAAAATTTGGAAAGTCGTTGATGGCATAACATTCGTTCATGAGCAGTGATTATAGAAACAGTTTTCAATTTCAGACGAATACATTCTGTGATAGCTCTTGAATCACACGTCATAAAAAAAGCATAGACCAGCTTCTGTAATATTAAACGTGACAATTTTGGAGTGAACTGGGGGCACCGGATCAAGTATTTCAGTGCATACGGGACAGTTCTTATGATTAGCAAAGTCACCTAAAATAATATTGGGACGGGTCGTAGATATATTGAAGATGTGAGAAATGGTCTCTATGGATACTGGAACAGCAACCAGGCAGGTCGCTAGAACATCAGTCACCGAACGCATCGGCGTCAAACAAAATTGTCGAGAGTTAGTGACTCTACGAGCAAGAGTCGTCCAGAAGTTAGATGAAGAATCCCACGCAGCAAAGGAACGTTGTCTCCGCATTGGAGAGTCATCCGGAATCCGTCGATCGTTTCCTCTTCCGGCGTAGCAGGTCAAAAGGAGTCCAGCGCCTGCACACGCCACAGCAACAATCCGGAAGATGATCTGGAAAAAGTAGGAATCAGAAACAGGTATTATTCATTCTCGTAAGTAACATTTGTCAGCTGGGACAGCTTCCCAGCCATCTTTCCCTGGCTTCATTACTAGAACAGTATTGTCATGACCAGTTGCAATAATTTCAGCTTGTTCAGGGGGATTCTTAGGCGATTGCACCCATACTCTTGCACCTGGGTTATCGGTAGAACCAAACCCTTTTTGACCTCTTATGGTAGAGTTGGGGCAGTGCCTTTCTTGATCTCACCGCTGAAAACAGGCATAATTAGCAATTGAGAAACTCGGTCCGTCTTGTGTATAAATAGTTCATCATCACTGCTGTTAAGCAGTAGTACCTTAATCTCTCCCTGATAATCACTGTCAATCACCCCTCCAAGCACTTGGATGCCTTTCAGAGCCAGGCCCGATCTTGGGGCAATCAATCCAAAACTTCCTGGCGGTATTCCCACACCAATGCCAGTTTCAATGACAGCTCAATCTTTTCCAGGTAAAGTAACATCAGACATGGCATGCAGGTCCAAGCCTGCGGAGCCGGGAGTGGCTCGACAAGGAGCTAAAGCTCCGGGTGTTATTTCCCAATAGGATAGAGTATTGTGAATCGTATTTGGTTTAGCATCAACACTTGGAGGAAAAAGTCTCATTAAAGGGGAGACAGCCTTTAAATAGGGACGATTATTCAAAATCAACAAAGCATCATACAAATGATCACGCCAATTCTTGTACGAATTATCAGACAATTTTCTCAGTTGGTCTTTCAACAAACCATTCATCCTCTCAACAAGTCCAGAGGCCTGGGGGTAGTGTGGTATATGAAATACCCAGTCAATATAGTTGTTAACACAGAATTCTTGTACCAGTCTTCATTTAAAATGTGAAGCATTATCAGATTGAATTTGAGAAGGGACACCATAATACAATATAATCAATTCCAACGTTTTGATGGTATTTACCTGTGTGGCACTTTTACAAGGGAAAGCTACCAAAAGACCGCTATAAGTGTCCACAGCAGTGCATATGTATTGACAATTTTTACTCATGGGAAGAGGGCCTACAAAGTCCATTTGCCACACCTGAGCTGGCAACGAACCTCGATGTAATTGACCTCTTACAATTTGTGGCACCTGTCTTTGTCTGGAATGTTGACATATAGGACAATGCAAAATGGCATCTTTGATCAAATTTAAAGGAATAGAAATTCCTCGATCAGCAGCCCACCTGCTAGTGGCTCTCTCTCCAAAATGTCCTGCCTTCTGATGGGCCCACTTCGCCAATCCCGCCAAATCAGAATTCTGCATGTCCACCACAGCCTCAGCAATTTTAGAATTTTCATCTGCAATATTGTGAAAGAATTTGTCAAGGGAATCTATTGGTGTATGGGCATCTACGTGATACACTGTGACGGTACTTTGTGGAAGTAACTCCCAGATCTCTTGCCACAAATGTTTTCCCCATAACTCTTTAGAATGTAGCTGCCAATTACGGGCATGCCACGTAGGCAACCAAACCGCTAATCCATTTGCAGTGGGCCAAGAATCAGTAAAAATATGACATGTACCTGGAAGTTCTTGTTTTAAAACTTGATATATGGCATATAGTTCAGCGAATTGACTACTCTTTCCCTCACCAGATGTACTCAGCAATTTTTGTGTGACAGGGTTATACGATACAGCCTTCCAATGCCTTTTTTCTCCAATGTACCTCGCTGAACCATCCGTAAACCACACATGGCGTCTGTCCTCCACGGACAAGTCATCAAATGGTTTACCCCACTTAACAGGGGATTCCTGCACTATAGGTACAGAACGAACATTCTCAGCTTCAGCCAACGGCGCCTGCGCCACTTGCTCATGTAACATTGCAACACCTTTCGAGCCAACACGTGCTCTATCCTGTATGTACCACTTCCACTTAATCACACTTGCTTCTTGAGCATGTCCAATCCGATGAGTTTTAGGCGAACTCATAACCCAATTCATAATAGGAATTTCAGGTCTCAAAATGATATCATGTCCCAGAGTCAATTGCTCGGTATCCACCAGAGCCCAATAACATGCAAGTAATTGTTTTTCAAAAGGTGTATAACGCTCACCAGCATCAGGTAACTTTTTAGTCCAAAATCCTAAGGGTACTTTGTTTTTGCCTTGTTTTTGCCATAAGCTCCAACTTGCATAGGAACCATGCACAGACACATTCAAATCCACATCACCATCACGTACTGGCCACAAATCCAAAGCATGCTGAATTGCTTCTTTAGCCAAATCAAATGCATCCTGCTGCGATTCACTCCATTCAAACGCATTTTTCTTGCGAGTAACTCTGTATAAAGGGGCTAATATTTGGCCTAAATGTGGAATATGTTGGCGCCAGAAACCAAACAAACCAATGAACTTCTGAGCTTCTTTCCTATTTCGGGGAACTGCAAATTCAATAATTTTCTGTTTCACCTGTGGAATGACCTCTATGTTTCCCTTATGCCAATTAATACCTAGAAATTTTACATTTTGTGCAGGGCCTTGCAATTTATCAGGGTTGATTTTCCATCCTTTCTCTTGTAGAATCCTGATAACTTGATCTAATCATGTCTGAACTTGATCTTCCGTTTCACCTTGAATTAGGATGTCATCAATGTAATGACACATGTGTATTTGTGGATCATTAGGTATTTCAGCCAAATGTTCTGCCGCCAGCCGGTGACAGATCGTAGGACTATGTATATAGCCCTGTGGAAGACATCTAAACGTCATTTGGCACCCATCCCATGTAAAACTAAATTGTTCTTGACACTCAGGGGCAATTGGAATGGAAAAGAACGCATTTGCAATATCAATGGAAGCATACCATGTTCCTGGGTGTTTTTGAATTCTTTCAATTAAAGTAATAATGTCAGGTACTGCAACAGTTAAAGGGGTGTATGTTTATTCAGTTCGCGATAATCAACAGTCATGCGCCAAGAATTGTCACTCTTGCGCACCGGCCAAACGGGATTATTCCAAGCAGAGGTAACAGGAGTTATAACTCCTGCATCCACTAAATCCTGAATAGTAGAACTAATTTCCTCATGACCACCTGGAATAGGATATTGTTTTTGAGAAATCACTTTTGTAGCCTGTGGAATTATTATAGGGGGCATTCTTAGACGACCAACTCGTACAGGTTTGGTAGATATATATTTTTGGATTCCAAATTGATAGCATCCATCATCTAGATGTAAAACCGTGCCTTTCAGAATATCAATGCCAATTATATATTCCAAAAGAGGCACGACCAAAACAGAATATTCTTTTCGGGGAATTCGACCAATTTTCATTGCCTGTACTGCAGGAGTCTCTTTACCACCTAGACCAGTAATAGTAAAAGATTGACCTTTCAATTTCTTTGGGTTTCCATGAATCAATGTGGCCTTCACTCCTGTATCTACTAACGCTCGGGCCCTCTGTATATTACAATGTCTCCAAAAAATTTCAATATCCACATAGGGTCTGCGATCTTTGTGAGCCCAATTACGTACCGGAGCTTGACCTATTTCCTATTCCGTTTTGCTACCTTCGGTCAACCAAGACAAATCAGGGTAAATGCTGTCAAATCTTTTGGGTAATGTAACCTCTAGTTCATATCCTTTCCCATCATGAAACGGGTTCTTGTCGTCTACATTGGATTGTGAATTTCGTTCAGATAGTCTATGTCGTTCCTCTCTTCTTCTAATTTCAGGGGACTGACTCCTCTCATCTCTGTGACTGCTGTAATTCCGTTCATTTCTATAATTGCGATCAACACTCTCATCTCTCCCCCTCTCTTTCTCTCCCCCTCTCCCCCTCTCTCTCTCTCGACAAGGGGAAACATCACTCACATGCCGTCGCCAATCACTCCGATCAGAAGCAGAACGGCGGTTGTCATCACCACTGTCACCAGAAAGCTCACGGTCACAGTCTTGCTTACGTGCTCGCCTCGCACCCTCCTTTCGGTCCAAACCACGCTTACGAAACAAATGCCACAAATGAGCATTGGATTCATCATCAATTACCTCCCTCTTCACACCATCCTCAATCAAGGCAAGAAACATATCACGGCGTGAAAATTTATAGCCACCACCATTACGACTCTCAGGCCTAGACTGTCTTTCAGGTTTAAGCCATTCACCCAATTCACCAAGTTGACGCACAGCCTCAAGCACCACGGATAAAGGGCTTCCAGTCTGGTTAATCAATAAAGTCATCATAACTTGTTTATATGCGACAGGAGAAAAGTGAATGATACGATTTCGTACAGAAGATGTCAACAAACCATCCAACAATCTGTCAGATGTACCCAAGAAAATCGCAGTTTTCATCACTTCCTCTTTCAGACGTTGCGCCGCATCACGTAAAGTGTACCAAGGCTTGTCATTGACAGGCCAGTCAGATTCAGTAGGATATTTATGATTGCAACCTTCGGTCGCCAACTGAAGCATACTAATCTGACCTGGAACATTGTAATTGCGAAAATGATCTTGAACAGTAGAATCAGTACTTAAAGAACAAAATTTCAAACTGTCACCATTATCCAACATGATACCAGCAGCGCCCAGTTCATATAGACGCACCATCCATGTAAGTAAAGACTCACCAGATCGTTGTCGAAATCGTTCAAGGATGTCACTAATTTCTTGTTGTGTAAAGTCTTCCAAGCTATCCAAAGGGATACCGTTAGGGTTACCTGGAGCTTGTTGTAATTTCCGTCGAAAGACGGGATGCGCAGAAATTTCAGTACGCGAACCAGAAGGAGCGCGATCGGTAGGAGGTAAAAGACAATCAGATCGACAAGGATCAAGACATTTAGAAGAATAACCACGTTGACAAAGGTCATCACATGTAACAGGAGAATCAGAATTAGAGCCACGACCAGTGCGAGAACATCCGCGTCTGTCAGATTCATCAGCCGAGGAACCAGAATCATTCGAGTCCCAGATATTGCCATCCCACTCATCAGGGTTCCAGTCCAGTCCGGCTTTCGCCACGACCAGACGCACTTTCCGTTTGCTCACGCGACCACGACGATTCTTATATTTATATTTTTCAATACGGACAGCAGCCCGCTCAGCAATAGTCTGATACGTTTCAAGTTTGTCGGCAAGCAATTTGTTCTGACATCTCAGAAGAGTGTGAGCATTTTGCACTTCAACAAACTTAACCTCAAGATCACGAGCATGTAATTGCAACTGCGTATACTTTTCATGTATAATCCGGTAAGCGTACAACAAAATCCAACCTCTGCGTCCCAAAATAGGAAGCTCCTCACCCTTCACAATCGGCGCTTTATGCAAACAAGCAATAACTTGCGCCGGATCCGCTCCATCCAAGCAAGAACTCCAACTCTCACTCAGGCCAGCGCAATTACCCCACTCATGAGCTAATGCTCCGTAAGGCGTCGACTCCCAGCCGGGAATTTCGACAGGCAATTTAAAAACAGTCTTAGATTTTCTCGAAAACATCATAAGAAAAAGAAAACAAAAATAATATACACTAATATACAAATAATACAAAAATGAGTACCGTACGCACCAAGCGCAAACCAACAAGATAATACCACAATAGCGCACACAGGCTTACGTAAACGGTTCGTGACGCCAAATGTAACGACTGGATTTTCGGACTAGATAGAATCAGCTCACCAAAATACCACTCATCCAGCCGAAACGTAACAACCTCCCTCCTCAGGACTTACTCACCTCATTAGATGAACACTGAATCCCCTCCCGGGAAGGAGAATTAGCTATATACATGCATATAATATACACATATACATATATATATATATCTATTATATCTCTAAACCTATAGGGATTGCTAATGATAATACTTACCGAATTGCTATTCTAAACTACACTCATTTATACTCAGTAGCCTCACGGTAAGTCATACCCAGGCTATACTACCAGCCTCCACCCGTGAAGGAGCAGTTCTTATGAGATTACTCTTATACACCAACCCTGGTTGGTGCTCACGCAAGCCGCAGTCTTCCGTCGGGTATAAACGCTGTATCCCCCCAGCGTGTCACGCACTGCCACATAAACACGTACCTTATCCTCCCGGCACCTCACACGACCAACACAATCCGGCGTTGGTCACACAACGCCGCGGCGATTTCTTCCTATACAAACCTCCTTATCTATATGGGACACATCACTATCTATATCTACTATATGGTATATAATATATATATATATATATATATATATATATATATATATATATATATATATATATATATATATATATATATATATATATATATATATATATATATTATATTATATAATATAATGAGTGGTATTTTGGTGAGCTGATTCTATCTAGTCCGAAAATCCAGTCGTTACAGATGCTGAAGGTGAAATTGCAATGCTGATGTTATGCTGTAATGCTGTTCAGGAAACAATATAACATTAAAAATAAATATAAATAGTGCCCTGCCTTCCTTAAGTGCCTCTGACCTAACATTGCCAATTTCCTCCTGGATCTTTATTACTCGGTCTGTGGCTATCCTTTCATAATGTCTGGCATCATTCAGTTGTCTATACATTTCCTTCACATAGTCATGTGTGTCCCAAATGCTGATAGCTCTCTCTCTTTCTGCTGGTTTTATAGTTAAATATGTGTTTTTAATGTTTCGGTGTTTTTAATGCTTCTTTTTTTACTACTAGAGATATTTTAGAGAATTAATATATTTTAATTTTTCAGTTCCTTAACCTGTTTGAGAACAATGTTCTACAATACAATGATTTCTGCGCTCATAAAATTAAAGGGGGAATCAAATTGAGAAGGCAAGATTAGACCCAAGCCAGTGTTAAGCTGGGTAAAAGGTTTATCTCTAAAAAATGTTTTCAGAGATAATCCTTAACTCTGAAATGTTTTCAGTGTCCTGAGAAGAAATATGCTTTTTCTGAATAAACCCTGTAGCAGAATATCAGTCATTTATCCTTCACCTAAAATACCCAAGACTCGTTCTAACCATACCGGATATTCGGCCATATCTGGTTGTGGGACTGCATTGGATCCAATTTGCAGGTATATAGATCACTAAATTAAGGATGAAATTCCAAAGATCCAATTATATGTTAAAGGCAGTATGCAGTTTGTAGTGATGAAGGTCCACTCAGGAAGGTTGTAATTCAGGATGTTTTATTCATAAAGATAACAAGTAGTAAAGTTGATAACGTCAAGTAGATATGTGTTAGATCAGAGCCCCACCAGGAGCTGCCGGTCAGCTGCTCAGCCCATGACCAACTGTCACTCTGCCCACTGGCTGGGTAGGGCTGGTAAAACACCTTCCAATATATATGCAGAATACTACATATATGTCTTTTCCTTCTAACAGATGAACAAATGCAAAATACGCTAAAAGATAACGAAAGTGAACAAAGGACAGATAGTAAGGAAGGAACAACAGTGTGAAAGAGAGAACGTGAAGGAAAAGAGAGTGCAGGGCAGATAGAGGAGATAGGTGGGAGAAAGCAGAAAGGAGAAGATATAGTGAAGTAAGCAAAAGGAATAAACCCAACCTCAACAACAATGAAATAGAAAGAAGGCGACAGTGAGACGCAAGAGAGGAAATGAGTGGCTTGGCACGCCAAGATGGCAGACTTGCCTCTCTAGAGCTCTGCCTAGCTGCCCGTTACATTTTTACTCATCGATGCCGATAACCTCCTAAAAAAAAAACAGCCCCAATGCACACCAAGTTAGCACCCTCTGGCCCCTCTCTCGACCCTGACTTGTGAGGCGGAATGACATTCTGCATGAGGTAGGCAGCCTCCTTGTCGACTATGTTGCGGAGACAACATGGCGGCCCCCGCCGGGCCCTAAGCACTCTGAGGCAGTGGTGCTGGAGCTCCGGAGACCTGCCGAGACAACCCGGGGGGCCGCCCGTGACAGTCCTGTCTGAGGAGGGCAGATGCAGCAGGATGTTGGAGATGAGATCGGGGCCCAGAGGTGAGAGCACAAAACCGGACCCTGTGCGGCCTCGTGGGACCCCCGCGGCAAGCGAACCCTGCGCCTGAGACCCGAGCCGGCGGAAACCGTAAACACCATACGCTACTTGCCCGGGGTGATATAAATCACTGTACCCGCAGCGCTAGAGAGGACGATCACCACCACTGGAGCCCGCACTGCCACCACTGCACATTCACGGCCCCGTGGTGAGGCCTACCCCCGCTGGGTCCCGGGGCTGCGGTTCCCTCCCTTTTTGGCGTCAGGTATCGCGACACGGGGGAAGAGGCCCCCGCATCGGAATGTGGTTGAGGGGGTTTACCGAAGCTCCCTGACTGGTCCTGACGCCCCAAACAGTGTCGCTCTGCATCCCTTCCCTCGCCTGAGGCTTCATATCACTGTGGGCAGAACCAGACAGCCGGAGGGGCGGCCATTGATGTAAGGACCTCACGCTACTACAAAGGAGATCACCCGCCGTGCAGCGCTATCAAGGGGGATATATACCTACCCCCTCTGGGTCCACTAGCTGTGGTCCCCCTCCATTCCGCGTTGGGTGTTGTGACATGAGGGGAGAAGGAGCCCACACATCAGAATATGAGCAGAGGGGTAACCTGAGCCTTCTGTCTGATCCTCGCACCTCAAACAGTGCCGTTCTGCATCCCCTTCCCCTGCAAGAGACTCACTTCACTGGGGACTGGACTGGATGGCAGGGAGGGTGGCCATTGTCATCAGGGCCACACGCCACTTCAAGGAAGATCACCCGCTGTGCTGTGCCATAAAAAGGACTACACACCTGCTCCCACAGTCAGGAGCCTTTGCAGAAAGCACTGAGGGGTGCTCTGGCACCACTGGGGTCTACCACGCCATCCTATCCCTGCTGGTGATTTGCCGGGGGTCCCCCTCTATTCTGGGCCAGACGTCGTGGTGCAGAGGGGAGGAGACCAGGGTGGGGGCAGCGTCGGTAGAGAAGCGGCCTGTGTCACCTGTTTGGGCTCGGCATCCTTGCAGCGCCGATCGGTGTTTCTCCCCTTTCCCCCCCGCTGAGGGCCTTATATCACTGGACCCCGGGAGATGGACCAGGGGGGCAGCCACTGCCGTCAGAAGTGCATGTCCACAAGAGGACAACCCCCGGAGGAGCAGCCACGCCACCCGGAGCAACCGAAGGAGTCACACACAGGCCACCCAAGTCAGCAGCCGTCCTGCCAGGGCTCAGCAGGAATCCTACTACGGCCCTCTGTCGCCGGGCCTTGAGGTTCGGCGTGGAGGGGCCCCAGAGAGACGGATACTGGATAAGAGGATCATAGGAATACCTGCTCAGAGGTCAGTCTCCAGGGCAGTGCCCACCAAATAGCGGCAGAGGACGTGGCCGCGGGTGCTGTACTCGCCGCCAGCGGGGAACCTTTCCCCTCCCCGATATCTCCAGTCGCGACAGCCGAATCCGTCTAACCAGATATAGGACCTCACCAGTCATGGCCCAGTTGCGGTCAATGGTGCAAAACAGTCAGCACACGCGGACAAAGGATAAAGCGGCCTTGAACCCCCTCCCCGCTATCGGTGCCAGGACTCAAGGCGCGAGCCAAAAGGCCCAGAAGGTTACGAGACGCACTTACATGCAAGATGGGGCGCCAACGCGTACCGGGAATATCGTAAACACTGAATCGAAGGCAGAACTCCCCGGAATCCATGGCTACACACCTCGAAAGCAAATCCTCCAACACCAAAACCACGTCCAGCAAACTAGACAAGGTGCTTGCAGCAATTGAACACTCTAGGGTAACCATGGAAATCAGGTTCGGAGAACTGGCCACAGACCCCAACCTCCTCCGAGATGACCACAGGAAAGTCGTGGACCAAGTCAAACAAGGCTAGAAGGTGATACAAGTCATAGAGTCGAGAATACAGACCCATCAAGCCGCCATACAAGAGCTGCAACAAAAATTGCGATCCTTAGAAAGCAAAACGGACGATTTGGAAGGCCGCTCTCGCAGGAGCAATATCTGCATCCTTAACCTGCCGGAGGGAGCAGAAGGAGCTGACCCAATTAGACACATGGAAACATGGATCAAGTCATTCACCCAGACAGCGGACCTGACTGGATTATTCTCGAGCAGTGCAGCAGCAAAGAGCCACCTTCTTGGAAGTCAAAAGTTCTTTGCGGCAGAGAAACATACAATATGCTCTCATCTTCCTGGCCCGCTTGAAGATTCTGCACGACTGAGCCACGCACTTCTTCACGGATCTGGCGGAAGCCAGGGACTGGGTGGAACAACAGATCATAGGACCGAATGATCACAACAACACAATGAGTCACAGGCCCGCGAGCAACCACAGATGTCAGCAGAAGAAAGTCACCGTTACACAGCTGAGCTCCCGCACTGATTCCTTCACTCAACACTCCCCTGACCTGGAGCTAATAATAGCAGAATGAAGGAGAGTTCTGTAAGCGCCAGCAGCAGGGAGGTCGAAAGAAGACAACTCGGACATGGAAAAAGCCCCCCACCTGTTCACCTCCGAAGAGGAAGTGAGTGAAGCACGTTCCTCCCGGGAGGGCTCGATCACACCCCCAATTGTCACACCACAAACGGCTGATACACTGATTTAAATCCAATGAAGACGCCGGAGTCGTCGCAGTAAAGTGCGCCATGAATCGACCTTCTCCCATTCACCTAAACTAATTAGGCGGAGGGGCTTGGGGTGACAGGCTAAGAACCTAGTAGTCATACAACGGGACAAAATGGTCAACACCAGGACATACAACATCCACCGCGAGAGGTACACTCGGCATTAAAATCTAAGCATAATCCAGCGGGCAGCCGGGACACCAAGGGCAGGCGCCCCCAAGAAACCACCCCCCACAAAGAACGAGTTAAGGACAGTACATTAAGTGCAGTTTGTACGTACCGTCCCCTGCGATATGTCCCTGTGGTAGGGAACTCCCTCGGATATCCAAGTTTCCCTTTTCCCGGTTTCATGTTCACCCAATACCCACAGCGGAGCCTACTGATGTGTTTAAACTACACGCATGGCTTCGTGTCGGCTGGCTGGGGAGGGTCTCAGGCAGAGTTGTGAGGTGGGCACGCAGACACAAGTTGTTCATACACAATACAAGCGATGATCAATAAAATCCCCAACACTAATATAACTATTGTCACTTTAAACGTTAGGGGCATGCATACCGCCGGCAAATGCTATGCCGTCTATTCATATATAAAACGACAACAAGCGCAGATAGCGCTTCTACAAGAGACTCATTTAACAGCAACGGAGGTGGTCCGGTTGCAAAGGAAGTGGTGGGGCATCATCTGTGCCACAGCGTACTCAGCTTTCGCCAGGGGAATGCTAATATGGATTAGGCCCGGGATCCTCTTCAAAGAACAGATGAGAACCATAGATAAAGAAGGTCGATTCGCTCTGCTAGAGGGAATACTGGAGGGGCAGTCCATCCTGTTGGGTAGCATATATTCTCTCAATATAGATCAGGACCAATACTGGAAGCGCTTCCCCGACGTACTCACCCACCACTCCTCAGTCCCTTGACTCCTAGGAGGTGGCTATAAATGTGTTCTAGATATCCACCTCGATAGATCCCAACCCCCACCACCACACTCCCTGGCACACAAACAGATGGCCCAATATAAACCTGGTTACAACACTGACAAATGGTAGATCCGTGGCGGGAATAAAATCCAGATGTTAGATTGTACTCTTTCCATTCTGCCCCGTACCACCTGCATATATGCCTGGATAGATTCCTCTGCTCCCTGTCCATACTCCCGAAGGTACAACAGTCCGACTATCTAGGCAGAGTACTTTCAGACCACGATGCCCACATGCACCCCTCCATACCTACCTGGAGAATTCCACGTGACTGTCTTACAGATCAGGTGTTTCGTCAGGAACACGGAGACTACATCCAAGAACACTTTACGCTTAAATGAGATACAGCGGTGTCTAGACTAGTATAATGGGACACATTCATGTTCGCGGCTAGAGGGCATTGTATACAACACTTAGTGGGAGTGCGTAGAACACTGGAAAGAACACTGAGGGATTCAGAGGAGGCGCTAGCAGCATTAACAAAACAAGGGGACACAAGAGGGGCTCCTCCCGACTGAATAGCAGCAGCCAAAACCGCCTTTGCAGAAGCACTGAAAGATCTGCGTGAATACAATTTCCGTGCTCACGCAGCCAGAGTACACAAAGAGGGCAACAGGATGGGTACACTCTTGGCATGGCTAGCCAGACAGGACACAGCTGCTAAACCAGTCACAGAGATACTGGACAGCACAGGGACCACCAGACATTCACAAATAGAGATCCTACACATATTTCACAAGTACTACTCCAGTATTTACAGGGCCCCAACACAAACAAATTACCATGTAATCTCTCAATTTCTCAGGCATTTACAGATTCCACATATACCACGTGCCGACAGAAAAGAGCTAGAGACCAAGATTAAAGTCCCAGAGATCAACCTCACCATTGGAGAGCTAGCATGTAACAAAGCCCCGGGGATGGACAGCTTTCTGCTCAAATATTACAGCACATTCTCCGCACAGCTTGTCCCCAGGACAGTCGCCATGTATGAAGACACACTAAGCAGAAAGGAGCTGCCAGGTTCACTCCGCAAATCCATTACAGTGGCATTCCCCAAACCCCACAGGGACCCCACCCTCCCAGCCTCATACAGGCCGATAACATTGCTAAATGCAGACTGTAAACTGCTAGGGAAGCTTCTAGCGGATCGATACATTCAGGTCTTAACACGGTTGGTACACCCGGACCAAAATGGTTTTATACACCTCGCTTAACTTACATAGGTTATTCCACGTCCAAGACAGAGCAGGGGCACACTTCCCGAATGCAGCATTCCTGATTTTGGACCTCGAAAAAGCCTTTGATACCCTATTATGGCCATACCTATTTTCTGTGCTTTGTCGGATTAGGGTGGGCCCCACACTGATGGCATACACGAAGCTTCTCTACAAAGGCTTAACGTCCAGAGTGAGAATAGGCAAATATAGCTCTGCACCCTTTCCAGTAGAAAGAGGAATCAGGCAGGGGTGCCCACTATCCCCCTCCTCTTCGCTTTAGTGGTAGAACCCCTGGCAATATGGTTGCAGCAGGATGGCGGGCGTGGGGCATACCACTAGTGGACACAATGCATTGTCTGTCCTTGTACGCTGACGACCTCCTGATCTATGTCAGGGACAATTCAATATTGTAAAATAGCAAAATTAGCATATTTCAAACAGCAATAGCATTATAGAGAATAACATAGAAAGTAAATAACAGCCAAAGGGACTAAGACCCATGGCCGTCCTCTACTCGTAGGCAGGAGGGTGAGGAGCACTGTAAATGGGACAAAGGCCCATGACAAAGTAGGCCGGGTAAAGTAAACCCCCATGTAAAGGAAAACAGTACTGCCCTGTAAAGATGGGACGGAAACCCAAAAGACGCCCTGTGTGAGGGTGACAATGTAAATGTAAATGGGATTGTGACCCATAAGACGGTGCCCTGTGTGAGGGTACTAGTGTAAAAGTAAATGGAACTGTAACCCATCAGACGGTCTCCTGTCAAAGGGAAAAAAACTTAAATGGCCTGAGTAGGCATGCAAAGCATATCAAATGAGGCAAAAGCATATTGCCCTCCCTGTGTAGGGAAAAGTACAATGTAAAATAGTGCACGGAAGTAAAGTGCACAATGAGCCCCTGTAGGCGAATGCCCATGTAAGCAGAAAAGAGAAGTGCCCTATGCTAGCCCTATGGAGGGAAACGAAAGGTATAGGACATAAATGTGTAAAATGACACATGAACCACTGTGAAAAAGTGCCCTGGGGCAAAAAGCGTAAAGCACAGTCCCAATAATGGATAAATATGAATGAGACAATCCCCATATAAATGTTACAAAAAAATCAGAGATAAAATGCATAAGGTGGGTACACAACATAGCATGCATTTTGCTTAAAATACATATCACTGTAACATTTAATTTGCTAACTGTAGAAATAATGGCTGTTCATGTCATTGTAGTCCTGCGTTACACACACCAGCATTATAGCAAACTTTGAAGACCAGGCTGAGACTTGAAATACAATAATGCATAGTGAGTGGGAACATAGAGAGTCTAAGGAGAGAACCGGGGGCCATATTATCAAGCCCCATATCGCCGCTTTAGCTGGACTTTTTCCCGCTAAAGCGGCAATATTTTTATCACTCTACTAGCAAGCTGTCGCTAACAGCAGTTAGTGACAGCTTTTAGGTGATACCTACAGGTTTGGGGCCCGCTTTGCATGTCAGCGATATTTATCGCTAATGACAACAGTCGCTAACACAGCTATCGCCTATTAGCAAGGCTTTCCACTTAGGTTCACCGTAACTGGGGACCTTCCGAATTCCGAATTTCATGATTGGTGAAATGCTGGCATTCTTTGAAAAAAGAACTTGCAAATCGTTTTAAATACAATCACGCTCGACAATACCATCAGGTATGCGACTTTGAGAGAAACAGCTCGCTCAAAGATTCGAGCATGAGACTCTTTATATAAACATGGGGTAGAATCTCATTGTCCATTATTTTTCGTGTACAGGTTTTCCAGAATCGGGGACTATCTGAACTATACACTGGTGGAGTGTTAAATACTTTTACAAATAAAAAACTTGGATCTTGTTTAAACACTAGCCACGCCAAACAGCCGTAAGATAAATATATTATACTTTCAGGTACATGAAAGAAATAGGATTTACGAACTGCTGTTAGTGAAAAGTAGCATTCTCTATAAATATAGGGCAGGATCTCATTGTTGGTTATTTACCTTGCACAGGTTTACCGGAATTGGGACCTATTTGTAAACCAGTGGTGATGGTGTGCTTGCCTCACAAGGAGCGTACATATTGTTTATGATTCAGCTGCTGACTGAAGGACCCATTATTTTATCAGGTATGTCAAATGATTATAAAACCCAGAGGCATACTGAATACTTATAAAGATTATTGGGCAGTGTATAATAGGGTTTGAGAATAAGATTTAAATGACATTTTTTGTCGCCACTCAGAACCCACAAATACATATATTTCTCCCTTAATAAAGTTGATTCGGGGAGTATAGATGAAATGTAAAATATTTTATGAGGTGAGAACTTTAGGGACATATCGCCAAAGAATGTTATGTAAGAACAGAACAACAACATCACTTGATATAAGTTATGACCAATAAGACACTATGGTCAAACAGCCTCATGTGTGTGTATATATATATATATTTTCTAGGCCAACTGCATGTGGGATATGACTGTATGAGCGAGTGGTGTCAAAAGTTGGAATTATTTACATGCAATCAACACAATAATGTGCGTTGTTGTTTTTGAAACAGGATAATCATATGTTCTATTCTCAACAATGTGTCATGCACAATATGTGTTTCTATATTGAAATAAACTGAATGCCCATATAGTGTACATCCATAATACAGGAATAAGTCATAGGAAATTGTTTATTAATGATGATATAGCTGATGGGGGCCATTCTTGCTTTTAATATACGTCTAATTTATAGGGTGATTTTTCGAGAAGTTTATAATTGGGGATTTGTAAGAATATGTTTTATAATATTGTGTATGCACTCTGATGGTTGGGTTTATTGTGTTTTTCATTGTATTTTAGAGGTGTTTTTCGAATTAGAGACAACGTATAGTTTCGTCTTGACAAAGGTGGTGCAATATTGAGCAACAACACCGAAACGCGTAGACACATATTTTTCCACCATTAAATCTGAGGAACTACTAAGGGTGTTATCAGTTGATATAAGTTGCACCAATAATTTAATTCTAATCGGATTAATACTTTTTGATGGTTTTCAATTGATTCACTGTTTTTTGTCTCTTATGTATAATTTTTACATTGTGTATATCTTTGGGGATACATTGTTTTTAATATTATGAATTTTTGATTTTATGTTTTCTTTTAATTTTAACAAACTCAACATCAGTTAATTTTTATCAATTTATATTACATTTATATAATTTATGTTATGTTTAGTTCAGGTACATTCTGAATTTTGACACTGGAGTGAATGAGGAGTGTCTGTATTTAGATATTAATATTATGCAAAGTATTTTACTCAAGGGGTTCTTCCTTTGTTGATTATATTTGAATTGTAGAAATTGCCACCTCAGCTCTGACGTGAAAATACACAGCAACACCAACTCAAAAGAATGTGCACAGGATCACACAGCATAGGCGGGAGGTGCACAAGATCACACAGCAACATGCAGCATGAAGCCTTTGCGTTCATCAGCCACAAATTACTGCTGTTGGAAAATCAAGATGAAGCAAGGAGCTGTGTGTGAGTAGTAGAAAACGCATAGCAGTGCAGTAGACTGCGGTGGTAAAGCCAAAGTTCAAAATGTGTAGTGTAGATGAGGACAACGCACCTATCTCAGGGCTGGCCGATGGTAAGGCCACTGGTTGGGCTGAAAGGCGAAGTGCTTCATCTTTTCTTGTTTCTTGATGTCTTCTTTTCTTTTCTTTGTAGTAGGTGTTTCTTCCTTGTGGTCATCTTGTTCATAGAAATTTCCATCTTGTGGATACCTCCTCTTCTGTTAATTGTGGTAGTTGCCACTGTAATTTCTGTAAGTTGCGCCATATCCAGGTCCACCTGTGTTTGCCAGGTACCTTAGGTCCGCTTGTAGCTGTAGATTCGCCACTTTGTCGCCAAAATATGTAGCGATGAAGGTCCACTCAGGAAGGTTGCAATTCAGGATGTTTTATTCGTAAAGATAACAAGTAGTAAAGTTGATAACATCAAGTAGATATGTGGTAGATCAGAGAACCACCGGGAGCTGCCAGTCAGCTGCTCAGCCCATGACCAACTGTCACCCTGCCTCTCTCAGTCCCAACATTCCGAGGCATCATCAGACTCCAACATTCTAATGAGTCAGAGCACAGGCACTGGCTGGGTAGGGTTGGTAACACACCTTCCAATATATATGCAGGATACTACACTGTTCATCAATGACATAGAGGGTGTGAGCTTTGAGGAGGAAAATTACATTGTTGTTACCCTGGATGTGAAGGCATTCTACATAAACAGCTCCAAAGATGAGGCTATTGAGGTGATTACGAGATGTGTGACTAAAGAGGGAAGAGACACTGCACTATCCATGTACATTATTGAGCTAGCTAGGATTGCCCTGAAGAAACACTACCTCATGTTCAAAAAAGAATTCTTTGCGAAAATTAAAGGACTAGCGATGGGGGCTTGTTTTGCTCCAAATGTGGCCTACCTTTATGTGAGGGAACTTAGGAACAGAGTAGTAAATGAATGACAGCTCTAACTCTTTTTTAACAACATTAGAAGTTGGAGACATTGCATTAACACATTTGGAGTTTGGAGAGATATGTATGAATGTTCCCGAATCCTACCCCTGATGAAGGGCAGAATGCCCAAAATGCATTGGGAAAACCAAGGATGTTGAAAGAAAAATAATCTATGTGATTGATTAAACGTATGGTTTCAATGCATTCTGGATATTGTATGCTGGTTTATCATCAGGATTATGCTTCATGAATGAATTTAATTTGAGAAAATACCACTATTAATATATTGAATCAGCAAATGACAAAACTGGATTACTGTTGATATTCCTAAGGGATCAGTAAAGTATTTGAAGTCCTTATTTAAGGATTGGCTTGGTGCCCAAGGGGACATTCCAATAGTTAGGAGGGGCTACACATTGACATCGCATTAATGACATTTTATAGCTATGGCATGGGGTAAGGACAATCTGAAAACATTTGTGACATGGCTAAACAATCAGAGAATGGACTTAAAGTTCACCATTGACTTTTTGGTCGGACACAGTAAAAGGTACACTATACACCACACTTTATAGAAAACACACAGGCATTAACTTCTTCTGAGGTACAATAGTCATCATCCTCATGCTCTCAGGGATAATTTACCCAATGGCCAATTTCTGTGATTAGGTAGAATTTGCCACTTAAAGGAGGATTATTTCAAGGAGGCAGAGTTACTTAAATTCAAACTTTTGGAGAAGGCTCTCTCCAAGAAAATTATCTCTAGGGCTCTTAAGAAAAAAGGTCAATCAAAGGATAGGGTTTTGGTAGTGAGTACCTTCTCACCAGTCAGCAAGGACATCAAACGAGTTATTAAAAGTACTGGTCATTATTACAAGGCACCTATGTTGAGGCCCTGCTATCTGCATTTAAACAGAACAAGAGTGTGAGAGATTTCTTGGTGAGGGCCCATAGGAAAATCAAAAATAAAACTATCATCAGGGCACTATAGGGCTTACCTAAGGTTCAGGGCCATGAAACATATGATGAGTGCATTGCCTAAATGTTTACCACAGACTCAAAAACACTGTGCACCACAATCAGAACAGTAAATTTGAGATCATTCTCGAACTGCAATGCCTGAAATGTTAAAGATGTGATTAAATAACCCTGCACTAACTTGTATGTAGGTCAGACCACGCAAATGGTTAAACTACACATTGGCCAACATTAGAACTGCATCAGAAGTAAGAGTGGATGGGCCCCACTGGCCTGGTACTTTGTGGAATATGGACACACTGAAGATTACATCGTTTGGCAGGGGGTGAAAGTGGTTTGCTTGGACAACAGAGTGGTGACATCTACACCCTTCAGGTACTGTGAAATTGCAAGTGGATGGACTTTCTGGATAAAACCACAAGTGGACTAAATGACATTAATGAACTCCCCAGGTTGTCACTTGTACAACATTGAGAATCTGATCTACTGAATTGACATAATTGAATTCCTTGGAAGTACTATGCATAGTTACGTCATTTTTCCAGCACTAGGCAAGGTAGAAGGATGGTTTTGTACTTCCTCTTCCTAATGTGTGGACAATGACTGGTATATGAGTAAAGAATGGACCAATTTTTGAAGCTGTATTTGAAATGCAACATAAAAAAGGGTGATACCAATGGTACTAGGTAATTAAGCGCACATCTATTATATAGCCATAGATGACACACAGGGGCCAATTCCGATCTGGTTCAGAAGGGCACCGAACGCGATCCGGCCGGAAAAAAGTTTGAGCTGTATGTGTTTTCTCCGACCGACTCGTACACCTGAGCGAGCAAGTACGATGCGAGCAATGCGAAATTCACCAACCGAGTTGCTACTGGGTTCGAACCGCTCCGTTCGACTCGGTGAGTCGAACCGCTCGGTTCGACTCGTCCGTAAGCTGACCGTGCCATACAATGGATGCGAATTACGACCGAGCCAGTACGATGTACGCGTCGGACAGCCGGTGCAAGCTGAAGTTTCTGGCTCACAAAATGTTAGGGACGTTGACTTTGGGGGTCCGCGCCAGCCCCCCTGTCATCCTCAGCCTTACGGCTCGGACACAGGGGGGGAGACACAAGGGTTTCCCCAACACAGGTATGAACGGTGCAGATGGCACCAAGGCTTACCCACTGTAGGGGGCGCCTTTGTGCGAGACGTACCCATTCAGTCAATGGGAGCCCATGTACGCGTCTTGCGACCGGCTCCCGTTGACTTCTATGGAAGTCCAACCGAACCGAGTCCGGCAGCATGCGGCCGCATAGTATTCACTCGGCCGGACTGGAGGACTGGAGGGCTCCGGATCTGGCTTGGTCAGAGAGCTTTCCGGCCCAGATCGGAATCGGCCCAAAAGTATATGTTTTACCCTGTAATTTGGTGGAAGCCTTTTGGACGGGCAGAAGATAGGTTATCACAAGTGCTCAATCTCGAGTGGAGATAGAGGAGAAGTAAAGGCATCTGACCTGATCTATGTTTACACCATATGAATCTCACCTAATTTAGTATACATTTGGGGGCATATTCATGCACCTCTTTGCATCGCTCTTGCACCATGCAACACAAAGGTAAAATGAGATTTATGAAGCCACTCAAGGCCACTGTGCATGCTCCTGTATGGCTTCATAAATCTGGACTGGTGTAACACAGCGCAAATTAATTTTCTGCATTACTCTGTGCCAAGGAGGCATTTCAATGGGTATTGCATGGGTGTTCCTATGCAATATCCATGAATTGTGATGCATACACAGATTTACAAGAACTTGTAAAACTCGAACTGTGAAAAAAAAGATATGCCTCTCGAAAGGTGTAACAAGGAGAAATATATTTATTTCTCCTTGGTTTTTCCTCTTTCTCTGCGTACAGGATTGGTTTTGCTCAGAAAGATGCCTTCCTGCACAAAAACAATCCATGCAGGCACCCTTGCAACATGATGCACGGGTGCCAGCATTAGTGCAAAGCTGCTAAAATGGCTTTAACATAAGGGAAAGGACAGGTATGCACAGTGTTGGATAACTATGGCACATTCCTGCCCTTTGCCGGTGATGCAGGGTCGGCCAGCAAGGTGTCTTGCTGCGCTGCCCTGCCCAATATATTTCATAAATATGCCCCGGGTGTTTCAGTTGAACCATTGGAGCAGTTAAGGCATTATAACTAGGAGAGTGAGTGTAGCTTAATTACAGCTGCAGATTAAGACAGTTTTGCATGCAGGAGTGTGAATATAACTATGGCCTACCTTCAAGATGGCAGACTCAAGTCAGCAGCCTAGACTTTAAGGACACCGGGGGAAATTAAGTCAGCAGTGTCTGCCGCGTCGTCCCTTTAACTTCTGCAATAATAGTTGTGGCGTAACAAGCAGTCAATTTGTGTACAGGCTTGTGGAAGTGTGGAGGGTCACACACGTCAAGAAATAATGGCATACATCTAATAGACTATTCGCTGTTTATATAGTACTGCTAATGTGCATTATTTAATTTGACCGTTTCAGTACAGACGATCAGATATCGGTCAATATTGGTACCCCTATTAACTGTGTGTGACTTTGGCAGAAGGTGGTTAGAAGCGATTCAAGGAAGAATTTGGCTACATCCAAGCAATGGAGTGGTGCCTAATGACTGTTATTATAGACACACTTAATACAAGGTGATAAAGAACATGTATTGACCACATCTAAGCGATGGAGTGGAGCGCAGTGACTGTTATTAAAGACGATCTAGAAGATCAAATGGGTATGAGTAGAAGATCATATATGACGTAATGGATGACTAGTATGAGTAACTAGTAGATTAAAAGTAAACATTTTAATAGTTTGGTGCTGCATTCAGTTGGTTTGTGAGCACTATGGAGCATGTGGGTGGTGTGTAATTATTATTATTAGGGACATTTGTAGAGCGCCTGGTTACGTGGGGTAAGCAGTCCAAGCAGCCATCACACCCGCCTACCTTCCAAATAGGTGAGTCTTGAGTTTCCTTCTGAAAATGGATTCTGAAGGCTCCAAACGTAGCTCTGATGGCAGATCATTCCACTGCTTAGCAGCCAAATATCTGAAAGACCTGCCCCCCATTCGAGCTTTCTTTATTTTTGGGATTTTCAGTAGCCCTGTGCAGGAGGAACGCAGGTTCCTTGGTTTTTCAGATAAGGTGGTAATGGCTGATTTTGATCTTAGGAGGGACCTTGGCAAGCTTACTCGAGGTGGGGACTAAAATAGCCAGTTTGCTTAAATATGGTTGAGTTAACTATGGTTTAAGTACAAGGACTGAGGATTTTCCTTTTCTGTTTCCTTCCTATGCAGGAATGGTAGCAAGGTGACTTTGTCCTGATGAGATCGTAAAATTCATAAGGTGTAGGAAAAAGGGGCTTGCTACAGATGCCCCCATTTGAACAGGTAGCGTGGTTCTGAAAATTCTGGACTCGTGTGATAATTCTGGACTCGAGAATTAAACTTCGTCGTAACATGACGAATTTGGTATCAAAAGACGGAGAATGGCTGGTACACTATGTACAAGCATTTTCGTCGCATTTGAGTGACGATTTCACCTCGAAATCGTCATTTTCGTCCTGAAACCCTTGGCTTCAACTTTGTGTACGGCAGCCATTTTGTGAGTTGCCCTCACATAGGCAGCTGAATTAAGCCAAATTCGATTCCAAGGACACGTACACCTTAATTGACTTTCCTGTGACCTGGGCAAGTTGGAACCATTGCCCCAGGCCAGACCTGTTTGGTCAGTTCCTCTCCCAGTGGCCGAACGAGATAGCATCAAGGCACAACAGGCCATAAACCCTTTTCATCGCACACACATCCTGCCGAATCTTGCTCACACCTGTCCCTGCTCTTTTCTCTCTCACTTCCTTTATGATGGGGAGGTGCCCGTTTTTATTGGGGGTCCACCGATATCTGATGAGATTGTTGGGCCTTGCCGGGTAATTTGTTGTGGGCTGGACATTCTGAAATGTGGGCTTGTCATCATGACTCTGCTTTTTCTTTGTAGTGGAAACATTTCAATGGTATAGTAAAATGTGAAGGATATTTGCCTAAAGCACAATATTTCGTATAAAAAGAGAAGCCTCACTTTGTGAATTTGAGCAGTCTCCTGAGAATATACATCCCGTGTTGTTGTTCTTCTAGGACCTGTTACTTGGTTGCAGCCAATAAAATCGATCCTTGACTTCACCTAGAAGACTATGAGTTTCTGTGGTCTGAATCAGGAAAGTACTCGAGGTCTTTGGGTGTACCCTGACACCGCTGGGTTACCGGTTCGGTACCAGTTCTGAAAAACCCAGTACCTCAGTTGGCGCCCAACGTGGGGCGATACCAGCGGTACTGGTCCAGCCAGAGGTTGGTGAGGAGCTTCGTGTGAAAATTCTGGAGGAAGGCCAACCACTTCAACGACCCCTGCATGTCGACGTGGTCCGAAAGTCTTTGCTGCGATGTTCCCTGCTTCCAGACGGCTACAAAGGACTGCTGCCCTGGCTATGGCCTTGATTTGGACCCTTGAAGTTTGGTAGAGCGAAACGCTAAGACGAGTCTTCTGGTGACGTCATCGATGTCTCAGTTAAGTATAAGTGGAGCGTCTCCCAGTCCTTAGTGGGTTTTAGTTTTGGGTATCCCTTGGGATCTTTATTTGGAACTTGCAAGTGCCAAAGCCGAAGGACTCGTGTATTCACGAGAAATATCGTAATCGATAATCCTTTGAAGTTTGGAGCTAGACTAGAGAGCGAAGATGCCTGGTCTTAGCAGACTTGGAAATTTGTTTTGTCTTGGCTGTAATAATAGGGACTCCCGATTGGAGGACTCGTGTCCGGTTCCTCCGATTGGAACTCCAACATATGAATTATATGTGAAACATGGAGTAGGCCCCATCACATACAATGAAGTATGGATCAAATACACCAGAAAAGATGGTGTTTTAAAATGGCCCAATATGGTAGCTTTGATACCGAAATCCTAGATAACCTTGAAGTTAAACTTTTTAAGAAGAAAGCCCGGCCGGCAATGTTTGACTCTTTCCGCCTATGGCGTAAGGAGGCCAAACAGAAAGAAATTAAATTAGCTAAGAAAAATAAGAGAGAAAGGGGTATTTCGATAATGCAAGCTGCTACGCAGTTTAAAGACAATGAAGAAGAACAGATGAGTGAGCAGTTGCACAGGCAACGTAAAATGGTAATAGGTAAATGTTATCCAGTTTTGCCGCCTCTTCAGCAAGATGCGATAAAAGAGCTTGAAAAAGATCCGCTAATGGCGCATTTGTTAAATTCGCCACCGCCCTATGCACAAAATGCCACAGCACCCCCGCAACCTTTAGTTGCGCAGCCTGTGGTTGTTATGCCTCCTGTTCCTCCACAGCACCCACCAGCTACTCTTCAGCTGGTTCCTGCTCCTCCGGTGCAGCCTCCTCAAGGGCCACCGGCTTTTACATCTGCTCTTCCTATACTTCCTACAACTTTGACTACTATATCGGCTACCAATCCTAGTACTTCTCCTGACACTGCTTCTACATCTGCCTCGTCTAACTCTGCTTTCCCTCTTGTCTTTTCATCGACTTCTCCTTCTGTTCGTCAGAGAGTGGCTAGCACTGTTACTAGTATTTTATATCCTTTCTTTGGAGCGGCAAGTCCGGCTCCTGTCTCTGAGCATAAACAGTTGCGTAGCAAACAGCCTGATTCTAGGGAGAAAGAAACGTTAAATCATTTGGCACATAGATGGATGACTGACCCGACAATATATGATCTAGAATCTGTTATGGATGTTTTCTATCAGTGGGAAGCATCAAAGCAGAGATACGTTTTTGAGAAAATGTGTGCTTTTCTGTGTGAAGATTTAGAGGAAAATGATTTGGACTCTAATCCGCCCGAGTTGAGCCATGTACGGTTTGAATTTTCAAAAGGCACAATTGTGGGTTCAGATGTTAGGAAAGCAGTTGCGATGTTGTTGTCACTTAGGACTGAAGGTGTTTCCAAGTCATTATTTGAGTCTGATTTTTCTGATAAGAAGAAGGCGAGACAATATCCCATGAGAGAGGTTCCTCCAGTATGGAGGGAAAAAGTAGCCGCGGGTCTGAATAATAACCCCCCAGCCATACCAGCACACTTTCAGCGTGTGTGGGTACATGTCCCATGGAAGCGAGCTGAAGTTTTGGCCCTTAAACAGACATTGCCTGATCCCCGTAAGAATCCTGCAGGGTATTACAAAGAGTTGTCACAAACTGCTGGTTCATGTATCATGAATTTAGCCGATATCGATATGTTATTTGGGAACGTTGTTCCACAGCCTTTATGGGGAAAGATTCGTCATGCAGATCATGATCAGGAGTTAGGTGACTCATGGGCTAATATTGCTGCTGCAGATGCCCGACAAATTGGTGGTGCTAAACCTGAGCCTTTAGTAACAGATCTCCCTGGTAGGATAATTGATTACATGAAAACGATAATGCCTGCAATGCGTGTAAATTGGGATAAGTTGTCTGCATGTAAGCAGAAGAAAGATGAAACAGTGTCTGATTTCTTCACCAGGTTTGAAGAAACATTTTTCGACCACAGTGGTCAAGATATGAGCACAGAAGGTGGTCAGCGATTGTTTGTTGATAAATTCGTGCACAATCTGCTTCCAGAGTTGTGTAAGAAGTTGAAGGATTCAGAGAGTTCTTGGGCAGTTTCCTCTTCAGCACAGATATTGGCTACTGCACAATATTATGAAAATCGAGACAAAGACGAGAAAGATAGAGCAGAAAAGAAAACTAAAGAGTTGAAAACGAAGGTTTTGTTACAGCAAGCGTATCCGCCACGTGGTGGTGGTGGCCAGAATAATGGTGGTCAGAATAACTATCAAAATAATTATCAGCAACCTCACAGTTTCAAAGGCAAAGAGTAGAGTATAATCAGCCACGTGTCCCTGTAGGTCCCAACCAGTGTTCGTATTGCAAGGAAGAGGGTCATTTTAAGTATAGTTGCCCTATTCTGTTACAGCACGCAAATGGTGTGTCAAACACAAGAGGTAGAGGTGTTCAGCAAGCGCCTAGAGGTAGAGGACGTGGAAACGTCCCCTAGAACACACGTCCCCTTCCACCTCAAAATTCTATGAATAGTTTTGATCAGCAAAATAACGCATCTGGTAGGACAGCTCAGTACTATGCTGATGATTACTATACAGAAGATGAGCATTGGGAAGGTAATGATTGCTAGTACAGCCATAGACAAAGTGAGGGAGTTGTTTCAGTTCCAGTAGATCAGAGTGGACCATACGTTGAGGTGATTACATCAGGTGTGTCAGAGCCTTTTCTGTTGGATACTGGTGCTACAAAGAGTTCTATTATGCACTCCAAACTCCCTGGCGCACCTTTGTCTGGCGAAATGAATGTTTCAGTAGGTTTTTCTGGCGCCCCGGTTAGAAATCCGATTTCTGACCCTTTGACTCTTTCTGTTGGTCCTTGTGAATTAGAAGCACCCCTTATTCTGACAACAGGTTGTGGTGAAAACTTGTTGGGATTGGATCTGTTAAAAAGATTGTATGCGACTTTGTACTGTTCTCCTTCGGGAGTACAAGTTACACTGGGTAAGAAAGTGGTTTCTTCAATGTATTTGTCAAGGGATAAACTTCCAACAGAATTGTCATTTCTTCCTGATATTCTTTGGGCTACTGGTCCTAATGATGTGGGTCTTTTAGAAATACCACCATATATTGTAACATTGAAAGCCAATGTTAAAATGCCACGAACTCCCCAATATAGAATTTCTAGTGAAGGTGAAAAAGCTTTGCTAGCGATCGTTTACGATCTAATTGAAAAAGATGTCATTGAAGAGACAAGAGGCAACGTTTGCAATAGTCCTGTTCTGCCTGTTTTGAAACAAACTGATCCTTCCCAGCCACCTGTTTACAGATTTGTGATTGATCTTAGAGAGGTCAATAAAATAGTTGTGCCACAATTTCCAGTTGTTCCTGACATTACTGCCCTATTGACTATGATTCCAGCTTCTGCAACATAGTTTTCGGTGATTGACTTGAAGAATGCTTTCTTCAGCATCCCGATTGCTGAGGAGAGCAGGGATATTTTTGGCTTCAGTTTAGGAGGACGAAGCTTCCGCTTTAAACGAGCTCCACAGGGCTTCTGTGAAAGTCCATCAATATATAGACAAGCTTTAAAAATACAGCTTGATACAATTGTTTTACCTGAAGGTGCTACTCTTGTACAGTACGTTGATGATTTGCGTATTGCTGCAGATACTGAGGAAATCTGTAAGAAAGCCACGTTGTCATTGTTGCGTCATTTGTGTGATTTGCATCACAAGGTGTCACTTTCCAAATTGCAATATTGTCGACAAGAAGTGACCTACTTAGGTCATCTCTTATCGAAGGAGGGAATGAAACTGACCCCAGAAAGAATTCAGGCAATTGCAAAGTTGAGTGTGCCAAGAACACAGAGAGAAGTGCGTGCTTTCTTGGGAATTACATCGTACTGTAGACAGTGGATTCCAAATTTTTCGTTATTGGCCAAACCCTCGGTGGCATTAACGTGTAAAGATACACCCAATCCCGTTCCATGGTCTGAAGAGTGTCAGAAAAGTTTTTCTGAATTGCGCACAGTATTATGTTCGGCTCCTGTGTTAGGTACCCCCAACTACAGTAAGCCCTTTACATTGTATGTCCATGAGAAACAAGGCTGTGCATTGTCAGTGCTGACACAGTTGTTGGGAGACAAACAGCGTCCATGTGCATATTTTTCGTCGACTTTGGATCCGGTAGCTAAAGCATTGCCAAGTTGTTTAAGAGCAACAGCGGCAGCAGCTGTTTCTATTCGACAGTCTGCTGGTCTAGTAATGAGTAATATGCTAGTTGTGATGGTCCCACATGCAGTAGACACGTTGTTAAACAGAACCAAGACACAGCACTTAACTAGTGCTCGATTGTCAGGTTACGAATTAACATTGTTAGCAAGTCATGTGCACATAAAACGATGTAACTCTCTCAATCCAGCTACGTTGTTGCCGATTGTAGAGGAATTAGATACTTCAGAACAGCATGATTGTTTTCTTAGAACAGAAGAAGAAACGAAAGGGAGAATAGATCTCCAGGACACTCCTCTTGCTGAATGTGATGGTACATTGTGGGTGGATCGTTCATGTTTCAAGCTTCCGAATGGTGACACGACTGCAGCATATGCTGTCACGACTTTGCATACGATTGTTGAAACTGCACGTATTCCACATAATTCAGCTCAGGCAGCAGAATTAATTGCACTTACAAGAGCATGTGTGTTGTCAAAAGGAATGAAAATGACTGTCTATACCGACAGCCAGTATGCATTTGGAGTGGCTCACAGTTTTGGACGATTGTGGAAAGAACGTGGGTTCCTGACTTCGCATGGAGCTAAGATTCAGCATGGTCAGTTGGTGAATAAGCTTCTTGAATCACTGACCTTGCCTCTGCAAGTGGCGATTGTGAAATGTAGTGCTCACAAGAAGGTGACTGATGATGTTGGCCGTGGAAATGCATTTGCTGACGAAATCGCGAAAGAAACTGCAAGGAATGTGATGAGCCGAATGTATGTTGCAGGCCCTGCAAGATGGGTTGGTGATGTTGGAATGTGTGAAGACACGATAGAGAGTGTGAAGTCTATTCAAGCTGAGGCTACAGAGAAAGAGTTGAACATGTGGAGAGAAAGCACGGGTAGAATGGATGCAAATGGTTGTTGGATTGAATTGTCAGAGCATCAGAGATGGTTGCTACCCGATGCGTACGTGCTTGCAGTGGTTACATTGGCTCATGGAATGGCTCACATCAGCGTGAAAGGGATTTGCAAGTTGTTGGCTCCAGTATGGCAAAATGCAGGAATTCCCAAGTGTGCAGAGAATGTGGTCAAGAATTGCATGGTGTGTCTGAAACACAATCCTGGTAGGGGAACCCCAACTCCAGCTGGTCATTTTGCACCTCCTACGTATCCGTTTGAGGTTTTGCAGCTAGATTTCATCCACATGGAGAGGTGCAACAACTTAAAATACGTACTCGTTGTTGTTTGTGCCTTCTCAAGATGGGTAGAAGCATATCCCCTAAAGGACAATACTGCCTTGTCCACAGCGAAAGCCCTTGTGAAAGAATTCTTCCCCAGATTTGGAATGCCTAGAATGGTCTGGAGTGATAATGGGAGTGAATTTGTGGGTCGAGTGATGAAAAAATTATGTGAAGGGCTAGGGATTCAGCAAAAGTTCCACGCTGCAAATCACCCCCAATCAGCTGGACTAGTAGAATGTTACAATGGCACGCTTAAGTTAAAATTGGCCAAAATTCAAGCGAGCACAGGTCTTAAATGGCCTGATGCTCTACCCTTAGCACTCCTATCCACCAGAATGACTGTGCATTCGCGAGTGGGACTTAGTCCATATGAGATAGTCTTTGACCGCCCGGCCAATATATGGGGAGTGCCAAGGCCCACAAAGTTCAGTGAAATCAAACACCCTGTTTTGCTTGATTATCTGTACGAATTGACGGCTAAATTGCGTGTTTTACACCAACAGGTTCATGACACCCTGCCTCCGGTCTCTGAGACTCCAGCTCACCCCATCGACCCTGGATCCTGGGTTCTCGTGAAGAATTTCCAGCGAACCAAGAACGACCAGCCCAGGTGGACCGGACCGCACCTCGTCCTTCTTTCCACAAGATCAGCTGTTCGAGTGGAAGGGAAGAAAAACTGGATCCACGGGATCCACTGCAAGCGGATCCCTCTGCATCTGCCATATGACCAGTGGGTCTAGAAGGGTGTCGCTGACTCAGAGACTGAAACCTTGCCACGTTTTCTGCCTTTCAGTGTACACGTGTAAAAGGAACACTTATAGAACAAGAGAGTGATAAAATTTTGCAACCAGCTGTATCACCATCAGTTCCATTGGACACTACAGAGCCTGAACTCCTTTTCCGGGATCACACCTTACCTGGAAATCAAAGATACAATCTGAGGCCGAGAAATACGAACTAATAAAAGTGTTTTTTTTTACTCCAAGTACCATTTTTGAAAGTGCAGCTCTCCCATCTGAGAAACTTGCTTATTTTTGTTTTTCGAACCGCCATCCGGGTTCCGCTGCTAAGGCCGTGATTGCCCAAAGTCTTTGGGGTGCAGCTGACGACGTTAGGTCGGCAGTTCTGGTTGGTCCAAGGGAGTTGCCCTAGATTGACAGAAGCATTCCTTAGCAGAAACAACCTCCCATCGCGGGCAGCACTTTAGAGAGGATGGAGTTTTTCGAGATGGAGAGACCTGCCAAGAAAATGAACTTTAAACACAAATTATGTAAAATGATGACAAAGAAAAGCTTTTTGATATTGTGCATTTTCATGTTATTCAGTGTGATGATATTTTTATTAGGATATGTTTTATTCACTTTTCAACTGACATTTGCACCCACTACATCGCCCATACCTCCTCCTTCTACTGTTTCCCCATACTCTTTTCAACTCCTTCCTGAACACGAATCCGCTAGGAGATTAGAGTTTATTAATAATTCCTTTGTTCAGCTCTTGCACCAACACCAACTCGTAATGAACACAACTAACTGTTGGGTGTGTGGTGTTATGCCTCACACTACGGATAAAGGTATCCCTTATCTGGTCCTGCCTTTCAGCCATAATGGTTCTGTGTGGGCATACAGAACAATGTTCATATATGCTCGTGAAGTCCACCCCCTACGTTCTGTAAAAGATAATCCTAAAAATAGTGCTCTGGTTAAGGGTATAGTCGACATGATTAAGGAAGAGATTTCTTATGAAACTACCCCCGAAGATGAGACACTTGCATATATAGGATGGAACGTGACCGGATATGGAGCTACTCTGAGTGAGAAACAGCAAGCTAAGAGATCTTCCCCGATTTGGATTGTACCCCATCGGGGTCACCTATGTCTGCAAGGTACTGGCAAGAATCCCAGAGCTCAGTTAGGGAAAAGTGTCTGTACGGAAACGTATGTTTTTGGGTCTCAGACTTCCCCTGCGTTTTTAGCAGCTAAGGGTACCTATTTCATCTGCCATGATAGAGCCTATACATGGTTGCCCCCTGACTTTTCGGGCTCATGTTTTGTTTTGTTCCTGTTGCCCCCCCACCTACACAGCAGCGGCAGATTACCACAAGACAAGGGTAGTTAGAGGTGTCTTGAGTAAAGAAGACACTGCAGGTCAAGAATTTGGGGACTTCGCAAAGGGTTTTCTGCCGTTCTGGGGACCCATGGTTAACAGCAGGAACATAAGGCAATTGACAAGGGTGGTTGAGTCCACCGTAATTGAAACTGCTGGTGCCCTCAGTAACTTGACTGCTGAGCTCCAGACTGATCGTCTTATGACCCTTCAGAACAGGGTCGCTTTAGATGTCATACTTGCAGACCGAGGTGGGGTATGTAGAGTGATCCAATCGAGTTGCTGTGTTTTCATTCCAGATAACGCTCCAACAGTGTACCAGGCCATCTCCAAACTGCATAAGATTTCCGAATCTATTCATGTGGATAAAGGAGATTGGTCGTTAATGGGATGGTTCTGGGAACTGATATCCGGCTGGGGATGGAAAATTCTGATGGTCATTGGGATGGTCTTAGCCATTCTTTTCCTGTTCTGTCTGTGCGTGCAGTGTGCTCCTGCAATATGTGGCCTCTGTGCCACATCATGTGTAAGGAAACCTGTATCAAGAGACGAGCTAAGTACTAGGATGTTGTTACAGCAACATCTCAATGACTTTAGGAATATAGACCTGGACTCAGATTAGCATGAGATTAGGTTAAATTGCCTATGTAAGGGCAAAAGGAGGGTTTGTGGTTCTGAAAATTCTGGACTCGTGTAATAATTCTGGACTCGAGAATTAAACTTCGTCGTAACATGACGAATTTGGTATCAAAAGACCGAGAATGGCTGGTACACTATGTACAAGCATTTTCGTCGCATTTGAGTGACGATTTCACCTCGAAATCGTCATTTTCGTCCTGAAACCCTTGGCTTCCATTTTGTGTATGGCAGCCATTTTTTGAGTTGCCATCACATAGGCAGCTGAATTAAGCCAAATTCGATTCCAAGGACACATACACCTTAATTGACTTTCCTGTGACCTGGGCAAGTTGGAACCATTGCCCCAGGCCGAACCTGTTTGGTCAGTTCCTCTCCCAGTGGCCGAACGAGATAGCATCAAGGCACAACAGGCCATAAACCCTTTGCATCGCACACACACCCTGCCGAATCTTGCTCACACCTGTCCCTGCTCTTTTCTCTCTCACTTCCTTTATGATGGGGAGGTGCCCGTTTTTATTGGGGGTCCACCGATATCTGATGAGAATGTTGGGCCTTGCCGGGTAATTTGTTGTGGGCTGGACGTTCTGAAATGTGGGCTTGTCATCATGACTCTGCTTTTTCTTTGTAGTGGAAACATTTCAGTGGTATAGTAAAATGTGAAGAATGTTTGCCTAAAGCACAATATTTCGTATAAAAAGAGAAGCCTGACTTTGTGAATTTGAGCAGTCTCCTGAGAATATACATCCCGTGTTGTTGTACTTCTAGGACCTGTTACTTGGTTGCAGCCAATAAAATCGATCCTTGACTTCACCTAGAAGACTCTGAGTTTCTGTGGTCTGAATCAGGAAAGTACTCGAGGTCTTTCGGTGTACCCTGACACCACTGGGTTACCGGTTCGGTACCGGTTCTGAAAAACCCAGTACCTCACTAGATGCTGTTTTTCGACTCTGACAGTGCACTAAAGCAAACTAACCAGGCTCCAGTGCCAGTATCCTTTCCCCTAAAAATGACATATGTTCAATTGTGACCCAATTGGCAAGAACTTCAGCACCCCTGTAAGTCCCTTGTAAATGGTATCCCTAGGACCCAGTGCAAGGGTACTAAAGAGGGTCCCTAAGGGATGCAGCATGTATTATGCTCCCTAAGGAAACTGCACACAAACTGCATGCGGACTGCCTTTGCAGGATGCGTAAAATGATGCGAATCATTCTGAAAACACAACATGGCACACTACCTGAGTGCCATGCCCATGTACACTGCATATGCTATATGTAAGTCACTCCTACAACTGGCTTTAGAGCCCTAGAGCATGGTGCATTATATAACATTTGAGGTATAACATTTGAGGGCACCTCTGCATGAACAGATGTGTCCCTGTAATGCCTAGTTCTATTGCTAGACATTGCAATTGATCAGAAGGCTATCTTAAGGACATGTTCCGGGCACTCGCTATTACTAGTTACCCAGCTATATAATGGCCTCACTGAAGATAGTGGTGTTTGGTATCAAACACCTTGCCCTAATAAATTCATACTAATGCCACTATTAGAAGTATTGTGACATTTACCCAGAGGCCACCTTAGAGGTGCCCCCCTAAACCATAAAAGTCAGAGAGAGTGCTGGCTGACTTGTATCTTCCAGACTGCCACCACAGATGAGTTTCTGACACCCTGCAAGGGAGAGTCCATGCTCCCAAAGGTCAGGAACAATGCCTGCTCCAGCGGAAGATGAGCACATCTCCTCCAGCAGGATGGCTAGTAAATTAGTATATCAAGGCCATACATTTCAAAGCTTCTTCTACCTTTGATATCCAACCACTGCTTCCCCCCAGTCCTGGTGAACACCACCCCCTGTGCTGGGGAACATTTGGCACTAGAGTATGCGAGAAATTAGATATTTACAAGGCATGTCACACCCGCAGGCTACCTTTACATATAGGGGTAGACCCAATGGTACTTGGACCTGGATAATAGACAATACCATATAGGATGGTCCCTGTAAACAGTATTTTGCCGCAGGACATGTAAAATGTATATTCACAAAATTTAGAAAAACAATACATAAATTGATGATTCAACAGTGTTATTTAACCCCTTCGCTGCTAGGCCTTTTCCCCCATGTGCTAAGCCTTTTTTTGGCTATTTGGGGTAGTGCTCGCTTAGGCCCTTGTAACTTTTTTACCACATAAGGTACCCATGCTAATTTTGCGTCCTTTTCTTCCAACATCATGGGGATTCTAAAGGTACCCAGGGAATTCCCTTGGAGGGGTCCCAGAAATTAGCCAAAATAGAGAACATTTTTGTTTCTTTTCAGTAAAATTGGTGAAACGGGCTACAAATGAAAGCGTCTGGGTTTTCCCCTGCAAATGTTATAAAAAAAGGCTTTGTGGGGATGAAATCACAACCAACATTTTTTACACAGTTTTGCCATTTTTCTGGGTCATAGCCTATTTTTGCTATTTTTTGTGCCTTCAACCTCCTTCCAGTTAATGGTAAAAATGAGTGTGAAACCAATAAAAGATCCAGCAAAGCTATACAATTTAGCAAAGTAGACAAAATTCTGAATTCATCAAGGGGTCATTTGTGTAGATCCATCAATGTTTCTTTATGGAAAGTGACAGTTAAATATTGGAAAAATTGAAAATAGTTGATAAAAACAGCCTCTTGTGGCAACGTTTTCACCGGTAACTTCTTGTAATTATGACAGCTCTTTGAAAGCAATATACCGTTACATCCGCTGGACATTCCTGGTTGTGGGAATTTATATTAGTTGTAGGTTCACCAAGAAGCAGACGTACCCAGAGTCAAAAACTGATTAGCAATTTGCAATGGCTTTTTATTATGTACCGGGTATATAGCAATTATTGTGTGAAAATGTGTTCATGGAAAGATCGGTAAGAAAGACACCTGTGCATTTTTGACATGGGAACAAATTGTAGAGTTTAGAAACAGTACATATTTGCACATTTTCAGAATTGGGAATACTCATACTAGCATGAGAATTATTGGTCATTTTTCAAAATGACTTCTTTTTTACACAATGTCTTTTATTTGGAAGGCAGAAATGCACAAAAAATCAATAGGTAATAGCAGTTGCTTTACAAATCTGAATTACTCTAAGTCTCCCGATAAAAACGGTACCTCACTTGTGTGGGTCAGCCTAGTGCCCACGACAGGAAACGGCGCACAACGCAATGTGGTCACACCTCAATTTCACAGTGAAAAATTACCCTTTTTTTTGCAAAGTACCCAGCTGACATTTTTTAACCCTAGCGCTGCCGGCCCGTATGTAAACCTAGCAAACCGATAAATTTTTGAAAACTAGCTACCCAGGAAAATCCAGGAGTGGGCGACTACACTGCCTCCCCCCATGTTCTGTTACCCAGAATCCCTTGCAAACCTAAAATATTGACAAAAAACACATTTCCCCACATTTCTGTGGTGAAAAGTTCTGGAATCTGCGTAGATCTATGAATTTCTACCCACCGCGCGTTTCCCAAAGTCTTACGAGAAAAATGGTACCTCACTTGTGTGGGTCGATCTAGTGCCTGTGACATGAAACGGCGTAAAACGCAACGTGTTCACACCTCAATTTCGCAGTGAAAAATGACCCTTTTTTGGCAAAGTGCCTAGCTGACGCTTTTGAACCATAGCTCTGTTGGCACCTAGGGAAACCTAGCACTCCTATACATTTTTGGAAAGTAGACACCCAGGGAAATCCAGGATGGGGTGACTTGACTGCCTCCCATCAGGTTCTGTTACCCAGAATCCCTTGCAAACCTAAAAAATTGACAACAAAAAAACACATTTTCCCCATATTTTTGTGGTGGAAAGTTCTGGAATGTGCGTGGATCTACAAATTTCCACCCATACTGCATTCCCCAAAGTATTACAAGAAAAATGGTACCTCACTTGTGTGGGTCGGCCTAGTGCCTCTGACAGGAAATGGAGCAAAATGCAACGTGGTGACACCTCAATTTCGCAGTGAAAAATTACTCTTTTTTGGCAAAGTGCCTAGCTGTCGTTTTTTAACCCGAGCTCTGCCTGCACCTAGGAAAAAATAGCAAACCTATACATTTTTGAGAAGTAGACACCTAGGGGAATCCAGAGGATGGGGTGACTTGAGTGCCTCCCACCAGGTTCTGTTACCAAGAATGCCTTGCAAACCCAAAAAATTGACAACAAACACATTTTCCCCACATTTTTGTGGTGGAAAGTTCTGGAATCTGCGTGGATCTACAAATTTCCACCCACCCCGCGTTCCCCAAAGTCTTAAGAAAAAAATGGTACCTCACTTGTGTGGGTCGGCCTAGTGTCTGCGACAAGAAACGGCGCAAAACACAACGTGGTCACACCTCAATTTCGCAGCAAAAAATGACCCTTTTTTGGCAAAGTGCCAAGCTGTCGTTTTTGAACCCTCGTTCTTCCGGCACCTAGGGAAATCTACCAAACACACACATTCCTGGAAACTAGACTCCCTGGGGCTTCCAGGGAGGTATGGCTTGTGTGGATCCCTCAGCGTTTCCTTACCCAGAATCCCTTGCAAAGCTCGATTTTTGCTGAAAAAAATCGCTTTTCTCACACATTTTTGTGTGGAAAAGTGTGGCATCACCAGGTTCACACAAATTTCCTACCAACCAGCGTTCCCCCTGGTCTCCTGATAACAATGGTGCCTCACTTGTATGGGAGGCCCGAGTACCTGTGACAGTCAATGGCCCAAAACGTAGTGAGGCGACATCAAATTTGCCTATCTCCAAAACACCTGGTTTTGCAAGGGGAGTCACCTGGGTTTTTGACCCCGTGCTCGGCGGCCTTCTAGAGAAACCTACCAAACCCACACATTTCTGAAAACTATATACCCAGAGGCTTCCATGGAGGTATGGCTTGCGTGGATCCCCCAGTGTTTTCCTACCCAGAATCCTTTGCAAACCTCGATTTTAGCAGAAAAAATAATTTTTTTACACATTTTTGTGTGGGAAAGTGTGGCATCAGGGGGCTCACACAAATTTCCTAGCACCCAGCATTCCCCCAGGTCTCCCGATAGAAATGGTGCTTCACTTGTGTGGGAGGCCCAAGTACCTGCGACAGCCAAGGGCCCAAAACGTAGTGAGTCAACATCAAATTTGCCTATCTCCAAACCACCTGCTTTTGCAAGGGGTGTCACCTGGGTGTTTTGCCCCGTGCTTGGCGGCCATCTAGGGAAACCTACCAAACCCACACATTTCGGAAAACAAGACACACGGGGGCTTCAAGGGAGGTATTGCTTGCGTGGATCCCCCAGGGTTTCCTTACCCAGAATCCCTTTCAAAGCTCAATTTTTGCTGAAAAAAATAATTATTCTCACACATTGTTGTGTGGGAAAGTTTGGCATCACTGGGCCGACATAAATTTCCTACCACCCAGCATTCCCCCAGGTCTCCCAATAAAAATGGTGCCTTACTTGTGTGGGAGACCCAAGTACTTGCGACAGCCAAGGGCCCAAATCGTAGTGAGGCTACATCTAATTTGCATATCTCCAAACCACCTGGTTTTGCAAGGGGGGTTTTCCTGGGGTTTTGGCCCGTGCTCAGAGGCCATCTAGGGAAACCTACCAAACCCACACATTTCTGAAAACTAGACACCCGGGGGCTTTCAGGGAGGTATGGCTTGCGTGGATCCCCCAGTGTCTCCTTACACAGAATCCCTTGAAAACTTCGATTTTAGCTGAAAAACATTATTTTTTTCACACATTTTTGTGTGGGAAAGTGTGGCATCACCGGGCTCACATAAATTTCTTACAACCCAGCATTTCCCCAGGTCTCCCAATGACAATGGTGCCTCACATGTGTGGGAGGCTCAAGTAACTGCGACAGTCAAGGGCCCAAAACGTAGTGAGGCAACATTAACATTACCTATCAAAAAATGTTTTGGACCCTTGGCTGTCGTGGGCACTTGTGCACCATTTCTATCGGGATACCTGGGGGAACACTGGGTGGTAGGAAATTTGTGTGGGCCCAGTGATGCCACACTTTCCCACACAAAAATGTGTGAAAAAAGTGATTTTTTTCAGCTGAAATGGAGGTTTTCAAGGGATTCTGCGTAAGGAATCGTTGGGAGATCCACACAAGTCATACCTCCTTGGAAGCCCCCGGCTATCTAGTTTTCAGAAATGTGTGGGTTTGGTAGGTTTCTCTAGATGGCCATGGAGCACGGGGCCAAAAACCCAGGTGACCTCCCTTGTAAAACCAGGTGGTTTTGAGATAGGCAATTTTGATGTCGCCTCACTACGTTTTGGGCACTTGCCTGTCGCGGGTACTTGGGCCTCCCACACATTTTTATCGGAAGAACTGGGGGAACGCTGGGTGGTAGGAAATTTGTGTGAGCCTGGTGATGCCACACTTTCTCTCACAAAAATGTCTGAAATAAGTGATTTTTTTCAGCTAAAAGTGAGGTTTGCAAGGGATTCTGGGTAAGGAAACGTTAGCGAATCCACACAAGCCATACCTCCTTGGAAGCCCCCGCGTGTCTATTTTTCAGAAATGTGTGGGTTTGATAGGTTATCCTAGATGGCCGCCGAGCACGGGCCAAAAACTCAGGTGACCCCCCTTGCAAAACCAGGTGGTTGTGAGATAGGCAATTTTGATGTCGCCTCACTACTTTTTGGGCCCTTGCCTGTCGCGGGTACTTGGGCCTTCCACACAGGTGAGGCACCATTATTATCAGAAGACCTAGGGGAATGCTGGGTGGTAGGAAATTTGTGTGAGCCTGGTGATACCACACTTTCCCTCACAAAAACGTCTGAAATAAGTGATTTTTTTCAGCTAAAATTGAGGTTTGCAAGGTATTCTGGGTAAGGAAACGTTAGGGGATCCACACAAGCCATACCTCCCTGGAAGCCCCCCAGTGTCTATTTTTCAGAAATGTGTGGGTTTGATAAGTTTCCCTAGAAGGCCGCAGAGCACGGGCCAAAAACTCAGGTGACCCCCCTTGCAAAACCAGGTGGTTGTGAGATAGGCAATTTTGATGTCGCCTCACTATGTTTTGGGCCCTTGCCTGTCGCAGGTACTTGGGCCTCCCACACAAGTGAGGCACCATTTTTATCCGGAGACCTGGGGGAACACTGGGTGGTAGGAAATTTGTGTAAGCCTGGCGATGCCACACTTTCCCTCCCAAAAATGTCTGACATAAGTGATTTTTTCAGCATAAATTTAGGTTTTCAGGGGATTCTTGGTAAGGAAACGTTGGGGGATCCACGCAAGCCATACCTCCTTGGAAGCCCCGCGGTGTGTAGACTTCAGCAATATGTCGGTTTGGTAGGTTTCCCAAAATGGCCGCCGAGCACAGGGCCAAAAACCCAGGTGACCCCCCCTTGCAAAACGAGGTTGTATGGTGATAGGCAATGTTGATGTTGCCTCAATACGTTTTGGTCCCCTGCCTGTTGCGGGTACTTGGGCCTCCCACCCGAGTGAGGTACCGTTTTTATTGGAAGGCTTCGGGGAACGTGGGGTGAGTAGAATTTTGTGGATGCACGCAGATTCCAGAACTTTCCACCACAGAAATGTGAGGAAAGTTTTTTTTTTGGGACAAATGTTTAGGTTTGCAAGGGATTCTGGGTAACAGAACCTTGTGAGAGCCAGTCAAGTTACCCCATCCTGGATTCCCCATAGTGTCTCGTTTGCAAAAATTTACAGGTTTGCTAGGTTTCCCTATGTGCTGGCTGCACTAGGGCCCAAAATGGACAGGTAGACATATTGCTAAAATAAAATCAGTCCCTCGTCTGCTTTCTGCGGCCCTTGGGGGATATCGGGGGTGGGGTTGCCCTTATATGCCCCCAAGGGGGTCAGAAACACTGTGGCTATTTGTTTGGGGGGGCATTGGTATGCCCATTCTGGGCAGCCCCCACCCCCTACATAAAAAAGACAGCGTAATCATTGTCGTCTAGTGGGCTTTTTGCCCACCGGGGGGGCACATTGGGAGGAACTGCCCCCATCTTCCCCCCAGGGGGGCACAAAGGCTGTAATTGTTGCAGGTGGGGGGTGGTGCGTTGGCATTCCCGTTTTGGGCAGTCCCTACCCTAATTAAAATTTGCCCCAAAAAATTCCTGGCGTCTAGTGGGCCTTTAGCCCCCCCGGGGGGCAGATTGGGGGCTACTGCCCCAATTGCCCCTCAGGGGAGAGGGAAGGCTGTATTTTTTGTGGGGGAGGGCTTGGGGCATGGACATGCACGTTTTGGGCAGCCCCAACCCAATTCAAATTTGCCCCCAATAAATCCCTGGAGTCTAGTGGGCTGTTAGCCCCAACGGGGGGGCACATTGGGTGCTAATGCCTCCATCTGCCCCCCAGGGGGGGCTGAAAGTCCACTTGACGCCAGGGAGTTTTTTGGGCAAAATTTGCCCAAAAAAATCCCTGGAGTCTAGCGGGCTTTTAGCCCCCCGGGGGGGCAGATTGGCGGCTAATGCCGCCATCTAGATGCCAAGGATTTTTTAGGACAAATTTTAATTAGGGTGGGGGCTGCCCAAAATGGGCATGCTAATGCCCCCACCCTAATTCAAATTTGCCCAAAAAAATCACTGGTGTCTAGTGGGCGTTTTGCCCCCCTGTGGGGTAGATTGGGGACTACTGCCCCATCTGCCTCCCAGGGGGTGCTGGAAGGTTTTTTTTTTTTGCAGGGGAGAGGGTGGGGGCATGGCATACCTTTTTTGGGAGCCCCGTCCTAATTAAAATTTGCTCCTAAAAATTCTCTGGCATCTAGTGGACTTTTTGCCCCCCTTGCCGGGCAGATTGGGTGCTAATGCCCCCATCTGCCCCCCAGGGGGGCAGAACGTCTATTAGATGCCAGGGTGTATTTGGGGCAAATTTTAATTAGGGTGGGGGCTGCCCAAAATGGGCATGCCAATGCCCCCACCCTAATTAAAATGCACCCAAAAACATCAGTGGCATCTTGTGGCCTTTTTGCCCGCCCGGGGGGCAGACTGGGGGCTACTGCCCCATCTACCCTCCAGGGGGGGCAGGTAGGCTGGTATTTTTGCAGGGCTGGGGTGAGGGCCTGGGCATGCCCGTTTTGGGAGCCCCCACCCTAATTCAAATTTGCCCCAAAAAAATCCCTGGCGTCTAGTGGGCTTTTTACCCCCCCTGGCGGGGCAGATTGGGGGCTAATGCTCCCATCTTCCCCCCAGGGGGGGCATAAAGTCCACTAGATGCCAGGGAGTTTTTTAGGCAAATTTTAATTAGGATGGGGCTTCCCAAAACGGGCATGCCAATGCCCCCACCCTGATTAAAATTTGCCCAAAAAAATCCCTGTTGTCTAGTGGCCTTCCCCCCCCCCCCGGGGTAGATTGGGGCTACTGGCCCATCTGCCCTCAAGGGGGGGGCAGGAAGGCTGTTATTTTTGCGGTAGTGGGGTGGGGGCATGGGCATGTCGATTTTGGGAGTCCCTACCCTAATTCAATTTTGCCCCCAAAAAATCCCTGGCGTCTAGTGGGCTTTTTGCCCCCCCCCCGGCAGGGCAGGTGGGGGCTAACGCCTCCATCTGCCCCCCAGGGGGGGCAAAAAGTCTACTTGATGCCAGGGAGTCTTTAGGCAAATTTTAATTAGGGTGGGAGCTGCCCAAAACGGGCAAGCCAATGCCCCACCCTAATTAAAATTTGCCCCAAAAAAATCCCTGGGATCTTGTGGCCTTTCTGGCCCACCAGGGGGGCAGATTAGGGGCTACTGCCCCATCTGCCCCCCAGGGGGGCAGGGAGGCTTTTATTTTTGCGGAGAGGTGGTGTGGGCATCGGCATGCCCATTTTGGGAGCCCCCCCCTAATTCAAATTTGCCCCAAATAAATCCCTGTGGTAAAAAAAGGGGGTGGTGATGGACGGAGCATCTGAACTAATCAAACACTCACACCCAGTCAACAGATCTGGGTTTAATCCATAATCGTTCTTTAGCCCACTCTGCCACCCCAGTTCAGACATGGCCATATGCAAATCAGTCTGACCCTGTGCCTCATGGGAACAGTCCAGCCCGAACTGCCAAGCCATTTTCCCTGGACCGGAAACAAGCTTCAGAGGACCGGTTTCTGGCATTTCAGCCATCTTCAGCCCGGCTTGCTTGAATCCAGTAGCAAAGTGAGCAAGAGACTCACATCTGAGCATACCCTGCCAATTTATGGCGAACATAATAAATCCCTGGCATCTAGTGGTCTTTTTGTCCCCCCCGGTGGGGGCTGCCTAAAATGGGCATGCCAATGCCCCCACCCTAATTTAAATTTGCCCACAAAATCCCTGGCGTCCACTGGGCTTTTTGCCCCCTCGGTGGGCAGATTTGGGGCTAATGCCCCCATCTGCATCCGGGGGGCGGGGGGGGGGCAGGAAGGCTGTCATTTTTGTGGGGAGGTGCGGGGGGCATGGGCAAGCCCATATTGGCTAGCCCGCACCACAAATTATAAGAAAAAAATCCCTGGCGTATAGTGGGCTTCCCCCCCCCCCCCCCCCCGGGGGGACAAAAAAGACTAAATTACACCAAACAATTTGGGGGGAGCAAAAGCCCTTGCCCAAGGGGCCGCTCCCCCCTCCCTGGTGTCTAGTGGGTAGATCCCCAAGCAGGGATCCACTGGGGTACCATTGATAAGGGGAGATTCTCCCCTTTCCAATGATACCTCTCCCGTCTTTCTACATGCCAGGAGGGCTGAGATAGCCCCCTGAGTACAGAGAAAGTGAAACTGAAATGAGCCTAAAGGCTCATTTCAGTTTCGGTTTCTGTGCAATGAAGACAGCGCGACGTGCGCGTTGACTGTCATGGCACAGATACCAGTGAGGGGGCCTGGGGAGCTGGGGAAGCTCTTTCCAGCTCCCGAGGTCAAAGGGAAGAGAAGGAAATCCCTCTGCTGTCTGCAGCAGAGAGATTTCCTGCCCCTGTCCTCATGACGGAATGGTTCCGTCATGAGCACAGGGGCACCAATGCTCATGACGGAACCATTCCGTCATGAGCATCAAAGGGGTTAATCACACTGTCATATTCTCAAATGCATACATTACATAGTCATACATAGTCAAATTCATACATAAAGTGCCTGTAGAAACAAGAAAAAGAAAGGGGTTGTAGGAAAAGTGGTTGGTTTTCGTGAGAATGGAGTGTTATGGAGAGGTAGAGAAATTGTGCAAGCAATTGATTCATGGTTAGTAACAAAAATGTATGGCTTGTTATTCCGCCAATAATACACAATTGTATTCATGATTTATTATAGACAAGCTATACAAGAAAACACAGTAGAACAATCTCTGTTGCTTGATACTGGCTCAAAAAGAAGTGTTGATGTTTCGACCCCGAGTACATTGTAGGTTCATTGGCACCTTACGTGGGGGTCTTTCTCAGGGCTGTGATAGGGGAGTGGGCACTGTATGTGGCCCTACAGGGAGGGCTGTGATGTAAAAGAGAGGGCACATGGGCTCCAATACACAGAGAGCGGGATGCCTGCACGCTCATGGTATAGAATCTGACATGTCCCTCCATCCTGATGCAGACAGCAAACAGCAGCCAGCGCGTAGCACTTGTGCATCGCCTGGCCCGGGTTTCCTTGTGACACATTCCGCATCACCAAGGAAAGATTCTGTGCCCTCAAGTGCTACGAGTTCTGAAGAAAGAGTTTTGCTGAAAGGTCTTAGTTGATGAATATAGGCAGAACTGCCTTGACTTTGTGTGGCCCTTGCCTGTTGCAGGTACTTGGGCCTCCCAGACGAGTGAGGCACCATTTTTATTTGGAGACCCAGGAGAACGCTGGGTGGTAGGAAATTTGTGTCAGCCCAGTGATGCCATAACTTTCCCACACAAAAACGTGTGAAAAAAGTGATTTTATTCAGCAAAATTTCAGGTTTGCCGGGTATTCTGTGGAAGGAAACGTTGGGAGATCCACACAAGCCATACCTCCCTGGAATCCCCCGGGTGTCTAGGTTGTCAGAAATATGTGAGTTTGGTAGATTTCCCTAGGTGGCCGCAGAGCACTTGGCCAAAAACCCAGGTGACCCGCCTTGCAAAACCAGGTCGTTTTGAGATAGACAATTTTGATGTCACCTTAATACATTGTGGGCCCTTGCCTTTCGCGGGTACTTGGGCCTCCCACACGAGTGAGGCACCATTTTTATTGGGAGACCCAGGGGAATGGAGACCCGGGGGAATACTGGGTGGTAGGAAATTTGTGTCAGCCCAGTTATACCACAACTTTCCCACACAAAAAATTGAGAAAAAGTTATTTTTTCAGCTACATTTGAGGTTTGCAGGGGATTCTGGGTGAGGAAACGTTGGGGGATCCACACAAGCCATACCTCCCTGGATTCCACCGGGTATGTCGTTTTCAGAAATGTGTGGGTTTGGTAGATTTCCCTAGGTGGCCGCCGAGCACTGGGCCAAAAACCCAGGTGACCCCCCCTTGCAAAACCAGGTCATTTTGAGTTAGGCAATTTTGATGTTGCCTAAATATGTTGTGGGCCCTTGCCTGTCGAGGGTACTTGGGCCTCCCAGATGAGTGAGGCACAGTTTTTATTGGGAGACTGAGGAAACGCTGGGTGGTAGCAAATTTGTGTCAGCCCGGTGATGCCGCAACTTTCCCACACAAAAATGTGTGAAAAAGGTGATTTCTTTAGCTAAATTTGAGTTTTGCCTGGGATTCTGGGTAAGGAAACGTTGGAGGATCCACACAAGCCATACCTCCCTGGAATCCCTGGGGGTCTAGTTTTTAGAAATTTGTTGCTTTGGTAGGTTTCCCTAGATGGCCGCTGAACACAAGGCCAAAAACCAAGATGACCCCCCTTTGAAAACTAGGTCGTTCTGAGATAGGCAATTTTGATGTCACCTCAAAACTTTTTGGGCCTTTGCCTGTTGCGGGTACTTGGGCCTCCCACACGAGTGAGGCACTGTTTTTATCGGGAGACCTGGGGGAATGCTGGGTGGTATCAAATTTGTTTCAGCCCAGTCATAACACTACTTTCTCGCTCAAAAATGTGTGGAAAAGGTGAGTTTTTCAGCTACATTTGAGGTTTGCAGGGCATTCTGGGTAAGGAAACGTTGGGGGATCTACGCAAGCCATACCTCCCTGGAATCCCCCAGGTATCTAGTTTTCAGAAATGTGTGGGTTTGGTAGTTTTCTTTAGGTGGCCGCCGAGCATTGGGCCAAAAACCCAGATGACCCCCCTAGGAAAACCAGGTCATTTTGAGATAGGCAATTTTGATGTCGCCTCAATACGTTTTGGGGCCTTGCCTGTCACGGGTTCTTGGGCCTCCCGGACGAGTGAGGCACTGTTTTTATCGGGAGACCTGGGAGAAAGCTGAGTGGTAGGAAATTTGTGTCAGCCCGGTGATGCCACAAAATTTTCCACGCAAAAATATGTGAAAAAAAGTGATTTTTTTCATCTAAATTTTAGGTTTGCAGGGGATTCGGGGTAAGGAAGCATTGGGGGATCCACGCAAGCCATAATTCCCTGGAATCCCCTGGGTGTCTAGTTTTCAGAAATGTGGGGCTGAGCACGAGCCAAAAACCCAGGTGACCCCCCCTTGGAAATCCAGGTAGTTTTGAGATACTTTGTTGTTTATTTCTGCAGCGTGAACATTTTGGCACAATATTGCAAGGAAAATGTGACAGACATTTTGAGGTTTTGCAGGACATTGTGGGTAAGATAACTTGTTGGGATCCACAAGAGAGACATCCCCATGTACTCCCATGGGTGTTTAGTTTACGACAATATCTATAGTTGGTAGGTTATTCTTAGATGGAAATTACACCTTGGCAGAGAGACTAAAAAGACAAAGATTACTGCACAGCCGTTTATTCCTCAAGCACACACACATACTGGTTGGATTTGGCACTAGGGTGAGTGATGGTTCGGGGCCCGATTCACAGAACTAACTAACTTATGACAAAATCCTAAACTTACTACTTTTGGTATTCACAGAAGTTAGGATTTTGTCCTACATTTGTCTTAAGACAAACTTAAGACAGACTTCAGACAGACTTAAGACAGACTTAAGACTAACTTAAGACAGACTTTGGGCAGACTTAAGACAGACTTAAGTTAGGAATTCACTGAAAAATCCATAGGTTTCTGGGACGTTATAGTTAGAAATTAGCATTTAAAAAAACCTTGAAAATTCACTGAAAAAAACCATGGGTTTCAGAGACGTTATAGTTACTTGGACATTTGACTCATATAAAACCAGAGAAATTAGCCTATTATCACCAAATGACGTCATCGATGACATCACTGAAGACATCATCCATGTGATAGTCTCACACAGCTCCTCACACTCTAATATAACCTTTGATACACGCACTCTAAAATAGACTACCATTTTCGAAACCATAGACACACCAATACCAGATACAAGATACCCATCCACCGATTCCTATCTATATATTGTGAGCCAAACATACACTGATACAGTCACTCATACATGCTGTCACTCCTCATTACATCAGTATAATAGCCACTCATACACCTATACATACATTCACACAGTGCTACTGATCCATAGAGTTACTCACACATCTACTCAGTCATGCCAAAAATTAATCCCAATCCATGTACTCACCTATGCAGAGATATACACACCACCTCACTTATTTATACCCACACCACCTCCCTTATTTATATAGATACTAACACATACTCTCATACAATCCCTAATACAAGTACACATTCATGTATGTAGACTCTCTTGCAATCACTCTCTCTCACGTATAGTCAATTATACACCCCAGCACTCACATATACTGTCTAAAAACAGATATAGTTACTCACATATATACCAATGATACATCAATTAACTAATCAACACACCTGTACACACAGTCAGCTACCCATACAGCTCTGCCGAGATGCACTTTTGAATCTATACAACCAGTGAATCAGCCATTCAGACATGTATGCAGAGTCAGATACCACCCACCCACCCACATAGACACTCAAACACCTATACAGATACTCATACAATCAATCAATAACCTATATAGACACTGATGTAGCTACTCACCAACCCATGCACCTGATTACACACCAACTGAGAGACTAATATAGACATTCACACAGTTTAGTCACTAACCCATGCATTCAGTAACATACGTTCAATCAGTGATTTATACAGTCAGTCAATAATCCATTCAGGTACTTGTACATCCACTCATTCTTCAATAGACGTTGGCATAGATATATATGAAAAATATTTAAACTTTACAGAAACACACATTCACTGGATGATGTCATCAGTGATGTCATTTGAGATGTCATCAGTGAGGTCATGAGTGATGTAATATATGACGTCATCACCAGTGCATTGCGGGCACGCGAGTTATAGTTAGCTCAACTAACTATAACGGGCAAATTTCTCTGGTTTTATATGAGTCAAATTTTAAAGTAACTATAACATCTCTGAAACCTATGTTTTTTTCAGTGAATTTCTAAGGTTTTTAAATGCTAATTTCTAACTATAACGTCCCTGAAACCTATAGTTTTTTCAGTAAAGTCCACATTTGTAAAGCGCACAATCACCCGTAAGGGTCTCTAGGCACTGGGGGCCGTCGGGAAGATTAAGCGAGCTATTGCCCAGAGTCACATGGTGCTGGGCTAACCTGCCGCCGGAGCCGGGGATCGAACCGTGGTCCCCAGATTCCAGCGTCAGTCGCCCTGGCCACGGCGCCACACCTCTTCCAGTGAATTTCTAAGGTTTTTTAAATGCAAACTTCTAACTATAATGTCTGTAAAACCTATGTTTTTTTCAGTGATTCTATATATATATATTGGTTCTCTGTTCTCCTTGGCTCCCAACATTTTGCAAAAACAGACTCGAACCACAAAATTAGTGCAGTTAGATGTTATTCTTTATTTGCCAGCCATTATGCATTTCGGTCCATTTGGTCCTTGATCACATGGTCGCCAGTATGTCGTTATAGTTTGGACCTTGTTTCTATTCATAAAACATTTTTTCTTTTACCAATATCTTTCGCGCCGTTTGACGAATCTTTGCAAATATTTAAAAACTAATGGGGTGTTCCAGTCAGCTACTTTCTTGAAAGATTTGGGGTGATTCGGCAAGCGGGGGCCAAGAAAAAGGGGGGTTCCAAAACGCATTTCCTCCATGTTCATTTCCATAGGAAATGTTTGTCGCAGCAGCAGCCCAAACTGCTGAACAGAATTACACAAAATTTGGCAGAAAGGTAGCTCTTGGTCCAGAGTGCACTCTTTGCTTTAAATGGTGTAAATCCATTCAAGAGTTCCTGAGAAATTCATATATAAAAATATATGGATTTCTGCCGATCGTGGTGGAACTGCGAACCCTCCCGCTCATGAGCTGATTTCTGATTGGCAGCTAACACTTCAAACCAGGAAGTGTTGGCAGCCATCTTGTGACTCGGTTGAACTGGGTCACAAGACAAAAGGTCCAAAAAAAAGAAAAGGGGGCATGCTAGAAACACCCTCCCCCTAGGCCTGCTCAAAGGGTCCCACAGGGACCCTGTGGCCCCCCCCAATTTTGTTTTAAATTTTGGGTTGGATTCACATAGGGTGCGCAAATCCTGCCCCCCAAAAAATAAAAGACCGGTCTCCCCCTGGGGTGTCCACCCCCCGGACATTGTGGAGTGGTGTGGCTCACTGGTTAGAGGCGGCATACACGTAAGCAGAGAACGGCCCGGGACCAGGGTTCAATTCCCGACGCGGCAGGGTCGTGGACCAGGGTCAAAACGGACTCGATAATTCTCGCCTCGGTGCCTACTCTAACCAGGGAACACACTCTGCAACTCTGGGCATTAAGCTTGCCTCATCTCTACAACGGCCACCCACAGACGCCGGGGATGCCTGGTTTCACCTTGGAGATACCCAGAAAGGGACCATCTCACACGGAAAACCAGGACGGGTTCCCCAGCGGTCTTCAGCGCCAGGATACTCCTTGGAGTAGCAGTGCGCTTTACAAGTACACCCACATTTACATTTACATTGCAGTTTACCAGTGCTCCCGCCATCCCATAGCAAACAGTGTACTCACTTTGAACAAATGAGAGCACGTTTGCTCCTGCTTGTTCAAAGCGAGTACACTTTGCTTTTTACCCCCAAGGAGCTGCATGTTTGCAGCTCCCTGGGGGTAAAAAGCAATGCCGGCCCCCACAAGAGGCGGAACAGCTGGGACCTCCAGCCTACCCCTGCGGTCCCTTTAAAGATGGCCATGCTCCGAGGAATGGGATCCCATGGCTGAAAATGGCCCGGGAGGGGGCCCCCTACCTGAAAAGAAAATTGGCACTATTTATTAAATGCCAAACCCTGAGGGATGGGGTCCTCGGGACCGAAAATGAGCCAGGGAAGGGGGACACATGGCCACCCTCCCTGCACATGAAATAATTGATGGGGTCCCCGGGGCCCAAAATAGCCTGGGAGGGGGGCCACATGCCCTCCTCCCCCTACAAAAATATATATAAACAAAGGCCTGGCCCTGGTGGGTGGCACCCTGGGTCTGACCCAGGGGGATGGGGTCCACGGGGCCCAAAATGGTCAGGGGAAGGGGGGCACACAGTCCCCTGTCCTAAAATAAAATAAAAATAAAAAGGAAGCCCCACTAAGCGCTGAAAGCCCTGCCCCCTTTAACCACTACTTTTCAAATGCGTCTCATCGCACGTTCTAGCTTGGGGGATGAAGTATCCTTTTCTACAGAGGGTCCATAGGGGCCAAGTAGTCCACCTCTTACCTCCAGTAAGCCCCCCACAGTGGGAATGCTAAGAGGTGGTTAGAGGCCATGCCCCTTTTCCCACCAGTCTGCAAATGCACCTCTTGGAGCACTGCTGGCGGGGCTATGAGGTCCCCTTGCATCCTGAGGGCTTCTGGACTAAAGTGGACTTCATCGCCCAAGCTGAAGTGCACCAGGAGGTGCAATTGCAGAGTGGTGTAAAAAGGAGGCATGGCCTCTGACTACCTCTCAGCAATCCAGCTGAGTGGGATTGAGAAGGCATTCTGGTACCTCCTGTAAATCCTGAGCGCTGGTCAGAGGCCAATCCCCCTTTCTCCACCACTCTGGAAACACGACTACTAGTTAAAGAAGCATTTGCAATGCAATAGGTCTCGCATTTGTGAGAGTAGACCTATCGGCGTTGTAAATGTAAAAGATTTTACTAATATTTTTTGGAGTGGAGTGGATGTACATTGTGTGTAATGGAATTATGAGACATTATATGCAGTGAAATTATGTGGATAGAAAGTATGTGGTATTTAGTGTATAGGAATTATGTAGAGTGGGATTAGGTGTATGGAGAGTAATTCTGTGGTATGGCAGTGTGTGGTGTGGAGTGGTAACCTCAGGTATAATCCTCCTCATTTCCATAGAACCTAAACTATAAACCCTATGAGATACAACAAAAGAAGGAATCACTGAGGAGCACTTCTGGACCTAGCCAGAGGTATGAGCAGGGCCACTGGAAATATGCCACTGTTCGGCTGCAGCAATTTTTGCATAATTATACATTTTCCACATTTGCCAATCCATCATCTGCCACATAATCTGCAGATGTGAACAAAAAAAACTTGTTTCTAGCTCAAAACGCTACCAACATTACAGCAGCAAGTGTTACAGCATGGTGGAAGGCCCTTTGAAAAGCTAGGATGGGAACCTGTTACTTATTGCTAAATGTGGGTGTTAAATCAGTACTAATGGTGCACAACCCTCCCTTGCTTCTTTCTGTGCCTCTCTTGCCTCTTTCTGCATTTCTCTTGCTTCTTTCTGCATCTTTCTTCCTCTTTCTGCACTTCTCTTGCCTCTTGTGCACATCTCTTCTGATTTCTGCACCGCTCTTCCTGCACCTCTCTTGCCTCTTTCTGCACCTCTCTGGCCTCTTTCGGCACTTCTCTTGCCTGTTGCAGCACCTTGCTTCCTTCTTTCTGCACCTCTCTTGCTTCTTTCTGCACCCCTTTTGCCTCTTTCTGCACCTCGATTGCTTCTTTCTGACTACTTTTACTTCTTGCTGCACCTCTCTTCCATCATTCTGCACCCCACTGCCTTCTTTCTGCAGTCCTCTTTCTGTACCTCTTTTGCCTGTTTTTGCACCTCTCTTGCCTCTTTCTGCACTTCCCTTGCCTCTTTCTGTACCACTCTTGCCTCTTTTTGCATCTCAGTTGCTTCTTTCTGCACTTTTCTTGCTTCGTTCTGCACCTCTATTGCTTCTTTCTGCACCGTCACCTCTTTATGCTTCCTTCTTCCAGTTTCTGCACCTCTCTTGCCTCTTTCTGCAGCCCTGTTGCTTCCTTCTGCACTTCTCTTGTCTTTTCTGCACTTCTGTTACTTCTTTCTGCACACCTCTTGCCCCTTTCTGAACCCCTCTTCCTGCACCTCTCTTGCCTCTTTCTGCACCTCTCTTGGCTCTTTCTGCACTGCTCTTGCCTGTTTCGGCTCTTCTCTTGCCTGTTGCAGCACCTTGCTTCCTTCTTTCTGCGCCTCTCTTGCTTCTTTCTTCACCCCATTTGCCTCTTTCTGCACCTTGGTTGCTTCTTACTGCACTACTTTAACTTCATCTGCCCCTCTCTTTCTTCTTTCTGCACCCACTTCCTTCTTTCTGCACTCCTCTTTCTGTACATCTGATGCCTGTTTTTGTACCTCTCTTGCCTCTTTCTGTGCTTCTCTTGCCTCTTTCTGCACCACTCTTGCCTTTCTGCACCTCTGTTGCTTCTTTCTGCACTTTTCTTGCTTCGCTCTGCACCTCTATTGCTTCTTTCTGCACGCCTTTTACCACTTTCTGTATCCTTCTTCCTGTTTCTGCCCCTCTCTTGTCTCATCCTGCACCTCTGTTGATTCCTTCTGCACTTCTCATGCCTTTTCTGCACCTCTGTTGCTTCTTTCTGCATACCTCATGCCTCTTTCTGCACCCCTCTTCCTGCACCTCTTTTGCCTCTTCCTGCACCTCTCTTGCCTCTTTTGGCACTTCTCTTGCCTGTTTCAGCACCTTGCTTGATTCTTCCTGCACCTCTCTTGCTTCTTTCTGCAATCCTTTTGCCTCTTTCTGCACATCAGTTGCTTCTTTCTGCACTACTCTTTCTTCTTTCTGCACATATCTTGCTTCTTTCTGCACCCCACTTCCTTCTCTCGGTATTCCTCTTTCTGTATGAGTCTCTTGCCTCTTTCTGTACCTGTCTTGCCTCTTTCTGTATCTCTCTTATCTCTTCCTGCACCTCTCTTTTTTGTGCACTTCTCTTGCCTCGTTCTGTACTTCTCTCGCCTCTTCCTGTACTCAAATGGGAAGTGCCAGCTGTCAAGTTTAAAGGTCTGCATGCTCTTGTAACTGAGGTATATGTCTACTTGTAAATGTATTCTCACATGTGTTATGCATCTGAAGATGGTATATTAAAAAGCGGGTAGTTGCTCCTATAGGTGGTCAAATCTTCTCAGTTCTGCTCTGTCATTCGTTTGCACAGGCAGACATGTCTTACGTATGTAAGCTTTATAGAGTCCCTCAAATATTCTATTTAATGCTCATGTGCCCTGTATTATGAGCAGAAATAAATACAGATAATTTCTTGCACACATATTTACAGAGTATGCTTTTTGAAACACAGGTATTCAAGTATGTGTATGTTTATTTTTTATGTAACATGTTATTAGGTAAGAGCACAGACATACTCCTGCATACTTTCAAAAACCTCATGAGAATTACAAAAGTGATATGGTTAGTTTTATAAATGGGGTTCCCAGTTGGCTAAGGCTTGCGCCATAGTCAGGCAGAAACCACCACTCTAGTCAGGGCAAGGGAGTTACACGCCAAATATAACCCCTGCTCACCCTCTAGGCAACGTGACGCGAGCAGTAAGGCTTATCCCGGAGGCATTGTAGGTTAAGTATTTGCGCACGCATCCCCAGCAAAAACATCCCAGGGCCCACCACAAAGGAAACTCCACACAAGGTTATATATAAAAATAGCCTTTGTATTATACCAAACACATTAGATAATAAACTCACACTTTACAATGTGCCATAGGCACGGGCAGAATTTACAGAGAATTATGTACATGGGACAGGGCCACGGGGGCCACTGTCAGGAATAAGCACTTTTAGAACTAGCACTTAGAACATAGAAAATTGTAGCAAAAGTAGCACACAACCAGTAACCACTGGTAACAGGTAAGTACCTCCTATGCAATCCTAACCACCTTAGGCATATATCACGCAGGGAACCATGAATACACTAGTATAACCCATACCATATAAAACAACCTCCTAAGCATAAACATATGTCTAGAGGTATCAGAACAGGGTACGCAAAACATTCTACACCCAGTACATTTCCTAGCACCCTAAGAAGCACATAAATCACATTTAGCACAGAACTCACATCAAGGTCCAGGTTGCGCCACTGCGCCAAAACCTAAAAGTAGCAGCAGGGCAGCAGGGGACAATAGCAAGGGGCCTAAACGCTGCAGCTGGTACTAAGTGCTGTGCAGCTGGGGAAGGCCAAAGTAGGGGCGAAGGAGTGCGATTCACTCCTGAGTCCAAAGTACATGTCCCTAGAAAGCAAAACCTAAACGGTGCAGCTGCCCACTACTTGCTGGGCAGCTGGGAACTCAAACCTGCGACAGGGGGCTCTCGCTAGCCCCTCAGGACAAAAGACTGTGCCAAACCGTTGGAGCCCTTTAGGCTCTAGAAGAAACAGTTCTGCCCCAAAGGCGAGCACAGGGCAAAGAAATCAATTTGCCCCCATGGAGCACACTGGCTCCGGAAAGAAAAACATGCCCCCATGGTGGAGCCTCCGGGGGCCCTAAACACACCAACGCCCCTAGGAGCCTCATGGGCTCTGTAAATAAACATTGCCATCACTGCTGGAGCCCGCAGGCTCAGATCTAACATACTGCACATGTGTGAGCCCTCTGGCTCTCAAAATAATGGGGGGGTGCCTCGAGAGCCATCTGGCTCCTAAAATAAATAAATGCCCCATCCTTGAGCAGCCCCACTATCAAGCGGGGGCTGCTTAAAAACACAGGGACTCCAGCGTGCGCTCTCTCCTCCCACGCCCTCCTCCCAAGCAGCTCTACTTACCGGCTGCTTCTCCGTGGGCAGCGGGGGTGTGTACCACGCTTCACCCAGTCCCCCATCTCAGGACCGGGACTTTGGGAGGCGGAGCCCTCACGGCTCCATGCTGACTCCTCGGCCGGGGCTCCCTCCACCGCCTGGGAGCCCCGCAACACTGGTGCTGTGCTCTGCTGGCGGCCCCGGGCCTCTCCATAATTCACGGGAGCCCTGGGCCACCGGAGGCCATGACTCGGCCAGCTTCTCTTCCTGTCTCGGCGGCGGGGCGGGCAGCCAATCGCGGCACCGCAGCGGGCGGTACTTCCTGGAAGCAAGCGCTTCCGCTCCAGGTGCCCGGTCGCCTGACTTCCTGTCTTCGGCCCGGCAGCGGCAATGACTGCTCGGGGGCATAAACGAGAGGTAGGCTCCCTCGGTAAATAAAATAGAAGTAGAAATAGGGTGGGCACCCGTTAAGGTGCATATCAAAAAGTGTGGTACCCTCAATAATTTTGTACACAAAACGAAGACGCAGGGTGGGCACCTGCGCACTCGGGGGCATTTAAATAAATGGGGTGGCACCCGTGAATAATGCATAATACACATGGGGGAATCCCTCCCCAGGGGATTCCATCCTAAAGGGGCCACCAAGAAAAGGAGCACAGCGCTCCCAGACGCCAGGGGGTCATAAAAACCCCAGTTCACTACAAATGGTTTGCAAAAGTTCTGGGGGCAAGGAAGATGCAGCCCAAGGGTCCCAGAAGTCTTTCCAGGCATAAAGGGCAATGCAGAAGGGTCCCCAAGAAGTCCATCAGCAATCCAGAGGCTGGGCAGGGCCAAGGGAGGCAAGCCTTACCCGGGGCCCCAGCGGGGCCCCAGCGGCAGCACGCCCCTGGTAGATTCTAGTCAGGAAACAAGAACATTTTCATGGGGTCACAGCCCCTCTTTTATACAGAGAAATCCTTTGTCTACAAAGGTGCAGGCAAGGGGCGAACCAGATACAACTGGTTCCTGAGCACTTTGTTTTGCTCAGCCCCTCTGCCTATTCACAAGATGGGTCAGGGCCAAGGGTCTTGAAAACTTGGTTATTTAGGCGCCTTACTGTTTAGAAGTGGGAGAGCCTTTTGTTTGCCGTTCTGCTTCTGACTGCTTCCACCACCGAGGAACCTCGCGGTACCCGCTGCGCGGGTCCCGCATCGCCCGTCTGCCTGGGCGCTTCGCTTTGCTGGGGTTTGGAACTTTGGACCTGAGACCTGTGGGCTGAGAGCGGACTAGCAGGGCTGCGAGCGCCAGGTGAGGGACAGGGACTCCATTGCCCAGGAGTCCCTGCACTGTCATCACCTGCACCTGGACGCTCTCCCTGTTTGCCCCGCCCCCCGAGCACCGAGTGAAAGGTGCCTGCCTGCCTCTGCATCGTTGGGAGACGCCTTACTGTTTAGAAGTGGGAGAGCCTTTTGTTTGCCGTTCTGCTTCTGACCACTTCCACCACCGAGGAACCTCGCGGTACCCGCTGCGCTGGTCCCGCATCGCCCGTCTGCCTGGGCGCTTCGCTTTGCTGGGGTTTGGAACTTTGGACCTGAGACCTGTGGGCTGAGAGCGGACTAGCAGGGCTGCGAGCGCCAGGTGAGGGACAGGGACTCCATTGCCAAGGAGTCCCTGCGCTGTCATCACCTGCACCTGGACGCTCTCCCTGTTTGCCCCGCCCCCCGAGTGAAAGGTGCCTGCCTGCCTCTGCATCGTTGGGAGACGCCTTACTGTTTAGAAATGGGAGAGCCTTTTGTTTGCCGTTCTGCTTCTGACTGCTTCCACCACCGAGGAACCTCGCGGTACCCGCTGCGCGGGTCCCGCATCGCCCGTCAGCCTGGGCGCTTCGCTTTGCTGGGGTTTGGAACTTTGGACCTGAGACCTGTGGGCTGAAAGCGGACTAGCAGGGCTGCGAGCGCCAGGTGAGGGACAGGGACTCCATTGCTCAGGAGTCCCTGTGCTGTCATCACCTGCACCTGGACGCTCTCCCTGTTTGCCCTGCTCCCCGAGCACCGAGTGAAAGGTGCCTGCCTGCCTCTGCATCGTTGGGAGACGCCTTACTGTTTAGAAGTGGGAGAGCCTTTTGTTTGCCGTTCTGCTTCTGACTGCTTCCACCACCGAGGAACCTCGCGGTTCCCGCTGCGCGGGTCCCGCATCGCCCGTCTGCCTGGGCGCTTCGCTTTGCTGGGGTTTGGAACTTTGGACCTGAGACCTGTGGGCTGAGAGCGGACTAGCAGGGCTGCGAGTGCCAGGTGAGGGACAGGGACTCCATTGCCCAGAAGTCCCTGCGCTGTCATCACCTGCACCTGGACGCTCTCCCTGTTTGCCCCGCCCCCTGAACACCTCCCTCCTATAACAGGAGCTGTTTTACCCGCTGCGCGGGAGCGCGCGGGAGCGTACCGGGAGAAGCCCGGGACAAGGGCGGGACCGTCTGTGGCCGTCAGGGGCCGAAGAAAGCCGGGTCGGGCCCCCCCTCTGTCATCTTGTAATCGCGACATTTAGGTCTCCTTTTATGCGTTTGTGTTTATATAGATCGTAGGTATTGTCACTTGTTTAACATAGTACTTTCATTAAATACTTAGGTCACCAAATATGACATTAACTGCAACCTCCACCACCGGTATCCCTTTTCAGGCTGAGGTGGGGCCAGCAATCTCGGGCCCTTTGGATAAATATGTTTGTCGGGTAGCCAACGACATCGACAAAGAGATTGCATTGGCGGAGAGACGCGCTGAACGTAGGTTGTCTATCGAACTCCTTAAAATATCCATGGAAAAAAGACAACCGCAGGTTTTCCCGGCTTTGTTTCCCCCCCGGTCATCCTTAATTCTGCCAGTGGTAGCTGAAACTCCTTATGCTTTCCCCCCTACGATGGAGTTGCTGACTGATTCGCTTGTGGACTCTGATATTCGCTCTCCCCTTGTAAGTACACCTCCCTTACCTATTGATCCACTAATAGGGCAGCCGAACCCGGCCCAACGGAGTGTGTTAAATCAAGTGGTAAGAGCAAAGCCATGCTCCAAAAGGAAGAGATGTCCTGCTCCAAAGAAGTGCCACCTGCCCAAACCCCCGAAAAAATTAAGGAAAGTGGTAGCATGTTCCCGCTCTTCCCAGGAATCTATCGGGGCTGGTCCCAATGGGGAAATGACATGCAAGGAGGTGGCTGCTCCTGAGGTGGCTAGTTCTGGCTCGAATAGCATCGACCCATTAGTTACGGGATTGCCAGAGCTTCCACCTGCAGTCCCCTCCTGCCTCTTGAGGAGGGTAATGTGCCAGTTAGTCCCAGCTCCACGACCAATGACCTCCCAGAAATGGGAGTGGTTGAGTCCCTACATGTCACCCCCACCTTGTTACTCGAGTTAGAGAAGTTAATGAGGTCTGTCTTGACTCCGCTCGAGGAACAAGTCAAAAAACTAGCGGATAGGCTAGACCACTTTGAGCAGGCAACCTTGGACAATTTTTTCACTACGAAATCATTAATCAAGTCCCACACAAGGATAGGGGAGTGTAGTAATCATCACCAACCTAGTGGGCAGGGGAAAGGTGTGTCGGCTGTTGTATCCCTTTTACCTGTGGATGGTACCCCAAGTAGGCCTCAGGAAAAACGAAAAACGAAAAAGACCAATTTGGAGCTAACGAACAGCCCAAGAAGTAAGACCACCAAAGAAGCTAAGCTCCCTGCCATAGTTCTTACGGGTACAAAAGATTGTTCTAGCAGTGTTAGCCCCCCATCTAATGCCCCCCAAGCCTCATCGAATAACCTAATACCCTGTAACGGTACTGCAGCCAGCAGTAGCAGAAACATCTCTGGGAACAAAAACACTCTATCAAATAGCTCCCAACCACCACATGACATCTCTTCTTCCGGATCTGTTGTTCCTGCCAATAGCCTGCTCAAACCATTTCCAATGAAGGCGCCGCGCAGGATACCTCCCATGAATCTCACTCCAGATTCTTTTCCCTACGTGGCTGTCGTTATAAATGTGCCACCGCTATTGGCTGGGCAAAAGGAATCCTTCCAAATGTTAAAAAATAAGGTAATGCACTGGTTAAGGGTAAATAGACCATTGCCCGGGGAAGTTGATGGTTTGATTATTGGAGTACGAAGGACGGAGTGGATAGGTTGTACTTCTAAGAACCTGGGGGGTGATTGTATAGTTGTCAATTTTCAAGATCCTAGGGTGGTAAATTTGATAACGAAACACGATGGGGGTACAAGTTGTGGGGGAATTGGTATCGTAGATCTTACTTTCTTTTATCCGAGACCAGCGGGTGTTGAATTTGTTATGACAAAGTACCCAAGATCCTTAACCAGTGTCCGGCTTCTAGGGTTTGCTCCCTTCACTGTACCATTTCAACCGAATAGTTACTATGGTGGCACAAATACCAATCGCTTTGGAGTATTGAGGGAGCCGGGGAGGGGGTATTGACAGATGTTTGATAATTGTACGAACAAAGTAGAGGGCATGACTAGCCGGAACCCATGTGGGAATTTTGTTAAACTTGTTAAGGACCAAAATGTGGAACCAAATGGAAGGAACACCGGTTTGGGGTTTGTGACTTTGGAGAATTTATGTGGGGAATGTAACCAAATATCTGGGGGTGAGGATTCAACTACTTTAAGCACCTTAAGTAATCAGGGGGTTGAGCATAACAATGCAGACGTAACAAGACATAGGATGGGAACCGATGCAACTCTGAAAAATCCGCCAATTAGGTCCCCTATAGGACCAGTGCCCAGGGACGGCCCAAGTATAGGGAAGTTCTTCTCGTGGAATATCGCCGGGCTGGCCGGCAAGCTGATGTCCCAGGATTGGATAGATTTTGTTAATGGTTTTGAAGTCTGTCTATTCCAGGAGACATGGGCATGTGATCCTATTTTCCTCCACGGCTATCTAAACTTCTCAATCCCGGCAAGTAAAGGTGCCAGGGGTCGACCAATGGGTGGCCTCACAATTTGGGTGAAACAAAGCTTACAAATTGAAGTAAAAGTGGTCGATCTGGGCTGTAGGGATATTCAAATGCTAAGATTAGCTTCAGAAAAGGGGGGAGTGATAGATATTTATAATACCTATGCTAGGGGCACCAACTCAGGCAAGCTCCCCCACTCTAGAGGCCATGTCCACTTTCCTGGAATCGCAGTCCTTAGGGAACAAAATTATAGTAGCTGGTGACCTGAATAGGACTTTCGAGCCACTTGATAGTATGGATGATCCCCTGGGGCAGGATGAGGACACACAATGGGGTGTCCCGACCTTAACCTTGGCTCCTGTCAAACGGTGGACGAAAGAAATCCTGTTAATGAATGCTATCTGCCTGGAACATGGGTTGAGAGCTCTCAACGGGAGAACGAAAGGTGATAGGAAAGGTGCTTGTACCTTTGACAATGGTCTTAATCATAGTAGGATAGACTATGTCATTTGCAGCCTTAGTCTATGGCAGTGGGTACGGGACATGAAAGTTGAGGGTAGATTGGAAAGTGATCACAATCCCCTCTGTGTGACCCACAATTGGTGGTCAATCATGCCTGGTAGCCAGCAATTGAATGATGATTTAATGCCCATAATGACTAACGATATGCGTATACTTAATTGGCCTAGTGTTTTGGCGAATGCAGATTCAATGGACTTTATAAGTTCCGAGTTGGATGCTGCAATTGCTGCAATGGAATCTGAAAATTCTGTTAACCCAGGGTCTAGGGAAATAACGGATATACATAACAAGCTCTTTACCCTTATAAGACCACATTTTATAAGAGCACGTAAGACAAACAGGAAACAACCACCTAAACCAGCTAGGTGGTTCAACCACCAGTGCAGGGTAGCCAGGTTAGCCTTAGGTAGCGCTATTTGGAATAAGGACAGGGAAGCTACTAGTAAGGCCAGGAAGCACTACAAGGCTAGTATATTACTAGCGAAAAAAACATGGGATGAAGAGTATTGGGCAGAACTGAAGGAAGCGTCAGGGGTCAAGGACTCCAGGTTATTCTGGAAATTATTAAAGTGGGGTAGAGGTGGCACTCCGAACAAACCCAATAACAATGTCGCCGAGGGTGCCTGGGTAGAATACTTTAAACCCCAACACGCAGAGTCTAAGGAGGTTGGGTTTGTGAAAACGATTTCAGTAGTATTTGCAACTGGGAATTTATTCTCTTTTAAAGAATCAGAAGCTGCAATATGTGCTGCCCCAGGGGGAAGGGCCCCGGGTCTTGACGGGATACCCTCTGACGTCTTTAAAAATGACATGGGTCGGTGGGTCAGGTATGTTTCCCATCTGGGAAATTCTATCGCTAAAGGAGCTGAAGTCCCGGAAGTATGGAAGGGGGCGATCGTTATACCCATATATAAAAAAGGGGATAGGTCCCTTCCGGCTAATTATAGGCCGATAAGCTTGATTGCCACCATTCAAAAAGTGGTAGGGAGATTGGTGGTAAACAAGCTAATGGATTGGGTTGAAGAGAATAGCGCATTGTCCCCTTACCAGGCCGGTTTTAGGCGGGCCACAAGTACGGTAGACCAGGTGTTTCGGTTTGCTTTACTCCAATGGGGAACGGTGGTGCTTGGCGAGGGCAGCCTGTATGACGCTTTTGTCGACTTGCGGGCTGCCTTCGACCTGGTCCCAAGGGGAAATCTTTGGGCAGTCCTGAGTGAAATTGGCCTTCCGGCTGAGTTACTCAGCCTGATTATGAGCCTGCACGAGGCTAATTTTGCCAGGGTCCAATGGGGCACGAACGGTGAATCTTCCGCCGACTCCCCCGTTGAACGTGGTGTTCACCAGGGATGCGCGATGGCACCCTTGCTCTTTTCGTTATTTATTAACGGAATTGTGGCTCGGATGTTGGATGCTTGTGTCGATGCACCCTCGTTGGCGGGCCTCAGGGTCCCGATCCTGATGTTCGCCGACGACACATTAATTCTGTCCAAAACACCGGGTGGCCTGCAGCGCGCCCTACATATCTTTGACCGCTTTTGCGGGGAACACAGCTTGGAAGTGAATGTGGGCAAGACCAAGCTGATGACTTTCTCGCCTAAGCGTAGAGCCCGCCCAAAAATACTTTTGAATAATAGTGAGTTAGAGGTAGTTAGTGTATTCACTTACCTCGGGGTCCAGATCACTAACAATCTAAAGTGGTCATACCATATAGAAAAGGCGGTCCTGAAACACCAACAGATCGCGGGAGCATTAAGGGTTGAACACAAAAAATCAAAATCTAAACCTATTAAACCAGTCCTGGCAGTTTATGACGCAAAGGCCATTGGGTCTGCCCTGTATGGGGCGGAACTATGGGGCTTTGACAAGGTTCTCCCCTTGCAGACATCAGAGAACAGGTTTATTAGGGGTATAACGGGACTCCCCCAGAGCACCCCACTAATCCCGCTTGGTCTTGATCTTGGGAGAAGATCAGTCAGTGACCGATTAAGATTGCGCCCAATCCTTTATTGGCGACGCCTCTGGACCACCCCAGAGATACGGCACTATGCCGATGGGTTCCTTGCAATAATCAAAGCTGATGTTTTCCACAAAATAACATGGCTTAAACACCTCAGGGCTGCTCTAAGTGACCTCGGCCTTTCCAATCTCTGGAATAATCCCTCTGGGGAAGTTTTTCCCAGTAAACACATCATCAAAAGTTTATATTGGGATAGGATTGATGGCAGACTCTGGAGCAGAACGAGATCTGACACGATGGGGGGCGCTTCTTGGAAATTAAACAGTGTCCATTGTTAGAATTATACTGGGACAGTATCACCGTCCCAGGAGACAGGAAGCTAATGTTCCAGTTAAGATCTGGTTCTCTCCCCCTGAGATCTTTGACGGGCAGGTGGAGGAGTACAACCACCTCGTGCTGCCCGGTGTGTGGTGCAGCCAAGGAAAGCATCGGCCACTTTTTATTCCTCTGTAAGGCATATGCAACCCCTCGAAGAGTATGGCTAGTACCCATTTGTAGGAACTTAGGGACATCTAGTGGTGTTGAGGCGCTAAGAATTATTTGTACCTCTACTGATTTGCCAATTGTTTTGGGAACAGCAAAATACCTGGGGTGGGCATGGTCTATCAGACGGAGGGCTATTTCTTTTAATGTACATTGATTTTTGTGTAAATGTGTATTTAACTGTTTTTATTCTTTTTCTGTCACAGCTTGCACAACGGTTTTTACTATTGAATGTATAAGAGGGCCAATTTTATGTCCTGTATTTTTTAAATGTATGTTGTGCTTTTATGAGTATATTGCTCGAATAAAGCTTTGAATCCGGTAATCCGGTTATTTAGGCAATAAGCTGGCTAGCTTTTGGAGTGGTCAACTAGCGCCAGGCCACCATCTGGTAACAGTGCGCTTTATAAATGTTAATGAATAAAATAAATAAGGGACATCAGACACACCACAGGGGACGGAGCCAGCATTTTGGAGGGAAAGCCCAGCCCTATTCCGGTCCCAGAAGCACTCCTCCCCGGCCATCAACATGCAGATCTCCCATTCACCACCGGGGCAGACCCATCCTGACTTCTGGAGCCAGGCACACCAGCCAGCTCCAGCCAATCACAAGACAGACAGTCACTGCACAGACAGGTCAACTTCTGGAAGTGGTACTTCCACACTAGACACATGAAGGCCGCACACATGATCGGCAGCATTTAATCACATGAGTCCGCACATACCAAACTCAACCTTGCACTCCCCACGCATCAGGAATTACCATGGACACACACATTCCCCATGCATTACTATGGGAGGGCAGGCCAATCTCACACATGCTCTCAGAGTCCGCACGCACTTTACACTGCGCCACAGTGCTAAAGTGCACAAAGACCAGAAATTACATTAAAAGGAAAAAAGTCCAGGGGTGAACCTGCCAGAAGGGCCAAGTCCAACAGTTATGATTGCTGTTTTACATTTGGCAGGCCTAACACTCTGAGCAGTCAATGAATAGTGAACCTTCAAGAGAAAAATTAGGTTTAAGACATCTTGGGAGAAGACTTAGTGATTAGGCTACTTTGTATGAGCCTATGGAAAGGTACAGTCGAAGTAAGCCTCTTTCTGCACCTCAGTTGCCTCTTTCTGCATTTTTCTTGCTTCTTTCTGCACCTTTCTTCCTCTTTCTGCACCTCTCTTGCCTCATTCGGAACTTCTCTTGCTTCTTTCTGCACGTTTCTTCCTCTTTCTGTACATGTCCTACCTATGTAGGCATAGTTAGAAAGTAGCATTAATAAAACCTTAGAAATTCACTGAAAAAAAACGTTTCAGGGATGTTATAGTTAGGCTGACATTTCACTTGTACAAAACCAGGGAAATTCATCCATTATAGTTAGCTGAGCTAACTATAATTCAAGCCCCCACAATGTACTGCTGATTACGTCACATATTATTTCACTCATGACATGGTCAGTGACATCACTGATGACAACTCAAATGACATCACTGATGACATCATCCAATTATTATCTGATTCACCTCCACACACCTTAACATAACCTTTCATACACCCACTCTAAAATACAGACTAGCATTTTTGAAACAATAGACACATTAATAACAGTTAGTACATACCCGCTATCTGATTCATAGGTCTACACACGCATCCACTCACTCACCCGTACAGTCACTCATCCACGCAGTCACTCATCAATACAGCCATTGATATATGCACTCATACACCCATACAGACAAATATACACCGCCACTCACCCATAGAGTTGACTCACACACGTAGTCAGTCACCCAAAGAATCAAACACTTTGCCATTTAATCACCTATACAGTTATACACACACCACCTCACTTATTCTTACAGATAGTAACACATGCTTACTCTCTTCTACAATCACTGTCGCACACACACATGCACCCATATAGCCACTCCCACAATCACTCACTGACACATACAGTCATTTTTATACGCCAACACTCACATATACATACTGCCTTTCACATATGCAGTTACTCACCCATATACCACTGAGACATCCATACACTCACTGACACAGCCCTATGCGTACTCACTCAACCATACCGTCCATAACAGATGCACTCATTAACCCATACACCCAGGGATTCACCCACTTATACATCCATGCAGGGAGTCGCAGAGCCCCTCGCCCACCCACAAAGACAGTCAGACACCCATACATTTACTCAGACAATAAATAACCAATATAGACACTCATGTACCTACTCACCAAACCATGCATCCACTTACCCACCAACTGACAGACTGATGCACACATTTACAGATTAGTCACTCACCCATACATTCATTAAGCCATGTTTAATCACTCACTCATACATCAGTCATGCATCTAACAAATCATCCATACAGACACTTATACACCCACTCATTCTTTGAATACACCTTGGCGTACATATATACCATTCTTAAACTTTTTAGAAACACTCACTCTCACAGGATGTTGTCATCAGTGATGTAATTTGAGATATCATGAGTGATGTCATCAGTGATGTCACTGACCATGTCATGAGTGATATGTTATGTGACGTCATCAGAAGTGCATTGTGAGGGGGGGGTTATAGTTTTTGGTTGCAACCTCATTAGTCAGTCAGGATTGCCTACCGGCTATCAGTCATGACCGCCGACTGGCTGTCGGTCGGTCCCGTGACCGAGACGATGTCAGGCAGAGGAAACTCTGCCCGACATCGTAATAGAGCCCTTAGTTGTGAAATCTACACTATGTAAATTGATACTTGTATAGCGCACTACTCACCCGCAAGGGTCTCAAGCCGCTTGTACGAATACCGCTGTGGAACCCATCCTGGCTTTCCCTGTGAGGTGTCCACTCCTGGGCACCCCCAAGGTGGAGGCCAGGCATCCTTAGCGTTGTGGGGGCCGTTGTGGAGATTAAGCAAGCTATTGCCCAGAGTTACAGAGTGGGACTCCATGATTGGAATAGGCACCGAGGCGAGAATTATCAGGTCCGTGGAATTTTTGAGCCCAAGACCCGCCGAGGCAGGGAATTGAACCCTGGACCCGGGCTAGACCTCTGCATCAGGGTCTGCCACTCTAACCATTGAGCCACACTTCTCCACGATAGCCGGGTTTGGTGGCTTAGTTGACTAAAGCATCCATTGTAGGGGCCTGGGTTTTACCTCGCGGTCATGGGTTCAAATTCTGGCAGTTCCACTTAGCCTTTCATCCTTCAGAGGGTGATAAAATTAGTACCATTGAGATGGGTAACAATAAACATATGTCATTCAGTGCCAAGATACCCTTGGGTGAACATGCCCTTTACAAGTACACATGTTATGATACACTCAGAAATGGTGAATAGTGTAAAAATGTAGATTTACACCAAGGTACAGGAGTAGATTACTTGTGAGTAAATTCACATGTGTATATATCTTTGTGAAGAGACCCCTACATGGTTTGACAACATGCATAAGTCATATTGGAATGTGATACCATATGCAACTTTTGCGTCACAAATTGTGTATATCTGTTTTTTATTAGCCTTGCCAATACATTTTACTTCCGGTCAGTTGAATCTATTCTGCAGTTATACTCAGAGCTGATTATTTCTCCTCACTTCCAAGTAGAAGTAGTGGCTCACCAGATGACTAGAATGCCAGGAAACGAAGCCCATGGGTGACCAGGGCCTCTATTCCATAATGCATGCCGTGTCCCTGTTTGAACTAGAGTGCACCTATTAACAGGTGTACCAGGTGCAAACAGGGACAGTGCGCCCTATTACAAATAATACACTGCCTACAGGGCAACTGCGAACTTGTGCTGTCCTGGAGGCAGAGCAATAGAAAAAGGTAGACCGTCTGTTTGAAGCAGCTAGTCCGTCTTTCTCTGTGCAGGCCTCTTCTGTCTGTACTTCAAATGTGAGACAGAGATCACCCTGTAAATGGGGCCATGACTGCACCTGCCTACAGGAGAATGTCTGTGGGGTGTCTGTGGGAGCCCCTTTCTCACCATCCAGAAGGCACACTGACTGTGTGCTACCTCTTTGAGTTCGCCCCCTTATCCATGATACAGGGTGGTTGCAGAGGAAAGTTGATTCCCTCATTTGCATGGAGCTAGGCCTAGATGCAAAAGAGGGGCCACCCTTTATGGATAGTGCTGGTGCTACACTTCAGATGGCTTTAGAAATATTACAAAAGGGGGCCTAAAAAAGCATCCGTATCAACTTACATAATTCTACAGTACTCAAGGGGTTCATAGGGCCCTGGTGTTAAAAGTTAGGCTGAAAACCGTCAACATTATCGGCGCCCTCTTGCTCTCCTTAAACCTTTTGTGCGCGTAAAACAGCCGCCATTTTGGACACCATGGCTTCCCTGCTCTCGCCGAGAGCCAGCGCGTCTCTCTCTCTCCTAACTTCGCTGGCAACCCCCCTGCTTGCACCTGCCTTGAGTCATAAACCCCTCTTCGGCGCTGCTCTGTCCCAGGCCCTCATCCTGTTCCCAGCGCGACACCTCCCTGCTTCCCCGTCATGACCTCCGGCCCTTTTGATGCAAACCCTTTTCCCCGTGTGCCCGTTTGTCTTCCCCGTTCCCAGGCCGACACCTAGCTCTGCCGATACCAATCTCTTGCCCCTCCCCATACAATAGGAAGCTTCCCTCCTCAAAGGACCCCCGAGATGATCAAAGCCCCCCCATCCCACGAGATCCGATCGAAACCCGCACACTCCGTGAATCGGCGGAATACCCAGCTGCGCGATGATCATCACCTGTTGTGAACGGGGCGGGGACTTCCACTGTAGCCTTGCATGGGAACGGGCTGGGAAGGGGGGATTCTGAGGATGTCTTTCCGTACATCAAAGTATCAACGAGAATGTGTTACATGTAATAAAGTCATAAATGTGGATATAAGAGGCCAGGCCTCAGAAATACAGTTAGAGCACCTCAGAACGATACCTTCTGTCCGTTTTCGTTGTGTTCTCCTCCGGAGCGAATAAAAACCTTGTTTCCTGCCTTCCAGTCTCCAGCGCCTGCCTCTTCAATAGTTTAACTTCTTTGTGGGTTCAAGAGGCGACATCGCCGGGCAATAATTAAGGATCTTATATTCTGGTTGGTAGTGCCCCCCAGTTTGTATTTTTCCACAATTGGCGTCCCAAGCGTGGGGCCCATCAGCGACCCATGGATCCAGTGGGAGAGGTCCTGACGACAAAGTGAACGACTGCAACGATCGGGAACGCGTCTGTCCGATAGACCCTCGTCTGACAGCCGATCATCCGAACTTCACTGGTTCCGAACAGACCTCTCTCGAGTGATCTACGGTCCTGACTGGGAACCATCAGGAGTGCCGCGAGGATAACGAAGAAGAGAGGACGATCGGGCGCTGGATTCGGAAGTCAGGAAACTGTCCATGCGGTCCGGGTAAGGTCGTGTTACCACGACAAATTGCGAAAAAATTGCTTGATTGTTAAATACTAGTATTGCTCTTTTTGTTTATTTGGAGATTCACTGTCTGCAAACGGAGAAACAACAGGCTCTCTCTTTGCAAGCAGTGGAGGATAGGTAGGGCAGACAACCGTGCTTATTTTTCTCCCCCACTCAATAGTCACCTGAAACTGAGCTGTTGTTCACAAACTATTGTTTCCTGGAGATTCCCTGTCTGCAAACAGGGAAGAGACCACCCTTTTTGCAGATAGTGAAAAAGGTAGGTAACGCAGATCTTTGCGGACCTACTCATTCTCCCCATTGTTATTTGTCGGTCTTTTGTTATCTTGATCTATGAGGGATTCACTGTCCGCAAACGGAGAAACAAAGGTCTCTCTCTTTGCAAGCAGTGGAGGATAGGTAGGGTAGCAGCCGTGCTTATTTTTTTCTCCCCCACCCTATAATTGCTTGAAACTGAACTGTTGTTCGCAAAATTATTGTTTCCTGGAGATTCCCTGTCTGCAAACAGGGAAGAGACCACCCTTTTTGCAGATAGTGAAAAAGGTAGGTAACGCAGATCTTTGCGGACCTACTCATTCTCCCCATTGTTATTTGTTGGTCTTTGGTTATTGTGATCCATGAGGTATTCACTGCCTGCAAACAACGTAGAATAGAAATATTCTGTCTAGTCTTTGCACCTAGTGATAAGATAGGCAGTGCTGACTTTTTAGTCCCTCGTTACGAGCCGTCATGTCTGTCTTCTCCCCACTGATTAGTAGCCTGTTTAGCCCGGACCGCTTATTAGAGATGGACCATCCAGCCCCACTGGAAGGCACCCCTAATAAGGACATGTTCATGAAGCATGGATTGACCGCTATTGCCTATAGTAAACTATGGCATAAATATACAAAACAGGGTCAAGAAAGTCAATGGCCCCTGATAGGATCCTTCGATGATGATAAAATAAAAACGCTAGAAACTGCCCTAGGTAAAAACAAGACAACACCTACTATGCTTGATAGCTTCGGCATGTGGCGAAAAGAAACTGAACAGCGTAAAAAGAAAACTGAGAGTAGGTTGGAAAAAGAGCTGCAAAAACCAGCCCACCTAGCTGCTCAGAAACTAAAAAAGGAGATAGAGGAAAGAGAGAAAGATAAACAGAAACTAGAAAGGGAAACGCCAAGCCAGTGTCCGGTTAGAACCCCCTCCATGCTCTACCCTGATTTACCCTCGAAACGACAAGCCAATGAGGACCTGCTGTTAGGTCCTCCTATCATCTACATGCCCCCTCCATATGCCCCTTCTCGACCCTTGGCGCAGCACGCGCCACCCCCAGGTACAAACGAAGGTACCGCCACAGCGTCGGCCCCAATGGCCTCTGTGCCAGCCGAACCCCTTGTATTAAAACCCGCATCAACAACAACGTTAAACGAGCATGAGACTCGAGGGGCTGGCCTTGCAAGAACAAACAGGCTAGACAAAGATGAGCGAGCGGGGATCGACAAAATAGCAAGGACACTGGTAGAAAGGAAGGATGATGAAGAGTACATCACAGATATGTTCAGCTCGTATACAGGGAGTCACAGACGACATTTTACCGTACGACTGTGTTATCATGTCTTGAATACATACGAGGACCGATATCGAGACAAAGGTCCCGAGAGCCTAAGGACTCTGTACCGGAAGGTCGATATCGGGGATGAGGGCGAGTGTGATGTGTCGGACCTCCTTACGCGTACGCTTGAGGTTTTCCGCCACCTCACTGAACGAAAGCCGGGAGCAAAATCCGCGGCCCCCGTAGTGACCGAACCACCAACCGAGCAATCTAACACCATGATGCCGATACGTGAGGCTGCCCCTTACTGGGTTCCCCCTCGAGGTACAGGGACTCACGATGATGCAAACAACCAAGATGCAAAGGGAAGGGTAGTATACAACTGGGTCTACCAGCCATGGGACCGGCAAGAGATACTGACATTCCGGAAATCTCTACCCGACCTACGTAAAAACCCCACTGCCTTCTATACTGAATTGGGTACAGCCCTGGGTTCAACTATCATGACCCTGGCTGACATCGACTTGTTCTTCGGGTTATGTCTACCAGCTGATGTGTGGAAGCAAATCCGGAAAGTCGACCACCTTGAGCTGTTCGGACATACCTGGTCACAACTCGATGACTTGGACAAACAACGGGGACCAGGACAAAAGCCGTTGAAATCCATTCTAGACCTCCCAGATAAAATTGTAGAGAAATTAAAAACCCTAATCCCAGAAAAGAAAGTGGACTGGTCGATAGTAACAGCCTGTCGCCAAAAACCCCAGGAGGATGTATCGGAATACTTCTCCCGGTTTGAAACGGTGTTCTCCGATTACAGCGGCCAGGACATGACCACTGCAACCGGACACCATCTGTTTGTCCAGAATTATGTTAAGGGCCTATCATTGGACATCTCCCAGAAACTACAGGCCAGCGAGAGTAGTTGGGCAGCCTCCAAACCTACAGCGATTCTCCAAATGGCCCAATATTATGAGCATCAGAAAAATGAAAACGATAGGGCGACAGAGAAAAAGAAGAAAGACTTAAAAGAGAGGGTGATGATTGCTAAACTGCAAGGGGTGACTATAGGACGAGACCAATACCGGGGAAACTACCAGACAAACGTCCCTAAGACTGCATTTCCCCAGGACCGCACTCTGACTCCCTACAGTGGACGCACAGACCTTAGAGATGACCAGTGCGCTTTCTGCAAAGGGACTGGCCATTGGAAATCCCAGTGCCCAGTTCTCCTGGAAATGATCAGGAACAGAGACCCCAGGGATGTAGCAAACGGACCGAGACCTAAGGGACCACAACGAGGGCCCCCAAATGACGCGACTAATGACAGATCCAGCAGACCGAATACGTTCGATCGACCCAGACAGAACCAATATCAACAATCTGACTATGACGACACTCACACCTTTGCATAGGACAGCCAAGGGCGAGGGAGGGATCCAGTCGAGCTCTATGTTGACCAGCAGGGCCCTTATGTCACTGCTAAGGTCCTGGGTACCAAGTCTCCATTTCTGGTAGACACTGGCGCAACACGTAGTGCGTTATCTAAACGACTGATTCCAAGGGCACCCTTGTCTGGCTCACTCATAACATCGACAGGTTTCGATGGAACGCCCTCCACCAACCCTTTGTCTGCCCCGATTCTCTTTGACGTAGAAAACAACACCACCGACACCACGTTCTTGCTTTCCTCCAATAGCCCTGACGCCATTATGGGACTTGACTTACTGAAACACTTCCGAGCGACGATTAGGTGTTCTCAAGATGGAGTTCGAGTGTTTCTTTACGACAACCCCGTTCTGCTTAAACATTGTTCCCCCCGACACATGTTTTCCATCACCGACGTCGACGCGTCCCTGCTTGACACCCTACCTCCGTATCTGTGGGCCAAAGCGGATTCGGACGTAGGGCGTATGTTAATTGACCCAGTGCACATTACTGTCCGACCAGACGCAACACTCCCAAAACTCCCACAATATCGGATATCGCCAGAGGGCGAGAAGGCATTGGTAATGATTATCCAGTCACTGATAGACGCAGGAGTGGTAGAGGAAGTGGTTAGCAACGTTTGCAACAGCCCTATCTTGCCCATTATCAAGAAGCAGGGAGAGGGAGATGAGAAAGCATACCGTTTCATCATCGACCTCCGAGAGATCAACAAAGTGGTGGTACCCCAGTACCCTGTGGTCTCAGACATCACCACCATCCTGACCTTGATTCCATCCACTGCCACCACCTTTTCCGTCATCGACCTCAAGAACGCCTTCTTCTCCATTCCCATCCACCCAGACAGCCGATATCTCTTCGGCTTTACCCTAAAATCCCGCTCATATAGGTTTTGCCGAGCCCCTCAAGGCTACACGGAGAGCCCTAGCATCTACAGCCAGGCCCTCAAAAGGCAACTAGACCAAGTCCGGTTACCCGACGGGGTGGTGTTGGTACAATATGTCGATGACATCCTTTTGGCAGCCGACACCACCCCTCTAGCGGTTACCACCACCATTCAACTCTTGCACTTCCTTGCGGAAAATGGCCACAAGGTCTCCAAGAAGAAGTTGCAATTCTGCCTACCCCAGGTCACTTACCTAGGCCACCTTCTGTCCAAAGATGGAAGGAAACTCACCCCTGATCGAATCCAGACCATTCTAGACACCCCTGTCCCTAAAACCCAGAAGCAGGTTCGCTCCCTATTAGGCCTCACCTCCTTCTGCCGACAATGGTTGCCAAACTTCAGCCTCGTTGTAAAACCACTGCTCTCTCTCCTAAACAAAGACGTCCCTTTCCCACTCCCTTGGACTCCTGAGTGTCAAACCTCCTTCACAGAACTACGAGATGCCCTTTGCTCAGCCCCTGTCCTGGGTACCCCTGATTACAGAAAGCCCTTCTCCCTTTACACTCACGAAAGGGAGGGGTGCGCTTTATCTGTCCTGACCCAGGCCATCGGTCCTAAGCAACGACCGTGCGCTTACTTCTCTGCCACTCTTGACCCTGTCGCCAGAGCCTTGCCTGCCTGCCTTCGAGCTGTAGCTGCTGCTGCAGTCTCTATCCGACAGAGTGAGGGGATTGTACTCTCGAATTCCCTCACGGTACTGGTACCCCATGCAGTCGACACCCTCCTGAACCAAACCAAGACGCAACATCTGACGAGTGCACGACTGACTGGATACGAACTAACCTTGCTTGCCCCCCATATCACCCTGAAAAGATGCACCACACTGAACCCAGCAACTCTGTTACCCTTGCCAGAGAACGACCCCAATGTGCACCCCGTACATGACTGCGTGACTCTTACGGACGAACAGACCAGGAGTAGGGTCGATCTCAGAGACACAGCTTTCCCTGACCCCGACGGGGAGTTGTGGGTGGACGGTTCTTGCATCAAACTCTCCGATGGTACCACTTCCGCTGCCTATGCAGTCACCACGGCTCGAACTGTAGTAGAAACAGCCCGCATCACCCAGCGATCTGCCCAGGCAGCGGAACTGATTGCTTTGACGAGAGCCTGCATCCTGGCAACAGGAACCACGGCGAACATTTACACCGACAGCCAGTATGCCTTCGGGGTGGTTCACCATTTTGGGCTCCTCTGGAGGGAGAGAGGATACTTGACCTCACACGGCACACCCATTCTGCACGGGGATTTAGTCTCCGCCTTAATCGAAGCTGTCCTCCTCCCCAACAAACTTGCCGTTATCAAATGCCAGGCACACAAGAAGGTGACAGACATCATTGGACAGGGAAATGCACTAGCCGACATCACCGCCCGAACGACAGCTGAAAATAGAACGACAACACGTATGTACGTGACCAGGTCACAAGCAGAAAACTGGACTGACGCCAAGGACACAATTAGAGACATACAAATGGCTAGCACACAACACGAATTGACTGAATGGGCACGGGTGGGATTGAAAGACGATGAAGGCTGCTGGCGGACAAAAGACACGAACAGATGGTTGCTACCTGATTCATACTTGATTCCCATATTATCCATGGCACACTCCCCAGCCCACATAGGATCAGCCCCCATGATCGAACTTGTCTCCAGGGTTTGGCACAATGACAAGATCCCAGATTCCGCCAAACGCCTGGTCCAACAATGCTTAATATGCCTGCAACACAACCCCGGGAAGGGAACTGTAGTACCCCGGGGGGGATTTGGGGTCCCAAACCACCCATTTGAAGTCCTGCAGATGGACTACATCCAGCTAGACAGATGCCAAGGCCTGAAATATGTACTTGTCGTGGTGTGCGCATTTAGCAAATGGGTGGAAGCATATCCAACCCGTGACAACACCGCTATGGCCACTGCAAAGGTCCTGTTAAAGGAGTTTTTCCCCCGTTATGGCCTCTGTCGTGTTTTATGGAGTGATAATGGCCCCCACTTCGTAGCCAACGTTATCCAGCTCATCCTAAATGGGCTGGGTATCAAACAGAAATTCCACGCAGTCTTCCACCCTCAATCTGCTGGGCTTGTCGAACGACACAACGCCACACTAAAGCTTAAACTGGCCAAAATAGTGGCTACGACGGGCCTGAAATGGCCAGACGCCCTCCCATTGGCATTGCTATCGATGCGCTCTACCCCCACCCGACATCACTTAACCCCTTATGAAGTTGTCTTCGGTCGACCCATGAGCGTCTGGTCTGCCCCGAAACCAACGTCCATTCATGACGTTCCGGATGTCCTAATGTCTGATTATCTGTACAAATTGACTGAAACTTTGTCTGTCCTTCATCAGCAGGTGCGGCAGGCCATCCCCGATGCTTCCAGGGGTCCGGGTCACGCCATCCAGCCGGGGGACTTCGTGCTGATCCGAAACTTTCAGCGATCAAAGAGTTTGGAACCCCGGTGGACGGGCCCCTGGCAAGTGCTGATCACCACTCGGACCGCACTTCGAGTGGAGGGGAAGAAACATTGGCTGCACGCCCATCACTGCAAAAAGGTCTCTCCAACCCTGGCCACGACAGACACCGTCAACACCCAAGAAGAGCTCCTGAACCAGGACCGACCATCGTTGAACTGCTATCCTGACACAGAGACACTTGAACTTTCAAAACATCCTGACCCCACTGTGCCATCTCGAGAAGGGTATTTCCTGCGGCGAAAGGAGGGAGCTTCGGCTAAGTAGGCCACGGACTAGGTTAAAGAATCTCAGAACGGTGACCCAAACTACCAAGGGTTACCTGGAGAGAAGCTAAAACTAAGTCTGTGGTCCTGCCCACTACCGAGCACCTTGAAGACGAAGATGATGGAAGCGCCAGATAAGAAGATGATGGAAGCGCCAAACAAGAAGCCGACTGAGACAACAGGAAATACCCACTACAGAAATCCGAGAACAGACAGACTCCATAGCTCAAAGACAATTGCACTCTTCATCGTAATCCTCCTCTGTTTTCTCCTCATGACTACGCTCTGGATTATGGAAGAACATGCACCTGCTCACGAAACATTCCTAACCACTGCTCAGCCTACCACCATGAAGGAACATTATCTAATTTCGCTCTCTCCTCAACTAAGAGAGAGGCGAAAGGAGTTTTGGAACAACTCTTTCGTGCAGCTACTTCACCAGCACAATCTTGCCACCAACGCCACCAACTGCTGGATCTGTGGGTTGCTACCCCATGCCACTGGACATTCAATACCATTCATCCCTTCACCCTTCTCCGTCCACGGCTCCTGCCTTGCCTGGCTGATCCTCCTGCAAGAGAGCTATACGGGAAATGCCACCTCCAGCAGAGCTGCAGCACATTCTTCTCATGGGGCCGGGCGAAACAAGACAAAGACACACTTCTGCCCGCTGACCCCCAGCGACTCAATCCAAATGGACATTCCGGCCAAAGAACGAATCGAAATGCAGGTGTTCAACAATCCAACCAGACCCACCTTCTCCTATCTGCGGAAACGAACGGCTGCCACTCTGACTGTGGCCCTGACGGTCATCAACGTCACAGGCCACATGTGTGTAGAAGGACTTGGGACACAGCTGGTGGGTCACAGCGCTTGCCGCTTTACCAGAACTTTGGACTCCACGGATCCACCTTCCTTTGTGTCATCCCCAAACATGTATTTCATCTGTGGCACGAAGGCCTACACCTGGCTCCCCAAAGGCTGGGGGGGCACTTGCTACATCTCCTTCGTCCTTCCTCCAACCTATGTGGCCCCAGCGAATCACCACAGACAAAAACGAGCCAAAGACGTTGAGCAAGCCGACTCAACAGGGGCACAGTTCCTCGATGCTATGAAAGGACTCGTCCCCCTCTGGGGCCCGATGGCAAACAGCCGTGCCATCCGACATTTGACTCAGGCAGTCGAGACAACCATGAACATCACAGCGGGCATCTTTGCCAACAACACTGCCGAGCTCCAAGCGGTCCGTTTGGTGGCTCTTCAGAACCGCCTCGTTCTAGATGTGGTTCTGGCGGACCGTGGAGGAGCATGCCGCATTATTGGGGCCAGCTGTTGTACATACATACCGGACAACTCACCCTCAGTGTACAAAGCCATCGAACATCTTCACAGACTCTCTTCGGAAGTTCACCAAGAGCAAGAAGAATGGTCGCTTGGTGGTTGGTTCTGGGACACCGTCAAAAGCTGGGGCTGGAGACTGCTCACCATTATCCTGATTCCCGTAGTTGTAATATGTGGCCTATGCTTAGGAATTCAATGTTTGCCACCTATGTGTTCTTTATGTGCGAGTTGTATTTTTCCCAAAACTGTGGACATTGGAAGCGAACATATGAGGGCATTATATGATACCGAAGTTAGGAATTTGATGAGAATTGACATTGAGTAAGCAAGTTGGCTAGATATGTTGAAAAGGGAGGACTGTTAAAAGTTAGGCTGAAAACCGTCAACATTATCGGCGCCCTCTTGCTCTCCTTAAACCTTTTGTGCGCGTAAAACAGCCGCCATTTTGGACACCATGGCTTCCCTGCTCTCGCCGAGAGCCAGCGCGTCTCTCTCTCTCCTAACTTCGCTGGCAACCCCCCTGCTTGCACCTGCCTTGAGTCATAAACCCCTCTTCGGCGCTGCTCTGTCCCAGGCCCTCATCCTGTTCCCAGCGCGACACCTCCCTGCTTCCCCGTCATGACCTCCGGCCCTTTTGATGCAAACCCTTTTCCCCGTGTGCCCGTTTGTCTTCCCCGTTCCCAGGCCGACACCTAGCTCTGCCGATACCAATCTCTTGCCCCTCCCCATACAATAGGAAGCTTCCCTCCTCAAAGGACCCCCGAGATGATCAAAGCCCCCCCATCCCACGAGATCCGATCGAAACCCGCACACTCCGTGAATCGGCGGAATACCCAGCTGCGCGATGATCATCACCTGTTGTGAACGGGGCGGGGACTTCCACTGTAGCCTTGCATGGGAACGGGCTGGGAAGGGGGGATTCTGAGGATGTCTTTCCGTACATCAAAGTATCAACGAGAATGTGTTACATGTAATAAAGTCATAAATGTGGATATAAGAGGCCAGGCCTCAGAAATACAGTTAGAGCACCTCAGAACGATACCTTCTGTCCGTTTTCGTTGTGTTCTCCTCCGGAGCGAATAAAAACCTTGTTTCCTGCCTTCCAGTCTCCAGCGCCTGCCTCTTCAATAGTTTAACTTCTTTGTGGGTTCAAGAGGCGACATCGCCGGGCAATAATTAAGGATCTTATATTCTGGTTGGTAGTGCCCCCCAGTTTGTATTTTTCCACACTGGGCACTGTATGTAATACAGCCTCAGGCATCTCTGCTACTCATCGAGAAGTACAAAGAACAATGAGGAGGTGAGCATTGCTTGAAGCCTACAATCATATTACCACCTCATCCCACAGTTGGCCATATCCCTTAAACACTCTCCGTCTGCTCTCTAATGCCTCACAGGGCAAGCTTGCTGCTCCTGTTGTGAGAGTACCTACATGGATGTATGTCAGAATTTATTATACAAAATAGTGTCTGCCCTTAATGTTGTGTCATAAGTATTGTTTAAAAAAGACAATATCATTGGGTGTCATTTTTCTTTTAATAACTCCAGCCAGGCAATATTTTGGAAAGAATATTTTGGAGAATATATTAATGGCAGACAATATTCATACAATGTTATTCTGGAACCACACCTATAGAATTGGTCCCACATCATCATAGTACCAGGTCACCAGTAGTGCATGCTTTCCTCATACACAGAGCTTCTGGGCATGGGCATCAGCAGTAAATGATGTCCTCCCATACACAAAAATTTACCACATGAGTGATAAAACTGCAAGCTTCCCACGCACACAAAAAAAAGATACCACATAACATGTGTATTTGTAAATCACATGTTCACCCAGAGGTCTCTTGGCGCTGAATAACCTTGATATTTATGTGTTTGTAAAAGTAATGTTGCAGATATGAATAAATAGATTTAAATTCTAAATAAACGTGTGAACAAATAGCATCTTCAGAGGATCTGGTGATATGTATTGTTGGAACTGGCCCTTCTTGCAGGGTCATCCTCAAACTTTTTGCTTCTTCCTCCCTTATTTTTCCTGACCTGTGGCTGTTGGCAATAGGACTCTGCGCACTTTACCACTGCTGATCAGTGCTAAAGTGCATATGCTCTCTGTGTAAATTGTATTTTATTGGTTATCCATGATTGGCATATTTGTATTACCAAGAAGTCCCTAGTAAAGTGCACCGAGTGTGCCAGGGCTGGTGATGACAAATGCTACTAGTGGGCCTGCAGCACTGATTGTGCCACCCACATGAGTAGCCCTAAAATGGTGTCTCAGGCCTGCCACCACAGTGCCTGTGTGCAGTCTGTGAACTACCATGTCCTTCTGGTCAGTGTCCCCACTGACCAGGCCTAACCCTTCCCTTTCTGTGCACATTAGTCACCCCTATGGAAGGCCCAAGGTATCCCCTTGTATGTGAAAGGTAGAGAATGTACCTGTGCAGGTGACATGCTCTGGTAGTGAATTACAGCCATTTTAGTTTTTCACTGCTGCAAGGCTATCTTGCTTCATAGGCTATCATGGGGGATGCTGGCTACAGTGGCTACCAGCATATCTTCCCATAGAAGCAAGATAGGACATAAAAGTCTGGTATCCCTGAACTCAGAATTTAATAACACATCTTTTAGGAAAGGTGGTTTTTAACTCCTGTGTTTGAGAATAGCACTTTTAGAAAGTTGCTGTTCTCTTGTCTGACCTTTCTGTGTGCCTTGGCCTGTTTGTGGATTGAATGTCTGGTTTGAGAGTGACAGGGGCTGGGGATTCCCCAGGAGGCTGACTGAGTCAGCCCTAGGCTGAATGACTACATTTGCAACTTGAGTGGTGGGAGGAGTTAGCACCTGGGCCTGAATAGGACTGTATCTCTGGTGGCCTTTGGAGATGGGCCCCCCCCCCTCTCCCAGTCACTCGGCAAAAAACCTCGGAGTGAGATGGGACGATAAAATGTCCTTTACATCCCATATCCAACAAGTGGCCGGATGCTGTCTGAGCAAGCTAAGAAACCTCCGAAAAATTCTTAGATTTCTACCGGAGAGCTGCAGGAAAACGGTCGTCCATGCAACTGTCACCTCACGGCTGGACTATGCCAATGGTTTGTACCTGGGCCTCCCACTATCCTGACTCACAAGCTACAGGTAGTTCAAAATGCGGCTGCGAGACTGTTACTGCGTATCCCTTTCAAGCAGTCAGTCTCTCCGCATCTTCAAACCCTGCATTGGCTGCCAGTGGCCAACCGTATAAAATTCAAAGCACTGACGCTTGCGTTCAGATCTTTACATGGCTCCTGCCCACATTACTTTAAAATACGCCTTTCAAAATACTCCCAAAGCCGCGTATTACGGTCTAATGACCGTGTCCAACTGGTCGTCCCACGAGCAAAAAAGGCCCGACTTGGTGGTCGAACCTTTTCAGCAAATGTCTCCGCTTTGTGGAACTCCATGCCACAAGCAATCCAACAGGCCCCATCCGAACCCTGTTTTAGGAAGATGCTAAAGACCTGGCTTTTCACCCAACCTCGCTAGTTCTCCCACCTTTGGCCCAGGTTTGCTGTGTTCTACTAGCGCCGGGACACCTCCTTGTGAGGTAGCTGTTCGCGCTGTATAAAATCCAGTATTATTATTATTATTATTACCCGCCCCCCACAGTGCTGGCTCCACCCCCTGTGGTGCGTCTGATGTCTCTGCCCTGCACTGTGAAAGAAGAGAAGGAATCATATCAACAAAGTACTCCAGGGCTGTGCTTTCCCTCCACAATGCTGGCTCCACCTCCTGCTGGGTGGCTGACACCCCTGCCCCTCTCTCTGAAAGGAAGGGAGAGGCCAGGAAAACAAAGTGCTCAAGAAACACCCAGAACTGGTTCAGACCGGGCTCAGGGCCCACTTGCACAAAGAGAACAAAGACTTTTAGGGGTATAAGTACAGGACCCCTGACAACAGAAAATTAGATCATCCTGGAATCAAGAAGGAACCTCTGCCAAGGAGAAAGCTGAAACTGAAGAAGGAAGATTGTCCAGCTGTTGCTCTGCTGGATTACCCTGCTGTTGCTTGGAGAGGGGAAGGACTTTGCTTTGTGCTGTGTCCCCTTGCTTGAAGGAATCTCCAAGGGCCTGAGAAGAGCTGGCTCCCTGTTCTGAAGTCTCAGGAACAAAAGGACTTCACCCCCATCTTCCCCTGAGCTCTACTGAGAGAGTTCTGTCCTTCCTGGAGTGCTTGGCCCATGTGTGGTGCCTCTGGAAGTTGTACCTGTGTTGGGAAGCTGGAAACTAAGCTTGAGAGACTTTGCTACAGAAAAATTATCGCATCGCTCGCTGCGGAGCGCATCCCTGACAGTGCGAGGAAATTCCCGGCGCTACGATAGTCGCGATCGTCGCAGCGCCTGTTGCCACTGTCAGAGCCGTCGCATCCTTCGCTTGCGGGATGCACCCGATCGATGCGGGAAGTCTAACATCGCTGCGAATGTCATCGCAGAGCCTGTCGTCGATGGGTGAGATCGCCGCACCGCCTGCTTGCTGACCACATCACGTCGCTGCGAGAGTCATCGCCGAAGCCAACACATCGAGGAACTGCGAGAGAGAAGATCACCGCTGGTCCGCGCTTCGTCGCCCTGGAGATCGTCGCACCTCTAAAGATCGTCGCATCGTGCCTTTGCGAGTGCAAACTTCCTACGGAACCTATGCACCGGACTCCATACAAGTGGCCTTCCTCCCCATACAGACCGGATTCATCGCAACACGCCCGCTGCTGTAGCGGGGCTGTCGCATCGCCTCCCCAGGGTCTCAGGAGCAACGCATCGCTTGTTTTCCGCCGCACCAGCTTCTGCTTTTGGAACTTTGTCGCAACTAAAGGTACTGTGAGCTAAAGGTGACGCAACTGTGAACTTTTCACGTAACTGTGAATTATTTTATCGCAACCCAAAGAATTTTATCGCAACCTAAAGAATTCTATCGCAACCTTAAGAACACTTTTGAAACAATATATTTTTGAATTGTGTATGTTGGATTTTTGTCGTTTTGGTCTTGTGTAGTTTAGATTAAATACCTTTATTTTTCTAAACTGTTGTGGAGTCAGTTTGTGGTGTTTTCACTGTGTTACTGTGAGTGTTGGTACAAATACTTTACACATTGCCTTCTGGTTAGCCTAGACTGCTCGTGCCTAGGGTGAGCAGGGGTTATCTCAGAGGGTTTCCTCCTTACCCTGACTAGAAGCAAGGGTCCCTCTTTGGACAGTGGTACCTACCCCTGCCAACTAGCGACCCCCATTTCTAATATGTATCCTTGTATTTACTGGTCTCGTTCTAATAACGCACACAAAGCAGGTGCAATTGGTATGTGCATTCACAGTTCCCCCATTTGTATTATCCGGGATGTTATGAAATGTCTGAGAGTGAGGTAGATGAAGGCTCGACCTCTGGCTCCAGCTCAGCAGAGGGCTGGGATGCATGAGGAGAAGGCAGGCAGAGTGACGGTGTCTGGTTGGGGAGTGGAACTGCATACGGCTGTTGAGGTAAGTTTGTCCTTGATTTTCTAGTGATTTGCAGTTGAACGTAAGCAATTTGAAGAAAGTGTATTTGTGGACAGGAAGTCAATGAAGGTCTTTGAGGTGTTTTGATATAGTGGTGCGAGGTAGGAGTTTGAGTGTGAGTCTCGAAGCTGCATTCTGTATCAGTTAGACCCTATTGGTGAGTTGGGCCAGAGATGCATTGCCATAGTCAAGCCCACTGGTGAAGAGGGCTTGCGTGATAGATCTGTTGTCGTACATGGAAAGCCACTTGAAGACTTTCCTCAGCATTTGAGGGTGTAGAAGCAGGTGGAGCCAACCAAATTGTTTTTATTGGTCATAGAGACAGTGTTCAATGCTCCAGCGAGATCTAGTAGGACCAGTGCTTCTGGGTCTTCTTTGTCCATGATGAAGCATATGTCATTGGTGGCATCAATGAAGGCTGTCTCTGTACAGTTGGAGAGCATGAAGCTGGATTGGAAACGGTCTAGTGATTGTCTGTTTTGAGGTATTAGGCTTCAGGACTTTGGCTGGGCATGGTAGGAGAGAGGAGGGCCTTTAGTTGATCAGGTGGTACACCAAAGCTTTTCGACAAGCAGTAGGGTGGTGGTTGTTTCCAGGGGTCTTAGAAGGTGCCAGTGGAGAGCAAAGCAAACACAAGGAGAGCAAGGCATTAAGGATGGGATTGAGAGCTATACAGACAGAGTTGAGCACTCTGGTGAAGATGTAGTGAGGATGGAGTACGATGGTTCTGGGCTTGATGGGTAGGTGCAGGTCTAAGTGAACGAGGGTGTGGTCTGTTCAAATGAGCGGGATGGGATTGTCCACAAAGATGTTGGGAAAGTTGGTGAAGGTGGGGTCAAAGAGGTGTCTGGCCATGTGGGTGAGGTAATTTACTCATTGGGTGAGTCCTACGATGTCGAGCTCCTCCTCAAGATTTGTGGATTTGGGGAGTCAGTCGGGTCCTCCAAGCAGAAGTTGAGATCACTGTGTAGGATGAAGGATATAGATGCAAGGGCCTGAGGGGCATGATGCCTGCGTGTGTGGCACTGGGGTTAGATCTTGGTCCGGGGAGGGTGTGAGAGTACTGCTCTTGTAAATATTGTGTGGTTTGAGCTGTTGATTTTGAAAGCCAAGTGTTCTAGCTGGTTACTGGTGTGAGGCGAAGTGATGAGCAGTTGAGTTCCTCGCTGTAGATAATCATGAAGACAATTCCAGGTCTGTTGGTTCTGTCCTGTCTTGCAATTATTAAACTGGGCAGTGCATCCATTGCTATGTGCATGGTAAATTCTGGATTCAGCCAGGTTTCAGTGAGGAAGTTGAGGTCAGAGAGAGGTCATGCAGAAGGTCTCAAACTTCTATGGCATCCATGCAAGAGAGCAGGTGTTAAGGAGAAGGTTGGTATGGGTAGGCAGTTTGTTGTGCATGGTGCAGGAGGCTCGGTGTCGCTGTGCATGTGATGTAGTGTCGGGGCAGTGAGTGAAGTTCAAAGGGGTGGGGAGAAGCGGCAGGTGGGGCAGGAGAGAGCACCTTCTGTTTGCATGGAGGAGGCCTTGGTGCAGTAGGGGGCAGGCATCGGTGGGTGAGGGCATGGATGGTATGGAGGGCTTCATCTGGGTAGTGTCTTGGGCTCGGGTGGGATGCTGGTGGGTCGGGGTCATGGCACTGAGCGTAGTTAGGGCGCAGACAGGTGCAGACATGTTTGCCTTTGCTGCACCTATGGCAACCATTAAGGCTTCTGGGAGGGGAAGGGAGAGGAACAGGCAGTGGGCGGGGCTCGCCACACTAGCAGCACTGAAACAGAAAGGCAGGTAAGGTTAGTGCAGGAAAGCAGAGCCAGGTACAAGGGGAAGAGGGGTGGAAAACGCCAAGAAGAAGCGGACGACAAGAGACAAGGGTAGTAGAAAGAGAAATTGAAGAGGCAAACATTGAGACAAAAACAAGTGGGAAAAAAGAGAAAGAAAATTAAGTAAACAAAAAAAGTGGTAATAGAAAAAGTGAAAAAAAGCGAGACACAAAAAGTGGCAAAAAGAAAAACAGTAGGAGACACAGAAAAAGAGGCAAAAACGTGGCTCAGAAGTGACTTTGCAGGTCCAAAATGGCCCGGGGTCTTCGTCGGAGGACTGCGAAAGGGGCCATGGGGGTGCTTGTGGGAGCGCAAGACTCAAGGAGAGGAGCAGATAGTCCGGCAGGGGCCAGGCCGCCTCCTTTTATGTGTAAATAGGATGTACACACTGGGGGCGCCCAGCCAAATGCATCTGCACTTTATGCGGATGTATTTACAGGTCTTGGAGAGAGTCAAAAAACAGCTCCTCATCCAATAGTTCACTGACACACAAGGTGGCACTAACTCAGCGCAGAGCAACGCACCTGTCTTTAGGCATTTGAAGGGCCAGAACGCAACGCATTTGACTAGTGCTATGTCATGTTGGTGGTGATAAATTAAGGCAGTGATTGCTTCAGACACCTTTACCAGAATATTATAGACACAATATTTTGGAGAATGATAAGTTTTCACAAGAACGTTTGTGCACATTTGTTGCGTGACATTTTGTTCTGGTAGTGATGTGCTCAGTTGTGTTTTTGCTGCATTTTTGTACTATTGTTGGGTTTTACTACAATTCTTCTGTAGCTCTGTTTTTGCCGCTTGCTCTGTTATATTTTCATTGTGCTGTTACGTGGCTTTGCATATGTTTCTTTGTTTGAGCTTCATAACAAGGGGTCTCTTAACAGGACACCTACGTGCTGAGGAACCACAGAGCGTGGGGTACCGTTGCCTCCTACTTGAGTGGGGTGTCATGACCACCTGCCAGTGAGATGACAACAAGACGGTGCCAAACCACACCGCAGGCGCCAGCTGGAATGTCAGCACACACAGCCGAGGCACACCTTTGGGCGCTACAATGCTTTTTCCACGAAGGGGAAGTCTACCATCTCTGTGGCAGGCGATGTACTTCCTCGTAGGCATGCCCTAACAGAGCCGAATAAAGTCACTGTTTCCTGCTTGAGCCACATAAAAAGGGGTCTTTCTGGCGCCCGGAGAGTGTGTCCTGAAAACATCCACGCAGGACAGGCACAGAGAGGGACGAGACCCCTGACTCACCCACCTGGAGAAGGAGAGGCAACATTCATGATGGATACACAGGAGCCCTCCAAGGAGTGTCCCTCGGCAGCAGCCCCTGGTCCTCCCGGTGCAAACGCCGCTTATCCACCGCCTGCTTACCAGCAGCCTGCCAATGCCTTCTACGGCCCGGCCGCCCACACTCAATACCCAGCCAGCCACCCGATGCAGAACACCGTCTACACCCAACATCCAGCCAGCCACCCGATGCAGAACACCATCTACACCCAATATCCTGCCGGCCACCAGATGCAGAACACCAGCTACACCCAATATCCAGCCGGCCACCCGATGCAGAACACCAGCGACACCCAATATCCAGCCGGGCACCCGATGCAGAACACCAGCTACACCCAATATCCGGCCGGACACCCGATGCAGAACACCGTGTACCCTGCCGGGCAGAATCTGGTGGTCACCACCCAGCCAATGACGATAGTGTCTACAACGCCGGCCTACACCTCGGACTATCTGGGCTACTCCATATTCACCATGCTGTGCTGCTGCCTGCCGCTCGGCATCGCGGCGCTGGTCTTCTCCTTACAGGTGCGTTTCTGAATCAGCATCTTTCGCACCTGGCGCTCACTGGCAGCAAGATGGCTGCCCGGAGGTAGAATCTTAGATGGGGGCTTCCGGTCAGGGCGCACGGGGCGGGTATCTGGGACTGCTTTTGAACTTTAAAGGGTGTTTGTTGCATGGGGGAGGGTCGAGATGCACTGATAATACCACTGTGTGGGAGCGGCAGGAATGGAGTAGGTGCGGCGTATTACGCTATATAGTTGATCTGAGAAATGTTTATTAGAAATACGAGTTTTTAAACGTGAGCGGGCAAACATTCTTGGCCCAGCCATGAAGGCAAGATGTAAATCAAGGGTCATGTATAGCATATATGTGGTTTAGATTCTTCTTCTATATATAAGAGACCAGTATTAGCATATTGAATCAGAGGTTTTTCTCCAGCACACATCCGGAATTCACTATGTGAAGATGCTCTCATATGTTATAATCAACAAAAGCGAGGCTCAAGTTTGCCTTGAATCACATCATTTGGTGAAGCTGGAAAGCCAGAATTGATCCCAGATGTTCCAGTTTCACCTTATGCATTTCAGCCACTACATGGGTGTCTCTTTTTGACATCAAACATTAATTCTTGGAGGATGAGATTAAAGTCTGAGTGACAGCTGAATTCACATTTTATTTCTGGCAGTTTTACATAGTATGAATGTTGCCCAAGGACACTTTTTAAGAGACAGATACCATGTTACATGTTTTTTTGTCAGCACAGGGAGATCTGCCTGAATTCACAGGCTATTGAGCCAAGCATGGGATTCAAACCAAGTTTCCCATGTTACACGGGAGGCTGTTGTTGTTGTGCCTCATCTCTTCTCCTGAACATTGGCTTGTTTTGGGTTGAGATTCCAAGAAGACCTCGAGCTGAGCACGAGCCAGGCATCTGGTTTGAGCTTTCAGTGGCTCGCTCACCTCTAGTACAATGGAGCAGTCAAGCCATGTCCTCACACCATTTACCGCTCTCATTCAACCCACTCAGCACAAAATTGTCACTGTAACAACCGCTTTCCGGCCAGACATAGTAACAATGGAGGAGTATGAGGCGAGCTTGAGCCATGTGTCTCACCTCAGGCAGCCATCAGTCAGAACCACTTGGATGCAATGTGAGCAATTATGCGCATTGAAGTAGCCAAAGGACAAGTTTAGTGGCTTACAAAAAAACGCCAAAATAAACATTTTAAGGCATATTTATTTAGTGCAAGCGAGACAGGGGAAAATCACATGCTTCATTGTCACTTCTATGGGGGTTCGAAGTATTGTAATCACATGGTGGTCGCAGCTTTCTTCTACGGGGTGTCTAGACTGATCTACGGGGTTGTATGACATTACAACGCGGGCTTTTACCCCGTATGCCATTACAACGCGGGGATTACAACGAAAGTCATTGCAACAACTTTCGCAGGAGGGTGCGGGATAGTGGAATAGTTTAATTTTCTATTCCAACTCCAGCACACGTTGACAGTAGGGAAGGTGTTGAATAGAAAATTAAACTATTCCCTATCCAACAGCGCCCTCTAGCGAAAGTCGTTGTGAACGACTTTCGTTGTAATCCCTGAGTTGTAATAGCAGTGCGGGGTAATCCCCACGTTGGTATGGCTGTTCCCCATCTATGGCCACCATTTTTTTTACAATACTTTGATCCCCTCACAAGTGACCATGAACCCTGTCTCGCTGGAACAAAATAAAAATGCCTTAAAATATTTCTTTGAACTGAAGAAGGTGCCCAGTGCAGGAGGACAGAAGATGTAGTATTGTGGTGGAAAGATACCCAAATAGCATTGCTTGCGTAGGTTTATGTATTTTTTTGTTGCAGAAGTTATTGGAGTGCTTTACATGAGCACAAGTTACGTTGCATTACAGTTCATTTTTGGTAGACATGGGAAGAATAAATGATTTGCCTGGAATCACAAGATGTTAAGCCGACATAGAGACTCGAACCACGGCTTCAAAGTCAGCAGCTTTGGCCCTTATGCCATATTGGGCCCCAGAATGATAGCAGTAGGGCAGAGAATGGATGGGCTCACTGACATACAAAATAGTCAAATGTGGTGAGCCACTCAGCATATCTACAATAAATAAGAGAAAGTTATACTATTTGCATATGTGCGTGTCATCACAAAACTGACTCGATTAAATATTTAATTTGATGGGTCGATAAGCGGAGCCTAATGGTTCTGTGCCAATCAGGTCTGAGGTGCTCAGCCAGTGCTGTGTAGGGGGCCGAGTATTAGAAAAGCACAGTGTGCTCAGCCCCAAGACAGAAATAAAGGGACAAAACTGTGGAATCGCAATGTTGTGAATGAGATTAGTTTAGAGTTCTGGACAGCAACATAGATACCTTGGATGTAAATGAATTAAATCATGCATTTAATGTCTGTCTCTGTTAGCCTACGTTGAGATGATAATGTCAGCATAGTTTAGTATATGGGACTCTGGGCCATATGTATCAAGATACCCATTTGCGATTCTCAAATATCGATTTTTAAGAAATCGCTATTAGAGAATCGCAAATGGGTATGTATGTACAAAATCACATTTTTTTTGCGATTCCTTAGAATTCCTTCATTGCGATTCGCAAATTGCAAATCGCAATTAAGGAATACTTTCCTATTCATTTCTATGGCCAGGAGGCCCATAGGAATGAAAGGGAAGTTATTCTCAATTTGCGATTCGCAATTTGCTAATCGCTAATTGAGAATAATTTCAAGGGTGCAGGGGTGTCCAAAGGACACCCTGTTGCACCCCTGAAATATGCATGGGTGCACATGTGGCGCACATACATGCCCTAAGGGCATGTATGTGCGTCACATGGCACTATGAAAAGTGCAAAAATGTGAATTTTTCAAGGAATTTGCAACTTACCACCAACTAGAAGTTGGTGGTTATTTGCGATTCCTTAAGGGCATTTTGCTAATTTTTTTTGCTACATACATTGCATTTAAGGAATCGCAAAATTTGCTATTCCTTAAATGCAATTTCAAAATAAGGTATCGCAAATTTTGCGATTCCTTATTTTGCACCAGTTTTGCTTCATACATTCCATTTAGCAAATTCGCATTCGCAAAGGTCGAAATTCTGCGAATTTCGGCCTTGCGATTGCGAATTTGCATGATACATATGGCCCAAAGTCCTGTGGGCCCCGATTCACAAAGGCAAAGTTACTTGTTTGTGTAAATTTACTCACACTGTAGTAACCTTGCTACTGTTTTGGCATTTACAAACTACAAGTTTAATTTTACAACTAGTACTAAAATTAAACTAATAGTTTGTGAATACCAACAAGTAGTAAAGAAACTACAGCAAGTGTAAACTTACACAAAAGTGTAAGTCTGTCTTTGTGAATCAGCCCTGCACAGTGGGTGATGCTGATTTGTGGGATGGCAATGATCTTTGGCGACCCTCAGCACAGCCTCCTACAAAATAGCACATAAAAAACAAAGTAATGCAAATGTCTTAACAGAATATCACAACACCTTCATATTGACCATCATGAAACTCTAAGCCCCAGCCTAAAAAAACACAGAGTGACTGCTCTATTGAATTTAAAGGGAAAAAAATCTCCACACCTGCTCTGGCTAAAAGCCTAAATAATCAAAGGTCTATGTTCTACGTTTCTAAAGCCTAAAACCAACTTTCTCGAGGACCAAATAAATGCAGCTACAAATTAAATTAGAAAAATGGTGTAGATATGGCAAACGTCTTTAACAACAGGCAACAGCAATGGACCATTTTGCATTCCCTAACTTACTCATCACAATACAATAAAACACACAAAATCAATAAGAAAATGCTGGAAAATGTAAACTTATAATATTAATATAAACAGTAAATATGTAGCTGCCTAAACATGGCGGGAATATTCCTGCAATAAAAGATCAAATCAAAGCATGGCAGTAGGTGGCCACCGTTCAATGGTTCCCTACATAGCTTATCATTGTTTTAAAGTTCTAACATGGCTGTCGTGATTAGAATCAATTTGTTTGCCATCTCGAAGCAGTAAAACAAAGATACACTATGCTCCAAACCGCTCCCAGATACTTACTCAGCATACATTGCGCTGGGCAGCCATCTAAGAATGTTATTGTGCTTTGTGTATCACTGTAAAAACGCAAGATGGCTCACATACTTTTTTAAATGTGGTAGCCTTGCTGGAATGAAAAAATACTGATACATGATGGGCAATACCTTTTCAAGATGGCTGCCCAGTTTAGACGCAGTGGCTGTGCAGGATTCGGCTCACTAGAGATAAAAGGGATGGTAGCACTTTCTGAGATGCTGCAGAATTCTCCAAGAAAGGGAAAGAATGGAAAGGAAAGATATATAAAAGGTGAAAATGAAAAATTAAAGTACTGGCCTACCAGATGAAGATGGTAGTATATCCTGCTACGGCAAGGTGTAAGACTATATTAACATTAAAAGGCATAAAAAAGGCAGACAAGGCAAACAAAATTATGTTTTTCTCTATTGTTTAACCTCGAAAGTTGGTTAAAAAAAGAACCTTTATTTTTTTTATTGCTTTTTAATATTAGCAGTTTAAGCCCCTCTGTTGCCTAGATAGAACATCCACATGTACAGTATATCCAGACTATGGAGATTCGCAGAACAGTATCCACATGTACAGTATATCCAGACTATGGAGAGCCACAGAAGATGTGGAAGGTCCCTCTTCTTCATCTCTTCTCTGTTTTGCCGCATTGAACTGGCGGAGTGACTTTTTCTAAAGTGTTTCAGCATGCCAGAGGTGTCCAATAAATATTGCTTGCCGGTTTTAAAGCTAAACGCTCTCTTGCATAAGTTGCAAGTCACAATTTTCGTGGATAACTTTTCTCCATGGGAATAGAAAAGAATTTCCACATTATACACTGAGGAGTGTCTCCTCTTCTCTGCTTCCTCATTCTGAGGCTTCTGATGTTTTATGTGGTCTCCTCCTGATGCTATAATAATGTCTGAGTAAAGTTAGTCCCATAAAAAACGTAGTAATGTCATTAATGCAGTGAGATCATAAGGAATGCAGTGTGCGTGGCTCAAGTTATGCTGTTCAGTGTAAAAAAAAATATATATATATATTTACCACTTAGCTACTTGCTATAGCCGATCCTGCATTCCCGAGGATACTCTGCACAGTCTACCTCCACGCCTCGCGGAACCCGCTGCGCGGGTCCCGCATCGCAGAGGGGCGCTCTTGTCTTTGTGTGGAAGCTGTTTGCTGGGGTTAAACAGGGGCAGAGGGCTGCGAGCGAAAGGGCTGGACTCCATATCCCAGGAGTCCCAGGAAGCCGCGCCCGCTCCACCTGGGCTGCTCTCCCTCCCCGCCCCGCCCCCAACGGACTGGTGATCAAATACCGGCTTGCCCTGCATCCTGAGGGACCACTTTGCTACTTGCTATTGCCGATCCTGCATTCCCGAGGATACTCTGCACAGTCTACCTCCACGCCTCGCGGAACCCGCATCGCGGGTCCCGCATCGCAGAGGGGCGCTCTTGTCTTTGTGTGGAAGCTGTTTGCTGGGGTTAAACAGGGGCAGAGGGCTGCGAGCGAAAGGGCTGGACTCCATATCCCAGGAGTCCCAGGAAGCCGCGCCCGCTCCACCTGGGCTGCTCTCCCTCCCCGCCCCGCCCCCAACGGACTGGTGATCAAATACCGGCTTGCCCTGCATCTCGAGGGACCACTTAGCTACTTGCTATAGCCGATCCTGCATTCCCGAGGATACTCTGCACAGTCTACCTCCACGCCTCGCGGAACCCGCTGCGCGGGTCCCGCATCGCAGAGGGGCGCTCTTGTCTTTGTGTGGAAGCTGTTTGCTGGGGTTAAACAGGGGCAGAGGGGTGCAAGCGAAAGGGCTGGACTCCATATCCCAGGAGTCCCAGGAAGCCGCGCCCGCTCCACCTGGGCTGCTCTCCCTCCCCGCCCCGCCCCCAACGGACTGGTGATCAAATACCGGCTTGCCCTGCATCTCGAGGGACCACTTAGCTACTTGCTATAGCCGATCCTGCATACCCGAGGATACTCTGCACAGTCTACCTCCACGCCTCGCGGAACCCGCTGCGCGGGTCCCGCATCGCAGAGGGGCGCTCTTGTCTTTGTGTGGAAGCTGTTTGCTGGGGTTAAACAGGGGCAGAGGGCTGCGAGCGAAAGGGCTGTACTCCATATCCCAGGAGTCCCAGGAAGCCGCGCCCGCTCCACCTGGGCTGCTCTCCCTCCCCGCCCCGCCCCCAACGGACTGGTGATCAAATACCGGCTTGCCCTGCATCTCGAGGGACCACTTAGCTACTTGCTATAGCCGATCCTGCATTCCCGAGGATACTCTGCACAGTCTACCTCCACGCCTCGCGGAACCCGCTGCGCGGGTCCCGCATCGCAGAGGGGTGCTCTTGTCTTTGTGTGGAAGCTGTTTGCTGGGGTTAAACAGGGGCAGAGGGCTGCGAGCGAAAGGGCTGGACTCCATATCCCAGGAGTCCCAGGAAGCCGCGCCCGCTCCACCTGGGCTGCTCTCCCTCCCCGCCCCGCCCCCAACAACCCACCTATCAAACCACAGTTATAACATAACGCGTGAATACCGCTGCGCGGGAGCTCGCCGGGAGAAGCCCGGGACAAGGGCGGGACTGTCTGTGGCCGTCAGGGGCCGAAGGAGGCCGGGCTGGGCCATACCCCTAACCTCTTACTTCCAACTTCCATTCTGACTAAGGTGATGCCTTCGCCGGCAGCATGTGAAACTCCACCAAGGGAGGGAGGCAGCAACACAGGGACGCTGGACAATTATTTTAAATCTGCCAAAGGAGATGGGGCCAAAGAAAACTCCCTAGAGAGACGTAGGGCGGAGCGACGGCGCTCCATTGAATCCATGAAGAGTAGATCCTTGACAGAAATGATCCCGTATCCTATCTCTCAAGAGGAAGGTACGCCCCCCAATAGCTTAAATCCCCCGCCTCTTGAGGATTTCCCCCTTTTACTTCGGGAAATTCCAAGCACCCCCGGTATATTGCCTAAAAAGATCACAGACACAGCTCCTCCCATGACATGCGCTACCCCAGTGAATCTGGTTACTCAAACTCCCGCTTTGAATATAAATAAGAAGAGCAAGTCAAAACCAAGTGTTGTGGTGGAGTTGCATAGGCCTCCACCTAGCAAACGCAGTAGGAAGTCAATGGGGGGGCGGGGGAAAACCAAACTATCCCACTTAGATTTTGGGAAAAAACATACAAACGTATTCCAATTTGGGAAGGATAATGAGACCGCGCCTATTGCTGTCCCCTCTAAAGTCCCAAGCTCTAACATAGCTATTATTAACAGCGATCCAGTGGCCAACACATCTAATACAAACCCCCCGCCCATATCTATAGGGGGTATAGAATTCCTATTCCGTTCCCTTCTCCAGCCCATTAGCGATAGCCTGAAAAAAGTCGAGATTAGGCTCACTCTACTAGAGACATCTCTCACTACCTTGAACACCTTAGTTAGTAAGCAATCCAAAAATGTGGGACCTTATCTCCCCGTAGGAAACCCTCCCAAAATAGGAGCCTCACAGGGTGCCAATAAAGTCCCCCCTCCGAGCGCGCCTACAGCTCCCCCCCTGCAGCCACTAATGGCTATTCCAGTCGAGGCACCGCGCAATAATTCATCTAGTAGGCCTTCACAATCAATAGTCTCTGCCCCTCAAAGCTCCCAGATAGGGACTAACGATGGCCACCAAGAAGCTGGCAGCGCCCTTGCATTCTCCCCAGGTCGGCCAGCCCCAAGACTACGGAGACCAGATCTCCCGCCAGAAGCTAATAGTCTAACAGTGGTACTAGCAGGCGCCCCCCATCTAAGAACAGGAGGACATGAAGATTACCAATCCCTAAAGAAAAAGGTCATTAAATGGCTAAATTGGAACCGACCCCTACCATCACACTTTAATAATGAGATCATTATGGTTAGAAGGGTCCCTTGGTTAGGGAGGTCCAGAAAAACAATAATAGGGGACTGTATTTTGGTAACTTTTAAAGATCCGGGCACTGTCTTGCATATTTGTGAAGGCGTAAATCGTTCACTGGATTCTACTATTCAGACCCTTCCAGTATCCTTCTTCTTCCCTCCTATTCGCATGCTCAATGATCCATCGCATGATGAATGGATAAGGGTGGAACATAGACGCAGACTCAAAGATTATGCACAACGCCCAAATCTTCAATTGCCGGACACACCCTATTTCCACTTCAACCGTTGTAATTGCTTGAACGGCTTGGATGGGGTTGATTGACTCTCCGCTCACAACTCAGTGCCCCGTGATAACGGCTCCCGCACACTTTTTGAGCCATTTTCCCCGACTGTTGGTAAAACTCCAGGACCACTGAATGATCCAGTGACTCCGGATAATGGCACCAGCGGACTTTTTGATCCATCTGTCCACAATGTTGACAATGCATCTGGAATACTGAATGAGCCGGTGCTTGTGGATAATGGCTCCTGTAGACTTCCTGAGCCACCTGCCCCTACCGTTGGTAATGCATCAGAACTCTTGATCGAAACAGTGTCTGAAACCATTCCCATCAACCCTTCTGGCACGGCAACTAACACCCCTGAACACTTGAGGTTAATTTGCTGGAATGTTGCTGGACTGGCCAATAAATTGGGTGACCCGGACTGGGCAAATTACATCGAGACTGGAGACGTATGTATGTTCCAGGAAACCTGGGCCAGAGAGGATTATGGTCACCAAGGCTACATGTCATTTTTCATTCCAGCTAGGTGGGAAGGCAAAGGCCGCCCATCAGGGGGGCTTACGACCTGGGTTGCATCTCATCTGGGCTGCGTGGCAACACGGCTGTCGGCTAACTCTGAAGACATCCTTGTGGTTTCATTATCCTGGCCTAACCAAGCTAAACTTGTGCTTATTAACATCTATTCCAGGCCAGTGGGAATTGCAAAGGAATCACCGACCATAGATGAACTCTCGAATTATATATCTGAATTACCGAGTGATTCATTTTATGTGGTGGGAGGGGATTTTAATTCCTGCTTTGAGCCACTACCTGGTCTTCTGGAGGGGTTATCATCGGAAGAAGAGGCCAGATGGGCAGTGCCCCTAGTGGAAGCTCCCCCCCGAAGGCTTGGACCCCACTAGCACTACAAATCACAGCCCTTACCCTAAAGTTTGGAATCAGAGCTTGTAAAGGGGGGAACGAAATCTGATATACCCGGTAAAACCACCTACAACAGACTGGGAAGAGAGTCTCGCCTGGATTATGTCCTGGCCCAAATAGTGAAGTGGCCGACAATACAGGACTTTAGGGTGACGGAGAGGACCGATAGTGACCACAATCCGCTTGAGCTTGACCTTGTCCACCCTGGTCCCCAAGCTCTCGCGATCAATGCGGAAGGGAACAAACCTGCTCTTCTCCTGGATAATAGCAGGAGAAGAATCAGGTGGGAGCACTTGGTTACAAGCAAGAACAAACTCCCCATGCTCTATGATGGGATAACTCCCATCTTGGAAACTGTGGGGAGCTTGGATACCGAGGCAAACAACAAAGATTCCCAGGCCAAATTGTACAAGGCTCACGAGGACCTTATAAAAGCTGCGGCCCCCCATCTCTCTTGTAGGTCACGAAAGCCAAGAGAGGTGCGGCAAGGCAAAATATCATGGTACAACTCAGCATGTAGAAGGGCAAAAGCAGATCTCCTCAGACTAATTAAGGAGGGGCTAGGGGGGGATAGCCTAAAACAAAGTAGGCGAGCCTACAAGAAACTTGTTGCCCACGCTAAGGCCGAATGGGAGGAAAATCAGTGGGAAGAACTCACTAAGGCCCTAGCGATCCAAAACCATCGTCTGTTTTGGAGGATAGTGAGCGGGGGGTCGGGGAACCTACAATCGGCATTAGAGCCCAACATTGCTCCAGGGGTGTGGCAGGCACACTTTCAGTCTTTATACAGCTCTGAGCCGGGAGAATCTCCTACTGTCACTGAGGCGGGCTAGCCGGGCTACGAGGGGGAGCCAATAACGCTGGGTGAGGTCACTGCTGCCATCTCAGGTCTGGCTTCTGGAAAGGCGCCGGGACTGGATGGCTTACCTGGGGATATGTTTAAGCAGGAGCCCACTGTCTGGGCGCCCTACCTCACTGCCCTTTTCAATGGAGTCCTTGGCGGCATGGAAATCCCTAGCACTTGGCTGGGGGCAGAGGTGGTCCCCATCTTCAAAAAGGGCTCGCCTCTGCTCCCAGCCAACTACAGACCCATCAGTTTAATAGACGTAGCACAGAAACTGTTTGGTAGGGTTTTGCTGAATCGGCTCCAAGATTGGATGGAGGAGGTGGGTGCCCTTAGTCCCTACCAGGCGGGATTCAGGAGGGGGGTATCCACAGTGGACCAGGTTTTCAGATTGAACCTTATCTATTGGAGGGCAGCAAAATTCGAGGGCGGTAGTCTGTACACAATTTTTGTGGACTTACGGGCCGCCTTCGATCTGGTGCCTAGGGGGAAACTTTGGAGCGTCCTGGCAGAGATGGGCGTTCCCCCGGACATCCTATTAATCTTACAGAGGCTGCACCACAATAATTACGCCCGAGTGAGGTGTGGGCGGACGGGGGAACTGACCGATAGATTCCCCGTTGGCCGGGGGGTAAGACAGGGTTGTGTGTTGGCACCGACCCTGTTTTGCCTCTTCGTCAACGGGGTAATCGCCCACCTGAATGCCACTGATTATACTGACGCCCCCAAATTGAATGGCAGCAGGGTGCCCGCAATTATGTTTGCGGACGACACCCTGCTGCTATCCAAAACCCCAATGGGGATACAGAGGATCCTCGATTCCTTTGTAGCCTTCTGCACTGACAGGGGGCTAGAAATCAACGCGGCAAAAACCAAATTCATGGTTTTGAACCCGAGCCAAAAACTGCGGCCGAATCCGCAACTGGGAGCTGTACGACTCGAGAGAGTAGCCACCTTTGAATATCTTGGTGTGACTCTTAACGAAACCATGTCTTGGGGATCCCACCAGACTAGGGCAAACCTCAAACTCACACAAACTACTGGGGGTATCGCCCGGATGATGACCGGCTCATCATACCGCCCATTGGGGGCACTAATCCAGATATACAAGGCCCAGGCTAGGGGAGCGATCATGTATGGGGCGGAATTGTGGGGTCATACACCTTGTCGGAGTCTGTCATTAACGGAAAATACGTTTATAAGACAGATAGCCGCACTTCCGCCCAGTACCCCGCTCCTCCCCTTGAGGCTTGATTTGGGCCTACGACCGCTAGCCGATGAAATAAGCCTGAGACCCATAGCCTTCTGGCGTAGGCTGTGGAGCAGTAATGACCTTGCAGAATACAGGGCGGAATTGGCCGAATTATTGAACCATCCAAAAGCGCTCCGCATCCCCTGGGTCAAAAACATCCAAGCCACTTGTATGGAATTAGGGCTCCCTGACTCATGAACGGAGCCGGCGAATGCCGCATTAAACATCTCCAAAAGGTACCTGGCTAATATATACCATGAACAAAAATTAGCTAGGGCCCAAGATATACAGGCAGAAGGGTCTCTATCTTTTGTGTTTTTGCAAAGCAAGGACCTTTATAGGTTTGAGAAGGTATTGGATCCTATTTCCCCTGTACTCGCTAGAAAGCTGTTTCTCCAATGGAGATACGGCACGCTGCCCTTCCGGTCCTTTACAAGCACTTGGTCATCATCCTCCACCACAAAGCAGTGTCCGGCCTGTGATGCCATGGAGGAAACTGACTTACATGTGGCTTTCTTCTGCCCAGCCTACAAGGTAGCTAGAAAATACTGGCTCCTCCCACTGATAAGGAATATGGGCTGCAGGGAATATGCACCAATGTATAGGATTCTAAAATCTGATGTCTCTGGCCCAACTGTTTTCGCATTAACAAAATTTTTTACCAAGGTTTGGCATACACGTAATCGTATTTTAAAGATGCTGGGTCCTTCTTAAAATTTTAGATGCATAGTTTTTAAAGCATTCTTTGTATATGCATTCCAATGGTTTTATCCCTTTATGAACTGATTTATTTGTGATGTATATGTGTATTGTTCATCTTTTATGGCCAAATGGCCGAAATAAAGATTCGAAAATGAAAATATATATATATATATATATATTCACTGAAAAAACCATAGGTTAGAGACCATATATAGTTAGGAATTAGCATTTAAAAAACCTTGAAAATTCACTGAAAAAACCATAGGTTATAGACCATATATAGTTAGGAATTAGCATTTAAAAAACCTTATTTTACTCACACAAAACCATTGAAATTCCATATATAGTTAGTTGCACTAACTATATATCGCGCACTTGCAATCCACTGCTGATGATGTCACATATTACATCATTCATGACATGGTCAGTGACATCACTGATGACATCACTGATGACATCTCAAATGACATCACTGATGACATCACCTAGCAGACAAGCGTCCGAGTTCCAAGGTGTCCCAGGGCCATTTCAGTGGACCAGGCCCAAAAAGGAAAGAGCCTGCCGCCATTTTGAGAGTCCTGTGGCAGCCGCCTATCGCTGCACCGCAAGAGTGGGCACAGTGTACCAAAAGCGGGCGGAATGGCAACTGAAACGGTAAAGGGGCGCCCCACTACAGACCGCCTCACCCCCCCCCCCCTGGGGCGCCCCACGCCGTTATTCGGAGCAGCATTGTAGGATACCAAAACCAGTGCGGCAACTTACTGGACATCACCTGGGTGCCATCCACATCTCAGCGCGTTCTGCTGCCTTGGGACTATTCGCACAACAGACCGCTACTGACGAGGCCTCCCCCCGCGACGCCCCACGCCGTTTTTCGGAGCTGCATTGTAGGATACCAAAAACCAGTGCGGCACCCAGGTAACATCACCTGGGTGCCGTCCAGAACTCAGCCCGTTGTGCTGCCTTGGGACTATTCGCACAAAAAATGTTTAAATGTATTTACTTTTTTTGTTGCGTTGTATATATTTATAAGTTATTAAAGTTTTATAATCCTACTACTTTGTTGGAGTGCTATATATTTTTAATGTGACACATAATTGTAAAAACTTTGATGTACAAAGAGGCATCCCTGGAATCTTCCGCTTCAGGCTCGGTCCCCTCCCCAATCACAATACAGGATGGTTTTCAGATAGTAGGAACGCGTGTGGTGTGACGGATCTCATCGGGTGGGGGCCTTGATCTACTGTAACTCCTTTGAAGAGGGGTGATTCTTTACAGCTGGGGCCACAAACTACATCTGCAGGGCTAGGTGATAGCCTGGGACCGGCCTGGACAATCGGACACATAGGAAGAGGAGTGTCAGAGGGTGCGGTAGTGAATAGGGCGAAAGGGAGGTGTCGAGCGGGCACAGGGTGTGATTCTCAAGGAAGAGCATCGCAGATGGGGGGAGGTTTATTGCCCATGCATAAGACAGAGAGCGGGGGTGACCAGTGCCTGGGGGAGATGCTTGCGAGGGTGGGGAGCCATGCTAAGGATCGACAGCGTGCAGAGAGTGGGTCTGGTCAAGGCATCTAAAATGGCTGCCGTGCACGACAAAAGTGTGGCATTTGAAAAAAGGCAAGATGGCGCAGACAATGTTTATCAACACTTCCTGATTTCCTTCGAATCGAACGTTAACAGACGTTATCTCTCCCACACTACCGGTCCCCCTGGGCTTAAACGCCGAGATAGTAGGGACTGCATCCCGTGGAGATAGGCCGAGACGTCACTCAGCAGAAAAAAAAAAAAATCAAAAAAAGTCTATAAACATACAATAAGTTAAAAGTCAATCATTCTTGTTTCCTTGTAGTACGCTCCCCAGTCCGCTTTCCGTTACGTGTACCGGGCGCACCCCACGAAAAAAAACGATTTTTTTATTTATTTTTTTGTGGCCCTTTTAAAGCCTCCACATCAAACCTAGGGGGTCAGGGAGGATCTACTATGCCCCCTTATGGTCATTTGCCCCTTCGCTTTGGCCTCCTCTTGTCTCTCGATCCTACCGAGAGACAAGATGGCGGCCGCTACGGACTGTTTGGAATGTTTACAGACACCGGAGAGCCAATCAGCTTCGCTTCGCAAAGCTTCGTAACGCGAAAAGTACGTGAAACGGATCGCTGCCCGGAGCGCTGTTACAGATATATATCTTTTTTTGAACGTTAATTTCTCAAAATCCACTGGAGCACATATATTGAGACCTAGCAAAGGCACATCGGGCTACCAGTCCCTACAATTTTGCCAAGTTTCGTGCAAATCCATTCAGCCGTTCGGGCTAAAAGTGAGGCCAACCGCCCTATGGAAATTAACATGGGAAAAACGCGTTTTGGGACCCCCTTTTTTCTCAGCCCCCCCTTGACAAACCCCCCCCAAATTTTCAGGGGCTGCTCAGAAACAAAATGTTCCATTTTCCTGAAAATTTCAGCCAATTCCGTCCACAAACGCCAAAGTTATTAGACATAGAATTTTCAAAAATCCCATAGAGAAAAAATCCTAACTATATATACCTACTGGCGACCGCCAGTAGGTAATATATATATATATATATATAACACTGAAAAGTGGTCTGTCACTCTGTCACAAGGATGGTGTCATCAGTGATGTCATGAGTGATGTCACTGACCATGTCATGAGTGATGTAATATGTGACGCCATCAGCAGTGCATTGCAGGCGTGCAAGTTATAGTGAGTCCAACTAACTAAAACTGGAATTTCAATGGTTTTATGTCAGCAAAATTTCCAGCTAACTATAACTGGTGTCAAACCTATGGTTTTTTCAGTGAATTTAATAGGTTTTTTAAATGCTAATTCCTAACTATAACTGGTGTGAAACCTATGTTTTTTTCAGTGAATTTCATAGGTTTTGTAAATGCTAATTCCTAACTATATATAGGTCCTCAAACCTATGTTTTTTTCAGTGAATATCAAAGGTTTTTTAATAGCAAATTTCTATAGCTATGATTTTTTTTTTTTTTTATAATGAATCCTATATTGTATATTTATGTAATACTATTTTTTTATGTATATTGTTCATGTTTATTTATTTATTTATTTTTTTGCCCTGGAGCGCTCCTGGTGCGCGTATCGGTGAGCACACCGGTAAGCGCAGTCTTGCAGCGCGCCTCGGTGCGCGTACCGCTGAGCGTCCCGTTAGCGCTATTGCCGCGAACAAAAACATCATCGTGACGTATCGCGTAGCCGCGAGATGCGTCTTATGACGCACGGCGTAAGCGCACCCGGAAGCGCCCGAGCGCATACGATCGCGCAACGTAAGCGCCCCTGGGCGCGCACCCAGGTGCGCCCCGGGGCGCGTAGCGTAAGCGCGTCGGTTCATGTGACCTGAAAATAACCCTTTTCATTGGTTCAGAGCAGTTTTTTTCCAAATGATGAAAGCCCTCACCTTTTTTCCTCATTCTTACTTTGTACTTTGACTGAGGAAGACCTGTTTACAGACCTGAGAAATGGCTACAGTAGCAGCAGCAGCAGGAGCATCTCAACCACCACCACCACCACAAGGACCACCACAACACCACAGTGGTGGTGAAGAAGAAGAAGAGGAGGAGGAGGAGGAGGAGGAGGAGGAGAGGCGGTTCCTGCCTGAAGACAATACACCCTATAAACCTAGGGAGCACTTTGTGTGGGAGTTTTTTCAAAATCCCAAGGGGACACAAGAAAGTCAACGCTCCCAAAGTGACATGTCTCATCTGTGGCACTGTACTTTCCAGGGGTACCGCTGCCAAAAAATATTCATTTGGGAACCATACGATGATGTGCCATATGCAACGCCGGCACCCAAACAACTATTCTGCTGCAGAGGTCAGAGAACTAATAAGAAACCCTCCCCAATCTTCCCCCAGCACCTCCAAAAGCAAACAACCCACTCCATCGGGTCCAGAGACAAGGGAGATGGTCCCAAATATCCAACCCCAGTTTGGAGATTACAAAATAGTTTGTATATTTTGCGGGACTACAATTTTCTATGGGGAGCAAAGTATAAAACTAATCAACCGTGCTGGAGACAACCACAACTGCAGAAAGAAACCTTAATCTTTTCCTGATTTTTTTTGCTCCAGTTGAGCCGTTTACAATTCCCTGTTTTTTGTTTGTCCCCATAAAAATTACAAAAAAATATAAAATTGTTCATAAAAGCCAAAAAATGTAAAAAAAATTCAAAAAAACAATAAAAAAACTATAAAACAACAAAAAGAATTAAAAAAACAGTTCTTTTTAGAACTACCTCCAATTTATAAAAAAATGCTAAATTTTTAAAAAACTCTGTCATTCTTTTTTCTCCAGGGTACGCTCCCCGGTACGCACCCCAGTGGGCGTACCGGGCGCATCCCCCGCGAAAATCGAAAAAAAAATGGCCCCCACATCAAACCTAGGGGGTCATGGGGGTCTACCGTGCCCCCTTTTGGTCATTTCCCCCTTTGTTTTTGCCACCTCTTGTGTCTCAATCCTACCGAGACACAAGATGGCGGCCGCTCCGGACTGTTTGGAATGTTGACAGACACCCGAGAGCCAATCAGCTCTCCGCTCGCGTACTCGCGTAGCGCGCTGGTGCGCGCCCCGGTGCGTGTACCGGGGCGCGCTTATAGATATATATATTTTTTTAACCTAAATTACTCAAAATCCACTGGAGCACATATCTTGAGACATAGCAAAGGCACATCGGGCTACCAGTCCCTACAATTTTGCCAAGTTTGTTGGAAATCCATTCAGCCGTTCGGGCTAAAAGTGAGTGCAACCGCCCTATGGAAATTAACATGGGGAAAACACGTTTTGGGACCCCCCTTTTATCTCGGCCCCTGCTTGAAGAATCCCCCCCAAACTTTCAGGGAAGGAGCGGAGTGGAGCTGGCCATTGTCTTGGAGAAATTCAGCCAATTCCGTCCATCAACGCCAAAGTTATTCCCAATAGAATGTTGCGGATTTCCTATGGAAACTAGGTCCTAACTATAACCACCTACTGGCGACCGCCAGTAGGTAATATGTATATGTATATATATACTTTCCATCAAAAGTGCCCAAAGCAATGGAAGCACACTGGACTTTCAAGAGAAACCTCATGGTTTATTTCCAAGGAAAGACATTTTACAGCATTCATGCAGAGTTTAAATCCGACGCGTTTCGAGGCTCCTGCCTCTTAGTCATGGATCATTAAAATGCACTTCGCCGATGGCTCTGACAACCTGCTTCATCTAAATGCCCCAGTGGGCCTCATTCATTACGTCAGTCTCTCAAAGCAGGCTGGAACTTGTAGTCAAGATCAGAGTTAATTTTAACCTGCAGTAGGCTCTGCTACGTACATTGCATTCAAATCCTTTATATATATATATATGCAAATCAGTCTGGCTGACAGTGCACTCTAAGTATCGGTGCTAGCGGTTGGGGGTAGACCAATTTCCCTCTCAGTTATATATCCACGTTTCAAAAAACCACTGCCCACCAGTCTTCAGTAGAATCCACAAGTTTATTCTATCATAGCAAACACTGTGTTTCAGCTCCAAGTCTTGCTCACCATCAGTGAGCACTTTGTCAAGTCACCTTTATATACATAACGCCTGTTCTGCCCATTATGAGGCATTTTGGGTCTTGTATTGCAATAATATACATGAGCCATAATGCATAAAACCTTAAACATTATTTCTTTCAAATAAGCAATTGGCTGTTTTAGGTCTGAATGTTTGTAACTAGTGAATCATACTGTTCATGAAGTGGCACAAAAAGGGCCAGGCTGAGCCGGCCAGCACCAACAAATCAGATGTCACCTCATTCAACATGCAGTACGGAGTGTACAGCAACCGGCTGCTGCCCAAGGTCCAGACCCTGGCTGGGCACATCTTTGAGTACATCTCTCGGGTGGGCCAGATCCCGGGGGTTTATTCATCAAGATATATATCTGTAAATATTATTGATTGTTTTGGAGAAGTGGTAACAGCCTGCCAGCTCTGTGTCTGTGCATCTGACACATTTTTGCCATCTGATGCCGAGCTGTGTTATTGCAGTTCCTAAAGCCTGAAAGTGTGTCATTCAGACGTGACTCCATTTTTGCTGCCAAGTCCCACACTGTGCACAGCACATTTTACGTCAAGCGTAAGTTTACGACCTATTGTATACTTTAGTATACATATATCTCTGTGGGCCAAATGCCATTCCTTGCTTCTCATTTGTTTGTTTGAATTTCCTTTAAAAATCCTTGCTAGTGGCCAGTCCTGCCTCTTTGTCCCTCCTTTTTCCTCCAAGGAGTAGGGACTTAATACAATATCATTGCGCTTTGTTCTGTTGATCTGCTCATGGGGGACTCTTTTATTATGCTTTCAACCTTGTGTTACACCGTGAGTGATCAGACCCATAGCTGCTTACATTTTATTGCAGCATTCATCCCTCCCAGTTCCTTCCATGTGGCTGACATTCTTTTGTATTCTTCACAAAGGAAGCTCCCAGTAGGGCTTGGAGTGCAAGCAAGTCATTACTGTGGAGTAAGTCTGCCTCCTTTTTTCCCCTCCAGAAACAGGCACAAAAGCACAGTGACAGCAATTCCGGGCCCCACAATTCTATAACTGGCATGGATTGCCTCTTTAACCGGTCCCTTAACCCCGCTCTGGCTTTCTTCGGACCAGCCAGCCGTGCCTTCTGGCTGCTGCAGCACTAAATCATGTATAAAGTTAAACCACTACTTAAACACAGTGCATTGTTTCAGTTCCATTAAATGAATGCTTCAAATTATACTTTAACATGCATGCTGCTTGTGTTTTTTCCTCCCCTCCAGAACCTGTGCATTAGCCCCACCTGGTACTGTGTTTGGCTGCTGGCTGAGGAGTTTAAAGTATCTCCTCATTGGTTTAGCGTACAGGCCAAAATGTTGCATTCTTGAAGTATGTCACCTGTAAAATGTGCATTTGAAAGTACTACATTAAATAAATGCAGAACAAGCGCGCAGAGCTGGCATAAGGGCGATTGAACTAGGCCTGTGTGGTAAATTCCGTTCCGCTCGCGGAATTTGGGTAATTTCGCGTTCCGCAGAGAATAGGTAATTGCCAAATATTCCACGATCCGCTGCTTCGCAAATTTTTATGCTAGTTCGCGCTTTCAAAATACCTGTTCGCAATATATTTCTCACCGAGCACACAAACAGTGTTCACGATCAGGAAAAACGCATTGTGAACGGGGGAAACAAGCAATTCCGCATGTTCGCAGAACTGTTGCGTGCTGGTGGAGATTTTTTACCGTTTGGCAGAGCTTTGCGTAGCACGACTACGCAAATTCCGCCCACCCCCAGATTCAACTAGGTACTGACTTTAGAGGGGCAATGTTTCTGAGTTAATTTTGCTTTTAAAAGCACTCGCTGACACATTCCTGGCCTCCAGCAATTTCCAGACAATACAAATGTCTAATGGAAGTAGGTTTGACTCATTGCAAGGAAGCGCAGAGGGTTAATATGCTGGCTGAAAAGAAAGTGTACCATGCAGATCACAAAGTGCATAACATTAAAATAGGTCAGTGGGTTACTGCTTTTCTGTTATATGCAGCTTATAAATTAAAATCCTAACATAGGACCGGGAATTTATAACTGTTATCAAACAACTGTATGCACACTGCAAAGTATAGATTAGAGCAGATATTAATGTTGCAAAAAGGTTTCATCTGGGTAGAAATAGATTTTTTTCATTTAAGAGAACCCCCAACTATGGTATTCTGTTTTCAATTCTGAGTTTGTGCTTCTGGGGCCCAAGCACTCTATAGCAATACTGCCTACCAATACGCATGACCTGCGAGACCTACACATTGTAGTCCTCTGTCTTATGTAAGGTTTCCTTTACACTAATTTTTACACTTATGATTGATTGTCTCTGTGTAATTTGTGTGGGATGCAAAGTGCTCTGGCACCCTACACTTACCTAAGTGGCACTTTCTAACTAATTAAATGCATCTGAAAGTTAGTGGTTATGGAGCCGTAAGGGACAATGTTATAGGGCAGTGGTGGTGAGGGAATTTGCATCATTCGGCCTTACCGCAACATCACTTCAGCACCACCTCAGCATCAGCACAGGACCATCTCCTCATCAGTGCACCACCACTAGTGCAGCACCAACTCAGTATCAGGGCAGCACCACGTCACTACCAGCGCAGCACCACCTTAACATCAGCACTGCACTATTTCAGCTTTAGCACAGCACCATCTCAGCATCATTGCGCACCACCACCAATGCATCCCCACGTCAGCAGCAACTCAGCACCAACCCAGTGCCACTTCAGCATCAGCACACTACCACCTCTGCACAGCACCAACTCAACTTTACTGAGCACCATCTCAGCACCACCTCAGAACCTGTGCAGCACCACCACTTGGCCATCATTCAGCACCACCACAGCATCACCTCAGAACCTGTGCAGCACCACCACTTGGCCATCATTCAGCACCACCCCAGTATCACTCACCACCTCAGCAGATCATCATCACAACACAGCACCAAATCAGCATCACTCAGCACCATCGCAGCACCACCGCAGCACCACTACTTCAGGAAGACTCAGTGCCACAGCATCACTCAACACCACCTCAGCATTACTCGGCACCACTGCAGCACCACCCCCTCAGGAAGACTAGGTGCCACAGCATCACTCAGCACCACCTCAATAACACTGAAGGACATATTACAAGGGAAGTGGTGGAGTGAGGTGTCAGCCTTCAAGGCTTAACGCCTCACACCGCCACTTCAGAAAAGCAGGGCTGAACCGTATTTACAAGAATATGGTGAAGCCCTGTGTTTCCCTCTGCACTGGCTCTACACGTAGTAGCCTTGCACCAACACAGGCACCCTTGCACCAAGGTGCAAGGGTGTCTGCATTCAGGGAAAGATTGTTTATGTTTCCTTGTGTGCTGAAAACAGCAAAATGAGGAGAAATTGAACATCTCCTTGCGCCAGGGTAAGCTCATAGCAACACCCATTGCCCTCTCATTTCATGCTAAGCATGGTGTGAAAGGGGGCCTTATTTACTCGGCAGCGTTATGCTACATTAAGTGGCTTAACGAAGCCTTATAACGAAGGCGAAGCCCCTATCCCCAAAGAATCATTGTAAAAACTGATGTTCTCGTGGCAATCGGGGCCTGTAAATATGCCCCTCAGTATCACCTCAACAGCAGCACACCACTACCTCATCACCATTCAGCCCCACCTGAGTATCATTCAGCATCACCTGAGCATCACATCTGCACCAGCACACCACCACCTTAGGGCCACTTCAGCATTACTCAGCTCCACCTCCGTGTGCCTTCGGAATGTATTGTCTGTTGATTTTCTTCAAGTGTCCGTCCGCTGCTTGTGTTGTAATTCAGGTACTCTTTCTCAATCTCCACCCTACTATTGTTTATGTCCCTCTAATAATAACAAAAGAGAGCTATAACAAACAAGTATTAGACCAGGCAGGAAGAGGTTGCCAGCATTGCAAGGACAAAAAACTAGAAGACAGTTTTTGCTAATAATTTTTTTAATAAAGTCATTCAGTTGCACATAATGTCTCCTTTAAACTCCACTACATAACACTCCACAACACAAAATATCATTCCACATACTTGCATTCCATTACACACAGTTCCACTCCACATAATTCCAATACACTCAAAAGCACATAATTACTATCTACATAATATAACTGCACACCATACCACATAATTCCACTACACAAATCCACACCACACAATACCAAAACTAACAAGTCCAATGCAACCCACATGAATGGAGTACACCACATATATCCACTACAATACATAACACATAGATAAGAGACATTTACATTTACAATGACAATAGCTCCAAATATTTCCTTTTTTTTTAAACACACAGATCTAATGCTTAGCTCCTACCTATTTGTTCTTTTCCATCACCAAAAACACAAAGCTATAAACACAGTTCCTTGCCACTCAATTCAGCTCCACACATTTCCAATCCAAGCCACATAATTTTACACCAAACCACATTATACAACTCAACAGCACAAATGAACAACACACCACATACATCCAATCCACACAATTCCACAGTGTGCTGCAAAATTCAACAGCACAGCACATAATTAAACGGTATTACTTACCACTTCACAGCACACAATCCCACTCCACATACTGTCTCTACGCTGTTTTTTTTAATATAAACACAAAACTTATCTGACATACGTCAAGGCACGTTGCATGGGATTAACATAATTTTAACAGAAAGCAGATTCTCACCAATACAAATTATGACAAAAGGAATAGTAAATAAATGGAAATAATACCATTATACAAAGAGACTAGAGAGAAAAAAAAGGAAAATAAATCAAGGATAAGGGCATGAACATATTGCCCAAAAAAGTACAAACCAAATTTTGAGAATTATCCCCTTTCAATTATTAACCAATCTTTTACTGTAACCATCCCGCAATAGGAGCCCAAATTTTCCTTCCTTAATGTCTCTACATTGAATGCCAAATAATTGCTAACCATATATTTCCACAGCACACCATGCCACATAATGCAACTACACACGTCCACTCCAATCCAATTCTACAATTCCACAACACACAATTACACAACTAACTAATCCAATCCAACCCACTTAGTTCCACTACATAACACATAAGTAAAATGCATTTCCATTTACAATGCCAATAGCTCCAACCCAAACAAATGCAAGACCTATTGCATTTCCAATGCTTGTTTCAAGATGCTGCTGCCTTCAAAGCCCCTCCTTAGTTTCCTTTAAATTTGCTCACACTTCTGTGTGTGATCGTTCAAACCTTCTGGTGTGCAGTCTTTGCTTTCTCAAACTTGGGGTTTATTTCACAAAGAATCCCATTATCCACTGCTTTATGTTGCTCAGAAAAAACATGTTTCTAATGTCTCATAATTTGTGACCATCAAACATTCTCAGCATTTTCTACCGCTACGTCTTGATCTTAAAACAGTTAAAGGCATTACGAAACTCCAGTAAGTGACACAGCACAGTTAGCAACCAGCTGCTCTATTGTGTACTGATTCGCCTTACCTGACCTTTCAGAACTTTCGGCCTTCCCTGCAAGTTGCAGTGGTTGTTGAAATGTAATTCCCTTTAAGGCAGTCCCTGAGCACAAGGGTGTTTCCAAATATGGGTCCAGAGATTTTATATGACAAATTTTTTTCAATGGAAAATGGTTTCTCTTTGTCTCTTCAAAAAACGTATTACAGCCCCAATATTCACCAGAGAAACTCAAATCCTAAATATTATGGAACGTGTAGCGAGCAAGGAATGCTATGAACCAGAAGAATGCAGGATCCATAGACATAGCTTACATTGATGCAGAACACTGAAATATCCCGCAGACTTCACCTCAGTTGCCCAAACAGTCTCAGTTGTGAACATTTACAGCGCTAGGTGTGGAGAAGTGTGGCTCAGGGGTTAGATGCGGCAGACCCAGAAGCTGAGATCGGTCCTAGACCAGGGTTCAATTCCCCGCCTCGGCGGGTCTTGGGCTAAAAATTCCACGGACTCTATAATTCTCGCCCCGGTGCCTCCTCGACTCACGGGTTCACACTCTGCGACTCTGGGCAATAGCTTGCTTAATCTCCACAACGGTCCCTCGCGGCGGGATGCCTGACTTTCACCTTGTGGATTGCTATCTCACAGGGGAATATCAGGAAGGGTTTCCTAAGCAAGCGCCGGGAAACCCACTGCGGGTAGCTGTGCGCTATATAAGCTCAACTACATTTACATTTACATTTAGGTCTAAAAACGTATCACAACTATGTTCTAGATTCTACAGAACAGAGTCAGCCTAGTTTCATATAACTATGTTCTATGGGGTTTCCTCATTTAGTGGAAAGCATTTTAAAAGGGTATTATGTTGGGTTTGTTCTGAATGGCAACATATATGGAAAATCCAAAAGGGCGATGAAGTTCGATTTAGGGTTCGTATGAGGTTCTTGGGCTGTCTAGGGTTAGCGCCGTGCTTCTCACTGCTTCGGGACTAGCAGCCTGATTCATGAAGCAAAATTGCGCCCGCAATAGCTGCTAAAATGCTATTGCGGGCGCAACTTCCCTAATCGGCATTCATCAAGGAAATATCTAAAGCGCAAACAAAAAATAGCGAATTCGCAAATAGATTCTCAGATTCCCGGCAGGAGTGCGACAAACCACGGAATCTGGGAAAAAAATTGCGAATTCGCTATACAAGCGCAATCGGTATTCATGAAAATTCTCAAATAGCGAAAACCCCCAAAATCGCTGTTTGCGAGGCGCAAATTAAGGACAACCCAAAGCAGGTGGTAACCATAAAAGCCATTAGAATTTTTTTTTGAAAAACCGTTGGCCAATCAGGAACAGGTGCAGGCCTGACCAAACACACATAAGGAGATTCAGCAGCAGTTGGAGTCTCACAATGCCAGGAATGTACATGGTGGTCAGGCGGCGAAGACTACAGCGAGCAGCACGGAGGAGACGCAGAATACAGGACAGGATATTCCGCCAGCGGGTCACCCTGCTGGGCCAAACCAGGGAGCAGATATATGCAAAGTACCGCCTGAATGGGGAAATGATAATCCAGCTAATACAGGACCTTGACCCCCTGATGCAGCACCCAACAAGGCGGACCAATGCCGTGCCTACACATGTTCAGGTATTGTGTAGCCTGCACCTCCTGGCCTCTGGGAGCTTCCAGGGGATAGTAGCGGTTGCTGGGGGCATATCCCAGCCCACCATGTCACGCTGCCTCAGGAGTTTCGTTGACGCAATGCTTACCCAGCTACACCGACACATCAAATTTCCCACCAGCCTACAGGATCTGGACTTGACAAAGCTACAATTCTACAATGTGGCCCATTTCCCATCTGTGATAGGATGCATAGACTGTACCCACATCGCCATCTGCCCACCAGCTGCGACGGAGTACATGTACCGCAATCGCAAGTCCTACCACTCCCTTAACATACAGATGGTCTGCAATGCCAAGACATTCATAACGGACATTGTGGCCCAGTACCCAGGGAGTACCCATGACGCATTCATATTCCGGCACAGCGGCCTCCACACACGACTGGCCAGGGGAGACTTTGGGGAAGGACACCTACTTGGTAAGTACACTTTGTCAACAATGTCACATTGCAATGAAGTAGCTGCACAGCACAGGAACTCACCCTCTGCTCCTCTCATTCAGGTGACAGTGGCTACGCCCTCCGGGAATACCTCCTCACCCCATACCTCAACCCTGCAACACCACAGCAACGGCGGTACAATGTTGCTCACATACGGACAAGGAATTGTATAGAACGGACTTTTGGGCTACTGAAGAGCCGGTTTCGCATACTGCACAAGACAGGTGGGGCCATGTATTACAGTCCTGAATTGTGCTGCCGCATTGTGGCTGTCTGCGCAATACTCCATAACATTGCCACCAAGCGCAGGATACCTGTTGACATCTCTGGCAGTGAGTCGGAAGGGGACGACCGGCCACCTGCACATGGGCATCATGCACGCGGGGAGAACCCAGCTGAAGGCCACAGACGCAGCAACCACATCACTATGAACTGTTTCTAGTGAACCCTCTCCCCTCAACCAACATATCACAATTGCATGCAAAAGTTAATAATGACACTACGCCAATGTGTGCTGCCAAATTAAATCTTATTGTTTGAATCACAATAATGTTTCCAGTTGACATCCTTTCATTGCAAACAGTATTTCAGCATACTGCTGCGTCCAATACACAGGGCAGGCTTATGTTCAGCCTGTGCCTGTACAAGTACTATTCAGTCAGGTGCGCCGCCGGCGCGAAGCACCCAAGCGCCTCTCCGGCTCCTCCTCATCCACCGCACGTGTCCCTGCATTGGGCCTGGTGCTGCGTCTCAGCGCCCCTACGTGTGAGGCAGAGTGGCTGCTCACACTTGATGTCCCCTCACTGGCATCGTCACCCCCGACAGTGGCAGGTGCAGCAGGGTGAAGTGCCATCACGGCAGTGGTCAGGCCCTCAAGTACCCTGGCAACATCCTCGCAGCATTGAATGAGCAGCTGCTGCTGCGCCAGGCTATAACTATAACCACCTACTGGCGACCGCCAGTAGGTAATATGTATATGTATATATATACTTTCCATCAAAAGTGCCCAAAGCAATGGAAGCACACTGGACTTTCAAGAGAAACCTCACGGTTTATTTCCAAGGAAAGACATTTTACAGCATTCATGCAGAGTTTAAATCCGACGCGTTTCGAGGCTCCTGCCTCTTAGTCATGGATCATTAAAATGCACTTCGCCGATGGCTCTGACAACCTGCTTCATCTAAATGCCCCAGTGGGCCTCATTCATTACGTCAGTCTCTCAAAGCAGGCTGGAACTTGTAGTCAAGATCAGAGTTAATTTTAACCTGCAGTAGGCTCTGCTACGTACATTGCATTCAAATCCTTTATATATATATATGCAAATCAGTCTGGCTGTCAGTGCACTCTAAGTATCGGTGCTAGCGGTTGGGGGTAGACCAATTTCCCTCTCAGTTATATATCCACGTTTCAAAAAACCACTGCCCACCAGTCTTCAGTAGAATCCACAAGTTTATTCTATCATAGCAAACACTGTGTTTCAGCTCCAAGTCTTGCTCACCATCAGTGAGCACTTTGTCAAGTCACCTTTATATACATAACGCCTGTTCTGCCAATTATGAGGCATTTTGGGTCTTGTATTGCAATAATATGCATGAGCCATAATGCATAAAACCTTAAACATTATTTCTTTCAAATAAGCAATTGGCTGTTTTAGGTCTGAATGTTTGTAACTAGTGAATCATACTGTTCATGAAGTGGCACAAAAAGGGCCAGGCTGAGCCGGCCAGCACCAACAAATCAGATGTCACCTCATTCAACATGCAGTACGGAGTGTACAGCAACCGGCTGCTGCCCAAGGTCCAGACCCTGGCTGGGCACATCTTTGAGTACATCTCTCGGGTGGGCCAGATCCCGGGGGTTTATTCATCAAGATATATATCTATAAATATTATTGATTGTTTTGGAGAAGTGGTAACAGCCTGCCAGCTCTGTGTCTGTGCATCTGACACATTTTTGCCATCTGATGCCGAGCTGTGTTATTGCAGTTCCTAAAGACTGAAAGTGTGTCATTCAGACGTGACTCCATTTTTGCTGCCAAGTCCCACACTGTGCACAGCACTTTTTAGGTCAAGCGTAAGTTTACGACCTATTGTATACTTTAGTATACATATATCTCTGTGGGCCAAATGCCATTCCTTGCTTCTCATTTGTTTGTTTGAATTTCCTTTAAAAATCCTTGCTAGTGGCCAGTCCTGCCTCTTTGTCCCTCCTTTTTCCTCCAAGGAGTAGGGACTTAATACAATATCATTGCGCTTTGTTCTGTTGATCTGCTCATGGGGGACTTTTTTATTATGCTTTCAACCTTGTGTTACACCGTGAGTGATCAGACCCATAGCTGCTTACATTTTATTGCAGCATTCATCCCTCCCAGTTCCTTCCATGTGGCTGACATTCTTTTGTATTCTTCACAAAGGAAGCTCCCAGTAGGGCTTGGAGTGCAAGCAAGTCATTACTGTGGAGTAAGTCTGCCTCCTTTTTTCCCCTCCAGAAACAGGCACAAAAGCACAGTGACAGCAATTCTGGGCCCCACAATTCTACAACTGGCATGGATTGCCTCTTTAACCGGTCCCTTAACCCCGCCCTGGCTTTCTTCGGACCAGCCAGCCGTGCCTTCTGGCTGCTGCAGCACTAAATCATGTATAAAGTTAAACCACTACTTAAACACAGTGCATTGTTTCAGTTCCATTAAATGAATGCTTCAAATTATACTTTAACATGCATGCTGCTTGTGTTTTTTCCTCCCCTCCAGAACCTGTGCATTAGCCCCACCTGGTACTGTGTTTGGCTGCTGGCTGAGGAGTTTAAAGTATCTCCTCATTGGTTTAGCGTACAGGCCAAAATGTTGCATTCTTGAAGTATGTCACCTGTAAAATGTGCATTTGAAAGTACTACATTAAATAAATGCAGAACAAGCGCGCAGAGCTGGCATAAGGGCGATTGAACTAGGCCTGTGTGGTAAATTCCGTTCCGCTCGCGGAATTTGGGTAATTTCGCGTTCCGCAGAGAATAGGTAATTGCCAAATATTCCACGATCCGCTGCTTCGCAGATTTTTATGCTAGTTCGCGCTTTCAAAATACCTGTTCGCAATATATTTCTCACCGAGCACACAAACAGTGTTCACGATCAGGAAAAACGCATTGTGAACGGGGGAAACAAGCAATTCCGCATGTTCGCAGAACTGTTGCGTGCTGGTGGAGATTTTTTACCGTTTGGCAGAGCTTTGCGTAGCACGACTACGCAAATTCCGCCCACCCCCAGATTCAACTAGGTACTGACTTTAGAGGGGCAATGTTTCTGAGTTAATTTTGCTTTAAAAAGCACTCGCTGACACATTCCTGGCCTCCAGCAATTTCCAGACAATACAAATGTCTAATGGAAGTAGGTTTGACTCATTGCAAGGAAGCGCAGAGGGTTAATATGCTGGCTGAAAAGAAAGTGTACCATGCAGATCACAAAGTGCATAACATTAAAATAGGTCAGTGGGTTACTGCTTTTCTGTTATATGCAGCTTATAAATTAAAATCCTAACATAGGACTGGGAATTTTTAACTGTTATCAAACAACTGTATGCACACTGCAAAGTATAGATTAGAGCAGATATTAATGTTGCAAAAAGGTTTCATCTGGGTAGAAATAGATTTTTTTCATTTAAGAGAACCCCCAACTATGGTATTCTGTTTTCAATTCTGAGTTTGTGCTTCTGGGACCCAAGCACTCTATAGCAATACTGCCTACCAATACGCATGACCTGCGAGACCTACACATTGTAGTCCTCTGTCTTATGTAAGGTTTCCTTTACACTAATTTATACACTTATGATTGATTGTCTCTGTGTAATTTGTGTGTGATGCAAAGTGCTCTGGCACCCTACACTTACCTAAGTGGCACTTTCTAACTAATTAAATGCATCTGAAAGTTAGTGGTTATGGAGCCGTAAGGGACAATGTTATAGGGCAGTGGTGGTGAGGGAATTTGCATCATTCGGCCTTACCGCAACATCACTTCAGCACCACCTCAGCATCAGCACAGGACCATCTCCTCATCAGTGCACCACCACTAGTGCAGCACCAACTCAGTATCAGGGCAGCACCACGTCACTACCAGCACAGCACCACCTTAACATCAGCACTGCACTATTTCAGCTTTAGCACAGCACCATCTCAGCATCAATGCGCACCACCACCAATGCATCCCCACGTCAGCAGCAACTCAGCACCAACCCAGTGCCACTTCAGCATCAGCACACTACCACCTCTGCACAGCACCAACTCAACTTTACTGAGCACCATCTCAGCACCACCTCAGAACCTGTGCAGCACCACCACTTGGCCATCATTCAACACCACCACAGCATCACTCAGCACCACCTCAGAACCTGTGCAGCACCACCACTTGGCCATCATTCAGCACCACCCCAGTATCACTCACCACCTCAGCAGATCATCATCACAACACAGCACCAAATCAGCATCACTCAGCACCATCGCAGCACCACCGCAGCACCACTACTTCAGGAAGACTCAGTGCCACAGCATCACTCAACACCACCTCAGCATTACTCGGCACCACTGCAGCACCACCCCCTCAGGAAGACTAGGTGCCACAGCATCACTCAGCACCACCTCAATAACACTGAAGGACATATTACAAGGGAAGTGGTGGAGTGAGGTGTCAGCCTTCAAGGCTTAACGCCTCACACCGCCACTTCAGAAAAGCAGGGCTGAACCGTATTTACAAGAATATGGTGAAGCCCTGTGTTTCCCTCTGCACTGGCTCTACACGTAGTAGCCTTGCACCAACACAGGCACCCTTGCACCAAGGTGCAAGGGTGTCTGCATTCAGGGAAAGATTGTTTATGTTTCCTTGTGTGCTGAAAACAGCAAAATGAGGAGAAATTGAACATCTCCTTGCGCCAGGGTAAGCTCATAGCAACACCCATTGCCCTCTCATTTCATGCTAAGCATGGTGTGAAAGGGGGCCTTATTTACACGGCAGCGTTATGCTACATTAAGTGGCTTAACGAAGCCTTATAATGAAGGCGAAGCCCCTATCCCCAAAGAATCATTGTAAAAACTGATGTTCTCGTGGCAATCGGGGCCTGTAAATATGCCCCCCAGTATCACCTCAACACCAGCACACCACTACCTCATCACCATTCAGCCCCACCTGAGTATCATTCAGCATCACCTGAGCATCACATCTGCACCAGCACACCACCACCTTAGGGCCACTTCAGCATTACTCAGCTCCACCTCCGTGTGCCTTCGGAATGTATTGTCTGTTGATTTTCTTCAAGTGTCCGTCCGCTGCTTGTGTTGTAATTCAGGTACTCTTTCTCAATCTCCACCCTACTATTGTTTATGTCCCTCTAATAATAACAAAAGAAAGCTATAACAAACAAGTATTAGACCAGGCAGGAAGAGGTTGCCAGCATTGCAAGGACAAAAAACTAGAAGACAGTTTTTGCTAATAATTTTTTTAATAAAGTCATTCAGTTGCACATAATGTCTCCTTTAAACTCCACTACATAACACTCCACAACACAAAATATCATTCCACATACTTGCATTCCATTACACACAGTTCCACTCCACATAATTCCAATACACTCAAAAGCACATAATTACTATCTACATAATATAACTGCACACCATACCACATAATTCCACTACACAAATCCACACCACACAATACCAAAACTAACAAGTCCAATCCAACCCACATGAATGGAGTACACCACATATATCCACTACAATACATAACACATAGATAAGAGACATTTACATTTACAATGACAATAGCTCCAAATATTTCCTTTTTTTTTTAAACACACAGATCTAATGCTTAGCTCCTACCTATTTGTTCTTTTCCATCACCAAAAACACAAAGCTATAAACACAGTTCCTTGCCACTCAATTCAGCTCCACACATTTCCAATCCAAGCCACATAATTTTACACCAAACCACATTATACAACTCAACAGCACAAATGAACAACACACCACATACATCCAATCCGCACAATTCCACAGTGTGCTGCAAAATTCAACAGCACAGCACATAATTAAACGGTATTACTTACCACTTCACAGCACACAATCCCACTCCACATACTGTCTCTACGCTGTTTTTTTTTTATATAAACACAAAACTTATCTGACATACGTCAAGGCACGTTGCATGGGATTAACATAATTTTAACAGAAAGCAGATTCTCACCAATACAAATTATGACAAAAGGAATAGTAAATAAATGGAAATAATACCATTATACAAAGAGACTAGAGAGAAAAAAAAGGAAAATAAATCAAGGATAAGGGCCTGAACATATTGCCCAAAAAAGTACAAACCAAACTTTGAGAATTATCCCCTTTCAATTATTAACCAATCTTTTACTGTAACCATCCCGCAATAGGAGCCCAAATTTTCCTTCCTTAATGTCTCTACATTGAATGCCAAATAATTGCTAACCATATATTTCCACAGCACACCATGCCACATAATGCAACTACACACGTCCACTCCAATCCAATTCTACAATTCCACAACACACAATTACACAACTAACTAATCCAATCCAACCCACTTAGTTCCACTACATAACACATAAGTAAAATGCATTTCCATTTACAATGCCAATAGCTCCAACCCAAACAAATGCAAGACCTATTGCATTTCCAATGCTTGTTTCAAGATGCTGCTGCCTTCAAAGCCCCTCCTTAGTTTCCTTTAAATTTGCTCACACTTCTGTGTGTGATCGTTCAAACCTTCTGGCGTGCAGTCTTTGCTTTCTCAAACTTGGGGTTTATTTCACAAAGAATCCCATTATCCACTGCTTTATGTTGCTCAGAAAAAACATGTTTCTAATGTCTCATAATTTGTGACCATCAAACATTCTCAGCATTTTCTACCGCTACGTCTTGATCTTAAAACAGTTAAAGGCATTACGAAACTCCAGTAAGTGACCCAGCACAGTTAGCAACCAGCTGCTCTATTGTGTACTGATTCGCCTTACCTGACCTTTCAGAACTTTCGGCCTTCCCTGCAAGTTGCAGTGGTTGTTGAAATGTAATTCCCTTTAAGGCAGTCCCTGAGCACAAGGGTGTTTCCAAATATGGGTCCAGAGATTTTATATGACAAATTTTTTTCAATGGAAAATGGTTTCTCTTTGTCTCTTCAAAAAACGTATTACAGCCCCAATATTCACCAGAGAAACTCAAATCCTAAATATTATGGAACGTGTAGCGAGCAAGGAATGCTATGAACCAGAAGAATGCAGGATCCATAGACATAGCTTACATTGATGCAGAACACTGAAATATCCCGCAGACTTCACCTCAGTTGCCCAAACAGTCTCAGTTGTGAACATTTACAGCGCTAGGTGTGGAGAAGTGTGGCTCAGGGGTTAGATGCGGCAGACCCAGAAGATGAGATCGGTCCTGGACCAGGGTTCAATTCCCCGCCTCGGCGGGTCTTGGGCTAAAAATTCCACGGACTCTATCATTCTCGCCCCAGTGCCTCCTCGACTCACGGGTTTACACTCTGCGACTCTGGGCAATAGGTTGCTTAATCTCCACAACGGTCCCTCGTGGCGGGATGCCTGACTTTCACCTTGTGGATTGCTATCTCACAGGGGAATATCAGGAAGGGTTCCCTAAGCAAGCGCCGGGAAACCCACTGCGGGTAGCTGTGCGCTATATAAGCTCAACTACATTTACATTTAGGTCTAAAAACGTATCACAACTATGTTCTAGATTCTACAGAACAGAGTCAGCCTAGTTTCATATAACTATGTTCTATGGGGTTTCCTCATTTAGTGGAAAGCATTTTAAAAGGGTATTATGTTGGGTTTGTTCTGAATGGCAACATATATGGAAAATCCAAAAGGGCGATGAAGTTCGATTTAGGGTTCGTATGAGGTTCTTGGGCTGTCTAGGGTTAGCGCCGTGCTTCTCACTGCTTCGGGACTAGCAGCCTAATTCATGAAGCAAAATTGCGCCCGCAATAGCTGCTAAAATGCTATTGCGGGTGCAACTTCCCTAATCGGCATTCATCAAGGAAATATCTAAAGCGCAAACAAAAAATAGCGAATTCGCAAATAGATTCTCAGATTCCCGGCAGGAGTGCGACAAACCACGGAATCTGAGAAAAAAATTGCGAATTCGCTATACAAGCGCAATCGGTATTCATGAAAATTCTCAAATAGCGAAAACCCCCAAAATCGCTGTTTGCGAGGCGCAAATTAAGGACAACCCAAAGCAGGTGGTAACCATAAAAGCCATTAGAATTTTTTTTTGAAAAACCGTTGGCCAATCAGGAACAGGTGCAGGCCTGACCAAACACACATAAGGAGATTCAGCAGCAGTTGGAGTCTCACAATGCCAGGAATGTACATGGTGGTCAGGCGGCGAAGGCTACAGCGAGCAGCACGGAGGAGACGCAGAATACAGGACAGGATATTCCGCCAGCGGGTCACCCTGCTGGGCCAAACCAGGGAGCAGATATATGCAAAGTACCGCCTGAATGGGGAAATGATAATCCAGCTAATACAGGACCTTGACCCCCTGATGCAGCACCCAACAAGGCGGACCAATGCCGTGCCTACACATGTTCAGGTATTGTGTAGCCTGCACCTCCTGGCCTCTGGGAGCTTCCAGGGGATAGTAGCGGTTGCTGGGGGCATATCCCAGCCCACCATGTCACGCTGCCTCAGGAGTTTCGTTGACGCAATGCTTACCCAGCTACACCGACACATCAAATTTCCCACCAGCCTACAGGATCTGGACTTAACAAAGCTACAATTCTACAATGTGGCCCATTTCCCATCTGTGATAGGATGCATAGACTGTACCCACATCGCCATCTGCCCACCAGCTGCGACGGAGTACATGTACCGCAATCGCAAGTCCTACCACTCCCTTAACATACAGATGGTCTGCAATGCCAAGACATTCATAACGGACATTGTGGCCCAGTACCCAGGGAGTACCCATGACGCATTCATATTCCGGCACAGCGGCCTCCACACACGACTGGCCAGGGGAGACTTTGGGGAAGGACACCTACTTGGTAAGTACACTTTGTCAACAATGTCACATTGCAATGAAGTAGCTGCACAGCACAGGAACTCACCCTCTGCTCCTCTCATTCAGGTGACAGTGGCTACGCCCTCCGGGAATACCTCCTCACCCCATACCTCAACCCTGCAACACCACAGCAACGGCGGTACAATGTTGCTCACATACAGACAAGGAATTGTATAGAACTGACTTTTGGGCTACTGAAGAGCCGGTTTCGCATACTGCACAAGACAGGTGGGGCCATGTATTACAGTCCTGAATTGTGCTGCCGCATTGTGGCTGTCTGCGCAATACTCCATAACATTGCCACCAAGCGCAGGATACCTGTTGACATCTCTGGCAGTGAGTCGGAAGGGGACGACCGGCCACCTGCACATGGGCATCATGCACGCGGGGAGAACCCAGCTGAAAGCCACAGACGCCGCAACCACATCACTATGAACTGTTTCTAGTGAACCCTCTCCCCTCAACCAACATATCACAATTGCATGCAAAAGTTAATAATGACACTACGCCAATGTGTGCTGCCAAATTAAATCTTATTGTTTGAATCACAATAATGTTTCCAGTTGACATCCTTTCATTGCAAACAGTATTTCAGCATACTGCTGCGTCCAATACACAGGGCAGGCTTATGTTCAGCCTGTGCCTGTACAAGTACTATTCAGTCAGGTGCGCCGCCGGCGCGAAGCACCCAAGCGCCTCTCCGGCTCCTCCTCATCCACCGCACGTGTCCCTGCATTGGGCCTGGTGCTGCGTCTCAGCGCCCCTACGTGTGAGGCAGAGTGGCTGCTCACACTTGATGTCCCCTCACTGGCATCGTCACCCCCGACAGTGGCAGGTACAGCAGGGTGAAGTGCCATCACGGCAGTGGTCAGGCCCTCAAGTACCCTGGCAACATCCTCGCAGCATTGAATGAGCAGCTGCTGCTGCGCCAGGCACCGGCGCGATAGCTGCGAGGTGGTATTGCCAATCACATAGTTAGACCGGGTGTAAGCCGTCAGCCGGGTCAGTAGCTGACGGTGGCGGCGGCAGTCCGTGTTGCGCTGTTTAATCATTGCAGCTGTGTTGGCCTCCATGGCTGCAGTCAAGCGGGTCATCCCCTCCCCCACACCTGCCATGGCTGCCGTCATGCGGTCCATCCGGTCCCCCACCCCTGCCACATTGCGGCCAATGTTATGCAGCTGCAGCTGTATGGCCCCTTGCCGGCTTGCCTGCAGCTGGTGAATCCGGAGCATGCGACGTTCGACACTCATGCTCGGCAGCCGCTGTCCATTCCCCCTCCTGGTGCTGGGATCATTGGTCTGCAGGCGAGCCCTGCCACGCCTGCTCTGCTGGCCTGCCACAGTGGGTGGCCGCTGTGTCGCTGCTGTCGCGGGACCTGATGTTGGTGCGCCAGCTGCTGGTGGTGTCAAGCTAGGCATTGCTGGTGCGGCAGAGGCTGGAGGCACAGTGGTAGTGGGCCGGGCTGCAGGTCTTGGTGCAGCGGCAGAGGCTGGAGGCACAGTGGTAGTGGGCCGGGCTGCAGGTCTTGGTGCAGCGGTAGAGGCTGGAGGCACAGTGGTAGTGGGCCGGGCTGCAGGTGTTGTTGCAGCGGCAGGGGCTGGAGGCACAGTTGTAGTGGGCCGGGCTGCAGGTGTTGTTGCTGCGGCAGGGGCTGGAGGCACAGTGGTAGTGGGCCGGGCTGCAGGTGTTGTTGCTGCGGCAGACGCAGGAGGCTGTGTGTGTAACAGCACCTCCTCGTAATCCTGTGCATCCTCATCTATGTGCAGCCTCTCGCTGTTGCTGCTGTCAGCGCCACCTGTGAGGGGAAGTGGACGTACATTAGTTGCATGTATCTGTCACACGTGCAGTTGCTACATGCATGCTGGGTGACATTCCCTGACTGCCTATAGCATTGCGTACTTTTGGCTCTGTCTGGCTGCATTGGGGTACTTGTACATTGTGGCCACACTACATGTCCCACAATGCTTTAGGGCATTAACTGATGTGCATCGATGGCATGATTTTGGAACATTATGGGAGGCTATAGGGTCATGGCCATTCATAGGGGACAGGGTCGCAGTCGCATGACACTTACCTTGGCTCTCTTGGGTGGGGCGGGATGAGTCCATTTGGGTGACTCCAATGCACGCCTCTTCCTCCAGCGTGTCCTCAACGCGATCCTCCAGGGGGGTGTTTGGAGGGACTGTGGGTCCTCCCCCTCCAGTGCCCAGGGACTTTCCCAGCCTCTCGGCGACCCTCTCCTTGGCACGACCTCGGAGGTCGTACCACCTTTTCTTCAGGTCATCCAGTGATCCAGACACACCTTTTAAACCTCTGACATCTGAGGAGTTGCACTCTTTTCCGAATCTAACATCTGAAAGCCTTGGCAAACTGGCTTGCCAAGTGAGGTCGGGGTCCCCAGCGGATCCGCTCTGTCCGGCTGTGTTCAAAGACCTAGCTGTGCATGACATCTCACCGCTATGTTCTTTGATCAATACGTCGCTTACATCCGTCGCTTACATGGCCTGTTTCCACACAAGTGGAAACAGGCCATGGTCCGGTCTATTCTCAAGAAGCCTAGCCTGGATGGTAGCAAGCCCGAAAGTTATCGGCCAATTTCACTTCTGCCGTGGCCTGCCAAGGTGACTGAGTCGCATGTCAACGCGGTCCTCTCGGAACATCTACACCAAGCCGATATCCTTGATATGACGCAGAATGGGTTTGGGCAGGTCATAGCACGGAGACGGCTCTGCTGTATATGGTGGAGCATTTGCGCTCCGTGCTTGATGCGGGTCAAACGGTGGCGCTGGTGCTATTAGATCTGAGCGCCGCCTTTGACACCGTATCACACCCCATCCTTCTGCGTCGTTTAGAGGAGGCTGGTGTCACCGGCATCGCTCTCCAATGGTTCCGGTCTTTTTTAGCCAATCGGACCTTCAGCGTGACCGTCCCTCCGTACCAGTCCAAATACCATCTGTTGGATCTGGGGGTCCCCCAAGGCTCCTCGCTAAGTCCTACGTTGTTTAATCTATACGTAAGGCCGCTAGCTGAGGTTGTCCGGCAATGGGGTATGACAATGGTGTCATACGCCGATGATACCCAGCTAGCGGTCACGATCAGCGGGGATGCCGATGTGGATGCACCCAGATTCCAACAAGGACTGCGGGCGGTCGCTGGCTGGATGACGTCCAACTGTCTCCAGCTGAACGCCAGTAAGACCGAGGTCATGATTTTTGGCAGACAACCGGAACTTTGGGGAGGGAGATGGTGGCCAGGGGATTTGGGTCTTACACCTACCCCAGTCTCTGAGCTTAAAAAGCTCGGGTATGGTTGGATCCTTCCCTTACGTTTGCCTGCCATACCAAACGTACGGCGGCCTGTTGTTTTGGCATTCTACGGGGGCTCCGTCCTGTGCTTAAGTTTTTTGATGCCGCCACCAGGCAACTCGTGATCCAAGCCACTGTCTTCTCTAGGCTGGATTATGCGAGTTCCCTACTGGTAGGCCTGAACCAGGCAGAAATTGGACGCCTGCAGCGGATCCAGAATGCCGCTGCGAGATCGGTGGTAGGATTACCTAGATCATGCCCCACTTCCAGTACCCTGCGCTCGCTGCACTGGCTCCCGATGGCTCAGCGGATTCAGTTCAAGGTCCTCTGTGTTGCCTATAAAATACTCAAGGGGTCTCCGGCCATGATTTTGTCCAAACTTCTGGTTCCTTATATTCCAGCGCGAGCTTTAAGATCTGCTGATTTAGAACTGGCTGTTGTTCCTCGCTTTAAGCGCAGTAGAGCTGGCGGACGTTCCTTCCAAGTCCGTGCGGCGGTGCTTTGGAACTCCCTTCCCCCGGCGATTCGCGCCCTTAGGGACCTGTTTTCCTTTCGCCGTGCGGTGAAAACCTTCTTGTTCCCTTAGTTTTAAATTCTCTGTGTGTTGTCGCGTTGTGTTGTGCTGCTACCTTGTCGCGGTGCCAGGACGCTCCTTTGCTGGAGCATCTGTGCGCCTAATAAAAGTGCATAACATAACATAACATAACATCTGCCGGCCACACCCACTGAGTTCACTGCGGCCGCTATCCTGAGCCAGATCCTGCGCCTCTCCTGCTCGGGCACCCTCCTTGAGTCTTTCCCGAAAGGTTTGGAGTGGTTCTCCACCATCCCCAAATGCGATGCAGTGCGTGCAACAAAATTTGTTTTATTTATTTATATGTTTACTTACCTGTTAAAGTCCGTAATCCATATATTACTACCACCCACCCTGCCCCTCCCCCTCCCTACATCACCGGCCTGCAGTTACACCTTCCACCGGCCGTGGCGGTGATACACCCACTGACAAACCCAGTCACCGACCCATACAGACACTCACACACCCTTTATCAAAGGTTACAGGGACATTATACGTAGGAAATCGAAATAAAAATGTATATATATATATATTTACATTTATAACATGTTCAGTGACATCACCGATGAAATCTCAAATGACATCACTGATGGGATTACTGATGACATCCAATGAGTGTAAGTATTTTCCTAGAGTTTATTATTGATAAACATATATATTAAGCTACAAAAAAAGTCAAAGTAGTATACTAGGTGATACTACTCCTAACATATACTATTTGAGTGGCTGTGTGACTGTGTGTATATCCGTGTGTGAGTGGGTGTGTGAGTGGCTGTATGGGTGTGTGAGAGGGTGTGTGAGTAGCTGTTCATGTGTAGAAGTGAGTGTGTGAGTAGCTGTGTGGTTGAGACTTACCTCCTCTTCTATCACTGTCCGAAATGATGCCGCCATGGTGTAGAGTGAAGGTTCAGCTGCATCTGCCAAACACCCAACGTGTTTTCTTGCAGACCAGTGGTCTCAGCCTGCCAGGGTTAGAGAGACAGGAATATGTTCAGGCCTATCATCTACACCAATAACCGCAATAATGTTGGTGATAAAGGAAACCTGAACTGTTGAACAGAGGAGCATATTGAAGCCAGTGAGATAATTTGAGCTAACTACTACATCTGAGCTTAATCCTTCCTAGATCAATAAAAGGGTGGGGACTGTAAGAGTGGGAATCTCATTAATACAGGGTAAAGAGGACCAGGGTCCGCGGACTCGATAATTCTCACCCTGGTGCCTACTCTAACCAGGGATCACACTCGGCAACTCTGGGCATTAGCTTGCCTCATCTCTACAATGGCCCCCCACATTCGTCGGGGATGCCTGGTTTCACCTTGGAGATACCCAGTAGGGACCATCTCACAGGGATAGCCAGGACGGGTTCCCCAGCGGTCTACAGTGCCACGACGCCTCAGGGCAGCAGTGCGCTTTACAAGACCACATACATTACATTACATTACATTACAATACACTGGAAGGGAAGGGGTTGTAGTGACTCACTATAGAACATAATGTTCTGCAACACTGTATGTTGCTTTTTTTAAACTGTGCAGTATTACGTTCTGCTCTGCGATTAAATGTAGGTCCTTTTCCATAGAGACAAGCAACCTTACATGTCTGTTGGGTGATTGTAGAGTTCTGAGCTCTTGCTCCCCACACTACGTCCCTGAGAAGCCAGTATCTGCCAACCCTAACTAAACACCTGAGATTCAAGAGTGGAAAATGTGGGACTTGGCCCAGTTTGCAGAAACCTTTTAGGTAAGGCTATGGGACGCTAGTGGACAATAATCTCATGGTTGAGAACCATTTACCCATGTATTCATTGTGCACCCCGAGATCCCCAAGTGGGTTCTGAAATGCGTCACTCTTCTGCCATCAAACCACACTTACAAACACCGCTCGAGGGTGCTGGGTTGCACAAGTGCCAAGCGGCCCATGTGACATGTGAATCATTCAGCCAATCCTGGCTTGTTGTGTACCCTTAACATGGAGTTCACTGTAGTGTGACTACAGGTTTCATTGGTTAATGACACCACCATCTAAATTATCGTAGAAGGGAAGACTTATATAATCATATTTCTAGATGTTGTGGCCTATTGATTTAACAAAAATGAATGTACATCTGAGTACACCACCTAGATTCAGAGAGGCTTTGGGATTTTCCTGAACACTAGTGAGTGTGCGAGTTAGTGAGTGGGTGAGTGAGAGAGTGTGTGAGTAAATGAGCAAGTATGAATCTTGATATAACTTGCACCACAGATGAAACCATCTCTTGTCCTGCCCCAACGGAAACTCAATTTTGGGCATGTAACCGAAATTCTTTTAGTCGAATTAGCCATTGTTCGAGAGATCAAAATGAACGAATTTGGCAGGAAGAGCATGCTGGGCTAATTCATAGTTTTAATTTTCGAATATGGCCAAACATCTATGGAGGCAAGTGTTTAATCTGTAAAAAAAACATAAGTGACAGGGCTCTCGTTAGGAGGCCATTGCAGCTTGCACCACTCATCACCCCTGCTATACTGCCTATAATAGTAACAGCAAAACTACTAACCTTCACACTCTTCCAAGTGTGAGAACTCGGACTATTTAAGGCCTCCAAAGGTATAAGGATTGCTTGGAAAGTAGGTAAAAAATATTTTTTATGTGTATTGAACTAATGATTACCTAGTGTTGTGAGCATCTCTAAATTAGCCAGACAGCGCCACCTTGTGGCAGACTGCCACAACGCCAGTGTGGACAATTAAGTGCCGGCGCCGAGCACCGGAAACCACCCGTACAAATGAAGCACTGATGATGAAGGGATGCTGGTCGATTAGTTAAAGCATCTGGAAAATGTTTGCATGCACATATACGCTGCCCAGCTCCCTAGGGACTTCTTTACAGCTCTACTGTATTTTCTGTCTTTCAGGCACGTGAGGCCAATAATCGCGGCGACGCTGTTCAGGCGCATAGCAGTTCCCGTACGGCACTGACGATCAACAATGTGGCTCTCGGACTTGGAATCGCCATTACAGTCTCATGGGTCGCATATGTTATATACTTGAATGTTGCAGTGCGAAAATACGTCGTAAACTACGGTTACTCGAGTGGCTGACTAGTCAAAAATTATGTATTTTTTTAGATTGCATAATTAGTGATGAAATATCGATTTGAAGTCATTTTTTGACAGGATTTGCTTACATATCTCTGTGTTTTCATATTTCCAATGCTCTTCTTCCATACTTTCAATATACTGTATAGTGTTTTATTTATATTCTTATAACGTGATTAGTGTTTCTTCAAGACTTATTTTAGTGATTTTCAATGGATTGAGTTGACGTATCCCGTGTTGACCTATCCCGGGGAACTGAAATAAGGAATGTCTTTAATTATGTCATAAGTACTGTCCTTTGAGCTCATCAGTGATGTCATCAATGATGTTTTTGAGATGCTGTCAGTGATGCCATGTGTTAGACCATGAACAGTACTTAGTGGGGTCGAGATATTGTTTACTGCACTATAAGTGCCGAATCTCAGTGGGTTTTAGATTTCGCCTTTCAACTATTGTTTTAAATTGTATGTCATTTAAATGTCATTTACCATGCTCCTTGAGAGGACTAAAGCACTAAAACATAACATCACTTGAAATGAAGGGGCATATTATCAAGGACCGGTGTTAAAATTATCGCCGTTTTATCGGCAGGAAACTGTCGATAAAACGGTGATAATGAGCTTGATAATATGCTCTTGTTGATTCCCATAGAAGCCCATGATAACACAAGAACATGGGTGTAATGTTGGCTTTCTAGTTGTTCTACCTATGTCATCAAATAGAATGTTACCACACAAGATGTCTGATTGGAATCTTATGTTCTGAGGAGAGAGTCAGTTGGGAGCTGAGGATTGAGCTGACTGGTTACAGCACCTGGTGGGGATTTACCTTGGAATTACTCTTACTATCTTGAACTACCACCTCATGTCAACTTAATTAATAAATACATCTTTCCACAAGAACCTACGTGACCTGATCATCATTTAACAACACTACAATTGGCGACGTTTTGGACTTCTTTCTTCATATTTACAAGCAACTGAAACAAGAACTTTCTTCAAACAAGGTAACCAATTAAATTTCTCCTTCTTCAAGCAACTCTTAGCAAACTGGCACGTTATAAATCCCCACCAGTGACCATTCCACTCTTATGGTCGTCCTCCAACTAATCTGCCAGTCCCTGCTTTCTAAAATCTTAAGTTATCTACTGCTGCACCCGGTTTAAAAGTTGCTCCACCAGATTTAAAAAACTAGTTCACCTGTTTGAAAAGTGACTGCACCTGATTTAATAACTTTTGCACCTAATTTATGAGCCTACTTATTTGTATGGAAAACAACAATGGTCCCTGGCAGCAAGACAAATAATTGCAAATGAATATAGACTCAGTCAGTTCTATATTATGGAAGACATGCCCAGCCGGGCAGAGGTCCTCAAAATTTATATTTAAATCAAAGTTTTACAAAACACAATAACACCTTCAACAATTCACGTGCGTGGGGCACAACCTGTACCCAGCCACAACAATACACGAACAACATACATAAAAGGGCTTGTAAGGCAAAATCAACAAACTCTGAAAAGTTCAAATTTAGACAGAGAATTTCTTATAGGTACTATTACACATTTTTTGTAACAAGTAATATCACAGGTATATGGTACACAATGGGTCGACGACGTTTCGGACCCCTTGCTAAATGATGGGGTCCATCATCAGGACAAAACAATGGTTGCCTTTTTAGTTTAAAAGCCTCTTTTGCCTAAAAAGAAGACTTATTTGTAAGCCTACTTGACATTCAAGTCCCTGATTTATAAGGCTATAACTTTAACTTGTAAACTGCTACACCTTAAAATAAGCCTGAGTTACTTTTCCAAATTGCGGTTTTTCTCAGTTTAGGAGTCCTAAAGTTAGGACTCTTAACTTTACTACTACTAAATTGAGAAAAATCCTAATTTTAAGACTTTCGGTATTCACAGAAGGTATTTAGAAGTCCTAAAGTTAGGAGTCCTAACTTTACTACTACTAAATTGAGAAAAATCCTAATTTTAAGACTACGGTATTCACAGAAGGCATTTAGGAGTCTTAAAGTTAGGACTCCTAACTTCTTTGAATACCAAAATGAGTAAGTGCCTTCTGTGATTATGAAAATGGTAGTAAGTTTAGGATTTTGTCTTAAGTTAGTTCTGTGAATCGGTCCCATTGAGTGGACTCAGACAATGATGCTTAATAGCGCCCCTGCCATCTTCCCTCCCGATGCAGAGCTGCTATATTCATTCTGAAAAATTCACATTATTCACGTAGCTGAATATACATCTCTTAAACTTTTTGATATATGCAGATATAATTCTGGAGTCAACACCGGTATATAATAAATTGTTTGAGTGATTAAAAACAAATAGCCTAAAATTAAATGCTCTAAAAAGTAAATCAATGATAATTACTAAGCAAACTATTTCAAAAATGCCTAAGAGGCATATTAGGAGTGAATCAATAGAAGGAGTAGCTGTGTTGTGTAAATATATATCTGGGTCCTTAATCTCAGGGTCTGGTTTTGTGGCACGAACAGGGAATTTGCTGTTAAAACTGTAAATGAAGCTGAGAATACTGCATCTTGCCTTATGGCTTAGAATATCAATCTACTAATATAATGAATAAATGCATTAATAAGGGAATACTTTCGTGGCATTTCCTGTCTTCCATGGTGTATCATTGTAGTGAAGCATTACAGTTCGACTTGGGATAACTGATTTAAAATATGGGCTTTGGGCACTGTTACTCAGGACTTGGTATCAATTATCTGAGCGTCTTCGGAAAATTATTCATTTATTGATTTGTGACTCGTTAAAACAAGCCATCAAAACAGACAGGGCAATTAGTGTTTGTTATGACAATAAAATAATGAATTATTAGACTGGACAATGTACCAGCAGACTGCCGGCTAGTGGGAAGTAGCATGCCCTCTGGACCCAGGAAGTATAAGTGTTGTCCTAGCTGGCCACTAAGCAGGGACCATCCATCTGGAAGGGGTGCATAACAGCTGGCAGAAACAAGCATTGGTAAATGCATTAGTTTTGTCCTATGTGATTAATAATAAGTTGTCTGTTGTTGCAAGTTGTAGCTTGCTGAGTAGTTGTACAAATGACTACGCACCTCGTTGCATGGCTGTGTAAAAACACACATAAGAAGCTTGAGAATGGCTTGTGGTTTATTGTATCATGCCTGGCCGGAGAACCTATGGCAGTAAATCCTGTGTAGTTTTATAGCCTCCAAGCAGCGGGTCATGTCTTAACAGCCTAGATGTGCATTCACTATAAAGCACTAACCTTACGAGGTAAAGTTGGTTTCTGCGATTCCTAGTCACCGAGCAATCAGCGCGTGCTCTTTGGGGACAGTGGTTTCTAACATGTTAATCAAGCCTTGGACATGCCCTGCCCGCTTCTCATAAGGTAGTCACATCACAGGGTCTCTCACATTCACTGGGTTCTCTTTATCTTTGGGAACGAATACAGTGGCTTGTGAAAGTTATGCTTATGATTTACTGGTGAGCAGAATTTTTTTATATGTAAAATAATATAGCTCACAAACTGGTAAACACTATTGGTTTGAACCGATGGGACACCTAGGTTTGCTCTGCCAAACCATTGCGATTTTCCGTACTGAAAACATCAACAGCTGCTATTGTTTTCAAAGACTCTCAGAGGGGCAGATCTACATGAAAGTGCTGCAGCGTGGCACCTCAAGCCCTTTGGCTGCGCCACGCTGCAGCACTTTCATATACATATTTACAAGAATATGTTGCATTCCCGTGCTCTCCCCTATGCTGATGCCCAAACAGCTGCCAAGCGCCGGTGCAGGCACCCTTGCAGCATGGTGCAAGGATGCCTGCGCCATGGGGAGATTGTTTTTGTGCAGCAAGGGACACCTTCCTGCACAAAACCCATCACTAAAGGCTTTTTCCTCTTTGAAAGTGTGCAGCACGCATTGATAGAGGAAAACACGAGGAGAAATGAAAACATTTCTCCTCGTTGCGCCTCCCTATGCCACCTCTAGGGTGGCTTAGCATTCAGACGCATCTTCCGATTTACGATTTCTCGTAAATCTGGAGCTGAATCTTGTTCCATGGGTGTTGTGTGGGAACACCCACAGCAACACCATGGAACGCTCCATCAACACAAAGTTCTGTGTATGAATGGGTCGTCATTACAAGGAGAGGAAAAGTCACGCAGGGTGGCTTATCCTGGTCTTGTAAATATGGAGGAGCTCCCTGCGCAAACAGTACATCACGAAAGTGACGTACTGGTGATACAGACCTTGAAGAAGCTGACATAAACGCTGATTTAATGGCAAGCGCTTCTTGCAATTTCACATTTGTATACTCTATGAGATGAGAAGCTGCTTCCAAATGATATGTGAATAAATACCTTCATCAGACATCAGACATCGGTTGAACTGGGGCTGCTATTTTCCTGTTTCTTGACACCTTGCTTAGAGGCACATTAACTGCTCAAAGCCTAACAAAGGCGGTGGCAGATGCCTGGAGGCCAGTGGGAAGCCAGCTCTGCTCCTTTTCTCAAGAAATGCTCCAATAGCTCAGGAATTAGTGTGAAGAAACCCTTAAAAAGAGTTCTGTATTGTATGGAGTTGCCAAACACTCCTTCTTGTTATGTCCGCTGTTGGAGAAAGGGAAAGAATCTCACTGAAATAGCGTACCTCATAATCTTTCAATGTCAGAAATGATAATGGCTAATCATTTAAAGACGTCAACAAAACTAGCTAGCAGATCTGAGAGGGAGTCAAGCAACCGTGCACCAGTAGGGTGTTGCTCACAATACTGTGTAATTTACGCATGTAATCAAACCAAACACAGTGGGTGCTGGGGGGACCGGCAAACAGTGCTGTTCATGGCACCGGCTGTGTCACTTAGCGTCAGTGTTGTAGTGTCGCGGTCTAGTCTCCCTGCGTCACGTTACCCGCGAGGAGTTATCGCGATACGGACGTATCGTGGGGAACGGACGAGGATTGCCTACCGCATCTGGCGGAGAAGGACCGCTCTCCCCTTCCTCACTGGAAATAAATAAATAATACTGTTGCACAGCATCACAGGCCTCCGCTCATCCTTTTGGTGGGTCTTATCAGTAAATCTCACAGGGGCGACGAGATACATCGACCCGCGCGCTGCACGACTGAATCCAAGTAGGGGAGAGCCGGAGCCTATCATGGAGGGGGGGACACACAGATCTCTCTGTGCTCTACCTCGCCCCCACTTCAGGCAACAGCCCCAACACAAGGCAGTGTCGGCGGGGGCCTGGCGTGGTGCATGGACAACGCCCAGCCAAGTCTCGGCCAGCACAGTCTTGGCGCGCATTTCGGCACTGGTTGCAAGGGGGCAGCCACCACCAAGCCTCATTCCATTAGGGGCTGGCCAAACAGCAACACAGTAGGAGGCTTATGAGGAAACCACACTCAGGCACCAGGATCAGTCACCACCAGGCCCATTCCTACAAGTCCTAACCACAGCACAGCCTGGGACACAAGGGGAAACAACACCAGGTCTTGAAGCACAGGGAGCTCATTGATATGGGGCTGGCCGGGCGCTAGGAACATCGCCTCCAGGCATCTCCTCACAAGGACTCACCCTCCCCACAGTCCTTCCAGAGAGCCGCGCTCCCAGCTACATTTTAGCAATATAAAGGACCACAAGGGCCTTCTGCGCCCTGAGCCACCGCAAGGACACACGGCTGCCTCACCCACCAGCACTAGTGACTCCCGGATGCGGCACGGGGCCACATACAACACATAAAGAGGTGCCCTCTCAGCCTATGCAGGGGGTGCACCCCCTCCAAGCCAGCAATAGTCCCTGGGGCCTTACGTGTATCGTACAGTGCCACCGCTGTCCTCATCACACACACAGACCTTCTCCTTATCAACCCAGTGCCCTTCCTGCCGAAACCCAGTGAGCCAACCATGAAATGGGCTGATTGGAAGAGGTACTTCCTTAATTACCTCTCAGTGTTGGAAAACGAAGGTGAGGAAGAATTCTCAAGCAAACGGTGGAAGAAGATCCTGTTACACAACCTTGGACCAGAGGGCCTGCACGTTTACTATCTGGTAAAGAAGACCAAGGCTTCAAACGATGATGACTTCTTCCAACACGCACTCATTACTGGACAGCCATTACCAGCCCATGATATGCACAGCCATCGACCGGTACAACTTCTTCCAATGGAAACAGGCAGAAGCGGAGTCAGTGGAGGACTACGTGGCGGCTCTGAAGAAATTGGCCATCAATTGCAAGTTTGGCACCCTGCACGACGACCTCATACAAGACCAAATCCTCATGCACTCCACCGACGCGAGTGTCCAGGAAATGCTCTGGGTTAGTGGCGAAGCTCCCCTTCCAGAAATCATCGCGATTGCGAAACCGTCAGAATTATCCAAGCGATGCGCTCTTGCGGCCAAGAAAGACGCGGCGCCACAAGCCACAGTGTGCAAAATCACTGATCGCAAGGTGCCACCAGCGAAGACCTTGACGGATGCTGACTCACCCCGTAAATCGACGGCAAAGGGCCGAGGTTCTAGTCGCACCTCTCAGGGCAAACAAGGCGCATGTTAAAGATGTGGCAGTCAATCCCACATGGGTAATGACAAAAAATGCACGGCGTTCCATGATAAATGCTCATTCTGTGACATCACAAGACACTTCAGCAAGGTCTGCCGTAGGAGGCCCAGAAAGGCTGCAGTCAAATACGTCCAGGATGTCTTCGACGATCAAGAGGGAGCAGATATCTCAGACCCAGAGAGCATCCTTTGCATAGAAGATCACATCCTGGGCATAGGGGTTGTGGCTACAAAGTAACCCTCATGCCGGTTGTCGATTGGAGGCGTCCATGTCGTCATGGTAGCGGACTCCGGGTCACCCTACACCATCATCCAAAAACAGATTTGGGACCGAGACTTCACCCGAGTGGTGGGCACCCAGCTTCACCCCACGGATGTCCATCCAGTCACATACACAGGAAAAAGGATCCCCAAGGTTGGCTTCCGGCAACTCCTGTTCGAGTTCAAAGGATGACACACCACAGCGAAATTGTACGTCTCAAGAAGGGCCCATCGGTCCTGGGTTGGGCCGACCAGGGAGCGCTTGGCATCCAGCTAAACCCCGGGGGCAACACGCAGGTGCTCCTCATGGAGGACACGGCCATGCCGTCCTCACTTCAAGCGGAATTCCCCACGGTCTTCAGAAACCAAATTGGAAAAATGTGCAAAATCACTCACAGGATTGTACTTTAAGACGGAGCAATACCAGTCGCCCACAAAGTCAGGAACATCCCGTTCAACTGCCATGAAGCAGTACAACTGGAACTTAAGCGCTTAGAAGACAGCGGCGTCATTGAACCAATCGAATGCGCAGAGTGGCTTGCACCGTTGGTGGTTGCATGCACAACAAGTGGGAAGATCCATCTTTACATTGACCTCCCGGAACTTAACAAAAACATAGTCGTTGACAAGTTTCCATTGCCCAAGATTAACGAACTGCTCACCCAGACCAAAGATCTCAAGTGGTTCTCCACCATCGACCTCAAAGCCGCCTACCACCAAGTACCCTCCACCCGTCATGCCAAAAACGTACATGATTCATCACACCTTTTGAATGTTACAGGTTCAGACGCCTGCCCGTTGGGCTGGCATCCGCGGCGGCTGTTTTCCAGAAACTCATGCACAAGCTGTTCCAATGTGTCCCTGGAGTTCTCTACTTCCAAGATGACATCCTCGTCATGGGGATATCAAAAACTGAACATGACGACATCTTGCACACCGTCCAACACACGTTGGCAGCCAATGGGCTCACAGCGGAATTGGAGTAATGCAAATTCTGCCTCCACAAGGTCACATACCTAGGACATGAAATCAGCGATGCAGGAATCCCCCCTAAATCGGCAAACGTGGAGGGCATCATGTCAACTCCCTCCCAGAAAACCAAAGACAATGTTTGCTCCTTCCTGGGGGTGGCGGAGTTCCACAGTAAGTTTGCCAGGAACTTTGCTACCAAGACGCACAGCCTACACCAACTGCTCAAAGAAAAGAATACATTCGCCTGGTCAGAGGAGACGGAAGCAGAGTTTTTAGACATCAAACAGGACATCTGCAAGGCGGTTCCCTTACATGGGTTTGACGGCTCAGTGCCCAGCATCCTCACCACAGACGCCAGTGACAAGGGACTGGCTGCAGTCCTTTCCCAGAGGGCATCAGATGGCACCGAAACAACGGTGGGGTTCGCGTCCAGATCCCTCACCCCTAGTGAAGAAAAGTACAGTGTAATTGAGAAGGAAATGCTAACCGCCACCTGGGAGGTGGAGAAATTCCGACAGTATCTCTGGGGGTCACGATTCACACTCCGCACGGACCACAAGCCCTGATCAAGGTGCTCACATCCAGCAGCAATGTGACAGCCAGTCCACGCATCGCGAAAATGACATTACGCCTGTTGGACTTCATTTACGACATGGAGTACATCCCCGGATCGCAGAACAGAGTGGCGGATTTCCTGAGCAGGGTGGCAGCCATGGAAGCACCCGTCACATCATCAGATTGGGATGAATACAGTGTCGCATTCCTGGCAGATCATGAACACACCACAATCAGTGCCCAGGACTGGGCAGAAGCCTACACACAGGACCCGGAATTATCCCAAGTCAAGCAGTACGTCACACAGGGCTGGCCAGAGAAGAAACACATTGACTCCAGCCTCAGGAAATTCTGGGAAGTCCGCGAGGAACTCTCCATTGGCGAGGACTCCATATTCCTGCTACGAGGTGACAAAGTGGTGCCCCCGAAGGCTCTGTATGACCACATTCTTTGCATCAACCACAAAGGACACCTGGGCATAGTAAAGGCCAAGAGGCGGATGAAACTGCTGTATTGGTGGCCCACCATGGACATCCAGGTGGAAAGGTTTTTGAGGGACGTCACCCTGAGGCCCCCCATGGGCGAGTTCTCCACTCCCACCAACCCCTGGGAAGACTTATCCATTGACATAGTTGGCCTGGTCCTAGACACCCGGGGCACACCCAAACACCTCATCGTCCTCGTGGACCGTTATTCAAAGTGGCCAGAAGTCAAAATATGTGAATCGGTCGATTCCGATGCTGTCATCACCTTCATCTTCTTGAGGGAGGGCATCCCCAAGTCCATCACCAACGACAATGAAACCCAGTTCACGTCAGCCAAATGGACAGCCTTTACCAACAGAAACGAATCCAGACGAAGGGCACTCCAGTCTATCACCCAGCGGGCAATGGCCAAGTGTAACGCTTTAACCGGGTGATCATGGGCTGGATCCAAGCAGCCATCAGCACCGGTAAGAACTGGGAGTCCAAAGTAAGGAACACAGTATGGGCCTACCGTATCACACATACCCTGACAGGCTACAGCTCGTTTAAGATCTAAAGCGGCAGAGAACCCTTCAACACAGACAACACAGCCTGGATGACAATGAGACTCCAAAGCAAATGGTCCCCAGCCATTGTTCGTAGCAACATAGAAAAGCCACAAAGCATCTATAAGGCACACTAAGACAAAAGGAACAATGTACGTGAAACCTCGCTGGCAGAGGACGAGTGGGTCCGAGTAAAGAGCGGACAACCAGGTATCAAAGGAGACAGAAAATGCAGTGAGCCCCTGCGGGTGGTGGGAGCATACACCCGTTCTGCTTTATTGAGTAATGGGAAAGTGTGGTCCCAATCCAGAATGGCCAAGTGCAATAAGATCCTGCAGTGGGGCATGAATGACAGTAAGCTAAAGGTAAGCTCCAGCGTGCCAGGAGCCACAGCACCCTCTACAGACCACTTGAGTGCGGCTGGACCCACAGCCAGTGTGGGGGGACAATCACCTGGACAGGAGATGCTGAGTATGCCCAGCAAGGACGCTGATGGAGGAGGCACACCGGCCGGGACATCCTATGCATCCCAGAGAGACCAGAAGGAGAGTGCGAGGTCAGACGGACCACATGGAGGAAGAGAGCAAGGGACTGGCAAGTACACCCACAAGGGCCGTGTGGTGAAACTACCAAAACACCTCAGTGACTTTCAGTTGTAATCTTTCTCGTTCTCTCGCTCTCTCTCTCTCTCTCTCTCTCTCTCTCTCTCTCTCCTCTCTCCCCCTCTCTCTTTTGCCTTCCCTCCCCATGCCTGTGGACGCAGTTACAGTTATGCTCGCCATTCTTTAGGGGGAAGATGTGTAGTGTCGCGGTCTAGTATCTCTGCGTCACGTGACCCGCGAGGAGTTATCGCGATACGAACGTGGCGCGGGGAAAGGACGAGAATTGCCTACCGCGACTGGCGGAGAAGGACCACTTTCCCCTACCTCATTGGAAGAAAATAATTAATACTGTTGCACAGCATCACAGGCCTCCGCTCATTCTTTTGGTGGGTCTCATCAGTCAATCAATCAATCAATAAAGATGGAGAGCGCACTACTCACCCGTGAGGGTCTCAAGGCGCTGAAGGGAGGGGGGGTGCCGCTATTGCTCGAATAACCAGGTCTTGAGGTGTTTCCTGTTTCCAGTATACCCCCCAAGTGTGCTGCTTCAAACTAAGGTCGTCTTGTGTTGCTTTTAAATACATTTTTATTTATTTAATTATTTTATTTTGTTAATGCATTTTTATAAAGTGCGGACTTTACCCGAAGGTGTCAGAGCGCTGTACAATAGAACCAGTTACGTTACGTGAGAGAAATGTTACAAAATAAAACAATTCCACCAGCAACAAGGATTCAAACTTGAAAGAACAACTAGTACTTCAATCAAACACAAATTTCCCCCCTCACCACTTAAATTCAGAGACAGGCGCTTGCAAATTCTGCTTAAGTGACATTTTCGAAATGGGCTTGCTCTTTTTACTAATGTAACTTCAAAGGTTCCAAAGAGGAGCCAAGAGCTGACAGCCCCTGCATAAACGGAGGGTTACAATGTGTCCTTAAAAATAATAGGGTGGCTTAAAAGACTTCAGATTGTCTTCCAACAGTATGAGACCTGTTCAAATGAGGATATCAAACATCCTTCAGACGTCAAAGCCGACATTTAGCTGAATTAACCTCTAAGGTGGTGCACTTAGAACTATCCGAATCTCTGCTTTCACATGTGTACTGCAGCCTCTCAGACAAACGCATAGCTGTAGGCCATCTCAACATTAACAATAATTGTTTTTTTCATGAAGAGATTGATGCAATTATACTTACAGTGTAAAACTCTAGCTACATATTTAAGCATCTGTATCCTGTAGGCTAAAATGCTACATCCCGCTGAATGTGTCACAAATGCCAAAAAGGTATTTAGCAGCTATGGAAATGCCAATAGGTCTGGCCTTAGTAAACCAGTATGCTGATTATATTTAGCACATTTTTGCTGCATACACATACTGTCAAATACATGGAAGAAAACAATGTGCAGCCTACATTTGGTGGCCTTTAGCTGTCAATAACAAGCATTTGCAATGCAATAGGTCTAGCAATTGCGAGATTTTGAGCTATCAGCATTGTAAATGACAATGGGCGATACATTATCACCGCTTTTATCGGCAGGAAATAGCCGCTAAAGTGGCGATAATGGGCTTGATAATATGCCCTTATGAATTCCCATAGAAGCCCAGGTTAACGCCAGAACATGGGCTTCTATGGGAATTCACAAGGGCATATTATCAAGCCCATTATTGCCGCTTTAGCTGCAGTTTTCCTGCTTATAAAAGTGGCGATAATGTGTCGCCCTTGCCTGATAATATGGCCCTCTGTCTTTTATTGTTGCAGGTTTTTAAACACAAATGAAAGGCATTCTCATTTACAATGCCAATAGCTGAATATCTTGCAATTGCGTGACTTATTGTATTGCAAATGCTTGTGATTAGGAGGCGTCAGTAGTCCAAGATGCAGAAACACAGCTTCTTCTACATCCTGGAAGAATGGACTCACCATCAGCCCTTTTAACCAACGGCACCAGCTCCCTGTAGCTAGAGAAATATTTTTCAAATTGCTACGTCTCATTCAGATGCATTCTGTCTCCGGACTAGAGTATGTCCACAGAAAAATTTATTTGCCGCATTCCTGTATGTTCTCTTCATTCCTCTGATTTAATCTATTTGCAACTTCCATGCTTCAAACATGCTCAAATTGTAGCCACAATTCTTATGTCTGCAGACACTATTGTGGAACCAGCTAACCCTTCCCCTGTGCAGGAATCCTGACCTAACCTCTTTTCTGAAGGACTTGAGGAGATAACTATTCATATTAAAGTGCTGTCCTTGCTAGCGATGTCACTGTCAGCACCAGGACGACTTACAGTAACAGCACAAATTCTATCTCATTCCAGTTAGGTCAAGGAATTGTGGATCAGTTACCGCATTGAGGCTACAGGCAGCTTCACCAGACAGGTTGTATACAGCAGCGGCTCAACTAGAACCGAACTTCGGGGGGCTAACACTGCCAGCCAGGGCTGGCCCTAGCTCTGGTCGCAAATGGGGCAACAGTCTTTTTTGGCGCCTCCTCCATAAATTCCCTCACTACCATTCACCAACAATACACCTTATCTCTCTATAGCACATTTACAACAAATATTGTATTTTTTTATAGTGCTACTCATAGTTTACTGACACTCAGTTCTGTGATCTGCATGGTGCACGTTCTTTGTAGCAGGCACATTAACCCTCTGTGCTGTGTGGGTGGCAGGAGTGCCCATGTGAGTGCACTGTGAGCGATGCGACAGTGTGAGAGCAGTGTAAGAGTAGTTATTGCAGGGTGAGTGAGGTGACTATGTGAATTTGGGTGCGGATGAAAGTGCAGAGTGGGACGAATGAATGCATGGGTAGTGATGGTCTTGTTTTGAGTGAGATTGCGGATTGAGCAGTGAGGGGAACAGGTGAGCGAAGTGCAGGGTGAGTAGTGTGCTTGTGTGACTGCAGGGTGAGTTACAGGGTGAACAGCGCTAGTGCATTAAGTGCAGAGTGATCACTGCGAGTACAGGGTGAGCAAGTGGTATGAGTACATGGTGATCAGTGTGAGTGCATAGTGATCACTGTGAGTGCAGGGTGAGCAAGTAAATGGAGTGAGTGCATTGTTGTGATTGCTGTGATCACCAGGCACCCACACCATTCACCTGCTCACCCTGCGAGCAGGTGAATGGTGTGGGTGCCTGGTGATCAGTGTGAGTGCATTGTAATCACTGTGAGTGCAGGGTGAGCATGAAAATGAAGGGCGAGAATTAGGATTGAGTTGTCCGAATGCAGGGTGCATTCCCAGACACTTGAAGTAACTCAGCATGTTATTTAGGCGGCATAGGTTTTCAGTTATAAGTTAAACTATTGCTATTATGGCATTTATCATGGATCAAGGGTGGAGGAAATAAATAATGTGCTGATCCTGCAACAAACTTCCAGTCTTGTGATTAGGGTTGCTAGCTCATTATTTTGATGCCCCAGATGGAACAAAAATAAACAGTCATTTAAAGCACTATTTTTCAGCACTTATCTGTGCATACTTTAAACAGCAAATATAAATAGAAAGCACACTTAATTGTGTTCTAGGGCTGCCTGAATGATCCATGACTGATAATTAAAGGGAACAAAGACAGAGAAGTCACATTACAAATGAATACATATTTTTTTATTCATAACCCTTTTTAGTGTCAAGACGAGGTCTTCCGCAAAGAATTGAAAACATGACTGTTTGACCAGAAATAACGCAAGTTGGATATGACCTTCAGTCTCTGGAATCTCCCCGAGAGACATGAGACCTACCGGTGATATGTGCGCTATATAAGATTCTCTGGTTTTATATAAGACTTTACGGGATCTATAAACAACACATGGCTGGTATTTTTCTTTTGGCAACCCTACGTGATATCCCTTTTCATGAAATACATTCTCACACTAAGGCAGTAAATGTAAAGTACAAATGTGAAGAAAAGGCAGAGTAAGGCCCCAGGGGGTACTGGAACCTGAAAAAAAAGCTTTCACAACAGGTCTAGCGTTTCCACGAGTTTGAGCTATTGGCATTGGAAATGACAATGCATTTTATTTATGTTTTTTTTGTTGTTGCAATGCCAATAGCTTAAACTTGCTTAAATTCGAAACCTATTGCATTGCAAATGCTTGTTATTATCTGGCACAGAGATGTTGATGATATTGGCCAGAACAAGATCACTGATGAGCCCTTGTACCCATAACAGTATTTAAAATGTGTTGGTCTTACCTGGTAGAGGACTGTATGTTCACATTTTGTCCATTGCAGTATAGTGAGACAAATGGGTTTGCTTTTCTTGTGGCTCAAACAATTGTCTGCTTTGCACCTAGCATTTTAAAGAAGGGACAGAGGGGCACATGCATCAACCTATTTAGGAAGTGCAAACGGTGCGAATCGGTAAATTCGTCCATTTGCACTTCCTAAATACGTTTTTGGAATGCATCAAACTCTATTTCAATATTCACATTTTTTTGCATTTCTTAAAAATGCAAATGCATTTAAGGAATCGCATTTGTGCGATTCCTTAAATGCAATCATCAATTTAAAAAAAAATGCGAATCTTGAAATTGGAAGTGCAAATTAACACGAGGTTGACCCTCGTGATAATTTGCGAAAATCTTTCAAAATGCAAAAAAATGCATTTTTTACACTGTCATGTTACAGTCACACATGTCCTTAGGACATGTGTGTTTGAAACATGCACTTTCAAAAACATTTCAAGGGTGCAGGGGTGGGGGGGGGGGTCCGTTGGACCCCCCCCTGCACCCTTGGAATGCATCAACAAATTGCAAATTCGTAAATGCCTTCCCATTGATTCCTATGGGCCTTTCGGCCCATAGGAATCAATGGGATTTGCGAAAAAGCAGTTAGGAATTCGGTATTTATTTGCAATTCGGTAAAAATTGCGATTTTTACCGAATAACAAATAAATACCGAAAAAATTGATGCATAGCATTTTGCAATTCTTAATTTGCGATTCGGTAATTTTCGCAAATTAAGAAATGCAAAATGTTAGAATGATGCATGTGCCCCAGAATATTTTATGGACACAGGCGTGATTTAGTCCCCATGGAGCTGATATCTGTGCTTACGTCTGTTTATTTTATTTGCCGATACGTAAAGCTGACATATCACCAGGATGCCACCTCGCAGCGCTAGTTCATCCCTGCCCATTGGCAAAGCAGCAGTTCTGCGGGAAAGGGGGAGGTCGCCTTTAGTTGGGGCAAGGTTGGCTCCAAGAGAAGGGAGCTTGTCCCCAGTGCCATGTCCCACAGTGTTCGCTACCCCCAGGAAGTGTGGTTGCTGAAGAAGGAGAGCTCATTTATCGTCATTGGTCGATTTTGGTGACTCTGTTTGTTGCCATCACAATGGCCCAGGTTTATCGTGGTCTTGATTTCTTAACGAGAATCCCTGTGCAAGGCAGCCGTGCCGGGAAGCAGCGATGCGGCCGGTCCATGCCGGGTGGCTGCTTGCAGATGTCAAAGCCCAGGAGTCCCAGCGGCAAGTCTCTGCGGGCTGCAGGAGATCATAACTGGCATATGCTGTACACCCAACTGTTTACTGAGAAGAAACAGGCAATCAGTGTCAGGGAACAAAGTAGGGGGTGGAGGTGGAAGCCGCTAATTACCCCGAGATGGGCTGCAAAATGCAGCGTGAGGCCCGGATTCAGTCCTTCCCCACCGCGCAGAGCACCGGGCGGGAGTGGAGATGTAACGCACCAGAGAAGCAAGCCACCGCCAGCAGCCAGCAAAACTAGACAAGCAATGGCAAAGCCAAAAAGCCGGACATTCTTTGCCAGCTTTTTGCACTGCCAAGGCTTGCTCTGCTCTTCTAGCAAAAAACAAGCCCAATCCCCCTAAAACAAAGCCCAAACCCAAACTAACATCCTACTAAAAAATGCCCAAATAACGGTCAAAAGCGAAAATTGCTTAAATGCCTAAAAAATATAACCACGAAGAGGGAGGCATGGAGAAATGGTACCCCCAATAAAACTGTGGAACTAGGAGGAGGTGAGACGGAGGAAAACTATATTTAAATGTAATCAGCTGGAGTGCCAAAAGTACACACAGCTAAACAGAAACAGAGCTGGAAACAAAGAAATTAAGTAGTCCCCTAGAGAGCAGACAAAGAACTGTAGTGTGATGAGACAGTACTTAGTCCCTGCTACATGGGAGGAACGGAAGAGAGAAAGGAGGGACAAAGAGGCAGGACCGACCATTGGCAAGCAAGGATTTTTGAGGGACACTGAAACAAACTAATCAAAAGCTGGGGGATGGCTTTTACTCAACATAAGAAATTACAATAGGTCTTGAATGCTCGACCTAAAAATGACTTTTGTAATTTCTCACCATGGATACAGTGCAATTACCAACCACTGTTAAGCACTGCATTTGCACCAGTGATTGCCACACTGTTGGAAACTTGTATCTGAGATCTTTGCAGCAGCGTTGGTGACATTTGACCTCTGAGAAGCTCAAAAATAAAAAGTAAAGAATTGTCGCTAAATGTAAAGTCCCCAAAGAAGGTATATACAGGAAATGTAAACTGCCTACAAAGCAGTCCGTTCCCACAATCATTTCTGGCATCAAGTAGTGGGAAAGCCCCGCTTTCACCACTCTTAATCCCCCCAGGCATGTTCATCTACAGGGCTTATCTTCCATCTACTAATATACAAAGTTTACTTCATTGATATAAATCTCTGACCAATAAAAATGCTCATTCACATTAGCTTGTCTAAAATCTCAAACAACAAAACAAAGTCCTGTGTACTAAAAAGTGCCATTTATTTCGGGTCACATGCTACCCAGAGGGGTTGCTCTCTGAGGGCTGGGTTGCAGGCTGCACACAAAGCAGGCACTGCTTTGAATCTGAGCTTATTAGCAGGAGCGAATTGTGTGATTCTTAGCACATCATCTAACAGCCCTATGACTCCATAACCCAAACTAGTAAAAACGTGAGTGCCTCGGCTGACAGTGTGTGCTACACCAGAAAGTCGTTCCAGCCTTAACGTACCTGACTCATGCGATGGCGCTGGGTTTTTTCAGGCCACACTACACTAAGCATATATTATGGTTAGGGTAAAACTGAAAATAAAATTTAAATTGTATATTTACTTGTAAATGTAGGTATACATTTATTGTATTCCTCTTCAAAAGTCAATACATATGATGAAAAGCAGAGGATGCCAGCTTGCAGTGAATGAAATCTGCTTAAATATCACACTGCTGCGTACTTCCGGTTTACGTGTACTCTAATCTGCAGGTCAGCTGCTGGGCCGAGAGAGACCAGCATTGCTCTCTCAGCTGAGGAGAAAAGGATATTTTTAATAGGATGTTTCATACCCCTCTCTCCCTAAATTGAATACACATAGCCCAAGGACTTGGACGCAACAAGGGTGGACTGTTTAATGTGGGGAAATTGCGTGGAGTGCAGGCAGCTGCTTTTAACCACCTTTATTGCTGTGGGCGGAATGAGAGCATTTTGGAATCGCTGGATTTTGTTCAAGTAAGCAAGCAGGGGATTTTTTTTTACCTCAGTGTGTTTACACAGGCACGATGCAGATTCTGACACATTCTTTGCATTGCAGCTTATAAAACACCCACCAAACACTGCCCGAGGGATATCAAAGTGAAAACAAGTATTTGCAATGCAATTGCACTCGCCTTCACGAGAGACCTATTGCATTGCGGGAGGGCGGGGGCAGGAGGGCACAAACAGCGGGAGTGCTGGGGAGCGAGAAGGTACGGCAGAAAATAGTACTCAAAGTAAAGGGGCCAGTAGCCATGTAAGGATACAAATGATGACATGGCCGTCATAGGGAGGGACTAACAGGCTTATAAACCAATGGAAGGCAGCATTTAGTAAAGGACAAAGACAGAAGCCAATGAAAAAGATGGGTGGGGAGTGGGTGTAGCTTCTCTCTCGTACTCAACTACCCCAGATCAACCCCAGAGCAGCGCTTGCATGCTGGCTCAGGGCTCGACCTTAAAAATAGAGTGTTCCTAAAAAGGATCATGAGATCTGGAAGAATTTGACAGACTTCCGGGCAGAAGAACCTAAATCTGAAAAGTTTAAATAAAAAACCAACAACCAAACCTCAACAAAGGAGACTAAACAAACAAGAGAGACAACAGCCACCCAAAGCAGTCCACTCATATGGCAAATTTTAACTCTGTTTGGCAAACCGAATAAAAGTTAGAAGTTCCGCTTTTTAAAAGACCCAGGAACCGGTATTCACACCATGTCAGGAAAAGTGACAGGGCTGCCAACACCCCTGGCTCAGCAAAAAATAAAACACCAAGGAGTCAGCCCAATTTTAATTCCATGTATGAACTATCAAAAGGTACCCTGAGTAGGACCACCAACGGGGAAGAGCTGGCAAACAGTGCTAAAACTTTAGAGTTAGCAAAGCACGTCACAGAAGCCAGACGCAAAGCAAGCCACAGCCAAATAACCTCACACGCACAAATACATGTCACTGCCCCGCAAGAAAATAAATATGACACCTAGAACGACGCGGGGGAACATGTGGTAATTGACCAAATGGCAAAACAAAAGAGAATTAAACACAACAGAAGACCCAGGACCCCTCTCAAACCCAAAAATTTGGATGGCATCATATATGGCAAAAAACAAACACTTAACACCAAGAACAACAACAAAAGAAGTGGATTCCGATGTGCCAAACAGAAACATCAAGCATCACATGCATGATAGGGAAAACTCCTAGCTAAGAACCTTTTCCCTTTCAGGCAATAGGGAACTCTTAGAAGCCAAGGATGAAAAAACAACTAACCAGGAATCCAGAAACAAAAGTCTTGGAAAACACAAGGAAAGTATAATCACAATTTCATCAGAGGACACAGCCCTGACAAAGGCTGACATGGAAAAAATGAACAAGTGGTTCCCTTCCAGGGCATTAGCCCGAATATCATCTGATTTCAGGATGGTCCTACAGTGTCCTAACAAGGGGTAAATAAACGCAATAAACTCAAGACACAATGATAGCATCAGAAACAACACCATTGAAAACTAAGACAAAACACACCCAGCAGGTGACGAAAGTGGCCAGTCGGGCCAGTCTGGCTTCTTTACTATGCTACTTAACACTTTACAAGCCACTTCAAGGGCAATGGTAGTGCAATCAAACAAGATAGACAGACCTAATGAACATAGTGGCCACTTACATTTCAGGAATTAACATGAAATTAGAATTTACAAACTTAGTTAAAGCTACTCGTAATGCAAAACAAGCAACCTGCCAATGTGACCCATAGTGAACAAACTATCAGCCTGATTCATGTAGGCAATAGCGCTCGCAAAAGGGCCAGATTCTGAGAATCTGGCCCTTTGCGAGTGCGATTTTTGCATTTGGTATTCACAATCCCAAATGCAAAAATCGCTATTTAAGAATTCGCATATTTGCGAGGAATGGCATTTAAGGAATCTCTAATAGAGATTCCTCAAATGCTATTCATGACACATCAAGAAATTGCGATTTTGCACTTTTGGGGCCGCTATTTACCGAGAGGTCAGACCTGTCGGTAAATAGCAAAAACTCAGAAAAATGCTTTTAAAAGCATTTTTCTAAGTTGCATGTTGCACACACACATGTCCTTTGGACATGTGTGTGCGCAACACCTGTTCAAATGTGCATTTTAGGGGTGCTACAGGGCGTCCTTTGGACACCCCTGGCACCCTTAAAATCGCTATCTTATTTGCGAGTAGCAAATTGCTACTCGCAAATAAAGAACATGTAGGAATCGCTATTTTATTAGCAATTCCTACATGAATGCCGTTTTGCGTGTCCTCAAGAGCGAGTCGCTATGATTCGCTATTAGGGCCACGCAAAACGGCATGTACATGAATCAGGCTGTAAGTTCCCTACCAGGAATCCTGGAAGACATAATAAACATAAAAAAGCACACCTAGTGAATACACAAACAATCACTGAACAGCTTAATCCACAACAGGTTAGTAAAGACAACGAATATAACAGAAAGATTCAACAAGAACCCAGTAATGATGGAACTCCAAAGGCAGTCACACGTGGAATACCAGGTGCACCAACAGGAAAACAACATGTCTAAGCCGCAAATAGCATCAAAAAGGGGATCAATAAAGGAAGATCAGAAAACAAAAGGAGGGCACACTCAAAACCAAAAAACTGGAAGACAATCAAGAAGACAAAAGAAGCAAGATAGGAAAGCAAGAAAAAAAAGCAAATTAAGCGCCAAACCAACTAGTACAGAAATAATTTCCCATTTTTCAACTGCCTCCAGGAATGGGGCGGAACCCGGCGTGCCCGCCACTCAGGTCTATAGTCCAGTAGAGGGCGAAGATTTGATCAAGCACCACCCAGAGGAAACATACATAATGGAAGAGTCAGGCACTGTTAGCTCAGCGCTACAAGGTCAGCTAAGAAGTGATCTAAACAGTAGAATAACAACACTCAATGTCAATGACGCCAATAGCACGATAACTAAAGAAAAAAGATCAAATAAGAGGAAAGCTAGTAACGGTTCACAATCTTATTCGAAAACAGCATGTTGATACCAATAAAACAGTCTAAATAGTCACGGTGGTCAAGACACTAGCCTTGGGAAGTTGGAACACACAGTTCTCAGCCCCACTAGAGATAACCAAATAAATTGGATCAAAACCAGTGGCGAAGAGAAAATAAACCTCTATGACAAATAAATCCAGTGTGCCAGAACCACAAATACCGCAATGCCCATCGCCAGGAGAACAACTTTAGGTGACCCAGAATCAAATAACAGGGAAAAGCAGCAGGTTCATTTGATTCCAATTCTGGATACGAGCTTGCAAATAACCAAATCTTGGTTAAATATAAAACCCAAAGAGGCTACAAAAATGGACAAAATGCAAATCACAACAGCATGTGGAGTAGTGTGGCTCACTGGTTAGAGGCGGCAGGCCTGAGAGCAGAAGTCAGCCTGGGACCAGGGTTCAATTCCCGACGAATTCCCTTAAAGAAGTCTCCCGCTTCTTGTCCGGCAGTATCTTCTTTGCTAACCACACCTCTCACAATTCTAGTTCTGTGATAATCAGAGGCCACAGTGAAAGTCGGGGGCAAAAGATTCGCAATATAGCAGGTACCCGAGAAATCATGAGGTAACCACGTATAGGCTCGATCATAACATACAAAGTAAGTACCCTTGGCAGGCAAGAAGACAGGGGAGGAGAGCGTTGGTAAGACATATGTCTCAGTACACGCGCTCTCCCCAAACTGAGCTCTCGGATTTCGACCAAGACCTTTCAAGCAGAAATCACCGAGGTGAGCTACAATCCATATCGGTGACGAGCTTTTAAGCTGCCTCTCACCCACTGATAAGCTGTACTCAGCCTCACTTAGTTCCTTATATGCTCGCACCTCTTCCTCTGGGATGAGCGATGCGTCAAAAATATCTCTATCTAAGTCTGCAATAGCTCTCGCCAGAGTCTTGTGGTACGGGCCAGGACCAGAGTTTGCTGAGCGTGGTTCTCGATGGGGGTAGGAATCTAGTGCGCTACGGAACATAGTTTGCAATGCTCGAGCTGACCCTTGGGCACTATAAGGCAGAACTAAGTACGGAATACCCTTATCCATGGTATGTGGCATTAACCCACACACCCAACAATTGGTAGTGTTTACCACTAACTGATGCTGATGCAAGAGTTGAATAAAAGAGTTGTTTCTGAATTCCGCACGTCTGACTTGTTCGTGTTGAGGCAGAAGATATATAGTTCCAATTCTGGATACGAGCTTGCAAATAACCAAATCTTGGTTAAATATAAAACCCAAAGAGGCTACAAAAATGGACAAAATGCAAATCACAACAGCATGTGGAGTAGTGTGGCTCACTGGTTAGAGGCGGCAGGCCTGAGAGCAGAAGTCAGCCTGGGACCAGGGTTCAATTCCCGACGCGGCAGGGTCGTGGACCTTGGTCAGCGGACTCGATAATTCTCGCTTCAGTGCTTACTCTAATCAGGGGTTCCACTCGGCAACCCTGGGCATTAGCTTGCCTAATCTCCACAACGGCCCCACCAATTCCGGGGATGCCTGGCTCCACCTTGGGGACTCCCAGCAAGGGACCATCCCACAGGGAAAGCCAGGACGGGTTCCCCAGAGTTATATAGCGCCGGGACGCCCCGTTGCTGGGGCAGCTGTGCGCTTTACAAGTATACTACATTTACATTTATTTACATCAGACTACAGCAATCGCTGGACTGGAACACCACCCTCCAAAATACCAAGGACAGGCATCATATAATTTTCACACCACTGTATACATCACAAGTTTGACATGACACATTAAACAGAGGGAATAGATTAAAACTGATGGCTAAAATATCAGAACTAAAATATATAGCATCAACCAATCTCTTCTCGGTGGAATCTTTGCATAACGAGGACCGTACACGTCCGGAACACACTATAACTACTTGGCAGTTGGCAGACAGAGTTAAAGAGATGTTAAATCACACCCAAAATTTTGACACGTGCGTCATAAAACTGTCAATCCAAGAGAAGCTATCCCCAACCCTTACTGGTCAATACACACCGTCAAAGAATATCATCCATCACAAAATACCTTTGAGGAATCCCCGGGTTTACTTGGTACTAAAGAATGCGCAAGGAAGATCAGGACTTCCATGCAGACACACTGAAGCGAGATGCTGAAGCCCCTGCATACAGATACTCCAGCTCGCAGTGGTCTGTCATCCCTTGTGGGGTGTCCAACCCGAGGCCAGGATGGGGTCCCACAGTCTCTCACTTCAGGTAATGGGGGTGGACTTTATCCTAGGTTTAACACTTGCATACATGCTAGGAACACTCTGGTACATCTAGTTAGGGTAGCATTGTAGGAGTATGCATTTTATTGTCATGTATTTTACATACTTGCCTGTATTTATGTGTATAGCAAGATGGTAGAAATCTACTATCCTTTTACCTTCTTAGTGCTTCTAGTCATTTATGTCTGTTACTATCTAATAATCATTCAGCACATTTATTCTACACTAGAATAACAACTGTTCAATAAATACTTCTTGAAAACCACCCAACCGTTTATTCTGTGTATTTCCCTGAGACTAAGTGAGCATGAGTGACTGAGCGAAAAGTAGTATACTGTTTCCACAGTCTTGAGGGATCAGGGTTGTCATGTTTAATAGTTGCCAAGAACTATTCTCTCTTCGGTAAGAGGAGTTTCTAGTGACACTGTGAGCTAGCTTGTATAAAGGCCAACATACCCGGTGGGGGTGTCTGGAATCAGTGAAGGACTGGACTTTTAACAGAACCAGCGGTGCCAGGGAACAACACCTATAACCTTCATGGGATACCTGTTTCGGCGCACAAACTACAGAGACACGGGACACTTCCTTCGGCGTCAAAGATCAGCGTTTATTACTGCAGGGAAACAAGAGTCATTAGAAGTACATAGACATGTAAGTTCTGCGAGTCTGCTTCGAATTGCATATGTAGGTCGCTCTCTTTTATACAAAATGTTGCCATTGCATGTCATGCGAACAAAAGGTTACAATTCAGTTCCCACAGTAAAACTTCAAAGGGGTCGCTTTCATGTGTTCAGAATCCCGGAACATGATTACAGTAGCAATGTCGGTTCCCAACTGTAAAAGTACATCTTCCCACCATTAGGCACACCCATTAGAGTTGTAAATGACCAGTAGGAAGAGACAAAGAACAGCTGCAAGGAAGTCAGACAAGTGTAGAGAAAAGAGGGTGAGGGTAATATCGGAAGCATGATCGTAGGATCAAAGAGCTGGATCCATCGCCTGCATGGCTGTCACAACAGACCGGTACAACCAGATTACCCTCAAGCTGGGCCATCTGCCTTCGCTGTGTCATTCCTCCGGCCATAAAGACGCATGAAAGGAATATGCGTCTTCCGCCAGGCTTGGGAACTAGAAGGTCAGGGAGCGAACAGTTACCTGCTCGCTGACTACGTGAGGGCAAGAAACAAAATGGATGCCGTATCTAAAATGGAACCCGAGGGTTCAGATGAAGAACACGTAATATTAGGCGAACCCTACCAGGTAGTGTAACGAAAATACACACACTTGCCGAACTCGCCATTTACGGTTCGTAGATACCAAACTCGTCCATATTCGGTAATGCCCAGAACGCCGTAATAATTTTTACGGAATCTCAGACGGTCCTTTTGCCCTCATGTAGGCAAGCACTAGTCGGAATCATAATCGATACTCATCAGATCATTTAGATGTTGCTGATGCATTATTCTATCCTTCAATGCTTCTTTGGTGACAACGGGCTGTCTTATACACGTCGTAGCACAAAGGCCACATAAGGCAGGACCACATTGCACACAAAGACAACATGAGAACAGAAATGTCACAACAACCCCTATGATCATCAGAATCTTCCAACCCCAAGTCGATATCAGACCCCAAAACCATCCCAGAAGCGTCCAATTTCCTTCGTCCACGTGTATGGACTCCGAAATTTTGTGCAACTTAGAGATGGCTTGATAAACCGTTGGAGCGTTATCAGGTATGAATACGCAGCAGCTCGAATGGATGACTTTACAAACCCCACCTCTATCTGCTAGAACGATATCTAGAACCATACGGTTCTGTAACGTCATTAGTCTGTCCGCCTGAAGTTCGGCTGTCAAATTACCAAGGGCATTTGCAGTTATGTTGGCAGTTGATTCTACTACACGAGTTAACTGCCTCAGGTTCCTGCTATTAACCATCGGTCCCCAGAACGGTAGGAAACCCTTAAAGAAGTCTCCCGCTTCTTGTCCGGCAGTATCTTCTTTGCTAACCACACCTCTCACAATTCTAGTTCTGTGATAATCAGAGGCCACAGTGAAAGTCGGGGGCAAAAGATTCGCAATATAGCAGGTACCCGAGAAATCATGAGGTAACCACGTATAGGCTCGATCATAACATACAAAGTAAGTACCCTTGGCAGGCAAGAAGACAGGGGAGGAGAGCGTTGGTAAGACATATGTCTCAGTACACGCGCTCTCCCCAAACTGAGCTCTCGGATTTCGACCAAGACCTTTCAAGCAGAAATCACCGAGGTGAGCTACAATCCATATCGGTGACGAGCTTTTAAGCTGCCTCTCACCCACTGATAAGCTGTACTCAGCCTCACTTAGTTCCTTATATGCTCGCACCTCTTCCTCTGGGATGAGCGATGCGTCAAAAATATCTCTATCTAAGTCTGCAATAGCTCTCGCCAGAGTCTTGTGGTACGGGCCAGGACCAGAGTTTGCTGAGCGTGGTTCTCGATGGGGGTAGGAATCTAGTGCGCAATGCTCGAGCTGACCCTTGGGCACTATAAGGCAGAACTAAGTACGGAATACCCTTATCCATGGTATGTGGCATTAACCCACACACCCAACAATTGGTAGTGTTTACCACTAACTGATGCTGATGCAAGAGTTGAATAAAAGAGTTGTTTCTGAATTCCGCACGTCTGACTTGTTCGTGTTGAGGCAGAAGATAAAAAGAATGTGGAGAGACAGTTGAAACGAAATATAGATCATGAGATGGAAGAGTAGGTGTAGCAGAAGACAATAAGAGTTGGGACCCATAATATACTCCCCCTACCAGTAACATAGATAAAGTCAAGAACAGTATGACCATCTGTAAGAAAAAGAATTTCGTATGAAACATTTTATGTAATGCAGATCTTTGCGCCAACATTTCCTCTCTTTTCGACAGCTCAGACAATGATGATTCCATCCCCTAACGACCGTCCGCGACGTTCTTGACGCACTTCGTTCTGAGTAGCGATTACCACTTCCCAGGAGTTCCCAGAAATCGATAAAAGAAACCGACCTTGTGTCGATAGCTGCTAAACAGAAGGAAGTACGCGCACGGCCCTACGGCCAACCTGGATGGTAGGTTCTAACTAAATAATGTTCTTGGCTGTACGAAAAGGGAAAAAGATACACAATATACAATGTCCACTATGTTCAGAGCAAATGTAGAACCTAAAAACAAAAAAAAATCTTTTTATTTGTGGCTCGTTCGTGGACGGAGAAAGTATCGGCTGCTCCCAGGGCGAGTCTGATCTTCGAATAGTGGATTGGGCGGCAAGGGAGTGTTCAATTGTTCAGGCGATTGTTCAACAGTCAAATTTTCCAAGGCTGACGTGGAGGAAATTGTTTGTGGGAAATCAACAACTGTGTCAGATACAAGCCGAGCTTCGCTGAATGGAACGAAACGTTGTGGAGTGTCGGTCTCAGATGAAGAAAGACCTCTTCTCATCCAGGTGTCCGACGGCAAGGGAAACGGGATCTTTTTGGTGTGGGTAGCGTGTACCCAGTTTTTGCGTCCCTCCAATCGAACCGCCGTCCTCGTAGCTAGCTGCACTTGAAACGGTCCCACAAATCTCGGTTCAAGATTCCGTTTTCGTCCGAAGTTTCGGACGAGAAGCCAATCTCCGGGTTGGAGCCGATGACCAGGACCCTCTGTTTGTGACGGCAGAGCCTCAAAGACCTGTTGATGAATCAAACTCAATTTAGCAGTCAGATCATAGAGATAATCAATCAACATAGGGTATTCGACTCTATCAAACTCCTTAGGTCTTGGGACTCCCCATACATTAGCAGGACGGCCGAACACAATCTCGTATGGGCTGAGCCCTACTCGAGAGTGTACAGTTGCCCTGGTCGACAGGAGAGCTAGAGGCAGAGCGTCGGGCCATGATAGACCAGTTGTCGCCTGAATTTTAGCCAATTTTAGTTTTAGGGTGCCATTATATCCTTCCACCAAGCCTGCTGATTGTGGATTGTTTGCACTATGAAACTTTTGCACTATCCCTAAACCACGACACACACTCTTCATCACACTTCCAACAAACTCACTTCCGTTGTCCGACCATACGACCCGAGGCATTCCGTAGCGGGGAAAATACTCTTTGAGCAACATTTTTGCCGTGGATAAAGCCGTATTATCCTTAAGGGGGTAGGCCTCAATCCACCTAGAGAATGCACACACCACAACCAAAACATACTTCAAGTTGTTACATCGGTCCATGTGGATAAAGTCCAACTGGATGACTTCGAAAGGGTACGTAGGATGGGCAAAATGCCAGGCGGAGTGGGGGTGCCCTTACCAGGATTGTGCATCAAACACACCATACAATTCTTAACCACTCTCTCTGCACATTTAGTAATCCCATCATTCTTCCATACATGAGACAACAACTTGCATATACCTTTCGTGTTGATGTGCGCCGTACCATGAGCCATTGTAACAGCGAGCACATACGCATCCGGTAACATCCATCTCTGCTTCTCTGATAAATCAACCCAACATCCATTCTCATCCAATCTTCCCGTGCTCTCTTTCCATTTAGTCCTTTCCGTCTCAGTGGCTTCATTCTGTATTCCCTTCACACTCTCAATTGTGTCTTCACACATACCAGTCTCTGTTGGCCATCTCACTGAGCTCGTAACATACATTCTGTTCGTCAAATCCTTAGCTGTCTCTTTAGCCGTTTCATCCGCAAACGCATTACCACGACCCACATCGTCCGTTACTTTCTGATGTGCACTACATTTGACTACGGCCACCTGTTTAGGCAATGTGAGTGCATCTAAAAGATCATTTACAAGCTGACCATGCTGAATCTTCGTGCCATGCGACGTAAGGAATCCTCTCTCTCTCCACAGTCGCCCAAAACTATGTGCCACACCAAACGCATACTGGCTATCTGTAAACACATTCACCCGTTTATCTCTAGACAACACACACGCTCTCGTCAATGCGATTAACTCGGCAGCCTGAGCCGAATTCTGACTTAATCTTGCGCTTTCCACAATCGTTCTCAATGTTACTACAGCATACGCAGTCGTCACATCACCGTTCGGCAACTTAAAACAGGAACCATCCACATATAAAGTACCATCGGGATCTGTCAATGGAGTATCTTTTAGGTCAATACGACCCTTGGTTTCCATTTCAGTTCTAAGATAGCAATCATGTACTGCTTCACCACTTGACTCCGTGTCGATCGGTAGCAATGTTGCTGGATTCAACACATTACATCGTTTTATCCGTATATGACTGGCCAGTAACGTCAACTCATATCCAGACAACCTTGCGCTCGTCAAATGTTGAGTTTTCGTCCGATTCAATAGAGTGTCAACTGCATGCGGAACCATCACCGTAAGCATATTATCCATGACTAGACCTGCGGACTGTCGAATGGACGCCGCAGCTGCCGCTGTTGCCCTCAAACAACTCGGCAAGGCTCTAGCTACTGGGTCTAAAGTCGAAGAAAAATAGGCGCATGGGCGTTGCTTGCCGCCAAAAGGTTGTGTTAGAACACTTAACGCACAACCATCCCTCTCGTGAACGTATAGTTTAAACGGCTTACTGTAGTCAGGAGTACCCAACACAGGAGCCGAACACAACGCATCACGCAATTCAGAAAAACTTTTCTGACACTCTTCAGACCAAGGCAATGGGGATGGAACATCCTTGCACGTAAGGGCTATCAATGGTTTCGCCAACAATGAAAAATTTGGAATCCATTGTCTGCAATAGGACGTAATACCTAAAAAGGCACGAACATCTCTTTGGGTCTTAGGCACAGTCATTCGGGAAATCGCTGCGATTCTTTCTGGGGTCAACCTTCTTCCCTCTTTTGACAATAAGTGACCTAGATAGGTAACTTCTTGACAACAATACTGTAGCTTTGAAGGCGATACCTTGTGGTGTAAGTCATGTAGATAGTGCAATAATGATACCGTAGCCGTTTTGCAAATAGCTTCTGTATCAGCTGCCACTAAAAGATCGTCAACGTATTGAATCAAAGCCGCACCCGTCGGTAAAACAAAGGCATCAAGCTGACCTTTAAGTGCTTGGCTGTAGATTGACGGACTCTCACAGTAGCCCTGTGGAGCGCGTTTTAGCCTAAAACTGCGACCACCTAATGAGAATCCGAACAGGTCTCTGCTTTCCTCTGCAATCGGGATGCTAAAGAAAGCATTCTTTAGATCGATCACCGTGAACCAGGAGGCAGATGCCGGGATCATTGTTAGTAAGGCCGTGATATCGGGAACCACAGGAAATTGTGGAACCACTATTTTATTTACCTCTCTCAAATCTATTACGAAACGATACACAGGAGGTTTAGTTGGGTCAGTTCGTTTTAGAATAGGCAATACAGGGCTATTACACACGTTTCCACGAGTTTCTTCAACAACACCCTTTTCAATTAAATCATGAACAATCGCTAACAGCGCTCGTTCGCTATCAAGAGAGATACGATATTGAGGTAAATGTGGTAATCGCACATTTGGTTTCAATTGAATCACATAAGGTGGAATGTCTAACAGGCCCACATCATTGGGACCTGTGGCCCATAGGGACGCAGGGAGGGAACTCAATTCCGGTGGGAATTTATCGACCGACAAATACATGGGAGAGATCACTCTCCGTCCCAATGTAAGCTCCACTCCTTCGGGGGAACAATACAATGTTGCATATAGTCGTTTCAACAAATCCAGGCCCAAAAGATTCTCACCACAACCTGTAGATAGAATCAGTGGAGCCGTTAGTTCACGAGGTCCAATCATAAGGGGCAAAGGACTAGAGACTGGGTTGCTAACAGGGGCGCCGGAGAATCCAACGGAAACATTCGTTAAGCCAGACAAAGGTGCGCCAGGGAGTTTCGAATGCATGATGGAACTTTTCGTCGCACCAGTGTCTAACAGAAAAGGCTCAACTACGCCCGATGTAGCCACTGCAACGTAAGGTCCACTCTGATCGACCGGAACTGATACTACTCCCTCTCTTTTTCGTTGGCTGTCCTAGTAATGGTCGTTTGCAACAGTCTCATGTTCTACGTAATAATCGTCCACATTATATTGTGCAGATTGAACTGACCCCGCGTTTCGCTGGTCAAAGCAATTATTCGCATCTGATTGATTTGGATGGCGATCAATCTGATTGTGGGATGAACCACGACCTCTACCTCGTGATGCCTGTTGAGGACCACCACCACGGTTTCCACGTGTCGACACACCATTCAGACGGTCCCGTAAGGCAAGACAATCATATTTTATGTGTCCCTCTTTCCTACAATATGCGCACTGATTATACCCAAGTGAAGATCTATAATCAAAGTTATCAGAGCGCGGCTGCATCCTATCGGGCTGTGCTCGTGGTTGGTACTGCTGTTGTGAATCATTTTGGTTTGATCGTGGAGGATATGCTTGCTGCAACAAAACCTTCGTTTTGAGCTCCTTCGTTTTCTTTTCCACACGATCACTTTCTTCCTTTCCCCTATTTTCATAATATTGAGCCGTTGCTAGTATCTGCGCAGTGGTCGAAACTGCCCACGCACTCTCTGAATTCTTTAATTTGTTGCTTAACTCAGGCAACAAATTCTACACGAATTTGTCAACAAATAACCGCTGGCCTCCCTCAGCGCCCATGTCCTGGCCGCTGTGGTCGACAAACGCTTCCTCAAACCTCGTGAAGAAATCCGAGACACTCTCGTCTTTCTTTTGCTTACAGGCTGATAACTTATCCCAATTCACCTTCATCGCTGGCATGAGAGTTTTCATGAGCGTAATGATTTTCTGAGGCAAATCCAAGATCAGCTGGTCAGGCTTAGCTCCACCAACAAGTAATGCATCAGACGCTATTAGGGCAGCCCAATCACCCCCTAGTTCAATTGCGTGGTTGGCTTGACGAATTTTCGCCCAAACTGGTTGCGGTACTACATTACCGAACAACATGTCAATGTCAGCAAGGTTCATAATAGAAGCTTCCACCAGTTGGGATAGCTCCTTATAATAACCAGCCGGATTTTTACGCGGATCAGGCAAGGATTGCTTCACTTGCAACACTTCCGATCGTTTCCATGGTAGGTGTATCCACACTTCGAAAATGTGGTAAAACCGGAGGGGCAGCACCAGGGTCACCAGGCACCCAAAGTGGCGGAACCTCTCTCATAGGATACTGACCAGGAGCTGCTTTCCAATTCTCAGTGTTATCATCTAATGACACCCGAGAATGCGCTGTGGACCTGACTGCTAACAAGCGTTCCACGGCACGTCGTACATCTTCACCTACGATCATACCGTTCGAAAAGTGACTCTGGAGTTCAATTATGTCGAGCGGTACATTATCTACATCATCATTATACCATTCTTCCCTCAAAAAGTTACACATCTCTTCAAACACGAATCTCTGCGTAGGCTCATTAAACTGAGAAAACGTGTCAAAGACCACACGTGGAGTGTAGTTAGCAGGATGTCTTATCCACCTATGTGCCATGGTTACTAACGTCTCTTTCTCCCTACCACTAGGGATCTGACTCCGTCTCTGAGGAGTTTCAGATAAATCAGATGGAAATAACGGACCAGAAAGTGGTGAATAAAGGGTAGCAACAGAGTTAGGAACACGCTTACGAACAGAAGGAGAAAGAAAAGCAGGGGCAACAACACTGGAGGTGAAGGAAGGCATAGTAGGAACGGACAAGGTAGTCGGAGTAACAGAAACAACAGTCTGCGAAGGTACAGGTACAGGGGCAGTAGGAACAAGGACAGGTGGTGGAACAAACGTAGGGTTAACAACGGGCTGACCCGCAGCCGCTGGAGAAACAAGAGGAACAACAGGAGGAGCTACAGGAGGAGCTACAGGAGCAGTAGCACCCTGTACATAAGGAGGTGGTGATTTCATTAAATACGATAACAAGGAATCCTCCTTCAAATCTTCTCCTTTCTTCTCTGGACTAGTCGGTAAAACCGGATAACATTTATCTATTTTCATGTGATGCAATCTAGTAGAAATTTCCATTTCCTTTTCTTCTTTTTCCTGTTTACATTCTCGTATAGTTTGCATTATCGGAACGAACCCTTGTTTTTGATCCTTTTTAAGTTGTTTGATTTCTTTCTGCTTGGCCTCTTTACGCCATATCCGAAAGGAATCAAACATAGCTGGCCTAGCTTTCTTTAAAAATAATTTAGCCTCAAGATTATCTAAAATCGATAGTTCAAAAGTTCCATGTGGTGGCCATCTAAGGTCACCGTCTTTCTTTGTATAGCGGACCCAGTAATCATTATATATTATAGGACCCACCCCATGTCGACTATAAAGATCATGTATCGGACTTCCAACTGGAGGTATCGGACACGAGTCCTCCAACCGGGAATCCATTGCGCAACATTGGAAAATACGAAACAAACCACTATGGCTAGGCATCGTGCACACTAACCTAGTATCAAACTTCAAGGATTACCGAAGTAATTAAACCTCGTGTAAGTCAAAACCCTCGGTTTTTGGCAATTGCAACTGTCAAATAATACTAAGAACCAATACTAAGAACCACAAATGCAATGGAACCATGCAATACAACAAAGCCTTAAGGCTACCACAAAGCTCGGAGAGCTAACAACAAAGCCTGAGGAGGCTATAACAAAGCTCAGTGAGCTATTACAACAAAGCCTTAAAAGGCTACAACAAAGCTTTCGAGAAGCTAGAACAACCACTAAGGACTGGGAGCGACCCACAAATACTTAACTCAGAACTTCAATGGCGTCACCAGGAAGGCCCGTCTATCGTCTCGCTTGTACATAAGGTCTGCGCCGGGCGTCGAAGACAGGTCGACAGTCAGGGCATCGGTCCGTCGCAGCCGTCAGGAGGCGGGAATCTTCGCAGGGAAAATCTTCGGGCCACTTATTTCGACAACAGGATCGATGAAGCGGGGTGCACCTTCCCTCGGAGATTTCACACGAAGTTCCTCACGATCATCAGGCTTTGGACCGGTACCGCTGAAGTCGCCCCACGTTGGGCGCCAACTGAAGGACTGGACTTTTAACAGAACCAGCGGTGCCAGGGAACAACACCTATAACCTTCATGGGATACCTGTTTCGGCGCACAAACTACAGAGACACGGGACACTTCCTTCGGCGTCAAAGATCAGCGTTTATTACTGCAGGGAAACAAGAGTCATTAGAAGTACATAGACATGTAAGTTCTGCGAGTCTGCTTCGAATTGCATATGTAGGTCGCTCTCTTTTATACAAAATGTTGCCATTGCATGCCATGCGAACAAAAGGTTACAATTCAGTTCCCACAGTAAAACTTCAAAGGGGTCGCTTTCATGTGTTCAGAATCCCGGAACATGATTACAGTAGCAATGTCGGTTCCCAAATGTAAAAGTACATCTTCCCACCATTAGGCACACCCATTAGAGTTGTAAATGACCAGTAGGAAGAGACAAAGAACAGCTGCAAGGAAGTCAGACAAGTGTAGAGAAAAGAGGGTGAGGGTAATATCGGAAGCATGATCGTAGGATCAAAGAGCTGGATCCATCGCCTGCATGGCTGTCACAATAGACCGGTACAACCAGATTACCCTCAAGCTGGGCCATCTGCCTTCGCTGTGTCATTCCTCCGGCCATAAAGACGCATGAAAGGAATATGCGTCTTCCGCCAGGCTTGGGAACTAGAAGGTCAGGGAGCGAACAGTTACCTGCTCACTGACTACGTGAGGGCAAGAAACAAAATGGATGCCGTATCTAAAATGGAACCCGAGGGTTCAGATGAAGAACACGTAATATTAGGCGAACCCTACCAGGTAGTGTAACGAAAATACACACACTTGCCGAACTCGCCATTTACGGTTCGTAAATACCAAACTCGTCCATATTCGGTAATGCCCAGAACGCCGTAATAATTTTTACGGAACCTCATCAGTCTGGACACCAAGTCCGCAGTGTACGTTGTCCAAATGCACAGATCCTGTATAAGTTTTATAGGAACTACACGACAGAATGACCCTGAGAGATAACATTAAAATAAAAACAAGAAGAGTGAACTGCACCTCCTATCTTGGAATATAGCTGGAGCCAAGAAACAGCTTCAAGATGGTATACCCCCACAAGACTGGGAAGAATATTATATAATAGCAGTCCAAGAGACATGGGCCTTAGACAACCTCCCCCTAGAAGGTTATATGCACTATATCATAGAAGCAAGAAAAACTGAGCGTCACAGCCGCCCTAAAGGAGGTTTGGCAGTCTAGGTGGACATATCAATCGACCTCAGATCCAAACGACTAATATCTCCAGACCCTAGCCTGCAATTAATCAAATGAACGCGCTGCGAGAATCGGGGTTTTAGATCAGCATTACTAATCAATGTATACATACATTCAAGTTCCCTCCCTAAAAAAGCATTAATTTCGTCACTTGTATCAATAGTTGCCTCTCTGGGTCATACTTATAACAGGTGACTTCAACTCCAATCTGATTCACATTCCAGATGAAGATGATAAACTAACATCTGATAACGTACATTGGGAACCACTACAATTTCAGCTGCCAGCATACTGCCCAGATCACACAGGGCGGGAACTCGTGACAGCGTTAGAGTACTTAGGACTACGAGCCGCAAATGGGAGAAGGACTCACTGCCAAAATGTACAGATCACAGTACAAGAGTTCAATCTATACTGGATTATACAATTATTTCCCTATCCCAAAGGCCACATTTAGCCCAGTTCTCTATCAACTTCTTGACGCAGTGTGACTATAGTCAACAGCGCATTTCGTTTGGAGTACACCCTGGAAGACTCCCAAACAATTTAGCACTGGCTGGCACATTAAACATAACAAACCTAACACGTCCGAGGTGGACAAACGCATCATCACAAGAATTGAATCTTATAATAACGAACCAAGCACATGGACAGAATTTACATCCAATTTCACATCTTTAATGACAAACACCAACAGGAGGAAATCTGGGAATGACAATAAAATCACGTCACACAAATTGAAAATATTAAAACAAGAAGTGCAAAAGGTCGTCAGAAGCAATAAAACTATGGACAGAGACCACCAAGGTTTGAAAAACGTATGACAGCTGAGAAAGGAGTAGAAAAAAACTCCTCTGGGAAGTTAAAAGACCTTACACGAGGCAAACTGGGCTAAATTATTATTCAATGCAAAGCAAATAAACCTGAGGATTTTTCTGGGACCAAATAAACTATTTGCATAGGCCAACTAAAATCTTGCACAATTCCAACGTGCATGAGGTGACTTGGGCACATTCCATGGTAAAAAGATTCGACTGAAAAGTCCTTTCAGATACACCTCAAACAAAAAGACAAGATCAAACAATACAAATAACATAGTCGAGATGGCCACAGTAACAAAAGAGCAATCAAAACGAAAACAGTCTGGATCCAAACAGTATCCCACAAGCAATATTGAGGTGTAAAATAAAATTCTGGGGTACACAACGTTCAATGCTGTTTCACAAAATAGAGATACTGGGTAGTATCCCCCACCTAGATGGCATGGCTCCATATTAAATCAAATTAGCAAGGGGGGCTATCGTACAAATCCAGCGAACTATCGCCTCATCACCCTAGATCAGAGGTCTTCAATCTGTGGGGCGCGACCCCCAGGGGGGTCGTGGAGTCCTGGGAAGGGGGTCGCAGATTCTGTTGGAGCGTGCAGCAGTTCCTGGCGTCAGGCTGATTGAGGCCGGGTGATCACGGCGGAGGCCTAATTCACGCCTCATTAACAAGTAAAGGTCTTCTGAAGACCTGTGAAGTACTCGGGTGTGCCTTTCTGTGTGTCCCAAAGCTGTTTCAGCCGGGCTCACTTACACGTGCTGGGGAGTGGGGGGGGGGGGGGGGGGGGTCTGGGGGAGGAGGCTGTAGCACTTTGAGTTCAATCAATGGACTTAGCTGTGGGGTTTATTTTTTACGTTTTATATAGCGCTAGCTTAACCCGTAGGTATCAGAGCGCTTTACAAACACACATAGTAAACAGCAGAAGGACATTACAGTCATTGGTTCAAGTCCCACGAGCCCTCATACCTGGTGCCTGTGCAGGAGAAATGTGCCTGACACTGTTCTTCACGGTGAGGTGTTTATACAGCCTGTCTGCTCCCCCCTAGCCCTCCCCCCAAGCAGGGAAGCACAGAGATGCCCTCCCATGAGAGAGGAAGAAGAAGGAAGAAGACGCAGAGAGATACTGACCCCACCCCCATGAGAGAGGCACAGAAAAGGTGGGTGGATGAAGGATGAATGTATGTGTGGATGGAAGGATGACGGGTGGGTGGATGGATGGATAGGATGAAGGATGGATGGGTGGATGTAAGGATGAATAGATGGATGTGTGAAAAGGTGGGTGGATGAATGATGAGTGGATGGATGTAAAGATGAAAGGGTGGATGGATGGATGAATGGATGGATGTGTGGAAAGGTGGGTGTGTGAAAAGGTAGGTGGATGAATGATGAGTGGATGGATGTAAAGATGAAAGGGTGGATGGATGGATGGATGAAGGATTGATGGATGTGTGAAAAGGTGGGTGGATGGATGGATGAAAGGGTGGATGGATGAAGGATGTATGTATGGATAGATGGACAAAAGGGTAGATGGATGAAGGATGGATGTATGGATGGATACAAGGTTGCATGGATGAATGATGGATGGATGGATGAAAGGGTGGGTGGATGGATGAAAGGGTGGATGGATGAAGGATGTATGTATGGATGGAAGGACAAAAAGGTAGATGGATGAAGGATGGATGTATGGATGGATAAAAAGGTTGCATGGATGAATGATGATGTGTGAAAAGGTGGGTGGATGAATGATGGGTGAATGGATGGATGAAAGGGTGGCTGGATGAAGGATGGATGTATGGATGGATGTGTGAAAAGGTGGGTGATGAATGATGGGTGGATGGATGGATGGATGAAAGGGTAGGTGGATGGATGAAGGATGGATGGATGAAAGGGTGGATGGATGAAGGATGTATGTATGGATGGAAGGACAAAAAGGTAGATGGATGAAGGATGGATGTATGGGTGGATAAAAGGTTGCATGGATGAATGATGGATGCATGGATGGATGTGTGAAAAGGTGGGGGGTTGAATGATGGGTGGGTGGATGGATGAACGGGTGGGTGGATGAAGGATGTATGTATGGATGAAAGGGTGGATGGATGTATGGATGGAATAATGAAAGGGTGGATGGATGAAGGATGGATAGGTGAAATGGTGGATGGATGTATGGATGGAAGGATGGAAGGATGAAAGGGTGGATGGATGAAGGATGGATGTATGGATGGATGGGTAAAAGGTTGCATGGATGAATGATGGATGGATGTGTGAAAAGGTGGGTGGATGAATAGATGGGTGGATAGGTAAAGGATGGACGTATGGATGGAAGGATGAAAGGGTGGATGGATGAAGGATGGATGGATGTGTGAAAGTGTGGGTGGATGAATGATGGATGGATGGATGGATGTGATGAGGTCTAACAGGCGCATTTATGGTTGTCGATAGTTGTTGATGATGAGGAGTACAAGTTTCTAGAATCTTTTGTCGTAAGGGGGTCCTTACGCCTAAAAAGGTTTTACAAGGGGGTCTCGGCATCAAAAAGTTTGAAGACCTCTGCCCTAGATGATATTGAAGCTAAATGCTACGCTGCCATGATTCTGGCTGAGCTAATTGAGTGGTTGAAGATGTAGAACCTGATTGCAGTCTATCAAACCAGATTCAAAAAAAGAACCGGAACCATTAGAGGTATCCCAGATTGCTGACAAATACAAACAGGATAGGAAAAGATTACACCTCTGCTTTATTGACCTGAAAGCAGCCTTTGATTGCGTGGACCGCAACAGGCTCTGGACAAAACTACAAGACTCGAAAATCCCAGGAAATATACTACGGGGAATAACTCAACTATATACAAACACCTGGGTGAGAGTCAAAGTAGGTGACGGGACAAGGGTCTTGACGAAAATCCTTATGAATAGGGGTTTAAAACAAGGATGTGCGCTGGCCCCCCACCTATTTAACCTGTTCATGAGTGACCTAACCCAAACATTGGAACAAATTGAGACTCACCTCCCACAACTCGAACTGCTACCACTGTCACAGCTTTCTTACGCTGATGACGCCATACTAATGAGCCATACGCAAGTAGGTCTCCAGAGGGCGTTGACTGAAATGCAGAATTATGAAACAATAAATAAACTGGAAATCAACATAAATAGGGCAAAAACCAATCTGATTCAAAACACATCCAGTTGCAAACTCAATATCTGGCTGAACGACAAAAAACTGGAGGAAGTCACAAGTAACAAATATTTAGGATTCTACTTAGTCAACAGATTCAGTCAACAAGCACAACAGCTGTACATGGAAAAGAGGGTTGGTGCGTTGACATTTGCCTTCAGCACTCTAGAAAAAAAAAAATGGTGTGTCCATCATTCAAGCCATTACTAGCAGTGATGGCAGCAAGGTTCCTGCCATCGCTAACCTACGGCAGTTCATTCAACACAGAAAAGATTCAATTTTACTAAACAAACTGCTGGTAACTACATATAAACTCACCATTCAGCTGCCGCAAGGCGCACCTCAGGCTCAGGTGAGGCTGGAATTTGGATTTCTAAATGAAACACTTGGAAGGATGTTTTCAACAGTAAAAAGTTGGTACAAAATAAAACTTAATCGAGATCAGTGTAACTCAGCGAAGCACTTTGGACGGAAATGAAGAAAAACACAAGAATCATTCTACAATAATTTTCTCCACAAAGCCCGTCAAAACACCAAGACAGAAGATATGTGGGAAAAAAGTCTGTCCTTCTCAGAATTCAGACGCATTGCCAACAAATGGCAAGACTTCAACCATTTTTAGAAGATAAAACAACATTCAGCAGGAGATCACACTCATAGATAGTAATTAATAACTATGACGCCTTAAAACAAGCTCCCTCCTTAAGTGCCACATTCTCTGTTCTTTACAAGACACGACTGAAGGCACTCGGGTTTGGCGACTTGCCAACAACTTGCCAACAACAGCAGATCAACCAAGCTGGAAATACAAAGGCCCGACAACATGCAGACATTATGATCAAATAAAAGAGTATTTTATTCATTTGATTTGTATTTTCCCATATTTTTATCCGGCACAATTCACTTTATTGCAGCCCGACCTTAAAAAACAGGACAATTAGGATATGCAGAGTTGCCATAACCCAGGGACTTAACCTATTGGACACGCAATTGGACTGAAAGATGCTACAGTTTTTAAAGTATCATGAAGTAGCTTATCAGTTCAAATGCTAACATAAAGAATTATGCACACAAACAAATTGTTTTTATGCAACATTGTTACGGTTTTAATGAACTAAACAATGAAGATTCATTCATTCATCCATTCCCTCCTCCAACAGTCTCCCAAGTGAGGGCTTTTCCACCTGGTCTCTGCCCTGTCTCTAGCCCCTGTGAGGGGCTGTCGGGTGGTTTTTGTACTTCTGCCACTGGTGATGGTTGTGTCAAAGGTCCCTGGTGGCTTACTACCTGCGCTAGATGTTCTACAGGGTCTCCACGGCACACAATTTCCTAGTGTTGGGGCACACCCTGCCTTGTGAGAAAAATAGGTGATTTTTTTTAGATGGTGTTATTGTTTTTTTATAGCTCCCCCTGGCAGTGTCTCGACCTCCTCTATGAGGGTATCTATATCAGCTATTGTGCAGCTTCCCCCGCGTTTCTTTTTAGTTTATTTGTTTTACCCTTCCAGGGTGTGCCTCTTTTGCCTTTCTCTTCCCCAAGTTTTGGGAAATATGGTACTGCCTACGGCGTTCAGGATGGTAGTCAGGGATACCTATGAAGGGATAGGGCCAGCGGGAGGTCACTCGCTAGGTAAGGAGTAAGGGGAGGAAGGTGGAAGCAGATTTGATCCCTTTTTTCTAGTAAAAGGCAACATAGAAATCAGGGAGCGAACCCTCCTCGTAAGACGACCTCAAATTTTAAAGGTTCTGGTCTACATGGTCCGTGACTGGCTACCCGCCCCTCCCAGCTTACCACACCACACCTTGAAGAATTGACATAAGCAAATTGTCTTTGGAAGGCGGGAGGTCAGGGACCCCCCGGCCGTATTTATTATACAAAACAATAAAAGTATGAATATCAACATGACATCAATATGTTAGAATAACAAAATTCCAGACATTAGATTTACAGTATTGAAGACAAGTATTGAAGGCTAACCTTAACAAAAAGTCTAATACAGCGTGTTTCCTATCCGAATCTAACATCCTACCTGAATTTTGCATTCTAACATTTCAGGCCCTGACGGCAAGGTCGCTAACCGGTGTCAAGTCCTACAACCACGCCCTTACCTACAGGTGCGCGTGCGCGACAGGGGACCGCCTACCCCGTCAGCATCCTGAACTCCATTTAACCAACAAGGAGGGCCCTTACACTCTGCGTCATATGCTGGCATCATGGTGTATGTGCGGGGTGGCTAGTGGCCTAAGGAAAGCGTGACTCCCTCCCCCGCATTTTTAGCAGCTAGCGGATATACCTACCCCTGAAGTTCTAGGAGGGACCAGTGGCCCCCTCCCCCTAGGCCGTCCCCTCCGTGGATGGTGACGCCCCCCCTTAGGACCTTAAATTGCTGCTCATCGATCATGACCTTACCGCATGACCCACCCAAATAAATACAACGATGAACCTAGAAAAGAAAACCTCACTAAAGCACAACTACACTCAACTAAAACAGAAATAGTACCTGTGCATGCTGTACTAATGGGGAAAAGGCCTAAGCATAAGCAATATTAAATTTTATTGGCAAAATGGTCACAGCTAGAAAACGGGAAAAAGGCCTAAGTATACAAAACCATAATTGAACACAAGCAAAATTAAAGAGAAGCATTCACAGCTATACACGGGAAAAAAGGCCTAAGTACACAAAACCATCATTGAACACAAGCCATCAGAGCTATAACGGGAAAAAGGCCTAAGTATCACGTCCAACCGCCTACACATGAAATGGGAAAAAAGGCCTAATACAACTATTATTGTCTAGTAGCTTGCTCTTTTGGGGATGGTGGGTGGGTAAAATTAGGAGCCCCAAGCGTGGGGCGGCGAGGTCTGCGGGGAGCGAGTCAGGGGCAAAGAGGGCGCTCCGCTTGCTCCCCGGCCCTCTTAAACTGCTGACACACCGGGGGGGTCGCCGGCCTCGCCGGCCCGCCCCCCAGTCTACCCGCCCCCATGCCGCGGAAGCTATCCAGCTGCTTCCAGGTCACGGGGGAGGCTTCCTGAACTCCATTTAACCAACAAGGAGGGCCCTTACACTCTGCGTCATTTGCTGACGTCATGGTGTATGTGCGGGGTGGCTAGTGGCCTAAGGAAAGCGTGACTCCCTCACATGGATGTGTGAAAGTGTGGGTGGATGAATGATGGATGGATGGATGGATGTGATGAGGTCTAACAGGCGCATTTATGGTTGTCGATAGTTGTTGATGATGAGGAGTACAAGTTTCTAGAATCTTTTGTCGTAAGGGGGTCCTTACGCCTAAAAAGGTTTTACAAGGGGGTCTCGGCATCAAAAAGTTTGAAGACCTCTGCCCTAGATGATATTGTAGCTAAATGCTACGCTGCCATGATTCTGGCTGAGCTAATTGAGTGGTTGAAGATGTAGAACCTGATTGCAGTCTATCAAACCAGATTCAAAAAAAGAACCGGAACCATTAGAGGTATCCCAGATTGCTGACAAATACAAACAGGATAGGAAAAGATTACACCTCTGCTTTATTGACCTGAAAGCAGCCTTTGATTGCGTGGACCGCAACAGGCTCTGGACAAAACTACAAGACTCGAAAATCCCAGGAAATATACTACGGGGAATAACTCAACTATATACAAACACCTGGGTGAGAGTCAAAGTAGGTGACGGGACAAGGGTCTTGACGAAAATCCTTATGAATAGGGGTTTAAAACAAGGATGTGCGCTGGCCCCCCACCTATTTAACCTGTTCATGAGTGACCTAACCCAAACATTGGAACAAATTGAGACTCACCTCCCACAACTCGAACTGCTACCACTGTCACAGCTTTCTTACGCTGATGACGCCATACTAATGAGCCATACGCAAGTAGGTCTCCAGAGGGCGTTGACTGAAATGCAGAATTATGAAACAATAAATAAACTGGAAATCAACATAAATAGGGCAAAAACCAATCTGATTCAAAACACATCCAGTAGCAAACTCAATATCTGGCTGAACGACAAAAAACTGGAGGAAGTCACAAGTAACAAATATTTAGGATTCTACTTAGTCAACAGATTCAGTCAACAAGCACAACAGCTGTACATGGAAAAGAGGGTTGGTGCGTTGACATTTGCCTTCAGCACTCTAGAAAAAAAAAATGGTGTGTCCATCATTCAAGCCATTACTAGCAGTGATGGCAGCAAGGTTCCTGCCATCGCTAACCTACGGCAGTTCATTCAACACAGAAAAGATTCAATTTTACTAAACAAACTGCTGGTAACTACATATAAACTCACCATTCAGCTGCCGCAAGGCGCACCTCAGGCTCAGGTGAGGCTGGAATTTGGATTTCTAAATGAAACACTTGGAAGGATGTTTTCAACAGTAAAAAGTTGGTACAAAATAAAACTTAATCGAGATCAGTGTAACTCAGCGAAGCACTTTGGACGGAAATGAAGAAAAACACAAGAATCATTCTACAATAATTTTCTCCACAAAGCCCGTCAAAACACCAAGACAGAAGATATGTGGGAAAAAGTCTGTCCTTCTCAGAATTCAGACGCATTGCCAACAAATGGCAAGACTTCAACCATTTTTAGAAGATACAACATTCAGCAGGAGATCACACTCATAGATAGTAATTAATAACTATGACGCCTTAAAACAAGCTCCCTCCTTAAGTGCCACATTCTCTGTTCTTTACAAGACACGACTGAAGGCACTCGGGTTTGGCGACTTGCCAACAACTTGCCAACAACAGCAGATCAACCAAGCTGGAAATACAAAGGCCCGACAACATGCAGACATTATGATCAAATAAAAGAGTATTTTATTCATTTGATTTGTATTTTCCCATATTTTTATCCGGCACAATTCACTTTATTGCAGCCCGACCTTAAAAAACAGGACAATTAGGATATGCAGAGTTGCAGAACCCAGGGACTTAACCTATTGGACACGCAATTGGACTGAAAGATGCTACAGTTTTTAAAGTATCATGAAGTAGCTTATCAGTTCAAATGCTAACATAAAGAATTATGCACACAAACAAATTGTTTTTATGCAACATTGTTACGGTTTTAATGAACTAAACAATGAAGATTCATTCATTCATCCATTCCCTCCTCCAACAGTCTCCCAAGTGAGGGCTTTTCCACCTGGTCTCTGCCCTGTCTCTAGCCCCTGTGAGGGGCTGTCGGGTGGTTTTTGTACTTCTGCCACTGGTGATGGTTGTGTCAAAGGTCCCTGGTGGCTTACTACCTGCGCTAGATGTTCTACAGGGTCTCCACGGCACACAATTTCCTAGTGTTGGGGCACACCCTGCCTTGTGAGAAAAATAGGTGATTTTTTTTAGATGGTGTTATTGTTTTTTTATAGCTCCCCCTGGCAGTGTCTCGACCTCCTCTATGAGGGTATCTATATCAGCTATTGTGCAGCTTCCCCCGCGTTTCTTTTTAGTTTATTTGTTTTACCCTTCCAGGGTGTGCCTCTTTTGCCTTTCTCTTCCCCAAGTTTTGGGAAATATGGTACTGCCTACGGCGTTCAGGATGGTAGTCAGGGATACCTATGAAGGGATAGGGCCAGCGGGAGGTCACTCGCTAGGTAAGGAGTAAGGGGAGGAAGGTGGAAGCAGATTTGATCCCTTTTTTCTAGTAAAAGGCAACATAGAAATCAGGGAGCGAACCCTCCTCGTAAGACGACCTCAAATTTTAAAGGTTCTGGTCTACATGGTCCGTGACTGGCTACCCGCCCCTCCCAGCTTACCACACCACACCTTGAAGAATTGACATAAGCAAATTGTCTTTGGAAGGCGGGAGGTCAGGGACCCCCCGGCCGTATTTATTATACAAAACAATAAAAGTATGAATATCAACATGACATCAATATGTTAGAATAACAAAATTCCAGACATTAGATTTACAGTATTGAAGACAAGTATTGAAGGCTAACCTTAACAAAAAGTCTAATACAGCGTGTTTCCTATCCGAATCTAACATCCTACCTGAATTTTGCATTCTAACATTTCAGGCCCTGACGGCAAGGTCGCTAACCGGTGTCAAGTCCTACAACCACGCCCTTACCTACAGGTGCGCGTGCGCGACAGGGGACCGCCTACCCCGTCAGCATCCTGAACTCCATTTAACCAACAAGGAGGGCCCTTACACTCTGCGTCATATGCTGGCATCATGGTGTATGTGCGGGGTGGCTAGTGGCCTAAGGAAAGCGTGACTCCCTCCCCCGCATTTTTAGCAGCTAGCGGATATACCTACCCCTGAAGTTCTAGGAGGGACCAGTGGCCCCCTCCCCCTAGGCCGTCCCCTCCGTGGATGGTGACGCCCCCCCCTTAGGACCTTAAATTGCTGCTCATCGATCATGACCTTACCGCATGACCCACCCAAATAAATACAACGATGAACCTAGAAAAGAAAACCTCACTAAAGCACAACTACACTCAACTAAAACAGAAATAGTACCTGTGCATGCTGTACTAATGGGGAAAAGGCCTAAGCATAAGCAATATTAAATTTTATTGGCAAAATGGTCACAGCTAGAAAACGGGAAAAAGGCCTAAGTATACAAAACCATAATTGAACACAAGCAAAATTAAAGAGAAGCATTCACAGCTATACACGGGAAAAAAGGCCTAAGTACACAAAACCATCATTGAACACAAGCCATCAGAGCTATAACGGGAAAAAGGCCTAAGTATCACGTCCAACCGCCTACACATGAAATGGGAAAAAAGGCCTAATACAACTATTATTGTCTAGTAGCTTGCTCTTTTGGGGATGGTGGGTGGGTAAAATTAGGAGCCCCAAGCGTGGGGCGGCGAGGTCTGCGGGGAGCGAGTCAGGGGCAAAGAGGGCGCTCCGCTTGCTCCCCGGCCCTCTTAAACTGCTGACACACCGGGGGGTCGCCGGCCTCGCCGGCCCGCCCCCCAGTCTACCCGCCCCCATGCCGCGGAAGCTATCCAGCTGCTTCCAGGTCACGGGGGAGGCTTCCTGAACTCCATTTAACCAACAAGGAGGGCCCTTACACTCTGCGTCATTTGCTGACGTCATGGTGTATGTGCGGGGTGGCTAGTGGCCTAAGGAAAGCGTGACTCCCTCCCCCACATTTTTAGCAGTGCTCCCCCTGGGCCGTCCCCTCCGTGGATGGTGACGCCCCCCCTTAGGACCTTAAATTGCTGCTCACCGATCATGACCTTACCGCCACAGGCCAGCATTGTTTACCGACGATCTGCCCCCCCCCCACAACTCCTCCCTGAAAGGTCATCCCTACCTCACAAAGCCCTTCAACCAAGCTAGGATATTATCGCACCATATTGCATTCCCTGCCTCAGTCAAATGGACCCCATCTTGTAAGTACAACTCATCCCCCCAAATGGTCCCATGAGGGATGGTCTGTAAATGGGTGGTTCGGAAGAGTTTATCTAACTTGGTATTGATCCTCTTTACCGAGTGATTCAATGCCCTGACGGAATCACCCCCACGCCATTGCAGCCGCGGTATCAGCTGAGACCAAACTACAGTGCAGTCAGGGCAAACCCTCCTTACCCAACCCGCTGCTGAGATGATCTCCTCCAGAAGGACCCTTCTACCCAGTCTAGCAAGGTCATTCCCTCCCAGGTGAAGAATTACCACCGCCGGCGGTGTAGCATGTTGAGCGACCAATTCTGCAAAGAATCCCCTAAATTTGCTGAGGCAGAGACCCCCCTCCCAAAGAAGGAGATGGACAATCCTTTGTGCTCCAGCTCCCTTCTACCTTCACCTGTAAAAAATACATGTTTAGCACGATTCACATAGGAATGACCAACAATCCAAACCCTGCATGACTTAGTCCTGTGTTCCTGGTTGTCCACGCCGCGATGAGTTGCCGATGAACCTTGATGATGACCCGAAGCGAGTCCTCCGCCTGCGTCACAGAGCGAAGAAACTGCAAAAACCAGAAAAAACAACCTGATGTCGCTCTAGGTACTTTACAGCATGTGTACCCGCACATAACGTTTGTAGCAATTGGATGACCATCTCCCACTTCTCTTAACACTGTTCACCTGCAGACCCCTTGTGGTTGCCTCGGTGGCTGCGCCTATCCTAAAGGACTGTGTGCCAAAATCCTTCGGGTCAGGGCCCAGCCTGGTAATAGCCAACTCCATGACTCTCCTGAACTGGTACTTAGTTAAAGGGGTGCCATCGGCGTGCAATAAGAGGGGCCCACCCAACAATCCCTCTCGCTGTTTGATGAAAGCCTCCAGATGGTGTACCGGGCAGCAAGGATTGGCTCTTGCCCTGTGCAGTACCACAGTCTCCCCTCGCGCCTCCTGATCCGTTTTCGATCTCAAAATTGTCACCCACAATGTGTCTCCCTGTATTGTTGTGTTCAGGAACTGAATACCCCCTTGTCTATCTGCCTTGGAGGAAGCAACCAACTCGCTCAGTCTTACGGCTCCTAGAAGGCCAATGTGAAGGCCGCTTTAAATAATGAGTAAGGAGTCGGTGGCAGCTTCTCCCACCCCGCTTGGCGCCGACCTTGCATTGATAGCAGCCACGCTGTGCTAATTCTGAAATTCTTGAGGCGGCTCGAGATATTGATTGATTTTAAAATGTACCTGTCACCATAGTGATTGTTTTTAAATGTATAACTGTACAATTGTGTACCTGTTAGCTATGTAGCTGCACGCTGTACCTAAAAATCCACTTACCTGCACTCATACAGGGTTTTAGAAGTGGGACTGTTCCTTCTGCCTCCTGACCCCTGAACCGGCACTGCAGCCAATCGCGGTGTGTGGAGGGCGGGGCAGAGACGGGACACACGGAGAGTCGAGCGGTTAGCGCTCTAGACCTCCGGCATTTCAGGGCTATTTAGGCGGCGAGGAGGCAGGCGCTTTTGCGGTAAGGAGTCGGTGGCAGCTTCTCCCACCCCGCTTTGCGCCGACCTTGCATTGATAGCAGCCACGCTGTGCTAATTCCGAAATTCTTGAGGCGGCTCGAGATATTGATTGATTTTAAAATTTACCTGTCACCATAGTGATTGTTTTTAAATGTATAACTGTACAATTGTGTACCTGTTAGCTATGTAGCTGCACGCTGTACCTAAAAATCCACTTACCTGCACTCATACAGGGTTTTAGAAGTGGGACTGTTCCTTCTGCCTCCTGACCCCTGAACCGGCACTGCAGCCAATCGCGGTGTGTGGAGGGCGGGACAGAGACGGGACACACGGAGAGTCGAGCGGTTAGCGCTCTAGACCTCCGGCATTTCAGGGCTATTTAGCCCCTCGTCGGCTTCAGCGCGCAGCGTTGGCGCGCAGGGTGGCGCCTAGTCCTGCGCCTAAGACGAGCCAAAGACCAGCCCGTCTGCGCCCGTCCACGACAGGACGGGGGTAGGGGCAGGAGGATATGGCGATCCTCCCTGTCATCTTGGAGACCCCCTGCACTAAGCGGCTTACATATACTCCACAGGTATTATTTGACATACGTAATCACCTACCGGCTGCTTGTGATGTAAAGATAGAAACCCACTTAGAAGGACCATTTGCATGCCTGGCATGCCGCACACAGTTTTGCCTTGATGTAAAGGAAACTTGGCTCAAGCCTCACTTAGTCCCAGCAATCACACTAGGCATCCCGATGGGATATAAAATAATTAGAATGGATCGCCCTAATAAAATAGGAGGGGGGGTGGCAATTGTTCATAGAGAGGAACTAAATATTACTACTCTGGAGGAAATTAGCACCCCACAGATGGAACTACTAATCTTTAAACTCAGTTCCACATCTAGGGAACATAGAAAGGGCGCTTGGTATATCGCCCTCCAGGCCCGAGTGGGAATTTCTCCATTGCCCTCATAGAGGTCCTAGCACCATTTGTAGAGGAAAAGCAGAACTTCCTGCTAGTAGGGGACTTCAATATGCACGGGGAGTTAGAAAAATGCACAGAGGTTAGAACCCTCCTAACGGATCTTGACTCTTTAGGTCTCAAAAAGATTAACCATGGACCTACACATGAGGCAGGCCATACTTTGGACCTAGTGTTTTCTAACTCACCCCTAACTACATGTACAGTATCTACTCAGGTAGAATGGACTGACCATTTTATATTAAATTTCTACAACGATGCCATGGATAAGCCACGTATACAGACCACCTTGGCTACTAAAAGAAGACCCTGGCATAAATTAACGGTGGATACTTTTAGAGAGGTGTATAAAGCCCCCCTGCTTAATGACTACTCAGGAAACATGACCACTGAGCTCCAGCGGTTTGAGAAGACAGTTAGTGAAGCAATAAATTCCACCATCCCGCTGAAAATATACAAACCCCGCCAGGCAGATAGACAAGAAATATGGTTCTCCGAAGACCTGAGACTGCTGAAACAAAAAACCAGGAAGCTGGAAAAAGTATGGAGACAGTCTCGTAGGCTGGATGATAAGGAACACCACAAAACCTCACTTAGGGCATACCACAAAGCCATTAGGGCAGCTCGGAAAAACTACATTGCAAAACAACTAACAGAGGCTGGGAAACCCTCCAAAGTGCTGTATAAAATCCTACAAACATTTACCAGACCAGCAGCATGTGAGACCATGTGAGACCATAGAGGTTTGACTATTTCTCCCCTGAGGCGGAAGCCGGGGAGGTCTTTACTATCCACTTTATTCACTGGCAAGCCCGTCTGCGCCCGTCCGCGCTGAGGACGGGCTGCAGGGCGGGCTGCGCTCTGGGGCCCCTGAGCTATCTTCCCAGATAGTATTTGCTTATACTTTGCAGGAAATGTTGGACATGAAACCTAGGGACGCCACACGCCAACATAGGCTTACACTAGAGGAACTACAGCTCATGGTCCCTCTGAACACCCGGAACTCTGATAACACCCCCTCGACCACCTATCCCTCTCAAAATATCTGCTCCTAGTCTAAAAGTTCTCGTTTAGAGAAAGGATACCTGATCAATGTTCGGTCCATAATTAAAAATAATGTAGCTTTCCATGACTTTGTGACATCCAGAAAACCTGCATGGGTCTTTGTCACGGAAACCTGGGCCACGGAGACCTTAGGTCATGACCTTTTCATGGCAATCCCAGAAGGTTATGCACTGCACAGATTTGACAGAGCTAAGCGTAGGGGTGGAGGACTGGCGATTCTCTATCACTCTCATCTTACCTGCCGTATTAATGCTCTGTCGACACCATCTGACCCCGTCCAGGTACTGCACTACTTCATCTCCTCATCTCCTTCAGCTTCTTTCGTAGGCCTTCTTATATACAGGCCCCCTGGGTCTAGATCAAACTTTAGCAGTGACCTGCTCAGATTCATGGAGCCATATGCTGGCAGCCCCCATTTTACTATTTTAGGGGACCTAAATTTTCACCTAAATGACCTTACTTCTAAAGACACTTTGTCCTTGGTGGAGCCCCTTGAAGCTTGTGGCTTTGTTCAACTGGTGAAAGGTTCAACCCACCGGGCAGGCCACACGCTGGATGGCGTATTCTCTAACGACCCTAGGGTTAAGACGGGTACCCCCGAACCGCTGGTTTGGACAGACCACCTGGCAGTGCCAATAGAATTGACCCTTTCTCATGTAGATACTCCAAAGAAGGGACAGGCTCAGGGAGAGGGCAAAAGGAATTATAAAAACATCATTAATGATGCCCTGGCCCCTCTCATTAGCTCCATCTCCCTGCTGAGGATCTCCCTGCTGAGTTTTTGTGCTGAGATGCTGAGCAGGCAGCACAAAAACTTGTCAACTCTATTGCTGGAGCAGTAGATGCCCTAGCACCAGCTACCCGCCGATATTCAGCAAGGCGTAGACCCTCCGCCCCCTGGTTCACTGAAACACTTAGGTTGATGAGACAGGGTTGTACGAGGCAGGAGAGAAAGTGGAGGAAAATATGGGATACCATGGATAGAGAGGCTTATAAACGATCGTTAGCGGAATATAAGACTACGGTCATTAACCACTTGGCTGCTAAGGTACATCCCCCTCTTCCCATTGACTTTCCATTGAAATCAATGGAAACTCCATGACGAGTTACCCTTGTCATTAGCACTGAAGGGGTTAAAACAAAACAAGAATTCTTCTCTGAGATTACAACCTCTCTAACCTCATCAAAGGAGTTGTTTAAGGTAGTAGATTCCCTCTGCTCACTACAAATCCCAGACCCAGTGATAGGATCGCAGGAGCTCTGTGATAAGATCTCAACCTTTTTCTATGCTAAAATCGATGAGATCTCCGTTAATTTGGAAACACAGCAAAAATCACTTGAGCCCAACACGATCCAGGCCCTTACAAATCTAGAAGCCTGGTTCAAAGATCCCACTAAGACTCTCTCCAACTTCCCACCGATCACATTGGACAACCTTAACTCTGTGCTGAACAGGACCAAATCCTCCTCCCCTTTGGACCCCTGTCCCCTCAAAGTGCTAAAGGATTGTAGGGACAGACTACTCCCTCCTCTACTGGAGATAATGAATGGTGCCCTATCACAGGGGGTTTTTCCCTCAGTTTGGAAGAAAGCGATTGTCAAGCCACTTCTTAAAAAGCCTTCCCTTGACCCTACAATTCTGAAGAACTTCAGGCCCATCTCCTTACTTCCTGCCCCCGCTAAAATGCTTGAGGCCCATCTGAATTCGCACTTGTCTGCCTTCCTGGACTCGTCTGGGTTTTTAGATCTGACCCAGCATGGGTTCAGGAAATTCCATAGCACAGAGTCCGCACTTACTATTGTAACAGACAACATCAGAATGAAAGTGGACCAGGGACAGACAACGCTGCTAGTCTTACTTGATCTGACTGCAGCATTCGACACCCTATCTCCCTCGATCTTAACATCTCGGCTGCGGGAGATGGGAGTAGAGGGGCCAGCGTTGAGCCTTCTGTCCTCATTTTTAGATCATAGAGAACAGAGGGTCAAATTGGGAGAATGCCTCTCCCCTGCTAAATCCCTACAATGAGGGGTTCCACAGGGGTCGGCCTTAAGTCCGACCCTATTTAACATATACGTGGCCCCCCTAGCGAGATTAGTAAAAGCGCAGGGAATGGAAGTAGTGTCGTATGCAGACGACACTCAGATCATGGTGTCGTTGGCCCATTCGGTTAGCACCTCAGCGTCCAGCTTCAGGAGTTGTATGCAGTCAGTCGCCGACTGGAAGGTACTCAACTCCTTGAGGCTGAACAGTGATAAGACCGAGGTGCTAATCTTTGGAAAGGACCAGGATGTATGGTCAAATGAATGGTGGCCGCCATCCCTGGGAACTTGCCCTGTCCCCTCACACTCAGCTAGAAACCTTGGGGTGATCTTTGATACCTCGCTGGCAATGACCCATCAGGTAAATAGAACGGTGGCCACCTGCTGGGGAGTTATTAAAATTCTTCGAAGAATAGTGCATTACCTCTCCCCGGAAGCTAGAAAACAGACAGTGGTTGCGTTGGTCGGTTCTAGACTAGACTAATGCAACTCACTCTACGCAGAGGTCAATAAGGGACTGATCCAGCGTCTCCAAATAGTACAAAATGCGGCAGCAAGATTTGTACTAGACATTCCCCGCTCTTCCTCTGCAACTTTGGCCAGAAAGAGTCTTCACTGGCTTCCTGTAGAGCATCGTATCTCTTTCAAAATCATCTGTCTAGCACATAGGGCTCTGAAAGCAGGAACTTCTGATGGGTTGGGATCACTTCTCTCTGGATATGTTCCCAGCAGAAGTCTACGCTCATCACAACAGCATCTCTTGGTAATTCCTCGGACTAAGAAGACCAGATGGGGAGGAAGAGCTTTCTCTACAGTTGCCCCTCGTCTCTGGAACGCACTTCCCCTGGAGCTTAAATCTTTATCCTCACTGCCCCCCTTTAAAAAGGCCCTTAAAACATGGTACTTCAAGAAAGCCTACCAGTAACTAGCTCTCTGGACTTGCAAATATTTTGGTTAGGCGCCTTAATGCCCATTGGGCTGAGTTCTGCGCGTTATAAATTTGCTTTCATTTCATTTCATCCCAAGATCTATGTGAGGAGATCGCACTGTTCTTCATGAAGAAGATTGATACATTCTATGAAAAGATAGTAGCCTCGAAGGCAAGTGAGGTAGCCGAAATAAACCTTTCCCACAACAACATACAACAGAAACCAAATTCCGACTGCCTTAAAAGCTTTCCCCCTATCTCTTTAGAAGAGGTCACTGCATTAATCACTCAGATTAAGAGTGGTAGCCCTCAGGATATCATCCCAGCCCGCATTATGCCTATGTTGGCAGAAGTCCTTGGGGGAGGAATTCAACAGCTAATCAATCTATCTCTTAGTACTGGTGAGGTCCCGAGAGACTGGAAAAGGGCGCTAGTGAGACCGTTGAGGAAGAACACCGCTATTCCCTGGACCGAATTTACCAATTTAAGACCTATCTCCCTTCTCCCCTTTATGGGCAAAATCATAGAGAAATTTGTCAATAGACATTTGCCAAAATACATCGAAGAGACAAATGGACTGGACCCCTCCCAGTCGGGTTTTAGGCCAAGACACAGCACCGAGACCACTTTGCTGTCAGTCGCAGACGATCTACACATGTTCCAGGATAAAGGCTACTCTGTTATCCTGGTTCTGTTGGATCTGTCTGCGGCGTTTGACACCGTGTCATATGACATCATGACCACCAGGCTTGTTAACATCGGCCTGGAAGACAAGGCTCTGGCTTGGTTGAGGAGTTTCTTGACAGATCGCACCCAAACAGTCACCTTGGGTGCTTATCGGTCAGAGGAGTTGGGAATCTCGAAGGGGGTGCCACAGGGCTCTTGTTTGAGCCCTACCCTTTTTAACATCTATGTGGCCCCCCTAGCGAATATCATGAGATCCCATGGGTTAATCCCTGTGTCATATGCGGATGACACCCAACTCCTCTTTCCTTTTAAATCCCTTACGGATGAGGTCAGGAAATCCTTTTCCCAGGGGATGAAGGCAGTGGCCCACTGGATGGCATCTAACCTCCTGCAATGCAATGTTGCAAAGACGGAGGTGATGCTGTTCGGTGAGGCCAAACTCCTGTGGTCCCCCGACTGGTGGCCGCAAGATCTTGGCCCAGTCCCTGAGCCCAAGCAGGTGGTTAAGAATCTCGGTGTTCGTCTAGACCAGGAACTTTCTCTCAAGCAACATGCCAATCAAGTGGTGGGGTCCTGTTTCCACATCATTGGGATGTTGCGGAAAGTATTCCCTCTGCTTCCTGATTCAACCAGGAAAACCTTAGTACAGGCCTTAGTGTTGAGTCGCTTAGACTACTGCAATGGGTTACTTCTTTCAGCTAACGAGGGAGTATTCTCTAGATTGCAGGTAGTTCAAAACACCGCGGCTCGCCTTGTTCTTAATCAGCCCCCCCGCACCCCCTCTAAACCCCTCTTGACCACTCTGCATTGGCTTTCCATCAAACAGAGGGTGAAGTTCAAGGCCTGTTGTATCATACACAAGTGTCTTCAGAGGAAAGGCCCCATGTACCTGTCCAATAAATTCTCTCTCTATGTACCCTCGCGATCCCTGAGATCTAGTGAACAGGCTCTGCTGCGGGTACCTAGAGCAAAAAAGGCAAGACAAGGCGATAGAGCACTTTCCATTGCTGGTCGAATGCTGTGGAATACCCTCCCACTTTCCTTGAGACTCTGTAAGGAGCACCTCCCCTTTAGGAGACAGTTAAAAACCTTTCTATTTCAAAACTAATATGTTACACTGCCAGTACTGTTTATTTGCAATAAGGCTGCCAAAGGCGCGGAGATACTCCTTCGGGATGTGATCCTAGCGCGATACAAACCCGCAAATAAATTATTTTTTTTTAAAATTAAAAAAAAATTGTATCTCCCAGTCTGAAGTACAGACGTCATGCAGTGCAGGCAATAATGCTGTTAACCTTCCCAAGCCTATTGGTTTCCTAGTGTCCGCTGTGCTGCCTTGTAGGCGGCGCCAACCCCTCAATCCCTTACGTACCACAAAGCTATTAGTAGGGTCTTTTACTCCTTTTGCCTGTGCGTATAAGGAGACCGCTGCCCTATGCCTGTTAGCTGTTGCCACTGAGCGACCCTCCTGGTGCAATCTACCAAGGTAATCTGCAAAACTATTCTCCAGATCCCATTTGGATTCCCAGTTTTGCCCTACAAAAGTACAATATGAACCAAACGCCTGTTCTTGTCTTGGGGGCTAAGCTAGCAGCCACGAGGTCCTGTAATTTGGGGCACCAATCTGCCAGAGTGTTGACGGGAAGTGTGTTGGTGTAGGTTCTGCTGTCGGAAGATGCTCCCTGAATACCTGCATTTTTTGGCGAGAGAGTGCATCAGCTGCATTATTGAGGACACCTGGAACATGTTTTGCCCTGAATATAACATTCAATTTCAAGCATCTCAACATAATCTCCTTCAAGAGGCGGAGTATGAACCTGCAGCGTGCCGCTTGCTGATTAATACACTCTACCACCGTCATGTTGTCAGACCAGGATATCACTGATTTGCTGCGCAGATGCTCAGGCCAAACCATCAATGCCACCCAAATGGGGAACAACTCCAGGAAGCCAATGTTTGTTGTCAATTCACTGCACACCCAGTCCTCTGGCCACCTGTGGGTGACCCACTTGTTTCCAAGGATGGCACCAAACCCCACACTTCCAGCAGCATCAGTCCATAAACTCAACTCTGCTGAAGTCGTGGGGGAGCCGGACCACACAATCCTGCCATTGAAGCCCTCCAGAAATGCCATCCATATCTGCATGTCCTGGCGAACCTCAAGTGATAGTCTAGTGCGGTGGTGTTTTTCTCGCAGACCTCTTATTGCCTGCGCAATTGAGCGAGAAAAGGGGTGGGCAATTGGTATCACTCTCAACGCGAAATTCAATTGGCCCACTGTCTCCTGCAGTTGTTGTAAAGAGACCACTGGTACCCCTTCACTCGCCCTGGCCAACTTAATCACCTCAACCAGTTTCAAGGCTTCTGCCGAAAGATCCTGGGAAGATGGCAAAACCCCACCCAACTGTAACCAGGGTAGAACGGCGGCTATCTGGGATGCCTGTTCCGCTGGGACAGAGCTGGCCGGTGGGTGTTGGTACCCCGGCGGGGATGGGAGCAGTGGTCACGGGGGCGACAGGGGCAATGACCACAAGTGGGGCCGCCGGAATTGCTGGATTAACAGGAGCTGGGACCGCCGGTGTAATTGGGGGCACTAAGGGAGTATCCATAGGTACTACCACTGGCGTTCCCTCTCCTTCAGCAGTGTTCCTGGGCACTGTGCCTCCCCTTTTTTTGGCCTTGCCCCTCTTAGGAGGAGTGACAAAATCACCTCTGGGTAATGGAGGATTAATGATCCTTTTTGGCCTGACTTGTGGTCCCATAGGGCCATCCAACCTCTCATTAATTTCTGCCACACTCCTCCCTAGCTCGTCTATTTTGCCAAGGCGCCTATCCATCGCAGTCATCTTACGCATCATAGTTTGCAACATCAGCTCCATGTGAGCACTCTTGTTGGCTGCACTCTTATTCACTCGTGGGCCTGGCATACTAACACAATGCCCAGTGTACTCTACTCCCAGCCTAGTCAAGTCTTTGAGTGCACGTGTGCACTTGTACCTTCTTTTTTGATGGGGGATGTGAAGATGGCCGTAAGCACCATGCAACTGTGACCGCCAACATACTAGCTAGTCTTAGCGTGCGGGCGAGTGCCAACCCCTTGTAGGAAGGTCTCAAGCCCGGCGGCCTTCCTGAAGCAATGAAGCGCAGGCCCGCCTCACTCCCCTTACCACCAATCTCCTGCGTGTCCCCTGTCCGATGCCGTCTTCAGCGCACGGGATCTGCTGACTGCACAGGATGAAGCACCCGACTGAAGAAGCACCCCCACCAAACTTCCTAGGGGGAAACAAATGTTAATATAATGTACAAGCTTCGTATCAGCAGATGCTACCAGGGCACCAAGTACACACTAGCAGGGCTCCCGCCAAAAAGAAAAAACTTGGAAAACCGGGTGGTCAATAATTCACCCTGTCCAACAGTAGGTGTCTGAACCTACAGCAAAGGCTTTACTATCATCAAACCTTAAAATATTCTTTACATGGTCTTAATTAACTACCCCTGCCTGTATTATAGTCCATAAAGCACAGCAGCACCTTTAAAAAAGCTTTTAAAACGATCAAAACATGCAATCCCATAATGGTCTCCCATCCAATGGCTGCCCTGCTGGGTCCTGCTTCGCCCCCAAACAGTGATCTCTGCCAAAAACGAACGTTTTCGTTCCCTCCCCTAGAAGCAGAGATTTGTCGAGGACAACGCCGGTTGTGAGGACGCCTCGCTCCTCCTCCCCGCCTACCCCGAGCCTCGCCCCGTCCCAATACCTCGTTTCTGCCACAAAACCTTTGTTTCAAAGGAAGCCAGCCACCCACAGCTACTCGGCGCAGGAGAGCAAAGCGACGGGCTCCCGAAGATCCTGCAAGGGTCCACCGCTACTACGGGCTCCCGACGATCCTGTAAGGGAAATACAACAAAAAATTAGGAGCCCCAAGCGTGGGGCGGCGAGATCTGCGGGGAGCGAGTCAGGGGCAAAGAGGGTGCTCCGCTCGCTCCCCGGCCCTCTTAAACTGCTGACACGCGGGGGTCGCCGGCCCCGTCGGCCCGCCCCCATACCCCGGAAGCTATCCAGTTGCTTCCGGGTCACGGGGGAGGCTTCAACCTATCGGTGGTGGGGTGGGGCGCGCCGCGCGCGTCATCGCCAGGCGACACGCCCACCATCGACAGGACGGGAGGGCCGAGCGGCCCCCCCTTTTCATTAAAAGTGTAGCCTGGTTCAGCCCTGCTTCGGCAATTGTAAATATAAAAGTTGTGGTGCTTTTTATAGTCACTTTACTATTGTCACAGCTAGTCCAGCCTAACGTTGCAACTTTGTGTGCCTACTGGCGTCTAGTACAGTACAATACCTGCTTGGAGTATCTGCATTCTTTCTGCAGCCTTACGGGAGCAAGAGAAAACGACTGGGAGCTGCACCTGCTCAGCTGCATTTCAGTCCACGGTCGATGGTCCACAGCTGAATCCCAAAGCCCAGGCTCCCCCGGGCTCTGATGGGCACGGATGGGCCAGCCTTGGCCCGGGCTTCGCCTGTGCAGTGGGGGTAGAGACCGTGCTTTTTAGTACGATCGCCATGCTTTCCCCCTCAGCAGCTGCGACTGGAGCAGGCCGGTGAACCCTGGGACAAGGAGTCCTACCAGGGTGTTGCAGGGCAGGGAGTGCGTCCAGAAACAATTATTTTATTATTTATTTATTTAACATTTTGACATTAATAGAGTGCATGGCTACCTCCAACAGAGGTGTCCCGGTGCTGAGGCAGCAGATTAATAATAGAAGCTGAGGGAGAAGAGCTATGTACAGTTAAAGAGCCAGGGGCCAGATGTATCAACATACCCTTTTGCGATTTCTAAATAGCGATTTTTAAGGAATCGCTATTTCGAAATCGCAAAATGGTATGTATGTAGAAAATCGCTATTTTTAGCGATTTCTTAAAATTCCCTAATTGCGATTAGCAAATTGCTAATCGCAATTAAGGAATAATTTCCCATTCATTTCTATGGGCCAGGAGGCCCATAAGAATGAATGTGAAATTATTCTCAATTTTCGATTCGCAATTTGCTAATCGCAAATTGAGAATAATTTCAAGGGTGCAGGGGTGTCTCAAGAACACCCTGCTGCACCCCTGAAAATGACATTTGTGTGCATATGGCGCACATACATGCCCTAAGGGTATGTATGAGCGTCACATGCCACCTTTACAAATTGCATAAAGTGCATTTGTAAAAGAAATCGCAAATTACCACCAACTACAAGTTGGTGGTAATTTGCGATTTCTTAGCCTAAATTCGCAATTCTTAAATTGTTGATACATTGCATTTAAGAAATCGCAATTTGCGATTTCGTAAATGCTTACGCAATATTAAGGAATCGCAAAATTTGCGATTCCTTAATATTGCGAGGCATTTTTCTTCATACATACCATTTTACTATTTTTTAGTCGCAAACGCTGTTTTTTAGCGAATCGACTAAAAAATAGCTTGATACATCTGCCCCCAGGTTTTTAAAACTCTCCTAAAGGCCGCTTCTGGCTCCGTTATGTGGAGGTGGAGAGGCATGGCATTCAAAAGCTTCGAAGGTCTGACCACGAATGCTCTGCTACCTGTTATGGCCTTACGGAAACAAGGAATAGTGAGCAATTTCAAGTGGTTTGATCTCAGGACCCGGTCTTGTTGGTAATCTTGCAATCTGAGTCTCAGGTAAGCCAGGCCCTGACCCCAGGTGGCTCTGTAGGTCAGAGTAAGTGCCTTAAATTTAATTCTCCCACAGATGGGCACCCAGTGAAGGCTCCGCAGATGGGGAGAGATGCCATGGTAGAATGGCACATTTCTGTTCAATCTGTCCACAGCATTTTGAACTATTTGCAGCCTGCGGACCAGATAGGCTGGTAGTCCGAAGTAGAGACTATTGGAATAGTCCAGTAGAGATGTCCCCAAGGCATGGACTACAGTCCTCCTACAATCCATCGGGGGAAAGTGGAGGAATTTCCTCAAGGCTCGCAGCTTCCAGAAGCATGAGGCGGAGACCTGGCAAATAAGGGTCTTATAGGAAAGATCATTGTCAAATTTAAACCCTAGATTTCTAGCCGAGTTCACCAGAACTGGTGAAGGATTCAGCTCTGATGGCTACCAGAGCTCAGAGGGTGGCGGGACCGGTTGGTTGAAGAATAGCACCTCAGTTTTCTCTGTGTTCAACTTTAAGCAATTTTGAGTCATCCAGGCCAATATGTTAATCTTGTCTGCAGTTGACAAAAACTACCTCAGAGTGTTCTTTGAATAAGAATACCAGCTGGGTGAACAGCAAAACACACAAGATGATGGACGTAATGTTCCACAATGGCAAAACATTCACCCCCGTCACAGATCAGGGTTTAATCCATCGTTAATTTGCTCACCAAGCCACCCCAGTTCAGACATGGCCATATGCAAATCAGTCAACAACAGGGAGGGACATTGGGGGGACAATATTTAAAGGGGTCCAGTGTGCGTGTCCCAACAATCTATGCAACAAATAAATGCACACAGTTCCCCTGGGATTGGTGATTTCGTAGTACAGTGTGCTGTCTTCCTCTCTTCATGGGGTGCAAGGCGTTGATATGCCTAAGTGCAACAGGGAAAGGTATCCCTTGTCGGAACTAGGGATGCCTCACACAACAAGCTGGTTTAACGGCTGTTGTCATGTCACCAGCTAGTCGTATCGTGTCATCATCGGCTTCCTGCTCCCACGTCAAGCCGGCGCTGCAATGCCTGACGGGTAGCACAAAGTGCTACACTCTTGTGGAGATCTTTTGTTCCTTCCACTACAGCGAGAACAGCGGAGCCCCGCCACTCGTTGCCTCGGCGCCCATCCAGGCTGCGACCTCTCTGGGTGGTGTGAATGTCCTGGGTCCACCGGGACCTGGTGAGACCACCGCGGACCTAACTCAGGTCGCTAACTCCTCCCATGATGTCCCACCAGCTGGTATATACATACCTACCTATCTACCCACCCTCGAATGGCTAATTACCCCACAAACAATTTGCTTTTACTTTGTATACCCTCCAGATAACTGCCCCGTTCACGCAGACCCCACGGGAGCAGCCTTGGGGCACTAACGACCGCCATCGAGGGTAAGTCCTTATCAAACTCTGGACTCTTGTCTAAAACCCTGATGTGTTTCCACTTCCACGTGTAGTAAAACGCCGGCTGGCGTTAGATCCTGTCAATTTTATGTCTTAATACACTAATAGTTGGTTGAGACACTTAATGTCTGCTGGAATTCTTTTACCCAGCATTGTTTTTAAAGTGAACTTCATTAACCCCTCGATGCGTAGTAACCTAATTGTGTCTTCCCTCTCTCCTCAGCTTATTATTATGGATTGGTTCACGGAAATAAAGTAGCATCCCCCTGATTGGGTAACTTGGGGATTAGAATCACCAGTTGAAGTCTATTTCTCTCCCCACAGGGTATCCTTCTGATGCAGGAACCCCTCTTTGGCTGGATCCGGCAACCGCCCAGGTTGTATCCTTCATAGGCCTCAGCCTTATGCGGGGCATCTCACTAAGTTTATGAGCACTTTTTTGGTCCTGAAGAATTGCCAATACGGCATGAAACATGTTGACCTATTCACGAATGAGGGTTGAACGGGACTGACTTTTCCTAGCCACTGTAGTCCCATTGCCCCTCACGTTTTAATAAGGTGGCGAACTACACGAATAAAGACAAAGGAGTAGATCACACCAACCTTTTTTAACTCACTTCACTCATGCTCACTACTTCACCCACTAGGGCCCTCACAGCCTTACATCCACCGGCAAGGAACAAAAGATCTCCACAAGAGTGTAGCACTTTGTGCTACCCGTCAGGCATTGCAGCGCCGGCTTGACGAGGGAGCAGGAAGCCGATGATGACACGATACGACTAGCTGGTGACATGACAACAGCCGTTAAACCAGCTTGTTGTGTGAGGCATCCCTAGTTCCGACAAGGGATACCTTTCCCTGTTGCACTTAGGCATATCAACGCCTTGCACCCCATATGCAAATCAGTCTTGACTCTGTGCCTCATGGGAACAGTCCAGTCCAAACTGCCAAGCCATGTCTTCCCTGGACCGGAATCAAGCATCCTAGGACCGGTTTCTGGCTATCAACCATCTTTAGCCAGGATAGCTTGACTACAGTGGCGTAGTCAGCAAGGGACCCACGTCTGGGCATACCTGTCCCACAAATGGTGAACAGCAAAACACACAAGATGATGGACGGAATGTTGCACAATGGCAAAACATTCACCCTCATCACAGATCTGGGTTTAATCCATCGTTATTTTGCTCACCAAGACGCCCAGTTCAGACATGGCCATATGCAAATCAGTCTTGACCCTGTGCCTCATGGGAACAGTCCAGCCCAAACTGCCAAGCCATGTCTTCCCTGGACCGGAATCAAGCATCCTAGGACTGTTTTCTGGCTATCAGCCGTCTTCAGCCAGGATAGCTTGACTCCAGTGGCGTAGTGAGCAAGGGACACAGGTCTGGGCATACCCGTCCCACATAGGGTGAACAGCAAAACACACAAGATGATGGACGGAATGTTGAACAATGGCAAAACATTAACCCCAGTCACAGATCTGGGTTTAATCCATCTTTATTTTGCTCACCAAGCCACCCCAGTTCAGACATGGCCATATACAAATCAGTCTTGACCCTGTGCCTCATGGGAACAGTCCAGCCCGAACTGCCAAGCCGTGTCTTCCCTGGACCAGAATCAAGCATCCTAGGACCGGTTTCTGGCTATCAGCCGTCTTCAGCCATGATAGCTTGACTCCAGTGGCGCAGTGAGCAAGGGAACCACGTCCGGGCATACCTGTCCCACATAGGGTGAACAGCAAAACACACAAGATGATGGACGGAATGTTGCACAATGGCAAAACATTCACCCCCAGTCACAGATCTGGGTTTAATCCATCGTTATTTTGCTCACCAAGCAACCCCAGTTCAGACATGGCCATAAGCAAATCAGTCTTTACCCTGTGCCTCATGGGAACAGTCCAGCCCGAACTGCCAAGCCATGTCTTCCCTGGACCGGAATCAAGCATCCTAGGACCGGTTTCTGGCTATCAGCCGTCTTCAGCCAGGATAGCTTGACTCCAGTGGCGTAGTGAGCAAGGGACCAGCTGGGTGTCATCAGTGTAGGAGATCACTTTCACACCGAAAGTCTGAACCAGGGTCGCAAGCGGGGTAAGGTATACATTAAAAAGTAAGAGACTCAATGCAGATACCTGCGGAACCCCACATACAAGAGGCTTTTGGGAGGAAACATAGGGGCACAGAAATACTCCATGTGAGTGGTTCTCAAGGGAAGACGGGAGCCAGGACAGAGTTGTACCCTGTACTCCCAGATGTTTAAGTCTCTCCAGGAGAATCAGTTGGGTCACAGTTTCAAATGCTGCGGACAGGTCAAGCAGCACTATCATTGCTGTGCTGCCCTGGTCCACAGTCTCATGTATGCTTTCCCCAACTTTCAGGAGTGAAGTCTCCATTCTATATCCTGTTCTAAACCCAGATTGAGAGTCATGGAGCCGATTATTTAGTTCCAGGAATTCAGAGAGTTGTCTCTGAACTTCCTGCTCAAGAATTTCTAGCAGGATTGGGCAGAAGAGAGATCTGTCTAAAGTGTTTATGTTCTGCTGGGTCGGCATCCGGTTTCTTGAGAATTGGCATTAGGAAGGCTTTTTTCCATACCGCTGGGTAGATACAAGTAGTCAAAGAGGAGTTCCAAATCTGATTCAGGTGGGCAATAAGACAGGGGGGCAGTAAATTTAAACAATTGAGCCGAGCAGGGGTCTCCTGGGGAACCAGATCTACATTTAAACAGTTTCTTCAGAGACACATCAAGTGAAAATCAGGAGTTGGATTTTGTGCAAGCAAAGACATGTTGGAGGGGAAAGTAGAGTAAACTAATTGAATCTTTTCTTGAAAAAAGTCCGACAGGTCATTACAGAGAGTAGAGGAGATTGTCACAGTACTGTCTAGAGCCATGAGTTTAGTAAAACATTCGACAATTTTGAATAGTTCCTTATCTGCCAATTTAATTTTATTAGAAAAGTAGTCCCGGATAATGTTGCGCTTAAAACTATGGAACTTTTTTAAAGCCTCTCTATAGGAGCTTTTGGCCACAGGGTTGTATGATTGTCTCCAGGAGCGTTCAAGTTTCTTACTTAAACTTTTCTCTGCCTATACTTCCATGGAGAACCAGGGGGCTGAAGGTTTTTTTCTAGAGAAAGTCACAGATCTAAGAAGGACCACTCTATCTAAGGTGTCGGTAACCCAGCTATTGAAGCTGGATATATCTTTGCTTAGTTTCTCCTTCAACTGGAGGGGTACATTTTGAAGCAGAGGTGTCATGGGATCAATGGTGACATTCCTAAGGTTTCTCCTTTTCTCTGGGATAGACTTGAACTACCACCAAAGTGTTTAAGTTTGAAACTGAATGGTATTAATAGATGATCAGTCCAGGTCAGTGGTAACGGTCATCTATATCTATACTAATATTATAAAAAGAGAGAGCCCAATCCTTTGAGGCGGGTAAACTCAGGAACCACAGCAACAATCACAACACCAAATACAGCATTGGAAAGGACAGTTGCAGCAGATGGACATAGGCTATACAGCTGCCCACCATATACATTAGAAGGGTAAAAGAACCTTAGGGGCAAAGTAGTCCCCTGTGGGCGTGGGCGTTGTGCTCGGGGCGTTGTGCTGGGAGTGTGTGCATGCAGCGATGGGCGCGGCATTACGACATTAAAACGGCATTCAGAAAAACAAAGCCTTCACACTACTTCCTTGTGGGCGTGAGCGTTCTGCCGGGGGCGTGGCCATACAGCGATGGGCAAGGCATTCGCGCGGCATTCGTGGAAAAACAAAGCCTTCACACTACTTCCTTGTAGGCGTGTGCGTTCTGCCGGTGGCGTGGGCATACAGCGATGGGCAAGGCATTCGCGCGGCAATCGTGGAAAATGGGCCGGAAATCCTGGATGCGTTCTGGAGCTGCCACACACCATAACATATTGCTAGGGTGCTCAGGCGGGGGCTGAGGTGAGTCAGCTTACCAGCGGTGCTCAGGTGGCGGCTGAGGAGAGTCAGCGTACCAGCGGGGATAAAAAAAAATTAACAGGCTGCTCTTTCACACACGCGCAGCGTCGCGTGCACTATGTCGCGCACTGAACTCTCAAGAGGCTGTGGAGGGTCAGCGTGACAGCGGGGATACCGGACAACGTCGGGACAGGCTGCTAGTCTACAATAAGATTAGAATCATTGATAAATAATAAGGTCCAGCATGTGGCCCGCTCCGTGAGTAGGGGCTGTAACTCTTTGTGTCAGGTTAAGGCCATCAAGGATTACAGCTGACTGAGAGGCTTTAGTGCATTTATTACTATCCAAATGGACATTGAAGTCACCTAGGACAGTGAAACAAGCATGCTTCAATGAGAGGTCAGTGACTATGTTGCAGAATTCTAGCAGATGGCAGGCTGGAGTGTTGGGGGTCTGTATGTCAGAATCCAAGCCACTGTTAGGGAGGGTGAGGCTCTGACGCAGAAGGACAGAGCCTCTATAATCCCTATATGCTCTACTCTTCTGCAGGAGATTTCCCAACCATTCCTCAAAATGATAGCCACACCACCTCCCATCTTGTTGAAACCCCCTATTGGCACAAGTTACCCCAAAACCTGCAGGTACCGCCAGCATGAAATCTGGATAAGAGCTCTCCTTAATATTTCAGTGAGAAACATTAAGTCCCATGAGTTAGACTCCGGCATAAACCAAAAGTCCTCTGCATGTTTGGGGCGGGATCTACAGTTAATCAAGCAGGCCAAGAGAGATGTATACAAGCCAAAACATCATGAGAGACAGAATAAAAAATATATAAAAGTGCACTTACCTGCCGCTCCGACGGTCTCCGCCTTGCTATAGATCCTCGCCTCACGGACTTCAGGAACTGCTGCACACTGCGTAGGCTCCCAGATGGCAATGCCTATCTGCTCTCAGACTGGGAATATTATTATTCCCAGCCTGAGAACAGCGCTGGGATTGCTCTGAGCACCCTGGTTCTGCACTCAGACAGGGACTGGAGCCTGTGCTGGTTTTCCACCAGGCTGTACAACACATAAAGGTTAATTGCGCATGACGGTTCTGCAGTGTCAGTATGGATGGCCCCGCCCCTGCAGTATGAAAAACAAAATGATAATATAATATTTTTATTATCATTTTATTTCTCTTGTGTGCCTCTGCTGGCTTTCAGCAGGGGGGCGATGCTCCTCTGCCGTAACACAGAAGCCGCCTCTGCACTTGTTGCAAAGATTTGCCAGTAGCAGTTCACAGTAGTAAAGTAAATGCACTCACACCTGTCAGGAATCTGCTCAGAATTGTAAACTTGGGAATGAAAACTTATGTTTAAGGTGTCAATACCTTTGAGGATAGGACACAATAGATATAATGGGGAATCCAGTGTTACTAAGCTCATATTGATCACTGATACAATGTGGGATAATGAATTATGCATCTAGTATTACTGAGCTGTTATTTTAACACTCCAAGATAAAAATGTGTGATAACGAGAACTCCTGTGTTACAGTGCCCACATTTTTACAGTGACACTATGTGTAATAAGGAGGAATCATGTGTTAAAGAACTCATATGATGCCATTTTCGGAATATGAGACAATGAATCCTTCACTTTTACAGAGCCCACATAATAACAGAGGTAGATTGTATGAAATGTATGGATCATATGATACAGACATTGCATTGTAACATTGATTAAATGTGAGGATACTGTTTCACAGTGCTCATATTTTAATTTTGACAGCATATGTGATAATGGCTGATTATGGGATACATTGTTATTCACAATACAGGGATCATGTTGTAAAAGAGTTAATTTTGTAGTTCTAACACCAGGTGTGCCTATGAAGAATCCTGTTGCACACAGTTCACATTGTGACACTGGCATAATGAAAGGTCATGCGTTACAGAGTCCATCTTCTAACACTGACAGGATGTATTACAGAGCTCGTATTGTAACACTGACAGAATGAGTGTTATGGGAGACCAACCCCAACAATCATCGGAACTCCAATATTTGGTTTCCGCAAAATGTAACCTAAATGATGCAGCTCCCATGTCTCCAGTTGATATGGAGTTTAGAGACTACACTTCTCCTCAGAATAACACAATTTTAGCAGAGTTCTACAGAAATAAATATTAGAAGCATAAATAACGGAATTCTACACCAAAAATAAAGCACAAAGTGGATTTATAATTCAGAAAAAGTTAAATGCAGTACAGATAAAATATGGGTCCAAATACAGCAATACAAATATAGGCTAAATCATATAACACATTAGTCCCTAGTTAACAAAATTCAGGAAAGTATTCCAAGTGTCAGACTTATAAAGAGTACAGATACATCACATAGAGATTCTAATTCAAACGGACATTGAAAAGTATCCAGAAACAGTAGTTATAATGACAGCTGCAAACTCCCATATAACCCTAACCTGACTAATAACTAAACTTGAACAGCTAAAGTCCAAGACCCTTTATATACAAATTGCAATCTCTGAAACTAGATTCAGAAAACTAGAGCATGACACTATCAGTTTCAGTTTCAAAATGCTTTATTCGGTTTGTACAAGTACAACCATATAGCAACATTCATGGATACAATTGAAGTTACTTTTATAAGATTAAAGAATGATGAAACTTGCTAAAACAATTACATTAATTCAGCCAATCAAGTTAAAACCAAAAATAGAAAATAATCATTAAATGTAGCGTCAATTTAAACATAAGGTGCGAGGCATGCCAAGGGCGATAGTACTAAACAAGAAACCTATGCTGGACGTAAAGTCCAGTAATATGTGCAAAATGCAAAATATGGGCATAGTATTTTAGCAGCAATTTAGCAAATAAGTACAAAGCATATCACATTAGTATACCCTAGAATCACTTATATGTAGCAGCCGTTTTAAGCGTTTGATGCAGAGCATACAAGTAAGATGGTACTAGATAAAAGGCCTATGCTGGGCATAAAGTGCAATAGTATGTGCAAAATATACAAAAAAATTTAAACATTGTATTTAGCAGAAATTGTAAAGTCTAGTGCAAAACAGGCTAATTGAGGTAGTAAAAGTCAAAGAGAGGCCTAAGCTGGGCATAAAGTGCAATAGTATGTGCAAAAATATGCAAGGGGAACTAAAGTGCAATGTCTATAAAATCTCTTACGTATTTTAGCAGCAATTATGTACAAAAAGCATGAGTCCAGAGAGGTACAGGACCAAGAGAACAATCGATACCCGGATGTAAAAAACATAATAATAACCAAAGTTCGTGTATAAGAGAAATGCAAAAGGTTTGGCAATAGCTCACAGTTGGTCAATAGGTGTCTTTCCCAACGGAGATCATATAATGATTGATTTCCTGTGCCCGATGCATTTGAGAACATAAGTGGCTACACGGTAACACACATTTGGGGACGACAGGTCAAACAACAGTTGCATTGCAGCTCTTATATCGCACGTACTATATTCTAAAAATAGTTGCTTTAGGTAAAACTTTCTAAAACCAGTATAAAAATTACAAAGTAGTAAAAAGTGGCAGATACTCTGTTTCGATTTCCCATCGCATGGGCACGGGCAAGACCCCGGCTTCTTTACAGTAGGGAAGGCCACCAGATGGTGGACTATACCCAGCCTCAGGCGTGCCAGAACAAAGCGATGGGAGTTAATACTGACAAATGTAAGGTATGATGGGAATCCTGTGCTTAAATTGTGTTCCAGATACAATTTAAAAGTACTTTGTGTAGCATACCCCTTCATTCTAATCCTTTTTGCATGATCCATGTAGATGGATTTAAGGTCACGCTTCGATAAAACTGATTCTATTGGGGTGTCTTTAAAAATATCTTGACCAAAAAGGGAATTATACCAGTTAAAAATGTGTTTTAGCCAAGGCATTTTTAAGTGCTGGTCCAATTTAATGCAGTCTAAAATTATTTCCTGGGTAAACTTGGTTTCATTTTTGGCCCAAATGGATCGCCAGAGGGAGAGGGGACGAAGTGCAATCAAGTCTGTGGCATGGTGTATGCCCAGCTCCCTATGAATGATTTCGTTGGAGGCTGAAGCAGGAAGACATAATAAGCGTTTAAGGTACTTGTTTTCTTCCTGCTGAATGGAGAGGGCGATCTGCGAGTTATATCCCCATATCCCTGCTCCGTATAGAGCAGAGGACATACACCTGGAGTTATAAATAGAAATCATCTCCCTTATTCTACGCCCCCCTAATTTGGAAGCGAATCTGAAGATGCAGTTTGTATTTCTAATCATCTTCATGCCTATACAGGATTGCTCGTTTACCCATCTCCCATCCCCTGAGAAGGTAATGCCTAAGTAACAAAAATGTTGCACAGACTCAAGTTTATCCCCATCAAGGAAGAATGACTTACTTTTCTTTAATTTCTTCCCACAGGTCATGGTCATAGTCTTGCCCTTATTGATTTTAAGTTTTCTTCCCTTAATAAAAACATTAAATTTATCAATTAGCTTTTGGAGACCGTTCGCGGTCCTGGAAATCAGAACCGCGTCGTCCGCGTATAAGAGGACGGGTATTTGTTTACCATTTATCATAGGGGCATCAGCAAAAGACTCTTGTAGCGACTGGTCGACCTGCTTTATAAAAAGGGAGAACAGCGAGGGTGCGAGAACGCACCCTTGCCTAATCCCTCTACCTATTTTAAAAAAGGGGGTGCATTCTCCGTTTGGTCCGAATCTAACTTTACTTGATAAGCTGCTATACATTCTGGCCAGCAGATGAATGATTTCGGGGGGTGCGCCCATAGCAAGTAATGTTGGCCAGAGCAGTGTGTGTTCCACTAGATCAAATGCTGAGCTTAGATCGGCAAAGCACATAAACAAATTCCCTTCCTTTGCTTTTGTGTACTTGCCGATAATAAGCTCAAGGTTCACACACTGCTCCATGGTTCCTATGCCCCTGCGGAACCCGTACTGGATTGGTGACAGGACATTATTATCATCGACCCAGGACTCTAATCTTCCCAGAAGCACGCGACTCAGTATTTTTAGTGACGAGTCCAAAAGGGAAATTGGGCGATAATTACGTGCTTCAGCCCTTGAACCTTTTTTAAAAAGTGGCACCAGTATAGATTGACCCCATGAGGTAGGTAATTCATCCTCAATAGCAGCATTGAAATAGCGTGTTAAAATAGGGGCCCATAAATCAATCTTGGATTTAAAAAAGTCCACAGGAACCCCATCTGGGCCCGGGGCTTTCCCCCCCTTGCTTTTCTCTATCGCATCCCGCACCTCATTTAAAGATACTGAAAACAATAGTTTCTCCCATTTAAAATTGATTGGCATTACGGTTAAAACATTAGAATCTAAGACCAAAGTACAATCGAAAGAACAATCAGAGTTAAAAATCCCAGTGAAGTGAGTAATCCAGTCTTGACAGCTGACATGCGAAGTAAGTTCGGGAATGTTGTCGTTCTTTAAGAACGGGCTGTTTACAGTGTCCCAGAAGAGTTTGTGGTCTTTTGTTTCTGCAGCCTGGTCTAATTTAGCCCATGCCTCGTCCTGTAATTCTCTCTTCCGAGTGGCTAGTGCGATTTTATATTTGCAACGCTCTTCCCTTATCTTACAGGGGTCTCTCGGTTTGGCATCTAGCGAAATTTTTAGCCTTTTTAGTGACTGGGCACAATTAACATCAAACCACACTGTTTTGACTTTTCTTGGCTCCCGTGATTTGCATGTCAATAATTTCTCGACGGTTTGTGTAATAATTAGAAATTTAGACAGCAAAGTTTCTGAGCATGGTGTTGGGGATAGACAATACTCCACTTCTCCATAGCAGTTAGTAATTACATTGGTGACAATTTTGGCAGGGTCAACTTTTGTCCATTTCACCCTCATCCCATTTGGCCTTCCTACGGAGATGTTCTGAATAGGTTGACCATAGGAGTTCCTTTTTGACCCCCAGCCCAATAATTCGACAGATACACTGTTGTGGTCACTGACCGTTTGTTCAATTACCCAAACATTTATATATGTTGCAGAGCCGGATACGATGATGTGGTCTATAAAGGATTGGCTATTCCTTCCATGGAATGTTGGACATCTGACATTGTTTGCATTCATGTTGCATTCAAGAAGTTCCAGATCATATTTAGCCAGTAGGTTATTCAAGGCACTGCCTAGGATGTTGTGCGGAAAATGATTGAAAACACGTGTAGTTTCCCTACCGGAATATTCCTCCCTATGACCACAAGCCCCTTTAAGTGCATAAGTGCACGTTTTGATATTGAAATCTCCGGCCCATAGGATTACAGCTGGTTTGGAGGAGCTTAATAGCATTGCATCGATGGCCTGCTCGATATCAGAGATAAACAACCCCTGTCTGTGGCCAACAATGTTGTTATAAAAGTTCACAATTATTAAGTCTTTAAGTCCGTTATGGGCCACACGCAAAACAGAAGCATAGTCTCCCAAAACTGCATGGTTACTGACCCAGAACTCGGTCAGTGTTGTGGATAGCAGGGTCACTAATCCCCCCTTGGCTCGGCCAGCCTGCAAAGCCACAGCCAGCACGCTGAAGGAGGTATATCCCTCGACATATACTTCAGCTCTGTCCCAGGTTTCTTGTAGGCATATGATGTCATAGCCTTGCTTAAGAAAGTCATCCCATGCGGGTGTATTTACCTTGGAAGCTAGGCCCGCTATGTTCCACGTGATAACCCTCAATGAACTTTCCCTGGATACATGAGGTGGAATAATTTCTGTTGTGGTTGGCGGTGGTATTTGGTCGCCTAGATGGTTTACAACAGTACAGGTGCTGTTAACTATCATAGACAGTTCATTAGGGCTGATTATGGGGTTCTCTATGGGAGGTTCATTTACAGGAGGGATTTCAATCGGGCAGGTGCAAGTGATATTGACTGTCATGGTTAGATTGTTTGGACTTAGGGCAGGATTGTCTATATGAGATTCAATTTCACTTTCTCCAACAAGTGTATCCGGGAGTCAGTCGTTTTCATCGAGGGAGTTGAACACCTGGAATCTGTTTGATGTTGGAACAGCGAATTGACCATAGATGTTATTTCCCAACCCGATTGTATTGTGGTAATTGAGGTAGTTGGGGTTAGGCATTCTGTACAGTTCCATAGGTGGTTGTGGAACATGCTGATTGCTAAAAACATGAGGGGTCAAGGGGTACGAAGAATACCCAGCTAATTGTAAGGGTGCCTGCTGTGCAGGTGGATAAGGTGTATTAATTGCTCTAGGATGTTCAAAATTATGCACCGGAGTCTTAAGCCCCACCAGATTTCTATAAAAGTAATCCAAAGGGAACAGGGTTGTGTTATAGTCATTGTTAGAAGGAATGGGCGCGTTCAGGATAGAGTCTCGTGCCCATTCAGTAGTTTTATAATTTATAATTACACAATCCCCGTTTATTTCCTTTTTACTAGGGCCCACCCACCCTACCCTTTGGGTAAAAATAATCTGGCCTGCACCACTTAAGGGGAAACCACAATTATGGACAAGCCAGTGTAAAATTTTGTTTTTGAGGGTTTCGCTGTTTTTCGAATTGGGAGGGTTTGAGTTTTGGTACATTGGCAAGAATTGCTACCAAAGGCCTGCTTTCTGGTGGAAGATTGATCACGGCAGGGATAATATTATTATAGTAACTATGCGCCGGTGGGTTCCTACTTACTGGGGTATAGACCTTGGGCACCTCCCCATTTACTCTGTGAGAGGTAGATGAGGATGGGCCGTTGGTGACGCCACTTTGTAAATTTAAGGTTTTACCGGTAGGTGCTGGAGGATTCGTATTTCTCACAGGTGGAGCCTGTGGTTTAAATACAATATGGCCAGTCGTATTTGCCTTATTCACAGTTGGTACATTTGGGATGGGTTGAGTAGTTTGTGCAATTTGTGGGCCTAGGTGTTCAAGGATATCTAATTTAGCTAGGCCCAGTTTTTCCAGGTTTTCCACCTTTTTACCTATTTGCTCGATTTTGTCATTTAGGGGGGCAATGAGGAGTTTCATAGCATCCATGATTTGGACCAGTATGGACTCCATGTTGAGTGCAGGTCCTGGATTTGGCGCCGGTTGTACACTTCCATTAGATTGTTCTGTGGGGGGTGTTGATGAAATGATCTTCTTTCTTTTGCCCTTATGTTTCATACAACCCCTAAATGGAACCTGTAATTTCCTAATATGAGTGCGTCTGGTTCTACGATGGACAGTGCCCCGGTTGGTTGTACTATTGTCGCTGCTATTATTGACTAGATCTATTGTTTGCATAGTGTCTGCGTTGTCGCAGTTAAGCAATGATGCACTAAGCGCAATACTAGGGCCCGGTTCCTCGGGTGATATAACATTGGTCTGTAGATTGGGGGTTAGGGACAGACGACTGTCCCTATCTTGGGGTGTAGTGGGGGATATGGGGATATCTTCTGTGGGTGGGGGCACAGTTCCTGGAAGGCCTGTGTAAGATTGCATCAGAATGGAGTCGTTTGATAACGCTGTCATGTTAATGTTATATGCAGTGTCAACAGGTTGTGGTGTGCGGTGAATTAGACATGCGCTAGGTGGTAGAGACAATCGTCTCTCAGTGTTTTCAATGGCATTTGCTACCACTACGATTGTCTGTTGAAGCATGCGATCAATAGCAGTTAGCGTAGGTAGTGGTGTTTTAGTTTGAGCGGTGGTCCTTGCAACCGAACGTGTGTTAATAGGCGTTTTTTTAACCATAGTCTTAGTGGTGGGTTTGGGAGCAGTTGGAGCCATTTGCAATATGTATTAAATCACACAACGTATTACCTTGGTGGTCACTGCGAAATTGGCCAGGGGATAGTGCCCAGCCCAGCCTCCTCAGGCCTCCCGCGCGCGGTCCCGCGACGCGGGAAGGCCGGCCCCTTAAGCAGCGCCTCCGGGCGCCAAGCCTCTACGCGACTTCCGCTCGCGTCGCGGAGGCTGCTGGGAGTTGGTGTCTCTACTCCCCCTGCTCGGCTGCAGGCCCGGTGGTGGAGGGCTGCAGCGGGGGGAGGAGACAGCAGGCAGCAGGCGCGGTGGAGGAGGCACTGGGTCCCCGTTCAATGGTCCCTGGGCGCTAGCAGACAGGCTGATGAAAGGTCCGGCGTGCAGGTAGGCTGAGGCGATGTGACCGACACCCGCTCCCCAGCAAGGCCGGCCCCTTAAGCAGCGCCTCCGGGCGCCAAGCCTCTACGCGACTTCCGCTCGCGTCGCGGAGGCTGCTGGGAGTTGGAGTCTCTACTCCCCCTGCTCGGCTGCAGGCCCGGTGGTGGAGGGCTGCAGCGGGGGGAGGAGACAGCAGGCAGCAGGCGCGGTGGAGGAGGCACTGGGTCCCCGTTCAATGGTCCCTGGGCGCTAGCAGACAGGCTGATGAAAGGTCCGGCGTGCAGGTAGGCTGAGGCGATGTGACCGACACCCGCTCCCCAGCAAGGCCGGCCCCTTAAGCAGCGCCTCCGGGCGCCAAGCCTCTACGCGACTTCCGCTCGCGTCGCGGAGGCTGCTGGGAGTTGGAGTCTCTACTCCCCCTGCTCGGCTGCAGGCCCGGTGGTGGAGGGCTGCAGCGGGGGGAGGAGACAGCAGGCAGCAGGCGCGGTGGAGGAGGCACTGGGTCCCCGTTCAATGGTCCCTGGGCGCTAGCAGACAGGCTGATGAAAGGTCCGGCGTGCAGGTAGGCTGAGGCGATGTGACCGACCATGACACTATCATGCTCAGGATCTAGTTGGCAACTCAGGAACATTTACATAATTTCAAAATACATAAGCTCTAACCCATTTTTAATCGAAAAGTAATCATCCACGTTCTCCCTCAGCAACCACTCTGCTGAGATGATCAGCACAAAAGGAGGCATCCCATTGCCAATGGCTCATAGATTCTGCATGTCTACAGCCACACTTCCAGCAGAAGTCATTGAAAATGATACTTTGGGTACATGGAGGAATCTTCATTCACAATACAGTCTTTCTAATAACTTTGTACATTACTATCACATTTACGTCATTGATAAGGGGAGAGATGAGTTTGCTGTGCAGCAGGACACTTATGGGAGGGGGGAATGAGCAGGAGCAGGTAGAACAGAAAATCAGAAACTACATCCATATTAGGAATAGCGGTGTCTCACACGCAAATGTGGCATAACTATTAGTCTCATTATCTACCCTTCTAAATTCATTTTAGTTGCATCATAATTAATTAATTGGTTACGACTCTATGCATTATAAAAACCACTCATTTTGAAAACTATTTTTCACTCAATTTTGCACAATTTCTAAAATGCGGTTACAGTCTCATACAAAGACCACAGCCCACCTCTAACCTATAGTCTATGCATGAAGTGTATTGTTGTTTTAGATGCCTAATGTGTGGGTAGAAAATGACTGCAATGTTAGTATGTTTTATGCAGCCTAGATTTTTATGCCTTGTCTGCAGTTTTTTTGCTACTAATTTTTTAATGGTTGCCTTGAAATATATGTTTGGATGTACGACATTACAACGCATGCTTTTACATCGCATGCTTTTACAACGCGGTTTTTACAACGCATACCATTACAACACATAGTGCTTTTGGGCGCTGGGTAGTGAATAGTTTAATTTACTATTCCAACTCCAGTCCCCGTGGATAGTAGGGAAGGTTATTGGATAGTAAATTAACCTATTCCCTATCCTAGAGCGCCCCCCAGCGCAATGCGTTGTAATGGTTTGCGTTGTAAAAGTTGCGATGTAAAGGCACTGCGTGGGAAAAGTTGCGTTGTAAATGATGTTTCCCATATGTTTCCACACATATGTTGGTGAAGAGTTTTATATGCCCTGTGAGCTTCGCTAATGGAATTTGTTAAGAAACCTTCGGCACAACATGAATCTGAAGATTACTTCTTTATTTCATTAACACCAACACATGCGCTCTCGGGTACGGAGCGCTCAACCTCTCGACCCTGCCACCAGCTGTCATCTGTCAACATTCCAGAGACAGCTGGTGACGTGGGTGCCGACCGTACGGTGTCCTAGGAGGGACACTAGTAATCACAACACATCCTCCTCCTAACGGGAGGAAATGCAACTGGGAAGGAAAGAGGAAGGTGGGAGCAAAGATGGAAGAGGGTGAGGAAGAGAAAAGAACCAAGAGTAATGAGCAGCAATACTCTAACACGTGACATCTATGGATTGAAATACATTACAATGCTACTCACAAACATAATCTGACAATTTAATGGGTGGTAATATTCTCCTTCCTGTTCTACTGGTAGCTTGGTTCAACACACGGTTGGGAGCCTGTGGAGATGGTAACCTCCTACTTACTCTGCTTGTTTCTGTCCTACCTGGCTCACACTGATTTGAAGAAGTACATCCTAACTCTGGATTTGGTAACCCGGTAGTGTTGGATGCTTGAGGTTCTTTGGCAGTCTCTTCATCTGACCATTCAAAACGTGCCCTATCTAAACCTTTTGTCTGTTCTTGTGCCACATGTTCAGATCTCTCTGTCTTGTCTTTGCACTGTGATAGGGCAGAGAAATGCCACACCTTGCCATCGCTGAGCAAGGCTGAATTGCAATACACCTCCTGTACTACCTGTGGCTCTGTGTATCTGTTGTTTCCCTTGCCTATGTGTCCACTTCTCTTCACCCTTACAGTGTCTCCAACCTCCAGGGTAACTGGTCTGCATCCATGTTTCTCATCATACCTTTTCTTGCAGATTGCTTGTGCCCCCTTCAACTTCTCTTCAACCTGCTCTGTGGACCAGATAACTCTTTTAGCTGCCTTGGCCCATCCTACATTTTCTTTACACAGAGGTGTCCTTCCCCGCATAAGTTCAAATGGACTGTGGCCAGTCGTAATACAAGGTGTGATGAGATACGCCCACACTGTTTTACACACCTCAAGTCTCCATTTTTTGTTGTTATTTTTGGCCAACTGAATAATCCCCTTTATGACTGTTGAACCTTTCCACCGCTCCGTTGCCAGCGGGGTGGTACACTGATGTAGTTTTGTGACACACTTTATTTCTTTGAATGTAACTTTTAAAGGTGTCAGAGGTGAACTGTGGGCCATTGTCACTAACTATGGTTTTGGGAAGACCTTCCCGTGTGAAAACCTTGTCAAGAAATTTCACCACATTGACCGCGTCAGGCTGGGTCAAGAATTTCACTTCTGGCCATTTGGAGAAATGGTCAATGAGGACAACCATGTACACTTGTTCCCCATTGTCCGCTACCGGTCCCATGATGTCTATCCCTACTCTCTCCCAGGGCATGGTTGGGCAGGGTATGGGTTGCAATGGTGGTCTGAAGGTCACTTGAGTTTTGTCAGAATTTAAACATGAGGGACAGTCCCTGACAACCCTTTCCACCTCCAAACTTACTCCTGGCCGCCAATAACTGTTCTTAACTCTGTTCTTGGTTTTGGCTATTCCCAAATGTCCCTCGTGGCAAATGTCCAACATCCTTTTCCTAAGTGTAGTGGGTGGTACTACCTTTCCCCCTCTTAGCAACAAACCATCTTCAAGAGATAGTTCATCTCTCACTTCCCAGAAGGGTTTTAACCTCTCTTTTAAGGTACTCTTTGAGCCCCACCCTCTTTTTACCACTTCTATTACTTCACTCAATATTTTGTCCTTGTCCAGTTCTACATTCCACTCCTCAAGTGAAATTCCCTCTAGCTCTTCTCTAACACCAGCAACACTTTCTTCCTCATTATCATTACACATTTCACGTTCAGGTAATGGCATGCGACTTAGAAAATCTGCCACAACATTCCTTACCCCAGGCACATATTCCACAACATAATTGTATTCCAGCAATTTCATAGACAATCGCGCCAGCCTAGGTGACGCATTATACAATCCTTTAGTTGTGAATACCTTAGTCAAGGGTTTGTGGTCGCTGCGAAGAATAACCCTGCCACCCCAGACAAACTGTCTAAAGTGTTCCAAAGCCCAAATGCTCGCCAATGCCTCACGTTCAATGACCGAAAATTTCTCTTCACTCGGGGTCAAGGAGCGTGATGCAAAGGCAATAGTACATTCCTTTCCATTGACATCTCTCTGGGATAGTACAGCTCCTAAACCTTTGCAGCTCGCGTCAGTGGTTATTACATTTTGAAGCATAGGGTCAAAGCCTTGTAATGGAACAGTTGAGCATAGTTCCTTCTTCAAATCTGCGAAAGTACTCTGACAATCGTCACTCCATATATACTTGTTACTCTCCTTTATCATTTGCCTCAGAGGATATGTCTTGTGAGAAAAGTTCTTTATGAACTTCGCATAGAATTCAATTAATCCTAGGAAGGACCTCAGTTCCTCTCTGTTTTTGGGCTCAGGTGCATCATTGATGGCTTCCAACAGCTCCTTCTTGGGAAAAATTCCTTCTTCTGATATTTCATGCCCCAAGTAGTTCACTTTTCGACATGCAAACTTGCACTTCTTGTGGTCTGCCGTCAATCCCTTTGCTGCAAGGGTTTCCAGGACACGATGTACTTTTTTGTCATGCTCTTGTCGCGTCTTTCCCATGACGAGGATATCGTCTTGAAACGTTAGCAAGTCCGGAATGTCTGCGAAGATGTTCTGCATCAGTCTCTGAAACATCCCCGCAGCTGATGCCAGACCAAAAGGAACCCTGTTGAAGCGATAACACCCAAAAGGCGTCACGAATGTTGTAAGATTCTTACTTTCCCTGTGGAGAGGTACCTGGTGATAGGCGGCCTTCAAGTCTATCGTTGAGAACCACTTCACGCCCTTAGTTTTGGCTAGCATTTCGTTGATCCTCGGCAAGGGATACTGTTCTACTACTATGTTCCTATTTAGGTCACGCAGGTCGATGCACAATCTCAAACTGCCATTCGCCCGTTTTGCCACGACTAAAGGTGCTACCCATTCCGATGCTTCCACCCGTTCTATAAAACCTTCCTTGAGCAATTTGTCAAGTTGTTCCTTCACCTCTTCCTTTATTGAAAAAGGCAAATTGCGTACTTTGTGCATCACTGGTACAGAATCCTTCTTTAATACAATTTTATGTGTATATCCCTTGAGTGCCCCTATTTTCCCATTGAAGACATTAGGGTACTTCTCCAGCAAGCCTTTATTGTAACTCTCATTATCATCCACTACTAGGACAGGATCTGCCTTACTAGGATCAAGTTTTATAGCTAGATCTCCTTGGTCCATCCAGCCCAAGACAGATGGTCCAACTGCCGAAACATAGAGCTTGCAAACCGACTCTCTTCCTTTGAAGGCGAAATTCAATTTCCTAAATCCACATACTTCAATGGGGTCATTGTTGAATGTTTTTATTTTAATGTCTGCTTTATCTAGATGGTTTCCTAAAAGCGGTGCGAACTTCTCTCTCCACACCTCGTTGTTAACTATAGTATACGGTGACCCAGAGTCCGCTACAATGCTGATCTCAATTCATCCAATTGTCATCTCACATACCGGTTTCCTGGTTCTAGTTTTCTTTTCATTTTCTACGCTCCTCACACATTCATCTTCGATATTAAGCATGAATATATCTTCTTCTTCGTCCTCAGTTGCCTCTTGACTATCAGGTTCTACACATTCCACCATTTTTATTTTGCTTGCTCCTCGCCTGTAGCATACTTTCTGGAAGTGTCCAAACAAACCACAATTCGTGCACTTTGCACCTTGAGCTGGGCATCTTCTATCATTTGCCATGTGATTAGTGCTTCCACATCTATAACATCTCCGTTTGTCACTGTATTGTGATCTTCCTTGCACTGGCTTGTAGCTTCTGTAGGTCTGGCCAGTTTTGTTGCTTTTTTTAACATCAGTCACTTTGTTTACTGTTCCACCTTCCTTCTTTTCGCTGTTTTCTGCAATTACTGCTTTAGCACACCTTCCTGTTAGTTCCGCTTTCTTTGCGATGTCAATAATGTTCTGTAGGGGATATTCACCCTTTGCCCACAAATTATCCTGGATGTTGCTGTTGGACCCCTGCATAACAATTTGGTCCCTAATGAATTCATCGTGCAAATCACCAAAGCGGCAGTTTATTGCAAAATTTTTCAATGCCGAAACATAGTCATCTATTGATTCTTCTTTACCTTGTTTCCTATGGAAAAACTTGTACCTGTCTACACCTACGCATACAGTTGGTTTGTAGTAGGTGTTTAGGTCATCAATAGCGTTCTCGAACACATCCTTCTCTCCTTCTCCTCTGGTCTTCTTGTTAATACTCTTGAACACTTTAATTCCACCTGCTCCCAGACTGTGTAGTAGAATTTTGTACTTTTTTTCTGCCTTGAAATCGTCATCATCCTCAAAATTCGAAATGTAGTTCAAGAAATACTCTCTCCATTCCTCCCATTTGACTTCTGGTTCCCCTTTCCCTGGGAGGAATGCCTGAGGTGGTGTCAAGTTCCATAAATATCCCGATGCCATGAGTACTATGCTGTATTACTCCTAGTGCAAACTTGTGTTTTTTCCTGTGTTGCACTTCACTTTCCAAATTTATATATGTTTTATTTCCTGCAGGTGGCAGTATAGTACTATTGTTCCTTTATACTAACGTAGTGCTTTTTTTTCCTGATATTACCTGAGCTTTCCTTTTCTTCCCAACTGTTATATTTCCCTGCTAGTGGCAGTATAGCATCTTTTATTATTTTGTTTTTGTAATCAGTTATGTACGAAATATAGCAACATTAGTTGTGCTATTCCTTTCCTTATTTGCTGCCTGATGTTTATTTATGTTTATTCTGTATTTTTTTCCATTCGTACTAGTGCCTTATTGACCGGTGCTTCATGAGCCAAAACATTCTGCCAATGCTTTATTTTCCTTTAAAATGGCCGCCTGCGCGTGACGTAGACGCGCTTCTTCAGTCAGCTGTGAGGCTCGCTGTTGAGGAGGCGCGCGCTCAGCTGGCAACTGTCATTTATTTGACGAGAAACAGAGGCAGGATATTTCCATCGGCAAACCGTTTCTCCTCAGTCTCCCTCGCACAGCCAGAACATATGCCTCATTAGCGTTTATTTTCTGCTTTTCCAGTCACAAGATTATTTCTTCGGCCTGCGTAAATTAACGGCCACTTGTCTCTCCTCAGACGCATTAGCGAATCCAAATCATTCTGCCTCAATAACTCCTTAGATAGATACATCCGCTCAGTCCCTCGTTCACTCAATGTAGTGTCACTGGATTTTCATTCATTTCCGATTCTTTTATATATTCTGTATACACATCCGACTTCATTAATTTTCATTTGTTAATTTCCATTACTTTTTTTCTAAATTATTTTCCTTTTCACTCACAATTTCTCTTCTTATGCTGTGGGTTCTTGTGTTGGTGCCTCGTCGCCAACTTTGTTAAGAAACCTTCGGCACAACATGAATCTGAAGATTACTTCTTTATTTCATTAACACCAACACATTCGCTCTCGGGTACGGAGCGCTCAACCTCTCGACCCTGCCACCAGCTGTCATCTGTCAACATTCCAGAGACAGCTGGTGACGTGGGTGCCGACCGGACGGTGTCCTAGGAGGGACACTAGTAATCACAACAGAATTCTTCCCAACTTATTTTTTACTGTGATCAGGGATGGGAAGTGTATTTTAAACTGGAGCGGTTCATACTAAATATATTCATGATTTACAAATTGCTGTTTCAATATGATTTGTCCTTTTGCATTAACTGTAACCTCTTCTCTGTAAATGAATATTGTTGTTATGCTGTGTTTTCACTATCAAGGGGGGACCCAGGGAGAGCCAGGCGCGAGCTGGTCTTTCCCTGGCTGCGTTCGCGCGAGAATCAGGTAAGCAGGTGGGGTTGATTGGGGGGAGGTAATAAAGGGAAGTCAGGCTGGCGGTTGGGCACGGTGTTAGCGGGAGGCAAGGGAAGGGAGGTTCTTTTTGCCCTGCTAGCTTACTGGTAATCTGTCAGGGGGCCATGGAGGAGGCGGCGGAGGTCGGGCGGGCTGTTCAGACGCTTTGCGCCGCTGGGCGCGAGGACCTCAGGCAGCCTGGAGTGCCGGCGGTAGGCGTAGGTTGGTTTGGACCGCCCCCCCCCCCCCGCAAGGCTGCTGGGGGCGGGCGGTGCCTGCTTGTGTCACCTGACCCGGACGACGATGACGACGGAGAGGCCGCCATGCCGGCGGCTTTGCAGATGCCGGCCCAGGTTCCCGCAGACTCGGGGTCCCCGCCGGTGACCCGGGCGCCCACCAGCAGGTATGCCTTTGCCTTTGGGAGGTGCTGTATTGCGTGGGGCGCCCGGGGGGAGGCGGGGGCGCTCTGTGGGCCGGCAGGCCCCGAGTTTGGTTGGGTCACCTCCTGGCAAGACCAGGAAGTCTTCTGTTGTTTATGGGGCTCAGCGAGGGCGGAGCCTCGACCCTAAGTGCCTCACCCGGGCCCATGCTCCTGCTCCTTTTACCGGGGGCCCCTTACCCTTCAGTGCCTGGTTTGGCAGGCGGGGCTTCGCCCTATTTGTGGGGATTGGGCAGCGCTACCTGCTGTCTCCCGCCGCCCCTGTGCTGGGGTCAAGCTCCCCAACATTTCCCCAGTAATTTGGCTCATGGCTGCCCAGAATTGACCCCCCCCCCCCCCTGCACTGCCCATTTTCCCCTCCCGGGCCACCCCCCCCGGCCACTGACTTTTCCCACCGTGGTGATGTGTCCCCCCCCCCCTCCGGCCCCCAGTCCCATGGTTTCTGGTTCTGCTGCCCCCCCCCCCCCCCCCTTTGCTTCCCACCAGTCTCAGGCCTCTGGTGGGCGCCCCCTGTTACCAGCCAGGTGCTGTTCCCGGCTCCTCGGGGGAAGCCTGCTGCTCCCCAGGGCGGTTTGACGACCGGGTTGGGTGGTGTCTCTGGGTTGGCGCCGGTTGCTGGGTCCTCGAGGGGTGTTTCCCTTGCCTCTGTGGGGGGGGGGAGGTAGTTTTTGCGGATTCTTCTCAGTCTGGTTTGAGCGGCCGCAGTTTTCGAGTTGTTCCTCCGGCTGAGCGGCTGTTGACTGGTTCTTCGGGCTTGGGAGCTGTCCCTACGGCTGTTTCCAGTGGTGGGATCCCGGGAGAGTTATCTGGAGCGGATCTCTCTTCTGGAAGTTTTGCGCGCGCGGAGCTTTCATGATGTCGATTGGCAGTTTTCTGATGGGGGAATTGGTGATGGGGCGCTGCCAAGTGGCAGTGCAAAAGTTTCATTTTCTGGGGAAGCTTTCTAGTTGGATGTCCAAGATGATGGCTTGGAAGGAGGGGCGTTTGAGGGATAAGGGGGTTGGGCTTTTGGCAGCACGGGCCCAGAGGGGTGGGCTGGGGCAACCCCCTGTTTCTAGTATTTTTGCAGGAGTCATGTGCGGCCACGCGGCGGTACGTGAGACAGGGGGAGTAGGCTAGCTGAAATGGATCAGGTGGATGTTCAGCAGAAGTTGGCACAGTTGCCGAGAGGTAAAGATGGTTGGTGGGCCGTGTGGAACCCAAGGGAGAGTCTCCCGGTTAAGAGTACCAGATCAATCGGTACAGGGGATGGGGTTATTGGTGAGCGAGTCGCTCTGGCACCGAGGCTTGAGCGGCCTGTGAGTTTTGAATGTTTCTGATGTGCAACCTACAAGGGATGTTTCTACAGTTGGGGATGGGGTGGCGGTACTCGCGAGGACTAGACCTTCTACAGGGGATCATGTTGTTTTTTCAGAAGCAGTCGGCAAAGTTGCCAAGAGGTAAGGATGGATGGTGGGCTGTGTGGAAACCAAGGGAGAGTCTCCCCGGTTAAGAGTATAAGATTAATTGGTGCGGGGGATGGGATTGTTGGTGAGCGAGTCGCTCTGACACTGAGGCTTGAGCGGCCAGTGGTTTTGAATGTTTCTACTATGCAACCTACGGGGGAAGTTTTCTACAGTTGGGGATGGTGTGGCTGTTCCAAACATGGTTACGGAGGATAGTATCCTGCCAAACGATTGCCATGAGAGTGCGCAGTGTGGGGGGGGCGGCATGCTCTCACACGGTGTTTTCACGGACAGCGGGTTGGAGGCCAGGGGAGGGGTTCAGGGGGTAGGTGACAACCTCCGCACTTTGTACATGAGGGCTCCTACTCCTATTAAGCAGCACATTCTGATTTTGTGGTTGGTGTTCTATCCTGACTTTGAGGCTGCTGCGACTTTGTTCTGGGGTTTTTCAGGGTTGGGTTTCGGATTGGTTATCAGGGTCCCCGGGTGGGTTGGTGGTCTGACGATCTGAGGTCTGCAAGGGAGTGCCCTCAGGTTTGTGCAGCAGAAGTTGGATGCTGAGGGATCGGATTGCTGGTCCTTTTCTGAGTTGTCCTCTCCCTGATTGGATCGTATCTCCACTGGGGGTGGTCCCAAAAAGGCGGTGGGGGAGTTTTTTCGCCTCATCCATCATCGGTCCTGGCCTGAGGGTGCATCCGTCAACGATTTCATTGCCCAGCTGCCTCAACTGTGCCATATGCTTCAGTGGATGACGCCTTACGGCTCGTTCGCAGGGCAGGCGTTGGGGGTTTTTTGCTGGCAAAGAGTGACATTCAGTCGGCTTTCCGGCTCCTTCCTATCCATCAGTGGGTTTTTTTGGGTCTCTTGGGCATGCATTTTGGGGGATGTTTTTTATGTCAATAAAGTATTACCCATGGGGCTGCTCGGTGTCATGTTCCCTCTTTGAGACCCTCAGTACCTTTCTGCAGTGGCGCTTCATTTTTGTCAGCGGCCACGTCCTGATCTGCCATTACCTTGATGACTTTCTTTTCAGGGGTGGGGGTCAGTCCGGTGCAGTATCAGGCGGCTTTGGCAATCTTTCAGGCTATGACCAGGGTTTTGGGCTTTCCTCTGGCGTCGGTTACGGCCGAAGGTCCCTGTACATCACTGACTTTCTTCGGGATTGAAATTGATACCACGACTATGATGACGCGCTTGCCTGCTGCTACTGTGCGGGTCTCCACAACCTCAACCTACCCAAACCCTATGCGACTCTTTGAATTCCTATTTTACAGATAAAATCTCTACTATCAAAGACAATATTCCTCCCCCTTCATCACCTCCCACTCTACCCCCCCCTCCAATGAACCCAAGCCGTTTGATTCAGTTTCCACCTATCTCTCAAGAGGAATTCTTCGCTCTTCTTCGTAAAGTCAGTTCAGGATCACCTAATGACTGCTGCCCTCCCCATATTCTTAGAGAAGCCTTTCTGTCATGTCCTAGCCCCCCATTAGCCTTGCTTAACCACTCTCTTGCTTCTGGGGAGGTCCCTCGTTCCTTCAAACAGGCAGCGGTTATTCCCATCCTTAAGAAAACCAATGCCGACCCCACCGTTTTAAGTAACTACCGCCCAATTTCCCTTCTTCCTTATTTGGGTAAAATTCTTGAGACCTATGTTACTCGCTGCCTAAGTACCTTTATAGAGAATTCCTCCTTCCTGGATAACCAACAAGCTGGCTTTAGACCCCTCCACTCCACCGAGGCGGTCATAGTAGCCGTCATGGATGCCTTGAGGAAGGGTGCCGACAATAACATCCCCCAGGCCCTTGTCCTCTTGGACCTGTCGGCTGCTTTTGACACGGTCGATCACACTATTCTGATCGACCGTGTCAACAATGCCGGTATCCAGGGGATGGCCCTCGAATGGCTCAGATCTTTTCTGAGACATCGTACTCAGGCAGTACACCTATCTACCTTTTCTGCCTCCTATTCACCCCTTACTTGTGGGGTCCCTCAGGGCTCCGCGCTCTCACCTTTATTGTTTAATTTGTATCTTCAGCCCCTTCTTGTCTCCCTCCGGAATACCCCTGTCACTATCTTCAACTACGCAGATGACCTTCAGTTAATTTTTCCTATTTCTAACCTCCCTTCCTCCCGTTCCAATTTTCAGTCCACCATGCTCAACATCGCTGAGTGGATGCTTCATAGCCAACTAAAACTAAACCCAACAAAAACTGAGCTGGTACTAGTTGGGGGCTCCACCAATCCGTGGAATTCTAGCTTTTGGCCCCCCTCTCTGGGTACTCCACCTGACCCGGTTGGCACGGTGAAGAGTCTGGGGGTGATCATTTCGGAGGACCTCTCTATGAGGCCACAAATCAATGCAGTCACCTCATCCTGTTTTTTTCACCTTAGACGGATTCGTAAGATCAGCAGGTTCCTCACTAGAGATGCTCTGATCCTAGTCATCCTAGCATTGATCACCTCCAGACTCGACTATGCTAACACGTTGTATGCCGGAATTCCATCTATCCACCTCCACCGGCTGCAACTTGTCCAGAATCAGGCAGCTCGCCTCATCTTCCGCCAGCCGAAGTACCAGCATGTCACTCCTCTCCTGCGTAGTCTTCACTGGCTTCCCATCACCAAACGCTGTCTTTTTAAGCTTGGCTGTGTCATTTTTAAGGCCTTGTCTGACTCAGCCCCAGCATTCATTACCTCCTGTCTGACACGGTACGTCCCTCATAGAGACCTCCGCTCCGCCACCCTCAATCTCCTGGTCATTCCCAAATCCAGGCGGAAAAAGCATGGCGGCCTTAGTTTCTCCGCCATGGCACCTGCCACCTGGAATTCCCTTCCCACTGCACTTCGTCTCTGCCCTACTTACGATCATTTCCGTAAGCTCCTTAAAACTTTCTTATTTCAACAACTACCTGAGTAACTTCCCCACCCTAGCTGCTGTTACGTCAAGAGCGCCATGAAACCGTTGGTGAACGTGCGCGGTACAAATATTTTTAACGTAACGTAACGTAACGTAACGGGAGATGACTGATTTAATACGCTTGGTGTTGGGAGTCCACAAAGTGGGGCTGCGGAAAGTCCAGAAACTTTTGGGGTGCCTCAATTTTGCTTGTCGGGTTGTTCGGGCGGGTAGGACGTTTTTGTCGATGTCTGGGCCTCTCGATGTCCGGCGACGGCATTCCTCATCATTCGTGTGCGCATTATAACTGCTGTCCGTGCTGATTTGAATATCTGGTTGCGTTTCCTGCAAGATTTCAATGGCGTGTCCTTGTTTTTTGCGGATGAGGACATGGTGTGGCAGGTGCAGCTTTTCACGGATGCATCAGGAGCTCACGGCTTCGGCATCTTGGGAAGGTCGTTGGTGCGCGGCTGGCTGGCCAGTGTGCGGGAAAGAACAAGGTCGCAGCATTGCGTTTTTTGGAACTCTTCCCGTTGTTGGTTGCTCTGTGTATCTGGGGGGAGGAATTTCAGATTCGCTCCGTATTGTTTCACGTGGCCTAATATGGCAGTAGTTGACCTTGTTAATAAACAAAGGGCCCGCGATTTGCGGGTACTAAAGCTCCTGCGCGTCTTCATGTTGCGGTGTTTACAAACTGAATATTGTCTTTAGAGCTCGACATGCTCCTGGAGCCATTATTTGTATCGCTGATTCTTTATCTCGCTTTCGAGGGTTCCGTATTCCGCAAATGGGCTCCCGGGGCGGACCTGGAACCAACGGCAATCCCACGGTACGTATGGGACTTGGGGGATTGAGGGTCCACCATTTGGTCGCACATTCCGTAGCTGCCTCTGCACGGCGGAGTCTTTTGAAGGCCTGGCATGAGTTTTTTGCAGTTTGGTGAGGAGATGGCAGGTCCGGTCAGGGCTGGGTTATCTGATGAACACTTTTTATTGCAGTTTGTTTTACATTTAGCGGACAAAGGCCTCCACCTCACGATCATTTCGGGCAAGTTGGCCGGGGTGTTTTTTTTCTGGTCAGCTTTGGTGGGGGAGGGATCCGGTTGGGGGGGGGGTGTTGTTTCGTAAAGTTCTGAAAGGGTGGGTAGGCTCCGGGCTGGTGGTGGTGGCGTTCTAGATGTTGTAAAAGTATGTGAGAAAGTAGTCCGCCTTTGCTTTGCCTGACATCTCTTTCTCCTAGGTATTTGGCCCCCAGTCGCTGGATACACAAAGAGGGTGTGGATCCTGGGGCACTCTTTTGTTAAACGGCTGCTGTAGTCGCTGCGCGTCAGCTTTGTGGGAGATCTCTTGGTTTCAGCAGTCTGACACATGAAGTCTCCTGGCATGGCGCAGGGGGCATGCGTTGGGGCGGTCTTTTTCCTGCTTTGGCTTCTATGGTTTCAAAGGGTTGGGGGGGCCCTTCGGATCTACTGGTGCTGCATCTTGGAGGACAAGACTTAGTTTCTCTATCAGGTTTGACTTTGCTAAAGTTAATGAAACATGATCTCGAAGTCATCAAGACCACATGGGTGAGCACCATGGTGATATGGACTGAGTTCGTGCCTCGATTGCAATGGACTGGGGCAAGGAGCTATTCCGCCATGGAGAAGGCAGGACGCAAAGTGAAGAGAACAATACGACGTTTTGTAATCATTTATGTATATACAGTTTGGCTCATCATAATTGGAAAGTTTCAGAGAAGCATTTATTCTGTGAGGACAGGGTCCATCTATCTACATTAGGCATTTCTTTTTCCTTCTGGAGCTCAGAGATGTAATTGCCACAGTTCTTCAGGTGCAGTTGTGGGGTGCTCCTTCCCTTCCTTCTTTGGGTGGGGCAGGAAAACGCAAAGGTTTTCCTGGGTGGCGGTTTTTGCTAGTGGGGTGGGCAGCCTGGAGCGGGTTGGCCATCCTGAAGGGTAGCTCGTTGGATAATCCTGGGGGTATTAGTCAAGAGTTAGTTTCGGGTTCTGTTAGGTAGGGAGTTTAGGCATAATGTGTAGATTGGAATTTTATGATATAATTAAATAATGAATGTGTTCAAGAAATGTATTATGCACCTGTCTTAAAATAAAGTGGCCTTTCTTGCTCCTTGAAGAAGTGTGGACAGTGATTTCTTGCGCGAGGGGGGGACCCAGGGAGAGCCAGGCGCGAGCTGGTCTTTCCCTGGGTGCGTTCGCGCGAGAATCAGGTAAGCAGGTGGGGTTGATTGGGGGGAGGTAATAAAGGGAAGTCAGGCTGGCGGTTGGGCACGGCGTTAGCGGGAGGCAAGGGAAGGGAGGTTCTTTTTGCCCCACCCACCCTCCCTTTATTCCTTAGTTAGGTTTTCCTTGGCGGTGCTCTAGGCGCTGCTCTGGTCTTCGGGCCTTGCCACTTTTAGGACAGGTGTCTTTGTTCTTTTAGGAGGCGGTTTTTGCTAGTGGGGTGGGCAGCCTGGAGCGGGTTGGCCATCCTGAAGGGTAGCTCGTTGGGTAATCCTGGGGGTATTAGTCAAGAGTTAGTTTCGGGTTCTGTTAGGTAGGGAGTTTAGGCATAATGTGTAGATTGGAATTTTATGATATAATTAAATAATGAATGTGTTCAAGAAATGTATTATGCACCTGTCTTAAAATAAAGTGGCCTTTCTTGCTCCTTGAAGAAGTGTGGACAGTGATTTCTTGCGCGATAGCAATTACACCCCTGCTCGTCTACGGTGGAAATAAAATGGTATAAAAAGTGAAGAAACTTTGAACCAAGTACACAAAACTAATTTAGAAGTTACAGTCTATCTGCATGCATTTAGATTAAGTTCTAAAGTTGAATGACACAGCATGTCTTAAACAACCTTTCAGTTTTACTTCTTACCAGTCTCAAATTATTTTAATGGGGCTTGTTGATGTCTCATCTAAGTTATACAATTATTTGAAAATGTGAGATAGTCTTTGTGCATTCATAGCATACTCCAGGGTGTCTGGTTCAGTGCCACTTCCCATCACTGTGCTTCCATTTCTACTGAAGAGCCCTCGCTGCGAAGACAACAAGATACCCACTAAAGACAACATGTAAGAATCATTTTTGTCGTCGGAAATAGCCAATTAGGATATTTCCAGCCTCAAAAATGCTTTTATAAATGTACAAAACAGAAATTGGGATTTGGTACTAAATTGCAATTTGTGTTTGTGATTCGGTTTTTGCGGCGTGTTTGGGGCATCCATTACAAATAGCAAATCTGAATGGAGTGTATCAGTGTTTTGCAACCAAATTACTGTCTCAAAACATTCATATTGTACCATTTCCTTGAAAGAGGTGGTAACCCATTCGCAAACGACAAGTGGTTCCCAAGAACAGGGATTGGAGCAACCATTTGCCCCAGGGGCCACTGTCTACTCCTAAAATATGAAACTGCAAAATTTCATTTTTTCTTTTAAAACATCCCATTTTTCTTTAAGGAATGGGCAGATTGCATTATTGAAAACCAATCACAGACATGGTGGTCTGCTTACCTCAGCTGGCCGCCTTACCTGTGATGGCTGCGATTACTAATGGGTCACAAATTACAACCTACCTTGTTAATATACATGAGGTATGTCTATTTGCGTCCCACTAGGAATACCTATTGAAACTCAAAAGAGTTTCATACATCAGGAATACCAATTTGCTAATTGCAATTCAGAAAAATCACAATTAGGAAATCGGTATTTCTAATGTTAGTACTTCTGGTCCCATGTTCCTAGGTTGGCGGAAACACCTATTCGGCTAACAAAAATGCTTTGATGGTCTGTCTGGTAGAGGGGAAGCAGTTGGTAGTTCCAGTAGAAGGCCTCAGAACAGAGAAGGACTAGCTACCTCCATATATTTTGCAAAAGTGTGAGCCTGCCACAGAGGAGGAAAATGAAAGAAAATAAACCATAACAGGCTTGTGGAGTAGGAAACATAAGCACTGCCCAAAGTGCACCCATGTGTGATGCACAGGGATTTCAATGAGACTCTTGTGTGCTCTTAAGTCGAAAGAAGGTTTGTCAAAGAGGAGTGGGGCAACCCCATTGTCAGAATGGGTGAGAACATAGATGACAGACTTGTGATTAAGCATGCTAATGGTGAGGTAGATGTAAAGGGTGCTCCAAAAGTCTAAATAGCTAGGTACATTAACTTGGAAACAACATCCATGTGGGACAAGGTTCGACCTTGAATGATTATTTAGTAGGGTTTCAGTTAGATAAAAGAGATCAGCATTAAAAATGTGACTTGTGGTGTGAGTAAGGTGTGTACAATGTAGTGATTATAAAGTGGGTTTACTTGAGTACAGTATGGGTCCATGAAGGCTGGCCAAAGATTTTGTTCAAGACATGGACTTAGTTATTGAAGTTGATAAGCTCTGATTTAACAGGCTTAATTTTTCAACTGTTCCTAGAGAACCCAGTCATTAGTGCATTGAGATTGGTTGGTAAGAAGCTGCAGGTGGCACGAAAGGAAAAGAAGATGAAGTCATATATTTGAGAATAATCACTTAAAGAACTAATGGCAGTAGTTTTTACAAACTGTGTGAGCATTATAACAAGAGAATGGCGGAGCGTGCCGTTAAGCCAAAATTGCTAACGCCGAGCTCCTCCATCCTGAAAATGCATGGATGCACCATATTTACAATGAAATGTCTCACCCCTGTTTTCCCCTAGCTCTGACACTAAATTTAGCAACCTAGCACCAACGCAGGCACCCCTGCACTATGGTGCAAGGGTGCCTGCGTTGAGGAAATGATTGTTTATGTGCAGGAAGGTGTCCCTTCAGGCATATAAACTAATATTCCTGGTGATTTGCTCTTTCTATGTGTGCTGCACAATGCAACACACATAAAAGCAGCAAAAACCTGGAGAAAGTAATGATTTCTCCTCGTTTCACCATGTTAAGCCCAGTTTTTTTGGTCATAATTTTGGTGCTGCCCCATATTTATGCTACCCGCGTATATAGGGGGTAGCATCAAAAAACAATGGGTGCTGCGGCAGAATGCCCACCACAGCACCCTTTCATACTAAGTGCTATGTGAAAGGAGGCCTCATTCACAAGGCAGTGTTAAGCCCCGTTAAGTCGCTTAATGCTGCCTTGTAAATAAGACAAAGGGTCTGTCACCACAAGAACGTCATAAAAAGTGATGTTTCTGGGGCGATAAACTCTTGTAAATATGCCCCAATGTCTGTGTACTTAACTCCATCCGCGCTACGCGATTTCCCACTGTGTGCTGAAGTTTGAAAAAACCTGTGGTTCATGACGAGCTCAGCTCATCATGAGCGTACGACAGGCGAACCTCATGACGAGCTGAGCTCGTCATGAGCGTCAAGGGGGTTAAAGTGAGATTTGTAAATTTGTTCTGGTGGATATTAAGGGCCTGATTCCCAAAGGGACTCACCTGTAGTACAGTAACGAATGCAGGGTCCTTGCACTCAAGCGGAAACTCTGCAATGAGAACTGCATTGCAGAGACACCACCTCGAGTGCGGAGATTTCACACTTGTACCTTTACTGCACATCCAATACATAAGTCCCTTTGTGAATCAGGGCCACAGTTTCTATCCATTTGGCAGTTTTTATTTGCCTGCCTTTCAAGCAGTAGAGATTATGCTTTCTACGTGGCATACCATCCATGTGAGTCTTGAAGTGGCCAGGATAATGGGCAACTCTGCAGAGATGCTGGTTTTCTTAGGAATCCTAGGATATCAGTGGGTCTAGGCTGACATTAGCCACTCATCAAAGAAAAACAAGAGGTAGGATAGGAAGTGGCAGAAATAGATAAAGATAACCGTAAGTGGTCTGATCAAGCTAATGCCTGCATAATTTTCAAGACCTGTTGCATCATCTGCAAAGGGATGAAATACAGTTCTCCACAGAAAATGTAGGTCATAACAGCCAGTTCAACCTTGGAGCAGCACAGTCTACTTCGGCTGGGGTAGAATAGAAACAAGCAGGAATCTGCAGTGGGTTGACTTTTGATGGAGGTCCACCATTTAAAAATTAGGCATCAGGTTATTGTAGGAGACTGTATAGACGCTGTCATGTGTTGAAGCGACACATTATTTGCCTTTTGAGACATTAAACTGCATCAATGATAAGGATGCCTGGAGTCAGCAGTGTCATTTCTTCAATGAAGGACTTTAAGTGCAGCTTGAGCACAGTTCCTTTCATCCAGGATTAAACTTCTTGGGTGCAGCAGGTGTCCTTACCATAACATTTTCTAAAACTATACGGCTGCATACACCTCCGACAGCCCCCACCTTTCTAGATGTCCCATCAATAAGGCTTCAAGACAGCTCAGGACAGTCCCAGACAGTGGCATAACACAGAAATGATGGGGGACCTCTGCACAATATGAAAAGGGGCCCCCAGATCTCCAATATCTCATAGATATTAAAAGATTTTACACTGAATGGGTCCCCTCTGAAGGAAGGGTGTCCTCTTAAAGGTTTCAGGGCCAACAAAGAGGGTTGTCACTGATCAGACCATAGTTTTTGTGGGTGTGAATGAGTTGAAAATGTATAAGAAATTCAGGGTTGTTCCAAGAAGGAGGCCCCAACTTATGTTTTGTCCGAGGACCCCTAGGATGTATCATAACTAATTGTTACAATGACATATATTAAGATCCAAACAATATTAGCAATAATCCCACATACAGAAGATGAAATGTTCAAGGCCAGTGCTGTAGTGGAATATTGTTTTGCTTTATGATGTTGTCCTCTGGCATTGGCTTGCATCGTCTGCAAAACAGAAAATCCAGTGGTTATTTGGAAGCCACATATGTGTTGATTCTGCCATCTCAAACTCACTAGGCATTGGAAGAGCCAAGACCAGAACTCAATACCCCACACATCAGTTAAGCCTTATCATGTGCCTTACCCCGAACTCATTCTTTACACTCGACCCCATAAGTAAATTCACTGCATCAATAAGACACCCATCCGATTGACCCCAGCAGCCACATGCAACCCATCACTGCACAAAAACCATCTTCAGAACAAAGAACATTAAACCTCATGGTAGTCAATGAGCAGGCTACAATTCACAGGGCAACTACATCATAACATGATATAACATAACATCATAGCACTAAAACAAAGGACGCTGTGACACAGGACTGACTGCATCGCCACAGAGATGTTAGATGTTTTTATCTGCAGAGGCTGGAGTCTACAACATTTCTAATGCACACAGAAAGCCAGGGATTTACTGGCTATTAATCTCAAGGGACCATCAAACCTCACATTCCTGAAATCTCTCACCTATCATTACCCATCTCTGTCTCTTAATCAAGAAGAGGGGGGCCGGGAACACCCGACATAGCAGCCACTGCGGCGGGGGTCCTTACGGGGCTCCTCTCTCTGCAACTCAGCAGACAGAAGCTCATAACACAATAAAAGAATACAGCATCAATGAAGAGCAAGCAGGAGCAATATAGCACAAAAATGGGGCAAAAAGAAAAGGGAAGGAAGAAAGGAATAATGAATGTAAGGAAAGGTAAAAGGAATGATAGAGGATAGATGAGTGGGTGGGTGGATGACGTAATGGACCGGGGAATGGACAGCTGAAAGAATGGCAAAGTAAGGGGGTGGGAGGATGGATGGATGGACGAGTGAATGGATGGCAGAGTAGATGGTAAATGGATGTATGGATGGAAGGCAGAATAAATGGATTGATGGATTTGTAATTTGTAATTTAAATGTGTAAAGCACATTAAACCATAGACATCAAAGAGCTATGACCAGCCGGAGCATATGGGGATGACCAACAAAGACAATTACAGTTGTAAGAAAAGCCAAGTCTTGCGAAATACAGACTAAGAAGTAATGCTAGCAATGTGTAAAGGAAGAGTGTTCTATAATCTAACAGCTCTCACCAAAAATGCACGCTCACCCCTTCTCTCCTCCCTATGACAGAGAACTGTAAATTTCCTCTGACTAGCCAATCTTAACTGTCTGCTGGGAAGGTACCAGTTGAAAACGGTTCTTATAGAGTAGGAGCCCTGTTGGTAAAGTGCTTTAAAAACCAGACAAATGGCTTTGAACATCAACTTTTTCCGAATGGAAGCCAGTGAAAAGTCCTCAATCTCGCCAACACCAATAGATGTTTGGGAATGTTTAAAACCATGTAACAAAAGAAGGGAACCAAGACGGACAATGTTTTACGGGGTCCAGTGTACGTGTCCGATAGATTAGCCACAATGTAATGTACAAAGTTCCCCAGACGGGGTAGAGAGGAGGTAGAGTATGTCGATATGCAGTGTGTACAGAGAGAAAGAAAGAAAAGCCAAAGAGGGGAATCCCCTAGTTGGGACTAAAACCCTCACACACCTAGCAAGCTAGATGTCATGCTTCATCATATGGGTTTGCTCCTCGCTGAACTGGCGCTGCAATGTTTAGCGGGCACCCTCAAGGGGGCTCTTTAACGGAGATCTTTAATCCCTGCCATATGGTGCATGCGGGTGTGCGGGGAAGAAAGGGGTGTAGTCGTAAGAGGTGTGGTGAAATTAAAAAAGGTGGGTCAGTCCACAATGAAATTTATTGGAGTGGCTGGCGCCCTTGGTAATAAGAGTGGGAGGGGAGATAGTTGCTACTGGTAATGTTGGGCAAGATATCTACAACCCCCTGGTGTGGTCAACATGTTTCATGCCTACGCGGCATTTCATCAGGACCCAAGTGGGACGTACTACACAGTGAAAAATAATATAAATGGTGTAAAGGTTTAAAAATCTTTTTAGTCATACAACCTTATGCCATGAGGTCATAGAGGGGCAGGCTAGAGAATCCTGCTCAGTATGAGTGACCCTAAGGGAGATCGTGAGATGCCCCGCAGTCTGCTCCAGTGGGACCTGCACGTAAAGGTCAGGAACCCGGATAGCGTGCGGTCGGAGCCGCTAACACCTACCCCCACCGTCTGGTCAGGACAGAAGCATGACATCTAGCTTGCTAGGTGTGTGAGGGTTTTAGTCCCAACTAGGGGATTCCCCTCTTTGGCTTTTCTTTCTTTCTCTCTGTACACACTGCATATCGACATACTCTACCTCCTCTCTACCCCGTCTGGGGAACTTTGTACATTACATTGTGGCTAATGTTTAAAACCAGCCATGCAGCCGCATTCTGGATAACCTGCACTTTACTAAGAAAGTTCTGGTTGGCGTTCAAATACAGAGAATTACAGTAGTGAAGGTGAGATGTTATGAGCGCAATGACCACCGACACTCTTAGCTCTTCGGGAAGGAAGGGAAGGATCTTCAGGTTCTTGATGATCCTAAAACAAGCACTCACTGTCCTATTAACCTGGGGGTCGAATGTCACAGTGTTGTCAAAGATCACCGCCAGGTTTTTTTTGGAGGTTCCAGGAACAGGTAGTGAGCCACAAGTCTCTGGCCACCAACGGTAGGACCAAATTGAATTCTCTGCCTCACAATTTCCGTCTTATAGGCATTCATCTTGAGCCAGTTCTGTCACACCCAGGTGCTGACTTGCCCCATGCACAACCTAAATGCGTCAGCTACTTCTGCCCAATCACCTGATAGTGAAACAATGATTTGTGTATCGCCCGCATAGAACAGTACCTGACAACCGAAGGAGCATACTAGTGTAGCCAGAGGAGCCATGTAAAGATTGAACAATGTGGAATTAAGGGCGGACCCTTGTGGGACACCACAGGGAAGCAGGAAGGGTTTAGTGCTGAAGTCTCCGCTGCTCACTATTTGGGTCCTATTTTCCATAAAGGATTCTAGAAGATTGAGGGCAGAACCCCTCAGCCCATCCAGTCACAGTCTTTGCACCAATCGCAGGGGAGAGATATTATTGAAGGCTGCATAGCCATGCCTCCCTGATCTACTTGACGGCTAATGGCCACTGCGATACGTGCAGATTCGGTAATGTGGTTTCTTCTAAAGCCATTCTCTGGGGGAGCTAAAAGCTCAAAAACAACACTAATTCTTGATTCATGTGCCTCTCAAGGATTTTGTCTGGTATGGGCAACAGAGAGGTAGTACGGAGAATTTTTTAATCTCCTGGATCCTCATTAGGTTTCTTTTTCAGGGGAATAACAATTGCTTTTTTCCAGCACTGGGGATCCACTCTGGACTCCAGCACCCGAGCATCCATTTTCTCCAGAAAAGCAGTAATAAGATATGGTGGATGGATGGATGCATGGATGGCAGAGTGAGTGAATAAATGGATGTTTGATGGAAGGCAGAATAGATGGATGGATGGCAGGCAGAGTGGATGGATGGATGGATGGATGGACATAAAGGGCCAGATGTACCACCAGCAAAATTGTGCATCACAAATTTCGACTCATTTGTGAGTCGCAATTTTCCATGTACAACAGTGTGTTTAACAGTGTTTGCGATTCCCAATGGGGTCGCGAATTGCGAGGCTCAGTAATATGAATATGCCTCTTTTTTCTGCGTTGTAACAACATGCAGGGTGACGGATGTGTAGTAAGGGGTGTTTACCCATTAATATTAATGAGCCTCTCGCAATTTATGGGTCCATTGGGAATGACAGATCCTCCCAGTTATGGTGGCCTGCTGGGCTCAGCAGACCACAATGTTTGGGACTGCTTTTAAATAAAGCAGTTTTTTTTGTTTAAATGCAGCCCGTTTTCCTTAAAGGAAAATGGGATGCATTAAGTAAAAAAAATGAAACATTTTGTTTCATTTTTTAAGGGCAGCTAATGGTCCCAGGAACCACTGCCTGCCCCGAAAAAATATTTTTCGAGATGGTCACAAAGTGAAAGGGGTCCTCATGAGACCCCTTCCAAATTGCAAAAGCATTACCACCCTCTTGAAGAGGGTGGTAATTTGTGACTATTTTGCGACTGCAATTGCTGTCACAAAACATTCGTACATTGATTCGGGGACGTATTTAGGAAGGGAACGCCCCTTCCAAATTGCGACTTGCAATTCCTAAATTGCGAGTCACAAATAAATTGCGACTCGCTATTAGGGAATTGTGCATAGCCCTTTCACATTCTGCATGCGTAAACGGGTAGCGCATGGAAAATAGGGTTGTACATCTGGCCCAAAGTCCCAAAGGGCCGGCTCCATCCTATGTAGGCCAGACTCCATCTTGGTTCATGGAGGTCTCCATCTTCCTCAGCTTGGACAATGGACACCGCCATATTCCCTGACTAATGCAAAATCATGGTCATGTTTACCTTTCAACGCAGATGTTGTCATACCTCATCTTTCTAAGAACTGTGATATGTTCAAGTTCTTTGATTAATGGCATAGATACAACAACTAAGGTGACATTCCTCTCGGTCAAATGTTTCCTCCTCGTCATGTCAAGGTTTACTAGGAACACATATGGAAATATATCAAAATAATGTAGTCTGAATTGACATCCTTTAGCCTCATATATTCAAAAGGAAACATCAGGGATGCATACCTTGATGCACATAATCTATGTCAGACATTCCTAAACTAATGTCAGAAATTCCTGTTTCTGATAAGATTCAAAATATAAGGACTGCCACTTGACCACCTGAGAGGTTCTTTGCCCAGAATATCGGCAACGATTCTGCCAGAGATGGTCACATGTGCTGCCAGCTCATATCACACTTTAAAGATGCTAAATCTAGTCAGAAGACTGGAGCTGATAAAGCTAAGTCTTTGAGGACGCCCAACTGACTGCTACCGCAGTGGGTGTTAACCCTTCATGGGAACATGTCTTCAAGCCTCTGCTGATCAAGACAGCTTTTGCTGTCAAAAAGATATGCAGTGCGTCTTTTCTCCCTAAGAAACTCTAGACTTCAAGTTGCTCTGCCTTCATAGCATAGTGCATAAAGGTAGGCTTCATGATGTTAGGTACTAGCTAACATTTTTATTACATTTTAGCAATCCTAGAAATTATAATTGTATTCTCGTCATTGATAATGTGCCTCATTGCTGCTTTTATAATATTCTTTGTCGTTGTTTTAGATGTACTTGGAAACAGATTGTTCCAGTATTAATAAGTACTTTTTTTACTTTAAATTATTAATTCTTCTTAGTGATGTGTATGTGATACTGTGAATAACAAAATAAGGTTTGTTGTGGTTTTCACGGTGCCCCTGATCCTTTTACGGTATTGTTAGTAACCCAAAAGTAATACCTCTATATCAATTACACATTGAGTAGTATTTGTGGGGCTACAATAACTTATCTTTTACATTCATCACTAGTACATTGAACTAAGTTCACTCATGTCACTTGTGTGTGGGAAAGCACCTCTTGCAAAGTTATGCCAAAGTCGTAACTTATGCAACAGTTGGCGCCCAACATGTGATTCGTATCTTAAAGCTACGCCTTGAGTAAATTACACTCATCACACACATGTGAACCATTATTATATCATTGTGGAGCCATCCGTAGTTATCATGATGCGGGGTAGGCGGAATTTACGTAGTCGTGTTGCGCAAAGTTCTGCAAAACGTAAAGAAATCTTGGCGAGCTACACAGAATTCCGCGAGCTCGAGGGGCACTCCTTGTTCCGCCCGTTCTCGATGCATTTTTCCTGTTCGGGGACCCTGTTTGCGTGCTCGGAGGAAAATATCTCATGAACTTGCCCATGCGGTTGCCAATTGGTGCGGTCATCATTTTTCACTTGTCCCGCCCGCTTGCGATGCATGTTTCTGGTTCGCCACCGTGGATGTCTGATGCTGCATCCAAATACCGTGTTTGTGATCGCACACTCTTGCGGGATCGCGCCGCCGGCTACTAAAATCTTGTGAGACACGCAAACGGATAGGAAAACTCATCGGCGAACGCAGGGATCCTGGTAAGACGTTACCAGCACTAGAGGTGGCCACAAAGGAAAATGTTCCTAATGCATGTACCCGACACCCAAGATGGGTACAATGAGCTCTTCTTTGAGTGCAGTGGATGTAAAGTTTCAGAATGATCCCTCTCTTGGTACACAAGCTTTTCTCCAATTTCAACAGGATGCTGTTCAAAGTTCAGACACTTGATCTTTTGAGTTATCAGAGCATATTTTGCATAGATCGCTTTGCCCAACCTGTGGTAGGAACCAAATGCAAGTACTCCATAGTCTGCGCAGGATGGTGGATGCAACCCACAATGCACGCACACCAAACTCTTAGATGAAAGTACTGCACATCATGCAGAATTACATTCCCTGCTACTTGTATTACAGAAGTCTTACTCATCAGTTTCCACTTTCATTGTATCCGACCCACCTTTCTGCGCGCAAGTTTACAATGTTGACAGTGGACCTGAATCCATTCAAGGATTCAAAGGGTATGTCTGTAAAAAATAAACAGTTGTGGGGACAGGTGACTGTCTTACAAAACAAGCTCATTGGTCCTTGTGAGGCAGGCACACTTTGCCTATCAGCATAGTGATATTCACGTTTAAGGGAACTGTGCAGCTGACCAAGCAGCAGCATCTGCAATACAGACTATTCGAGTAACAGTCCTAACTAGATCTGAAATGAAGATGGCCACAGATATTTTAACAGCCATAATTGCAACCAAGCAAGCTGTGAAACTTCCTGCAGGTTTTCCACCCAGAAACTTTACACCCTTAATTCAGATAGCATTCTAGAATTCTACATACCAGGAGTGGAAGACAGAGGAATACCTATCAATCTATCTGGATTATAATTATTCAAAGTAGAACATGAGGGGTTGGCCCCTGCACATGCAGGAATACATGCAACCATAGCAATGCTACAGCAACTCTATTGGTGAACTAATGTATATAAACAGACTGGGTACTTTGTTATACCATATGACATTTGATAGCAAATTAGGATCAGGCCGAGGGAGATCGAGGGGACGAAGAAGAAATAAAAAACAACACGTACATTGGAGTCCACCACCATCATCGAGAACGCCTCGGAGTATGAAGAAGCCTGCCGCACATCCGGGGAGCAGCCACGAGGGAACGTAGTGGTCAATCTTGTAGTGTAGTTCCTATATTCCCAATAGGCTCTGCACATTGGAATAATATAAACAGCAGTGTAGACGTAGGACTGAGGTCGACTAGGCCTCTACTGACTATATTAGACTTAATTAGTTTTGCCAGCTAGCTCAGAGGTCACTAGAAACTTTCTCGAATAAACAAGGAGGAGTTTAACTTCCCTGGATAGACAAGAAGGGATTAGCTTCTGACAACCATAAACATGACAACTTTGCTCCCTCAGAATAAGAGTGTATCTCTAGAGTCGTGTGAAAACAATAGACAGCTATTTTACTCAGTCAATCGTCCATACTTAGTTTCACCAGAGTGCAGAGAAAAGAGAGACGGACGTTTTCAATAAAAGGTGTTATTTATTGAGCGTCTTCTTTCTCATGCAAGAGAAATGAATTGCCATAATTGCAATACTTATCATAAAGTAAAGTGCGTACAGTAAAAGGAGTATTATGAAATAATACTGTAAAAGCATTGATATGGTTTCTTAGCCACATGATACTTTAAAATAGATCAAATATATACATACATATATACATTGACTAACGTACTCAACTGGTGCTTCTAAATACGCCTACCCCGGTGTACCTGACCTAAGCCTAATACGTGGGAAGGAATAAGTAAGTAGCAGTTTAAGTTAAGTTGGTTTTTGCCAAGAATCTGAGTCAAGAATTCTCTTAAGGGTTTAGTCAGCTCCGTACCTTGGTAATAGAAGGCAGGAGGTCTGGTATCTCTCTCTCAGGACTCGATATCCCAGCAACCCGCAAGGGTATCTGGAAACACCGGAGCTGGATTTTCTCGGCTGGAGAAAAAGACAGCGTCTTTCTCAGGGCGTCAAAAGGGAGGGGCGGCGTCTGTGGGCTCTCGCATCAGCTGGGCTCTCGGGCAAGTAGATAGCCGCTCTGCTCCAAACCACCGTGTGTTTGCTTAAGGCAACGTTGGTATATTTATACCTGAAAGGTGCCGGGTTTGACGTAAGGTTGGACATAAGACGTCAATAAAGATGTCACTAAGAACTGGCCGTTCTTTCAGTGTTCGCAGGAGTTCTAGGACAAATCAAAACAGAAGCATGGGGATTTCCCAGGTTGCTGGAGGTTTGCTTTGTTTAAAGAACGCGTTGTACTCTCTAGGAGTCTGGGGAAGTAGCCTTGCTTAATTTGGACTGCATGGGCTACGACTAAATATGGATATGATTCTTATGCCTTTATATAACCACATAAGGGCATAAATCAGGAATATCGAATTAGGGTCCTAGATAGAAATACAACAATCTAAGAGACAGGCAATTGACAGAAGATGAACTCAAGGTCCTGAATAGAGGTTTGGGCTTTGTTACATCAAATAAAAGGGACATTTTTGATCAAACAAGCACTGGCATATTTCTTTCGCAAAATCCGTCTTCAATTCTTCTTCCACGATAAATCAAGAGAGAGTGCAGAAGAGGAACCTGTAAACAATGGGTTGAAACCACGGCCTACCTTCAATCCACTGACACATCTTATTCCTTCTCAGGTCTGTACCTTTGAGAAAGCAGTTTTGGAAGATGTGAACACTCTATGCCACACACAACAGAAATTTTCAGAGTCTATCTCAGTTCTGCCAAGTATCACGCAACAGACTCGACACTAATGCATTTCGGTGTGGTGTTCCACATCACCGCACTGAAATGCATTGTCACGCATTTTAATGCCACTGACTGCACTCTGCTGAAAGTGCCGGCTGAAAATTGGCAACGTAACACCAGGGTGCTAGCGTGCGCCAGCACTTCTGACACCAGTGTGCCTGCTGCTCAGCTCCCCGCAGACTTGCCAGCAGAAGACACTTAAAATATCCGATCATGCTCTGACAGTGCTTCAATGTTACAATCTATCTGCCAGGCCGCCTGCATAATTGAAACAAAATTCCTGAGCAGGGCCTCCCCTCTTAGTCGTTCAGTTATCTGTGGCACCAGCACCGTGTGGGGATATCAATGAAATCATGTCCTTTGCAGGTAGGAAGTAAGGTCTGTCAGAAGCGGCAGCAGGACTCCATGCGGACGGAAGTTAACTTGGACTGCTACGCACTGTGCTGCTGAGTGCGCGGAAATACCCGGCCGGCGTTGCAGGACCACTACGGTGGGACTGGGCACTGCAGCTTCAACCTGACAGACTCACTGTCTGTCTCATCATCGTGGCCACGCGGCATCAGAGGCATCAGGCGCTGTGAGGAGACAGCTGCAGGTAGTGTTGTGCGGCTGCCCCTGACCAGGTGCGGCTGGGTCATCTGCGGCGGCCCCGTCGCTCAGAGAGACAGTGCAGTGGCTGTCCGAGACTAATACAGAAGTTCACAACCATAAGTACTACTACTACTTTCTTTGGTCACTGAGGCAGCCTGCCACGGTGACTGTAGTGTGTCAGTTCAGTTGTTACCTAATCTTGTTGTCTTGTCACACAGCACGCAGTCTCAGATTGATCGTCAGTGACTTATGGTGTGGTGGTGGTGTGGTAATTTTTGCCAGGGCTCTCAGTGCTCTCTCCTTCTGTGGGGGTGGGGGTGGGACGCCTAGGGTCTGTCTTCACGACTCGCACATCATTCTCAGAGGATCCTGAGTTCTCTTATCATCCTCCAGATTTTTCAGGCAGAAAGGGCGGGGACCTGCTACTGGCTGGCAATAAACTTGTGTACTTTACTAGTCTTTGTTGTTTTTCTGCTGGCAGCGCTGTGTTGTCTAACTTGAGGCAGGCTCCTCTGCTCACACAGGAGGAAGCACTAGAGTTAGTGTCCTTCCCTTTCTGGTGCTCTGCAGCAGTTTTAATAACTTCCTGGTGTTTCTTGTTGCTCAAATGAATGTAATTTCTGCTATTTAGAAGTTTCCCTCGTCTTCAGTGCATGATTTTTAATCGCGAGAAAGTGTCACTCATAGTCGTTAAAATGTCACTCATAATGTCACTGAAATTATGAAAAGCACAAATGGCAATTTGAAACCTTGTCAGCTATGCTACCTTAAGGGGAACAACTAGCGATACAAACACTGTCCAACGACGAGTCAATTATCATGAAACCAGCTTATAAGGGGGGCGCTTTTGTCAATATGGACGCATCCTCCTACCACGCTGAATGCTTTCGACAACTTCAGAAAAGGCGTTTCTACAGACCCTTGAAAAGTGATCCAAAAAAAGAGATTATCTTTGGAGATTAAAAAGATGGTTGATGAAGATAAGGTGAATGGTTGGATTACGACTCAAGAAGTATTTTTCTTGATCACTTCCATCCTGTTACTCCCTACTTTTATGTATTGCCGAAGATACACAAAGAACAAATACCATCTCCCAGGCGACCCATCACCTCCGGCATTGACTCTATCCTTGAGCCCCTTTCCACATTTGTGGACCATTTACTTCGTCAGTTGGTGGCAGAGATGGCAACGCACATCCAAGATACCAAGGATCTTCTAAGACTTCTTTCTGAGGTTACAATTGATGAAACCCAAGACTATCTTGTCTCTTTCGACGTAGAGTCTCTGTATACATGTATCCCTCAGGATGAAAGATTGACAGCGATACAGACTTTGCTCACTGTCAGATACATGGATACTATCACTCCAAAACATTTTATCATGGCTTGTGCTCACCTTGCCATGAAGGAGAACTTATTTAAATTTGAAGAGGGACTGTATCTACAGACATCAGGAACATCCATGGGCAGTGTTTTGGCTCTAAGTGTAGAGTATTTGTATGCAGATTGTTTTGAACAGGAGCAGATTCTTGTAGAAAGTAACCCATATATAGCACACATTTTGATCTGGAAATGCTACATTGACGACGTGCTGGTCATATGGCGGAGCACACCAGACACAATTACTCAGTTCCATCATTGGTTGAATACAAGGAATGATTTTCTGAATTTCACCTATGAATTTAGTAGAACAAGTCTGCCGTTCCTGGACATACCTATCTTTCCAGATGGAGAAGGCTTAGGCTTCAGGAAAGCAAAGGCCAGGAACTCTCTTCTGTCTTACCAAAGCCTCAAATCCCTCCGAGATAATTTGCCATATGGGCAATTTTTGCGAATCAGGAGGAACTGTTCCACAAAAGGGAAATATATTGAACATGCAAACAATTTCTCCTCCTTACTCAGAAACAGACACTATCCATCTAATCTGATTTGCAAATCCAGGAAGAGAGCTGCCAACAACCATAGGGAGGCCTTAATTGAAATTTCCCCACCTAAAGAGGATTCACCCAGGATCACATGTGTGAATACGTTCTTCAGCTACCCCAACCAAATAAAAAGAAACATTCTAAGACCGTGGAAAATTTGAAACACTGGAATGATCCAATCCCGCAACCACTATTTGCTTTTAAAAGAAGCAGACACATCAAAGATCAGCCGGTACATACTCACCCTAGGCTCATGAAGTCCCCCGATCAGGGGCATTACCCATGTGGCTGGTGTGCTGTGTGTCCGTAAACCAAACACACTGTTTCCATATAATCACAAACATGGCAACCAGGTCATAAGTCAGGTAAGGTAAGGTAAAGCAGAGATGTAATTACCGTGAACTCCAAGAGAGAAAAGGATAGGTTACCACTCTATCCCAAAGAAACCCCGAATGAAATTCAGTTTATCAAACAACATCACTGGTAACTCCCTGAGCTCCACAACAATATGAAAAACAAACCGTACAGTCATGTAAGAGAATTATCAAATAAGTGCAGAAGTGATGTCATTAAGGTTATCCTCTGGTCAGTAATCAAGAAATATCTCACGATGGTACATCCACTGTAGTAAAGTGATCCACAAATACAACTTGTTATAGTTGTCCAGAGTAATTTAATAGTCGTTTTCCAAAATAAAGTTCTTCTTCAATAACAAATTTATTTTGCAGCCAACACGTGTTTCGTCAAATGCTTATTATATGCATCATGTGACTTCATCAGGGCTGCAACCCAGAAAATTAAAAAAACCTTATCAGTAAACATCTCATGTACTCGATTCTTAATAAACCATCACCAGTAAAAAGGAAGAAGAATCGAATAAATCAGAGAGACATGTCAGAAACTAGGTCACCCTCTGTGTTAATCAGTAACGAGTAGTCAGCAAAGATGAAAATACATTTACACCAAAAATTATAAGGTGTACTATAGTGCAAGATTCAAAAGAGTCCCAGTCCCAAAGCACCAAACAGAAAACGATCACAGTGCAAGGCAGTTACCTTAAATAATATCTAGTCCATTGCTGGACACATAGTCGATCAGTCCAGAAACAGATACGAATCTGAAAAAGTCTGGAACAAAGGTACACCCGTCTGATCAAAAACTAGTAAAAATAAATCCAAGTACATAACCAAATAACACCTCTCTGACCAATACATCTTTTATTAAACTTTTACCGCTGTATCTCCTCAAAAACATATAACAACATACACACTAGGACATTATTTAATCAGCTATATACTATAATCATCATACTCGTATACTAAATAGTTCCAGAGAGTTGCTTCACCTTATCTCATCTGTATAAAAGACAGATCCATATATCCAATCTTCAATTTCTACGCTGGTAATAATACCTTGTCCATTTGCCTGCTACAGATACACGAGTACATGTACCTGTAGAAACAACAGTAATATGGTTACAAACCAATTCTGATTTTATAAGTTACAAACCAATTCTGATTTATAAGTTAATCCTCCCCTTGATATCCGTACTTGCCTGTCTTGTAGCAAAAGCAGTCCTGCGATCAGGGGCTCGCGTTGTCCTCCAGCGCCATCTTTTTATTGCAACCGTTTCTACCAGAAAACGAGAGGCGCCATATTGTACGTTGTCCAAAACAGAAATATTACTTACATACAGCCTTCGCTTAACTTAGTAATAAGAAAAAGATAAATTCCACAGCTTAAAAATTGATATACGAAATAACAGGTCTTACCTCCTATCTAATAACTACCTCAAATCCAAAGTTAATAATTTGTTTTAATGCACCCAGTGCTTATCCGTACATAGTTAGCCCATATATTTCGAGTAAATATACTCGACAGGCTAATGTATACATTAAATTTTCTATATAGATCGGACAGCCTTGAAAATGAAAAGTAGTCCTCTCTCTAGTCTCCTTCAAACAACAGCCACACAGAATTACACTGCTCCGATGGATGGACACATAGTCCTCTTTCTAATTCCATTATATATTTGGACAATATAACCCCGTGAACGCGATTCAACTCCTCATTAAATTCGGGAAAATACTCAGTCATGATACCATCACTTGTCAAAAATTAAGGGAGTTTAGTAATGTCTCAATAAAGTTGTATACATTTCAATGTTCTTAGCTCACTCGAACCGGTAACCTGAAATCTCCCTACCCGATAATAAACCACTCGACCACAGTCATCTAGTTAATGCTGAACATCAATCCACCATTAACATCAGTACCAGGTATACCAATATCCAAGACTCTCTCTCATAATTCAATAACACAAATTATTTCATGAATAAGACAGGTTCAAGACACCAAGGTGAAGGGTGTAAAGAGGAAAAATAAAATATAAATTCTAAAGGTAAATATCAATTAGCAATAATATTCATGAGGCATTATAACAACACAGTATTTGTGAGGACCTGTCCCATCTCACCAAAAAAACACAGTCGTACAGTACATATAATCAATAGATTAAATGAATATACATACATGGTATATCAAAACATCAACCTGTTATACAGCTGTCCGATCTATATAGAAAATTTAATGTATACATTAGCCTGTCGAGTATATTTACTCGAAATATATGGGCTACCTATGTACGGGTAAGCACTGGGTGCATTAAAACAAATTATTAACTTTGGAATTGAGGTAGTTATTAGATAGGAGGTAAGACCTGTTATTTCGTATATCAATTTTTAAGCTGTGGATTTTATCTTTTTCTTATTACTAAGTCAAGCGAAGGCTGTATGTAAGTAATATTTACGTTTTGGACAATGTACAATATGGCGCCTCCCGTTTTCTGGTAGAAACGGTTGCAATAAAAAGATGGCGCTGGAAGACAACGCGAGCCCGTGATCGCAGGACTGCTTTTGCTGCAAGACATGCAAGTACGGATATCGAAGGGAGGATTAAAAATCAGAATTGGTTTGTAACTTATAGAATCAGAATTGGTTTGTAACCATATTACTGTTGTTTCTACAGGTACATGTACTCGTGTATCTGTAGCAGGCAAATGGACAAGGTATTATTACGAGCGTAGAAATTGAAGATTGGATATATTGATCTTTATTTTATACAGATGAGATAAGGTGAGGCAACTCTCTGGAACTATTTAGTATTCGAGTATGATGATTATAGTATATGGCTGATTAAATAATGTCCTAGTGTGTATGTTGTTATATGTTTTTGAGGAGATACAGCGGTAAAAGTTTAATAACAGATGTATTGGTCAGAGAGGTGTTATTTGGTTATGTACTTGGATTTATTTTTTACTACTTTTTGATCAGACCGGTGTACCTTTGTTCCAGACTTTTTCAGATTCGTATCTGTTTCTGGACTGATCCACTATGTGTCCAGGGATGGACTAGATATTATTTAAGGTAACTGCCTTGCACTGTGATCGTTTTCTGTTTGGTGCTTTGGGGCTGGGACTCTTTTGAATCTTGCACTATAGTACACCTTATAATTTTTGGTGTAAATGTATTTTCATCTTAGCTGACTACTGGTTACTGATTAACACAGAGGGTGACCTAGTTTCTGACATGTCTCTCTGATTTATTCTTTTCTTCCTTTTTACTGGTGATGGTTTATTAAGAATCGAGTACATGAGATGTTACTGATAAGGTTTTTTTAATTTTCTGGGTTGCAGCCCTGATGAAGTCACATGATGCATATAATAAGCATTTGACGAAACACGTGTTGGCTGCAAAATAAATTTGTTATTGAAGAAGAACTTTATTTTGGAAAACGACTATTAAATTACTTTGGACAACTATAACAAGTTGGATTTGTGGATCACTTTACTACAGTGGATGTACCATCGTGAGATATTTCTTGATTACTGACCAGAGGATAACCTTAATGACATTACTTCTGCACTTATTTGATAATTCTCTTACATGACTGTACGTATTGTTTTTCATATTGTTGTGGAGCTCAGGGAGTTACCAGTGATGCTGTTTCCATAGACATTGGGACAGGGAGACCATGGACACTGTCCAGACACATGAACTGTAATAGTGAGAAACTAATTTACTTGATTACCTGCCTGCGCGGCATACGATATGTAGGCATGATGACAAGCAAGAGTAAAACTTGCATTATGGAACATAAGAGCACCATTTGCTGAAGGAAACAATCAACAAAACTGACTAATCACTATTTGGAGATTAACCACCAACCAGATGACTTGAACTGGATGGTCCTTGAACAATCATCGATCCCTCCGCATGTCAGTGGTATCTCTAAATATCTGTTTAGACGCGAACAGAGATGGGTCCACAGACTTAGGACTGACAGTACAGGCCTGAATGATGATATTCCATGGACAACACTGTCTGCTTTGGGTCCACTGGCACACACTGTAGCGGGATGTGTACAATCTCCAAGGGGGTGGTTGACATGTCCTAAAGAAATTCACAATTGATATGGCATGATGAATCCTATATCACTCTCAATAACACCTGGTCACACAGACTACATTCCTTCAACACACAAAACGTTAGTGACACTCAAAAGCATAGTGAAACACAGTACCACCAGTATCTATATACACCACATACTGTCTTTTCACAAAATTGCAAACACTGTTAAGAAGTTCCTTCATTAGGACCAATTCACAAGTGTGCCGGCGAGTGTTTGAAGTTTTGCGTACTGTTCTCAAAGCTTGTGCCTGTCGTCTACAGTTTTTCTCTTACCATATGCATGGCGCCTAATACCTTGCCGGCACCTTTGTTATGAATATGTCTCTCAGGTCCGCAGTTTGCGTTAAGGATTGCAACTATGTCCTAATGACGTATATATTAGCCTTCTTCCAATTACATGTTTTTTTTTAAAAGGACTGATATACACTGCCCTCTAATGCAGAATAAGGGCCGCACCGTAACGTAGTATGCCGTACTCGGTATTAACCATGCACAATAGAGTATTGCCACACAGGTCTTCTCAATGCCGCTTAGGCATTAGCCACCCCTTTTCTATTGATGGGTTGAATCTGTTGTCACATTTTACACCACTTTTGAATACCGAGGGAAGTCATCAGGAATAAACTACAGGGCCAATTCACAGAATTAATCTGAGATAATATCCTAAACTTACTACGTTTGGTACTCACAGAAGGCATTTAGCAGTAGTAAAGTTAGGATTGAGCACTGCAACACATGCAACAAGGCTAGAGATCATCACTGTATGTAGTGATTGTACTTTATAATTTCTGTTTGGTATTAATGAGGGCTATAAGTCATCAGAGCAGACTCAACTACAAATGGTATGATTGATAACATTTTAGAAATTGATAACATTTTAGAAATTAGGCTCAACACTTCCTCATTTACAATATTAGGCAATTTTAATTTACATCTTGAGGCAGACCTTGACCCAGACACAGCCAACCTTCTGGATCTCATGTTAGGTGGAAATCTAGAACAATTGGTTTTCGGAGCCACGCATCAAGCAGGTGGCTCCGAAGCATCTTGATGGGATCTTTTCCGATAACCCCTTACTCTCTTTCACAAATGTACTCCCTCTTACATGGTCCGATTACTTGGCAGTACTTTTTAAGCTAACCATACCCAATCACTCGGGTACTAAACCCTCTAATATATAAGTTGAATCTAGAGCCTGCAAAAGTATAGCAGCGGAGGATCTACACAGCTTCCTAACAACTACTGACACTCCATCTCCCACGAACCTGGATCACGCTACCAAAGCTTACTCATAGTGGCTAGAAGAGGCAGGGAATAAGCTAGCCTCCTTAAAAACAGCTTGCCTCCATAGAACACGACCTTCCGCACCTTGGTACTCACTGGAGCTCAAAGACCAGAAACTTATCTGTAAACACCTAGAAAGAAACTGGAGAAAGGTATACAAGGACAAAGACAAAAAAGGAATATAAAATAAGTTTATCTCAATATAAACAGCTGCTGCAAAACACTAAACAAAAGTACTATACGAACAAGATCCATGAGGCCAACAACTCGTCCAAGTACTTTTCAAAACAGTGAATTCCCTTGCCCACCCCAGAGCCCCAGCTATCCTGGCAAGCCAAGACCTATGCAATAAAATAGCCAAATTTTTGAAAAAGTTAACGTCATCTTCTCAACATTTTTAGATTTATCCAATGGAATGACATCTGACCCCGCCACCAGCCCTAGGACAGACTCAAATTAAAAGTCTAATTTCGAACTTACCAGTTTCAGCTCTAAGGGGATTCTTACAATCTCCTGGTAAAAACAAAATCAGGCTCCCCCTATGACCCGTGCCCGATAGAGGTTTTAAAACTAGCAGGATACACTGTGGCATGTAAACGCACATCTTTAACCTTATGTATAAAGAAAGATACTTCCCTTGGGACTGGAAACAGGCTTCCATTCTGCCACTACTAAAAAAAACTAATTTGGACTCCAATGATGCAAATAACTTCAGGCCCATATCCAGACTTCCTCTCCCAGCAAAATTAATGGAGAAAGATATGAATAACCAACTTAACCAGTTCCTTAAACTTGCTCAGGCGCTTGACCCCACCCAATATGGATTTAGAGAAGTCCATAGTACGGTAACCGCTCTTATCAAGTCAACAGAAGAGATCAGAGCTATTCTAGATCAAGGAGGCTGGGCCGACCTGATCATGTTGGACATGTCGGCAGCATTTGATACGGTCCACCGTGCATTACTGGTGAACCGTTTAGATGAGATAGGAGTTAAGGGCAAGGCCCAAAAACTCCTGAAATACTTTCTCTTAGAAAGAACCCAAACTGTCAAATTAGACTAATTTGAGGTGGATGCCTTCTCCCTACCATGTGGAGTCCCGCAGGGGTCTTCATTGAGTCCGACGCTCTTTAACGTTTACGTGTCCTCTCTTGCTCCCCTTATTCAATCCTATGGTTTTCATTTGACATCATACGCTGGCGACACCCAAATCGTAGTGGCTATTCAACCAGAACGATCACAAGACACCGCGGCCAAATTTCAGGACAGTATGTACGTGGTAGGAAACTGGATGGCACTAAACTGTTTGAAGATAAATTCCAGTAAGACCAAGGTTGTGCTATTTGGGAACAACCCCGCTTTCTGGACGTCCAACTGCTGGCCAAACTCACTAGGACTACTGCCAGTCCAGACAACGTACAATATGGCGCCTCCCGTTTTCTGGTAGTTACGGTTGCAATAAAAAGATGGCGCTGGAAGACAACGCGAGCCCGTGATCGCAGGACTGCTTTTGCTGCAAGACATGCAAGTACGGATATCGAGGGGAGGATTAACTCATAAATCAGAATTGGTTTGTAACTTATAGAGTCAGAATTGGTTTGTAACCAAATTACTGTTGTTTCTACAGGTACATGTACTCGTGTATCTGTAACAGGCAAATGGACAAGGTATTATTACCAGCGTAGAAATTGAAGATTGGATATATTGATCTGTCTTTTATACAGATGAGATAAGGTGAGGCAACTCTCTGGAACTATTTAGTATTCAAGTATGATGATTATAGTATATGGCTGATTAAATAATGTCCTAGTGTGTATGTTGTTATATGTTTTTGAGGAGATACAGCAGTAAAAGTTTAATAACAGATGTATTGGTCAGAGAGGTGTTATTTGGTTATGTACTTGGATTTATTTTTACTACTTTTTGATCAGACCGGTGTACCTTTGTTCCAGACTTTTTCAGATTCGTATCTGTTTCTGGACTGATCCACTATGTGTCCAGGGATGGACTAGATATTATTTAAGGTAACTGCCTTGCACTGTGATCGTTTTCTGTTTGGTGCTTTGGGACTGGGACTCTTTTGAATCTTGCACTATAGTACACCTTATAATTTTTGGTGTAAATGTATTTTCATCTTTGCTGACTACTGGTTACTGATTAACACAGAGGGTGACCTAGTTTCTGACATGTCTCTCTGATTTATTCTATTCTTCTTCCTTTTTACTGGTGATGGTTTATTAAGAATCGAGTACATGAGATGTTACTGATAAGGTTTTTTTAATTTTCTGGGTTGCAGCCCTGATGAAGTCACATGATGCATATAATAAGCATTTGACGAAACACGTGTTGGCTGCAAAATAAATTTGTTATTGAAGAAGAACTTTATTTTGGAAAACGACTATTAAATTACTTTGGACAACTATAACAAGTTGGATTTGTGGATCACTTTACTACAGTGGATGTACCATCGTGAGATATTTCTTGATTACTGACCAGAGGATAACCTTAATGACATTACTTCTGCACTTATTTGATAATTCTCTTACATGACTGTACAGATTGTTTTTCATATTGTTGTGGAGCTCAGGGAGTTACCAGTGATGCTGTTTCCATAGACATTGGGACAGGGAGACCATGGACACTGTCCAGACACATGAACTGTAATAGTGAGAAACTAATTTACTTGATTACCTGCCCGTGCGGCATACGATATGTAGGCATGATGACAAGCAAGATTAAAACTTGCATTATGGAACATAAGAGCACCATTTGCTGAAGGAAACAATCAACAAAACTGACTAATCACTATTTGGAGATTAACCACCAACCAGGTGACTTGAACTGGATGGTCCTTGAACAATCATGGATCCCTCCGCATGTCAGTGGTATCTCTAAATATCTGTTTAGACGCGAACAGAGATGGGGCCACAGACTTAGGAGTGACAGTACAGGCCTGAATGATGATATTCCATGGACAACACTGTGACACAAACTTGTCCATATCTGCTTTGGTTCCACTGGCACACACTGTAGCGGGATGTGTACGATCTCCAAGGGGGTGGTTGACATGTCCTAAAGAAATTCACAATTGATATGGCATGATGAATCATATATAACTCTCAATAACACCTGGTCACACAGACTACATTCCTTCAACACACAAAACGTTAGTGACACTCAAAAGCATAGTGAAACACAGTACCACCAGTATCTATATACACCACATACTGTCTTTTCACAAAATTGCAAACACTGTTAAGAAGTTCCTTCATTAGGACCAATTCACAAGTGTGCCGGCGAGTGTTTGAAGTTTTGCGTACTGTTCTCAGAGCTTGTGCCTGTCGTCTACAGTTTTTCTCTTACCATATGCATGGCGCCTAGTACCTTGCCTGCACCTTTGTTATGAATATGTCTCTCAGGTCCGCAGTTTGCGTTAAGGATTGCAACTGTGTCCTAATGACGTATATATTAGCCTTCTTCCCATTACATGTTTTTTTTTAAAAGGACTGATATACACTGCCCTCTAATGCAGAATAAGGGCCGCACCGTAACGTGGTATGCCGTACTCGGTATTAACCATGCACAATAGAGTATTGCCACACAGGTCTTCTCAATGCCGCGATTAAACCTTAGGCATTAGCCACCCCTTTTCTATTGATGGGTTGAATCTGTTGTCACATTTTACACCACTTTTGAATACCGAGGGAAGTCATCAGGAATAAACTACAGGGCCAATTCACAGAACTAATCTGAGATAATATCCTAAACTTACTACGTTTGGTACTCAAAGAAGGCATTTAGTAGTAGTAAAGTTAGGATTGAGCACTGCAACACATGCAACAAGGCTAGAGATCATCACTGTATGTAGTGATTGTACTTTATAATTTCTGTTTGGTATTAATGAGGGCTATAAGTCATCAGAGCAGACTCAACTACAAATGGTATGATTGATAACATTTTAGAAATTGATAACATTTTAGAAATTAGGCTCAACACTTCCTCATTTACAACATTAGGCAATTTTAATTTCCATCTTGAGGCAGACCTTGACCCAGACACAGCCCACCTTCTGGATCTCATGTTAGGTGGGAATCTAGAACAATTGGTTTTCGGAGCCACGCATCAAGCAGGTGGCTCCGAAGCATCTTGATGGGATCTTTTCCGATAACCCCTTACTCTCTTTCACAAATGTACTCCCTCTTACATGGTCCGATTACTTGGCAGTACTTTTTAAGCTAACCATACCCAATCACTCAGGTACTAAACCCTCTAATATATAAGTTGAATCTAGAGCCTGCAAAAGCATAGCAGCGGAGGATCTACACAGCTTCCTAACAACTACTGACACCCCATCTCCCACGAACCTGGATCACGCTACCAAAGCTTACTCATAGTGGCTAGAAGAGGCAGGGCATAAGCTAGCCTCCATAAAAACAGCTTGCCTCCATAGAACACGACCTTCCGCACCTTGGTACTCACAGGAGCTCAAAGACCAGAAACTTATCTGTAAACACCTAGAAAGAAACTGGAGAAAGGTATACAAGGACAAAGACAAAAAAGGAATATAAAATAAGTTTATCTCAATATAAACAGCTGCTGCAAAACACTAAACAAAAGTACTATACGAACAAGATCCATGAGGCCAACAACTCTCCCAAGTACTTTTTGAAAACATTGAATTCCCTTGCCCACCCCAGAGCCCCAGCTATCCTGGCAAGCCAAGACCTATGCAATAAAATAGCCAAATTTTTGAAAAAGTTAACGTCATCTTCTCAACATTTTTAGATTTATCCAATGGAATGACATCTGACCCCGCCACCAGCCCTAGGACAGACTCAAATTAAAAGTCTAATTTCGAACTTACCAGTTTCAGCTCTAAGGGGATTCTTACAATCTCCTGGTAAAAACAAAATCAGGCTCCCCCTATGACCCGTGCCCGATAGAGGTTTTAAAACTAGCAGGATACACTGTGGCATGTAAACGCACATCTTTAACCTTATGTATAAAGAAAGATACTTCCCTTGGGACTGGAAACAGGCTTCCATTCTGCCACTACTAAAAAAAACTAATTTGGACTCCAATGATGCAAATACTTTCAGGCCCATATCCAGACTTCCTCTCCCACCAAAATTAATGGAGAAAGATATGAATAACCAACTTAACCAGTTCCTTAAACTTGCTCAGGCGCTTGACCCCACCCAATATGGATTTAGAGAAGTCCATAGTACGGTAACGGCTCTTATCAAGTCAACAGAAGAGATCAGAGCTATTCTAGATCAAGGAGGCTGTTGGACATGTCGGCAGCATTTGATACGGTCCACCGTGCATTACTGGTGAACCGTTTAGATGAGATAGGAGTTAAGGGCAAGGCCCAAAACTCCTGAAATACTTTCTCTTAGAAAGAACCCAAACTGTCAAATTAGACTAATTTGAGGTGGATGACTTCTCCCTACCATGTGGAGTCCCGCAGTGGTCTTCATTGCGTCCGGCACTCTTTAACGTTTACGTGTCCTCTCTTGCTCCCCTTATTCAATCCTATGGTTTTCATTTGACATCATACGCTGGCGACACCCAAATCGTAGTGGCTATTCAACCAGAACAATCACAAGACACCGCAGCCAAATTTCAGGACAGTATGTACGTGGTAGGAAACTGGATGGCACTAAACTGTTTGAAGATAAATTCCAGTAAGACCAAGGTTGTGCTATTTGGGAACAACCCCGCTTTCTGGACGTCCAACTGCTGGTCAAACTCACTAGGACTACTGCCAGTCCAGACCAGGAAGATGAAAAAACCTGGGAATCTGGATCAATGACACTCTTAGTTTCAAGGACCAGATGAACTCAGTGGCATCTTTTACCTTGTTCACCCTTAGATCTTGAAAAAAAATCATGCCTCTAATTCCTAAAGAAGCACACCAAACAGTGGTAACAGCATTAGTAATGTCTAAACTGGACTACTGTAACAGTCTCTACCTCAAGTTACAAGAAGGCTTACTGAACAAACTACAGATTCTCCAGAACGCAGCAGCCAGACTCCTTACTGGAACGCCTATATATGCATCTATCACAGGATCTGTGGTAAATAAATAAATAATACCCTATTTTTGACTAGGCATATAGCATAACAGATAGCTCAATAAATAAGAGTCAAGATTCGAGGTAGTAGGAGTTTCTGCAGGTTTATTACAGCATAAGGACAGGATCAGGACAACCTGCATAGGATGACCCAGCAGCTGCTGGGGCCGGGTCTGGGATGAGCTCGCTAACTTTTAATAACAATACATGAACTTATATACATAGCGCAAACACATAGCATTACATTGCAGTAGGCGTAGCAGTGGGTGGAGCAGAAGGCGTGACGCGTAGCAGTCGCGAAAGATAACAGTAAAAGTAGGTGTAACTGGGCGTATACATAGACATGTGGTGCAAACGTAACAGAATATGTCATGAATGGGGCGGAAACATAGGAGGGGGCTACCTAAGGAGCCGGGACCTCTAACCTGGTGGTGCACGCAAACTGGCAATGACGTATTACTAGGAGAAGCTGGGGGCTATGAACTCTGTGCTAGGAGCAGAGACTAAAGTCTGGAGGGTCGGAGCGACATGTACCTAAACCCTATCTGGTATCTGATGTTTAGGGAACATGTTGATATAGACTAGAAGTCAGGAGGGGAAAGGCTAACTTGATTCTAAGACTGGACCATGCATTATTCTACATGTAGTGCGTGGTGAAGAATATTAGATGACCATTAAATACAGTATTTCTCTAACATGGAGACGAGAAGGCTAGACAATGACGGAAACTATTGATGCAGTTCAGTAGCTTAGGAATGCAGAGAAGGAGGACTGAACTGATAGCTGGAACTATAACATACTTTTGGCAGACTCAGAGGCAGAGCCAAGCTGCACCGGGCACTGCGAGGCAGGAAGTAAGTGAAGGGTCGAGGATACAGGTGGGGGCTGTATCGCTCCTCAGCGAGACTTCAGGGGACAGGAGCTGAATCTAATGTCCGGGCCCTTTTGAGGCCTGGAAACGGGGACTTTATAATGGAATAACGTGCACACTGAGAAACGTGGCAACGTAACTTTACATAGGCCTGATATTCGTAGTATTCACGAGGACTGGAAAATAGCATACTAGAGGTGGACACAACTGTAATTGCGTCATTAATCGGACATGGGGAATAACATATGCATATTGGTCATGCACACATAACATATGATGGATGAGGCGTAGGGACACAGAACATGGCAAAATTTATTTTTCCACATTCCCTCCTTGTCACTACGTTTCCATCAGGAAACATCAATATTCATGATACCGTCTATCATTTCATACAGTACCATTTGCTCGTCTCGAATTATCTTGGAACGGGACTTAGAACGGGGCTTAGGACTAGGAATACAAGAGGTAGCACACATGCTGCAAATCGCAGGGCCACATTGTATACAGAGGCAGCAGCTAAATATGATCGCTACTGCAATACTTAGAAAGGACAGGACTTTCCATCCCAATGCGGAAATTATATTCCAGAACCAACCGGACCATGTCCAGGTGCCTGGATCTTGATGTAACAGATGGGCAATATTATGGAGTCTGGTTATAGCTGAATAAACAGACGGCGCGTTATTTGGAATGAAAACGCAACAACTAGATCCGATGAGTCTACAGGCCCCGCCCCTATCGGCCAGTATGACGTCAAGGACGAGACGATTCTGTAAAACGACAATTCTCATAAAGGATTGCTCTTCAGTTAAGTTACCTAGAGCGGAGGCAGTCTCATCTACTACAGCTTCAAGGGTTCTTGTTAACCTACGGATTAGCTTACTATTTACAACTGTACCTAAATAAGGGAAAACACCTTTATCTATATCAATGAATTGTTCTGCGGCGGTTTCAGTATAATCGACAATCGGGAGATTTCTCTTGTGTCTAGTATGTACTAGGAAGGAATTCCTATGGTAGTCAGGTGGGGCTAGAAAAACAGGTGGCAGTAGGAGGGCAATATAACAGGTTCCCTCCCAATCGAGGGGCAGACGAACATATGCGGTTTGACCACAAACAAAATAAGAATGACGTGAGGCTTTAAAAATAGATTTCCCACTGTCACTATACTTGATAACAGTAGTACATTCACTATGTCCTACGTGTACAGAACCATAACTACGGACACATAATTCGCCTTTGACTGGTAGTACTGAAATAGCAGGTGAGTCTGGAGTAGTATCAGACTGAACATTCAGGACCATGAAATTCGACGAATAATTACCTAAATTATACACTTCATTTTCTAGATCTAAACCTGTTCTGTGGGGGAGACCTTGCTTGTCTGGAAAACATGTACTGTTAAGAAAAGACATATCTGTTGCGGATGACGTTAACGTGGACCATGCTCCACATGAACCATTATGTGAGAATGGATAAGGAAAAAGTGGCAGAACTCCCTTCGGTGTCTGGAAAGGGGGGAGTCGACCACACACCCAACAATTAGTGGCATTGCTGGTCTGGTGTGAATAATGTAACATACGGATAAATGAATTATTACGCATAGCGAGGCGGTATGAATATTCGTGAGGAGGCAGATCACTAAACGTGTGCTCTACTGTAGCATTAGCAGACTTATTTACATGAGGAACTGAGAAACACAGGAAAAGTGCGTAGCTAGTGCAGGAAATCATTATGCTGATGAATAATATGAAACTTAGAAAAACGATACATTGAATTGAGTTTTGACTGACTCTCTCACTATGGGGGTCTATTTTATACATGTCAGAAACAGTCTAACCGTTTCACCTAGGGGAGGACTTATACAATCAAACTGACTGACTTATTTTACTAGACCGTAGTTTTAGCTTATACTCCTGTTGCGGAGTTTTCTCTAACAGGGAAGGGGTTGTAACAATGTCTTTTGCGGGACAGTCCTTTAAAACAATGTCTTGGCAGTCTTTAAAATCCTGGGACTCCTTGGAAATGTTTTTAGAAACGGGTTTCAATCCATTGAAAAGTTTTACATGAGAAAGGTGGACCCACCCCTTCCTGCCTTCCAGCTTGACGGCAGTACGGGTGGTCAAGAGGACCTGACGTGGCTCCTTCCAACGAGGTTCCAGCGGACTTGATCTGTCAAAATTCCGGACCATCACAAGGGAACCTGGAACGATTTCATGCGGTGCCACCTCGGTATTGTCTGGAAAGGCGGCAGCAACCTGTGAACGACATGAGTTGAGGGCAGACATCAAGGAAGCTAGGTAATCTGTCAACATATTACATGAAACATCGGTAATACTTCGGGGTCTAGGAGTACCCCACATGTTAGGGGGGCGGCCGAATACGACCTCATACGGGGACAGACCTGATCTGGAATGTGCGACCATGCGCATATAAAATAGAGCAACTGGCAGAGCTACTAGCCAGTCCACACCTTTTTCTTTACAGACTTTTGCAATACGGATTTTCAGGGTCTGATTATGTCTCTCGACTAGACCGGCTGCTTCAGGATGGCGTACACAATGGAACTTCCACTGGTACCCTAACAACAGGGAAACATGCTTCATTAACTCTGAGGAGAATGGCTGACCGTTATCAGAATATACGACTCTAGGGAGTCCATACCTAGGGAAAAATTCACGAACCAACTGCTTGGCAGTGGTCGCGGCTGTGTAATCTGGGACTGGATATGCTTCTGTCCACCTGGACAAAGCGCATACTACTACAAGGACATACTTGAAACCTCGACATCGCTCCATTTGAATATAATCCATCTGGAGGACCTCAAAAGGGTGGTCAGGGGGCTGGAAACCACCTTGTTCCACCGGGACACTTTTACCTGGATTAAACTGACAACATATCATACAGGTACGGACTTTCTGCTTGGCTGCAGCTCGTAAATGCTTGTTGAACCAAATGTTCTGGATACTGTCTAACATAGCTTTTTCTCCTAAATGTGCTGGACTATGTGCGGTATTGATAATGACTTGAACCATAGAGTCGGGGAGAAACCATGTGGCTCTACCCTTCGTTAACCATCCTTGATCTGTCTGGACCCCTCCTTGTTCGGACCATTTCTTGATTTCCTCGGGAGTAGCATGTAACTGGATATCTATGACATCTTGAGTAGGGTCCTTAACTGTCATGCATGTAGTCGGATCTGGAGTATGTGTCTGATTAACTGGAATGTCTAGAGTCTGTGCTGTAAGCTTGGCTGTGCGGTCTGCTAGATCGTTACCTTGGGAAATAATGTCAGTAACTTTCGTATGTGCTTTGCATTTCATGATAGCAATGGATGTCGGTAAATGTATGGCATCTAACAGAGCTTGAATAAGGAGACCATGCTGAATCTTGGTTCCATGAGAAGTCATGAAACCTCTCTCCTGCCAGAGCACTCCGAAGTCGTGTACAACTCCGAATGCGTAACGTGAATCTGTATAAACATTAACTTTCAGGTTCTTGGCGTGTATACAGGCTTGTGTCAGAGCGACTAGCTCTGCTGCTTGAGCGGACAGGGTATCAATACGGTGTGTTTCAATAACTTCGGTGTCAGTAGTCACTGCATACGCGGCGACTAGTTCTCCTGTACTAGTTCTCATACATGAACCATCCACATAAAGTGTCAGGTCAGGATCTGGTAACGGAATGTCTGTCAGGTCTTGTCTTGGCTTTGTCGTAATGTTAACTACTTCCACACAGTCATGTGGGTCAGGGTTCAAACTGACTGATGGTAACAGTGTAGCAGGATTCAGGACGTTGCAGCGTCTAATTTCTATGTGTGGCTGGAACAGAGTCAATTCATAACCTGTTAAACGTGCAATTGTCAAATGCTGAGTTTGTGTTCGGTTTAAAAGAACTTCTACTGAATGTGGGACTTGTACTGTCAGGGAGTGTCCTAAAACTATGGAATCACTTTGTCTGATAGCTAGTGCTGTGGCTGCAACTGACTTGAGGCACACAGGCAACGCCTGGGCGACTGGATCTAATGTGCTCGAAAAATAAGCACAGGGCTTGTATTGTCCTGCTTGATCTTGTGTAAGAACAGATAATGCTGTACCTTCACGTTCAGTAATGAAAAGTGTAAAAGGCTTACTGTAGTTCGGTGTAGCTAGAACTGGAGCTTGGCATAGGGCTTTCTTTAACTCGTTGAAACTAAGTGTGTGTTCAGATGTCCAAGGGAGGACAGTCGATACGGCTGCCTCCTGTGTCGTTAACTGTATCAGTGGCTTGGCTAGAAATGCATACTGGGGAATCCATTGTCTACAATAAGAAGTAAGGCCGATAAAGGCACGTACCTCCTTCTGGGTTCTGGGCTGGGGAAGACTCGCTATTAACTGGATACGGTCGGGTGTCAACTGCCTACCCCTCTTGGACAGCAAGTGTCCTAAGTATACCACTTGCTGGACACAGAATTGAAGCTTCGAAGGGGACACCTTGTGCCCCATCTCGGCTAGAAAATACAAGACTGTAAGTGATGCTCGCTCGCAAGCACGTTCAGAACGGGCTGTGATCAGTAGATCATCGACATACTGGAGCAGGGCAGTGTCCGTTGGCATGTGAATGTTGTCTAGTTGTCTCTTAAGTGCCTGACTGTAAATACTAGGACTTTCTGTGAAACCTTGAGGAGCGCGTGTGAACATATAGCTCCTTCCATTTAAACAAAATCCGAAAAGAAACTGGCTGTCTGGATGAATTGGAACACTAAAAAATGCGTTCTTGAGGTCTATGACAGTGAAGAACGTGGCTTCGGAATCAATGGCTGTCAATAGGGAAGAGATGTCTGGGACAACTGGGTACTGCGGAATAATACATTTATTAAGCTCTCGTAAATCAATCACTAATCGATATACTGGGGGCGCATTTGGATCAGTACGTTTCATGACTGGAATGATCGGAGAATTACATATATTGGAGTCAGTTTCTACAACTACTCCTTGAGCGATGAGTTCGTCAATAATTTTGGATAAGGCTGCTACAGCCTCAGGGGGCAATCTGTACTGTCTGATTCGGGGTAACACTACACCTGGCTTGAGAGTCACACGATAGGGTGTGATTTGCATGTAACCTACATCAGTTGGACCTTGCGCCCATAAATGTTGTGGAACATTAGACAATCTTGAATCAAAATCTCGTAATACATAGTGACCCTTAAAGTCACGTAGGAACAATCGTATTCCCTCTGGGGAACAGCATATGACGGCACCTAACTCTTTCAGTGTCTTAATGCCTAATAGATTTTCTGGACATGACTTAGTAAGTAACAGATCAGTAGTGCGGGACAATGGACCTACTTCTAGAGTAACTGGCTTTGAGATCTCATTTATAATGGGTTTTCCTGAAAATCCAAGGGAAACATTTCTTGAGCCTGAGAGCGGAGCCCCTGGAACTTCGGCATGACTAATTGTGGTCCTACTTGCCCCTGTATCGATCAAAAACTTTCTGTCTTTCCCTAATACTTGACTGTGAACATAGGGACCTTCTTGATCTACAGGTATCTCGATGAGAGGCAAGCCTACCTCCCTCTCTAGGCTGTTTCATGAATATGGCTGATACTCTGGATACTCGGACTGTGCATACTGGTACATCTGCGATGTAACGTGCTGTGTTGCAGCAATAGGCTGCGGTACTGTAACTGTCTGTTGTGCATTCTGTGACTGAGGAGTCTGTGAAACTTGTTCTTGTCTCGGCGGACGTGGTCTTTCTTTAGTCTTACCAGTAGCTATGTTGTGTTTCAGAACTGCACACTCGTTTATAAAATGACCTGGCTGTTTACAATAATTGCAGTTCCCTTTAACGGGAGCTGCAGGATGACTGGCTTGATTCGGACCCCTCTTCTGACTGTCTTGAGGAACAGATTGTGCAACTAGCACTTTCATTTTCGTGTCTTTCATACGTTTTCTCTCGTGTTCTTGCTCTTCCCTAATTCTATTCTGGTGATACTGAAGCATCTGGAGCATCTGGGACGGAGTATTTGCTTGCCAGGTGCTTTCAACTTTCAAAACTCGATTTTTAATTTGTGGACTTGAATTCTCGACTAATTTAGTAACGAAAAGGTGAGGGTATGACTCACTACTTGTCTTGAGACCACTGTTGATACTGAAACATTTTTCAAATCTAGAATAAAAATCACTAATATCTTCGTCTTGTTTCTGTTTACAGGCTGAGATTGCATCCCAGTCTTCTTTTCTCGTTGTCAATAATCGGGGTAAAACTTGAATCAATAATTCTGGTAATTCTTTACATTTCTCTCCAAGACCGGTACCTGGTACTCGTGCCTTGTCTTCAGCTTCTAGAGCTGTCCAATCGATCTTTTTCTCTCCCACCTCCCATTCTTTTTCCTTTAACTTTTCATACACCCCTGCGGGTAACAGGACCTTTAACATTTTAATGATATCTGGGTAAGTATATTCTCCCATACGGAGCATGTCTTTTAATTCTCTATGGAACCCCGCTGGATCTTTGTCATGACAGGGAATTAATTTCTTCATTTCAAGAAGTTCCAGAGTGTATACAAACACTCGTTGCATTTCGCCACCCGTCCCTCTGACTGGGTGGACTTCTCGTAACGGATTCTGTCGGTCTATGTAGAATGATTTACTTTCTGGGGGTGAGACATGAACAAAATGCGGGTTCAAGAACGTTCTATATTTGTGGCGTTGTTCTAGAATGACACTAATTAAATCAGTACCTAGACCTCTCCATCTGTACTGGAGTAACTCGTTCAGGATATCATGTAACGGACCTGGATCAGAGTGTTGACCCTCATACAGAGTAATGAGGTGCTGAATCATATACATACCTACCAGTCGCTGCTCGGCTGGGGGCATTTTCAGGAACATTTGTGCCACTATTTCGTCTGGAAAAGTGGTAGAATCAGTAATCCATCGGACTGCTGATCGGGCTAGTTCTTGTTCATGCATGGTACTTAACTCACTATAACCGATTCGTGATTTCAGAATATGATCGGTAGCTTGGAATACTTGTTCTAGAGAACCTTGTTCTGGTGCTGAATGATGAAAAATAGACTTGTGTTCTAGGCGTAAATGGCGATCTGGAAATCTAGATTTTCCTACATACGCTATTCTGGCGGGATTCTCGTCCTCTTCTTCTTCGGGATCAGAGATACTTTCTTTCTCGCTTACTTGTGCTGCTTTACGCTGTTCGTGTATCTTTATTATCTCTTTACGGATTTTCTTGTACATACTCTCCATAGCACCGACGGTCTTGTGCTTACCCTCGGCTATATTATCACTCCACCTTGTCAGGATTCTCATTTCGGCGGAATCTTTAGACGGGTAGTCTTGTTCTCTTATTAGACAATTGATCAGGAACTTTAATATCATGAGCTGGATCTCGGCTTTCCTTTGAGACATAGTCTCGCTAATACTTTCTGGATCATCCCCTGTACGGATGAAACGATATATTCTGTCTAGATCTTCTTTCATATTCGGTAAGGTGACTAGATACTCGGCCACCTTTCTTACGCGAAATGAATATAAAACCATATTATCCTCGCCTGGGACTGGATCATAGCAACATTCGGCAAGGGATTTTCTTATTTCTGCAACAGACTGATACCTAGGCGTACGCTGTGATGCTTGTGCATGTAATTCGGCTAACGTTAAACGCTTGTGTGGCGGCGGGGTTTGAGGAGGACCTCCTCCTGCAGCCCCTAAACTGGAGTCGTCTACTGAGGCTCTACGTCCTGGCAGAGTGGGAAATGGAAATGTAGGCTGGACTTGTATGGCGGGCTGGACCGGGGGTACCGTAACAGGTACTCCGGTGTCTGGAGGAGCGGGAAGTGCCTGATTTACAGGGACTGGCGGAGCGCGAACAGGATTTGCATATTCTGGGACTGTGTCGTCCAAATAGGACGAAATAAAAATATCAGCTGCGGTCGGTTTGTGACGTAGCTTGGTCGGAACTAATGGTGGCGGGAAATTACTGGATGCCTCTGGGGTCGCTTTTGGCAAGCCCTCGGCAAGAAGAGGATACATTCCCTTAATGAGGGCATGCCTCTGTCTGTCTGACTGTTCGGCTTTGACTCGTTCACCTATCTCGATTAATTCTCTTTCTTGGGCTCGTTCTTGGGATTCTCTACTTAACTCTGACTTTCTGACTTCCTTTTCGGTTCTTCTATGCGCTTCTTTACGCCATAACTCGATGGCATCTTTCTGTGACTGTCTGGCTTTCTTTTTCCATAATGCTTCTTCTACTCGCATGATACATTCGGCATCCCATGTACCCGATACGGGCCATCTATACTTTTCTTCTAACTGTTTGGTATACTCTACCCATAAATCTAGATACAATATGGCGTTTATGCCATGTTTCTGATACATAAAGTGACCTGGACTGTCCCTAGGCGGGACAGGAACTGCTTCTTCTAATAAACCCTTTCTAGTTTTTAGCTGACGTAATCTTGAAAAGAGCGGCATTGTAAACTTGAATCGGAACACAATACAATACACGAAGAACAATAACAATTGGGAAAACAATTCAGGCATACCACGACATTGGAATTACATTAAACAATATCATAACATAATATTACCTGGAATACTGAGAACAGAAACAGAACAGAATTTCTCGAGAACGGAACAGACTAGAATTACTGGATGCACTGCTGAAACAGTACGGAACATACCGGTCCCATAAAGGGACGCATCAAGACCCGTATCCACCTAGGTGAACACTTCGTTTGTGAGTCTGGGCACCACCAACCCACGGACCAGGAGTCAATTTAGATTGGTCCTGTCTAGATACTACCCCAGCAATGGTACTCACCGGGCAGCAAGAACGGAAGGCCTCGGACGGGACTGGGCTGACGACGACGGACTTCGGACTTCAGTTACGGGTGGGCCTCCGGATACCTCGGACCTTGGACTCTCGGCTTGGGCTCTGGTCGGGACTCGCCGCGTTCCTCCACCGTCTCGTTCGGATGCTGGACCGCCTCCTCCGTCTCCTCCGTGGGCCTGAGGGATACTTGAGCAGAAATATCTGCCACTGCGCAGAAGAGTTCCGTCACGACTGTAGAGGGTCAGGGGGTCGGCGTGGCTTCACCGACGCGTGGGGAAAGGGCAAGTCCCTATTCGGGCGCCATTATGTGGTAAATAAATAAATAATACCCTATTTTTGACTAGGCATATAGCATAACAGATAGCTCAATAAATAAGAGTCAAGATTCGAGGTAGTAGGAGTTTCTGCAGGTTTATTACAGCATAAGGACAGGATCAGGACAACCTGCATAGGATGACCCAGCAGCTGCTGGGGCCGGGTCTGGGATGAGCGCGCTAACTTTTAATAACAATACATGAACTTATATACATAGCGCAAACACATAGCATTACATTGCAGTAGGCGTAGCAGTGGGTGGAGCAGAAGGCGTGACGCGTAGCAGTCGCGAAAGATAACAGTAAAAGTAGGTGTAACTGGGCGTATACATAGACATGTGGTGCAAACGTAACAGAATATGTCATGAATGGGGCGGAAACATAGGAGGGGGCTACCTAAGGAGCCGGGACCTCTAACCTGGTGGTGCACGCAAACTGGCAATGACGTATTACTAGGAGAAGCTGGGGCTATGAACTCTGTGCTAGGAGCAGAGACTAAAGTCTGGAGGGTCGGAGCGACATGTACCTAAACCCTATCTGGTATCTGATGTTTAGGGAACATGTTGATATAGACTAGAAGTCAGGAGGGGAAAGGCTAACTTGATTCTAAGACTGGACCATGCATTATTCTACATGTAGTGCGTGGTGAAGAATATTAGATGACCATTAAATACAGTATTTCTCTAACATGGAGACGAGAAGGCTAGACAATGACGGAAACTATTGATGCAGTTCAGTAGCTTAGGAATGCAGAGAAGGAGGACTGAACTGATAGCTGGAACTATAACATACTTTTGGCAGACTCAGAGGCAGAGCCAAGCTGCACCGGGCACTGCGAGGCAGGAAGTAAGTGAAGGGTCGAGGATACAGGTGGGGGCTGTATCGCTCCTCAGCGAGACTTCAGGGGACAGGAGCTGAATCTAATGTCCGGGCCCTTTTGAGGCCTGGAAACGGGGACTTTATAATGGAATAACGTGCACACTGAGAAACGTGGCAACGTAACTTTACATAGGCCTGATATTCGTAGTATTCACGAGGACTGGAAAATAGCATACTAGAGGTGGACACAACTGTAATTGCGTCATTAATCGGACATGGGGAATAACATATGCATATTGGTCATGCACACATAACATATGATGGATGAGGCGTAGGGACACAGAACATGGCAAAATTTATTTTTCCACAGATCGATCAAAAAGCTTTACTGGCTGTCTATGAGGAAGCGTACCAAGTTCAAGGCCTTGTGTCTGGTCTTTAAGGCACTGCATGGAACAAGACCAGAATTCCTAAAACAACACTTCCGCTGGTACTCGCCTAAAAGAATACTACGATCTTCGGATGCCAAATTGGCTATTACGCCCTGGATGAAAAAAGCCAACTAGGGTGGCAGAGGTTTTATTGCTAATGCAGCAAAAGCCTGGAACTCCCTCCACAGCGAACACCACAATGAATACAGCCAATGCTGCATTATTGAATGTATGAAATCTTGCTGATTGTACCATGATTCGCCCATAAGAGTGGCTAACGCAATAGGGAATTTTCAATTGAGGCCAGAGATGTTCACCATGGCTAGAGACCACCTGGGCCTTTAAAGACACATTAACGACCAAATGCATCATTATAGAGGTCGCTACACTGTTTCAGTAAAAATTTGATTTTATTGTTATATGCATGGGTCAACCTTTCTGTTGAGTCAGGTTTCATGGTGTTCCCTTTTATCCTCACATGAATCGTAAAGATGGAATGTTGTCGACCTAATATTAGTTATGCCCGAAATGTTGTTTTTAAACAGCCAAACAACCCCCCTTTCCCTCTTTTACAGAGCGGCGCCCCCCTGCCTGAGCTGGCGCCAGGTAGAGGTGAGGCTACTTATCCGTGCACTACGGGTAACATAATTCATAATTTCTTCTACATGCAAGTTGCATCCAATAGATGTGGCGAAAAGATTACCACACACTATTCACAAAAAGCGTTTGTTGGCATGTTCAAAGTTACGGCATTTATGTTTTTCCAATGTGTCTCATCTCTCCCTTTCAACAGGCGTGACCAGTAAGTATCTGGATCAGAAAATAACAGGATTACTGGTTTGAAATGTGTATAAAGTCACCTGTATTATTTTGCACTTTCTTTCTGGTAGCAGGTTCTGACGAAAGCCTTGACACCAGAAGGGTCATCCTGGCTGAAACATGTAGACCCCTTTGTCTCACACATGCAGTTTCAAATCAAAACTGCAGATGCACTGTTTTTTAATCCTGACAGGGAGAACACGTAATTAAAGGTTTCCCTATTGTTCCTGCTAGAAAGTTTTAAGTTCACCCCTTCACAGTTTTTTCTTAGTTGCGCTGCGCCCTCACCAACCAACCTTCGTCCTTCACCTATTGTATTCAGTATATTCTCTGCAGAGTAGGAATATATATATATATATTTTATAATTCCTTTATTTAGATATAAAACATATCTTTAAAAGATTTCCCAAATCACATTGGATACAGTCCAGTCCGAACTACCAAGCCATGTCTTTCCCAGTACGGAATCAAGCATCCAAGGACCGGTTTCTGGATATCAGCCTTCATTCAGCCTGGATAGCTTGACTCCAGTGGTGTGGAGAGCCTGGCTGATAGCCAGAAACCGGTCCTTGGATGCTTGATTCCGGTCTGGGAAAGACATGGCTTGGTAGTTCGGACTGGACTGTTCCCATGAGGCACACGGTCAGAGCTGATTTGCATATAGCCAGTGTCTAACCCAGGGTGGTGTGGAGTGCAAAAAAACTATGGATTTAGGCCCAGATCCTTGTACTGGGGTGAATGTATGACATTGTTCTACATTCTGTCCATCAACTGTGTTTTTTGCAATTTTCACCCCGAGTGGGCTGGGTATGCTCAGACGTGAGTCCCAGGCACTCCACACCACTGGAGTCAAGCTATCCAGGCTGAATGAAGGCTGATAGCCAGAAACCGGTCCTTGGATGCTTGATTCCGGTCTGGGAAAGACATGGCTTGGTAGTTCGGACTGGACTGTTCCCATGAGGCACAGGGTCAGATCTGATTTGCATATAGCCAGTGTCTAACCCAGGGTGGTGTGGAGTGCAAAAAACGATGGATTTAGGCCGAGATCCTTGTACTGGGGTGAATGTATGACATTGTTCTACATTCTGTCCATCAACTGTGTTTTTTGCAATTTTATATTTAAGACAGTGTTATCTGGAGACAAAGCAGCAATGATGGCGTGCCTACACGTCCGAACTACCAGCCTGTTCCATTCTGGCCTAAGCAGACACCTGCATTGAGAATTGAATGAAGGACAGATACAGAGCACATGCAGGATTGTTTCTGTAGCTAACCCGCATCCTCTACATGTTGTGTCCTCCTTCTTGCGATGCCAGGTGGGAAGGTTTTGAAGGAAGCGCCAATCTCCCATTCTTAGGGCAATCAGGCAACGCTTTAGATAGAGTGAAAATGTCATAGAAAGGTAGGCGGCGGGGGTTAATCGTTTGTAAGAGTTAACTACTGCCCAGGAATGACTACGTTTCGTGACAAGAACTTTATCTGAAGCCAAAGATTTTAGTCTTACACATTTTTTAATTGTATTTTTAAAGACGGTCTGACTGGGGTTAAGAGCTCAAAGGTCGGCAGCTGACATTTGATGGATATAGTCGTTCAAAAGGCAGCCGAATGTTCCCCCTGGATTAATCTCATTGATTTCTTTCCAGACTAGAGATTCTAGTGTACCTGGTTCGGCCTGTCTTAGTTTATGACAAAGCTTGAGATAGGTACCAACATTGGAGGCTTCCTAGTTGGTTAATCCCAGCTGTAATCTGATCTGGGCCGGGGAAGCGGTACTCGGCAAATGAAGTGCCTTTTTATAGATTTTAATTGTGAGTTTATTTAGGACAGTGTTCATTTTGCCTTTAAAGATCTCTATGCCATATGAAAGTGTAGGCCCGATCTTTGCTCTAAGAACTTCTAATAGAGGAAAAAAGGTTGGACCTGAAAGTTTCTTCGAAAGCTTGGCCAAGGATACCATTAGGGCCGTGGCTTTAGCTGCGATCGCATTACTTTGCTTTGAAAGGCTGCCCCTTGAGTCCAAATGGATGTATGACGTTACAACGCATACTTTTACCACGCATACCTTTACAACGCGGTTTTTACCACGCATACCTTTACAACGCATAGCGCTTAGAGGTGCTGGATAGTGGTAAGTATAATTTTCTATTCCAACTCCAGTCCCCGTGGTCACTAGGGAAGGTGTTGGATAGAAAATTAAACTTATTCCCTATCCTAGAGCGCCCCCCAGCGCAATGCGTTGTAATGGTTTGCGTTGTAATACCAGCGTTGTAATGGTATTGCGTGGTAAAAAATGCGTGGTAAAGGTTGTATACCGTCCAAATGGACACCTAAATATTTGTATGATTGGCCAATTGAAAGACTTATTTTATTGATTGACCAGCCACCACCACTGTAACGTTTCTTGCCGAATGGAACTATCAAGGTTTTTTCCATATTAATTTCTAATTAATTGCCAATCGTGTATTGCGATAGTGCATCAAGGAGCCTTTGTAACCCTACTCTAGTGAGGCTAAACAGGGCCAGGTCATACCTCCTATTTTGGGCGGATGACTGTTTACCTTGTCTAGTGAGCTTGACAGGTCGGCTATAAATAGGTTAAAGAGAAGGGGGGCGAGCACGCATCCCTGCTTGACACCAAGTGAGGTCATGATTTTTCACGAGAGATGACAGCCGGACCCTAGCTTCACTCGAACCCATGTGTCAGAATAGAGTTGGATGATTGGGTTCAGGATATTATTTGGAATTCCCCACTGGCTCAGTTTTTTCCAGAGAGCCGCCCTAGGCACTCTGTCAAATGCTGCTTTGAAATCGACAAAGCAGCAAAAGGCCATCCTGTGTGTTGATAAAGCTTTATCAATGATAGTGGAAACTGCTAGTAAATTTGTCGTGGTTCCTGAGTTGGCAACAAACCCTGTTTGATTCAGAGGAATCAGATCATGGTCCTTTACCCATTGCCTGAGGTCCTCCAAAATGAGCCCTGCATAATGTTTCGCCTCAATGTCCAGTAGGGCGATTAGTCTGTAGTTATTCGGCATGGCTCGTGATCCAGCTTTGTGAATGGGATGAATTATTGCAGCCCGCCATGAGTCCAGGATTGTCGATGTCCTCAAGGTGTGGTTAAAGAGATTTAGTAATATCGTGGACCAGAAGGGGATATCCAATTTAAATAACCTCTGTGGCAGGCCATTCGGGCCTGGTGCTCCGTCTTGTCTCCCTTTTGTCACTGCTTTAACAACTCGGTCTTCAGTTAGTACATATGCTGGTAGAAGCCCCCGTGTTGTGTTGAAGGAAGTATTTGGTGATGCGTCAGCACCAGTGCCGTGAGCCCTGGATGATCTGGTGCAATCATGGCGATCTTGTTCCTGAAAATGATCTGTTAAGTATGATACCCATTCTGCTTCCTGGATATTTGCTGAGCCAAAGTTTGTTAAGTTCAGGTTGGTGCAGTTGACTAGGGACCAGAATTTCCTTGAGTTTTTTTGGTTGCTTTCCCACACCAATTTTACCCAATATTGATTTTCCTGAACCTGTTTCTCTTGGGAGACTGCCCTCCTAAATGCTTTTTGGGCATGGTGATATGTGGCAAAAAAAGCACTGTTCCCCGGAAATTTTTAGAGCAACCTCAATCCATTGTTCCTCGCTCTCTTTAATGATTTTAAGACGGTAGAAGTTGCTGCCCCTACTGATGGTGAGTGGTTTGATCTCTGCGCGGTCGCTGGGTATGAGCTGATCAGATGAAGTCACAACTGCGACCATTTCCATATCGGGTTGACATCTTCATCAAGACTACCTGTTGTAAAAACCTTGCTTGCTTTTAAAATACTGTGACTGTTGGATTCACTCCATTTGAGGCGCTTTAGGTTTTCAGAGTGAATTCCCTTGTAAGTTATAGGAGCCGTTTTGTGGAAATCTGGGTTTGTGTTGAAGGTGATGGCCTGTTCAAATTAAACAGCAATTCTGAATTACAGATAGTAAAATCTAAATAAGACTTTTTTCTTCCGTTCGACCAGGTCTAGTTTGGAGGTGAGTCACTGGTTGACCTTCCATTCACTACCAGGTAGCCTGCGTTGTAGAATCTCATCACAGAGAGCTCACCTAATATATTTGGGGCTTGCATCGGAGGTTTAGATTGAGTCATAGCCTCAATGATGTTAGTCAGGTTGGGCCCTTCCATGTCTGCTGCATTCCCCTGAAAAAGATTTGTGTTGAAATCTCCCGTAACGATACAGTCCGAGTTGGGATATTCGGTGGCGATGTCATTCATGATTTCACAGAGTCGGACCAGATGGTCTTTTTTTGTTCGGGTACTGGGGTTAATATACACGTTTACGAGGAAGAGCAGACGCTGCCTCCTCCAGGGGTTAATATTAACCCCTAGTAGCCAGTCTTCTTCGAAATGAAATTGATTAAATGCACCTTTTTAGTTATTTGAGATATATGTGGACAGACCGCCTTTGGGATGGCCAAATCGGCTGCCCCTGAGTGCTGATTTACGAAATTCGATGTATCCTTCTATGGGCCGGCCCTCTGTCGCCCAGGTTTCCTGTAGGGCAATTGCTGCATGTTTGCACAAGAAGGCCATAGTGTCTTCGTTTGAAGTTTTTTGATTGAGACCGCTAATGTTCCATGAGCACAATGAGAAGGTCGACCGCCCTTGCTTATTGTCTCTTTTGTGCTGTGTGTCCGCCGCTGAGAGGGGTTTTCTAGAGGGATTGTGTGTTTCTACGAGTGTTTCACCCACAGGCGGTCAGTTTGAGTGTTTTGAAGACAAGATTGCTGGCAGCCACCCCCAGCTATGGTTTGGTTCTGCATTGTCTCCGGCTTTTTCGGGGCCTTTTGATTCGACATCAGACCCTGAGGCATTTTTTAAGACCGAGTAGGGTCTTGCACGTTCTGTTGTTTTAATTGTTGCCGGATGACTGAGTGAAGTCGATTTGGTTAACAGGGAGGTAGGATACCTAGGCGTGGAATAAGGGTACACTCTGATTCCCCAGTTCCGCAGAATAGACTTCTGTTCAAGAAAAGCTCCTACCCAGCTGGCCGATGAAAAAGTCACCACAGTGTCCTCAGAGGGTTGGTTTCCTCGAGGGGAGAGAAATTCGATGGATTCTATATTGTTCGTGGCCAGTCCTGCTAGTCCCGGAATTCCTTCTGCTAGTTTTAACAGATTGGATCTGTTGAGAATGTCGTGCCGCCCTTTGGATTTATATTTAGGGGCCAGTAGAATCTGATGACGCGATGGGTCATTGTTGATTGACTCCGATACACTTGTGTGCTTAATGTTAGAATTTTCGACTATCCTATCTGGTTTGTTTTCATGTAACTGTTGTAACAGTCGTTTCGAGGCCCTCTTCGAATGTGGACTGTGACTGGTCAGAGTTATAGGATCGTTGCAGATAGTTTTAGAGTAATTGAGTCTTGACATTACATTTTCTTTTCCAGGGGAAATGAGAGCCATCGGTGGCCTAGGTTTTTCTGGTGTCGTCTTAGGCCCGGTTTCACTTGCAGGCTCTGAACTCACCCTTGTGTGTTCTGTGTGGGCACTGCCCTCAACTGTTTCTGGGGCCATAGTTTGTTTGCTTTGCTCCTGAGGGCTCCTCACTAGTTCTTGGGTGTGTTTTCCTAGGGTAACTTCGCTGAGGTTAGTCCTTTGGTCTGCAGCACTGATTTTGATGGGGGATTTTTTATTTTCAGCTTTTTTGAAGATAGGAAAAAGTTCCTGATGGGCCATGTTGGAATTTGCCCTAAGTTTATTTCTGGCTTTGCGCTGACGTTTACGCTCTCTCTTACTACGTGGTAAAAGAGGCCCTGGGGGGCCACCACTGTTAGTTCGGTATGAGGAATAAGGCTATTTGTTCGCCCAGGCTCAAGTTGATCATGCCTGGTTATGAGCCCAGTTGGTGACAATGGAGGGCCGTTTTCAATCATCAGGTTTGATTGTAGTTGAGCGTTCTGGGGGTGGCCAATCAGCTTCGTTAAGCCAGTGATTATTCCTGTGTTTGACGCCTCTCCTTCATTTGTGTTTGTGTTCTGCTTAACAGGGACCTCAGTGGGTTTTTGGTGTTCTTGCTGTGTAGGGGATGGCGGTTTAGTAAAGACATTTCCTCCCCTCAACAACTTGACTTCCCTAATGGCAGTGGTTAGGCATTCTGGGAGCAGAGAAAGAGAATCTATGATTGGGGAGCAGCAGCAAGTTGATTGGGCAAGCTTCGTGGAGGCTTGTGCCCTTAAAATTAAAGAATTGAGTTTGTCTAATTGCTGTCGATCCCAGACGTAAATAGTGCCAGGGTGTTTAATAGGTCTACCTGCACCTCCAGTTTTATCGAATGGTAATTAAGTGCATTAACTGTTTGCTGAAGGGTCTGTAGAAGTTGTGGCCAAGCACTGGTCGCAGTATTTTCTTCACTATTTAGTTTTTCGTTTGGGATAGAGCTGGGGGAACTTTGAGTAGTCTTGAGTAAAAGAGACAGGTCCGTCATAAGCTGATCATTCTGGGCAGGCGGTACTGGCTGGATTTGTAATGTATCCTTTGTGTGTCCGGATGGCGAAAATAACATGTACGGGGGACTCAAAGCTGGTGGGGCTGTTGAGGAGGTTATAGTTTGTGGAGTTGAGGATTGTTGACTGCTATTCAATTGCTCAGGGTTGGCTTGCCCATGAATTTGCGCCACCGTTGTTAGCTGAAAAGAGGTCGCTGAAGGCTTGATCGGGGTCGCTAAACAAATATCAATGGGTTGTGACGGCATTGACTGGACCTCTATTGAGCACATAGGGTTCTCCAACTGGGTTTGTAGTACGTGAAGAGACCCGTTGTCCTCTGCTGGAGACACAGAGAACTCGTCCAATTGGAGATGGACAATTTGAGAATTATTGCTGTTGTTGTTAGTACAAGTAGACCCAAAAATGTAAACCTCTGTTGGCTCAATTGCCATCGTGGTTTCAGGTACCCAATGTTGCGCCGGGGCCAAGTTAGTCGACCCTGGTTGAGCCAGGGTAGTAATGGTGGTTGCCTCCGAAGATTGCGCGTGTGGTTGTGGCAATTCCACGGACTTTGATGACATTTTTCTGAAGAAGTCCCGTATGCTTAGAGGTTTTTGAAGTTTTAAACTGTGGTTAGCGTTGGCGTTGGCCGAGACTCCAGCGACGTCAGATATTTTGGCTTTTCTTCTTTTGGGTGCTGTGTACTTCCTTTCTTTTCCTGATCTCATTGTTCTAGAGGGCTTGGGCTTGGACTCTTCTGATTGCTCTCAAGTCCAACGCCACTGATACTTTGTTACAGCTTTATTACAGCAACGAGTTGTTGGTGCTCTGGCTTCAGGGACTGTGTGCAGGGACTGTGTGCAGGCTGTGCGTTGTGTGGCTATATTGGTATATAGCAAGTGGCACCCCCCTGCTCACTCCGTCCCTCCCGCACAGGGCTCCCCAACCCTGACCCCACCCGCCGACACTACCTCACCTCTCCAGATCAGGCCGAAGTCCAAAAGCGACTGGGGCTACGTGCTACGCAACTCTGAGAGGCGAGTGCAAGCACCTCAAGGCCTGGGGGTGAAATAGAGCCAGCGGGGTCTGGGTGGGCTAGTCGGAACCCGGGCTGGCTCGGGATGGAGAGCAAGGGGAGCAGCCCCAGAGCTGATGAGCTCCCGTGGCAAGCCAGGCGACGAGCAGCGGGTGAGGGGTGACTGAAGGCTGTGGGCGGTAGGTAGCTAAGGTGCCCGCCAAGAGCGCCAACGGGAGCACGGCGAGCCACGAAGGCTACAGGAACTACAGGAGCTTAGCTGATAAGGAGAACTCGGTGAGGAGCTCGCTGAGGAACTCAAGAACTTAAAGAGTTCTGAACGTGTAGGGCTGCAAGCGTGAACGCCAAGCAATCAACGCATCGGGGGGGCGGGAGGGGGACAAGAGAGGAAGCCGCCCGCCCACCAGAGTATCTTGAGGGAGCGGCGGTGGAGCGAGAGATTGCCTCTCAGATTGCCTCTCAGTCAACCCCAGTCAATCCCTGTAACCCCCCTCGCGTGTGCTAAGTGCAGCCTTACCGTGAGTCTCAGCCGGTCTCCGACGTTCTCAGCCACGGCTACAGGGCATCAGTTCGCCTCACTGTACCCAGCCCTGCCCTCGCCTGGCTCTCAGCCCGCTCCCCGCTCGTCTTCGGCTCTCAGCGCGGCAGCCCCCGCGCACCGCGCACCCACTGCCGACAGCCTCTCCACTCTCCTACGCTGCCACGCCTACCTGACGAGCCTCGGTAGTCACGCTGGTGGGACGCGGCCAATCTAGTTCCAGCGCACACCAGAGATAGCAAGGGGACACACCAGAGATAGCAAGGGCAGTTTCAATTAATTTCCAGGAACCACTGTGACGACGGTTCCAGCAAATGCTCGATACAGAGTAGGAATACCAAAACATCCCTGAGCTCCTTCCTCTCAGTGAGGGAGTTGCAGCCCTTGGTGTGACTAGGAGTTCTCACCGGGAGGAGAAACCCAAATGAAGAAGCATGCCACCTAAGGTGGGTGAGGGTTTTTCGTCCTGAAAGGGATCGTCCCACAGGCTCTCCTGTGTGATTTTGCACATCACTTTACATGCCTGTTGAGTTACTTTTTGACCGAAGGATATATTTGTTGGCAGTAAGTACAGAATTGGGGATGTAATCCTTGCAGGTTATTAAAAATTCCCTCTGGCCCTCCTTTAAACCCTCATATATAGCAAATTATATGCTCCACTGTCAAAAGACTCTTGCCAGTTCCCCTCATGATCTCAAATATCCCCTTCCAGGTGATTTATTTGGACGACATTGGTCCCTTAAATGCACCTAACCTGTATAAATATATATTGGTAGCTATTGATTCATGTTCTCGAATCCTAAGGTTTTGGCCAAAGAGAAATGCAAACGCTTCAGCAGTTGTAAAAGATTTGCAGTGACTAGTGTCCTTGGGAGCCGTTAATTCATTTCATTCTGGTAACTGTCCTGCATTTGCCTCCATGGCTTAAAGGGATTTAAAATTTTCTCTGGGAGTTTCTCTGCAATTGAGCAACACATTCAAAGTTGAATCAGATGGCATTGTGGGGAGGGCTAATGGCATAATTAAACAAGCTTTAACTGCTATGGTGTTAAGTTCAGGTCTTAAATGGTACCATAATTTGTATGGAGTTCAGAGAGCATTGAATAACTTGCCTACATGAGTATTGGGAGGACGCACTCCATAGCAGGTTCTCTTCGGAGTTCCTATGAATGTGCCTAACTTAGATAGTTCTAGAAAGGTGGTGGATGAAGATGCATTTTACTTGGAGAAACTTCAAGAAGTCAGAGACAAACTGTCTAACATAAACCACTCTGATGCTGCCATCTGTGAAGAGAAGGTTATTACTGCTGACGATGGGTGAGTTCCCAAAATTGGGGGCCTAGATCCAGAGAAAATGCATGACAAGCAAGCAGTTGAGCCATCTTACAGACCACTTATGACTGTTCTTTGGGTAGTATGTTGCAGGGATTCTGCATATACACAGAACAATGCGCAGGAAAACAGGACCTCAGAGTATAGGGGCTAAGCCTTCCCACCTCCTTAGTACCCAAAATCTCAAAACTAACGAGCTGTAGTTTCTCATTCAAGCGCCGGGACGCCCCTTCACTGAGGCAGCTGTGCGCTATATAAAAATACCTAACATAACATAACATTTGTTCTCCTATATAATCACGAAGCTACAAATGATTAGACAACCCAGAACACAGCCCTCCCGCCTCTCTCAGGAATCGCCGTAGCAAGACGTACCCTTGCACATCGTGTTCAGACGAAACTCCAGGAACACACATAGAACGCAGAAATCAGACAGTTCTCATGTGAAAGATAAAAACAGAGTCCTGCAAAATGAAGTCACATAGTAACATGCGCAAAAGCAGCACAATGGCAGCAAAGCTCATGCTAACTTAGCAATGTTGACAATGATCCCAATGGCCATGTGACAGTAGGCATCAGAACTGATATCCTACCTCCTCTGCCTTGATCAAGAAGGAAAAGACGGGTGTCTATCGACCATGTTAAACAAACACTATGTGGCCAGTCCTTCACAGTCAGCTGCCACAAACACCAAGAAGGATTCAGATCAGTGCTTCGCTAATCGAACACCATATTCCCTCAGCAAAGCAATAAGATTTCTTGTTCTACTTTCCAGCCAGGGATGTTTGAGCTTCACACTCTACGCACAGCACTGAGCTGATGCTGCTGGTATGACAGTGGCTACTGTCCAATGTAATTCCATGGTCTACTATGACAGTACATCTGATTCTAAGCCATTGGAACTGGTACCTTTTCAAGAGTTCAAAGGGACCAACAATTCTGAAAATGACTCTGGATATTTCTCAGAAGATTTTTCAACCCCTTTCACAGTCACTACTTGCTAAATAATACCTCGCTTGTCAGTAGTTTCATGACAAATATATGATTCCATACAAAACCACAGGAGAGAGAAAGGGATTTCCACTATGTGGAGGGGAATAATCCTGGTCCCCTTTTAAATCAGATAAACAAACAATAGGAGGAGTATCACCAAGAGACCACTCAATGTCTCAAAGTATTGGGAGAGGTGCACAAGAAGGGAAGTTGTTCTTTCTTAATAAGACCCCTCACTCGCCAAGCTACTTGGTGACATGCTTTATCATCGGGTCTCACCCGAATAGCCGAATGCCATCAGGTTGTGCTTCGAAACTTGATTACAGTGGAGCGGGTTGTTTTTGTATAGGTGAGTGAAAAAGTGATTTAAAAATTGGCCAGATATAACTCACTGAAAAATCTTTATTGTAGAGCAACTGGACAATGTTAAAAACTACTGATTAGATACCTTCTTTGGATCTTTTTGACACTTTTTTCACTTTACAGATACTAGGGGTCAATCTAACCAAAGAAGGTATCTAATCGATAATTTTCAACATTGTCCAGTTTGAGACATTGAGTGGTCTCTTAGTGATACTCCTCCTATTGTTTGTTTAAATATATGATTCCTCCATCCTCCTATGCCTGGATCACTTTAGGAAAGTTTTATTTTATCATGTGGTTGTCAACAATATTTTTTGTTCTAGCGCTCCTCAGTGGGCATTTTGTCTCTGCAAGAACAATAGTATCTCCTGTGGTTCGTGAACTACAGCCTCACTCTCTGTCCTGCAGAACCCTAGGAGGTTTCTTCGTTGCAAAAATGTCAGCCTATTCTGTGCCTGAGGGCATAGCTTGGGAAAAAGTTCTGTAAAAAATAATGGGACCCACAGAGTTATTGCAATTGCCTTATGTGATAAAGGTTTCAACTAATAAAGTAAACAAGCCCTGGGCGGTAGGGTTACTCGGGGCATGGGTGCCGTGAGGCACACCCCACATAATTCAAAACAAAACCCCAGGAAGGTGATGGTCCCCACGGTTTAATTAAACCCAAGGAGGGTGGCCCCATGCACCCCTCCTTTATTTTTCATATGCCCCTGGAATTTAGCCGACCCAGGAACTCCTTTTAAAAGTCATGTGGGAGCCTGTGCATCTTTTTTTATTATTTTTTTACTTTACCACAGATCAACCTACTAATTCATAGCAAAATCAAATTAGAAAAATACTTTTAACCCCAGGTGGGATCCCTATGGGACCACCCCACCATATACGTGGGTGAGGGTTTCCTACCTTGACCCCTTTTTTTTTATATATATATTTTGTGGGACTTAGCTTCAAGCCGAGTTCCAAGATGGCTGCTAACACTTCCTAGTTGAAGTGTTTGCAGCCAAACAAATTTCAGTAGATCCATGAATCCACTGCAAGGGCTCACGTACCCATATATCTATATTTTTTATCTTAAATATCTCTAAAAATACTGAATGGATTTGCACCAAATTGCAAAATTCAGGCTTGCTGAACCAACATCTAGATTTCTGGCAAATTAGGTGTAATTCCGTACAGCTTTTGGTCTATCGTCATATTCAAAATATGAAAATAGAGCCCCTGTAACCTTTTTTTTTTTTGTGAATTTCTAATGGGTTTTTTCTGTTTCCTAAATTTTACATTTTAGTTTCTAACTATGACGTTATAACGTCTCTGTAAACTTTGTTCTTTTAGGTTTATATATATATATATATATATTATTGGTCCGTGTCCGAGAAGTCTTTGGCGGCAGGATGCGAAGTGCTTGCTACCTGTTCCAAGATGCGGTATTCCAAGAATAGAGTTCCGAAACGGCCATTACACGGGACCCTCTTCATGCAACAGACAACGCCTGAATCGGAACTACATCTGGGCGTGGCCTGGATTCTACTGCTCCCGAAGGAGATTGGCGTTTGGCCCCCTGCAACAGCGATACAGACGGAAGCCTTACCGAGCCCAAGGGACGACGGCGAATCGGAGGAAACAAAGAACCGCGTGAGTGCCCTGGAAATCGGTTGGCATACAAGTAAGCGGAATTACTGGGAGGAATAGTAATATGCAAGCGGCGCTCTAAACCACAACTATCATATTGAGTTTAGATTAGACGCCCGTTAACATTGATAATTGCGGTGATGTCGGCTGACAACGTCAAAGATCGGGAGGCAGCAGCACTCACTATGTTTTCCGACAGCTCGCCCATCCCTGATAATATATACGTGAGAGGGCTAATGATGAGGCCAGTAGCAGCAGCAACACGTTAAAAGATATATTTACAACACTGGCGAAAAAATCCAGAAGTGAACAAGCAAAATAGTGGGAGTCTAAATCCCTACAACGATATATTAATGTAAATCGTATACCCCGTGGCTTACGAATTTTAACTGCACCCACCTATGAAGACCCAAACCCTGATTTAATGAGAGAGTGGGCTGAAATCAATTTGGAAGCTTCACGCCGCCAAGTACTCGTCCTCATTAAATATGCTGATATTGACAGGGCAGCATTGCTCACTGAGATAGCAGCACTGTATGAGCAACTAGAAACTATGGGTGAACAGGATGTAAAAACAAGATTGACTAATGAAATGAATGCACGTTTAAAAAAAGAGTAAAAATTAAAGAAAGAAAAACTTACAAATTTCAACGGGATCGTAATGATTACGAATTGGGTCAGATATTTACATTTTCCAGAAAATACGATGCAATGCGGGGATCTGCCTCCAAACCCCCAACAAAGTTCAAACGGAGTAGAAGGCAGAAAGGACAAATGGACTCCTCAGTCTCGACTTTGAGTTCGGAAGTGGATTCTGAATCCGAATCAGAACGCCGGAACAATGCGGCCATGGGTGCCCAGAACAAACCGACACCAGGGCAGGAAATAATTTTTTTATGCCAAGAAAGGTTGCAGACACTAAGGCCCCATACTCAACAAAACTACAGAGACAAAGCGCCAACTACAAGCGGCGGCAAAAGTACAGGGCGAGGAAGAGGCGGGAACTATCAAAAGCCAAAGAGGGGCAGGGGTCAGGAAACAACAAACCATTAACAACAAGTGGTCAACGAAACATGACAATAATGAATCTGACACTCCTCAAACTCACTACCAATGAGGAAATATTCTCAATTTGGGACTTTCCTATGCGCCCCCTTGCAATTTTTACTATCCTGTCACCAGATGCGACCTCTAAAAGGCAGTAAGAAAGCTTAAATTACGTAAGTTCTATGCCCTCAAACCAAAAATCAGAGGCTTGACTCAGCAGTCCAACATGACCACTACAACTGATATTACAGGGACTCCCATGTCAGATGACATTGCTGAACTATGGGACACGGAAGGGGTGGGGTATGATCAACATCAAACTAGATCTAGTTACATCGGAGAGATTGATGAAGACAGAAATCGCATATCTGCCCTCACACCGTTCGAACCTCCATCAGTCTTCAACCCTATTCTGCCACGTGATGCAATAGACATCTTTCATGAAAACACGGTCGAACAACTTAAAGACCTGCAAAAAAATACCTGCTTGCAAAAGAAAAAATATGACAAACAAACACAGCAATACGTAGCCCTTGTTTCTCGCCTTACCAAAGAAAAGAACATTATCATCCGCGGAAGTGACAAGGGGGCAATATTGTCCTTATGACCAGAGGCAATTATGATAAGGAGGCGTACCTCCAACTCAAGGATCGGCAGTGTTATGAGCGGATTAACATTTTGACACTCAATAGTATCAATGCTGAATTTCATCGTAAATTGGTGAGATGGAAAAAAAGTGAAATGATCTTAGAAACTGAATTCAAATACTTGAAAATTGAGAACCCTGTGACCCCCCTTATCTACTTTATTCCCAAGGTACATAAAGACGTTGTGAACCCCCCTGGCAGGCCTATCTTCTCAGCCAGGGGGGGCTTATTGGAACGCACATCCATGTACATTGATTATTTTCTTCAAGGTTATGCGCGTTCACTAGAATAACATGTACAAGACACAGGAGATTTCTCGCAGAAAATCCAGCATATCAAGTGGGTAGAGGGCGACTGGCTGATGGCACTTGATGTCACCAATCTCTACACCAGAATAATTCACACGGACGGACTGAAAGCTGTAAAATACTAGCTATCCCGACGTTCTCATCTGTTCAGGGATCACAATGATAATCTTCTGCAAATGTTGGAATTCTGCCTGTCTAACAATGTATTTATGTACAACAATCTCCTTTTTTCCGGCAATTACAAGGGGTGGCAATGGGGGCCAGCTTTTCTCCGAGCTTCGCGTGCTTGCACATGGGAGCTTGGGAGGAGCTGGTCCTCATAACCACATATAAGGAGGTCTTTGATGCCAATATAATTGGGTGGTATCGGTTTATCGATGATTTATTTGTCATTTGGAGGGGCACTGAACAACAGGCCAATAAATTCATCAGTGATATTAATACCAACGACCTCAACCTTGCGTTTACAGCCACACTGAGTCAAGAAAATGTCACCTTTCTAGACACAGAGGTGTATGTCAAGAATGGCAAGTTAGAGACCAAACTCTACCGCAAAAGCACAGCAGGAAATAGTATCCTGCATGCGAGTTGCGCTCACCCGGTTCATCTCTTTGCCAGCATACCCTATGGGGAAATGCTGCGCATGAGGAGGGTGTGCAGCAATTCTACTGACTTAGAGGCGGCTCAACTAGCCAGCAAGGGAAGATTCCTGGAATGAGGATATTCTGAACAGCTTATTGAGAGAGCCCGGGTTAAATCTATGGGACTCAAAAGACAGGATCTCCTTGACAATTATGGCAAGGGTACTAACTGTAAGGAGGTGGCTTTAACCAATGAGGCAGAACAAACTGTTAGTGAGAGTAAGATCGTCAGAATAATTACAGGATACAGTAAGCAACACAAGGCCATTTACAACATAATTAATAAAAACTGGCCAATTGTTGTAAATGATCCTGTAATTGGGTCTTCCTTACCAAGTAGGGACTCATTAACTTTTAGCAGAGCACCTTCCCTCAGAGATCAGTTGGTAGACACTAGTCGGGAGACCTTGGAGCGAACAACTTGGCTGCATAACAATAGTGGATTTTTTAGGTGCAAAACCAGTAAATCCTGTACACATGGGATTAACAAAAAATCGTTTAGGGATGGATTCAGTGATTTAGAACACCCTATCACACAGGTTTTGACATGCAAAACAGAATTTGCCATTTATGTATTACAGTGTCCATGCTCACTGAAGTATGTTGGAAGTACCAAATTAGCTGTACACAAACGCATACTTCAGCATTTACGAGCAATAGCCAACCAGGGTAACACATATCCGGTGGCACGGCATTTCCGTGAATATCATCAAAGCAATAACACCAGCTTGAGATACTTTGTTATTGATCCAGTCAAGGCCTGTAGACGCGGGGGCGATAGGGAGGCCAAACTTCGAAAACTGGAGACCCGGTATATACTTCAGCTAGATACGAAGGCATCAAGTACACATGTCTGCCATACCTCCAGGACACCTGAGTCTTCTTTGATGGGGAATAGGAGTCTATACCCTGCTTCGCATCTAATAGGGAGCCTGCATTTATCATCAGCCATTGAAGAGAAATTGGTACACTTATTAGTACTCCCTATATATTAATTCAGCTCCATTGTTTTCTGAAATAGATTATAGGTATCCCCGGCTGGGGATTACCTGAACGAAATAGCATGGAGGAATTTGACTGCTTGCCCCATTTGCTTGCACTTTAAATTTTATTATACACAATTGTTTAGTATATTACCATCATTTATTCTATATAAATTTGATATTTTCCTGCAGCTTTCGTCAACAACATCTTGAGAATATTGATCTATATACTGGTTTTTAACACCACAAATGTAGTATTATAACACATTTAAAATCTATTTTTATCAAAATACTTTTTCACTAGATGGTTTTTTGTACATGAAGTTTATATGGGAGGTTCTTGGATGTGGTCTATATCTGCTTCAAATTTCATTAAATCCAGTCTGTGAGAGGAACTGGATGAATAGGTTTTAGACCCATTGGTGATCATGCGGTATCAGATTTTCTTGATATATGTCCATCATAACGAATATTCTTTGCACTGTATTTATAAGTCTGCAACACTACACTTTTACAGTGGACCTTGATTGGTCCATAAGAAGATGAGTGTATGTTTACTATTGGCAACATTTGCACATACAGATAATCTGTTTATATTGTGATTTTGCACTACTTGCGATTTTGCACAATTTCATATGCACTTGCACTTTATTTATACAACTAAAACAACAGTTGTATTAGGTGGTTTACATTGCATATTTTCACTAATTGCGGTATTTTGCACAGTAATAGACTGACTTAACAGTGTATACATGTTGAATATTACATCATTGCAAATGTGGTATTATCATTTGGAGATATGTGTTTATTTATTTGTTTTAGAATATTAAAATATGAATATTGTATTTATTGGACATATAATCAAATTGTGAGCAGAAATGTATAACTCCATCAGTTAGCCATATATGAATTCGATATATACGAATAAATGAACTTATACCGTATCGTCCAGGTATTTAACCGGCATTACATGAAATTATATAAAGTACTATAACCATTGGAACATGATGTTTAATGATTTGCATTGGCATGATCGGATGTTAAAGGATTTATACAATGAACCTTTCTTCCATGTCCATTAGGTGTAAGCATCACGTGGTGTTGATGTAATTGGTCACTAGCACTTTAAAAATGAGCAATTGTATGAGGAACGTTGTCATGTGAGTAAGGCTCCACGGAGCTGAAACGTCATGCGGCATACTCTGCTTCAATAAATACATTTTGAGCACTGAATTGCTCCGTGTCCGAGAAGTCTTTGACGGCAGGATGGGAAGTGCTTGCTACTTGCTACCTGTTCCAAGACGCGGTATATATATATATATATATATATATATATATATTCGCTCTCTGCTCCAAAGGCGCGGCACTACTGGTGGGCGGGTGCGGTCCAAGCGCGTCGGAGCCTCGCGCTTTACAAATTAAAGCTCAATCTCTCCCCGGTCCCGGGAAGAAATAAGGACTGCACACTCGGGATCAATTTTCCAAATAGCAACTTTTACTAGCACAGACGCGTTTCGGAAGCTGTGCTTCCTTCTTCAATGTGGTTACAACGTCCCGCGCTTGTAGGCGCCATTTTATTACCCATGAGTACACAATTGAAATTGAGGGTCACAAAGAAAGGACTAACGTGCGAACGCCATATTGGTAGTACCAATGAACATTTGCAATGAGTACTATTGTATTATGCACGATTGAAAACCCAAATAGCAAGTCCTTAATAGAACACGCGATTTAAGAAAACAAAGAAAATAATCAATCTCAGATCACGCCGTGAATCGGCAGTTTGTCCTCCCATAGTTTGAATGATGGGTCAGAAACGAAAAATCTTGCCGTGGATCGGCTTTTGGCAACCTTATTTGGTTGCCAAATATTAAAGTTTCCGTGCCCATTATGCAAAAAATATATATCCCCCTCGTAGGTACTCATTAATTCATCATAGGGATAATACTATACATTCTCTTCAGTGTTACCTAAAAAGTTTTTTTACCTTTATAAAAATCCTTAAATCTACGTACATTTCAGTTGTATGTCCAATTCATAGAAGGAAAAATCAAAGAAAACATAAGCATAAATCATTCATTATACATTACTTCAGTGTTTAAGAGACATAGACCAATTTGATGATTTACTCGAATTCATGCAGATTAACTGCCCAGATGCACCGCCAGTTCCTCCCCACAATTTAATCCGTCCGGATTTTTTGTTTGGTTATCAATTATGTGCCGGGACTCCAATCTTCGTAACTTTTGTAATTTATCACCTCCCCTGATGTTATCGGGTATGGCATCTATACAAAAATACTGTAAGAGATTCCGGTCACCGTTGTGTTTGATGGAGAAATGTCTGGCAACTGGATATGAGAAGTCCCTATTAGCTATGGCCCTCATATGTTCCAGAATGCGCAACTTTACTGGGTTAATAGTGCTCCCTATGTATTTTAGCCCACAGGGGCATTTTAGACAGTAAACCGCGAATGGCGTGCTACATGTAAGAAACTTGTTAATCTTCTTTTGTTTATGTTTTGTGATGTCATATGAATAAACCCTTTTACTATTGGCACATGCTTTGCACCGTCCACACGGAAAGAAACCTTTAGCATCTTTCAACTGGCCTGAAGAGAATGTATAGTATTATCCCTATGATGAATTAATGAGTACCTACGAGGGGGATATATATTTTTTGCATAATGGGCACGGAAACTTTAATATTTGGCAACCAAATAAGGTTGCCAAAAGCCGATCCACGGCAAGATTTTTCGTTTCTGACCCATCATTCAAACTATGGGAGGACAAACTGCCGATTCACGGCGTGATCTGAGATTGATTATTTTCTTTGTTTTCTTAAATCGCGTGTTCTATTAAGGACTTGCTATTTGGGTTTTCAATCGTGCATAATACAATAGTACTCATTGCAAATGTTCATTGGTACTACCAATATGGCGTTCGCACGTTAGTCCTTTCTTTGTGACCCTCAATTTCAATTGTGTACTCATGGGTAATAAAATGGCGCCTACAAGCGCGGGACGTTGTAACCACATTGAAGAAGGAAGCACAGCTTCCGAAACGCGTCTGTGCTAGTAAAAGTTGCTATTTGGAAAATTGATCCCGAGTGTGCAGTCCTTATTTCTTCCCGGGACCGGGGAGAGATTGAGCTTTAATATATATATATATATATATATATATATATATATATATTTATATATATATATATATATCTGCATTCAGGCAGAGAGGTCGTTTTTCAGAAAGATTTACGTGCAGCACAGCGTGAGTTGAATTATCCCCAGACCCACTGTGGATTACAAAGGTCCGGATTGTCACAGCAAGTTGGTGGCTCACTGGAGCAATACTTAAACTACATGGACCATCAGGCTCTGCGAGAGCCGACGCCCACTCGGGCAGGTGGAATGAATAATTGAATACAAACCATAGACTGTGAATGGACGCCTTGCCTCTGAAGAAATGCTCGTGGAGCATGAAACGCGTCAGGCAAACTGAAAGGCAAACTTAAACTTTGGTGGTTTTTCACGCGCTCTGCTGCAGCTTCCTGTGAATAAAACAATATTGTACCTACCTGCTTTTGTGGCTCTTCTGAGTAGGAAACTCTTTTTGTTGGATATATATATATATATATATATATATATATATATATATATATATATATTACCTACTGGTGGTCGCCAGTAGGTAGTTATTGTTAGGACCTAGTTACCATTGTAAAATCGCAATATTCCATTCCCAATAACTTTGGCGCGATTGACGAATCTTGGCAAACTTTTCAAAACTCATGGGACGCTCCAGCCCGCTCCTATCTTGGAAGTTTCGAGGTGATCTAACAAGCGGGGGTCGAGAAAAAAAGGGGTCCCAAAACGTGTTTTCTCCATGTTAATTCCCATAGGAAACTTAAGACACGACTACAGCCCGAACTGCTGAACAGAATTACACCAAATTTGGCAAAAAGGTAGCCCTTGGTTCAGAAAGAACTCCTCTTGTTAAATGGTGTAAATCCGTTCAGTAGTTCTTGAGAAAGTTAAAAAAGAAGAAATATTAATATATGGGCGGAGCCTAACCACACATGTCATCGTGAGATCTGATTGGCTGTCAGCAATTCATCCTGGAATTGCTGACAGCCATCTTGGGACCAATATACATGATAGTACCCAATTGAAATGCATTGTAGTGAATTGAAGATTTTGAGGGTTACCAAAAGGAGAACTATAAAGGGTGATAACAGACTTTAGTTACATTAGAATTCATTTGTTGCTGGTACCATACTAATTTCAGGAATTGTGGTGTGTTCTAAGGTGATTTTACCCTGTGAAAAACCTTCTTCTCGGATATCATGAATCATGTTTGAGAGAACTATTTTCACATGCTTGTCCGATAGAGTTTTGGAAGGTGCTCCAAAAGCTAAATTGAGAGCATGTTTTCTGTAAATTCAAATTATTTTTCTCAGTCATGTGTGAACGAAGTCTGACATTCTCAGTATAACATGTACATTCAACAAGGGCAGAATCTGTCAGTTGATTCCTTTGTGTTCTACTGCAGTTTTCCAGAGTGTTCAAAAGAACGACTAGAGCCCTAACAGCCTTACTTATGACAAAAGTATGGCACCCCTGAAGCCATCTTGCTTGGAATAAACTGGTAACACTTAAAACATTTAATTTAAAAAGGAACACAATAATGGGGTTCATTTTGTCATAGAAATTATGGTTAGTGCTGTAGAAAGAAAAATTAGGACATGTTTTAAGTGAGATCGCAAATATCTTCCTTTTATATTTCAACAGGAGCAGCCTGTCAGTTGATGACTTTGTGTTCTACTGCAGCTTCCCATAGTGTTCAAAAGAACGACTAGAGCCCTAACAGTCTTACTTAAGACAAAAGTATGGCACACCTGAAGCCATCTTGATTGGAATAAACTGGTAACACTTAAAACATTTACATTTCAAAAGGAACAAAATGAGGGGTTCATTTTGCCATAGAAATGATGGTTAGTGCTGCAGAAAGAAAATTTAGGGCATGTTTTAAGTGAGATCCTAAATCCTCTTCTATTTCATTAGAAAATTCTGACATGCCGACTGAAACAATCACTTTCAATACCAGCAGTAGACTTCCAGTTAACTCCCTGGTGAGCAGTAGCTTTACTACAGTGATCTTCTGAATGTATGGCAAATGTGTGACATATCTGAATGTCTTCTTGATGGAATCAAAGTAAAAAACTGAAAGCATTTCCTACTGAGGAGACTGCAGTAAATGAGGAAATTAGGAAGTTCATAACAAATAAGTCTCCCAAGATGGACACCAGAGAAAAAAGAGCCCAACTGTAGCCCAAATATCACCCAGATGTAGCCCACATATAGCCCAATTACAGAAGTGTGCAAAACACTTTTTATTTTTAGTTTTTCTGCAGTTTCATATAGTGCAGACTGGTCAGGTATTGAAGTGCTACATCTTACTTGGACCCCTTATTGCGTATTTTGCACAAAGTACATGAGATTGATCTTGTGAAACATTGAACTTTTGTTCAATGTTAACCTGAAGTTGCTCTGAACCGGGCTTTGTAACACCTATTTTTACCTACTGGTAATTCTCACTGTATTTTATTAGGAAAGAGGATTTACTGTTTTTATGTACACATTTATGATCTATGCTTCTAAATCAGATCGAATAAAGTTTAATGAATTCTATGGCAGGACGGAGGCGAGGATTATGCATATCTTTCCTCACTTTATTTTCATAGCAGTTCAAAGAAAACATAACACAACAATCATTAAACAAAAGACTACACAACCCATGAACCATTAAGGTGGTAGTCTCCAAGGCAACTATAGTCCAATCATATCACAGTCCATCGTTTATAATATTGTGACGTCCCTTCTGCTTCCTCTTTCTTCACTGCTCGTCAACCAATCAATCAATCAATCAGAACATTTATAGAGCGCGCTACTCCCCCGTGAGGGTCTCAAGGCGCTGAGAAAAGGAGGGGGGCGCTGCTACTGTTCGAGAGCCAGGACTTGCTGCTGCTACTGCTCAAAGAGCCAGGTCTTGAGGTGTTGCCTGAAGGTGAGATGGTCCTGGGTCGTTCGTAGGTGTGTGGGGAGGGAGTTCCATGTTTTGGCTGCTAGGTAGGAGAACGACCTTCTTCCGGTGGTGGTTCTGCGAATCCGTGCGATGGAGGCAATGGCTGGGCTGGAGGAGCGGAGTTGGCGTGTGGGAGTGTACAACGAGAGGCGGTTGTTGAGGTATTCGGGTCCTATGTCGTGGAGTGCTTTGTGTGCGTGGGTGAGAAGCCTGAACGTGATCCTCTTGTTGACGGGGAGCCAGTGCAGGTTTCTCAGGTGGGCGGATATGTGGCTGTGGTGGGGGATGTCGAGGATGAGTCGTGCGGAGGCGTTTTGTATGTTTTGTAGTCAGTTCTGAAGTTTGGCGGTGGTTCCTGCGTACAGGGCGTTTCCGTTGTCCAGTCGGCTGGTGACGAGGGCCTGGGTGACGGTCTTTCTGGTTTCGGTGGGGATCCATCTGAAGATTTTTCGGAGCATACGCAGGGTGTTGAAGCAGGAGGACGAGATGGCGTTGACTTGCTTGGTCATCGTCAGTTAAGTGCATTCCTTACTTTCTTGACTTAATCTGACTTTGTTGCCGTTTGTATAGCGGTTTCCTGAACACGTTATTAGCATTATTGCCTAGGTATTGTTTCATATTCCCTGCACAGCAGGCTCTTGCCCAAGTGCGTTCTCCCCCTCGCACTTTCTCCCACTGTGCGCTCTGCGTGCAGTGAGATCCTGTCCAGCGCATCAGGCCCGAGCGAGGCAGCTCCGTCGAGAGCTCCGGCTGGTCTTTGCGTGCATTTGGAAATCTGGTCACTCCTTTAGTGTTGCCTGATTCGTTTAGTGACCAGCGCAATCTGGGGTAGTAATTGGTATTGCGACTCAGTCTATTCTTTTACCGGCTTCAGTGAAAGCCCAGGTGTTGGAGCACCAGCGGGGGGGCTGCCTTAAGGATTTTAAGGGCATTTGTTCTGTGCTCACCCCCTCTCTTATCATGACTTCTCCAGAAGACCATTTTTACTCCTCCTACCAGGAAGTGGAGAAGGAATGGCCCCCCAACTTCTCCCTCCAGCAGTGGACCAAACACCACTGCACTACCATAAACCCTAAAACACTACCCCCAGCACGACCCCCTACACTACCCAAACACCACGGCACTACCCTAATTCTAAAACACTACCTCTAACACGACTCCCTACACTACAAAAACACCACTGGACTACCCTAAACCCTAAAACACTACCCCAGCAGGACTTCCTACACTACCCAAACACAACTGCACTACACTAAACCCTAAATCTACCCTCAGCATGACCTCCCAAACTACACAAACACCACTGCACTACAGTAAACCCTAAAACACTACCCCAGCACGACCCCCTACACTACCCAAACACCACTACACTACCTAATACCCTAAAACATGACCCCCTACACCACACAAACACGACTGCACTACCCTAAACCATAAAACACTGCCCACAGCATGACCCCCTACACTACACAAACACCACATCAATACCCTTAACCCTAAAACACTACCCTCTACACTACACAAACACCACTGCACTACCCTAAACCCTAAAACACTACCCCCAGCATGACCCCCTACACTACATAAACATCACTGCACTACCCTAAACCCCCTACACTATACAAACACCACTGCACTAATCCAAACACTAAAACACTACCCCCAGCACGACCCCCTCACAACACAAACACCAATGAACTACCCTAAACCCTAAATCTACCCCCAGCATGACACCCTGCACTACCCAAACACCACTGCCATACCCTAAACCCTAAACCATGACCCCCAGCATGGACCCTTACACTACCCAAACACCACTGCACTACCCCAAACCCTAAAACACTACCCCCCAGCACGACTCCCTACACTACCCAAACACCACTGCACTACCCTAAACCCTACATCTACCCCTAGCACAACCCCATCCACTACACAAACACCACTGCACTACCCTAAACCATAAAACACTACACCAGCACGACCCCCTACACTACACAAACACCACCGCACAACCCTAAACCCTAAAATACTACCACCAGCATGACCCCTACACCACTCAAACACCACTGCACTACACTAAGCCCTAAAACACTACCCCAGCACGATCACCTAGACTACCCATACACCACTGCACTACCCTAAACCCTAAAACACTACTCCCAGCATGACCCCCTATGCTACGGCACTACCTTAAACCCTAAAACACTCCCCCCAGCACGAACCCCTACACTACCCAAACACCACTCCACTACCCTAAACCATAAAACACTATCCCAGCACGACCCCCTACACTACCCAAACACCACTGCACTACCCTTAACCCTTGAAAAGAAACGCCCACCCCATGCCCATTCCCCCTTACCTCGCACTTCTCGTGGTTTGTCTCTCCTCGTGGTTCCTGCTTCACGTCGTCTCTGAGGGGCGGTGCACGTTGTTGTGAGGAAAAGGAACAGCCTCTGTTTCCTTATGACGTGTATCGTCTACATGTTTTTTAGAATGCATGGTCATTTACCATTCATACCTTTAAAACAAAATTCGCTGTAAAGGCATGCGTGGTAAATGACCATGTATATCTCAAGGTCGATGGAAGAATAAATGGGTATATACATGTCTAAATGGATGATTTGTTTTGTAAAATTGATTGTATAACTAAATGATTAAGTGTATCTTAGTGAATATATGGGTTACTGAGTAATGTTTAAATATGTAAATATCTGTATCAGTCTCTCACTTTGTGTATAAGTGGATGTGTGGGTTGGTGAGTAGCTATATTTTTTTTAAATTTATTTGCATACTTGTATCGCGCTGGGAATCGACTCCCGAAGGAGTATCTCCGCGCCTTTGGCAGCATCTGAGAAACAGAAATGGCTCAGTCATGATTCTTGATTACCAACCGGGATTTTCTAATAATTAAAGAGGAATGTTTTGAGCTTTTTCCTAAAGGGAAGATGTTCCCTACATACTCTAATTTCCTTCGGAAGTTTATTCCATAGCTTTGGGCCAGCTACTGATAAGGCCCTTCCCCCTTTCCTTGTGTTCATGGCCCTAGGGACACATAACAATTCCTGATCTCCCGATCTCAGGGATCTAGAGGGAACGTATGGAATGAATTTTTCAGTTAGGTAGCCAGGACCTTTTCCTATGAGACACTTGTGGATGACGCAGCAAGTCTTGAACATCACCCTCTGTTTCACTGGAAGCCAATGGAGTTTAGCCAGTAACAGTTTTGAGGGAGTGCGAGCCGGGACATTAAGAACTAATCGTGCAGCAGTATTTTGCACAACCTGCAGTCTGGCAAAGATCCCCTCATTGGCAGCTAGCATCAAACCATTACAATAGTCCAGCCTGCTCAACACTAGCGACTGGACCAATGTTTTCCTGGTGGTATCAGGTAACAAGGGAAATACTCTCCGGAGAAGCCCAATAGCATGGAAACAGGAGCTGACCACTTGATTGGCTTGTTGTTTTAGGGCAATCTCCTGATCCAGTTTTACTCCCAGGTCTTTTACCACCACTTTGGGCTCAGGGACGGGGCCAAGATCTTGGGGCCACCAGTCTGGAGTCCAGAGGCGTTTGGCTTCCCCAAAGAGCATGACCTCAGTCTTAGAGACGTTACACTGTAGGAAGTTTGCTGCCATCCAATGTGCCACTTCTTTCATCCCCCGGGCAAAGGAGTCACGCACTTCAGGAGTCATGGTTTTGAAGGGAAAGAGGAGTTGGGTATCATCCGCATATGATACTGGAATGAACCCATGGGATCTCATGATGTTGGCTAGGGGTGCCACGTAGATGTTAAATAACGTAGGGCTCAAACAAGAGCCCTGTGGCACCCCCTTCGAGATCCCCACCTCCTCTGACTGGTAAGGTCCCAAAATGACTCTTTGAGTGCGTTTGATGAAAAAACTCCTTAGCCAGGCCAGGGCCTTGCCTTCCAGACCGATGTCAACTAGTCTGGAGGTCATGATGTCGTGTGACACAGTGTCAAACGCCGCTGACAGATCTAAAAGTACCAGGACAACGGAGTAGCCCTTGTCCTGTAACATATGAAGATCGTCAGCGACGGACAGCAAGGCGGTCTCAGTACTGTGCCTAGGCCTAAAGCCCGACTGAGAGGGATCGAGCCCTCCCGCGCTTTCAATGAATTTTGACAGATGCTGATTCACATATCTCTCAGTGAGCTTCCCTAAAAAAGGGAGAAGAGAGATCGGTCTCAGGTTTGTCAAATCAGACCAAGGGATCGAATTGTTTTTCCGCAGGGGTCTCACCAGGGCCTGCTTCCAGTCTAAGGGGACTTCCCCAGTGCACAAGGATAGATTGACTACATGTCGCATTCCTGCACCCAAATCATCCATCAAAAGTGGCATAATGCGTGCCGGGATGGTATCTGTCGGACACCCACTTTTTGTTTGAGTGACAAGAGCAGTCATCTCTTCCATAGAGATAGGTGGTAAATCGACGCGCTTATTAGCCTTATTTTCTGCTGTCCTAGTATATGGCTGGACCAGACAGTCAGCTGTTGCTGTATTATTAGAGATGGAGTTAGATGTTAGTATCTTTGCATAAATACCTTCAATTTTCCTAACGAAAAACTGTGAAATATTGTCACAGAGTTCTTGGGATTCAATCCCCTCAGTGTCACAGGCAGTGGGCTTGGTAAAGGTCTGTAAAATTTGATACAGGATTTTCACGTTTGTACCAGCCGCTGATAATTGGTCTGCTATATGTTGTTTTAGAGCAGCTCGAATTGCTTTATGGTAGCTTTTGAAAGACCTCATAAAGTTCTCATTATCCTCTGCCTTACGCGTGACTCTCCATCTTTTCTCTAGCTTTCTCGTAGTCAATTTTAATTGTCTAAGAGTGTCTATATGGGTTATTAGTTGTTTTTTTGAGTATCTGTATGAGTGTCTGTATGGTTCGGTGGGGGTATTACACTTAGTGCATAGATGCATGAATGAGTGACTCACTGTTTGTATGTGTTGAAGACAGCATGTGTGCAGGACTGTATAGGTGGATGAGTGTGTGTATGGGTGTGTTAGTGAGTGAATGGCTGTCTCAATAGTGTCTTTATGAGTAACTACATATGTTTTAAACTAGTATATGTGAGTATTGGTGTATATACGTGACTATATGTGAGAGTGAGAGATTGGAAGAGTCCCTGTACAAATAAGTAGGTGTTTCTATAAGTGATTGTTTAAGAGAGTAAGTATGTGTGAGTCTCTGTAGAAGTAAGTGTGGTAGTGTGTGCATAACTGTATATGCAAGTAAATGGATGTTTGATACTATGTTTGCATGTGTGACTATGTGTGTGAGTAACTCTATGGATGAGTGGCAGTGTGTAACAGGATGTATAGGTATATGAGTACATATGATGAGTGAGTACATTTATGAATGACTGTATAGGGACTGTTGGTGAATGAGTGGATGTGTCTGTAGATCTTGGAATTACTGAATAGGTGTGTTGTAACTGGTATTGGTATGTCCATTGTTTTGAAAATGTTAGTTTGTATTTTTGAGTGGGTGTATCAAAGGTTATATTAGGGTGAGAGGAGGTCTACCACTCTATCACAAGGATGATATCATCAGTGATGTCATGAGTGATGCCACTGACCATGTCATGAGTGATGTCATATGTGACGTCATCAGCAGTGCATTGCGGGTGTGTGAGTTATAGTTAGCTTAACTAACTATAACGGCGGAATATATATATGTATGTATTGTTGCAGGGATTCTGCTTATACACAGAACTATGCACAGGAAAGCAGGGCCTCAGTGAATTGTGGTGGACCAGAAACTTACCTTAGAACACAGAACCCCTATCTGACTAGCATCAGTGTCTCATTAGCTCTCCGTCCTAGAGCGAAGCTACCAATGATTAGACAACCCAGAACATGCGACTTAGGGTACTCTCCGGTATGGTGGGATTCAAGAACACTCTTTCGTTTGAATTCTTTTACCAGTCCACAACATGAGTAAATAGAGACGAGGAAAAGTTCAAAATGTTTATTTTAACGACGTGCTCTAAGATGCAGTATTTTTGCTAACATAAGCAGGCATATGATTAAAAATATTACTATCAGCATTGTTACAATTCCATAAAACACAAAGGGAGAAATCATATAATAATGATAGTGGAAACAGGTCCTATAGTGCCTTGTGTACCACCCTCCCCTACTAAGAACTAGGTTTTATAATAATAATAGAAGGTCTCTTAGGCCTGAATGGGGAACCCCATACCTCCAAGATCAGCAGAAATGAACCACATCACAGGATCAGCAAAGCTCTCTCTCTGGAAAAGGATTTTCTTCAAGTGCCCTAATCATGCATGCAGTGCAATATTAAAGGTGATAGAATTTCAGTTAGCTGCAGCTGTGTATATGTTGTGTCTAGAGCGTGGGCCGATCAGCCTGAATAACAGCTTACAATGTTATGGTAACCGTGGCGGTTTCTGCACTCACTGTACAGACTAAGGTTGCGATGTAAGTCTAGGAATGTTAAAAACAACCCGTTCTCATGCGAAGAAATTCAAGCAGTCTAACTTACAACAACAGTTACATGCAGTGTCATGTGCAAAAAGCTGCAAAGTGGCAAAATGGCGTTTAACTTCTAATAAGCTTATGCTAACATAGCAATGTGTGCAATCAAGGCCCTGTCTTCACTACAGTATGTATGTATGTATATGTATGTATGTATGTATATTACCTACTGGCGGTCGCCAGTAGGTAGTTATAGTTAGGACCTAGTTACCATAGGAAAATTGCAACATTCTATTCCCAATATCAGTTCAATTCAAGCAAGCTTTATTCGACAATTGTCATAAAAGCACAATACATGCATTTTGTCATAAAAATTTTTTAATCTCACATTAAAAGAAAATCTATAACATTATTCAAGAAAAACTACATAGTTTAAAATTGCGGATGTGATAATTTCATGATAAATATAAAAGCCGAATCTTTCCGAGTCAACCGCTGATCATTTTGCTCCTTAGAGTCCAAGACCACCCTAGAAACTTTGCCACTGATATGTAAACTCGTGCAAATAATTCTAACTGCTACCACTCCACTCCTGGTGCCTATTAGCTTACACATGGGTCGCAGCCATACCCTGCGCGGGCAGAGAATGCTGGGCACCCAAATAACATATGAGTAACTGATTGCATGGATGCTGGACAACAGGGACAAGTGGCCGTTCCGCCTTGGGATCACCTCAATGTAAATGCTCTAGTTGGCAAACTTCCAATTCTAAGCTGAAAATAGAGCTTTCTATCAAGTGGCTTGGTTATGTCGTCTCAATATGCTTCTAGGCCAATCACATCTTTAAAATATAAAAAAATGCCTTTGAGTGAAAGTGGGGCACTTGTCCTGAAAGTTTTAGATGCTACCATCTACCAATATTTGTCCTTGAGAACCTTCCTAGATGGGAAACTAGCATTCCGAATTCTCCAAGAATACCCCTAATACCAGATAACCATTTGATTTTACGAAAGGAGTCACACTTAATAATGTCCATAAGGCCTGTGGCATATGTTCTTAATTCAGGAGTTGTCCACAGGTGCCTCCAGTATAATACCAGACGCAAATTAGCAATAAATTTAATTGGCCTCATTCCTAAATCATAGAAGACGGGACACATGGGAGTACTCTGGGGTAAATTAATAAGGTTGCGTAGGAACTTGTTCTCAGATACAGTCATTTTTGTTAAATTCTCAAATCCCCAAATCTCAATGCCATAGAGGGCTGAACTAACCACCTTTGCGTCATAGACTCGGAGGACTGGAGCAATTGGCTTGGTAAATGATTTTGCATGCTCAGAGCACAGTGCTCCAGCCAATTGGCAATGTTTAAGCGTTGCCAGCTCAGTCTGCTGGTTCCAATGCACGTTATGTTGAATATTTAAACCCAGGTGGCTAAATGCCCTCACTTGTTCAAGTGGTGAATTATTCATAAAAAGTTTTCCCTTAAAGGTTTTGTCCTCGTTAAAAAAAATGAATTTAGATTTTAGAACGTTTACTTCAAGGCCTCTTGTGGTACAGAATTCTTGAAAGATGAATAATGCTTTCTGCAATCCACTTTGAAATAATTAGGCAGTCATCTGCAAACATTAAAATGGATACTTTCGCCCCAGCTAAAATTGGGGCGTCAATATTGGCTGTGATCATTAGTTTGGCTATGTCATTAATATACAGAGAAAACAAGGTGGGAGCTAGGACGCAGCCCTGGCGTACCCCTCTCTCTACTGGAAACTGGCTGGTAACGTTTCCAGGAGAACTCCACCTAATCTGTGCATAATTGTGCCCATGAAGTCTCATGATTAATGTTAGAAGGGCACAGGGCATGCCCAAGTCATGTAAGACCAACCACAATGTGGAGCGTGGAACAAGGTCAAAGGCTGCCCTTAGATCAATAAAGGCAGCAAATAAACGACCCTTATCTTGTTGCACTGTCTTCCAATGAAGCATTGCAAAATGTAATACTTGATCAACAGTGCTAGTGCAAGCCCTGAATCCTGCCTGGAGATGCGATAGAATGTTCTGCTCTCGCTCCCAATCCTGTATTTTATTTAGGATCATTCTACCTAGAATCTTTTGCGTTGAGTCTATCAAGCTGATCTGGCGGTAATTACCAGGGAGTGACTTATCCTCCTTTTTGTAAACTGGTATTATTTCCACGCCGTTCCATGAGTCTGGGATAGGCGCTCCTTTAGCCACTGCGTTTGCTAATAGCAGTATGTACCTACCCCAAGAATTTTTATCATGCAAAAAAGTGTCTGCTGGGACACCGTCTATACCCGGTGCTCTGCCAGCAACCACGGATTCCAGTGCAAGATTTACATCCCCAATGTTAAACGCCTCTTCCAAAAAGGGTATATAGGTAGGTTTGTCCCTTATACTTGGTTCCTGACTTTTTGCATATTGTGGTTTAAAATAAGCCACCCAGTCATCCTGAGCAACCCAGTTTTGTGGTTTTTCTTGTTGCCCACCACATCCCCATTTGATTATATCCCAAAAACACTTAGAATTTATAAGGGCACTAGCTTCCTTAAGCTCTTGCCACCTCTGTTCATCCCAGGCACATTTTGATTTATACATTAAATTTTTGTAGGCTGTCCATGCACAACGTACAGCACTACTAGGCCCTAGCTTTATAGCCTGCCCCAAAGCAAAACTGCTTGTCAACATTCATTGTTATACCAGCATGGCAAATTATTGGGGGGTACCTTGCTTTCTTGTATGGTCTAACAAACAGGCTTTTTAGCTGTTGAAAAAACGATTTGTGAGCCCTGGTAAAAGACTCTAAATCTGGGCTGCTACTAGGGATAATCCCCATCTCATTAGTTACATGCGCTAGCTTGCTGGAAATAAAATCTACATTCGCCTGGTTATCCACCATTTTCGCCCACTTCAAATGGCGCATATCGTTTGAGGGAACTATGCTTTGGGGGGACAATTCGTTGGATCCACTTTCAGGTTTGGTCAGCATCCAGTAGGATAGAAACATACATAGGAGGTTATGGTCACTCTCTAAGCGGTCAACAACCGACATATCCTCTAGATGATTCCACAACCCAAGACTCACTAGGATATAATCTATTCTACTTTGGCACAAACCACTCCTGTAGGTGCTTTCCCCCATCCTATACTGCACAGTCCTGCCATTGGCTGCCCTAAGACCTTTGTTTAAACAGATTAAATTAATCTGGATTACCACCTCGGTCCATCTTTTTATTGGCGCAAGTTCTAGCTTTGGAATACCCTATTGTGTGTCTTCTTCCTCTGAAAGATTCCTATCACAACTTGACAACGACTCGAATGTCGCATTAAAATCACCAGCAACGATTAGATGTGATTGTGTGAAATATCTTTCTAGGAGTTCTTCTAGGGCAGCTTTGGTCTCAGATTTCTTGCCCCCTGTGCTCCTAGCATATACATTATAAATATCCACAGGTTTAGACTGCCTTTGTTTAAGGCTTACAATCTGAATGTTCCTATGGTTGGATGGGAGTATCTTCACACTCATTTCTAGGTCCTGTTTGATCCAAATAGTCAATCCTCCTGAGGGACGGCATTTTGCACCCTTCTCTTCAGGTATATTAAAATTTAAATACCCTGCAAAAAATTGTGGATCGAGAAGCCATGTTTCCTGGAATAGGCAAATGTTGTACAAATTAATAAAAGTGGCCTATTCCAGGATTGATACTTTTGAGTTCAATCCTGCAACGTTCAAAGATAGGATTGAACCTGGCCTTTCTAAAATATCAGGGGATTTTGGAATCTCGTTCATGTTTGAACCTCTTGTACAGTTTCTTAACCTAGGGGATGAAAAACCTTCCAATAACCTTGGGATTACTAAAGTGCTGGTAATGCCTGAATCGGGGGCTACGCTCTGGCTCTGGCTTTCAGCTGTCTTGCCCTCGGATTAATCAAATTGGTCACTTGGCCCCACTAGTCAGTCATTAAACTCAAGGCCTGAACAGCCCTTACCTTTTTCTGTTGCCCATTTTGTCGATCTGTCGGGCCAATGTTGGGGGAGTGAGGGTCTTAATTGTATAGCAGAGTAATCTGGGGAACAATTTCTAAACTAGTAAAACTAAGTCTTCGGCCATGGCCGCCTGCTTAAATGTCAATTCGATACAATCAGTTGTCTCCCCTCGATATGTAAGCCTGTGTGCCCTAATAATATCTTCTCTGATCACAGAGCGGCAGCCCCTGGTGTGCCCACTCCAGTGAATAGCCTTGTTTATTAAAGAATCTGGTGATTCTGTGTCCTTTCCTGAGCCCAGTCTCGGGACATTCACCATGTAAACTTTGGGTACACTAGGCAACTTAGCAGCACTCTCATGATCTCTCCTTACTATTGTGGCAAGTTTACTATTAGCTTGCTTGGGTGTAATAAGATTAATGCTATGCCTGTCGCTTACTTGGTGCCCGCCACTCCTTTCTCTAGGCAATATTTTCCCAGGACCGGCAATTTTTTTGTTGGCATCTTTTGAGCTGTAAGCATTCTATGGCCCCTTTCTACCTTTGACCACTTCACTCTACGGGGCAGCGGATTCAGACAGGTCACTATCCCTACTCATATCAGGCACAGTGCGTTGCACTGACGCATTTTCCTGAGCTTTCGATTTACCACTTAATTGTTTGTTTGCCAAGCAGGTTGGACAGTGGTCTTTGTCCACTAAGCTACTGCTTACAATAGAGGTGAGATTATTGATCTTAGTTTTCATGCACTCAACCGCCTTACATAGTAGTTGGACCCTTGAGGTCAGGTCAGTTCTACCATCCTCAATGGGTACAAGAAAATCAGGGACACCACCCAATAATAGCTCTTTGCCACCCCGGGAAGCATCAAGCTCACATACACTAGATGGAGGTAAATTGTGGTCTTCCACAGGAATACAACTCTCTGTGTTAGCTAAAGCAGAGAATCTATTTTTACATACAATGACGGGGTCAATCACAAGGGGACAGATAACTCTTAGCTCTGTGTTAGTACTGGGGATTTCACTCACCCCCTCTGCGTTCTGTTGGTACGGCCCTTTGTTACATTTATCGCCTTTTTTCCTCCCTACGAACATGTCGGGGACCACTGGGCCTTGCTTATTGCCCACCCTCGATGATATTACTGGACTTTTACACCCCTTTTCTCCCATCATACTTGGAAGGGGATTAGCCGTAAGTAAGACTCCACATTCCTCAATTAGCTCATCAATGCGATCCATAACGCAAATTGTCCCCGCATGTGTGGCCAATTTTCTTGCCTTCCTTGCTTTTTTCCCCTTGGTCAGTACACTTGTGCCCTCGCCCCCTCCCTCCATGCATTTCCTTTTCCCCATAATATAGACCCTTTTTAGGCACCTAAACTATTAGAGCCTAACAGTATCGATATTGCTTGTCACTTTCAATCACTTTTCAGAAAATCAACAGTACCTTGGAGTCAATGAAAAAGCCCGGCCTCTTCCGGCCACTGACTCACCGACACTGACTCCCAATATCTTTGTCGCCGTTTGACGAATCTTCGCAAAATTTTCAAAACAAATTCTTTGTTGATATCAGCTTCTATGTTGAAAGTTTGGGGGTGATTCATCAAAGGTGGGCTGAGATAAAAGGGGGGGTCCCAGAACATGTTTTCTCCATTTTAATTTCCTTAGGAACTTTTAGACAAGGCTACAGGTCGAACTGGTGAACGAAATTACCCCAAGTCTGACAGGGAGAAGGGTTGTGGTGTAGAAAGCACACTTTTGTTTTTTTGGTTTAAATCTGTTCAGTAGTTTTTGAGAAATATCAACATTTACAGATATCGATATTTGGGAATTATGTCTTCTGATTGGCTGAGGCGTTACGAGCAGGAGCTTGCTGCTTATTGGCAGTGATCGGTTGCAACTAGGAAGTGTTGGCCGCCATGTTGTGATTCCGTTGAAGCGAGTAAGGGGAAAAAAGGGCGAATAAAGACGGAAAGGAGGGTAGGAGCACTGTAAGCATAGGGGTTAAATTTACTATTCCCACTCCAGTGAGTGCAACAGTAGCGAAAGTAAATACTTCATATATTAGTTTAAAAAAAAATATTAATACCAATTACAAATTAATTAAAAATAATTACCAATTTAATATGATATAATAATTAATCAATTAAAAATACAAATAAAAAATATTTAATAAAAACCATTACCTATTAATACAAATTAATTGCCAATTTACAATTAATTATTTAGCAATTGAAAAATTATTAATAATTAATTAAAACATAAATACCAATAAATAAATGTAATTAATTACAATTAAATTACTTCCCACCCTATTCCCCTATAAACCCACAACAGAAAATAAATTAATAAAATTAACATAATTGTCAATTAATCAATTAAGATTAATTACCAATTATATTTTAATTAATCACCAATTAAAAATTTAAATAACAATTAATTCAAAATAAATACCAATACATAAATACAAAAAATCAAATAATTATAATTAAATTACTTCCCACCCTATTCCCCTATAAACCCACAACCCGCTACAGAAAATAAATTAATAGAATTAACATCATTATCAATTATTCAATTAATTATATTTTAATAAATTAAGAATTAACAATTAATTCAAAATAAACACCAATAAATAAATTAACATATTTAATTAATTATAATTAAATTACTTCATACCCTATTCCCCTATAAACCGACAACCCGCTACAGAATTACAGTACGCAAAAATTAAATACCATTAAATTAATTAATTAAAATACATTTTAAAATAAATATACACTTTTCCCACATATACTAACATAAAAAACACTTTAAAAAATTGGATTTTATTAAAAAATTTATATTAATTTACCTACCTCAAATTCGATATTTTAGTTGTCTATATACTGATCATTCAATATTTTTGTTGTCTATATTCTGTCCATTCGATATTTTGTCCATTCTATATTTTGAATTCGATATTACTGCTATTCTATTCGATATTTTTGTAGTCTATATTCTGTCCATTCGATATTGTGTCCATTCTATATTTTTTATTCGATATTAATGCAAATCGATATTTAAAACTCGATATTTTGAGTGTATACCAATGGAGGGGATGAGGATGGTAAAAATGGAGAGAAAAAAAGAACCAAATAAAAGAGCAGGTCAGAGATCACACCATTACACACGGCAACATTGTTTTCTTCGCAGCTGCGTAGCCAGGGTGATGCACCCCACCCCTCCCGCCGCACCACGCTCAATTGGAGGCCCTGTGCACCCTGCTGTCATTGTTGTGTGACGAAACACTACGGGCAGCAGTGCTCACAATTCAGATGGAGTGTTGATTGCAGGATGGTGTACACCTCATGGATCCCTTTCGAAGACGACGGGCAGTAAAGCTCACAATTTAGAGCCCGTGTTGATTGCCAGGATGGTGTATACCTCATGGATCCCTTTTTTTTTTATTGCGCATTTTGATATGCGAGGTGGATGCGGCCATATCATCTCAGGCAGTGTGGAAAAAGAGGGACGTGTGGCATTGTGGTTATCCTATTTATATGCACACAAAGTGGGCTGGGCTTACGTGCGCCAGGCCAGTGTAGGGGTGAGAATAATTATTCCGGGGACCTGGGCGTTGTTCAGTTCCTGCCTGGCAGGAAGTGTACTTATGTGTGTTTCTTTTGTCGCTTTGACCTCGCAGAGTGTTGTATTTACATTACTGTAGCATGTGTCGGGAGGGCGGCAACGATCGCTAATAAGATGGTGTTTTGAAAAGATTGAATTGTGAACTTCACATGCCGTTGTCAAGGTTGTGGATAAAAACAGACGCCTGCGAGAGCGCGGGGTTCCTGGGATGATATATGGTCCTGGATCTGTACTGTACGGTGAGGAGTGGGGGGCTTAGACGGATACATGAAGCTTGGAGTTCCAAACAGACAGTCACATTATGTGACGTAGGAATGAGTGATTGCTAAAGAAATCGTTCGGGTGTCTTGTGCACCACGCACTGTAAAGGGTACTTGGATGACATTATGTATTAGGCTTTGGGAGTCTTGAACTCGCCCGTCTCTGTTCTGGGATAATACCCGGTGAGGTTTGCTACGGGCCCCAAATCCTTAATACTTTTGAATACTTGTGCATTTTTTTTTTTTAAAAACAATTTAGCGCTGCTGCGCAAGTCCGCTTTACAAAGGCTGGTTGTTTCATAAAATCTTTCTTCACTTCCCATAGATTGATATCTCAATCGTTTTTAAACGAATCGAAGTGTGATTCGGCCAGCCGGTATGAGCTGCCCATGCTGGCCTGGGGTAATTATCTAATTATATAATTATATAAATATAAGGATATTTGCAACCATTATTCAAGTGTGGAAACATAAGAATTTTATACTGATTACCGGGTGTGTCTCTGGTTTTTATCTGTGTCTCGACTCAACAGTGTCCAGAAAGGATGTTCCAAAAGTTGGTGCAGTGACCGAGTGTTGAAATACCCTGATGAATCTGCCGAAATTATTGCGGCAGTGAAACATGTCGGTATCAGGTACTGGTAGGCAATACTAAGCTACCAACCTCCTTTTTTAACTCAACAGTTCACACTAAAACGAAGAATAAAGTGATTGAGTGGGTGTGTCTGTTGATTTTATGTCACTCTGTCCCCTATGAGTTAATGTCATATAACTCTTAATTTAGCACCTTTACACGTATTTCATTTTATGTGTTGTACCCAGTTTGTTTTCTTTTGGGACTGGAAGGCAACCGATGATGAGAAAGGGGCATTGAGTTGGTAACATCAGCCAACATCCCCGAGGGTTGTTCGCCCGTGAGGTGCCTCCTGCTCCACCACACATTTTTTCCTTCAGGTTTGTGCACATGTGGTTGAGTGTGGATATATGTACTGCCATTTAAGAAGGCAGACATCTGTTGGACATCGTCCTGGACACTACTTGAGTGGAGAACTGAGTAACTTTTTTGGAACAGTATATCTAGTAGGGACTATAAGACATTAGAGGATTTATACCTCACTGCGATAGATAGCAGGGGGTCACTCTGCTTATGTAAATATAAAATACAACCTGATTATTGTGTACTCATGTCTATTAAATGTATTAAGCGTCCCAGGTATAGGGATCTTGGTGTTTATTGGAAGGTTGTGGATATGCCAGACACGTATGTCAATGATGTGCAGTATTATTGAAAGTGTTGCTATCGCGAAGCGTACAAATGTGAATGTGGTCGGATGGAGGGAGGATCAGCAGTGAGGCTACGTCATACACAGTGATAAAGCTCATTACAGTCAAGGAATACATGTCAAATGTGAATGTGAAAGTCTCACATATAACACACTAGTACATTGGTAAAACCTGTCAACAGAGCGTACAGCAGCAGAAATATACACATTGCTGTTTAATGTTTGTCACATGTGATCTCAGATGTGCACTCTGCTCCTGGCTCCTGATACTTCTTAGAGCCACTATTACCCAGGCCGAAAGGGAGCACAATAATGTGCACACACACAGCAGGGGCATCGTGTAACACATATTTGTTTTTTGATGTATCGTTTGAGATGCATGGCCATCACACGTGTTTCATCGCTATTGCGAATCCTCAGGGCTATATAAGGCTGTATCCCAACAGAAGGTCGCTCAGCTGGTGATAATTCCGACCCAGCCGGTCCTGTGACCGTGAAAGAAGAATTAACAGGGAAGAGGCCTCCACTCCCTGTGTGTGGTAACTGTTAATTAACCCGGTCTTGTGTCAGACATCTGAAGGTAGATGAAGAAATCTTCCGTATATGCCGAGTTGGGCACAAGTGATAATAGTATAATCTAAAAGGGCTTCATGCCAAATCGAAGAACCTGGAGTCGGGTACGACTTCAGTCGTTAAAACAAGACGCCCAGTTCTCAGTAAAAAGTGCAGCACTGCCGTGTACTCCTCGTGGGCCGTGTTCCTGTTGGGACCAACAGGAACACGGCCCACGAGGAGTTATATAGCCCTGAGGATTCGCAATAGCAATGAAACACGTGTCGGCTGGCTGTTTTACAAAATAAAGGACTCCATCGGACCACTCTCCCACTGGAGATTCCTACATTTCTCTGTCGCTTTGTTTAATGTTTATGACTATTGAGTGTTACATAACATGTGATCTACTTTCTTGAGTGCATTGGGTAACCCCATAATTCTTGTAAGTTGGTAGTTTTTGCCACCAATTGTTGAGCGGTTCCAAGGGCTCTCCACTCACCCAGTTGCACCACCCATATATGCCATTAAGTATCCAGTGCGTCTACTTTAGGTTGTGCACCCAGTTGTTTCTCTGACAAAAAGCCCTTCGGCCTCTGAAGATCTCTTAGCAATCCCACTGGTTGGGACTTACTGGAGGTAGCAGGAGGGGTAGTTGGCCCCCAAAGACAACCCTGTGGGCCAACTACCCCTCCTACTAACCCCAGTAAGTCCCACACAGCAGGATTGGTAAGGTCTCATAGCAGGCCATGCCCCCTTTGCCCACCACTCTGCAAACGAGCTCCCTGGCACTCTGGTGGATGGGGATTAAAGTCCCCTTCACTGCTGAGGGTCCCTAGGGGAAAACTATCTACCTGATACCTCCTGTATGCCTCAGATAATGGGATTACTGAGAGGTGGAAACAGGACATGCCCCCTTTCTCTACCACTCTGCAAATGCACCTCCTGGCGTGATCTTGGTTTAAGGATGAAGTCCCCTTGCCCCCTGAGGGTACCTGGGGGCCCACCAGCCTACCTGTTATCTCTAGTAAGCCCCACACAGCTGGATTGCTGATAGTGGTCTGAGGCCACGCCCCCTTTTAACACCACTCTGCAAACGCGCCTCCTGGCACTCAGTCACTGGACGATATCAACAGTGATGTCATTTGATGTCATTTGATGTCATTTGATGTCATTTGAGATGTCATGAGTGATGTTACTGACCATGTCATGAGTGATGTAATATGTGATGTCATCAAAGCTTGGGCACGAGTTATAGTTAGCTCAACTTACTATAATGGCCGAATTTCTCTGGTTTTGTATGAGTGAAATGTCCAACTAACTATAACATCCCTGAAACCTGTGCTTTTTTCAGTGAATTTCTAAGTTTTTTTAAATGGCTAATTACTAACTATAACGTCCCTAAAGCCTATGCTTTTTTCAGTAAAAAAAATGTATATATATATATATATTTGTTTGTGTGTGTTTAATAAATAATTGCATAGGTGGTAATATAGGTGGTATAACTGCACGAGAAGAGCATGTTTCCATCTGTCTACATTGGTGGTGGAAATGTAAATCCTTCGCTAACTCATTATATTTGTTGCACTCAGAAGGCAATGTAACAGTATATTGGACCTCGGGTACGAGTATACTGGACCTCAGGCAGCATTATGCAGGACCTTGGGTATGAGTATATTGGACCTCAGGTATGTACACTGGACCTCAGGCAGCATTATACTGGACCTCAGGTTGGAGTTCACTGGACCTCAGGTAGGAGTATACTGGACCTCAGGCAGCAATATGCAGGACCTCGGGTACAGGTAAACTGGACCTCGAGTATGTACACTGGACCTCAGGCAGCAATATACTGAACCTCAGGTTTGCGTACACTGGACCAAGGGTAGGAGTATACTGGACCTAGAGTAGAAGTATACCGGACCTGGGGTAGCAGTATACTGACCTCGGGTTAAAGTATACTTGAACTCAGGCAGGAGTATACTGAATCTCACTACGCCTCATGTAGAAGTATATTGGACCTCTGGTACTAGTAGTTTTATATTTAATAAAAGTATTCTGGACAAGAAATAACAATGCTGGACTTCTGGTCTCATGACACTGGAACTCGGACAACAGTATGCTGGACAGACCTGTATGCTGGACAGCGGGTATCAGTATGCTGGACATCAGGCAGCAGTATGCTGGACCTCAGGCAGTAGTATGCTGGACAGACCTATATGCTGGACCACAGGCAGCTGTATGCTGGACCATGGGTATCAGTATGCTGGACCTTGGGCAGCACTATGCTGGACCTTGGGCAGCACTATGCTGGACCTCAGGCAGCACTGTGCTGGACCTTGGGCAGCGCTATGCTGGACCTCGGGCAGCACTATGTTGGACCTCCGGCAGCACTATGCTACTATGCTGGACCTCGGGCAGCACAATGGTGGATCTCAGGCAGCACTATGCTGGACCTCGGTTAAAGACACAAAAATACTAAAATACTGGAGCTTGGTAGATTACTCCATATTCGCATTTAACTGTGTTGAGGACCTTGGGTTGTGGAATCCTGGCCTCGGGTGGCCGAATCCTGTGCTAATGTATCCTGGCAGGCATCACACACAATCAGCGTGCAGAACAGTCATTGTATGCCAAGCGCCTAGAGTGGCAGAGATGCGACCCCTTTGCAATGTTGGAAAGGCGGCTCTCTCTGTGGGTACGACATTCTAGGTGCACACCTGGGGCTCACTCTCACGTCTCTAGATCAGTGAGTGTATGGGGCATGGAAAGAATAGAGCCGGTGTATGTGGGAGTCATGGGAGCTGCACCGAAAATGCTCTGTCTTCGCCCATGTTTAAATTTTTTTGTGAATTAAAAACTATCACCATTGTGGGTGAGAGGTACGAAACAGAAATCAGTTTTTAATTGTAAATATGCAAATTGGGGAGTGAGTAATAAGAGAAGATACTCTAATATGTCATTGTACACATTATACAGATGTCAACATGTATAGTGGATGTATGCATGCGCAAGCATGGAGAGGAGAAAGAAAGAAAGAAAGAAAGAAAAAGAAAGAAAGAAAGATTAAGTCGGGGCTAAAAATAAATATATGAAAATAGAGACGCAATAGAAATGGGCATGCTATATTTTATAAATATCTTATGTCGATAAATATGTGTGTATTATACATATAAATGTAGTACTATAGGGGAAGTGAACACATATTTGCCTGAGCGAGGTTATCCACCCATTTTCTAATCTATCTATCTATCTATCTATCTATCTATCTATCTATCTATCTATCTATCTATCTATCTATCTATCTTCACGCCTGTGATAATCTATACAATCTTTGCCTAACTCTTCCCACATCCCTTTGACAGATGTCCCCACAGGCCCTGGTTACCAGGACATTTACATTTCAACCACACCATTTAGGTTGGACTTAGACCGCTGCAGTTTCTCAGGCCTTTAACAGTCACAAAACATATTTTCCCACTGACCCCTGTGGGCTTATCTTAGCTATGAAGTAGGCTGGAAGAGCTATCGCCCATGTAAGCACCCCTAGCAGGGATCTCTGCTACCTGGTGAAGGGGCCCAAAGCCCTTGAAGTGTGTGGCAGTCCCTTGCAGATGCTGCCTCAGAGAACTGCTGCAGTGAAGTGTCTGCCCCCTTGTGCACTTGGTCTAACCTCTGCTGGGAAGTGTCACTCCACTAAGAACCCTCTCTGACCCTCTCACCCCATCTACCTGCCACCAGTGAGTCACTACAGGCTGCAGCCCCCGGGCCATTCGGAGAGACACAACACCTCCATTATGGAGCCTGCACACACATTTGTATTAAGGTGGCACACATTTGCATACAACATGTTGTTGTGCATGGACAACCTGACTCTTCTGAGAGTGTATATTATCAGTTACCCCTCCCAGCCATTATCAGCCTGAGAGAGCGCAGATCTGGAAAATGTATAAGTGCACCATATTTACAAGCACGTAGTATTAGCTTAGATATAGATTGCACCAGAGTGTTATATTCATAGAGTGAAAAGAATAAAAGTGTTTAACTAGAATAGGGATACACATATCTGTGTGAAAACTAATGTAGAAGTTTGTAGAAATGTTAGGATGATGTGAAACTCCATGTTCCTCATGTTAAGTGACTATGTGAAGAAGAAACGAAACTCTGCAAACCATTGAAAATGTGTAGGCCCATGGCAATTCACATTAAATGTATAAGTGCTGCTACACTGACATGAGACGTGGACATAACATTTTTCTGCAAAGTATTGTTAATCATAGAATTGAAATATATGTTTTATATAGATGTGTTATTTTATAGAAATGTGTATTAGTTAGAATGCTGTTTAAACAAAGAAAATAAATGTGCAGAGTGCAGAGGCCTGTTTCATGTAATTTAGTAGGCCTGAATAGATAAAGTCGCTTCTTTGACCTGCATGTGCTTGTTAAGGAGAGGGCGCCCAGAGCACAAACGAAGACATAGTTTATGACTTACAGATATGGTAGAGGCTGGAATTTGGGGCCCACAGTAGAACGGTTTATTTGCAGGTGCGAGGAGCCCTAATCAGTTTGGTGATGAATGGGCTTTGTTCAGAGACGCCTGGCACAGGCCTGGAGGAGTCTTCAGGAATTTCCTGGGGGTACAGAACAGCGGAGAAGAAGCCTAGGAAGCAAGGTCAACTTTAACGAAGGGTCCAGAGGAGCACCAGTATGGAATTTGCCGCCAGAACCGATACCACGTGAGGGGCGTCTCTAGGGGCGTTCCTATTGGATATGTGATTTTGTATTAGGGACAGCACCCCGGGAAGGAGACAGTGCAGATGATCTGGGGAGCCTAAGAAAGCGGATGGGTAGGCAGATAGATTGAACTTAAGAGAGTGATTCACCAAGGAGACTAAGAGAAGTGCGTGATCTTCTTTGGAAGTCACCACGGCTGACACCTTTTTAGGTAAAGATCTTGTTAAGTCGGCATGCCACTTAGTCTAGTGTAGGGACAGACTAATCTGAATTTTTCCTTTCTGTAAATGACTCTTAAGTTGCAACTTATAGCGATACTTGCAACTCTCATGGTATTTGAGATATTTTTGATCATTTTCTTTTGCCGATTGAGAGCATTCCGAGAATTCCTTTTTATATTGATACCTGTATATCTTTTGAATCTTATTCTGAGATGTTTGTATCTTCAGATACTTTTGGCTTTATAATACATCTTTAAACTTATTTGTAGTCAGTGGTTCTTTAGAGTGGTTTAAGTTCTTAATTGATTAACCTAGTAGTGGATTGCCTTTTACTCAATGACAGGTACCAACGATCTAGTCGACCTGAATTGGGATCTGGAATAATAACTATAGACCAGAAATCCCGCGTTAACAGTTGGTAGCAGGTAGGATGGTTATCTTCTTGAGGAAGGTAATCTAGACTAGGTTAGTTTACCCCAAGGCCCCTAGACGTCGAGAGATGAGCAGCGGAAGAATCGAGTGCCGAAGAAGGTGCTGACGGTGCGAGAGAAGCAGCAGTGTCGGAAGAGAGTGAGTATAACAAGGGTCATGCGTGAACAGATTGCGGTGTTTTGTGTTGTATCTGTATTGTAATGTCTTGCGGAGTTGAATGCCTGTAGTGTGATTGAGAGAGGGTTGTGAGCGCGCGCAACCTGGTACTGGTAAACCTTGCAAACGGGTGAACTGGTGAAAATCTTAAGTTCGAGGTAGAGCTTAAGTGGTTCGGGTGTATCGAACATCCAGAGTAATTGTCGACCAGAGTAAAGGGGATCATGAGGTACCATTGACCCCGCAGGACCGAGATAGGGGGAATGCAAGAGTGAGTGTGTGAGTAACGGACGCTGGTCGAAAGTTACTGTGTGTAAGTAACCTATCAGAGAAGGCGATTGTCTGGACGTAAACGGAAAGACATTTCGTCGGTTAAGGTGACAATTACAGATAGACTGTGGGCGTACAGTCAAGAAAAGTGATCGCTTGGACGGAAGTAATCATTTTTCAGAGTATGAATGGGACGCATGCATGATCGCGGAGACGAGCTGAGAAAGGAGGGGAACTGCTGCAAAGCGGGACGAGTGACGTTAGCGGGAGCCGCGCTCTGATTGGGCGGTTGGTGTGACGTCGGCTAGAGCCGCGCTCTGATTGAGCGGTTGGTGTGACGTCGGCGAGAAGCCGCGCTCTGATAGGCCAGTTAGCGAGAACAGTGCTGAGATTGGTGGATCGTCACCAGGAAGTAAACGAACGCGGAGAAAAGTAGAATTATTGTAGATTTGAACATGAAGTGCTTTAAATGTTTGAGAGGGATTTTTAAAAGAAAAAGAAGTGACTCTTTTTACGGGGAAGAGGCACCGCCAGAGGGTACACCGGCTCACTATATGGCAACGAATGTTGGTTTGCACACTATATTGTGGATTAGGGATTGGAACAAGTTTACGGAAGGGAATGAGGAACTGCCGTTCCCAAAGTATGGGACGTTTAAGTTAGAGGCGTTACATCGGCTAAAAGCAACCTTGTCCTCATTGAAACCTCTGCCTAGACCGACCAAGTTTGAGGGCCTTAATGCATGGGTTAGGGCGGCACACGACAGGAATTTGAATAGGCGTCAAGGAAGGCTGACGCGATCGGTAAGGGCAGTGCGAGATTCCAAATGGGATGAGGACGCCAAAAGATGGAGGGTACAGGCTATTGAGGTAGATAAGTTGTACCCAGTGAGAGAGGTGGTAGGAGGACAGAACCTCATGGAAGAAGATGAGGAGAGCGACTCGGAGGACAACTTGATAAATAGATTGCTGATGGATAGACCGCCTCCGAGAGTTGGGGAGATAGAAAGTAGAGGACTCGCAAGGGAAGAGGGGGCTGCCATAGAGGGGTATGTACCGCTTCCTATATCGGAATGGACACCTATCAAAGGCGAGGAGACACCTCAACATAGTACAGCACAGAGTGTGGTTGGAAGGTTTGTGGTACAGAAGACACCAACCCCTGAGAAGGTTGATGTTGGAAATGGGATCCCCGGCTGGCCAGGGCTTTCGCCAAAGTCAGTCAGAGACCACCACACCCAAGTCAGGGCAAGGGAGTTACACGCCAAGATAACCCCAGCTCACCCTCTAGGTAACGTGGCGCGAGCAGCAAGGCTAAACTTGGAGGCGATGTAGGCTAAGTATTTGCGCACGCACCCCAGCAACAACAACCAAAGGCCCACCACAAAGGAAACTCCACACAAGGTTATATAAAAATAGCCTTTGTATTACACCAAAACACATTAGATAAAACACACACTTTACAATGTGCCAGGGGCACGGGCAGAATTTACAGGGGATATGTACAAGACAGGGCCACCTGGACCACTGTCAGGAATCAGAAGTAGCACTTTCAGAAAGTAAAATTACTTTAGCACAAAATAGCACACAATATAACAATAGAGCGCACAACCAGTAATTACTGGTAACCAGGATCTCACTAGCACCACCTGTACTAGGGAGAAAACAACCACCTATGTATCACAATACCTGTAGGGGTGTAAGAGGAAAACACATGATGCAATGCATAACATTCATTCAGAGGTGTAAAGGCACATGACGCATAAACAATACATTCAGAGGTGCATAGAAAGTACAATTGCGCAAAACTCAGAAGTCACCACCTGTGACTGTCCCTGTGTCCCAATGTCAGGGCCTAAACGTAGCAGTTGCCCACAAAGTGCTGGGCAACTGGTGTAGGGAAAGTTAGGGCAAAGTTGGAGCCTCTCTGGGCTCAAGAACCACCACTGTGGCACTGCGGAGCCTCACTGGGCTCCAGACAAGAAATGGCGCCCTGAGCCTCTCTCAGGCGCTTCTTTCCAGAACTACTGCCCCAGAGCCTCTCTGGGCTCAACGAACAAAAATGGCCCCCAGGAGCCTCTCTGGGCTCCTCAACAATAATGCGGGCGTCAGGGCCCCTCACGGGGGACCCTCGAACACTTGGGGCCGCTTGGAGTCCCCCCTCTGGGGACTCAGGACGAGAAATGCCCCCTAAGAGCCTCTCTGGCTCTAGACACAAGGGCGCGAGGTCGCGCTGCTGAGGGGGGGCAGGGGGGGGGGGGGGGCGGACACCGACAACGTGTCCCGGCGCCCCTCCCCTCGCTTCTTGGCAACACTCACCGGCTCGGGCTGCAGTGCGGCTCCTCTCGTCCCGGGGCTCTCCTCTTCACTCGGGGAGCCTCGGGGACCCGGCCGGCAGCTTCTCCCTCCCCGGCTCGTCGGAGGAGGCGGGACTTCCGGTCGGCCTTTCCTGGGCCGCGCTGGGATTGGCCGGGCCGCTTACCACTTCCGGGTCGCCGCGGGCAGCGCGGCGGCCCGCTTCTTAGGCCGGCTGGCGGCTTCCCAGGATCCGAGGAGTGGGCTCCCTCGTGAATCCACAACAACGGGCACAACAAAGCGGCAATGAGCGGGGTGGCACCCGCGCCGCCAAATCGCCACACGGGGCAATTAGATGCCGGGTGGGCACCGGCTGTGCACACCCAGCGCTAGCAGCGCTAGAAACGAAGGGTGGGCGCTCCCAAGCGCCTACAGGACAAAACACAGCGCCCACAGCGCTATGGCCAAAATCAAGCGCTTTCAAGCGCTAGGCAGGCGATTTCAGCGCTCCACAGCGCTAAAGGGCAGAGAGCAGCGCTCTCAGGCTGCAGGCAAGGAGTCCTCAGTGCTCCCCAGCACTGGAGGACAGGACAAGGCTCCAGCAGGGGCTGGAGGCAGGCAGGGGGGCAAGGCTGGGCCAGAGCCAGCACACTGGGTCTCCAGGCAGGGAGACACCCCAAGTGGCGGTCCTCCTGGCCCCAGCAGCAGCAACAGCCCCCTCTGGCAGGATCCAAAAGCAGAACAACATCTGTGGGGACACAGCCCCATTTTTATACAGTGCATTCCTTTGTTCAAGGGTGCAGAGTGGGGGGCGGAACCAGTCGCAGCTGGTTCTTGAGTACTCTGTTTACCTCAACCACCCTCTCTATTCACTGGCAGGGCTTGGGTCATTAGACACACCACAGGGGGGCGGAGCCAGCATTGTGTGGGGAAAACCCAGCCCATCCAGGACACAGGTACACTCCTCCCACACATCACTCATGCTAATCTCCCACTCACCACCGGGCAGACCCACCCAGACTTCCTGGAGCCTGGCATGCCAGCCAGCTCCAGCCAATCACACGCCAGCACCCTCACAGCACACGTACAGCCATGTCTAGAAATGATACTTCCCCACTAGACACATACAAGCCGCACATACCGTTGCGCAGCATTCATTCTCGCGAGTTCACACATACCAGACTCAAGCCTGTACACCCCACGCATCAGGAACTACCAGGGACACATACATTCCCCATGCATTCCTATGGGCGGGCAGGCCTAGCTCAGCACATGCACTCAGAGTGCGCACGCACTTTCCCCTGGGACACAGTGAAAGTGCGCAGAATCCTAAAAATCAACATTGCCAGGTCACCATTTCCCGCAAAAGTCTAGGGGTGAACCTGCCCTAAGGGCCAAAGTCCAACAGTTGAGTCTTATGGATTGCGAGACGCTCTACAAGTACCCGTTACCATAGGACCTATAGTATCGATTTACAACCCCGAGAGAGACAGAGAGGAAGAACAGATACGGTTAGACAGAGAGAGAGCTGAAATAGAAAGGAGAAATACCACGACAAATGCCTGGAGGCAATCGCCAAGACCAGTAACGTGGAACACCCCATTCGATTCAGCAGTGGGTCCCACATCAGGACAGGAGGGTCAGAGAGGACCGATGGACCTAAGGGGACCACGGCCGAAATCTTTTAAAGAATTAAGAGCTGACTTGAGAGAATGGGATGGGTCCGCAGAAGCACAGAGCAACAGGTCAAGAGCAGAGGCAGAATGGGGAAGTCGAGGCAACGGGACAGTATCTCACTGCGGGGCTAGCGAAAGCAGTCAGGAGCGTGAAGGACAAAGTCAGGAGAACAGAGGAGTTACACGTCCTATGGATGATAGGGAACAGCAGGAGCGGAACGATAGAGGAATCGAGTGTGAAGAGATGTCTCGTCTCTGGGAAAAGGGTGGAGACCAAATGGTACTAGCATACAGAGATAGGTTTAGGTGCGCTCATCACGCACTTGGAGAAGATGTACAACACTGGAATAGAGGGAACAGCGAAAGATCTCGCCATACATCGAGTAGTCAGAGATCACAGACAAATTGTGAGGAAAGGGGGAGTAATGGAATGTCTTGCCATGCACCCAGAGAAACCAGGCAGGATGGGGAATGTAGGACCATGAGGCCCAATGGAGTGTTTCATCATCCACCCAGAGAGGACGGAACTGCATGGGACCTGGAGGGGTGGGAGCATGGGAGGACTCCCCGTAACTCGCCTGAGCCCAGACGTAGGACTCGGAGCTGGGATGGGAGAGATGTAAATGGACCCCCTAGATCTAGCATACTGAAAGCTGCAGTGAAGGCCAAAAGACTTGATGTTACCAGCTTAAAATCAGATGTGGATGAGATCATAGATGGTACGTTGGCATTGGAAAGAATTGATTTGTACGAACAAGATGAGTTGCTGTTTATAGCAAAAGATATTACCCGAAAGGCGAGAGCAATTCATGAGAAACTGTCTGAACTGGCAGACAAGTATATGGTAGATTTGTCCAGAACAAAAACATTACAGAGTAACCATAGGTTGCAGTATTCAGACCAAGACTTAGATGAGAAGAGAACTACAGGATTAAAAACACACATAAGGGAGCTGATATCAGGAATAAGAGTGTGGAGAGATCTGGACAAATGGGAAGAGAGGTGGGCAAAAAGGGGCACTGTCAGACGGAGCACGAGTGTGATGTCTCCGGAAGGGAGGGTAATGCAGATGGAGGCATTTCCTCTGAGAGAAATATCGAATGGGAATTACGTACATGTGCCCTGGAGTAGAGGGGATTTAGCTGCATTTACCAACTCATTTCCGAAGTTGAGGGACAATCCTGTTGAGTGGTACAAGCAGGTAGAAAGGTTTGTGAAAATCTCAAAGGTATTGTGGATTGATTTGAATACCTTGTTTGACATTGTGGTCCCAGGAGATTTGTGGACAGCATGCAAGACTAGTGTCGAATGGCCAGCTGCAGAGCCAGAAAGGGATGCTGCTACAAATGGACCGTCTGAAATTGTGATGCAAAAGTATGAAAGGGTAATAACTTGGCTGAAAGATAAGGTGCCGCCACAAGACATAGATTGGGTAAAAATAGACCGAACAAGACAGGAACCCAAGGAGACAGTTCATGAGTTTTATGAGAGATTGCTGAAAACATTCAAACAATACAGTGGACTCGATGTAATGGACCCCAAGGATATAGGACAGTTTGTATCAAAGTTCGTTTTGGGGTTGAGACCTGATATCTGTTTAATGATTCAGCAACATTTAATTTGCTGGCAGAACAGACCATTAGATGAGATTTTGAGGTACGCAAGGTACTGCAGCGATGAAATAGATTCCAAAGCAAAGAAGCTGAAAGAGAAACTAATGGTGGTGCAGATGCAGTCAGCTGGAAAGGGCGGACAGCAGGGAACAGGGACAATGGGACGGAAATCGAGTAATCAGAATAAGGACAGTGAGGAAAACTCGAGACCTAGAATTGACATTGCTACGTTGAAGAAAACGACAAAGTGCCACCAGTGTCAGCAGGTGGGACATTGGAGACGCGAGTGTCCCTATAACCCTGAAAACGGAGAATTGGAGGTAGATGAGGAAGTTCAAGAGGTTCCAGTTCAAGGGGTGACAGGGCCAAGGAACAAGGTGGCCAAAGGGGGGACTTCGGCTCCGCGAGCTCAGTTTCCGCAGCCACCTAGGATTGCAACAGGGGGAAAGGTCTTTAGACAAATGCCTCTTTTCATAGATGAAGAAAAGTGTTATTACATTGACCCTTTGACGGGACAACGTGTAAGCAAGGAAGAGGACTGTACCCTCTGGGCAGTTCTAGAAGTGGATCAGAGAGGGCCATTTGTCGAGGCAGAGGTAGCAGGGTGTCCCACGACATTTTTGGTGGATACTGGAGCTACTCGATCAACTTTGAGATCTGCAGTGGTTCCCGAACTACCTATGTCGGGGGAAACAATTCAGGTGGTTGGAGTCGCAAACAAAAGAATGACTAGCCCTTTGACAGAACCAGTATCAGTGAGGATCGGAAACTACATGAATGAACATCAGTTTGTAGTATGTGATTCTAGTCCTGTGTGTCTGTTAGGAAGGGACTTGTTGTGCAAATTGAATTGCACCATATATTGCACACCTCAGGGAGTGGAGGTACAGACTACGGACGATGATGCGACTTTTAAGGTTGTTAATTCAAGAACATGTATAGAACTGTATCCTACTCTGACTGTGGAGGAACTTCCTTGGGACTTACGCGAGGCAGTATCATCAGAAGTATGGGATTTCACCGGAGAAGAGATAGGATTGATCAAAGGGGTAGAGCCAGTGAAGATCATGGTGAAACCAAATGTCGTTTATCCAAGAACGCCTCAATACAAGCTGTCCCAAGAGACGATTGCAGGAATAAAACCTGTGATTGATTCTATGATCCAACAGGGAATTCTGAAGGAAATCGTGGGTAGTCCATGCAACTCCCCGATTATGGGTTTGCAGAAACCTAGTGGGAAGTTCAGAATAGTTCAAGATCTTCGAAAAATCAATGAGATAGTTGTTTCATGTTGTCCAGTGGTACCGAATCCATCAGTGATACTGTTTCAGATACCATTCCAAGCTGAGTGGTTCACAGTGATAGATCTTTGTCAGGCCTTCTTTTCAATCCCATTAGATGAAGAAAGCCAGTACCTTTTTGCCTTTAAAATGGAAGATCGCGTCTTAACATGGTGTAGAATCCCACAAGGGTTCACAGATAGCACTTCAATCTTCAACCAGCTGTTGAAGAAGAATCTTGAAAGTCTAGTACTGCCACAAAACTCGGTTCGGGTCCAGTACATAGACGACCTACTTGTTGCGTCAGAAACAGAGGAAGCGTGTAAGACAGATTCCATCGCCCTACTGAATCATTTAGCTGAAAATGGGCATAAGGTATCTCCGAGAAAATTGCAGTACTGTCTGACAGAAGTACAGTACTTGGGTTACAGGTTGGAAAAAGGAAAGCGCAAGGTGTCACCAGACAGAATAGAAGCGATAATGAAAATGAGTGCACCTACAACACAGAGAGAAGTTAGGATGTTTCTAGGAATGGTTGGTTATTGCCGACAGTGGATAGCTAACTTTTCACTGAAAGCAAAACCCTTACAGAAACTGACGCACAAGGAGGTGAGTGATCCGGTACCATGGGACAATGAGTGCTTGATGGCGTTCCTACAGTTGAGAGATGACTTATGTCGTGCTCCGGCTCTAGGGATGCCTGACTACGACAAATCTTTTTCACTTTACTGCTGCGAGAGAGAGGGATGTGCTTTGTCAATTCTTGTCCAAGTCCATGGAAATGGCCGTAGACCAGTTGCATATTTTTCGGCTACATTAGATCCGGTAGCCGCAGCGTTGCCCGGATGTCTCAAATCCGTTGCTGCAACGGGTGTCAGCATTGAGCGTTGTGAAAGCATCGTTATGGGACACCAGTTAGTGGTGTATGTACCTCATTCTGTGGAATTGTTAATGACCCGGACCAAGACACAGCACTTAACCAATAGTAGGCTCACGCGCTATGAGCAAGTTATTCTTGCTGCTGAGAACGTGACCCTTAAGAGGTGCTCTGTCTTGAATCCTGCTACGTTGATGCCACTTCCCAATGATATAGAAGGCGAAGAATGTGAAGATCACGATTGCCTTGATGTGACTGAACTATGCACGAAGCCCAGACCAGATATTGTGGATGAGCCATTGACTGACCCCGATGAAATTTACTTTGTTGATGGCTCATGTTTAAGAGACGATACTGGTCGGTTGAGAGCAGCTTATGCTGTTTGCACCATTACTGGAGTTGTGGAAGCCGCTTGCCTGGAAGGAGTACACTCCGCACAGGTAGCAGAAATCATTGCATTAACCCGTGCCTGTATAGCAGGTAATAAAAATAGAATCACCATATATACTGATAGCCAATATGGTTTCGGTGTTGTTCATGATTTCGGGCAATTGTGGTCTCAGAGAGGTTACATGACCTCCTCTGGTTTGCCAATTCGAAATGGAGAATTTGTGCGGCTGTTGTTGGAAGCATTACAGGGTCCAGCCGCTATTGCAATAGTAAAGTGTGCAGCACATACAAAAAATACCGATTTTGTGTCACAGGGAAACAGGTATGCCGATGAGGTTGCCCGCTATTGTGCGGAGCATGGATATTCTTTCACGAAAATGGAAATAGATGGGGCTCAGGAGAAGACAGAATTGAATATGATGTTAGAAACAGTAGACACTTGGGAGGATTTAAAAGTAATGCAAGAGAATGCACCAAAATCAGAGAGACGGGCATGGGAAACAGCAGGTTGTGTGAGAAGCGAAATGGATTTTTGGGTTTCAGCAGATGGAAGGGCAGTATTACCTGAGGAGTTGGCGAGTCCAATGGCACGACAGATACATGGTCCAGTACACTTGGGAAGAGATGCCATGCTGAGGGTATTCAGGCAAACCTGGTATTGTCCTAAGTTTAGGATTGCAGCAGAAGCAGTGTGTAAACGATGCGTTACTTGTCAACAGTTGAACGTAGGGAAAAGAACACCAGTTACGCTGAGTCACATTGGGAGGTCTGGGCGGCCTTTCAATAGAATGCAATTGGATTTTATTGAGATGCCAAAAGTCAACCGCCTTAGGTATGTTCTGGTGATTGTTTGCCTATTTTCCAGATGGGTTGAAGCATACCCTATACGCAGGTGCGATACACTCACAGTAGCAAAGTTGTTGCTTAGAGAGTTGATACCGCACTTCGGGGTGCCTGCCTCTCTGGAATCGGACAGAGGAACTCATTTTAACAGCGAAATTGTGAAGATGCTTTGCTCTGCATTGAACATTGATCAGAAATTGCACTGTAGCTATCGACCAGAGGCCTCAGGTGTCGTGGAGCAGATAAATGGGACACTGAAATGTCGATTAGCTAAAGTATGCTCATCAACTTCCTTGAGTTGGCCCGATGCTCTTCCTTTAGTCCTTATGAGTATGCGCAGCACACCCGACAGGAGGACAGGTCTCTCTCCACACGAGGTGTGGATGGGGAGGGCAATGAGACTTCCTTCTGTCCCAACTGCAGCATTGTTGAACATTACAGATGACCTGATCCTGGATTATTGCAAAGGGTTGTCTGACGCCATTCATTCTGTGTCTCTTCAGGTACAGGCTGCAGAAGTTCCGTCCTCAAGAAACTTATGCCACGACCTGTGCCCAGGAGATTGGGTCCTGGTGAAGAAGCACGTCCGGAAGAATTGTTTAGACGTGCGCTGGAAGGGACCCTATCAGGTGATCTTGGTGACGAACACTGCTGTAAAGTGCGGAGGACTGCCTAATTGGACCCACGCATCCCATACTCGAAAAGTTCCAGCACCCCTGGAAGAAACAGCTCCTCTCACAGACGAAAATCCAATTGTGGAAGAAGAATCACAGGAGGGGATCAGTCAAGCTGTGGGGGTGTCTGAAGAAGTTGGGAGTGCAACAGATCTAGAAGAAGAAAGGCAGGACGGCAGTGAAACTGAAGTTGCCACTGAAGGAGAAAGTTGTTGTGACTACGAATCAGACACAGACCAGTACCAGAGTGATCAAGAACAGAGTGTGAGGACAAGAAGTAGGAGAACAAGACGTGGAGAAGTTAGTTGGCCCGAAAGAAAACAAAGGCCGAACTTGAAGCTGACTTCAGAAAGAACTCTTGCTCCTATATCCGAAGACTCAGATCCAGAAGAAAGTGCACAAGGACAGGAACAGGGAGGTCCGAGAAGATCAGGGAGAGTGCGAGTGCCTTGCAGAAGATATGCTACTCCTGAGTGGACCTACCTCGCTACAGATGTCCTCAGCGGGACGCAGAACTGGGAGGGTGAGGGAAGTGACCCTGACCAGAACTGACTGACCCAATCATCACAGTAGAAGTAAGGTTCTTGGTACCAGGATTGGAGGTCGAAAGACTACTGACACTCAACATCGTCTATCCTCCTCTCTTGAGCGGAATAAGAAAATTGATCTTAGAGACAGTTGAATTTCCGTGTTGCTGTTCAAGGTGTCCAATACTGGAGGGAATCCTTCTTCGTATGGAAATATTTGAGCGAGTGGTGGAAGTTCTTGGAACACGCATAGTCTCGGACTATTAAAGACTTTGTAAAGAACTTTGTAAATACCGATTGCAAGATAACCTAGCGCCGAGTGGAAGAAGAAAGACATTAGGGACTTCCATTTTAGTGGATGGAGAAGGGCTAGGGTTGTCTATTGCTACAGAAAAAGAGACTGTTCTTGCGGAGTGAATTGTCAGCTTCCAGGTGTGGTTCAAAGAAAGACTTTGTGGTTTAAAGAGAGACATTGTACAAAGGGAAGAAACACTGGAGTCCAGTAAGAGACTTTGGCTGAGAACGAAAACTAGAGCTATACTGTTTCGAGATCATGGAGGCTGGCAACCCGAACCGCAGGGCAAAATGCATAGTAGGCACACTTTTAGCGGTAGTGATTTTTCTTATAGTTTTAGTAGTTACTATATCATATGTAGTGGGACATGAAAATGAAGCAAAAGCAAGAGAAGAAGCTAAACGAGTATCGACACAGAGGCCTACTACTGCTGTACAAGGTAGAGTTAACACAGAGAAGGAAAAGGCTTTGTTAGATGCTGAGGTTAAGAGATTACACACTGATGAATCCCAGGGGAATTTTAAGTCAAATGCTTATGCCAAATTGCTATATGAGTACGTTAATGTCATGGAGGCGAAGAATTGCTACGTCTGCATGAGATTGCCAGCATCTGTAGACGAGGGTATTAGGTACCACCATCTTCCATTGACTTATGGAATCACATGTAGTTTGCTGTTAAGCATATTTTATGAACGGGATGGATTCGAGTATTACTTCTCGAATTTCGATTCTGTGTTACCAGAGGTGCCAAATTATAAACATCTCAATAAGTGGGATTATTACAAGAGTGAAGACAGGTTACAGAAATATTTCCTACCATGGAGAACATTAGACACTTCACATGCTCAGAGGAATAATTTGACTTGTTCCGTGTCAGAAATTGAGAAAAAGTTTATAGGGCAGGTGGATACTCGATACAGGAGACAAAAGATTCTAAAGACTTCAGGTCAATGGGAAACAGATTGGACTGAAGAAGAAAAAGCACACAAGAGCAAGGGTAGCAGTGGTCCAATAGCATTAGATCGAGAGAAGAAAGGGAAACTATGTATACATAGGGGTCACACCTATTACGAGAATGTGTTCGTGGGAGAAGTCAGCTGTGAACATGCTTTCCAGTTGGAGTATTACTCCAAAGACTTCTTGAAGGAGATGCAGGTGATCCCCAATGTATATTTTGTTTGTGGAAGAAATGCATATGTGAAACTACCAGATAATTGGTATGGATCATGTTATTTGGCAATTGTCTTCCCGAAAATATATCATGCTGGAGAATTAGAGTCCAAAAAGGGAGGGGCTCAGGCAAGAGGAAGGAGAGATGCAAGCTCTGAAGTAATTGGAGACATATTTGGAGCTGCATTTCCTCTTTTAGGGTTAATATTGAATGACATTAAAATTAGAAGGTTGGCAACAGTCGTAGATAGATTATCTGCCGGTACTGCTAGATCTTTGATGCTGGTAGAGGGAGAGATGCAATCGATAAGGGCAATGGTTCTTCAGAATCGACTTGCTCTAGATGTTCTGTTAGCCAAAGAGGGCGGAGTCTGTAAGGCTTTGAAGGTCCAGGAATGTTGCACTTACATTCCAGACAATTCAAAACCTCTAGAGAAGTACATACGAAACATTACTTCGATTCACCATGAGGTTGAGGATTTGGCGCAGGTAAATGTGTGGGAAAAAGTAGGACACGGAATGGGAAAGGTTGGAGGTTGGTTTGCCAACCTGGGAAAGGGTTTCGTTTGGTACATACTTAAACCTATCATCATAATAGTGATTTGTGTAATCACTTTGTGGGGATTGGTGCGGCTGTACAAATGGTATAGAGCAAACAGGTTGCAGAAATCCATGCGAGAACAGGGAAGGAGATTAGCTGCGATGCAGGAGAATCAGTACAGGAGTCTGATGGCTCTAGAAGAGATGAAACGAGGGAATGTTGCAACGACTTCAGTTTGACAATCTATGCCTAAGAGAGAGTGTTGTGATGATGATGACTACTGGAAGTCATCAAAGGGGGGATTGAGAGAGCGCAGATCTGGAAAATGTATAAGTGCACCATATTTACAAGCACATAGTATTAGTTTAGATATAGATTGCACCAGAGTGTTATATTCATAGAGTGAAAAGAATAAAAGTGTTTAACTAGAATAGGGATACACATATCTGTGTGAAAACTAATGTAGAAGTTTGTAGAAATGTTAGGATGATGTGAAACTCCATGTTCCTCATGTTAAGTGACTATGTGAAGAAGAAACAAAACTCTGCAAACCATTGAAAATGTGTAGGCCCATGGCAATTCACAGTAAATGTATAAGTGCTGCTACACTGACATGAGACGTGGACATAACATTTTTCTGCAAAGTATTGTTAATCATAGAATTGAAATATATGTTTTATATAGATGTGTTATTTTATAGAAATGTGTATTAGTTAGAATGCTGTTTAAACAAAGAAATTAAATGTGCAGAGTGCAGAGGCCTGTTTCATGTAATTTAGTAGGCCTGAATAGATAAAGTCGCTTCTTTGATCTGCATGTGCTCGTTAAGGAGAGGGCGCCCAGAGCACAAACGAAGACATAGTTTATGACTTACAGATATGGTAGAGGCTGGAATTTGGGGCCCACAGTAGAACGGTTTATTTGCAGGTGCGAGGAGCCCTAATCAGTTTGGTGATGAATGGGCTTTGTTCAGAGACGCCTGGCACAGGCCTGGAGGAGTCTTCAGGAATTTCCTGGGGGGTACAGAACAGCGGAGAAGAAGCCTAGGAAGCAAGGTCAACTTTAACGAAGGGTCCAGAGGAGCACCAGTATGGAATTTGCCGCCAGAACCGATACCACGTGAGGGGCGTCTCTAGGGGCGTTCCTATTGGATATGTGATTTTGTATTAGGGACAGCACCCCGGGAAGGAGACAGTGCAGATGATCTGGGGAGCCTAAGAAAGCGGATGGGTAGGCAGATAGATTGAACTTAAGAGAGCGATTCACCAAGGAGACTAAGAGAAGTGCGTGATCTTCTTTGGAAGTCACCACGGCTGACACCTTTTTAGGTAAAGATCTTGTTAAGTAGGGATGCCACTTAGTCTAGTGTAGGGACAGACTAATCTGAATTTTTCCTTTCTGTAAATGACTCTTAAGTTGCAACTTATAGCGATACTTGCAACTCTCATGGTATTTGAGATATTTTTGATCATTTCCTTTTGCCGATTGAGAGCATTCCGAGAATTCCTTTTTATATTGATACCTGTATATCTTTTGAATCTTATTCTGAGATGTTTGTATCTTCAGATACTTTTGGCTTTATAATAAATCTTTAAACTTATTTGTAGTCAGTGGTTCTTTAGAGTGGTTTAAGTTCTTAATTGATTAACCTAGTAGTGGATTGCCTTTTACTCAATGACAGGTACCAACGATCTAGTCGACCTGAATTGGGATCTGGAACTATTACTATAGACCAGAAATCCCGCGTTAACAAGCCTGAATCTGGGCGTTGCTATGAAGCCTACATAAAAACATAACTTATGTAAAATACATATGCATATTTTTGTGTTTATTTAAATATTTGTGATACAGACCCTGGGCTGGTGGGTCAGTGTCAGGATGCCATACCTGATCTGACAGGGGAGCCACTGTCAAGCACCTGGGGCTACAGCCTCCCACTCTCTAACGCCACAAAGGCTAGAGAGCCCTAAGAGGCATGAGGCCTGGCTCTCGTCACTGACAGCTGTCAGTGGCTACGGTGGCTTGGGAGGGGCCCGGAGTCATACCCCAGAGGTGGACTGGGCCACACCACTGTGTTGGCCATGTAGGTACTGTCTGCCTACTGGGACACACCTGTGACGAAACTAGGATTAGGTGCTGCACAGATGGGGTCCCCAGGTGAAGAGAAAGGTTCCCCATGGGTCAGCTTAGTGGGCCCTGAGAGTATGGAATGAGGGATCCATCTTGGTTCAGCAAGGCATACAACCAGAACGTGCCCTGGCTGTTGTGGGCCAGGTCTATGTTCTGTCTCCACAAGCAGGGAAGTCCATCAAGTGAATCATTAGTCTACCCTGGTTTTAGGCTGGGAGGGGCTTGTGTTAGACTTGGCTTTTTCAGCATGTTTACCCCCAGGCGTTGTGCTTTTTGCCTTCTTTTTTACCCTATTTTTGTTGGTTTTTGGACGCTAGGCACTTTACTACTGCTATTCAGTGCTAAAGTGCATATGGACCAGCACATTGAAATACATTAGTCTAACGCCTGATGCATGGCACTTGGCCAGGCCGATTATTTATTTAGTTTTATGTGGAACCCTCCATCTTTCCAGATTTTGGTGACAATTCTAGAGCCCACAGTGACTTCTGTGAGTCATTTCTGTTTTGAGTGCTGACAAACCTTCATTCTTTGATGTTGCAATTTTTTTCTGGCAGCCCTGTTTCATGCCAAAGCTTTTTTTGCAAGTATTTTAAGGAAGTTAAACTATTTACTTTCAAGAACGACTGCTTCTGTGGTAGGTGGAGAAACATTTATACACTAGTGGTATTATACTGGACAAAACTGGCAGTCATTTTTGGGCTGCATCCTATTGCACTTGTATGATTCACACACTGAAGTAACTCTTCCTCTGTATCCTTGCTGTATCCTTGCTGTATCCTTGCTGTTACATCTGTGAAGAGAGCATTATTCACAACATCCCCACACATTTCTGTGATGCGCACACTTTTGTTATAGCATTATGTTGGCACATTTTACATTTTCTATTGTTTGATGGCAAACAGTGTTTCAATGTTTGATAAATTATTTGTCTAAAATTACACTTAGATCAGTTTACTGCTCTGAGCTTCCTTTACGAGATGGAGCCAGTTTGCTCCTATTTTCTAGGGTCTGATGGCACTCCTTGGCTGTCTCATGCTTTCGCAAACTTTTTGGGAATCAACGGCCAGATTCATCAAGCTTAATTGCGCTCGCAAAGGGCCAGATTCTGAGAATCTGGCCCTTTGCGAGCGCAATTTTTGCATTTGGGATTCATCATCCCAAATGCAATGCAAAATTCGCTAATAAAGAATTCGCACATTTGCGAGGAATTGCATTCAAGGAATCTCTATTTGCGATTCCTTAAATGCAATTCATGAACCATTTTAAAATTGCGAAATGGCAATTTTGGGCCGCTATTTACCGCGAGGTCAAACCTCGTGGTAAATAGCGAAAACTTAGAAAAATGCATTTAAATGCATTTTTCTAAGTTGCATGTTACACACACACATGTCCTTTGGACATGTGTGTGTGCAACACCAATGTAGATTACATTTCAGGGGTGCTACAGGGTGTCCTTTGGACACCCCTGGCACCCTTAAAATCGCATCCTTATTTGCGATTAGCAAATTGCTAATCGCAAATAAGGAATAACTCCCCATTCATTCCTATGGGCCTGTAGGCCCATAGGAATGAATGGGGAGTTATTCCTTATTTGCGATTAGCAATTTGCTAATCGCAAATAAGGAATGTGTAGGAATCGCAATTTATTTAGCGATTCCTACTTGAATCCCGTTTTGCAAGTCCTTAATAGCAATTCCTTAATAATCGCTATTAAGGATTCGCAAAACGGGACTATGATGATGAATCTAGCTGTTAGTGTTTCTGTGAGCTGAGTGTAGGTATTAACATTCCTCATCCTATTGATTGACACAAACATGGAGTGCAACCACCTTTTTTGGATATCCCTGGTGAGTAATTATTTAATTGCTATGGATGGCAAATATTTTAGTGCTGAAAAACAGCATTATTGTTAAATCTGCTTGGTGAAGAAGCTCAAAACATATTTCAACATTTACCTTCTTGTCAACCTTCCCTTGGTTCATCTTCTGGGTGCTGCAACAATTATTTAAAGGCAATTGAAAATCTTAAATTACAATTTAAGGATGAACCGCATAGTGTTATGGAAAGGCACACATTTTATACACATTACAAACTAACTACTGAACCTATTATTTCACATATGTCAGCTGTACGCATTTGAGCTTCTCAGTGTGAATTTAATGATACGCTTGATCTATACTACTATTATAAAGAGAGAACTGGGAACCTTTGAGGCGGGTAAACTCGGGAACCACAGCGCCAATCAACACACCCAATAAATCATTGGAAACGTCAGGGTAAGCAGATGGACATAGGCTATATACCATAAAAAAATATACCTTAGAAGGGCAAAGTACGTTCTTTCACAAAGTAGTCCCTTTGAAGTCGCGCCATGTCTGAGGTGGGCGTGTGCGTTTTATGTGTGCTGACATCACAATCACGGGTCCGCCATTTTAGTAAAGTAGTAAAGTGGTCGGCGAGGAGCCAAGAGCGGACAGGAGCGTGGGCAGAAGTGGTGGACAGGAGCATGGCTAGAAGCGGGCAGGACAGGAGCGTGGGCAGAAGCGGCGGACAGGAGCGTGGGCAGAAGCGGCGGACAGGAGCGTGGGCAGAAGCGGCGGACAGGAGCTTGGCCAGAAGCGGGCAGGACAGGTGCGCTGAACCGACAGCCTCCAGAGTCCGACATGACAAGAGTGGACAGGATTGTGGGCAGAAGCGGCCAGGAGCAAGGAAACGGGAGCAAGGAAACCACACCCTGCGCACGTGATGCTGGTGAGTATGCTCTGCTGCTCCCGCTGCTGGCCGCTCTGCTGCGCGTCTCCTGCAGCGGTGTTGCCCCCCAGCCCCCTTCTGCCCCGGACAACGTCAGGCCGGGCTGCTAGTTTATAAATAAGGGATTACATTTTCGTGCATTGTTTCAACAAACAGAAATCTGGAACAACTGTTAAGACATCACAACCCTTCATTAAAAGAAACAGTGACATTGTAAAAAGTGCTGAAGTTGCTATTTGTTTAATCAAAGCAATGTCGGAGCAGAAAGATCTCAATGGAAAAGTTTGTTTAATCAAATGCAAAAAACTGCTAACAAAAAGGCTGAAAATCAGAATAAATATAAAGAAAAAGGAGAAGCCATGTGCAAATCAGTCTTCAAAGATGTCTGGTTCAGAGCAGTGTATCCATAAGTGTTACAGATGTGGTTCACGTTCTCATTTAGTTAATTCGAAACTGTCCAGCTTTAGGAAAATAATGCATTAAGTGCAAGAAGATAGGTAATTTTACCTTGGTGTGTAACGATGGTTTGAGGATGATCAACATCATTCAAGAAGAAGAGTAGTGCCATAATTCTCACCATCTGTGATTAAGAAGACCCTTCAGAACAGACATGACATGATTCAGGTAAAAATATTTCTGTCATTGAATTGTGTCCTGATTCTATCACATATATTGATTCAGAACCAAATATACCTACCCCATGTGAAACTTCTTTTGATAATGTGGTTGCCTTTGTATTAGCTGACTCTGAATCTCTTTATGTTGTTATTTCTGGCATTTCTATTGCACATAACTGGATTGATGTTCCTTTATATAAACCAGATATTAAGGCTTTTTTATATTGTGCTAGTAATATTGACTTCCTTGAATTTTTTTATTGCAGATATTCAAATTCCAAAAATTAATGTCATGGCAAATTGTATACTACTCATCAGAAACAGCATTTATTAGAATAGAGACATCAAGGCTATTTAAGGTGACTCTTAAGTTTGGCACTGATATTCCTATCTTGTATTTACTTGTGACTAAATCCATGGATGTTATTTTAGATCAATGTCATGATTTTTTCAATTGCAAATTTGGAAAGTAAATGGGGTTTTCCCACGGTAACTAAATCAGCGATAATGGGCTTGATAATATGCCCTTGTGAATTCCCATAGAAGCACCAATTCACGCCAGAACATGGACTTCTATGGGAATTCACAAGGGCATATTATCAAGCCCATTATCGCCGATTTAGCGGCAGTTTCCGGCCGCTATCACCTTCTGGATTTGGGTAAGTAGTAAGGCCAGACCCAATGTTCCACCAGCAGATTCTCTGGAACGTCCTGGATTCGGCTGGGAGCAGGGTGCTGAATTCATTGATATCTGCTGAGCTACGAAGAAGGGGGCGACTTGAAAACACTAGGACTTAAAGGTAAGTCTTAGGGGTCCCACTTGAGGGATCAGGTTGCAAGGGCCTCAGGAGCTCAGTTGTTTCATCGTTACCAAGGCCGGGGGGCTGGGTTCAAAGCAGATAGTTCTGCCAGATGGCGTGCGTCAAAATGTGCTCATAGTCAGGTTGCAGAGGTGATTCTGGGACAGCTGGGCCACTCACAAAGTGAGTTTGTCTCAATGTCCCTTACGGGTGGTTGCTTCCTGGACAGTTTTAGTCTAGATTGTACTCTTTGTCTCTCTGTATGCTACTGGGGGTTCGGTACCCCGGGTATTGGTACTGCACGGCTCCGGTAAGTCTTAGTGTCTTCACACTTTGTGGGGAGACAGAACTGACCCTTTAGAGCATCTTTTGTTTTGGATGCTGCATTGGAGTTGTTGTTGGGCAGCAATTCGAAAAACTGGACTTTGCGGGTTCGGTGCCAGCGGACTGATGGGAAATAGTACCTCTACTCCAAGGGAGTTCTGTGGTGATTTGTAGAAGTCTGGAGGAGCTCTGTGGTTCTTGGAGGCCGCACAGTTGCAGGACGTGGCAGCACTTCACAATTGTCGAGTCCTTAAGTCAGCAGGCAAGGTTTGGTGCCAAAATTCTGCAGCAGGGCTTCAGTTCTCGGATCAGCAACTCTTTGTCCATATCTTCTTTGTGTCCATCGAATCTAAGTTGCAAAGTCCAGGGATGGCAGCTAAATACTGCATTTAGGGGCTTTATAGGGGAGACAGGTAGTAGCCAATGGGCTGCCTACCTTAACAGCATCTACAACCTCTAAGTGACCACTTCCTGTGGGAAGGGGCACTGCCCCAGCCCTGATAGGCAATTACTGCTATCTCAAGATGGAAGAGTAGGAAAAGGTGTGCTCACATCACCTTCTCCACCTCAAGAATGGTGCAAGCTGAATGCGGGCACACATCCTCATCAATCTAATTTTCCCACGCGTCCTCCGGCCCAATGGGGAGCAAGAAAGGGGGTTTGGTATCCTCCACTATCTGGAGATGCCTGGGTTGCATTTAAAAAGGCAGTCTCGCCTTTGAAGCTTCCTGCCCTTGAAAGTCATCCTGGCATAGAGGAGGTGTGAAGCACCTCCACACAGAGCAGGCTTTGTTCCTGGCCACTGAGAGTTCTGGTTGTCACCCCATGAGGTCAGAAACAAGTCTGGTGATTGCAGGCTGGCTAAGACCAGTGAGACACCACACTATTGCTTGATAGGTTTTCAGGGGACCCTCTAAGGTGTCTTCCTCAGCATTTATTAATAAATCCAAAACTGGCATCAGTTAAGATTTATTAAGACAAAATGTTTGATACCAAACATCTCAACCCCTTGCATGCTTGTGATGGAACCGTTCCATAACAAGCCTCGGGTGAGCTGTGCTTGTGACGGAACGGTTCAGTCACTGCCCGCTCGCCGCGCCTGGCGGCGCGAATTCCACGCTTGCGCTGAGCACTCTATTGGGCGGGCGGGCCGGCCGTGACGGAACCGTTCCGTCACAAGCACTGCTCACCCGAGGCTCGTGACGGAGCGGTCCGTCACGAGCACTGGAGCGCCGCACGACCCCCCCTCCCCCTTAGCACTGCGGCAGAATAGCCGCCGCAGTGAAGGGGTTAAGGTACTGGGAAACCATCATGGACCTAGGAAACTTGTAATGACCAGTATCCAGTCTATGCATTTTCTATGGCTTCCCTGGGCATTTACAATATTCAAGAATGGAGTTGTTATTGTAGGGTCATGTCTGCTCATGCAGATTTGTCCACACATGGGATATGGTGCACCCTGCCTTAGGGCTATAAGGCCTGCAGTAGGAGTGACTTACCTATACCTCATGCAGTGTATGGGGGCATGGCACACAGGGATGTGTGCCATATCAACGCTTCCGATTTCTCTGCACCAAAACACGCAGCCTGCAATGGCATTGTGCAGGGTCTTGGTGAGAGGTCTCTAGGGTGGCACAATTGGTGCTGCAGCCTTAGTGGACCCGCTTTAGTCCCAATGCCCTAGCTACCAGGGATACAATTTACTAGGCACTTACAGGGGTTGCAGAAGTAGTACCAATTGTTGTACAGTTTTGGGGAAAGAACACTGGCTGTGGGAATCTGGTTGGCAGGGACCCAGTACACTTTGCATCAAAAACCAGGTAAAAAGTTTGTCGGGGGTACTGCAACAAGAACCCAGTTTCCCACATAAGTGAACGTCAGCAACTACACCACCAGTAAACACTCAAGTATTTCATTCTCGATAAGGCCAATCTTCCAGGTCTCACTTTAGAAACCGTAGCATATCACTCAGTATTTCTCAAACAGTGCAATCTTTGGTAACCTTGGCACCACCCTTACCGTCACCGCCAGTTCGAGCTCTAGACACTCATTTACTCACACTGCCATTACCAATAGTAAAACCATGGTTATGCAGTCCCAAATTTTCCTGCACCACAGGACAAGTCTTACCATTGATGCTCAGCACTACTACCAGTAGAAGACACTGTAACCCAATCAGTATTGATGCTAATACCACTAATTTAAGTATTATAACTCACTCATTGTAGCAACAGTGCGACAGTCACTTATGACTCATTAGTGCTCAGTTCCAGAAGTATAAGCCTTAGTGACTCAGTCACCATTAGTCCCAATTAAAACCTTCCAACCTATTCATTAGAAGTGGCATTAGGTCATATTACTCACTTTCAGTGCCACTTTTTGTCACTCATTCACCATTGGTGCTCCAGGAGCAGAGTTCCAGTCGTAGTACCTCATCAACTATCAATGCAAAGGCCTCAAGTACAGCAATACCACTAGTTCAAGGATTAGAAACTCAGGGCCCGATGTAGGTAATAGTGAAATACCGAATTCTAAATATCGTATTTTACCAATTCGGTATTTAGAAGTCAGTATTTCAGATGTAGGTAAGAATTTGGTGAAAAAAACGAATCCTTAATATTCGCTATTACCAAATCGGTAAATGAGATTCGGTAATAAAGAATAAATAACCATTCATGGCTATGGGCTTGGAGGCCCATTAGAATGAATGTGAAGACATTCGGTATTACCGATTCGGTATTACCGAATTGGTAATACCGGGAGGTATTTCAAGGGTGCCAGGGTGTCCAAAGGACACCCTGTTGCACCCCTGGAATGTGCATGTGTGCACATGTGGCACACATGCATGCCATAAGGGCATGGATGAGTTCCACATGGCACTTAAAAAAAAAGCAAGACAGTGCTTTTTTGAAGGAATTCGGTAATTACCACCAACTTGAAGTTGGTGGTGATTACTGATTCTTTAAGGCCCAAAAGAACTCTTTAATGTGCTTTCTACATTGCATTTAAGGAATCGGTATTACCGATTCCTTAAATGCAAGGCCAATAAGGAAACGGTATTTACCGATTCCTTATTACACAATTCTTCCCTACATCACGAATGCCTTAATACCGGTCGGTAATGGTGGAATTTACCGAATTTCACTGTTACGACCAGTATTTGGGCCACCTACAACGGGCCCTCAGTCTCCATTAGTGTCTTTCACCTTCAAACATTGCAAGACTTGATAGCTCAATCCCCATCTGGGTTGGCACCACTGGTAGAAACCTTTGTAACTCAGTCCCCACGCGTGCTTAAGAGTAAGATGGTACAAGCCCAGAAAACTCAGTCACCATCCGATCCAATACTAGCATTAAAACCCTTAGTAACACAGTAAGTATCAGTGGCAGTACCAGTACGGTAAGTCTTAGAAATGCAGTTGCAGTCAGTGGCAGTACCAACTGAAAAGTTAGTAACTTGGGAACTTATTAAGAGTCTGGCAGATGAGATACTCTATCAAAAACGTGGAGAATGTCCCTCCTGTTGTACTGTACGTGCATTATAGTCAATTGCACTTGTAATATGGCAGATGGGTTATGAGTCCCATTTCAACAGAGTATCCTGTCCACCAAGTTCAAAATAAGGCCCTTCTTCAACCTTTGAACCTATTATCATCCTTGCAGATTTTAGCAACACTGGCACCACCAGTGCCAGCACCACCAACTCAAACATTAATTATCGATTAGTGATTTAGTCATCCAGAACCAGTTAGTGGGTACATATTCTGCCACCTCTAGGGACAATATCAAAAGTTACTTCGAGGGTAGCTTTTCTTGAAGGTGCAGCCCTTATTTGCTTCAGTACCAAAATCATGCTCTTTAGTTAGTATATAAAAGCTGTGGCTCTTTAGCCAATATATTTACGCACTTAAGCAGTTAATGTTTGGTCTGGAATAGTGGTATATACAAAATATACTTACATGAGCTTTCAGCCAGCCCTCTTCTTTTATTGGTCTATCATGGTGCCATACACATGATTCTTCTACCCACTACCACATACAGCATTGGGCAGTGGCCGGGTTACCCTACTTCAGAAATGAGGTAACTTCACTGTGAGTGACTGCATTCTGCCCTTTTACAAGGAGCACATCTGCCGGCAAAGTCATTCAATTAAGTTCTAGGCACTAGTATGACAATATATATTTTTTTTAAACAAAAATATTTTTGCTTGAAGCAAATTGATTTTTTTTAAGATTGAGGAGGGCCTGGCAGCTACCCCAACATTGCAATAATCATGACAAAAACAGCATTGACCAAGCCAAAAGGCTGGTGGCCAATTCCTGCCACTTGGCTTTGCCATTGCTCATTCTGAAAGGTTCTTGAGGTGACCACCTCAACGCTTTGAAGAGTCAGACTCCTTGTTACACCTGCTCATTCAATGCATTGTGGTACTGGTTTTGAAACAAGAATCCCATCGCTATGCCACTCAAACTTAATCCCTCTATAAACCGAAAGACCTTTCACAAGTCTTAATACAGGAGTCGATGGATTTAAAGTACTGTACATTATAATAATCGGGAATTCTTGTACTTATTATACATTGGTACCTTACAAACCAACGAAAATATAAATTAAAAAAACTACATTTGGTGATTCGGGATCCACACTGAGGATGAGACTTATATTTCCTCTTTAGACATATAGAGTGAAATATTGCCATTAGGCCTCCATCCCTATTTGCAGCATTGCAGACATCATCCCTTACACAGCTCACATCTCAAAGTGTACCAGAGCTCGGCAGATTTTAGGTTTAGCCCTGTGGCAGTACAGTGAGATCACGATGCACCTAAGATGTGTCTGGCTGTCTTCCAGCCCTCAACCAGGGCCGGACTGAGAACCCAAAGCTGCCCTGGTTTTTTTGACTGACCAGCCCCCCCCAGCTGCTTTTGTTACTGGGCGACGATATAGAAGCACCGCTGTAAAACTCCCCCCCCCCGTAATAAAAACTGCACCCACCACTGCAAAATTGGCCTCCACTCTTCCAGCCTCCTGGGGAAATACCCAGTGCCCGCTACACCTAGTCCCGCCTACAACTAAACACTAGGCCTGGGCTGTGAACTCCGCTCTGTTTGCAGAGATTGCGGAGTTTTCTTCATTCAGCACAGCTCGCGGAGTGCAGAAAACTCTGTTCCGCGTAGTACAGCTGAGCTTTTCCCTGCTCACGATTGGTAAGTTGGCGAACGTGAGTTGCTGTTTGGGTAGAATTACTACCTGAGCTGCAGGAAGATCAGCACGAATGGCTCTTCACTCTGCACTCCGCCACTTTCGGAACTCCGCTGAGTTTTTTTGTCACTTTGCAGAGTTCCGCATAGCGAAACTCCACAAACTATGCCCAGGCCTGCTTAACACTCGTGTCCGGGGGCATAGCTTCCATTGGTGCGGGGGGTGCCTACATGGAGTCCAGTCTGCCCTGCACCAACTGATGCTATTTCAGCGACTGCCTGTTCTGATTTTGTAGAGACTGGTCTGTGTTTACTTTTCAGGGTAGGGTTACAGAGGGTGTAGAGGATAAGGGAACAGTAAAGAAGAGAGAGGAAAAGGATGAAACAAAGGGAGAGGGCGAAAAAATGAGGAGGAGGGCAGGAAAATGGGACAAAGCAGGAGAAGGATACTAGGAGAAAGAGAACAGAGATAAGGAAAAGCAGAGAGGCAAGGGGAAATAAGGAGAGAAGAGTGGAAGTAGAAGGGGATGACTGAGTGACAGAAGAAGGGGAAGAGAGAGACGGAGGAAGGGGATAGAGAGGACAGCATCAAATGAATGAAGGAGATGAGAGGAGAGCAGGGAGGAGATTGGGAAGCGAGAAGAAAAGACAAGTAGAATGAGAAACCTAGAGACCCATATTTTACATTAGTGCAGCAAGTGCAGTGACACCAGGGCTTTGGGATATAGTGGGCGTGCTACACCATATTTCTATCAGTTTTTTTAAAACAAGCTGGAGCGTCTAGTTATATTGCTTGCATCACGGACCCTACCCATAGGCTACTTGACTACTCGTGTCCTACTAGTCCAGCAGCATTCTTCCATGCACTACAAGTCTTACTGGCAGCCTTTTGGGCTGTTCCAGGACTGACAGCTCAAACCGGACTGTCAATGCTCCACAGTCTGGCCACGCCCTATTCTACAATGCTTCTGTGGCACCTCATTTAGAACCTGCAGCGTGTTAGACCAGTGACACTCCCACAGACCTGCTCATGCAGGTTACTGTCCAGAAGCTAGGCACTGTAAGTTGTCATCACTGGCTCTTCTCTCTGATGAGTCACTGACCTTCACACCCGGCTTGTGGAGGCCACTGTTATCCTGGGCTTTGGCACTACTCATGAAGCTTGGAAAATATCTGCATCCTACGATGCACCCTCCACAATTGTTCTAATACTGGGGTATTAACACAGAGGAAATTTAATGAACCCAAAGCATGTCCTGCATCCTCCTATCTCCTACTCAGGCACCTCAATCATCACCAAGCACCACACCATGAAATTCCAACCCTGGCACCAGACACCTCGCTTACAAAGCAGCACATAAGCCTCAAATGAGTATTTAAAGCATACCTTGATGGAGAAGACAAGAGCTGCAATTCCAAGTAGCAGGCAGCAGATCAGCAGGTTCACTATCGATTGCAGCAGGTAGTCGGGTTTATAACTCTGCCTGTGTGTGCTGGTCATGGTTGTCATAGCTGGCTGGGTGGTCACCACCACGCCTCTCCCTTGATAATACACTCCTTGGGATAGATTGCTGCCAGCATACTCAGGGTAGGGATGAGGGTTTATTGATGTGCTTATAGAATATGGTGGTGTGTTATCAGCAGGCTGAGGGTCGGTAAGAGGGGGTTCATTGATTGGGTGTTGGTCACCATGTTCCCGCTTCTGCTTGTGGAAAGTGGTGGTTTGTTACCAGCAGGCTGAGGGTAGGTGAGAGGGGGGTTCATGGATTGGGTGGTTGTCGCTGCAGTCTCGCCGCTGCATGTGGAATAGGATTGTTTGTCACCCTCATGCTGAAGGTAAGTAGCCGGTAGGTCCACTGGGTTCGTAGTCATTACCACATTATCGCTGTTACAGTACACTGCAGGTCGTGGAATCGTGCCAGCCTGCTGAGAATTGGTAGGAAGTGAGAAGCTGGTGCTTGCATCCTCTGGATAGTCTGGTGATGGAACAGCGTTGTACCTTGGTGCACTCTCAGAGCTGGGAAGAGAGGTATTGGTTGCTTCTCCTGGGTTCTTTGCATTGGGTGAGTCTTCAGGCATCCATGTGGTCGTATAGACGGAAGGAGAGCTCATCTCTGGTTACCCTTGCTTCTTTATGGTGTATAGGTCTTCTGGCATGGGCACGAGTTCTCCAACAACAAGAGGGTCAGTGTTTAGCACCCCCGAGTTCTTTGCAGTAGATGGTTCTTCAACGTAGTTTCTCCTGTGTGGGATGAAGGCTGCCAGAATGTTTTAATAGTGCTACGGATTATGAGTGTTATTTATAAAACCAGTTCTGACATTCTTTCTGTTTCTGGTAAGGCCATTGCCCCGAGGAGGCTCTATTCCAGCAGGCCCCGCCCCTCTGTTGAATAGTTGCTGGTATTCATACCTGAAGTTACAGCTTCCTGTTTTTTGTAATGATTCACTTCTGAGTAACTTATTTGTTGGAGGGTGTTCCTTTGTCTTTTCCATTTATGGTCTGGTATGTCCGTTCCATGGCCTCAAGGCTCTGTGGGTTTGCAGTTCCCTCTGGTTAACAGATTATTACCCCAGGTCTGCTTCTGCTGTTTCTACCGTGGCTTTGATGTGCGTGTGTTTCATGTATGTGGGATACTAAGAAAAGGTTGCAGCAAAACCACCATATAGTAAGTTATAAGCTTAGATAAAAATCTATATCAATATATAAATGAACGTATATAGTTTAATACAAATGTATGTCAATATACCAATTATATTTATATAGCTTATATACAACGGGGCAGATTTACAAGGAACTGACACATCTGCATAGATTCCTTGTGTCAGTGCCTAATGTCCTTGCGCCTCTATCGATGCGCTGTTTTTACAATACAGTGGCCCATGGTGCATGGATTAACGGATGCATAAGAAATTCTGACGCATCTGTTGTTACTAAAGTGACACATTGCTGGAGTTGTTCATGAAAGTAACGCAACTCTAGCAATACGCCACAACAGATGGGTGAGTCCCATTCAAAAAGCCCTACGTCATTCCTTATGCCTGATCTGAGCAGGCGTAGGGAATTTGACACAGTGAAGGCGTAGAGTGACGCATGGAAATCTTTTAGATTTCACTGCATCAGTTCTACATGGCTTTTTGTGTGGGAATGCCCACCCTGCATACATTATACCTGACGCAGGTATAATGTGACGCAGGGCTTTACAACGCGCGCATCTCTCTAGATGCGTCACGTTCTAAATTGGGGAAATGTTTTACGCCGCCACTGCATCACAAAAGTGACACAACGGCGGCGCAAAAGTGTCGCAAGGGGCTTGTAAATCTGCCCCAAAATCTTTTAACTCCCAGCGCAAATATTGTCATCTACATCTGGACATCAGTTTACATGATATAACTTTCTTATGGGCATATTCTATTTAAAATATGTATAACTATAATCTAAAATAAAAATGTGTTGCTTCAAACAAAGAAATAGGAAAAAACAATTGAATTATATGGCACGGAGGCATTTAGTGGAAAAATCTGTGAAAAACATTTTGGTGCGGAACCTCAGTGCAATAGGTCTCGCATTTACGAGATTTAAGCTATTGGCAATGCAATAGCTTAAACTCTCGCAAATGCATGACCTATTGAATTGTAAATATTTATTTGTTTACTAGGGCCCATTGGCCATTTCAAATACATGGAGGCCGTGCTCCTTTCTTTAGACAAGCCACGTCTAAAGAAAGGTGTAGCCGACATTAAATTGAAGCCGTGGTATGGGGCGCTTTGACAAAAGATTCACCCATGCCACGCTTTCACTTTAATAGCAGCTGTGCTCCATTCTTTAGAGGCAGCTTATGTAAAGAAAAGGGCGCGAACACTGGCGCAAAGTTTCCTAATAAACATATTACCAAGGATGGGCAGCTTACTCTGAAAAATTTTGCTTTTGGATCCTGAAAAATTGGTACAGCAGTCAGGCTTGTCATTTTATCATATACTTTTTTTTCCAATGAACAATGCGGTGTGACTGCTTCGCTTTTCAAATTTTATGACCAAACCAATACTTTATATAGTTGGTATAAACTCATTTTTCGTGTATAAACCTTTTCAAATGCATTTTGTGTATTTTGGGTGGGATTGTAAACACATTCTTTAGATATGTTTTAGTGCTTATAATTTAGTAATGTTAAACATAATAAAGTGGAGTGGGTGTTGTATATGAATTTAGCACCCTAGTGTAATTTTCCCGATTTATGCATATATAGGTATAAATCACCCTATCCTTGTATAGGCATAGAAATCATAACCATATTTAGACTTAGCCTATGCAGCCCAAATACGGCATGGCTACTTCCAATAGTTCTGAAAATCCACAACGATTTCTTGGAAAAACCCGCCTTCAGCAGTCAGGGACTTCCCCTTGCTTGAATATTAATTTATCCAAGAAATCATGGAGTTTTCAAAGAACTGAGTCTTTGATGACGTTATTATGTCCAACCTTACGTCAAACTCAGCACCTTCAAGGTATAAATATATCCACAATTGCTCAGGCAAACACACGGTGGTTTGGAGCAGTTCGACTATCTACCTACACGACACAGCTCGCCGAAGCAAGTGCCGAAGGAAGCCGACCCTCCCGCTGACGCACTGAGAGAGACGCTGTCTTTTCACCTGCCGAGAAATCCAGCTCCAGTGTTTTCAGGCTACCCTTGCAGGTTGCTGGGAAATTGAGTTCTGAGAGAGAGAGATACAAGACCTCCTTCATTCTAAAACCAAGGTACGGAGCTGATTAGACCCTTAGAGAATTCTTGGAGAGATTTTTGGCAAGGAATACAAAACTTAAGCTACACCTCACTTACTTCTTCCCTCGTACTAGACTTAGGTTAGGTACACCAGGGTAGGCATATTTTAGAAGCACCAGTTGAGTACTTTTAATCATTATTTATTAATGTATGTATTCTATGTTATATTTTATGGCTTAAAAACCATATCATGCTTTTACAGTATTATTTTATAATACTCTTCGTACTGTACGCATTGTACTTTGCGACCAGTATTACGATTGTAGCAGTTCATTTCTCCTGCATGAGACAGAAGACTGTTCAATAAATACTTTTTATTGAAAACGCCTGTCTCTCTATTTCTCTGCACCTCTGGTGAAACGAAGCATGCCCGATTGACTGAGTGAAATAACTGTCTATTGTTTCCACGACTCTACAGATATATTTCTTATTCTTGGGAAACAAAGTTGTCATGTTTATGCGGTTGTCAGAAAGTAATCCCTTCTTGTGTATTCAAGAAAGTTTCTAGTGACCTCTGAGCTAGCTGGCACTCACTATTAAGTTTAGTATATTCAATAGAGACCTAGTAGACCTCAGTCCTACGTCACATCTATAGTATATACTATTCCAATGCGCAGAGCCTATTGGGAATATAGGAACTACACTACAGAGTGCTCGATAGAGGAGTTGTACAGAACCAAAAAACAGCTAGCTTGCCACAACTGTGTCAGAAAGCAAAATCCCTCGTCTCACACTAGTTCATCAGTGAGGTCTGGCCGATAGCACAGTGACATTCACAAGCAACTTGTAGCTGTGACAATAATCACTGGTTGTGAGCCAACTCCTTTATCAGCTTTGTCAACGTCTTGCCAAAACTGGGACATGGGACTACTCAAAAATGCAAAAATACTATTTAATATTCTGTTGACCTAGAATATCTACATCACCAGAGCAGTAATTAACTGCGTGCTGAGAACCATAGAATAAATTGCTTACTGCACCGTCAGTCAGATAGGAGTCAAAAAGGAGGCTTATTAATGTGTGGTTTTCAGAAATTCAGCAAATGCTTAACGGACGTTACTAACAAATGGCATTACTCGATTTAATAAAGGTACTGTGTTACTGGGTCGATTTGCTAAAACTTCACTGAAAAAGTAACAATTTTGTGACCGGTAGAGCACCATAAGTGTAGTGCAGTTAGGCTGTATACAATGTTTCCTTTTGCTGCACTCACAGCAGAAGGGGCACAGGGTTATCTCCCATCCTTTAGCCCCAGGGCCAGCACCGCCCCTTTAAACCCAGAGGCCGCAACCTCAGAGGCTAGAGTTTCTCAAGCCCATTTTAGAGTGATGTCATAGCTAGGAAACCCAAGCCGAGCCTCAGGATCCCTTTTCACCAAGTGAAGGACTGCAGGAAATGAAGTAGCAGACACACATCACCCGGAGGCCTGGGAGGAGAAGGGTGCATTTCAACAAATAGCAACTCTTGGGTGAATCAAACGTATGATTCTCCTCTTTTCGCTGGAGACTTGGCAGGGTGCACTGAAGGCAGCGCCTCCAGACTTAGGGGTGGGCGGAATTTGCGTAATCGTGTTACGCAAATCTCCGCGAAACGGTAAAAAATCTGCGCGAACACGCAGAAATTCCGCGAACGCTCGGAAGTGCTTGTCCGGGATGCTTTTTTAATGTTCGCAATTGCTGTTTGCGTGCTCGGGGGGAAATATTTCGCGAACACTCATTTTGTGAACGCGAACAAGCAAAAACTTCGCGAAGTCACGGAACGCAGAATTTTGGGCAATTTAGTGTTCTCCGCGGAACGCGAAATTACCCAAATTCCGCAAATTCCATGAGCAAAATGGAACTTAATGCCCAGGCCTACTCCAGACACATCATGAGCTAAGAACAGGGTTGGATTGGGATAAAAAAATCTGCCCGGGCATGCTAAAAAAAAAAGTGGCCCACATTTCCATATTGTCTTTCCGCAAAACACTGCTGAGTTTTATAAACACCTAAAAACAAGTGAGGCCAATTCTGCTCAGGCCCCCTGCCCCCCACTCAGTATGCGCACATTAATTGGCCGGCCCCATGAGAGAAAGGGAACAACACCTCTGCCCATTGACAAAAGTGAGGTAAAGGACGCTCATCTGCCTCCAGAAAGGCCACTCAGGGTCCCACTGGGCCGCTGGTGAGATCTGAACACTCCATACACAGCCCAAATCGCCCCCCACACTGCCAAAAAAGCAGCCCTCAGCTGGAACTTTGATACCTGCCCCTCGGCCCTTGCCAGAGTGCCCACCTTACCAATCCGACCTTGGCCAAGAATCCCTCTTCATCTATCTCTTGCTCTTAACCTGGATGCACTTCTCTCTGGAGGACTGTCCGCTGCTTGCATGCATGGTGGCCACGAGAAGAATTCCAACTGTGCAAATGGCTACATGGAAATAAAATTGTTGAACACCGAAACCAAGAAGTGAAAGCCACATTTCCACTATTTTTGCACATTTACTGACCTTTGCCTTGCGCTTAACTGCTTCCTATTCCTAGGGTTGCCATCAGTGGAGTAGTGTGGCTCACTGGTTAGAGGCGGCAGACCCGGGAGCAGAAGTCGGCCCGGGACCAGGGTTCAATTCCCGACGCGGCAGGGTCATGGACTTGGGTCAGCGAACTCGATAATTCTCGCTTCGGTGCTTACTCTAATTAGGGGTCCCACTCGGCAACTCTGGGCATTAGCTTGCCTAATCTCCACAACGGCCCCATCAACACCGGGGATGCCTGGCTCCACCTTGGGGACTCCCAGCAGGGACCATCCCACAGGGAAAGCCAGGACGAGTTCCCCAGTGTTATACAGCGCCAGGAAACCTACGGGTAGCAGTGCGCTTTACAAGCTCAAATACAAAAAAAAAAATCTTTGTGGGGAATAAAAATAATGGTTCTAAACATTCTATTACATGAACAAAAGATGCAGGGCCGGGCGGAAGCTCAAGTGCACAGGTTATGGAGTGCTTCTTTAATAACAGGGCCTCAGTATAACCGCCTTAAATTCTTCGTAGATTGCTGGGGCCAGTTGTCATATGACCTTCCCTACTAGTAAAATGATCGCATTTATAAAGTCTAAAACAGGTCAGCTTTGGCCTCTAGCTCTGGTGATCGCTGTGGTCTATTCAAGGAAGTGGAGTGTACAGATGTATGTCACCATATGAAACGTTAGTATTTATACTAGATCACTGCAAACATATTAGGCACATCCACTTACACCCCATACAGTAGTAGTACAATAAACTACGAGGCCTGCCGGCAATGCCAGAGGGCAGAGACAACAGGTGGTGTAAACTGAACTATGAAAACTACCTAAAAGGTTCCTACATCTATTATAGTAAATCCATGAGTCAGGTGGACAATGTGGTCTTTCACAACCACGCGAAGTGGCGGAGCAGCAGCAAGCTCACCTCAAGTCAAATTCATTCACTACTTTTGAACTCACAAACATACCAGATAATTCCTTAAAATACTTCTACTTATTAACACCTTGGCTGCTAGGGAGATTAATCTGCTGTGCTGAATAATATGTAAATCCATTGTTTCATGACGAGCTCAGCTCGTCATGAACACACGAGCAGTGCATGAGCATCGAAGGGGTTAAGAGAAAATCTTCGACCTAATGTTATTCCTATCTGTGTCATCCAAGCGATCAGTATACTAGCATAAAATCCTAGAACACAAAAGAAAATAATGATCACAGTACATCCGATACAAAAACTATTCAGAACAGGGCCTCGAGCAGTTGGACCTCCCTACACTTCCCATCCAGTTTCAAGGCTCAGACAAGGACGCTAATTTTTACCCCCCACGCCAGTAGTTTGCAATAAGTAGAATTCACATGGCGAAAACTATTCTAAGGCACAATAACAAACAAGTCACCTTTCTATCCGTAGATTTATACGACCAAAAATACCCACGTAGGAAATGAGCGAGTTATACAGCCATGCTAACTGTGGGCACCCGACAACACGTCCCAACTGGTGGTTACTTTCTTTCTATTGCAAAATAAGAGCTTTGCAAACTGTTCTTACACAAACATGGAGTGCGCAATACAAGATCAAAGGGTTACTCCACATTAATAGCTTACAAAGATCTACAAACTAGTTAGTCTTTAAAGGGGTGAATTTAAACCTATTGGAAATTCATAACCCACCTTTCTTTCTCATCTAGGGTTTAACACAAATTGCAGGTGAAGAACGAAAATAACCACACTGACTCAAGACATGCTAAAAAGGCCCTATTAGCAAGCTGTCGCTAACAGCAGTTAGCGACAGCTTGTAGTCGATAGCGAGCGGTTTGGGGCCCGCATTGCATGTCAGCGATATTAATCGTTAATGACATGCAAAGTGGTCGTACCCAACCTGTTAGCGACTGAAAGCCGTCGCTAACGTATCGCCTATTAGCAAGGCAGGCGTAGCGATGTAAATATTAGCGCTAAGCGCGAATATCTCCAAACAATCGCCTGCTCAGACCAGTTCTTAGCCATTATATCCAATGGGAGTTGGATATTATGGCTAAGTCCCCATTGGCGATAATGCATGAATATCGCTGGATTACCTGCGATATTCACGCATTTCGCCGCTAACGCCTGAAATGTTATCGCATTTGAGATAAACGTTGCTAATAGCAAGTTATCTCGGCGATAAAATCAGGTGAAGCACGGCGATAGAAAAAATTTCGCTAAGCCCATTTAGCGATGAATATCGCTCTTTGTGGGTAATATGCCCCCATATTATCAAGAAAGGGCAATACATTATCACCGCTTTTATCGGCAGGAAACTGCAGCTAAAGAGGCGATAATGGGTTTGATAATATGCCCTTGTGAATTCCCATAGAAGCCCAGGTTAACACCAGAACCTGGGCTTCTATGGGAATTCATAAGGGCATATTATCAAGCCCATTATCGCCGCTTTAGCGGCAGTTTCCTGCCGATAAAAGTGGCGAAAATATATCGCCCTTTCTTGATAATATGGCCCAGTGTGTGCTGCCTGCTGGCCCACAGAAGAGATACACCAGGTCTTGCAGAAAGCTCAAGCGCTGTCGATGCTCGACCTAAAAAAGAAGTAAGATATTCTGTTATTCAGACTCAAACCTTTACCAAAGTATGCATCCAGGCAGGAGCACACTCCCCATATATCCCGCAGTGCTTCTGAGCTCATACCAATTGCATGTTTGCCGACGGGGCATATAAGAAGTTAGATGTCATGGGACACGAGGGAAGCATTTAAATTAGGTTTATATTCTCCACTGACGTCCCACTCTCCAGTGCATCATTCACTGATAACTGAGGCACTCGAAGCTTGTGTTACAAATACAAAAACAAAGGGGCAGTTTTGTAATATTTTTTTAGTGGAGGGGCGTCCAACGTAAGTCCAGGATGGTCGGGTACATAGAAGATTTGCCAGATATCCACATAATGTTACTTAGATACTAAGCCTGGGCGAAGCACTACGCTACGCTCGCGTAGTTTGCGACGTTTGCCCTACTTCGCACTACGCGATTTGCAAGTAGCACAGTGCAAACAAGCGTAGCATAGCAGTACTTTTTTGCTTGCTCGCGGTCCTCAACGTCAAGTTGGCAACTGCGAGAGAGCAAAATGACATCCCAGCGAGACTTTTTCCTCGTTTGCGATCAGCAACATCAAGTTGCCGATCGCGAGCGTGGAAAATATACCTCCCGGAGAGATTCTCAACGTGGGGAGGTCAGGTTTCTCATTGCGAGTGGCCACTCATGGTGAGAAACTACTAGTCCGCTTTGAGAAAGCTGCTGCTCAAGTAAAAATCTACTCGAGCGGTAGAAAACAACAGCTCGCACTGTGCGAGATGCTGTTTTCAATGTTTGCACAGTGCGGACAAGCATCCGGCACTGTGCAATCAGCGCGAACAGCCCACTATGCAGTTCGCGTAGTGGTACGCGTAGCGCTCCTACGCGAACTACGCCTAGGGTTATTAGATACAATGAATCTAAAAACAAATCCTTTATATAGACAGTTGTCAGATTGAAGTTGTTGCATGGTTCCAGCCTTCCCAGACCTGCATTGGACCCCACTCTTCACAGAATAGTGGAACCGCCGCCGATACAGTCTAATAATTACGCAGTGAATCCAAACACTGGCCAGCTTCATTATAGGCAATAAACAGTACAGTCCTCTCCTGCACAATCACCTCTCTACAGTTACCTTATTTCCAAGCTAATACAACGGTTGAGGTGCCTCATTCAGAGTGCCAATATCTGCAACATACCCAACCCACAAACACAGCAATGCCACAATAAAGAACACACAAGATACATTGGTTGTTGGAGAAAACATTGCGGCAGGTTTCTATTCCATAAGAAATATGCCAACATGGTGGGTCAACTTATGGGTGATCAAAGGCAGGCAGCCCCTATGCTGCCTGCCCACCTGATTAGCCAAATTGCACTATGGCATAACCAATCGGTGCTAACCATCTTGGGGGATTACCCCTTACATTCTGTGGACCACCAGTCCACCCATTTACTCACGCCCATTGAGGGGGTGGAGCCTATCCAGGCAAGTTCCCTGTTGCTTAGGTTTACAACTGCCCTAAGGGCTCACAGGGCGCCGTTGTTACTCCAGGTTCCTGTTGTAAGGACTACCTGGGGCTATTTGGCAATTGCACCCTTCTTCTGGTCCTGAAGAGGGTACCCCTATGTACCATTCAGCCTCTGGATCGCTCTGTAACTCCGCCACAGCTCGGGGTGTGGCACCCGTCATACCCAGGGCCTCCCACCGAGGCAGGCATTCTGACTTACACCCTGCTGATTCTAGGGCATCAACCAGGTCCAACCAAAACAGGTGTATGCCCATACTAGATAAATGGACCCCCATCCACACCAAAACATCCTGTTGTCTTGGCATGCAAGAGTCTGATAAAGCCAGGAACCCCTCAATTCAGTGAAATTTGCCCCTGGCGCAGTTTACCCTCTTGCAAGAAAATTCAAAGGCCTCCCCAGACCCTGACAATCCCTATTTACCTTTGACATGGTTACTAGTCCTATTGCCTGGACAATTCATATCTACCTCTGCAGGCCTTTTGTGGTCCTATCGGGGAAATCTTACGATGTATGCACCACAGAGACCATGCCTAATTCACCAAGCCTTTCTGATTTTATTTGATTTTGAATTAGAGTTGAACCAAGCCCTCATGCTTGGTGTGCTTGCGCATGGCGTATTTACCCTTCCGTAGGCAAGTTCGATGGCCTTCACTTAACTTGGGAACTACTGTTCTCTGTTTTAACCACAGCTTTATTTACCCCCATGGGCATGTTTAATGGCTGCACTGGGGTTGCAGCCAATGGATCTCTACTTTTGTCACTTTTCAGGAAGAAATTCCTATGGTACCCTTTGAGCCAATAAGGGCCTTCTTGTTAGGTGCTGCCGCGTCATATGTTTATCCCATATGGGGTTGATTTAGCCCTTGGTTACCCCCCCTTGCTTGGCGATTCCACATTTGGAGGTTCACTGATGACCATGTGCAGCACCAAGAGAAATATGGACCCCCTGCAGAGGGTCATCGGGCGGGCACAGGGTGGAGTCATGTGAAAGATGCTGTGTCCCCACCCGAGTAGTAGCCCATAGACCATGTACTATAAATACCTGGGAGCTATCCTCGATAACAAAGGCAACTACACAGCGCAATGTGAGGCAAAAAAAAAGGGCATTCATGACAGCAGTAGCATTAATAAATCTGAAAAACAAGACCGCTGGACTAAGCTTTCTCCCCCTGACCAGGGTGATACAGGCAAAACTAATTCCATCAATCACCTATGGAACTGAAGCCATGAGAGGGAGAGATGCTGAAACACTGAACGGCACCACAGCAATAGCCTTGAGAATGATCTACGGGTTGCCAGGATATACATCCCCTGCACAATCAGGCTCGAATTCAGGATGCAAAGACAAGAGCTGGCCCGCAAAGGAGCTTTTGTTAAAAACCGGTACAAAATTCCTACTTGTGGAAGAAACTACAAGCCTCAGAGTCCTGCCCAGCTAGACATTACTCAGACACAGCACTGGACCAGCTGGGGATACAGCAACTTTGGGAATCGTCAGGGTCCCTGGCAAGCTTAAAACAAATAGTAAATACCACTGTCAAAAAAGAATCTATCATACAAGACAACGCCTTCTTGTTAGAATGTGCACACGGCTGGCTTCCTGTACAGTCCTTCAGCAAAGCAACCCCCCAAGCATACCTCCAAACTAGCTTCTTTAAAACCACAAAAGAGATGTTTTTGAGATCTCGGTTAGGCATATTACCATCTGCATACCACTTGCCACCGTGGCTATGCCCTCCGAAGCCGGTAATTTGTCGTCTCTGCAGGGAAGGACAGGAGGATATAGTGCACATCATACCCATATGCAGGGAATTAAAACAGGAGCGCCGGTCCCTCCTTAGACCATTCTTCAATAAGAAACAATTACGGTGCTGAACTCAGACTAAAGATACAACTGTATTACCTGAGAGGTGGCATTGGAGTTGGGTTGGAACCGGACCCCTGACCCACTAGGCGAAAGTCTCTATCAGCGCCTATATTACACCAAGTACTAAGTACTCTTGCATAGCCAAGCCTTGAAGAAAAACATTAACGAGCTAACCTCGGCTACATTGCACTGAGCCATAAAAGTCGTTGCTGCACTACGCACCTTAACCTGTGATCAACCGCCTCCCTCATTTTGCTGCAAAGTCTCTGACCAGGGAGGATATCCTACTTTCTGAATTGCTGCTAAATCTCCGCATATACAAAATTAAAAAATCTGGACATTGGCCCACTAAGGCTTGGGGGACTCTATCTCTTTGCAATTTTTACTGTGTTCTCAAACGTGGCTATTAGCCTTTTCAGTTGAAGTTTTACAGTTTTATAAGTGATGCTCGTTTTGTAAAGGTTTTAATTAACTGTACAATATTACTTACCTACTTACATTGACTGCGTAAGCCAATGGTACATCAGAGTGCCAATGCTTTGGATTTGAGGACATGGGTAAAACATATGAGCAGATGTACCAGCACCTTTGTAGTGTGTTTATATAGGGACCTGTATCGATACTCCTATTTCTGACCCTTGTCCGGTTATAATTCACTAATATCCATACAACGGCACAGAAACCCGTTTTCAGATTAAGTCATAGCGCATGCTATCACATTAAGCAAGCACTATTCCTAAAGCCCCCTAGAAAGCACACCGAGTTCTCAAAACAAACCAAACCACCAGCAGACCTGGGAAATCCCCCGCAGCTATTGTTTTGATTTCGTTCGAGAACTCCTGTAAAGAATGTAAGAACGACCAGTTGTTATGACATCCTTACTGACGTTTTATGTCCATCCTTACGTCAAACTCGGCACCTTTCAGGTATAAATATACCGACGCTGCCCTAAGCAAAGACACGGTGGTGATGAGCTTGGAGCAGCGCTACTTGCCGGAGAGCCCAGCTGATGCAGAGAGCCCACGGACGCTGCCCCTCCCTTTTGACGTGCTGAGGAAGACGCTGCCTTTCCTCTTGCCGAGGAATCCAGCCTCCAGCGTTTCCAGCTTGCCCTCGTGGGTAACTGGGATACCGAGTCCCGAGAAAGAGATACCAGCCCTCCTACCTTCTAAATCCCAGGTACGGAACTGACTAACCCCTTACAGAGAATTCTTGAGTCAGATTCTTGGCAAAACAAACTTAACTTAAACTGCTACTTACTTACTCCCTCCCACGTATTAAGCTAAGGTCAGGTACACCGGGGTAGGCGTAGTTAGAAGCACCAGTTGAGTACGATTAGTCAATGTATATATGTATGTATATCTTTTATTCATTTTAAAGTATCATATGGCTAAGAAACCATATCAATGCTTTTACAGTATTATTTTATAATCCTGCTTTTACTGTATGCACTTTACTTAACCTTAAGTATTGCAATTGTAGCGATTCATTTCTCTTGTATGAGAAAAGAGACTGATCAATAAATAACACCTTTTATTGAACACGCCCGTCTCTTCTTTTCTCTACAATCTGGTGAAACTAAGTATGCACGTATTGACTGAGTAAAATAGCTGTCTTTTGTTTTCACATGACTCTAGAGATATACTCTTGATTAGGGAGAGCAAAGTTGTCATGTTCTATGGTTGTCAGAAACTAAATCCCTTCTTGTCTATCCAGGGAGGTTAAACTCCTCCTTGCCTATTGGAGAAAGTTTCTAGTGAACTCTGAGCTAGCTGGCACACATAACTTTAAGTCTAATATCGTCAGTAGAAGACCTAGTTAACCTCTGTCCTACGTTTATACTATTGAAGATATTATTCCAATGCACAGAGCCTATTGGGATAATAGGAACTACACTACATGGCGCCCAACGGTTTGGATAGGCGATAAATCTAACGCAAGGCATTAGAGTAACTCAGTCGTGCTTTTTCACACAGACCCTTTCTCCCATAAATACTCCAAAGACGTCTGGAGTGGGTCAAAGGTTACATCCTTCAAACTTAGTAGGAGGAGACTCATATGTATGGTTTTTGGTTTATTCAACGTTGAAGGATACAGTGTTCCAAAATATTGTGCACCTAAACTTTGTTTCCTTGAAAACCTGATCTGCAACAAAAACAAAAAAACCTTCCTGTCAGTAAAATGTCAGACAGCGAAGGAGAAAGGGAGGCGGCTAGAATAGCAGCTCAACTCCTAAAGGATGACAATAGTCTCCTGCAGACTGACCCGGATGCAATACTCGTCCCGGTCAGCATAAGAAAAACTATAACTTTAAAACTTATAGAAAATGGACTGACATCGAGAGGTGGTACGGTCATATTCGTAATTGAGGCACATGAATATCGGCAGACAGAGGTATTCTATTCATGGATAAACTTTCCAGCAGCAAACGCTGTAACAAAGGAATTCCACTATTACAAGATAGAGGAACCTCCGGATGAGTACACTCCTTTCGAGGAGGTGGAAATACCACTAAAATACCAAGAGCACCTGCTCTGGTTTAAAGGCGCCCTAAAACATAATGGTCACATCACCAGGCTCGGTCCACTAGGTAGACCAGGAGCAACGTGGCCGGTTCTAGCCGGATACACACCACATCCAGACATTGAAAAAATTTCAATACCAGAACTTTTAGCACAACTAAAACAACTGATTAAAATACACAGACAATTAGTCCAATATGTAATGCGGACTTCAACAGTCCAAACAGCTATTAAAATTCCACAGCTGACCCCTCATCAGGGGAACATAAATAAAATCACACCACAGAACATACAGTCCTGTCTAGGCAAGGTACCCATAAAACGGGAACAAATTCCCTTCTGGTTAGCACAAAAAATCACTCAAATAGAGGCAGTATTTCCGGATACTACCCCTGTTGAGAAACACAGAATTCTGACTATCTGTCTTCCAATGGGGATCGCACCACATGTGGATGACTGTGACACTTGGGGCACAGTCTTTGCTTCCATTTACACAAAAACACATGGTGTTCCGTCCATGGCGGTAATACCAGATGTGCTAAAACAGATTCAAAATGAATACGGTCCAGAGCCTGCTTTAACTCTGGGTATGAAATTACTGAAAGACTTCAAGCAGGTATCAGCATTATTGTTATCCAACATAAAAGGAGAAGCAGCATCTGTGGCGATCCGCCAAAGGTTGAAAGAAACAGATATAGCAGACCAACCATTTGAACTTGCCAGAATCATAGAAACATCCTATGAAGAACTAGGAAGAGATAGTTTGGGTGGGAAACCAGTGAAACCCCAACTAACTGAAAATCCTGAAAAGGTATTTATTAAAAATAATCTAAACACTCCCAAAGAAAAAAGATTCCAGTCCAGAGGAAGGTCTCCTCGGCGGAGAGAAAGATCTCCGGACCAAGGACACAAGTCTCCCCAGAGGGAGCCCTCTGAGAAAAGATACAACCTTAGAAATAGGGATAATATGAAGAAACCTGATAGATATCAAGATATTGATACACGTCCCTCTCGATCTTTTCAGACTTCCTCGCAGAAATCGGAAAGAAGAGGACGGTCAGAACACAGGGAAGAGCACGCCAAGTCCAAAGACAAGGAACCTGCTCATCAAAGTAAAAAGTTACAATTTCCAAAAAAGAAGGTAGCCAGTATTAAAGTAATCAAACATGCCGAGGATCCTGAGGACACAGCTGAAAAACGGAGAGTGGGCACAGACAATGCTAGACAGCGCAGCAGAAGTGAGCATAGCTCGCAAGATCCTGATGAATCATCTGGAGACAGTGGACACGAATGAATATATTCAAGTGGAAACTGCAGATACCAGAGTTGGCAAACCTCATAAAATATATAAAATAACATTACGTATAGAGGGAGATAAGACAAGGAAAATAAGGGGTCTATTTTGGGATAATCTCTCCAAAGGCTATGACATCCTTCTAGCTGAAAAAGACTGGCCACCGGAGTTTGTCAGGGAGTGCCCTCATGGCGAAGAAATGATTATGCTTGCCTTCTCAAATCATATTCCAATTCATAAAAAACATACACTTGCAAGAAAATGGGCAGTAGCCCAAGCTCCTGCATTGTATAAAAACCATGTGGGATGGGATGAGGACTCTCCTCCTCACAAAATCCAGTTAAAATCTCAACCAACTGCACAGAGGCAGTACCCAATTAAGCAAGAAGCTAAGAAACAGGTCAGGGAGATCTTAGATCAACTTGAATACCAGGGGGTGATTGAAACTTGCACCTCACAAATGAACAATCCTTTGTTTCCTGTCTCCAAACCAGATGATTCATATCGTCTAGTTTTGGACTACAGACACCTAAACTGATGTTGCAAAACTTTTGCAGTACAAAACTCACACAGTGCAGCACTAATGAATAGCATAATACGCAAAAAATACAAAACAACATTAGACATCTCTAATGGATTCTTTTGTCAAAATATAGCACCAGAAAGCAGATATTTGACCGCTTTCTCAATAAACGGCTCGCAGAAAAATTTCTGTCGTTTACCACAGGGGTTCAAGAACAGCCCAGGATTATTCTCAGCGAGAGTAACAGAGTTACTACAAATATATGATGATGAGGCATTATCTTATGTCGATGATATCTATCTAACAGATGATGACTTGGATACTCACTTGAAGAGAGTGAACACCATAATACTTGGGTTCGCAGCAGAGGGTTACAAATTCAACTTCAAAAAGTCAAGAATTGCCCATCTAACTGTCCTGTTTTTAGGATATGAACTATCAAGTGAAGGCAAAAGCCTGGCTGATAATTTCCTAGAGAAATGTGCTGTAATCCAAGCACCAAGAACGCTGAAAAACTTACAATCAATTCTAGGTTTCCTGAATTTCTGAAGAACTTACATTCTTAATTATGCAGAGAGGGTTAAACCTCTCTACGACCTAATAAAACCAGATTTTAAAAGAATCAATTGGACTCAAAAACACACAGAAATTTTGAGATCTTTACAAACAGACATGTTAGTTAAAACAAAACTACAAACACGCTATAACACACGCAACCTTGTGATCCGAGTCATCCCAGGAAGATGCGGATTCACATACCTAACCTCTAATGAGGGAGAAACGGTACCAATAGCATACAAATCACATTTGTACACAAAAGCTGAAATGAAATTTAGCCCAACGGATAAAATTTAGACCACTGGTCACTAAAACACAATCTCTAGGAGATTGTACAGCTCAGCGAGCTGAACTACTAGCATTTAAGATGGCGCTTGAAAATACCGATCGCGAATTCCCCACACTCATAGTGTGCGATTCATATTATTGCGTTCAGTCTTACAATGAATACTTGCAGATCTGGGTTCAGAACGTTTTAAAGATGCAAAAGGTGGCACAATCAAGCATAAAACGCTTTGGGAACAAGTAGTTCTTTTACAAAAAGAACTACAAAAGACTCACGTGATACATACACTGAGTCATCAGCGTGATGGCGTTCATGCTGCAGGGAATTCATTGGCTGAGACAGCCACAGCGGAAACAACTAAATCGGCTTCCATAGCTACAAAAAAGCGTTCAGAAAAATACATTGACGGGGAAACAATGCTGGCGGTGAACACGTCATCAAAAGGCGACTGCTCAGCATTACCCATCAACTATCCACTCAATTATACATACATAATCGATGCAAACTCCGTTCCTTTTGCTCTAATCCCTGGAGTGGGGGATAGGGTAATTCCAAACACGAACAGGAGAGTCTTGTTAATAGCAGACGCACATATGGGTGAGGGTCTAAGACACCTTAAGCTTAAGGATTCTCTGGAAGAATTACAATCGGTATACTGGTGGCCAGGAATGAGCCTGCAACATCACATATTTGTAAAAAACTGCCCAGACTGCAAAAGAGATCGCAGTGGCGACCGAGACGGTATATTACCATGGCGTTTCGCTCCAAATTGGATTAAACAATAATACATTTTTTTACAAAAAACTGTATAAATAATGCGTCAAATTAACATGTAGAGTCTATTTTCACTTATAAATGTAGACCCCAGCACTCGGCTGACGTCTGAACTGTTATAAAATGATTTGCGACCCTATAATGGCATATACGCTAGGAGCATGCTACGTTCTGACCAATGTCTTGCCTTTAGCTCTCGAGCTTATAGGGGGGGCATGGCCAGCATGAGCATTACATTGCGGGACTCTTCTCACTTCCTTCCTGAGGGAAACGGGATGGTGTAAAGAAAAAACCAAGGCATAGAGCAATCTATAACAGCAAAGGTATTAGGTTCGGGAGCTGGGTGGGTCAAACATTTAATAAGTGTCCAACGTAGTCTTAATAATCTGCCAAGAAATTCTCTGAGAGTTCTCAGTCCATACAAACTATTGTTTGGGACTAGAATGTTAATCCAGGACCTCGATAGTCAAACTTCAGTGGTGAAAGAAAAATGCTTTGATATCAAAGATCGTTTGGCTATTTTACAGGACTTAAATGAAACAAGAAAAGACCTGAGCAACATAAAGTTGAAACAGCAGCCAACAACCACTGAAGAGAAACCACCTGTCCCAGCAAGGCTTGTCTGGACTCCAAAAATCGGGGATCTGGTCAGAGAGAAGATCGCGGTAAAGAAGGAATTTGGGCCTTCTTACAGAAAAGCAGTACCTGTCTTGTCTGTCAACGGGACAAGATCAGTAGTATTACCGCCCCTTGCTGGTAAAAAGGAGAACCGAGTTGTATCCATCGACCTGGTTAAACCACAATCATGTGGCCGATAACAAGTAGTAGGCCAAGTGGACTCCCAAGAAGTAGTAGAACACCAAAGTTTGCTACAATTACAGAGGTTCAAACTGAGAGGCTAATCACATTTGATAAACCTACAGTGGAACAACAAGGACTATGCAACAAAGCAATGGAACTTAAACCTCTTGAAACCCAAATCAAAATTTTACATCAAGAAACACCAATCTACAATGATGTAACAACTGACTATGCTAATGAAACAAAGCAAATTCCTAAAGCAAAAAGGAATTCAGAAGCAATTGAAACAATTGACAGAACAGCATCAGGCTACTTCATCAACTTCGATGATTTTTCTGAGGATCCGAGTGAACCTGAGGAACAGCCAACAACATCAAAAACTTTTAAAGACAAAGCAAAGGAACTATTTCATCAACTAAAAGAAACCTATCTGATTTCTCCATGGATTGAATTTTGGGTGGCACAAGGTGTATTTGTCCTCATACTTTGGCTCATCATGGTACTATGCTTGGGACATTTCATTGAGGGAAAATATGTTACAATGGACACAGCAAGTCAGAATATCAACTTGGTCTTGAAACCACACAAGTCTTCACACATCGAAAAAAGAGAACTTTCTTCAGTGAACTTCACAGCCAATACTATACCCGGTGGGGTAGCATGGGACAAAACTGATTACGAAATCTATGGCCCGGTCGAGCTCTTGAAGTATCCTCATCAATTTAAGGTTTCATTAAGTGACTTTGTAAAACCAAGCACATTCGCTGATGATTGGGACTTTGAAAGTATTAATGATATGATGTCAGATCTAGTGATGTCAGCTAAATTTACAGAACAGGATTATTTGCAAGGTTCATCTAATTATGACCAGATGTATTGTTACAACCACTATGGTAACCATTATCTGCATAAATCTTCTCAACCTAGAAATGTTTTTAATTATAACCAATGGGAACATTGTGCAACTCCACCAAAAGGCAGTTCAAAAACATTTTATGAAAAATTCTCATACCTCTCAGGGTTTAACACAAGTAATGCAGAAACATTTTATTTCAAATTGTCAAATAAGATAGGAATGAAAACCATGCTTACGAATACAAAATTAATCTATTCTGAGACATTTTTTGACAAAATGAAAACATTCGGTTTTGATTTCTGGAACAATAATATTGAAACGAAAACAATCTGGGGTACAAAAGATTGGCAAGTGCAAGGTATAGAATCATTATTTAGAGCCTGCATGATCCCAGAACAAATTATATTTTTGAATGATACAATTCAACAGACAACCTGTCTTGGCCTAGCCAAAATTAAAGACTTAAACAAACTGTCTATTCCTAAACCAACACCTGACAGTAATAGCACTACAGATGTTGAAATAGACGTATCCCATATTTTAAACCAAAACAGAACACATCCTGATTGGAAAAAATGGTTGATCGGACCCACAGACACAAATAACTGTCAAGATAGATTCCTGAACAAAATACAGGGGTTCACATTGACCAGGCCAGACCCTAGATACTCCCAGAGACAACATCCAGGGATTGTAACTACTTACAGTGTAGGGAAACTCTGCCTCGAATGGCTACAAACATCCACACTGGTTGAAATTAAGCAACACTTGACTTTACTTAAAGAAGGTGCTGACTTGCGTGATTTCATTATGGGGCCACGCAAACAGCGTCAAAAACGTTTCATAGCGGCCTCTATATATGCAGCTTACAACGAAGCTTGGAAAGAAACTCAAATTGAGACAGCAGAGAAAATACGGAAAAAATTGACCGTGTTAATTTGGAAAAATCACTTTCTGTTGTAGACAATGGGTTAATGACTCTGTCTTCCAGAATATATTCACTGGACAGTATTGTATCATCTGCAATCGATATAATAGAGCAAAACTTACTGATGTTGCAACACGGTCAGTCCCAATTACGTTCTATTGTACAGCTTGGCTGGACGTTACAAAATCTGTGTTCAGGCTACGTGCCTTGGCGTTTAATCAACACAACGTCATTATTCAGTATCTTTAACCTTACTGATACACAAATCAGCTTGGCACAAAAGGGTGCTGATTATACAATTCTGAGCATTGAAAAACTTGAGAGATTGCCATTGACAATGTCAGAACGACCTGTCATTGAATGGATAATACATGGGATAATAACTATTCCAATAACGACTTTCCAGTTTCGATACTGCCAAAAATATATACAGGCAGGCCAGTATGAAAGGTTGGGTAAAGGATACATTAAGTCAACATGGAACTTACCTTATACACACACATGTTACAGTAATAATGGACAGAGTGTATTTCTTAGTGGTAATAATTGTGAAAAATCGCTAAGTGGTATACTTCTGTGTCAGGGTATAAGTTTGCATGGGGCCTGTGAAGGGACTTCAAATAACCTTTCATGTCACCAGCTCGGCACACCTGCAACACAAATAGAACCATTCTTTAAAAGACTTTCTAACGGGTGTTACATTCTAATTGTAGATCACAGATGTTGTGGCTTGCTGCCAGGAAAACCTTATCTAGTAAGTGTGAGCTCCATGGTCACTTGCTGTGAGAGAGTATTGTTTCCGAATGACACTCCAGACAGGGAGGGAAAAATTTGGCCCAGTTTGAAAATCTCTTCTATTTGAATTGATACTTTAAGCAGAATGAAGACTGTGCTCCTACAGACGCCAACCCATTTGACGTCATCAAAAGAAACGTATGATCTCCAAGTTGCAAGGACAACGGGTGAGATACATGCATTGTTATCAACAAATTGCCCCCTACACTTCGCAGAAATGCTAAACGAAATCTTAAATATTTCTGATACAAGTGGTATCGCAAGTATATATAAGACAGTTTTTTCGGGACTGTTAACACCATTCAAAGCAGTCCTGGGTATATTTCCTAATTTCGTCCATTCCATCTTTGGCGGACTTCCACTCCTGTTGGGACTCGTAGCAGGCATTTTATTTTTGCTACTCCTGCTTCATTATGGCAAGCCATGTCACAGACAAGACTCCAGCAACAATGGAAGAAACGATCCTAGCTATACGCTACCGGGACCGCATAACTAAAGTCCTTGGACTAGCCCGGCTAAGAGATCTGAATATGACCTGGTTTCTTTCGTTCAGACCCATGTGGCAGAATTGTGTTATGCCTGTATTGAGGTGCAAGTTATGCGGCGAAGAATGCGTGTTGGACACCTGTCTTACACTACAATCAGAAGTACCATTGGATGCAGATACTTTGTTGGGTCCAGTAAAGGCTCATGCATTGTGCTGTCCCCAGCGGCTACCTATCCTGATGACGGCATTCGTGGAGACTTCACCACTACGATTGAAGGGTAGTGAAGTACAAGATGAGAGCAGCATCAACCAGGTACGACCTTCTGTAAGCAATGCTGATTGAAACATCACTGAAAGCGAACATGCGCATGACTGCATGGTAGCGACATTTTCCAACCTAGTCGAACTTTCACCAGAAGCGGTAGACTGTTTTTTCGAGAGTCTGTCTGAAATGATGTTTTCACCAGAACAGAGAGAGTGACTTTAAGCAAACGTGCACACAGCGTTCCCTGAACTCTGAATTTGGCCTTCAGTTTTTATAAAACAAAGCTACTGAGAACTGTTTTCCTTCTTCCTCTGATAACGAAAACTTTTTTACCAAATCCAATATATTTACCTTTTTGCACTTATCTTCTGCTTAAAGTAAAACTATTCTTAGAGAACAGAGCTTCTAATTTTAGGACCTCTAGAGAAATTACCTCAACCTCTAGCTTCTTTACAAATGATTGTATTTATATGTGATGAAGTGGTCTCGCACTTTTTTTTCTGTATTAAGAGCCATTTCATGTGTAATTTTCGTGAATCATTCATGCTGATTTAAAATAAGCATCCTTTCTTGAATGATTACACTGCTTGAATGCATACAGTACCTATACTCATTTCCGTGTATTACGCAAATGCCATTTTTAAATGCAAAAAAATTATTTTGGGGTGGTTCGGTATACACATGCACTATTAGTTATGTTTACTATTGCTTAGGTTAGGAAATATGTACATAAATGCGTGGAGTGGGTGTAGTGTGTTTATATAGGGACCTGTATCGATACTCCTATTTCTGACCCTTGTCCGGTTATAATTCACTAATATCCATACAACGGCACAGAAACCCGTTTTCAGATTAAGTCATAGCGCGTGCTATCACATTAAGCAAGCACTATTCCTCCAGCCCCCTAGAAAGCACACCGAGTTCTCAAAACAAACCAAACCACCAGCAGACCTGGGAAATCCCCCGCAGCTATTGTTTTGATTTCGTTCGAGAACTCCTGTAAAGAATGTAAGAACGACCAGTTCTTATGACATCCTTACTGACGTTTTATGTCCATCCTTACGTCAAACTCGGCACCTTTCAGGTATAAATATACCAACGCTGCCCTAAGCAAAGACACAGTGGTGATGAGCTTGGAGCAGCGCTACTTGCCGGAGAGCCCAGCTGATGCAGAGAGCCCACGGACGCTGCCCCTCCCTTTTGACACGCTGAGGAAGACGCTGCCTTTCCTCTTGCCGAGGAATCCAGCCTCCAGCGTTTCCAGCTTGCCCTCGCGGGTAACTGGGATACCGAGTCCTGAGAAAGAGATACCAGCCCTCCTACCTTCTAAATCCCAGGTACTGAACTGACTAACCCCTGACAGAGAATTCTTGAGTCAGATTCTTGGCAAAACAAACTTAACTTAAACTGCTACTTACTTACTCCCTCCCACGTATTAGGCTTAGGTCAGGTACACCGGGGTAGGCGTAGTTAGAAGCAACAGTTGAGTACGATTAGTCAATGTATATATGTATGTATATCTTTTATTCATTTTAAAGTATCATATGGCTAAGAAACCATATCAATGCTTTTACAGTATTATTTTATAATCCTGCTTTTACTGTATGCACTTTACTTAACCTTAAGTATTGCAATTGTAGCGATTCATTTCTCTTGTATGAGAAAAGAGACTGATCAATAAATAACACCTTTTATTGAACACGCCCGTCTCTTCTTTTCTCTACAATCTGGTGAAACTAAGTATGCACGTATTGACTGAGTAAAATAGCTGTCTTTTGTTTTCACACGACTCTAGAGATATACTCTTGATTAGGGAGAGCAAAGTTGTCATGTTCTATGGTTGTCAGAAACTAAATCCCTTCTTGTCTATCCAGGGAGGTTAAACTCCTCCTTGCCTATTCGAGAAAGTTTCTAGTGAACTCTGAGCTAGCTGGCACACAAAACTTAAGTCTAATATCGTCAGTAGAAGACCTAGTTAACCTCTGCCCTACGTCTATACTATTGAAGATATTATTCCAATGCGCAGAGCCTATTGGGATAATAGGAACTACACTACACCTTCTTAAATATGTACGCAGGACGTGCACTGGTAGTTGTGCGAATTTGTGCTCCAACCCCGCTTTTTTAACACTATTGAGGTAACCGCACCCTTTTAGGAATGACAAACTCACGCCCCACCTGGCTGAATAGGGTTTTTTCATGTCTGTCTGTTTGTTAAAGGTATACCAGTGTGCTGAGAAGATGCCATTGCTTTTGGGTCGCGATAACCTGTAGTGAGTTATACAAATCAATTTGCCTGCACCTTCACTGAAAATGCAAATGTGTTCTGGTGGTTGTCAGCATATGTGCTCCAAACCCATCTGTCTCAACACTATTGAGACCACTGCACCCTTTTTCGATGACAACTCACTTAGCCCACCTGGCTGAGGGGCACTATGTAGTCTTGGCTTAATTGTAGGGACCCTTAGCCCACACTCATCTTTACAGTATTCTGCTTCATGTCAGCCTTGCATGTAAGTCCGTCACATCTGACTGCGATTTTTTGCTCGTGAATCTCCCTACTGATGTTCCCACTGCAGAACTTCTGCTCTTGTGTACGAGGATGCAGACCAGCGATAGAAAAGCTTGTGGATGAGGAGAACAGAAAGACAGTATGTACAACATCCGATCCCATTCTAACTGCGGGCTCTATTTGGATGCTGTGTTGCAGAATTGATACTCCCACCCAAATATTATGTGTAAAGTCTCAGCTATCAGATAAGCCCAGGAATATGTGACCTTAAGCACAGGAGTCCTAGTGAACTTGCCGTGAATCCCTCCTCTCTTACAGGAAATCTGCCTGTTCAGTTTATCTGCTGTGTTTTTCCCCCAGATTTCTCAGGCTGTTTACTGCTAACCATGTGAGCAGCTGATGGCGTTCATGATGGAAATCTTCCAGTTGCCACCTGAACTTATACACTGCCGCCTTAATGAGCTAAGTTGCAAGTGACGAAGTACCTAACTTATGTCTCTTCACCTTGGAAAGCTACAAAAAACGCACTGTTCATGAAAACCGTCATAAGCACAAACTATTTACATGGTTATACTTCTAAGTGAGAATGGCTCTACCCAGCCATAAGCCCAGACATACACATGCATTAAACTCACAGATACACTTTTGAGGTATGTTAACCTTCCCCTGAATCTGCTTCTCCCTGCTCCTGGTGTAGGAGCCTGTTGCCTGGAGGTACAACCCCTCCGCCCCTGAAACTCTCAATGATATCAGCTTGCTGAAGCTGTGACTCAATTTGTTACATTTGTTTGCCCAGGCCTGTTGAAAGTAAATTGCACTCCTTATATTCAGAGTCTGGGTGAACTTAAGGTGGGTGGGTGGGACTAATATCTGCCTTTACAGTACCAGAGCTATTGTGTTGACCAATAACCAATTTATGGTACACATGCTGCTGAAACTGGTCCTTCAGATCTCTGACTATCCCATAAACCTGTGGCTTTTATCTAAGAAACTTTTCTGTATGTGCCAAACATGACACGTATGTGAGTGCACCGGCAATTTAACCAGCTTATGATTTACTACCTTTGTAAATGACCAGGCATGGGACAAATCTCCATTTCTATAACAAGCGCGGAGATACCCCTTCGGGGGTTTATTCAGGCGCTATAAAAGCACATAAATAAATAAATAAATTTAAAAGGTATGTCTGCTCGGAATAGCAGATGTGAGTTGATACTTGACTTAATGGTAGTCATATTATTGACCTCAGGGGGCTGAAAGGCTAGGTGAAGCTGCTGGGGGCTGCACCTGTGACGCAGTGTAAAAGAAGTTCCCTACTGGGGGTACAATAGTCCTAACACTTCTATCTTTTTAAAGCAAGGACTTCCCCACACTAGCAGTGCTCAAACCCTCCAGAATCAGTTCTTTGTACTGTCAAGGTTAGCCTAGGTGATTGTTCCCTTGAAGTCGTGTAAGGGGCCTACTTCACACTTAAAGAAATGCCTACTCTCTTGAAGGAAAATGATGCACAATTAAACTGGTGGCTACTAATGTTACCAACGTCTGTGTATACTAGGCTCAGAAAGCGATCACTTGCTCTATAATTTTCTAGATCCTTGCCTGGAATTCCTTTATGCCTAGATATACAAAGTGATAATGGCTCTACTCGGTCATCATGACCCGAAAGACAGATCAAACCCACAGAGCCAAGATGAGATATGGGAACCTGCCCCAAACTCTGTGGAAACATCAACATGTGCAAGCTTGCAACGAACATCTGCAAAAGTTTGCTAACCAACAAACCATCTCCAGCACCCGGGGATCATGCAGCCACTCCTTGACATGACTATCAATCAATCAATCAATCAATCAATCAAAGCATTTGTATAGCGCACTACTCACCCGGAGGGTCTCAAGGCGCTAGGGGGGGGGGTCTGCTACTGCTCGAACAGCCAGGTCTTGAGCTGCTTCCTGAAGGCGAGGTGGTCCTGGGTCAGGCGGAGGTGGGTCGGGAGGGAGTTCCAAGTCTTGGCGGCGAGGTAGGAGAAGGACCTTCCCCCTGTGGTGGCTCTTCGGATGCGGGGGACGGCGGCGAGGGCGTGGCCGGTCGATCGAAGCTGGCGTTTGGGAGCGTAGAAGTTGAGGCGGCTGTTGAGGTATCCTGGGCCTTGGTTGTGCAGGGCTTTGTGTGCGTGGGTGAGGAGACGGAAGGTGATTCTCTTGTTGACCGGGAGCCAGTGCAGGTCTCTCAGGTGTCCGGAGATGTGGTTGCGACGGGGGATGTCCAGGATGAGTCGTGCCGAGGCGTTCTGGATCCCCTGGAGTCTCTTCTGGAGTTTGGCGGTGGTTCCGGCATAGAGGGCGTTGCCGTAGTCCAGTCGGCTGGTGACGAGGGCCTGGGTGACCGTCTTCCTGGTCTCGGTGGGGATCCACCGGAAGATCTTGCGTAGCATGCGTAGGATGTTGAAGCACAACGAGGAGACGGCGTTGACTTGTCTGGTCATGGAGAGGGGGGAGTCCAGGATGAAGCCCAGGTTGCGTGCGTGGTCTGTTGGTTTGGGTGCGCTGCCTAGGGCGGGGGGCCACCAGGAGTCGTCCCAGGTGGAGGGTGAGGAACCCAGGATGAGGACTTCCGTCTTGTCCGAGTTCAGTTTCAGGCGGCTGTTCTTCATCCATTTGGCTACCTCTTTCATCCCTTCGTGTAGGTTGGCTCTGGCGGTGGCGGGGTCGTTGGTGAGGGAGAGGATCAGCTGGGTGTCGTCGGCATAGGAGATGATGTTGAGGTTGTGCTGGCGTGCGATGGCTGCGAGGGGACTCATGTAGACGTTGAAGAGGGTTGGGCTGAGCGAGGAGCCTTGAGAAACGCCGCAGATGACTTCAGTGGCTTCTGATCTGAACGGGGGGAGGCGGACTCTCTGTGTCCTTCCGGCGAGGAAGGAGGTGATCCACTCCAGTGCCTTCTCCTGGATTCCGACGTTGCTGAGGCGCTGTACTAGGGTACGGTGGCAGACAGTGTCGAAGGCCGCGGAGAGGTCTAGGAGGATGAGGGCCGCTGTTTCTCCGTTGTCGAGCAGGGCTCGGATGTCATCGGTTGCTGCGATCAGGGCGGTCTCGGTGCTGTGGTTGGCCCGGAAGCCGGATTGCGAGAGGTCGAGGGATCCGTTCGTCTCGAGGAAGGCGGCCAGCTGCTTGTTGACGGTCTTCTCGATGACTTTTGCGGGAAACGGGAGCAGTGAGATGGGTCGGTAGTTCTTGAGGTCGGTGGGGTCGGCTGATGGCTTCTTTAGTAGGGCGCTGAGTTCGACGTGCTTCCAGCTCTCCGGGAAGGTAGCGGTGTTGAAGGAGGTGTTGATGGTGTCCCGCAGGTGGGGTGCGATGACAGCGTCGGCCTTGTTGAAGACGTGGTGAGGGCAAGGGTCGGTCGGAGATCCGGAGTGGATGGAGTTCATCGTGCGGATGGTGTCTTCGGTGCTGATCGGGGTCCAGGCGCGGAGGCTGGTGGTGGGGGGCGGTGGTTCGGTCGTGGCGTGCGTCGGTTGAGTGCTGAAGCTGTTGTGTATGTCCGCGATCTTGTTGTGGAAGTAGGAGGCGAGGGAGTTGCAGAGGTCTTGCGAAGTGGTGATGTCGTTGTTTCCGGCGTTGGGGTTGGAGAGCTCTTTAAGGTGGGTGGGTGGGACTAATATCTGCCTTTACAGTACCAGAGCTATTGTGTTGACCAATAACCAATTTATGGTACACATGCTGCTGAAACTGGTCCTTCAGATCTCTGACTATCCCATAAACCTGTGGCTTTTATCTAAGAAACTTTTCTGTATGTGCCAAACATGACACGTATGTGAGTGCACCGGCAATTTAACCAGCTTATGATTTACTACCTTTGTAAATGACCAGGCATGGGACAAATCTCCATTTCTATAACAAGCGCGGAGATACCCCTTCGGGGGTTTATTCAGGCGCTATAAAAGCACATAAATAAATAAATAAATTTAAAAGGTATGTCTGCTCGGAATAGCAGATGTGTGTTGATACTTGACTTAATGGTAGTCATATTATTGACCTCAGGGGGCTGAAAGGCTAGGTGAAGCTGCTGGGGGCTGCACCTGTGACGCAGTGTAAAAGAAGTTCCCTACTGGGGGTACAATAGTCCTAACACTTCTATCTTTTTAAAGCAAGGACTTCCCCACACTAGCAGTGCTTAAACCCTTTCCTTGCTGTTGTGTGCATTGTTGTCCAGTTGTTCCTTGAATGCAGTTTTCTTGGTGGTGTGGATCAGTTGGTGGTGTTTTCGGGTGGCGAGCTTGAGGGCAGTCATGTTGTCCGGTGTTGGGTCTCTGCGCCAGGCTTTCTCAAGGGCTCTGCAGTCCTTCTTGGAGCTCTTGAGTTCGTCGGTAACCCATGGGGCTTTCTTGCTGCCGGGTCTGCTAGGCGGGGTCCTCAGAGGGGCGAGGTCGTCTGCGCAGTCGCTGATCCACTTCGTGAGGTTGGTGGCCGCTTGGCTGGGGTTCGTTGCGCTGGTGGGTGGGTTCTTGCTCAGGGAAGTCGCGAGCTGGTCGGCTGTGGATCTTGTTCCAGTTTCTGCGTGCAACCTGTTGCTGTTGGTGGTGGATCGTGGTCCTTTTGAAGCTGAGGTGGACGCAGCTGTGGTCCGTCCAGTGGAGTCCGGTGGCGTGGCTGAAGGCGATGTCCTTGCTGGATGAGAAGACGGGGTCGAGTGTGTGTCCGGCGTAGTGGGTGGGGGTGGTCACCAGTTGCTTGAGTCCGAGGTTAGCGAGGTTGTCCAGAAGGGTGGTGGTGTTGCGGTCGTTGTTGTTCTCCAGGTGGAAGTTGAGGTCCCCGAGGAGGATGTAGTCAGCGGAGGGGAGGGCATGCGGGCTGACGAAGTCGGCGATGTCCTCGCTGAATTGTGTGCGTGGTCCCGGGGGTCTGTAGACGATGGTGCCTCTGAGGGTGGTCTTGGGGTTGATGTGGATCTGGAAGTGCAGGTGTTCGGCTGGTGCAAGGGTGTCGTCGGTGTTGGTCGTGATGCGGATGGACTACTAACCAGGTTTAGATTATGGATGGTATCAATGGACCCATCTCTCGTCGCATGATTGCAACACTGACCCTTGCATCACCCTAGTCAGTAAAACCAATTCAGGGTAGCTTGCAAAGCTAAGCCCCCACATAAATCGCCTTCCTGTGCGAGCAGACCAAGCATTCTTCGCTCCCCAAGCCATCCGAACTGTCCATGATAACCCTCTGATGTTGTGCCCCTTCGACCCACCCAGCTTAAAACAGCTGGACATGACCCGGTTTCAAGGTTAAGGATAATAGTCAAGGGCATGTCATTGGTAAGGCATTTCAGGGGTAGGCAAATCCTCTCTTCATATTGAAACAAAGTATTGATTACCAAACATGCTCATCTAGTGCAGAATGTTGCAAAGTCATCCTGTGCCCTGGGCACCCCCCAACTTTTTGCTGACTGGAACTGGTGGTAACTGACTCTGACTGACCATGGCCTCTGTTTAATCAGGTCCAGGGCCAGTGCCAAACTAAAAGGAACACATTAGACTACAGTTAAGACACCCAACATACACTAGGGTACACTATGGTACGGTGGGGTACCCCTGTAATCGGCATGACCTACCCCATAAGCTGTTGGTATGTAATAGGGCAGGGGATTGAAACTACCTAGGAGTCTCCAGTATCTTGGGGCATGGCAGTTTAGAGGTCAGCAGATTTTCTGCACTAGCATGTGCGCAGTGCTGAAGCCTGAGGTCAGTTTAAAATCAGCACTGGTGGCAAGGACAGCTTTTAAACCTTAAATTGTGCCCAAACTCGACTTTAGGGGTAGGGCCCTTAAAAATTAAAAACCTACCATGTTTTTGCATATTAGGGACCCCCAGGGTCACCCTTAGGTATCCCAGGGGTGGGGTGGGCTGGGGGGGGGGGGGGTCAGTTATCTATAAGGAGCGCCCTTATAAAATGAGTTTGTATATGCCTGGGTAAAGTGAAATTTTGCATTTCACTCCCCACATTGTATTAAAGAGCTGCTCAAATTCAACTTTGATGCTAGAAGAATTGGGTACGTATGATCTGCAATATTTCTGCAGATTCAGAACCCCTGAAGTCTCCCCTAGTTGCACAAGGGGTGGGGGTCCTGTAGAAATTAGGGAAATACTTATAAAATATGCTTTTATAAGCCCTGGTGCTAGAAAACTGGCCCAAGTAATTGTACCCATTGCAAACCCCATGGCCCATAGGTTAACATGTTAGGAAGTTATTGATTAATACATTTTAATAGAAGAGGACTAGCCGGACCATTCAAAGACTTCCCAGAATGGTAGTAGTAAACCCAACAATATTATATTGTTGAATTTCTCCTAAAGTGTACATACAAGAAGTTATAAGACTTTCTTGTTTGTAAGTCCAAATTCAGCCTTCCACTGGTCTGCCCTGATTGGTCAGAGTTAGGTGGATTAGCCAGGCTGCTTTGAAGAGTTGATAAGGAACCCCTCTGGTTAATCACTCTGCTGGGAGGGCAGGGGGTGGAGTCGTAAGCCATCATCTTCAAAGATAGAGGGGAGGCCTGGGTCTCAGTTTCACTCTGACAATCTTGACCCCGAGTCAGGGCTAGGCTTAAGGAAGGTATGTGCAGATGGTAGGGGGAGAGTCCATGGAAATAAGCCATCCCAGGGGGTGTGTTTAGCCAGCTCTTACCTCCTTGTTGGAAAATCAGCCATTATGGATTTGGAAGTATGATGTACTCTGGGACAAAATAATACCACACTCTACAGGATGTGGTCATAACTATGAGGAGTTGCCCTACTCTCATTGGTCAGAAGTGACCTGGTGCTTGACCCAGAGAATTTTGAATAAGTATCTGAGAGGGGCAGAGCCCTCCAAATCTGCTGCTTGAAACTTACTGAAGCAAGAAGTGCCCGGCTGAAAAGATTTTGCTGTGCAAGGAACTCTAAGGTCTGACCTCTGAAGACTGCACCAAGTGAAACTGCAGCCCTGTGGATTACCTTGCTGCCAAAGGACTCAAGAGTTGAACTCCCTGCAAGCTACAGGTTAACAGAGCTCACATGGACAGCCCCACAAAGAATTCAAAGCCTGGAGTACCAGTGGATTTGTAAGGGTTGTGTTCAAGTGGATTGCGGAATTGAAGTTTCACACTTTCAAGGATCCCCTTGGAGATTCCAGAACCTTGGATTGTGTGTTGGATACTTTGGGACCTGCAAGCAGAACTCCAGGAAGGAGTTCTAACTGGACCCCGCTTGCTGAAGAAGGCGGCCCACCACAGTGGTGAGAAAATTCTTCAGAACAATTTATAAAGGTGTGTCCCTGACAGAGAAAACGAAATGACTAAAAGGGGCACTGTTGGTTTCTAAGCACTAGAAAGCGACTAATCTTTAAAAATTCATTTCTCTGGTTCCCTGCAGTGGATTTTTTTCATTTTGGTGTCATTTAAAAGATGACAATATTACCTATTTTTATAAATTGGTGTTGGATTTTTATTTTGTGTTTTGTCTTGATTATTTACTGAAATTCAGTTTTTAAATGCTTTACATATCTGTCTTTGAAGTTAAGCCTGTCTGCTCGCAGCCACGTTACCAAGGGTTGAGCATGGGAATAATTTTCTAAGACCTATGCTGAGTCCTAATATGTGTTAGTGGCCTTATTGCCAGTGGCAGACCTACAGTTGCCTCTACCAATAACCCACTTTCCAACATGAAGTCATCCTCATTTGCTAGCCAAGGTGTACCTTATGAGGTAATTATATCGCACCGTTATCCAATGTGCCATATGCATGCTTAAAACTACTTATTAAAGCCACTCACTGTGCTACTGGTTCCGGCCTAAACCTAGATGCTATTGGCATTGGATTAAAACATATAAGCTGGTGCCTGAGCTTAGTATTGCGTGCTGCATGGTCCTGCCTCCTCTGCTATGGTACCCGTCAATTAGCTCATCCCGTAACATTGGACTTATAGCCTGCCAGGACTATTGATTTTACCACTAGTTGGTGATTGCATAAGGTACATGAGCAACACTATGGCTAACTCATATGGATAAAAAACCAGATACCACATTGTTAGGTGGCATAATTAGCATGCACCTGCATGCTAATTATTATGCCATGCATAATCAAATGTGCCACCTGCAAGTCTAACATTATTTTGTCGTGCCACCCTTTGGCCTAATGGTTCTGACCCAAACACTTGCTCTGTCATTGTACAACATTTAAGCTGAAGTCTAATTTAGCATTGTGTGCCGCATAGTTCACCCTCTTCTGTCATTGCCTCCATGTATATAATCCACCCAAAATCTTACCCCTACAGCAAGCCTAGAGGTTGTGAGTTACTCTGCAGGTCTCATGTTATGTTTTCATTAAACATGCCTCTAATTCACATGCTGATTGGAGCATTGGGCCCAGCCAATGAATGTTTACCTACTTATAAGGCAAAAGGACATGTGATAAGGCCCAGAGTATCTGTGACCTTCAAACTTGCTAGAAGCTGACTTTCAATGACAAACCAAATCATGTCGAACCCATGGTCACTCATTTGTGCAGGAGTGTCTTCAAAGAACCTTGACACCTGGTCACCTACGGTTGCCAGTGCTAGCCATGTTGCACTGAATTTGTTGCCGACCATCAAGAGCCCCTGCTGAAAAGGGGCGCACTTCGCACCGGGCGCCCCCAGGAGCGTGCAGCTCTCCAACCATGCAACACTGCTGAAAGGAAGACCCCTAACACCAAAGGTAGAAACAAGCAATGCCTACTTTGTTCTCATTTAAGTGTAGGCTGGAAAACAGTCCTTACCCCCTCCCGGTGGACGAACTCTAGAAACTTCCTGACTGGCGTCCCATCTGTGCACACTTGAGTGCATGAGGTAGGATTTAAAGTGACTACCCTTTCCTTCCATAGGTAAACTCATATTTATTGTGAAAATGATTATCCTTTATGTTCTACAGCTGCCAACAATAAGTCAGTCATGTTTTAACCTAGCAATATCAATGGTTTGTCAGTTTCTGCCAGCCTCTACTATTCTGTCAGTGTTCAATTTGAAAAATAATCTTGTGCCCAAAGCTTTGCAAAAAAACCCGTAGCTGGCACAATTAAACATTGGCGGCAAACTCCCAAGGCTGTTTAGTATACCTCACGCCTCTTTTAACCCACCACCATACACACTCTGCCGCTTGTAACTCTCTTTTGAAAGTTACTCCTCTGCTTCTAAGAGGTCGCTCCCCCCACGCTCCCTGGCCACAGAATCTGCCTGCTATCCCCGTTCCTGAAGCGCCTCTGCCGATTTGGCCTTGGTATCGTACACACAGCGCTCTGGTCGCGAATGCAATAGACTTAAAATCATAGCGCATTGACTTAATACAGCGCCGAACCTCGCATGGTAATTACCTTTCAAGCGCAACGTTGTCTGTTCTGATTGCAACTACTGCCGCCAGTGACTCTATTTTAAGTGCTGCTTTACTGTGTGCATTAATGTGTGCAATTTAGCCTTATAGTAATCTGCCCCCGTTTCACGTGCCATCCTCCATTTTGTTATCTTGTTTGTTTGTTGTTGACCCCCTTGGCCCGCCTACCCTCCCCTGCTACTGCCTCCCAGCTGACCCTCCCACGCTCCGCCCCCTCATAACTTCATTTATGCCTAATGTCCCAACGCGCAGCATCCACGCGCTACGGCCACGCCGAAGGTGCGCCAAAGGTAAGCCCGTCAACGCCCGTCCGCGCCGAGCCTGCGCCCAGCGCCAGACCCCCTGGCCCCCACTCCATCCACCCCATCCGCATTACATACTCCGCCTCCACCCTCTTAGCCCTTAACACCGGCCGACTCCCCAACTGCGCCCTAGCCACACCTGGACACACCCATGGACCCTTCACATGCAACTCCTGCAAGTTTGACAGCATCATAACCAACTCCCTATCCACAAACACCAAGCAGAGACCTGACACCAACCACCTAAAGTGCATCCTGCTCAACACCCGCTCGGTCCACAAACACGCCATCGACCTCTGGAATCTACTAGACACCATCTCTCCAGACGTCGCCGTCCTAACAGAAACATGGATGAACGCCTCCTCAGCCCCAGACATCACCATCGCCATCCCGGAAGGCTACAAAATCATCCGAAAAGACTGCACCAAGCAAACAGGAGGAGGCATCGCTATCGTCCACAAGAATTCCATCCGCATCTCAACCAGCTCTGACGTCAACCTTGCTAACGCCGAACACCTTCACTTCCAGATCCACACCGACCCCAAGACCACACTCAGAGGCACCCTCCTCTACAGGCCACCAGGACCCCGTGCACAATTCAGTGAAGACATCACAGACTTTATCACCCCACACGCCCTCCCCTCCGAGGACTACATTCTATTGGGAGACCTCAATTTTCACCTGGAAAAGAGCATCGACTGCAACACCACCACCCTTCTGGACAATCTCGCCAACCTCGGACTCAAACAACTTGTTAATACCCCCACCCACATTGCAGGGCACACACTCGACCCCATCTTCACCTCCAGCAAACATATCTCCTTCAGTCACACCACTACTCTCCATTGGACGGACCACAGCTGCGTTCACTTTGTCTACAAAAAGACCACAACCCACAACCACTCCCAACCTACTCTGCGAAGAAACTGGAACAAAATCACCATCGATCAGATCTCCTCATCGCTTCTTCAAAACCCCCCTTCCCACTCTTCGAACGCCAACCAAGCAGCCTTTAACCTCACTCAATGGCTAACCAACAGCGCCGACATCCTACCACCCCTGAAAAAGCGTCAAATCAAACTTGGCAACAAAAACGCCCCCTGGTTCAACGAGGATCTTAAGAAATCCAAGAAACTCTGTCGCTCCCTTGAGAAGGCCTGGAAAAAAGACCCAAACACCAGCACCAGGGATGCCTTCAAAAACGCCACCCGCATACACCACCAACTGATCCGGACTGCCAAGAAAGCCGCCTTCAAAGACCGACTTGACAACAACGCACACAACAGCAAGGAATTATTTAACATCGTCAAAGAGTTTACCAACCCCACTGCCAACTCCAACGACATCACTCCCTCTCAAGCCCTTTGCGACTCCCTAGCTTCGTTCTTCCACGACAAAATCGCAGACATCCACAACAGCTTCGACAACCAACCCGGAGACCAACCCACCCAACCTACCTCCGAACCCAAACTCCCCTTGAACATCCTTAATGACTGGAACCCAATCTCCACCGAGGACACCATCCGCCTGATGAACTCCATCCACTCAGGATCCCCCACAGACCCATGCCCTCACCACATCTTCAACAAAGCAGACTCCATCATAGCACCACACCTTCGAGACGTCATCAACTGCTCCCTCAACTCCGCCACCTTCCCGGAAAGCTGGAAACACGCTGAACTCAGCGCCCTTCTGAAAAAACCCACAGCGGACCCCACCGAACTAAAAAACTACCGCCCCATCTCGCTCCTTCCATTCCCGGCCAAAGTCATCGAGAAAGCTGTCAACAACCAGCTCGCCGCCTTCCTCGAAACCAACAAATCCCTCGACTCATCACAGTCCGGCTTCCGAGCCAAACACAGCACTGAGACCGCACTCATCGCAGCAACAGACGACCTTCGAACTCTACTGGACAATGGAGACACAGTCGCCCTCATCCTCCTCGACCTCTCCGCAGCCTTCGACACAGTCTGTCATAACACCCTGCTACAACGCCTCAGAAACATCGGTATCCAAGGAAAAGCACTGGAATGGATCACCTCGTTCCTTGCCGGAAGAACCCAGAGAGTCCACCTCCCACCATTCAAGTCAGAGGCCACTGAAGTCATTTGCGGCGTGCCACAAGGATCCTCACTCAGTCCCACCCTCTTCAACGTATACATGAGCCCGCTCGCGGTCATCGCACGCCAACACAACCTCAACATCATCTCCTACGCTGATGACACTCAACTGATCCTCTCACTCACCAATGACCCTAACACCGCCAAATCCAACCTGCATGAAGGAATGAAAGAAGTAGCCGAGTGGATGAAGCAAAGCCGTCTGAAGCTGAATTCCGACAAAACGGAAGTCCTTATCTTAGGCACCTCCCCCTCTGCCTGGGACGACTCTTGGTGGCCAGAGTCCCTCGGAAAAGCACCCATCCAGACGGACCACGCACGGAACCTGGGCGTCATTCTGGACTCCTCACTTTCGATGACCAGACAAGTCAATGCCGTTTCATCTTCCTGCTTCAACATCCTTCGCACGCTCAAAAAAACATTTAGCTGGATCCCCACCGAAACCAGAAAAACGGTCACCCACGCACTGGTTACAAGCCGACTGGACTACGGAAACACCCTATACGCCGGTACCACCGCAAAACTTCAGAAAAAACTCCAACACATCCAGAACGCTTCAGCCAGACTCATACTAGACATCCCGCGCAATGAACACATTTCTGGTCACCTGAGGGACCTCCACTGGCTCCCCGTCAATAAGAGGATAACATTCCGCCTCCTGTCCCACGCACACAAAGCACTTTATGAACTTGGACCTGAATGCCTCAACACACGACTTTCCTTCTACACCCCCTCTCGCCAGCTACGCTCCTCCAACCAAGCCCTGGCTGCTGTACCTCGCATCAACAAAACCACCATGGGAGGAAGATCCTTCTCCTACCTGGCGGCTAAAACCTGGAACTCACTTCCCATTCACCTCCGCCTCACTCAAAACCATCTAGCATTCAGAAAGCAACTTAAGACCTGGATATTCGACAAATAAATTCCCCACCCCTCCCTAAGCGCCTTGAGACCCTCTGGGTATGTAGTGCGCTATATAAATTTCTGAATTGAATTGAATTGAATTGAATTGGTGGGCTATCCATCTTTCTCTTCCCCCTGTTTTTCCATCTCTCTTGCTCTGGATCAAAGTCTGCTGAGGAATAAAATAATGCTAGTTCCCAAACATGAGGCCCGGTGGGCCCCGCTTGCAACCCCTTTTCAAATGTAAGCACTGCTCTCTGTACTTCTAGAATATTTGCTGGGAGGATTTAACAACGCAAAATGGAAAAGTGTCTTTGAGGGAGCCAGTCAACTGACAAAATTCACCAGTGACAAAGTGTCATACACTTTCTGACACATGCATCATTTGAAATTGCATTCGCAAATGGTGCGAATCGCAAAATGTGCCCGTTTGCGAATGCAATTTCAACTTTTGGGATACATTTTGTTGAAAGTGTATTTTCGCAAATTAAGGAATCGCAAATGTGTTTCGATTCCTTAAAAAAATCGCAAACTGAAGGAATCGCAAAAGTTAGATAAAAAAGTGCATGCATGAAAAATCGCAATTTGCGATTTTTTAAGAAATCGCAATTTGCAATTCTTATTTTTAGAAGAAGTCAGACCAGGTGGTAAATTTGTGAAAAACAAGCAATGCAGGTGAAATTCGTTTGGAGTGCATTGAAAGGGTTCCACAATGCATGAAAGATTTTATCAGAATGGCAGCACTCATTGTCGTGGCACGTAGGTTGAGGTTGAGAGCAGCAGCAAGGAGGAGAAGGATGGTTCATGAAAGAATTTTCAGAGTGTACGTCACCATGTAGGACCCAAGCCATACCTACCCATGTCCAGGTATTGTGTTCCCTACACCTCCTTGCCTCGGGGTCCTTCCAGGGTGTCATAGCCATTGCTGGTGGTGTGTCCCAGAGTTCCCTCTCACATTTTTTCAATGATTTCCTCAATGCCATGTTGCAAAGGATAAGGCATCACATTATATTTCCAAGCACACAACAAGAATTGATTCAAACAAAGTTAGATTTCTACAACATGGCACATTTTCCCCATGTTATTGGCTGTATAGATGGCACACATGTTCCCATTTGTCCCCCATCTGAAAATGAGGACATTTATCGCAACCGGAAATGTTACCATTATCTCAGCAATCAAGCAATTTGTAATTCAAAGACTATCATCACTGATTTAGTTGCAAGTTACCCTGGAAGTACCCATGATTCCTATATTTTTAGACATAGTGCCATCCACACACGACTGCTTGCTGTAGATTTTGGAGATGGATATTTGCTTGGTACATATATTTAAATCAATTGTTACTACTCTCTGTACCATGCTCTCCCATATTACTTAAAATTGTATCTCCCATTTACCCATTCTATAGGTGACAGCGCATATGCTGTGAGGACATTCATACTCACACCCTATCTAAATCCAGCAACCCGTAAAGAACAGCAGTACAACCATGCGCACATAGCAACCCGCAATGTAATTGAGAGAACTTTTGGAGTTTTGAAGTCTAGATTTGCGCATATTAGTTAAAACAGGCGGAGCATTACAATATCGTCCTGATGTTTGCTGCAAAAAAGTTGCAGCATGTGCCATGCTGCACATCTTAGCCACTAGGAGAGGCCTAGAACTGGAGTTGGAGGATGTACTACCTAACATTGACAACCAGCCTCAACAACCCCAACCAAGATTACATGGACCAGACGCAGCAGAGGGAGAAGAAGAAGGGCAGAGATAACTCAACATTACTTTTAACAGAGGTAAGAACTACACAACTCATTTTTGTGCCAAACTGAAATCTTTTCATTTGTAAATGTTCTTCAAGGATTCATGGTATTCTAGACATCTTTCAGCATGCATGCTTCAGACAGTAAATTATATGCCATTTACTTTGTTCACTCATAGCAAAGCTTTTATCTTCAGATGTCCTTCAAAAGTCAGGCAAGTGGTTTTTATAAGTCACATACTACTTTTTGCGTCCTCGCACCCCTAATGCCTTGCCTGAAATTATCCCATCGCCCATAGTTATGCTGCTAGCAATGTCTTGCTTTCTGGAGCTACGGCGTCCACTAGGTACTGCAGGTTTAACTTGGCTACTGTCATTTGCGCATCCATCACTACCCCCAACTGGTAGTAGGTTTCTAGTTGCTTTATCAGGTTGCATTACATCAACAAAATTTTTGAGTGTCATCATTCCTCTTGAAATATCTCCACAACATTGTGTCATCTCCTTTTGCATGCCAATTGTATGCTTGATTAACTGTGCAGTGTTGCTGGACAGACGATTAATTGCCCTGGTGTATCCCTGCACGCTGGCCAATGATCTATTATGCCTACTGGCACTTCCTACTTGCTGTGCCTGTATAGCTGTACACAATGTTTCCATAGCTGTTGCCATACGGTCAAGTTTCTCAGATGACTCCATATGTGCCTTTTCTATTACCTTTGTCATGTGAGTCAGACTGTTATTTATAGCACTAATATCATGACTGATGTGAATTAATTTGCCCTTCATAACACGTATGTCTTTTCCTTGTAGGCGTTGGACTTTCAGGAGTTTTAACTCTACAACACTGGCATTGCTGTCATCTTCTACTGCTGATCTATGTTGTGATGGACGTGCCCTGCGCCTATAAAATTGTTGGATCCTATTCCGCCTGCTCTGCTCAAACCCCAGCAACCCAAAACACACAGCAGTCTGTGGTTCTTCAACATGGACATTGGGGTCTTCATCACTCTCTGAGTACTGCAGTTGGCGCACTCTGTTGCTTTGACTTCTTGGCTGTACAGTGGGTGAAGAAGTGGCTGAATTTAATTCTTCAGTGTTTTGAAATTCCTGAGTATGTATCTCGGCCCATTCATTTGTGTTGGTGTCCTGTTCTGTATCTATGATTGAAATAGTGCAAACAGTATGTTACTTTAAAATTTTGCACTTTCTGTAGCATGAAGTGAAGTACATTTCAAATAAAAAGCACATCTAACATGGCTGGTCTTCTATTCTAACAGTGTGGTTGTGTAACTTTCATTTCAAGACTCATTGACTTAAAAATTTAAAGTTTAAAGGCACATGGACTACAACTCCCATGATGCATTGCATCTTTCATTAAAAGTGTGATTATTAACTGCTCTGTTCTACAAAAAAAATTGTACTTGAGGGGGACTGTTAATGAGCAACTAGGACAACATTAGGGGTCTCCAACACTCACATGTATACTAAAATTACATGTATGAATTCTTACCTTGAGATGGGCCAGCATGCTCTGAGGTGTCAATTTCTATGACTCCAATTACAGCTTCAGTTGCAAGGGTTCCTTCAACCATGTCCTCAAGGGGGGTATTAGGCCTAAACCTGGGTGTGCCATCACCAATCCTTTTTGCAGCCTTAATCCGGTTTGCAATTCTTTCTTTGACACGACTGCGCAGGTCATACCAGCTTATCTGTAAATTATTAATATCACGGTGGGCAACCCCCACAGCATTCTCTTTGGCTTGTATTGCAAGCCAATTTTTTCTCTTCGCTCCTTCAGGCACCTTCAAAGATTGCTTCCCAAAAAGCTGGTCCTGCCTCATAGTGACCTCCTCAATCAGTATTTCCAGCTCCTGGTCACTAAATTTATTTTTCCTTTTCCTGGCATGCAGGTCTTCTCCAGCATTTTCTGAGGCCATTTCCCCTACAACAGCAGACAAACACACTGCTGCAGTTGCTCCAAGCAAACCTCCAACTGCCAACTGCCACTCCTACAGTTCAAACAGGGCTACAGCTGTGTGTGATTAGTCTCCTGACTTCCTGGGTGTGATGTCATTCAAATGCATCAATATGCGATTTCGCAATTTGCGAATTCGCAAAATGCGAATTCGCAAACAAGAAATCGCATAAATAATGCGATTCGGTAAAAATTGCGAATTTTACCGAATCGCAAAAATATTAAGAAAAAATTGATGCATTTCACTTTGCGATTCTTTATTAGCGATTCCTTAATTTTCGCAAATAAAGAATCGCAAAATGAAATGTTGATGCATGTGCCCATTTGTCTTTTCCAGGAAACAAGACAGATTGTTGTGCTGAAAACAAGTCGTGTCAGTGGTGACCTGAGTAATCACTGCAATCAAGATTGCTGCGCGGACCAGGCAGGGTCGAACCTATGAACCCGGAGACAAACCTAATACTAAGTTCCAGTCATGCAGGCCTCACGCCACTGTGTTTCCCATCCTAAGTACGCTCGTGGGCACAGACCCCGTTTATCTATTTATTTATTTTAAGTAAATAAAAGAACCATCACAGATCGGCAGAGTAACATTTAGCTGTCTCTCAAAGAACTGCTGAGCATAAACAAGGGAGGACAATGTATCGAAACGGATAATGTTAATTGATAAGAGGTGCAAGAAACGGGAGCAGGCACGCTTCACCTTGGGCACCTTTTAGGAACATATCCACAAGATAGTAAAGGTTTATGGGTATTTAATTGTGTATTAGCGGAACCGGGACCACTCACAGCCCCACAGGCACAAAGGAAAGCAGCAGATACCGGAAGCAGCTGAGTGTGGAAGAGCCTCAGCAGGCAGAGGAGGAATGCCCTTTAAAACTGTGAGTAATTCTGATTTCCGGCCGTGATCAATCCGGAGCCAGCATATTTCAAGAGGAAATACTGATCCCTATTTCTAGATCTGGAATTATTCTGCACTATGCCTCATTCGTCCCTACCAAATCTCCCTTTGTCTCAAATCCAAAGCAATAACATAACGTGTATTTGTTAAGCACACGTTCACCCATAGGTATCTTGGCGCTGATTAACAGATGTTTCTTGTTACCCAACTCGATGGTACTCATTTTATCAACCTCGGATGGATGAAAGGCTGAGTGGACCCACCGGGATTGGCACCTGTGACCATGAGGTCAAACACAGGGTGCTGCAGTGGAGGTATTAGTCCACTGAGGCATCAGACCTGGTCATATTGTCATGCTCATTGACCAGCATTCTTAAAAACTAAGATATTGCATCATACACGAATATGTTGCATATACTATTTAAATCAGGGGTCTCCAAACCGGTCCTGGAGGGCCGGATCCATGCCAGATTTTTTAAATAACTACATGTATCTAAATGGGGATATGCACAAAATCTGGCATTGATCCGGCCCTCCAGGACCGGTTTGGAGGTCCCTGATTTAAATATTAGAATTTAAAAAGGTAAAATAATTCTTTACCCTATGTAATACAATAATATTTCAACAAGAGCAAGACTCTCATACATATTATCATAAGCGTTTCCTCTGAGGGATGTAGTCAGTCAGGTGGATTGCCCAACTGACCACATGCTTAGATCCCCCCTACTTAGTGGGCATCTGGATAGCTCTTATGTCCAATACACAAGTCTGTCTCTCTTACTTTCCTGCCACACTACCTCCCGCCTCCCCAGTCTAACTGGCAGGATTCCTGTGCTGCACCACGAAGACCGTGGGCTCCATGCAGAAGCGCACTCCATTTAACCCTATCCTATGCACATTGACCTATGTGTATTCTGAACAGAGCTCGATGTCTGTAGCACTACAGATGGCAGAGTGATGGACTCGGTGCAGGTGCAGCGGAGAGGCCCTGAAACGTACATGTCAAAGCTGGAGATTGCGCAGGGCAGAGTGGCTGGGCATGTGGCTGACAAAGCACTCAAGTAGACCTGCAGAACCAATGACGATGCTAGAGACACAATGACCACTGCAGGCACACAGCAGAAAGAGCACCACAGGCTTACAAAACAAGTCAGCTGCTGCATGGATGATGGAAACCGAAAACACAGTTAATGTGAGGGAGCTAGTGCCCCCATCCTATCTCCACTGCTGTGAGGGAAACAGACAGATACCGCACCCAAAGTCTCCCACTGCACTGCACCTCTCTCCCCTCAAATCTGCCCACACGCAGCAGCTCGCTTTATTTCAGGGTCCAAACAAAGTGATCACATCCCTCCTATCCTTTCTTCTATTTGATGGCTTCCCATCGAGGCAAGATCTCTTTACAAAACTGCCTGCATTACCCACAAAGCCTTGCACACTTCCTTCCCTCGTTACCTGGCGAATAAACTGAAATTGTCTGGAAACTCGAGACCTTCTCGGAATGCCAAAAAGTTTCTGCTTGAGCCCCCCTCCTTCAAAAGGTAAAGATCGATAGCTCAATCGTTCTCAGGTAATGCGGTGAGAATCTGGAATTCGCTACCGCCATTGCTCTGTGCCACCACCTCTATCCGGATCTTCAAAGCTGACCTCAAATCTTTTCTCTTCCAAAGACACTTTCAGAACTAATACCTTAATTATCAGACCCCTCTAGAAAGTCTGTTCATTAGTGTAAATTTGTAATATTTTCTTGTACATTTCTCACCCTTGCTTGCTGTGTTTGATATTGTGTTATTGCCTTCTATGGTTTTATCCTACTTCTCCGTTTTGTTTTGTAACGCTCTATTATGTAACATTTCTGTCATGTAACATAACTGGTTCTATTGTACCGCGCTCTGACACCTTCGGGGAGAGTCTGCGCTATACAAAAATGCATTTATTAAATGAATAGATAAATTTGCTTCAGCTAGCGTTTAAGGGGAACCGGACTCCCTGCCCACATGGTGACAAAAGTTGTTTGGGGTAGAAGGAGTCTCCGCGGGAGTCGAACTCATGTGGTGCGACTGAGCAGGCCCCCGGTGCTAACCGCACACCCCAGGAGCTCAAAATCCCCCCACTGCTGTGAATTTGCACCATCACACCGGGAGGCCTGACAACTGCCACCTTAATCGCTTCGCACGTGAGCCTGCACAACTGGAGGCCAGCTTGCAGTCCCTTATCCAACTGGGGTTGAAAGACAAGCAGAGACGCTCCGTCCCCACCCAGAGAAGCCGAGGTAAGACCCGCCCGCAGGCCCTCCCATCGTTGACATCTCGGCGGCTGCCCGGCGAGCCCAAACGGCCACTGTGTGAAAGGCAAGTCAATAGAGCCCTCGACTACCACACCTCTTACCAGGACCCTGTGCTGCCCCACCAGTGGACAACCAGCAGCAGACCATGGCCGAGAGTTGCTGGCTGGCCAAGTGTGACGGCAGAATGGGGGGGGCATTGAGCGTGTGCAACTCCACTACACCGGATTAGGGGGGCACTAAGGTGTAGTGTTCAGGAGACTGGAAGAGTCCACGTCTCCTCCAGTGTTGGGGGTGGTCCTGTTGACCACTCCCCCTGGCAACGTAGCAAAGTGTCAATGGTGCAGCTCCGATATTGGGGTTGTCCCCCAGTGCACCGTGTAGAATAACAAAACAAATGTTTAAATCTAATGCTAAGATAAATCAAAAGGTTGACAAACAGTCCATCATCATCTAAAGTTCTTTAATGACCACTTCAAGTCAATGATCATTATTGGTCATATCTTGTAATGTTCATGAAATAATACAAAGAATCTCTCAAGTGTTTTCCCACAGTTGATCAATAATCCCAATGCATTTCGGGCATCGAGTCTGCCCTTCGTCAGGGGATGATTCTACAGAAAAAAGAATAATGGGAAGGTCTTAATGAGGAGCACCTCGCTATGTCTAAAACAATGAATCAAAGAACAAAACAGTGGGTTTGTAAAGTCATAGTGAAAGCCATCAACATTCGCAGAGTGCATGATGCGCGATGTTAAACAGAGGAAGAACCCAAGTGAGCTGATACATTGAAGGTGAACGAATGTTAGAGAAAAGGTCAAAAGTATACACATGGTGGCAAGTGGAGGTTAACATATGTGTGCGATAAATCAAGCGTGTGTACAAAGTGAAAGAACCAATAGTTGTGCTGATAAACTGACGGTCTCTGGTCAATGGGTGTGCTGGCCGTGAACGCCAAGATCGTGTATCTGTGCTAATGCACAGTAGGTGAAACGGAAACATGCTGGGTGCATGCTATACACATTCTAAATATCTTATTGATGAAATGGTGACCGAAACAGTGAAAAAACGAATGAGTGAAAGAAAAGTGACGAAGTCTCACGTAATCAATACTGCTCCACTGCGGCTGTACTCACTGTGAATAAACAGATGTGATACAACCAGTGAGCAACCTGAAAAAGCCATGTGATACTGAATAATCTCAAAGATCCTTGCGGCGAGGTACTTGGGGGTGCTCGGGGGCAAAAGATAGACTCCTCCGTTAGTCGCAATGGTGGTGTGCCCGAGTGTTGCTACACCGCGCCGGTAAGCCGAGTGTGGTGGCGTGCGTGGTTAGAGAACAAAAGTGCCAGAAATAGAGGAAGTACTAAGGAGACAGTCTCCGGCAACGGGCGCCATCTTAAAGAGGAGTGAGTGACATGCCGTGAAACATGCAGTGATCAATAAGATGTAAGGAACGGAGAAAGAGCGCATCAAGTGTTACAAATGAAAGATAATTGTAACACCAGTAGACAAAAGCTAAAGACCAAATATGTGGTGAACAACATATTAAAAGAATGTAATGTGAAAATGGTAAAAAGACTATACATGGGTAGACTAAAAAACACCATTAATCGTTATGTCTGAAATGCAATTGACTGATAAATAAAGGCTCAAAGATAACACAAGAATTCCATTCTGTCATTCAGCCCGTTAGGCTGCATCGTGAAAAGATACCGAATCCAATAATTTTCTCACTATAGTAGTTTGTTTTTATTGTGTACTCCTTCTCCTGGTTTAATGACCTCAAGTATGAGGAACTTTAGTTGTGAGACGCTGTGTCTGTTTTCCACGAAGTGGGTGGCCGCTGTGGATTTCAGGTTTCTCGTGCGAATGTTGCTCTTGTGCTCAAGAATACGGGTGCAAATTTTCCTCTCTGTATGTCCCACATAGCATGACCCTCAGGGACATTTCAACATATAAATAACATTGGAGGTGTTTCATGTGGCGTGGACTCTGAGTTTAATTTTGGTTCCTTTCATCGGGTGATTTATGTAATTGCCTGATATGGTGTTATGACAATTGCTACAATTATCGCATGACAATAGACCTTTGAATTGAGTGGGTGGATAACTGTCAGGTGGTTTGGTAAGCATATCTTTCAGGTTACGACCTCTGGTATATGCAAAGAACGGTTTGTTATCAAACAGTCCTCTGAAATCTGGTTCGCTGCTGAGTAGTGGCCAATGTTTCAGAATCATACTGCGGAACCTGTGGCTTATGATGGAATACTTAGACACAACTACCATCCGATCTTTAGATGCTTTCTTTTTAGCTGTCAGCAGTTCTTGCCTACTTAAAGACTCGCATCTCCTTTTTGAAGTTCTCAGTATCTCCTCAGGATAACCACGATTCCTAAATGTAGTCAGCATCTCATCGATTTGTTGATTGCATTCAGAGGGCGAGGATACAATGCGTTTAACTCTAAGGAGTTGTGAAAATGGTAAATTGTTTTTGAGACCTGGTCTGTGAAAGCTATTGTAATGTAGGATACTGTTTCGGTCTGTTGTTTTCCGGAATAGGTTGGTGGAAAGTTAGCCATTGGTAAGTTGAATTTGAACATCCAGGAAGTGGATTAATCGTTGATTGAACTCCCATGTGAACTGTATCCGTTCATCTATGTCGTTCATTTGATGTAGGAAACGTTCAAGAATGTCTGCCGTTCCTGACCAAAGGATGAAGATGTCGTCAATAAATCGAAGGAAAATTCTACCATGTTCTTGCCAAAGCTGTTTGTTAACAATGTGCTGTTCCTCAAAGTGCCTCATGAACAGGTTAGCGTAGGCTGGAGCTGTGCAATTGCCCATGGAAGTACCGCATAGTTGCAAGTGCCAATTATCATTCCATTTGAAATAACTGTGGTACAAAGTAAACATGAGCAATTCCATTAGAGATACTTGAAGGTTAGACTCAATGGAAGAATTGATTAAAACTTGCTCAATGGCCTCTATGCCCTGGTTATGGGGAATCGACGTGTACAGGGATTCGACATCCACCGTACACAGCCAGAGTTCCTCATCTGGGCACAATTGAATGGATTTGATCTCGATTAAGAAATCTGTTGTGTCTCGAATGTAGGACTTGGTGGTGATCACGAATGGTTGCAGATGTTTGTCAATAAACTTCCCGACGGGTTCATGAACACTTGATGCACTCTTTCTCCGTTCCTTACATCTTATTGATCACTGCATGTTTCACGGCATGTCACACACTCCTCTTTGGGATGGCGTCCGTTGCCGGAGACTGTCTCCTTAGTACTTCCTCTATTTCTGGCACTTTTGTTCTCTAACCACGCACGCCGCCACACTCGGCTTACCGGCGCGGTGTAGCAACACTCGAGTACACCACCATTGTGACTAACGGAGGAGTCTATCTTTTGCCCCCGAGCACCCCAATCTTGTAAGTACCTCGCCGCGAGGACCTTTGAGATTATTCAGTATCACATGACTTTTTCAGGTTGCTCACTGGTTGTATCAAATCTGTTTATTCACAGTGAGTACAGCCGCAGTGGAGCAGTATTGATTACGTGAGACTACATCACTTTTCTTTCACTCATTCGTTTTTTCACCGTTTTGGTCACCATTTCATCAATAAGATATTTAGAATGTTTATAGCATGCACCCGGCATGTTTCCGTTTCACCTACTGTGCATTGGCACAGATACACGATCTTGGCGTTCACGGCCAGCACACCCATTGACCAGAGACCATCAGTTTATCAGCACAACTATTGGTTCTTTCACTTTGTACACATGCTTGATTTATCGCACACATATGTTAACCTTCACTTGTCACCATGTGTATACTTTTGACCTTTTCTCTAACATTCATTCACCTGCAATGTGTCAGCTCACTTGGGTTCTTCCTCTGTTTAACATCACGCATCATGCACTCTGCGAATGTTGATGGCTTTCACTATGACTTTACAAACCCACTGTTTTGTTCTTTGATTCATTGTTTTAGACATAGCGAGGTGCTCCTCATTAAGACCTGCCCATTATTCTTTTGTCTGTAGAATCATCCCCTGACGAAGGGCAGACTCGATGCCCGAAAGGCATTGGGATTATTGATCAACTGTGGGAAGACACTTGAGAGATACTTTGTATTATTTCATGAACATTACAAGATATGACCAATAATGATCATTGACTTGAAGTGGTCATTAAAGAACTTTTGATGATGATGGACTGTTTGTCAACCTTTTGATTTATCTTAGCATTGGATTTAAACATTTGTTTGTTATTCTATGCTGTGCACTGGGGGACAACCTCTATATCGGGGCTGCACCATTGACATTGTTTATAACGCAGTTTGGCACAGACATCAAAGCCCCAGTTTCTCGCGACACAGAGTGAACTGAGAAATTATTGAATCAACCGGTTGTGCGTGTCCTACCCCCTTTGTTTACATTAACGTAGCAAAGTGTGTTAGATGGGCGTAGGCCAGCGCTACGTGGAGAAAGTTAATAAATAGCCTGGGGGACCCTGTGTGTGGCAGTTGAGAGCTGGCCACTAGTGTAACATTGTCTCCTGTGTGTCATTTAGTAGATAACGCTAGGCCCCTAGCCAGATCACTACAACAGGGACAGAAGAAGTCTGTGCAGAGGCGTGAGGGGGTTGACTCACCGCAACAACACTGACAGGACCACAAGGCCGGTCACTGAAAACAAGAGACAGGGGATTAAACCAGCACGACTGAAGACCGGACGGCGCGATCATCAGCGCAAAAAAGGATCACCAACTGGGCAGGGGAGGCAGATATACCTGCCTCCTGCCCACTGGCGCACCAAAAATGATGAGGTCCAAACACTAGCCTTGAGGGGTTTATGCCATCAAGTGGTGCCATGGTGGCAGCCCTCCTATGAGGGCCCCCTGCATGGGCCGCGGGCAGACTCAATGTGCGCGCGATTTGGGGGCATGGACATTCACCCCCAGCATTTGCATGGAGCCTTTATGTGGAGGATTGCATGCAGATTTCTGGTGACACTAATAGTGCTGTGTAAATGAGATGGGGTGTCCTGGGTCATCAGCAGCTTGGGGAATACAGGTGTGAGAATCTGGCAGGAAGCCGAGGGGAGGGTGGGGAAGTTCAGGCTCACAGGATGCTCATCTAATGGTTGTTTTAATGAAGCGCTGTGCAGACACCCCTTTGCTCTGTGTGGAAGAGGTGGTATGGGCTAGTAATCCGCATTACAGGTGCGCAGCAATAACACTCAATAATTGATTGTCCAGCCTGTATTTTTCTTTATAAAAGTAAGAGTATATTTATTGCACACACACTACTCAATGCTAACAAAAAACACTATAGGTAACCAGGTGAAAGATAGGGCACTGTACTTTGAGTATAGGGTAAAGTTACTAATCACACTAGTAAATAATGGTGCTCAAAAGGGGGGAGAGGTTGGTTACCCTAACAACCCCACTAATACCCACATATGTGAGTACATCAATGTAAAAAACCCAAATCCTCCCTGAGCATGCTAAATTACTCAAAAGTCCAATATTCAACAATTTATTCTTCCAAAATCCAAATAGTTCCTCTGTTGGTCCAGTCGTATCCAGAAGTGTAATTCTTCATATATAACAAAATTCCAGTACAATCAAAGTGATTCTTCATGTACAAATTTCCAGTGCAGCCAACACGTGTTTCGTCATGCTCATATATACAGCATCATTGACTTCATCAGGGCTGCAAACCCAAAATTACATTACTTAATAACAGTTCAATTCAATTGTAATTTCTTGGAAAACATGTTAATAAATAAAATTCATTTAAACATCAGAAATGAAAAGTAAGTTCGAGGAATCTATAAAGAACAAATATATTTACATCCGATGTGTGATAGGGTAAATTTGCGAAAAATTTAATCCACAAGTCCATAGATCACCCATGTGCGCAAGTACCCAAGAGCAAAAGAGTCAATCGTTATCATAAAAGGATTCACCTGAAGAATCAATAATCGGAGTCATTCAAATAACAATCTACCGTAAGAGGCACTTTCGTTTTTAATCTGAAAAAACGGAAAAAATGATTGTCTTCAATTGAGCCCCAATAGTTCAAAAGATAGGCTCCCCTTACGTATAAATTCTAATCCTAAATGCAGTATAGATCAGGACCTTCATATATATATATATTCACTCCAAACAGTCGAATAAACACGCTCTCAGTAGCTGCCACAAAAACGCCAATCAGGATACAATCCAAGGGTGTTTAATTAAATGCTACATGTTTCGGATTCTCACAAGCCTTGATCACGCAAATTAGGGTGAATGTGCAAAACGTTTAAATCAAGTGAAAACAACAGATTATAGATCACAAGCAAGGCTTGGAAGCATGCCAACACTTTCTCGATGGACGTGCCTTACGTTTCCGGGAGCATAGCAAAATGCTCCTTGAAATTATTGATTTCTGTTTAAAAAACAACTTTTTTCTCTTTGATGGTGTCATCTTCAAGTAAGAGATTGGTACCGCGATGGGTTCGTGTTTTGCGCCCAGTTTCGTGAATCTCTTCATGGGGCAGTGGGAGGATACCATCTTCACGGACCCATCGCTTACCAAACATACTAGTCTGGTGGTTACTTGGTGGAGGTACATTGATGACCTCTTTATGGTTTGGAAAGGTACTGAGGAAGAAGCGTTGAACTTTATTGAGATTCTCAATAAAAATAGTCAGAACATCAGACTTACCAGTAATGTTGACAGGAAGACGGCTGAGTATCTTGACGTCAAAATTGACATCATAGATAATAAAATCACCACCTCCCTCTTCAGAAAAACCACTGCTGGCAACAGCATTCTTCATGCCCTCAGCAGTCACCCGGAACCTCTTAAATGGAGTATTCCTTTTGGTGAACTGCTGAGGGCAAAAAGAAACTGCAGTACCGAAAGCAATTATCAACTGGTTGCATCTGAAATGATGGAACGGTTTAAACTCAGGGACTACCCGGCTTGGGTTCTCAAGAAAGCCAAGAACGGAGCTGATTCCATTACGCGCAGTGACACCTTGCGCGAAAATCCTTCTGAAGAAATCAGCAGTGAGGATGATAAAACAAGACTCATCCTTACATATAGCAGAGAATCACAAGAAATACACAAGATTGTTTCCAGAAATTGGAATATTCTCAAAAGTGATGCGACTATTGGCCATTTAATTGACAACAAGCCTAGTATCACCTACAGAAAAGGAAGGAATATCAGGGATATCTGTGTCCGTAGTGATATTATGATGTACCCCATCAACCAAGAGTTGGGTTTGAAGGGGTTTTTTCCATGTAGCCACTGCAAGGCTTGTAAATCTAGCACCTCAGTTAAGAAAGCCACCTATAATGGGGTTAGCAAAGCCATAAATCAATTCCTTACCTGTACTACCATATTTGTGGTCTATGTCATCATATGTCCCTGCGATTTATGGTATATTGGGAGCACCACTGCATATGCCAAGAAACGTATTCTTGAACATTACCGTGCCATCATACACAAAGATGCCAAATTCCCGGTAGCCAGACATTTCAGTCAGCACCACTTTTCCAATCCAGCCTTGATGAAATTTTTCATCCTGGAACAGGTAACCAAAAATCCTAGGGGTGGTAACAGACTCCTGAAATTGAGACAAATAGATTCTAAATATATCATTTCCTTCAATACCAAGGCCCCGGGGGGGTTGAACCAAGATGAAGAGCTTGCGGTTCACCTCTAAGATGATTACACCTAGTTATGTTCTTCTTGGTCCTTCAGCTCATCTGTAATGCTTGTCTCCATGTTGTAGAACCAGTTTATTTGTATGTGCACATGATATTGTCATGATTGATTTTAATATTGTTCCTTTTCTTTTAGAGCACATCAGGAACTGTCCCTACATTGTTGGATTATCTGTCACTTGTTCCTGTTTTTGTTTAAGAGCACGCCCACTTGGGCATCACTGAACATTACCTGGACTGTCTTGCAGACTTTGGGGCATGTGTGGAGCCTTAAATTGGCTGTGACCTGGACTCTTGTTGCAAGTAATGAATTGTGCTGCACTTTCCGTTTGGCATACACTGTGATTCTTCGCAAAATGGGACGAGTATTACATGCCTACGCTTAGACTTTGAATGTACTGTCTCTTTAATTCGGCGACAGCACTAGCATTTGCGCTTAGTCCGGAGCTTTCCGGTTCTTTTGTTTCCCTTGTTCTGCGGCGTATATTGCCGTTCGCAGGGCATTTATCTTTTAGGATCTTGCGCTGTGCATTTTTTACAGCCTTTATTTTGTTTCATCTCTTTGGTAACGATAAATTTATTGTGTTATTTGGAGTGGGTATCAACATATTTTCTTGATGGCCCTTGCAGCACTGTGCATCTTATTTTAATTCCAGGTCAGATGTATGACTCAATTTTTGATGTCTACTATTAACTTTCCGCAGCCCTATTTCTATTTTTGTTTGACTCTGTTAAGATGTATGCCATACAAATTTTCGCAGTCCTATGTTCCTTTCTGTTGTTTTCACTTGATTTAAACGTTTTGCACATTCACCCTCATTTGCGTGATCAAGGCTTGTGAGAAGCCGAAACATGTAGCATTTGATTAAACACCCTTGGATTGTATCCTGATTGGCGTTTTTGTGGCAGCTACTGAGAGCGTGTTTATTCGACTGTTTGGAGTGAATTGAATTTCCGGGTTGCTCGTCCGGAGCACACGCCACCTCCCTAGGGGCCTCCGGCATACCTTGGAGCTTGTTTTGAAATTATTTATGAAGGTTGCATCGGGCCCGGCTATACCTATACTGGACTATTCTGTACCTTACGGCAAGGAGAAGGCGACTTCACGCGGTGAGTGTCTGATTGTGGGTCGTGGGCTCTGCGTCCGTCCTTAGGGAGCGGGGTGTTGGTTGGCTTGCTTTCCAACGCCGCGTTTCTGCGGGTTAACGGCGCGGCACCCTTTTCCCCTTACTAGCGCTCCCGCGACCAGCACGGGCGTCTTGGATTATAGACTTACATATACCGTGCCGAAAAACGTATTCCGCCTATTACTCATTTTCTCCTCCCTTCAATCGTCCATTAATTATATTAGCAGGAGGAACTTTGTATTTACAAAGGGCGGCTGCCACCTATTGCCACAGGGAGTCATCTCATCCAAGGGAGCTCTCACATGGAGGAAGAGGATGAGAGAAGAGCAGCAGCACATTTGCTGTTTGCAAGAACCAAGAAGGGGGTTCCCACGGGCAATGTTGCAAAGAAAGATCATCCCCCACCAACCATCAAGGACAAAATCAATAAACTTGAGAAACTTAAGAAAGATGAAATTTCCAAGTGGTGGGAGGCAACCTCCCTGCAGAATTATATAGACCAGGAGATGGTGCCTAGGGGACTACGCATCTATACCACTCCCACCTATGAAGCACCGAATCCCGACATGTTGACCGAATGGTCTATTAATTCTGCTAACAGTTCCAGAAAGATGTTGGAAATTCTGGTCAAATATGCTTGGCTAGACCGCGAAAGCCTACTTAAAGAAATAACTGCACTGATGGAAGAAATCAGTACACAGGCGGACGAAGAGAATGTTAAATAATTGGTGGCAGAAATGAAAGAACGTTTAAAACGGCATGAGGAGGATATTAAGGCACGTAAAGAGAGAAAACTTCAGAGAGACTATAGAGATTACGACACTGGGAGGATCTTGACCTTTAGTCGTAAATATGATCACCTTTATGCCAATACACCTGAGATTACACAAGATGAAAGTACAACGAGGGGAGAAGATGACTCTTTAATAATAAGTGAGACTGAATCAGAAGTCTCAAATGCATCCATTGATGACACTGCTCAAGTGAAAACCCCAGCAAAAAAGCCGAATTTTTTAGACGAGTATCGTCATCTGCGCCGGAGCAGACGGACGAATCAGACCACTCCGGCACCACCACCACTACCACAAACCCCATTAAGAGGCCTGGGGACGAGCCAGGGGACGAGCCAGGGGACGTGGAAACGCAGGAACCGGGGCAAGAGGCTTCGACAGCGCTGGGAGAGGAGGCAACACAAGGGGCAACGTGGGAAGAGCCAATACACGCTCCAGAAAAGGTCAATGATGGATGACAACACGGTAAAGAAAACTGTTATTAATTTATCTAAACAAACAATTACCGAAACTGAATTGACTATTCTTAGTCTGGGGCTGTCCTTTTGCCCCTCCATGTACTTTAATTACAGTGAACCTAGGATTGATGTTTTTAAGTATGTTCGTAAACTCAAACTTAAGAAATGGCACAACCTGAAAGGCTGTGGGGGACAACAACAGACACATAAACCGTTGTCCTACGTGGAGGATCCTTTCAGGATAGGTGATGTGGATGCCCTGATTGATATCATACAACTTGAGAAGGAAAATGACAATGATCTTTTGGCATCGAACAGTTATGCTCACGAAGATTTTGCTGACACTATTAGCGATACCCAGCTTCTGATGGAAGCTAATTTTTTAATTGATAAGAGTGCTGTATCTGGCTTTAAACCCAAATCCACTTTTATTCCCCAGATGGCCCATGACTCAATTGACACATTCCATGAATGTGTCAACAAAGAACTCATTAGTCTCAGGCATAACAAAAAAAGACATTTCAGACCTGGACAAGACAACCTATCCCTTAATCAGAGGAAAGCTTTAAAGTTGTTGGCAGAAGATAACACCATTGTCATCTGTCCTGCGGATAAAGGTGGCAATATTGTCATTATGGATAGGGACCAATATGTGGCAGAGGCCCATAGACAACTTTCTGAAGGAAATTACTATACTACTACCACCTTTGAGCTGTATAACAACAGTATAGTAGAACTTTGGGATAAACTAACTGTTTGGAAAGACAAGGGGATCTTAGAGTGGTAAGAGTACAGATTTCTGAGAAATGATAATCCCACCCTTCCTGTGCTCTATCTGCTCCCTAAGATCCACAAAAGCATGGACCTCCCGCCGGGTAGACCTATTGTCTCTTCCCGTGGTAGTGTGGTGGAACATGTTTCTAAATATGTGGATCACTATTTGAGGGACTGGGTTCAGGGCCTGAAAAGCCTTGTCAAAGACACTAAAGACTTTCTTTCTAAACTTAACGAACTTACATGGGATGCTAGGTATCTTCTGATTACCATGGATGTACAAGCCCTATATACTATTATAGATCACAAGCAAGGCTTGGAAGCATGCCAACACTTTCTAGATGGACGTGCCTTACGTTTCCGGGAGCATAGCAAAATGCTCCTTGAAATGATTGATTTCTGTTTAAAAAACAACTTTTTTCTCTTTGATGGTGTCATCTTCAAGCAAGAGATTGGTACTGCGATGGGTTCGTGTTTTGCGCCCAGTTTCGCGAATCTCTTCATGGGGCAGCGGGAGGATACCATCTTCACTGACCCATCGCTTACCAAACATACTAGTCTGGTGGTTACTTGGTGGAGGTACATTGATGACCTCTTTATGGTTTGGAAAGGTACTGAGGAAGAAGCGTTGAACTTTATTGAGATTCTCAATAAAAATAGTCAGAACATCAGACTTACCAGTAATATTGACAGGAAGACGGCTGAGTATCTTGACGTAAAAATTGACATCATAGATAATAAAACCACCACCTCCCTCTTCAGAAAAACCACTGCTGGCAACAGCATTCTCCATGCCCTCAGCAGTCACCCGGAACCTCTTAAATGGAGTATTCCTTTTGGTGAACTGCTGAGGGCAAAAAGAAACTGCAGTACCGAAAGCAATTATCAACTGGTTGCATCTGAAATGATGGAACGGTTTAAACTCAGGGACTACCCGGCTTGGGTTCTCAAGAAAGCCAAGAACAGAGCTGATTCCATTATGCGCAGTGACACCTTGCGCGAAAATCCTTCTGAAGAAATCAGCAGTGAGGATGATAAAACAAGACTCATCCTTACATATAGCAGAGAATCACAAGAAATACTCAAGATTGTTTCCAGAAATTGGAATATTCTCAAAAGTGATGCGACTATTGGCCATTTAATTGACAACAAGCCTAGTATCACCTACAGAAAAGGAAGGAATATCAGAGATATCTGTGTCCGTAGTGATATTACGATGTACCCCAACAACCAAGAATTGGGTTTGAAGGTTTTTTTTCCGAGTAGCCACTGCAAGGCTTGTAAATCTAGCACCTCAGTTAAGAAAGCCACCTATAATGGGGTTAGCAAAGCCATAAATCAATTCCTTACCTGTACTACCATATTTGTGGTCTATGTCATCGTATGTCCCTGCGATTTATGGTATATTGGGAGCACCACTGCATATGCCAAGAAACGTATTCTTGAACATTACCGTGCCATCATACACAAAGATGCCAAATACCCGGTAGCCAGACATTTCAGTGAGCACCACTTTTCCAATCCAGCCTTGATGAAATTTTTCATCCTGGAACAGGTAACCAAAAATCCTAGGGGTGGTAACAGACTCCTGAAATTGAGACAAATAGAGTCTAAATATATAATTTCCTTCAATACCAAGGCCCCGGGGGGGTTGAACCAAGATGAAGAGCTTGTGGTTCACCTCAATGATGATTACACCTAGTTATGTTCTTCTTGGTCCTTCAGCTCATCTGTAATGCTTGTCTCCATGTTGTAGAACCAGTTTATTTGTATGTGCACATGATATTGTCATGATTGATTTTAATATTGTTCCTTTTCTTTTAGAGCACATCAGGAACTGTCCCAACATTGTTGGATTATCTGTCACTTGTTCCTGTTTTTGTTTAAGAGCACGCCCACTTGGGCATCACTGAACATTACCTGGACTGTCTTGCAGACTTTGGGGCATGTGTGGAGCCTTACATTGGCTGTGACCTGGACTCTTGTTGCAAGTAATGAATTGTGCTGCACTTTCCGTTTGGCATACACTGTGATTCTTCGCAAAATGGGACGAGTATTACATGCCTACGCTTAGACTTTGAATGTACTGTCTCTTTAATTCGGCGACAGCACTAGCATTTGCGCTTAGTCCGGAGCTTTCCGGTTCTTTTGTTTCCCTTGTTCTGCGGCGTATATTGCCGTTCGCAGGGCATTTATCTTTTAGGATCTTGCGCTGTGCATTTTTTACAGCCTTTATTTTGTTTCATCTCTTTGGTAACGATAAATTTATTGTGTTATTTGGAGTGGGTATCAACATATTTTCTTGATGGCCCTTGCAGCACTGTGCATCTTATTTTAATTCCAGGTCAGATGTATGACTCAATTTTTGATGTCTACTATTAACTTTCCGCAGCCCTATTTCTATTTTTGTTTGACTCTGTTAAGATGTATGCCATACAAATTTTCGCAGTCCTATGTTCCTTTCTGTTGTTTTCACTTGATTTAAACGTTTTGCACATTCACCCTCATTTGCGTGATCAAGGCTTGTGAGAAGCCGAAACATGTAGCATTTGATTAAACACCCTTGGATTGTATCCTGATTGGCGTTTTTGTGGCAGCTACTGAGAGCGTGTTTATTCGACTGTTTGGAGTGAATTGAATTTCCGGGTTGCTCGTCCGGAGCACACGCCACCTCCCTAGGGGCCTCCGGCATACCTTGGAGCTTGTTTTGAAATATATATATATATATATATATATATATATATATATATATATATATATACACCAACCATCAATTAAAAATCAAAAGTACCAAATCAATCAACGCCTTCTAACTTGTAAACAATCATTTCGTACTAGTTCCATAGTTCTAAGGCACCCATTATAATACCATGACAGTCCTGCAAATTATGTAAAAAACTTTAAAACAATTACCGTAACAATCGCCAATCCCTTCAAAACTTTCCTCAGTTATGTTGCACTCTTGTAACATGTCCGGATTTTCATACCATGATAACAAACCACTTCTATAAATAATAAAGAAAAGTCCCCATAAGATTAGGCAGTCAACAGTTATCACTGATCCTTTACATCCTTATGAACATTCTTCTTAAATAACATTTTTATTTGTTATCTCACCATTTATGGCTCGGAGGCAAGATGGAGATCGGCTAATCAGCACCTTCATGATGTTCTGATGAGCATCCTCTTGTGAAAGACAAATTCAGCCGAAAAGAAACTCTAAACCTTCGGAAAAAATAGCACAAACATGCTGCAAATCTCGCAAGTTAAACTTCAAGCAAAACTTCTATTTTTCTACCTGATCTGGCAGCATCAGTCGGGGGAGAAACATCCTTCCAGCCGCGAGGACGACGAACGGGCTCAGACATCCTGGATCAACACTGCCCTGCGCGTCTCACGGTCTGACGTGCGAGACCGGAGAATCCAGCTACTCGCGGTGAAGAGCGGAGGGGTGCAAAGGAGATGCCGCCACTCGGTAATGGTGAATAATGAATCCCGAAACGCTTCCCTTGTAATAGGAAGATCTGTAGGGGTAGTCAAAGAGTGGCAATTCTGGCGGCGGTGTCCCGAACTTCAAAGAACACAGAGCGGAGAGTCAACATCACCAGCATTGAAGAACCAGCAACCCTCTCGCTGTACCAGCGCTTCCTCGCTACAGATTTTTCTTACCTTCCAGGACATTCAAGTAAGGATGGCTAACAAGGGGGGCCGCTCCGCAAAAATTAAAAGCACTGTAAATACCATATCGGGAAAAACTACCCTGACAGCCTTACGTCAAAGGAACCAGAGCCTACAGGGGCTAAGGTTCGATGCGGGGCTGATAAAAACGGAGGGAAAAAAGACGGAGCTGAAAGTCCTGAGAAAAGTCTCAGGGGGAGCGAAACCACAAGCAATATCTCCGCAAAAAGAACACTCGCCCGCATCACAAAGGAAAAGGACTGTGGTCAACCACTGATTACAAGTAGCTTCAGTGCAATGGCAACTACGAGGGGGGAGGAAAGCGACCCCAAAATGGGGCGTGGGTATTTGGATGTAACTGCTGCTATGCCCGCTCCAAAAGTAGGCGAAACTACAGAGCACCCTACATCGGGCATATCCAATGCTTTATTGCTTAACGTTCCACCGCACCCGAGCCTCCCCCCTCCCCCACCCTGGCTATTACAGGTGGATCTGCACCTCACATTCAGTTAATAAGCACTCCTTTGGACAATAACAGGGGCATTAATACCAACGCTACCCCACGGGAAACTCCCAATATTATGGGGATAGACGGTTCTGTAACCGCAGCATCACCTCTGGACCCTAACACCACCCAGCATGGTTTCAAGCCAAGAACCCTGGATAATCAGGATCAGTTCTATTCTCTCACAGACTAATCTGAATTATCTGATGTGAGCATCTCTCTTTTCGAATGGAGAAGAGGAAAGCAAATGGAGCAACAGCTCTAAGTCAGAAGTACAGAGTCACAAACATCGCTCTAAAAAAGTCCAAAAGAAGAAAATGAGAGATCAACACAAAAGGGTAAATGAACTCTCTGACAAGGAGGATACTGAGTTGAAATGGCAATATAATGACACATCATTAACAATATGTTCTAACGCCTCAGGAATCTCAGGAGGCAATCAAAGCACTATTGATACTGGTGCAGTCAACGGGGGGGCCCGAAAAGAAGAACCCGCTTTAATTGACATTTTGTAATCTAATAAAAACTTTCAAGCCGAAGTTAAAACAGATAGCCGCCGGTCTCGTCTGGCAGCTAAAAAATTACAAAGCGCAGTGAGAAAAGTGGGAAAAACCTGCGCCGAAATTGCTGACCGTCTGACAACGGTAGAAGATAGAACTGAACAACTGGAGAAGGATGTTACCTCACTTAAAACCAAAACAGAGGAGAATGAGGGGGCGATTAAAGACTACCTGTGGAAATTGGGGGAGCAGAAAAACCGCCAAAGGCGGAACAACCTCCGCTTCCTGGGGATACCGGAGGGTGTCAAGAAGGCCGATCCCAGGAAGTTTATGGTCTCTTTTCTTAGGGGAGCATTCCCCGAGCTACAATCATGGGATTGGGACAAGGAAATACAGAGAGCACATAGATTTCCTTTAACTCCTGCCAAACGCAACTCCTCAACTCAGGTCACCAAGGGAACACTCGTAGCTTCATCTCCGAAATACAGGCCAAAAAGTATTTAGAGGAAATATTGGGACATAAGTAAAGGGGGGAAAACAAAAAAAGATGTAAAAAGGGGTCAGGGATATCTTAGCTAAATGACATGCAATGTGAGCGTGTGTTGTAGAAGAGCGTTAAAGCAGGGACTGGGAAGTATATATTGTAAGGTATGCTGAATCCACTGCTTTTTTTTGTGGGTGATGACTGTCTTTATGAGCATGTTTTTTATTCAATGGGTTTTTAGGTACAGTTCGCGTTGATTGTGCAGGTTTATGTTTGTTTAGTATTTTCTCTCTTTTTGGAGTTTCTATGATAGGTATTACTTAGGGGGGTGCCTCAGCAGGCTCACTGGGGTAATGTATGGCGGACGTCACACCCCTGGCCCAGGCCGGCCAGGTAACCTCCAGTATAGGTGGGGTGTTGGGGGGAGGGAGCATCGGGGAAGTGTCGCGGGTCAGGCAAGTTTTCATTACAAGTAGACACAAGAGCAAACAAAACTGGGCTATCTGGTATGTAGTAATCCTTAGAATATGGCACGAGGTGGGGTTGGTGCTAAACCCAGAGCAAGCAAATGGGGAAAATGAAATATAAAAAATGGGGGCACTAAGGGTGTTATCCTTAAATATCTGCGGCCTAAATGATGTATAGAAACGGCAAAATGTAGCTATTGGTTTGCAATCTATGGGTGCCAATGATGTCTGTCTACAAGAAACCGACAATGAGAGCTCTCAAACGTATCTGCTAAGATCACTTGGCTATAAACTGGTGTGTACAACGACACAAGGGGCTCGGATCCGGGGTGTTGCTATCTTAGCTAAGGATACAGGATATACCTTTTCCCGCTGTAAAAATGACAAATTTGGTCGCTGGGCATCACTGAATGTCAGGATAGACAGGGGCAGAAGATAACGATCTGTGCCATATATGACCCGTCTGTCTTTAATGATATTTCTAATGAACTCTAACATTGGCCTTTACCGTTATTGATATGCGGGGATTTAAACATTTATCTCCCTAGCGATTGGTCCATTAAGGAGGAGTGGTTGTATAAGGGTCGTAAGCCCAAAGTTTTCAAGGCTATAAAACACTTGTGCCATACACATGGGCTTATTGATGCGTGGCAAAGCTCCAATACTAACGACCCTGGCTATACATTTTTTTCTAATCCTCATCACATGCACATCAGAATAGATTTTTTTTTATCTCCAATTCATTAAAATCTAAGTCCCAAATCTTGAAATTACCCAGAATTCTCTCAGATCATAACCCCATAATTTGTACACTAACTTTAGCACAAGGTTACCCAACACCAAGTTCTTGGAATTTTGAGAAGTCACTGCTATCTGATCACCTGTATTGTGTACATATGCGAGAATGGATCTCTAATTTTTTTAAAGACCACCTGGGGAGTGTTTCTATCGATGTTATGTGGGATGCCCTAAAAGCAGGGATTCACGGTGAAACGTTGCAATTGCCAAAGAGTCAATGAGGGAGTTGCAGGGAGAACTCAGGTTGGCAGAGGAAGGGTTAATAAGTGCAACTATGGGGAACCTAGGGACCGAAGAGATTAATAGACAACAGAACCTAGTTGCTATTGCAAAGGCTGCTATCACAGATATCTTTACTGCTAGAGCCATAAGAAAAGCTACTGCTAATAAAGAGTTGGTGTACGAGGTTAACGAGCAGGTTGGCAACCAGCTAGCTCTTCGTATGAGACAACAGGCTGCAGCTAACCTGATTCGGGAAAAAGCGGACCCGGGTGAAAGGCCTAATTACTGATCCAGAATTGATTAGAGAGGCTTTTCGGGAATTTTATAGTAGGAAGGGGGAGGAAACGTTGCAGAGATCCAAAATTATCTAGATAGTAGTGGTCTCGTTAGGTTTAGCGAAACAGATCAAACTGTACTAGAAGAAAATCCTAATATAAAAGAAATCGTGACTATAAATAAAAATTTACCGAGAGGAAAATTAACAGGTTTAGATAGTCTACCATCCGAATTTTTTTTTGTTTTTTTGGACCAATTGAAAAGTATTTTACTTGATTTATTTACTCATATTTTCAAAGGAGGCCACCCCCCAAGTCATGGTCCAGCGCAAAGATAGTAATCTTTCCTAAAAAAAAAAAAAAAACGCCAGAACAGCTAGGCTCTTATCGGCTGATCACGTTCATTAATGCAGACTCCAAAATCTTTTCAAAACTTCTAGCAAATCGAATTTACCCTTTCATGTACAAAGTTATAGCCAACTGCCAGCATGGCTTTGTGCCTGGAAGATCTACGGTTAATCACATTCAAAGAGTGATTACCCTATTTGATCATTTAGAAGTTGCCGGAGACCTTATGGCGTTGGTTCTTCTCGACGCCGAAAAGGCCATCGATAGGGTCTACTGGCAATTTTTGTTGCCTGCCATGTCCAGGGTGGGTATTCGTACAGAGTTTATTCAAGCAGTACAAAAACTATATGTCAACCCCAGGGCTATGTTAATGGTGAATGGTAGGATTACAAAGGAATTGATTATAACTAGAGGAACTGCCCATGCTCCCCCCTACTCTTTGCACTGTATCTTGATCCTTTTATTCGCAGATTCGAAAGGAATAGTGAGATAGAGCCAATTTTGTCACAGGAATACACCACCAAAACCTTGGCTTACGCTGACGATATAGCAATTGTGACCACAAATCCGAAAACTGCTATGTCTGCTATTACCAGTGAGGCGATTACATTCGGAAGGATTTCGGGATACGCACTCAATCAGGGGAAGACTCAGATTGTTATGAATAATGAAATCGAGATGAATTACCCTTTAGTGGTAAGTGAGGCGACATACCTGGGTATCTCCATCACATCTAAACTCAAGTGTTTGGTGGAATTAAATGTGAAACCAATGCTGGATTCCATGCAAAAGGATCTGTGTCGGTTAGATAACTTACATCTCTCTCTAATAGGTAGGGCTAATCCCTAAAATCCTCTATCTATTTAGAGCTACCTGTTTAGAATTCCCCGATCAATGCTTTAAAAAAATGGAACATACTTTTTCTGATTTCATTTGGGCCTACACACAACCCCGGCATGCCTATAAATTTCTGACCCTTACAAAAGAAAGAGGCAGGCTTGCTCTTCCAAACCTTAAAGCGTATTATTGGGCTTCTGTACTGCTTTATAGTCAGGAATTGCTGCAAAATATAAGGGATGAGGGGCGCTCTGGGGACGTCCAGCCTTCTATATTTCAACTAATCATAGGAAATCAAAGCCTCGGCTATCTGTGGTGACATCTTCATGACAGCTACCATAAAAAAGTGAAATTCAAGATGTTATTTAGTGGATTTAAAACTTGGAAAGCGTTGAGGAAAATCCTGGGCATTGGGCGAGTCTCATACTATACACCTTTGTGGGATAACCCCGACCTACCTGAGATCTTTAGAGGCAATTGTATGAAGAAATGGGATGCGGCTGGAATTACACAACCGTGGGGATGTTATCTTTTGAAGAATTAAGAGAAAAAATTCAGGTGGACAGGAGGGATTTTTTTAAATATCTCCAAATCCGAGATTATATTATACGAAAATCACACTAGTAGAAAAACTAATCCATAGTCATAGAAACACCATTGGGGGGATATACTCCCTTGTGAATATGATGTTTCCAGATGATCTGGAGAAAACTGCTAAGAAGTAGCAGGGGAAAATAGGGATATCTCTGGATGAATTCCACAAAATCTACTCAATGTCACAAACATGTCTCATGTCCACTAAACTGCAGGCGCAATTTTATAAAACCTGTTTCTTTTTATACTACACTCCTGATAAAATTGCCAATGAGGGTCTGGTAAAGGGACATGCTGCCCTAGATGTCAACTATTCAAGGCTGATTGTGTACATATTTTCTCCACATGTGACGGATTAATCCTGCTTAAACATGAGATCGAGAAATTCCTCTTGGCTGTATTAAAAAGATCTGTAAGTTTGTCTGATGAAATATTCTTATTAGGGGCCGTAGATTCCAGTCTTCCCGGATCGGGGGCAGAGTTAATTTTCATTGCCATGGCTGTGTTAAGGGTTTGCATAGCCTCTGCGTGGCTGGACCCGATTTCTCCTTCGTTTCAGCAATGGCTGGCGAGGTTATTAGCTATCTTTAATTTAGAAATTGCCATTTATAAAAGAAAGGGTAGGAAGAGACGCAATTGGGGTTGAGAATTTGGGCCCCCTTAATGGATTGGTGTCCAGCCCAAAAATAGTACTGTATGATCTATGATGAATATTTTCATTTGGCATACATCCATGGTTTTGGTTAATATGTATAGTAAATATGTACACTGCTTTTGAATTTGTTTATGTCAAGTCCAAAATAACATTTTACTTTATGATCTATGATGAACATTTGCCTTCGGCATACACAGTTTTGGTTAATTTGTATAGTAAATGCCTCAAATGCTTATGAAATTGACAAAGTGGGGAGTTATTGATCATGTATAGAATTTATTGCATGTCCACTTGTCCGACCTGGAGGGAGGGAGGGGGGTGTTTATTATTGACAAAATCAAATAAATATATATATATATATAAAAAACAAATGTAATTTCACCATTTATTTCGTAATCCCACAAGTCCTGCGTACTTGGTCCTTTAAATATCTCCTTGTATCCTAATATTTCTTAAATCACGGGTTTGTGATCTAGAAGTGAAAGACAAAAGCATAATCACCGATAAAACCTCTACGACCATAAGGAAACATATCTAAATATACCTAAAGCATAATATTAGTCTGCATCCTCAAGCAGAACCTCTCCGATTCCTACTCACCCACTTCTGAGTAGAACGCAGTCATGTCTGATGCCCAATGTGGTACTCAAGAGCCATCTTAGTAGCGCATTATATCTACAAATAATACAGGCGCTATGTTGTAATGTGTTCGTTTCATCAACAGAACACGAAATACTACCATTAAGTCCAACTGTCTAATGTATCAATTATATCAATATTCTTCTTTTTATAGGTAAATGAACATCCCTGTTTAATTCAATTTCCCAACTTTGCCACTTATGGTATTACCGTAAAACTGTACCTCATAGAGTCTGCCATCTTCAAACTCTAAACGTCTATCACTCGTGTTGTCTCGTGTTTACCAGTAACATCGGAAATTAAAGGTGAGCCATATATACATGTATCATTTGTATGAGTCAAAACACTATTCTACCCTATTCTACTACATAAGCCAAATAAAAGGAATACAATGACATTTGGATCCCGTAATTATAAAAACGGCACCAAACAATCTGTTTATACTGTTTTCAAATACGTATGGAGAGTTTCATTATTGCCTCTACTTAATTTACACTGCATCAGAAGATTATCAATTTACTCACTCAATCTCCAGAAAATAATAATTTAGGCTGATTGTAACGTGTTATATCTACAAAGAATATGGGCACCATGTTGTAATGTGTTCGTTTAATCAACAGAACACAAAATGCTACCCTCAAGTCCAACTGTCTAGTGTATCAATTGTGTCAATATTATTCTTTTTATTAGTAAATGAACATCCCTGTTTAACTACATTTCCCAACTTTGCCACTTATGTTATTACTGTAAAACTGTACCTCATAGCGTCCACCATCTTTAAACTCTAAACGCAGGTCTATCACTCGTGTTGTCTCGTGTTTACTGGTAACATAAGAAATTAATGGTGAGCCATATATGCATGCATCATATGTACGAGTCAAAACAATAATCTACCCTATACTACTACATAAGCCAAATAAAATTAATATAATGACACTTGGATGCCGTAATTATAAAAACGGTACCAAACAATCTCTTAATACTGTTTCCAAATCCGTTTGGAGAGTTACATTATCACCGCTTGTCACCGCTTTGTAATTTACACAGCGTCAAAAAAATATCAGTTTACTCGCTCCAATTCCAGAAAATAATAATTTAGGTTAATAATATGTACATCGCGACCGCCATATTCGAGTGGGAAGCCGTCTATTGACTCTAATGTATTCACATATATAATTTGGCCACTCTGTACATAAATGGCAAACCAAAATCCAATGTTTATGACAAATTACACTCTAGATTATCCTCTGCCTCTCAATCCAATCTCTAACAATAAATCCTAGGGTGCATTATTACTAATAAAATAACATGCTTCAAAAATTATAATTGCCATCTCTCTTAGTCAAACAATTAGACTGCGGGTGAGGGAACCACCACCAGTAAGTTGGAGCATAGAGTTCAGAAAGGTTTCAAGAGGGAAAGTAAGTAGCCAGCTGTATTACCGCACTTGCTATAACATGTACAACAATGCTCCCATATCTGATGTATATACAAAATATCTACATAGGTACAATTTCCTAAGTCATTCTCCTTCTCCTTAGTTGAAAAACTCTTCTTTTTCCTTTCATTCCTATTCTGTTCGTCTAATTTCTCGACAACTCTTTTAAGAAAGTGTTTAGTGCTTTTACTAGAACAAACTTTATCCTTCGTAACATTGTCAAATGCTTGTAACGCAGTCTTTTTACTTTTCTTTAAGTAATTCTCTTTTTTTGTTTTCTTCTCTTATCATCTTTTTTTGCCATCTTGAATTTGTGATCCAAACAAAATAATTTTCTGAAAAACAATGAACAGTTTTAATATTTTCTTACATCTATTTAAATTTCTTAAATAATTACATATGATTACTGATATTAACTACCAAGCAATTATTTACATTGCTATTTTTCTTATTTAAATATCAAAACACTACTCATTCCACTTGAATATATAGTGTGTACTTCAACAATATCTTCCCAAAGACTCATACAAAGTACCGTAATCACTAATTTCTTTGCCACCATGTCTTTAACCACATTTGCCTGTTGCATCTTCACTACTCAGCAACAACTAACAGTGTTGGGCCTACCAAATGCAAAGCAAAAACTTATTCCATGTCTTAGTTGAAAGTCTCAATTTTAACAAAGGAAGGAGAGAGAGAGACTATATGGATTCGTTCTCCCTGGGTAACGTTTACAAAACAAGAGGAATCCATAAAATTAAGGGTTGACGATGTCCCTACTGTGGTTGGGAGCACGTCTGGTGTTTTTAGGTACCCCTTTGGTGTGTGAGGGGTACCTAAAAACACCAGACGTGCTCCCAACCACAGTAGGGACATCGTCAACCCTTAATTTTATGGATTCCTCTTAATTAGTTGAAAGTCTCACCATAACACTGAAAGGATGCATGCATCTCCCTGTGCCTTTTCCTAGTGTCATCATACTTAAAAGAAATATACACATGGATATATACCTGTGTTTTAAAGATATCAGATCTTCCGATGCATAACACGTGTGAAAATACATGTAGAAATATACACGCACCTCAACAAAGTCACACTCCTAAGACAAACACTTACACAATGTGCATTGGGCCGGTATGTAAGTTGCAATAGTTTGCCGCTTTTTTGAGTAACATGGAATGCGATTAGAACTTTCTCTCTCTTGTTCAGGTAGTACCAGAAGCCCAGTGAAGGCCAAACTGATATTTGTCAAAGCACATAAGCCTCTGCTACCTTCCTTTAACAACCGGGAAGTGTTGAGGGTGTGTAAGAGAAGAGAGGGGTGTCAAAGGAAGTATAATTTCTAGTCTCTCAATCTGTAGGACCCTCTACTGTACACAGATTCTGCACAGCCACACAGCCTGACAATTACCTTCATTTATATTCACGTATAGTTCACCAGTGTAAACAAATCTGTGCACTCAGCCAATGTACAAAAGGCTGGGATATATGTTGAAACTGTGACCTGCTTTTTTCTGTAGCATAAAAGGCCATTGTGACTTTGTCTCTGCTATTCAGGTTGTCCCAGCAGCCCAGTGTGGGTCCAAGTAATATTTTTCAAATACACCTCTGTTACATTCCTTTTACAAATGGGATAGGTGGAGGAAGAGTTGAGGGGGAACGAGGGGGTCAAGGGATGTGTCATTCACAGTCTTTCAATCTTCCGGCATTCTAATCTCTGGAGATTCTGAACGGGCAGAGAGTATGACAGTTACCTTCACTTATATTCAAATATAGCTCACCAGTGTGAAAAGTCCAAGCACAACGTCTGCACACAACATTTCCATTTTTTTTAATCGCCCCAAGTTAATAAAACATGCATCTTCTAACCCCCCTAAACCCTCCAAGTATTTTTTGACAAGGCACAATATGCAAACCTTCGCCATTTCCTTTACGGTGCCCGGGTCGAATTTGGAACCCAAATCAACCCTGTACCTCACTCTCAAGACCATGCACTCCTTTCAACATGACAAACTACACTCCTTCTTTCTCGGAGACACTGAAATATATATGGGGTACTTCAACCATACATTTTAACAAAATCATACAAAGTACCCTAATCAGTTGTACCTCTACCAGCATTTCTTAAATCTCACTTTTATTTTGCACGTCGACTGTTCAGCAACTACTTATAGTCTATGCACATTTTGTAACACGTGTGGAATACCACACTTCTGCAATAATATATTATTTTTACAAAATATATTTTCAAACGTAAAAATATCCCCTAAAAGACTTAACCACTACTTCACAATATATAACACACCATATTAATTTGTAACTCACCTCTGTAGTTGGTATGCAGATTTCAAGTTTCACAAACGCTTGCAATATTTTCTTTCTCACACAATAGGTGTAATGCAGCACTTTCATCAAGGTTACAACCAGTAATGGTAAACTTTCCCCTCTCTTTCAGCACAGAAATAGATGTAAATAACAAATCAAAATCGTTCCTTCATTAATTCAAATTGTAAAACACATTTCCATTGGTTACTCATATTAACCCTCTCTAACTCACTTCTAAAATGCCCCAAACTGGTTCTCTTATTTTATGGATTGGAGACTTCCCCACAGTGCTGCATCGCCATAGAGCACTGATCCCTTACGACAGTCCGGAAACCTATTTCTAAAAATACTACAGCAAATTTTGAACAACACATTTCTTCTAGACATACTACTGATTTAGAAAAACTAACTTTAATATCTTATATCAGTTGTAATTAAATTTAAATTTCATATTTTAATACCACAGTAATTTCTACTCCTCCCTCATTCAACTTATTGCCAGTTTCTATATCAACAGTTTCTGCAACATTCAACGGCATGTGGGGGTCACAAGTTTACCATATTTTATCCCAACAGTTTCTGCAACATTCAATGGTAGGTGGGGCTCTAAGGTTCACCATATTTCATCCCAACAGTTTCTGCAACATTCAACAGCAGGTGCAGGTCACAAGTTCACCATTGTTTTAAGTTCAGAACAGTACCTTCCAAATGCAAGTAGCAGGTGTGGTTGACTTCTGCACGTCTGATCGACTCCTATGTAATGTATGTTTCAAAAATGTTTTATTAACTAATCAGAAACATACTTTTACATGAAAGTAACATGCACCCTAGTTTTCAGTGCACAATGTTCTTCATCAGCCAATTAGTTATCAGTTTTCTCACAAAAAAGCTTCATCTCCACCTTTTAACATATCTCTCATTCTGCCAATGGACTACATGAGATACAGACATCTTTTGATTCCTTCGTGCATACCTTCAAAATGCTAGTGTAAATTGTAAGGCAGAGCTATGTTTTCTGGTGCAAAAGGTATGCTGAACACAGACGTATTGACAAAGACCTAGGTTTACAAAATGTGGAAATAAAAGGGCAGATCTACAAGGAAGTACTGCAGATGGCACTGCAAGCCCTTAGGCTGCGCCACACTGCAGCACAGGGATGCAACATATTTACAAAAATATGTTGCATCTCTCTGCTTCCCCCTGTGCTGGCTCACAAACTGCAGCCATGCGCTGGGGAAGGCACCCTTGCACCTTGGTGCATCCTGCACAAAAACAATCACTACAGGCATTTTCCTCTGTCAATGCGTGTTGTAGAATGCAGCACACATTGAAAGAGGAAAAGACGAGGCGAAATGAAAACTTTTCTCCTTGTTGCACCTTGCTACGCCACCTCTAGGGTGGCACAGCATTCAGACGCATCTCCAGATTTTCAATTTCTCGTAAATCGGGAGATGTGTCTTGTTCCATGAGTGTTGCGTGGGAACACCCACAGCAAAACCCATGGAACGCCCCTTCAACGAAAGTGCTGCGTGTAGAGGGGCTGTATTTACAAGGAGAGGAAAAGTCACGCACAGTGGCTTTTCCTGTCCTTGTAAATATGGAGGAGACCCGTGCGCCACCAGTACGTCACAAAAAGTGGCATACTGGTGGCGCAGGGGGCTTGTAAATCTGCCCCTTAATGGTTTGCACAGTCACATAATTCCAGAAGCCCTGCTCATACCTCTGACTAGGTCCAGAAGTGCTCCTAAGTGGTTCCTTCTTTTTTTGTGTCTCATTGAGTTTATAGTTTAGCTTCTATGGAAACAAGGAAGACTAAACCTGAGGTTACCACTCCACTACACAGACAACAATACCACATCAATTACTCTCCAAAACACATTTTCCCACTCCACATCATTCCTATACACTAAATACCACATACTTTCTATTCACATAATTTCACTGCACAACATACCATATAATTTCACTACACACAACAAACATCCACTCTACACCAAAAAGCATTTGTAAAAATGTTTTACATTTACAATGCCAATAACTCTAACTCTAGCAAATGCCAAACCTATTACATTGCAAATGCTTCTTTATTTAGTAGTCGCATTTGCAAAGTGGTGGAGAAAGGGCGCTGGGCCTCCAACCAGCACTCCGGAATTCCGCTGCTTAGGACTTACAGGAGGTACCAGGCAGGCTTCTTGGCCCCCAAAGTCCCTCAGGAGCAAAGTGGACTTCGTCCCTCATCCCCTAGTCTGCCAGGAGGCACGTTTGCAGAGTGGTGGAGAAGGGGGTGTGGCCTCTGAAAACATCTTAGCAATCCCACTGTGTGGAACTTACTGGAGGTAACAAGAGAATTGAATATGAGAATTTAGCAATCCTGATGTGCGGGACTTACTGGAGGTAACAAGAGGGGTAGTTGGCCCCCAAGGACATCCTTAGGGGGCCCCTCCTATTACCTCCAGTAAGTCCCACACATCAGGATTGCTGAATTCTCATAGCCGACCACGCCCCCTTTGCCCACCACTCTGCAAACTCACTCCCTGGCATGCTCTTGGATGGGATTAAAGTCCCCTTAACTGCTGGAGGTTCTTAGGGGCCAACTAGCTTACCTCTTAAGTTCAGTAAGCCCGCAATAGTGGGATTGCTGATAGGTGGACACAGACCATGCCCCCTGTGTCAACCATTCTGCAAACACGCCTCCTGGCACATTCTAAGTTAGGGGATTAAGTCCCCTTCATTCCTCAGGGTCCCTGGGGGCCATCTAGCCCACCAGGTACTTCCAGTAAGCCGCACACGGCTGGATTGCAGAGAGTGGTCCTCAGCAACGCCCTCTTTTTACACCACTCTTCAAACACGCATCCTGGCGCACTGCTGCTCGGGGGTTGAAGTTCACTTGTGTGCTGAGGTCTTCAGGACACCAGAGGACCTCATCGGCCCACCAGCAGTGCGCCAAGGTCCAAACATCAGACATCCTGGATCAACACTGCCCTGCGCGTCTCACGGTCTGACGTGCGAGACCGGAGAATCCAGCTACTCGCGGTGAAGAGCGGAGGGGTGCAAAGGAGATGCCGCCACTCGGTAATGGTGAATAATGAATCCCGAAACGCTTCCCTTGTAATAGGAAGATCTGTAGGGGTCGTCAAAGAGTGGCAATGCTGGCGGCGGTGTCCCGAACTTCAAAGAACACAGAGCGGAGAGTCAAGATCACCAGCATTGAAGAACCAGCAACCCTCTCGCTGTACCAGCGCTTCCTCGCTACAGATTTTTCTTACCTTCCAGGACATTCAAGTAAGGATGGCTAACAAGGGGGGCCGCACCGCAAAAATTAAAAGCACTGTAAATACCATATCGGGAAATACTACCCTGACAGCCTTACGTCAAAGGAAACCAGAGCCTACAGGGGCTAAGGTTCGATGCGGGGCTGATAAAAACGGAGGGAAAAAAGACGGAGCTGAAAGTCCTGAGAAAAGTCTCAGGGGGAGCGAAACCACAAGCAATATATCCGCAAAAAGAACACTCGCCCGCATCACAAAGGAAAAGGACTGTGGTCAACCACTGATTACAAGTAGCTTCAGTGCAATGGCAACTACGAGAGGGGAGGAAAGCGACCCCAAAATGTGGCGTGGGTATTTGGATGTAACTGCTGCTATGCCCGCTCCAAAAGTAGGCGAAACTACAGAGCACCCTACATCGGGCATATCCAACGCTTTATTGCTTAAAGTTCCACCACACCCGAGCCTCCCCCTCCCCCACTCTGGCTATTACAGGTGGATCTGCACCTCACATTCAGTTAATAAGCACTCCTTTGGACAATAACAGGGGCATTAATACCAACGCTACCCCACGGGAAACTCCCAATATTATGGGGATAGACGGTTCTGTAACCGCAGCATCACCTCTGGACCCTAACACCACCCAGCATGGTTTCAAGCCAAGAACCCTGGATAATCAGGATCAATTCTATTCTCTCACAGACTAATCTGAATTATCTGATGTGAGCATCTCTCTTTTCGAATGGAGAAGAGGAAAGCAAATGGAGCAACAGCTCTAAGTCAGAAGTACAGAGTCACAAACATCGCTCTAAAAAAGTCCAAAAGAAGAAAATGAGAGATCAACACAAAAGGGTATATGAACTCTCTGACAAGGAGGATACTGAGTTGGAATGGGAATATAATGACACATCATTAACAATATGTTCTAACGCCTCAGGAATCTCAGGAGGCAATCAAAGCACTATTGATACTTGTGCAGTCAACGGGGGGGGCCCGAAAAGAAGAACCCGCTTTAATTGACATTTTGTAATCTAATAAAAACTTTCAAGCCGAAGTTAAAACAGATAGCCGCCGGTCTCGTCTGGCAGCTAAAAAATTACAAAGCGCAGTGAGAAAAGTGGGAAAAACCTGCGCCGAAATTGCTGACCGTCTGACAGCGGTAGAAGATAGAACTGAACAACTGGAGAAGGATGTTACCTCACTTAAAACCAAAACAGAGGAGAATGAGGGGGTGATTAAAGACTACCTGTGGAAATTGGGGGAGCAGAAAAACCGCCAAAGGCGGAACAACCTCCGCTTCCTGGGGATACCGGAGGGTGTCAAGAAGGCCGATCCCAGGAAGTTTATGGTCTCTTTTCTTAGGGGAGCATTCCCCGAGCTACAATCATGGGATTGGGACAAGGAAATACAGAGAGCACATAGATTTCCTTTAACTCCTGCCAAACGCAACTCCTCAACTCAGGTCACCAAGGGAACACTCGTAGCGTCATCTCCGAAATACAGGCCAAAAAGTATTTGGAGGAAATATTGGCACATAAGTAAAGGGGGGAAAACAAAAAAAGATGTAAAAAGGGGTCAGGGATATCTTAGCTAAATGACATGCAATGTGAGCGTGTGTTGTAGAAGAGCGTTAAAGCAGGGACTGGGAAGTATATATTGTAAGGTATGCTGAATCCACTGCTTTTTTTTTGTGGGTGATGACTGTCTTTATGAGCAGGTTTTTTTATTCCATGGGTTTTTAGGTACAGTTCGCGTTGATTGTGCAGGTTTATGTTTGTTTAGTATTTTCTCTCTTTTTGGAGTTTCTATGATAGGTATTACTTAGGGGGGTGCCTCAGCAGGCTTACTGGGGTAATGTATGGCGGACGTCACACCCCTGGCCCAGGCCGGCCAGGTAACCTCCAGTATAGGTGGGGTGTTGGGGGGAGGGAGCATCGGGGAAGTGTCGCGGGTCAGGCAAGTTTTCATTACAAGTAGACACAAGAGCAAACAAAACTGGGCTATCTGGTATGTAGGAATCCTTAGAATATGGCACGAGGTGGGGTTGGTGCTAAACCCAGAGCAAGCAAATGGGGAAAATGAAATATAAAAAATGGGGGCACTAAGGGTGTTATCCTTAAATATCTGCGGCCTAAATGATGTATAGAAACGGCAAAATGTAGCTATTGGTTTGCAATCTATGGGTGCCAATGATGTCTGTCTACAAGAAACCGACATTGAGAGCTCTCAAACGTATCTGCTAAGATCACTTGCCTATAAACTGGTGTGTGCAACGACACAAGGGGCTCGGATCCGGGGTGTTGCTATCTTAGCTAAGGATACAGGATATACCTTTTCCCGCTGTAAAAATGACAAATTTGGTCGCTGGGCATCACTGAATGTCAGGATAGACAGGGGCAGAAGATAACGATCTGTGCCATATATGACCCGTCTGTCTTTAATGATATTTCTAATGAACTCTAACATTGGCCTTTACCGTTATTGATATGCGGGGATTTAAACATTTATCTCCCTAGCGATTGGTCCATTAAGGAGGAGTGGTTGTATAAGGGTCATAAGCCCAAAGTTTTCAAGGCTATAAAACACTTGTGCCATACACATGGGCTTATTGATGCGTGGCAAAGCTCCAATACTAACGACCCTGGCTATACATTTTTTTCTAATCCTCATCACATGCACATCAGAATCGATTTTTTTGTATCTCCAATTCATTAAAATCTAAGTCCCGAATCTTGAAATTACCCAGAATTCTTTCAGATCATAACCCCATAATTTGTACACTAACTTTAGCACAAGGTTACCCAACACCAAGTTCTTGGAATTTTGAGAAGTCACTGCTATCTGATCACCTGTATTGTGTACATATGCGAGAATGGATCTCTAATTTTTTTAAAGACCACCTGGGGAGTGTTTCTATCGATGTTATGTGGGATGCCCTAAAAGCAGGGATTCACGGTGAAACATTGCAATTGCCAAAGAGTCAATGAGGGAGTTGCAGGGAGAACTCAGGTTGGCAGAGGAAGGGTTAAAAGTGCAACTATGGGGAACCTAGGGACCGAAGAGATTAATAGACAACAGAACCTAGTTGCTATTGCAAAGGCTGCTATCACAGATATCTTTACTGCTAGAGCCATAAGAAAAGCTACTGCTAATAAAGAGTTGGTGTACGAGGTTAACGAGCAGGTTGGCAACCAGCTAGCTCTTTGTATGAGACAACAGGCTGCAGCTAACCTGATTCGGGAGAAAGCGGACCCGGGTGAAAGGCCTAATTACTGATCCAGAATTGATTAGAGAGGCTTTTCGGGAATTTTATAGTAGGAAGGGGGAGGAAACGTTGCAGAGATCCAAAATTATCTAGATAGTAGTGGTCTCGTTAGGTTTAGCGAAACAGATCAAACTGTACTAGAAGAAAATCCTAATATAAAAGAAATCGTGACTATAAATAAAAATTTACCGAGAGGAAAATTAACAGGTTTAGATAGTCTACCATCCGAATTTTTTTTTGTTTTTTTGGACCAATTGAAAAGTATTTTACTTGATTTATTTACTCATATTTTCAAAGGAGGCCACCCCCCAAGTCATGGTCCAGCGCAAAGATAGTAATCTTTCCTAAAAAAAAAAAAAAACGCCAGAACAGCTAGGCTCTTATCGGCTGATCACGTTCATTAATGCAGACTCCAAAATCTTTTCAAAACTTCTAGCAAATCGAATTTACCCTATCATGTACAAAGTTATAGCCAACTGCCAGCATGGCTTTGTGCCTGGAAGATCTACGGTTAATCACATTCAAAGAGTGATTACCCTATTTGATCATTTAGAAGTTGCCGGAGACCTTATGGCGTTGGTTCTTCTCGACGCCGAAAAGGCCATCGATAGGGTCTACTGGCAATTTTTGTTGCCTGCCATGTCCAGGGTGGGTATTCGTACAGAGTTTATTCAAGCAGTACAAAAACTATATGTCAACCCCAGGGCTATGTTAATGGTGAATGGTAGGATTACAAAGGAATTGATTATAACTAGAGGAACTGCCCATGCTCCCCCCTACTCTTTGCACTGTATCTTGATCCTTTTATTCGCAGATTCGAAAGGAATAGTGAGATAGAGCCAATTTTGTCACAGGAATACACCACCAAAACCTTGGCTTACGCTGACGATATAGCAATTGTGACCACAAACCCGAAAACTGCTATGTCTGCTATTACCAGTGAGGCGATTACATTCGGAAGGATTTCGGGATACGCACTCAATCAGGGGAAGACTCAGATTGTTATGAATAATGAAATCGAGATGAATTACCCTTTAGTGGTAAGTGAGGCGGCATACCTGGGTATCTCCATCACATCTAAACTCAAGTGTTTGGTGGAATTAAATGTGAAACCAATGCTGGATTCCATGCAAAAGGATCTGCGTTGGTTAGATAACTTACATCTCTCTCTAATAGGTAGGGCTAATCCCTAAAATCCTCTATCTATTTAGAGCTACCTGTTTAGAATTCCCCGATCAATGCTTTAAAAAAATGGAACATACTTTTTCTGATTTCATTTGGGCCTACACACAACCCCGGCATGCCTATAAATTTCTGACCCTTACAAAAGAAAGAGGCAGGCTTGCTCTTCCAAACCTTAAAGCGTATTATTGGGCTTCTGTACTGCTTTATAGTCAGGAATTGCTGCAAAATATAAGGGATGAGGGGCGCTCTGGGGACGTCCAGCCTTCTATATTTCAACTAATCATAGGAAATCAAAGCCTCGGCTATCTATGGTGACATTTTCATGACAGCTACCATAAGAAAGTGAAATTCAAGATGTTATTTAGTGGATTTAAAACTTGGAAAGCGTTGAGGAAAATCCTGGGCATTGGGCGAGTCTCATACTATACACCTTTGTGGGATAACCCCGACCTACCTGAGATCTTTACAGGCAATTGTATGAAGAAATGGGATGCGGCTGGAATTACACAACCGTGGGGATGTTATCTTTTGAAGAATTAAGAGAAAAAATTCAGGTGGACAGGAGGGATTTTTTTAAATATCTCCAAATCCGAGATTATATTATACGAAAATCACACTAGTAGAAAAACTAATCCATAGTAATAGAAACACCATTGGGGGGATATACTCCCTTGTGAATATGATGTTTCCAGATGATCTGGAGAAAACTGCCAAGAAGTAGCAGGGGAAAATAGGGATATCTCTGGATGAATTCCACAAAATCTACTCAATGTCACAAACATGTCTCATGTCCACTAAACTGCAGGCGCAATTTTATAAAACCTGTTTCTTTTTATACTACACTCCTGATAAAATTGCCAATGAGGGTCTGGTAAAGGGACATGCTGCCCTAGATGTCAACTATTCAAGGCTGATTGTGTACATATTTTCTCTACATGTGACGGATTAATCCTGCTTAAACATGAGATCGAGAAATTCCTCTTGGCTGTATTAAAAAGATCTGTAAGTTTGTCTGATGAAATATTCTTATTAGGGGCCGTAGATTCCAGTCTTCCCGGATCGGGGGCAGAGTTCATTTTCATTGCCATGGCTGTGTTAAGGGTTTGCATAGCCTCTGCGTGGCTGGACCCGATTTCTCCTTCGTTTCAGCAATGGCTGGCGAGGTTATTAGCTATCTTTAATTTAGAAATTGCCATTTATAAAAGAAAGGGTAAGAAGAGACGCAATTGGGGTTGAGAATTTGGGCCCCCTTAATGGATTGGTGTCCAGCCCAAAAATAGTACTGTATGATCTATGATGAATATTTTCATTTGGCATACATCCATGGTTTTGGTTAATATGTATAGTAAATATGTACACTGCTTTTGAATTTGTTTATGTCAAGTCCAAAATAACATTTTACTTTATGATCTATGATGAACATTTGCCTTCGGCATACACAGTTTTGGTTAATTTGTATAGTAAATGCCTCAAATGCTTATGAAATTGACAAAGTGGGAAGTTATTGATCATGTATAGAATTTATTGCATGTCCACTTGTCCGACCTGGAGGGAGGGAGGGGGGTGTTTATTATTGACAAAATCAAATAAATATATATATATATATATAAAAAATAAAATGTAATTTCACCATTTATTTCGTAATCCCACAAGTCCTGCGTACTTGGTCCTTTAAATATCTCCTTGTATCCTAATATTTCTTAAATCACGGGTTTGTGATCTAGAAGTGAAAGACAAAAGCATAATCACCGATAAAACCTCTACGACCATAAGGAAACTTATCTAAATATACCTAAAGCATAATATTAGTCTGCATCCTCAAGCAGAACCTCTCCGAGTCCTACTCACCCACTTCTGAGTAGAACGCAGTCATGTCTGATGCCCAGTGTGGTACTCAAGAGCCATCTTAGTAGCGCATTATATCTACAAATAATACAGGCGCTATGTTGTAATGTGTTCGTTTCATCAACAGAACACGAAATACTACCATTAAGTCCAACTGTCTAATGTATCAATTATATCAATATTCTTCTTTTTATAGGTAAATGAACATCCCTGTTTAATTCAATTTCCCAACTTTGCCACTTATGGTATTACCGTAAAACTGTACCTCATAGAGTCTGCCATCTTCAAACTCTAAACGTCTATCACTCGTGTTGTCTCGTGTTTACCAGTAACATCGGAAATTAATGGCGAGCCATATATACATGTATCATTTGTATGAGTCAAAACACTATTCTACCCTATTCTACTACATAAGCCAAATAAAAGGAATACAATGACATTTGGATCCCGTAATTATAAAAACGGCACCAAACAATCTGTTTATACTGTTTTCAAATACGTATGGAGAGTTTCATTATTGCCTCTACTTAATTTACACTGCATCAGAAGATTATCAATTTACTCACTCAATCTCCAGAAAATAATAATTTAGGCTGATTGTAACGTGTTATATCTACAAAGAATATGGGCGCCATGTTGTAATGTGTTCGTTTAATCAACAGAACACAAAATGCTACCCTCAAGTCCAACTGTCTAGTGTATCAATTGTGTCAATATTATTCTTTTTATTAGTAAATGAACATCCCTGTTTAACTACATTTCCCAACTTTGCCACTTATGTTATTACTGTAAAACTGTACCTCATAGCGTCCACCATCTTTAAACTCTAAACGCAGGTCTATCACTCGTGTTGTCTCGTGTTTACTGGTAACATAAGAAATTAATGGTGAGCCATATATGCATGCATCATATGTACGAGTCAAAACAATAATCTACCCTATACTACTACATAAGCCAAATAAAATTAATATAATGACACTTGGATGCCGTAATTATAAAAACGGTACCAAACAATCTCTTAATACAGTTTCCAAATCCGTTTGGAGAGTTACATTATCACCGCTTTGTAATTTACACAGCGTCAGAAATCTATCAGTTTACTCGCTCCAATTCCAGAAAAAATTAATTTAGGTTAATAATATGTAAATCGCGACCGCCATATTCGAGTGGGAAGCCGTCTATTGACTCTAATGTATTCACATATATAATTTGGCCACTCTGTACATAAATGGCAAACCAAAATCCAATGTTTATGACAAATTACACTCTAGATTATCCTCTGCCTCTCAAACCAATCTCTAACAATAAATCCTAGGGTGCATTATTACTAATAAAATAACATGCTTCAAAAATTATAATTGCCATCTCTCTTAGTCAAACAATTAGACTGCGGGTGAGGGAACCACCACCAGTAAGTTGGAGCATAGAGTTCAGAAAGGTTTCGAGAGGGAAAGTAAGTAGCCAGCTGTATTACCGCACTTGCTATAACATGTACAACAATGCTCCCATATCTGATGTATATACAAAATATCTACATAGGTACAATTTCCTAAGTCATTCTCCTTCTCCTTAGTTGAAAAACTCTTCTTTTTCCTTTCATTCCTATTCTGTTCGTCTAATTTCTCGACAACTCTTTTAAGAAAGTGTTTAGTGCTTTTACTAGAACAAACTTTATCCTTCGTAACATTGTCAAATGCTTGTAACGCAGTCTTTTTACTTTTCTTTAAGTAATTCTCTTTTTTTATTTTCTTCTCTTATCATCTTTTTTTGCCATCTTGAATTTGTGATCCAAACAAAATAATTTTCTGAAAAACAATGAACAGTTTTAATATTTTCTTACATCTATTTAAATTTCTTAAATAATTACATATGATTACTGATATTAACTACCAAGCAATTATTTACATTGCTATTTTTCTTATTTAAATATCAAAACACTACTCATTCCACTTGAATATATAGTGTGTACTTCAACAATATCTTCCCAAAGACTCATACAAAGTACCGTAATCACTAATTTCTTTGCCACCATGTCTTTAACCACATTTGCCTGTTGCATCTTCACTACTCAGCAACAACTAACAGTGTTGGGCCTACCAAATGCAAAGCAAAAACGTATTCCATGTCTTAGTTGAAAGTCTCACCATAACACTGAAAGGATGCATGCATCTCCCTGTGCCTTTTCCTGGTGTCATCATACTTAAAAGAAATATACACATGGATATATACCTGTGTTTTAAAGATATCAGATCTTCCGATGCATAACACGTGTGAAAATACATGTAGAAATATACACGCACCTCAGCAAAGTCACACTCCTAAGACAAACACAAAATGTGCATTGGGCAGGTATGTAAGTTGCAATAGTTTGCCGCTTTTTTGAGTAACATGGAATGCGATTAGAACTTTCTCTCTCTTGTTCAGGTAGTACCAGAAGCCCAGTGAAGGCCAAACTGATATTTGTCAAAGCACATAAGCCTCTGCTACCTTCCTTTAACAACCGGGAAGTGTTGAGGGTGTGTAAGAGAAGAGAGGGGTGTCAAAGGAAGTATAATTTCTAGTCTCTCAATCTGTAGGACCCTCTACTGTACACAGATTCTGCACAGTCACACAGCCTGACAATTACCTTCATTTATATTCACGTATAGTTCACCAGTGTAAACAAATCTGTGCACTCAGCCAATGTACAAAAGGCTGGGATATATGTTGAAACTGTGACCTGCTTTTTTCTGTAGCATAAAAGGCCATTGTGACTTTCTCTCTGCTATTCAGGTTGTCCCAGCAGCCCAGTGTGGGTCCAAGTAATATTTTTCAAATACACCTCTGTTACCTTCCTTTTACAAATGGGATAGGTGGAGGAAGAGTTGAGGGGGAACGAGGGGGTCAAGGGATGTGTCATTCACAGTCTTTCAATCTTCCGGCATTCTAATCTCTGGAGATTCTGAACGGGCAGAGAGTATGACAGTTACCTTCACTTATATTCAAATATAGCTCACCAGTGTGAAAAGTCCAAGCACAACGTCTGCACACAACATTTCCATTTTTTTTAATCGCCCCAAGTTAATAAAACATGCATCTTCTAACCCCCCTAAACCCTCCAAGTATTTTTTGACAAGGCACAATATGCAAACCTTCGCCATTTCCTTTACGGTGCCCGGGTCGAATTTGGAACCCAAATCAACCCTGTACCTCACTTTCAAGACCATGCACTCCTTTCAACATGACAAACTACACTCCTTCTTTCTCGGAGACACTGAAATATATATGGGGTACTTCAACCATACATTTTAACAAAATCATACAAAGTACCCTAATCAGTTATACCTCTACCAGCATTTCTTAAATCTCACTTTTATTTTGCACGTCGACTGTTCAGCAACTACTTATAGTCTATGCACATTTTGTAACACGTGTGGAATACCACACTTCTGCAATAATATATTATTTTTACAAAATATATTTTCAAACGTAAAAATATCCCCTAAAAGACTTAACCACTACTTCACAATATATAACACACCATATTAATTTGTAACTCACCTCTGTAGTTGGTATGCAGATTTCAAGTTTCACAAACGCTTGCAATATTTTCTTTCTCACACAATAGGTGTAATGCAGCACTTTCATCAAGGTTACAACCAGTAATGGTAAACTTTCCCCTCTCTTTCAGCACAGAAATAGATGTAAATAACAAATCAAAATCGTTCCTTCATTAATTCAAATTGTAAAACACATTTCCATTGGTTACTCATATTAACCCTCTCTAACTCACTTCTAAAATGCCCCAAACTGGTTCTCTTTTTTTATGGATTGGAGACTTCCCCACAGTGCTGCATCGCCATAGAGCACTGATCCCTTACGACAGTCCGGAAACCTATTTCTAAAAATACTACAGCAAATTTTGAACAACACATTTCTTCTAGACATACTACTGATTTAGAAAAACTAACTTCAATATCTTATATCAGTTGTAATTAAATTTAAATTTCATATTTTAATACCACAGTAATTTCTACTCCTCCCTCATTCAACTTATTGCCAGTTTCTATATCAACAGTTTCTGCAACATTCAACGGCATGTGGGGGTCACAAGTTTATCATATTTTATCCCAACAGTTTCTGCAACATTCAACGGTAGGTGGGGCTCTAAGGTTCACCATATTTCATCCCAACAGTTTCTGCAACATTCAACAGCAGGTGCAGGTCACAAGTTCACCATTGTTTTAAGTTCAGAACAGTACCTTCCAAATGCAAGTAGCAGGTGTGGTTGACTTCTGCACGTCTGATCGACTCCTATGTAATGTATGTTTCAAAAATGTTTTATTAACTAATCAGAAACATACTTTTACATGAAAGTAACATGCACCCTAGTTTTCAGTGCACAATGTTCTTCATCAGCCAACTAGTTATCAGTTTTCTCACAAAAAAGCTTCATCTCCACCTTTTAACATATCTCTCATTCTGCCAATGGACTACATGAGATACAGACATCTTTTGATTCCTTCATGCATACCTTCAAAATGCTAGTGTAAATTGTAAGGCAGAGCTATGTTTTCTGGTGCAAAAGGTATGCTGAACACAGACGTATTGACAAAGACCTAGGTTTACAAAATGTGGAAATAAGAGGGCAGATCTACAAGGAAGTACTGCAGATGGCACGGCAAGCCCTTAGGCTGCGCCACACTGCAGCACAGGGATGCAACATATTTACAAAAATATGTTGCATCTCTCTGCTTTCCCCTGTGCTGGCTCACAAACTGCAGCCATGCGCTGGGGAAGGCACCCTTGCACCTTGGTGCATCCTGCACAAAAACAATCACTACAGGCATTTTCCTCTGTCAATGCGTGTTGTAGAATGCAGCACACATTGAAAGAGGAAAAGACGAGGAGAAATGAAAACTTTTCTCCTTGTTGCACCTTGCTACGCCACCTCTAGGGTGGCACAGCATTCAGACGCATCTCCAGATTTTCAATTTCTCGTAAATCGCAGTGGGAACACCCACAGCAAAACCCATGGAACGCCCCTTCAACGAAAGTGCTGCGTGTAGAGGGGCTGTATTTACAAGGAGAGGAAAAGTCACGCACAGTGGCTTTTCCTGTCCTTGTAAATATGGAGGAGACCCGTGCGCCACCAGTACGTCACAAAAAGTGGCATACTGGTGGCGCAGGGGGCTTGTAAATCTGCCCCTTAATGGTTTGCACAGTCACATAATTCCAGAAGCCCTGCTCATACCTCTGACTAGGTCCAGAAGTGCTCCTAAGTGGTTCCTTCTTTTTTTGTGTCTCATTGAGTTTATAGTTTAGCTTCTATGGAAACAAGGAAGACTAAACCTGAGGTTACCACTCCACTACACAGACAACAATAGCACATCAATTACTCTCCAAAACACATTTTCCCACTCCACATCATTCCTATACACTAAATACCACATACTTTCTATTCACATAATTTCACTGCACAACATACCATATAATTTCACTACACACAACAAACATCCACTCTACACCAAAAAGCATTTGTAAAAATGTTTTACATTTACAATGCCAATAACTCTAACTCTAGCAAATGTCAAACCTATTACATTGCAAATGCTTCTTTATTTAGTAGTCGCATTTGCAAAGTGGTGGAGAAAGGGCGCTGGGCCTCCAACCAGCACTCCGGAATTCCGCTGCTTAGGACTTACAGGAGGTACCAGGCAGGCTTCTTGGTCCCCAAAGTCCCTCAGGAGCAAAGTGGACTTCGTCCCTCATCCCCTAGTCTGCCAGGAGGCACGTTTGCAGAGTGGTGGAGAAGGGGGTGTGGCCTCTGAAAACATCTTAGCAATCCCACTGTGTGGAACTTACTGGAGGTAACAAGAGAATTGAATATGAGAATTTAGCAATCCTGATGTGCGGGACTTACTGGAGGTAACAAGAGGGGTAGTTGGCCCCCAAGGACATCCTTAGGGGGCCCCTCCTATTACCTCCAGTAAGTCCCACACATCAGGATTGCTGAATTCTCATAGCCGACCACGCCCCCTTTGCCCACCACTCTGCAAACTCACTCCCTGGCATGCTCTTGGATGGGATTAAAGTCCCCTTAACTGCTGGAGGTTCTTAGGGGCCAACTAGCTTACCTCTTAAGTTCAGTAAGCCCGCAATAGTGGGATTGCTGATAGGTGGACACAGGCCATGCCCCCTGTGTCGACCATTCTGCAAACACGCCTCCTGGCACATTCTAAGTTAGGGGATTAAGTCCCCTTCATTCCTCAGGGTCCCTGGGGGCCATCTAGCCCACCAGGTACTTCCAGTAAGCCGCACACGGCTGGATTGCAGAGAGTGGTCCTCAGCAACGCCCTCTTTTTACACCACTCTTCAAACACGCATCCTGGCGCACTGCTACTCGGGGGTTGAAGTTCACTTGTGTGCTGAGGTCTTCAGGACACCAGAGGACCTCATCGGCCCACCAGCAGTGCGCCAAGGTCCAAAGATATAGGCAACTGAAAAACGGCTTTTTAATAGTCATCTTTAATAAAAAATCAGGTACTAACGAGAGCTACATACTGGCTAATGCCAGTAGGTGTGATTTATATATGTCCGAGCTGGAGAAGTTAAAATAAACGTGTACTGTTAAACTTAAACCTTGAGTGCCGAGGTACGAGCTGGAGAAGTTAAAATAAACGTGTACTGTTAAACTTAAACCTTGAGTGCCGCATCCTTGGTGAAAAATTGTACGAATTGGGTCAGGATCCGACCCCTTTGCAGAGCACCCACAGCGCGAAGTATATATATATATATATATATATATATATATATATATATATATATATATATATATATATTCTGCTGCTTTGCACCGATTGGGCGCACTCACGAACGGGTGCCTTTGTCGTGCCTTTGTCGCGGCGGTGCTGCCGCGCAATCAAATTTTGCTCTTTTTCCGTATCTTTTTTTTTCCGCTCTCTCTCCGTATCTCCACTACAAGGAGAAGCCTGCAAACGGAGCTTCATGACCAGAGGGTCGGAGGACGCCAGACGTGAAGAAATCGTGTATTGGCTGTAAATTAAGTGACCGTCGTCTCTGCCTGCAGACGCGGTCGCTCCCCAAGCTGCTCCCTGCCCTGCCTGCCTGGTTGCTGCATGGTATCGTAGCGCTTCGCTGATTCTCATCGAAATTGATTGACTGTAGCGCTTAGCATCTTAGCGCATCGCTGCCTCTATTGTGACTAAATTGTGACTGCTAATTTTGTGAATTGTGACTGCTGACACAGGATTGATTATAATTTAAAACACTGGGACATCGTAGCGCTAGATAGGCTAAGTGCGCTGCTAATTACAGCTCGATTTAGCTGCTTATAAAGGTAAAGGCGTGCCTGACTGTACCGGTGCCACTGACTACTATCTCGCGAACGTCCATTTTGATGCGCGCCGAAGGTGCGCCAAAGGTAAGCCCGTCTGAGCCCGTCTGCGCCCGTCCGCGCCTGGACCGCGCCCAGCGCCAGACCCCCTGGCCTCCGCAAACCACACTCCTCCAGGATAACGTACGACGCCGCCACCCTCCTAGCCCTTAACCCCGGACGCACACCTCAATGCTACGAAGCTGCCCCAGGACGTACCCACGGTCCTTTCGCCTGCCACTCCTGCAAATATACCAGCATCAAGACCCATACCACTTCCACTAACCCCAAACACAACTCCGACCCTAACCACCTGAAGTGCATCCTGCTGAACACCCGCTCGGTCCACAGACACGCCACCGAACTCTGGGATCTACTTGACACTACATCACTGGATGTCGCCTTCCTTACTGAAACATGGATGAACGCATCATCAACACCCGACATCGCCATAGCCATCCCAGACAATTACAAGATCATCCGAAAAGACCGCACCGCCCAAACAGGAGGAGGCATCGCCATCGTCCATAAGAACACCATCAAAATCATGACCAGCTCCGACGTTAACCTTACAACCGCCGAACACCTACACTTTCAGATCCACACCGACCCTAGGACCACACTCAGAGGCACCCTCATCTACAGGCCTCCAGGAACCCGTAAACAATTCAACGAAGACATCACTGACTTCATCAGTCCACATGCCCTCGCCTCCGAGAAAAAACGACAACAACACCACCACCCTTCTTGACAACCTGACCAACCTCGGGCTCAAACAACTTGTTGACACCCCTACCCATGTAGCCGGACATACGCTCGACCCAATCTTCACCTCCAGCAAACACATCTCATTCGACCATACCACAGCTCTCCATTGGACGGACCACAGTTGTGTTCACTTCAGCTACAAAACCACCTCGACCCATAACCCTCCTCAACCTATTCCCCGAAGAAAATGGAACAAAATCACCACCGATCAACTCCTCACATCCCTCAACCAAAACCCACCCGCCCTCTCATCGGACCCAAACCAAGCTGCCATCAAATTCAAACAATGGATCACCCACAGTGCTGACGAATTAGCACCCTTCGAAAACCATCAAACCAAACAAGACAGCAAAAAGGCCCCCTGGTTCAACGATGACCTTAAGAAATCCAAAAAGCTTTGCCGCACTCTCGAGAAAACATGGAGAAAAAACCCAACCACCGACAACATGACCACTTTCAAAGCAGCCACCCGTAAACATCACCAGATGATTCGATCCACCAAGAAATCAGCATTCAAGAATCGACTCGACAACAACGCCCATAACAGCAAGGTACTATTCAACATCGTCAAAGAATTCACCAACCCCACCGCAGCCTCAAATGACATCACTCCCTCCCAAGACCTCTGCGACTCGCTATCCTCCTTCTTCTACAGCAAAATCGCCGACATACATAACAGCTTCGAAAACAGTTCCAACGAACAATCCTCTCCACCCCCCTCAGAACCTAAACCGCCCCCTAACAACCTCAACGCCTGGAATCCAATCACCACTGAAGACACCATCCACCTAATGAATTCCATCCTGTCATGTATTCCTATAGGTTCTGAATCGATCCCCCTATTCCTGACCCTATTCTAGTTAAACAAACCAACAAGTTAACTAGCAGTCAGCCCATGAGGCAGAAAACCCCCATGATGCAGATACCGTTATCTGACGCAGTCACACTACGGCACAGGAACGTGTTATCTGATTAGGTCATAACACTTGCGATCTAATTAGACAAGCGTTATTCCTCCAGCCCCTGATAAGGCATACGGAGTTCTCATAACAAATCAAACCTATGACAACCTGGGCAAAACCCTGCGGCCATTGTTTTGATTTCACCGAGAACTTTAGTAAAAGAATGTGCTAACGAGCAAGTCGTATGACATCTTTATTGACGTATCTATGTCCATCCTTACGTCAATCTCGGCACCTTAAAGGTATAAATATTACCGATCTTGCCATATGCAAACACACGCGTGGTGACGAGACGGAGCAGCCATACTTGCCGAAGCGAAGAGCAGAGCAGACCCCGCTGGCAGCAGCCCCGCCTTTCTGACGCGCTGAGAGACGCGCTGCTTTCTCCTGCCGAGAATCCAGCACCGGCGTTTCTGGGCAGCCCTCGCAGGCAGCCTGGAATATCGAGACCAGAGAGAGAGATACCATTCCTCATTCATCCTAACTTCCAGGTACAGAACTGAATAACCCCTCACAGAGAATTCTTTAGTTATTCACTTGGCAAAAACAAACTTAACTTAAACTGTAACTATCTATTCCCGCCCACGTATTAGACTTAGGTCAGGTACACGGGGTAGGCGTATCTAGAAACACCAGTTGAGTACGTTTAGTCAAATGTATATGTGTATGTAATATATTTTATTCATTTTAAAACATCTTATGGCTTAGAAACCATATCAATGTTTTTACAGTATTATTTTATACTATTGCTTTTAATGTATGCACTTTACTTAACTATAAGTATTGCAATAATATCGATCCATTTCTCTTGTATGAGAAAAGAGACTGATCAATAAATAACACCTTTTTATTGAACACGCCCGTCTCTTCCTTTTCTCTACAACTGATGAGACTAAGAATGCACGTACTGACTGAGTAAAATAATTTGCCTTTTGTTCACACGACTCTCGAGATTGACTCTTGATTAGGGGAGAGCAAAGTTGTCATGTTCTATGGTTGTCAGAAACTAAATCCCTTCTTGTCTAATCAGGGAAGTTAATTCCTCCTTGAACATTCGAGAAAGTTTCTAGTGAACTCTGAGCTAAGCTGGCAAACCCAAAACTTTAAGTCTAGTATCGACAGTAGTAGACCTAGTTAACGTCTGGCCTAGGCCTTTACTGCTGTAGGTATTATTCCAATGCGCAGAGCCTATTGGGAAGATAGGAACTACACTACATGGCGCCCAACGCGTTTGGAAAGGGCGATAAAACTAACGTAAGACATTTAGAGTAACTCAGTCGTGCTTTCTCACTCAGACCCCTTTTCCCAAATACTCCAAAGACGTCTGGAGTGGGTGAAAGGTTATATCCGCCAGACCTTGCAGGAGGGAACTCCTATGTATGGTTCTTGGTATAGTCAACGTTGAAGGATAAACAGTTCCAAAATATTGTGCATCTAACCTTTGTTTCCATAAGAAACCTGATCTGCAAACAAACATAATAACCATCCTGTCGGTAAAATGGCAGACAGTGATGAAGAAAGAGAGGCAGTTAGATTAGCAACTGAACTCGCGGCAGCTGATGCTACCATGCAAGACGCAGACCCGGATATAATACTCATCCCGGTCATCAAAAGGAAATCTATAACCTTAAAACTTATAGAAAATGGACTGACACCTAGAGGTGGTACAGTCATATTCGTAATTGAGGCACACGAATATCGGCAGACAGAGGTATACTATTCATGGATACATTTTCCAGCAGCAAATGCTGTAACAAAGTACTTCCACTATTACAAAATAGAGGAACCTCCTAATGAGTACACTCCTTTCGAGGAGGTGGAAGTACCACTCAAATTCCAAGAGCATTTGCTCTTATTTGATGGCGCCCTAAAACATAACAATCACATCACCAGGCTCGGTCCTTTAGGTAGACCAGGAGCAACGTGGCCGGTCCTAGCCGGATACACACCACATCCAGACATCGACGGGATGTCTGCAGCTAACCTTTTAACACAGCTAAAACAATTAATAAAAATTCATAGACAATTAGTTCAGTATGTGATGTGGACTTCAACAATTCAGCCAGCGATTAAACTTCCACAGCTGACCCCTCATCAGGGGAACACAAATAAAATTACACCACAGAACATCCAATCCTGCCTAGGTAAAGTACCGGCTAAACGGGAACAAATACCATTCTGGTTGGCACAGAAAATTACCCAAATAGAGGCGGTGTTTCCTGACACCACCCCGCTAGAAAAGCACAGGATTCTGACTATCTGTCTCCCAATGGGAATCGCACCACACATAGAGGACTGCGACACTTGGGGTACAGTCTTTGCTTCCATCTACACAAAAACGCACGGTGTTCCATCCATTTCGGTGATACCAGATGTGCTAAAACAAATTCAAGACGAATACGGTCCAGAACCTGCTTTAACTCTTGGTATGAAATTACTGAAAGACTTCAAGCAGGTCTCGGCTATATTATTAGCCAACATAAAAGGTGAAGCAGCAAACGTGGCGATCCGCCAGAGGTTAAAAGAGACAGATATAGCAGACCAACCAGCTGAAATTGCCAGAATCATAGAAAAATCCTATGAGGAACTAGGTAGAGATAGTTTAGGTGGAATACCAGTAAAACCACAACTGACTGAAAGTCCAGAAAAAATATTTTTTAATAATAATTCACCAAAAAAGAACTGGGATGGAAACAAACAATCCAATCCCAAAGAAAAGAAATTCCAGTCCAGAGGAAGGTCTCCTAGGCGAAGAGAAAAATCTCCGAACCAAAGACACAGGTCACCCCAGAGTGACCCCTCTGGGAAAAGATATAACCTTAGAAATAGGGATAATATAAAAAAGCCTGATAGATATCAAGACATTGATACACGTCCCTCTCAATCTTTTCAGACTTCCTCGCAGAAATCGGAAAGAAGAGGACGATCAGAACAAAGAGAAGAGCACACCAAGTCCAAAGACAAGGAACCTGCTCAACTAAAAAAGAAATTACAATTTCCAAAAAAGAAGGTAGCCAGTATCAAGGTAGTTAGCAATGCCGAGAATACTGAGGACACAACTGAAAAACGGGGAATGGGCTCAGACAATGCTAGACAGCGCAGCAGAAGTGAGCATAGCTCGCAAAGTCCTTATGAATCATCTGGAGACAGTGGACACGAATGAATATCTTCAAGTGGAAACTGCGGACACCAGGGTTAGCAAACCTCACAAGATATACGAGATAACATTACGTATAGAGGGAGATAAGACTAGGAAAATAAGGGGACTATTTTGGGATAATCTCTCCAAGGGTTATGACATCCTTCTAGCTGAAAAAGACTGGCCACCAGAGTTTGTCAGGGAGTGCCCTCATGGCGAAGAAGTAATTATGCCTGCCTTCTCAAATCAAATTCCAATTCATAAAAAATACACACTTGCCAGAAAGTGGGCAGTGGCTCTAGCACCTGCTTTATATAAAAATCACGTGGGATGGGATGAGGATTCTCCTCCTCACAAAATCCAGTTAAAATCACAACCTACTGCACAAAGGCAGTACCCAATTAAGCAAGAAGCTAAAAAACTGGGAAATGAAATACTAGATCAGCTAGAATACCAGGGGGTGATTGAAACTTGCACCTCACAAATGAACAATCCTTTGTTTCCGGTCTCCAAACCAGACAATTCATATCGTCTAGTTTTGGATTACCGACACCTTAACACATGTTGCAAAACCTTTGCAGTGCAAAACTCACACAGTGCTGCACTAATGAATAACATAGTGCGCAAAAAATACAAAACAACCTTAGACATCTCCAATGGATTCTTTTGTCAAAACATAGCACCAGAGAGCAGATATTTAACTGCATTCTCAGTAAATGGCACTCAAAAACAATTCTGTCGGTTAGCCCAGGGGTACAAGAACAGCCCGGGGGTATTCTCAGCGAGAGTAACAGAATTACTTCAACTATATGATGCTGAAGCATTATCTTATGTCGATGACATTTACTTAACAGATGATGACTTGGAGACTCACTTGAAAAGAGTGAACACCATAATACTTGGGTTCGCTGCAGAGGGTTACAAATTCAACTTTAAAAAATCCAGAATTGCCCATCTGACAGTCCTATTCTTAGGATATGAGTTATCAAGTGAAGGCAAAAGCCTGGCTGACAATTTCCTAGAGAAATGTGCCGTACTCCAAGCACCTAGAACACTAAAAAACTTACAGTCGATTCTAGGCTTCCTAAATTTCAGAAGAACATACATTGCAAATTACGCAGAAAGGGTCAAACCCCTTTATGATCTAATTAAACCAGATTTTAAAAGATCCAATTGGACTCAAATACACACAGAAATTTTGAGATCCTTACAAACAGACATGCTAATTAAAACAAAATTAGAAACACGTGATAACACACGCAATCTTGTGATTCGAGTCATCCCAGGGAGATGCGGATTCACATACCTAACCTCTAATGAGGGAGAAAAGGTACCAATTGCATTCAAATCACACTTGTACACTAAGGCTGAAATGAAATTTAGCCCAACGGAAAAAATTCTTATGGCAACACAGACAGCTATAGCAAAAGAACGAGCCCTGGCACAAGGTAAACGAATAATAATCGTGACACCAATACCAGCCTTAGAGGCGGTAACAAAGGCAAGCATTCCAAATGCTAAAGCACTCCATCCGAGATGGATACAATGGGCTAATTCTCTTGCTGCAACAGACGTGGCGTACGAATTTGATCCTTACTTAAAAACACAAGAATTTCTCCAATATGAATTTGAATGTCCTCCGCCGACCGAAATTCTGCCTCTAGACCACTACGGCTGTATAATATATACAGACGGATCAGCACAACCCGCAGTGGGGGGTAAGCAAGCTTACAGTGTTGCGTGCGCGATCGTTAAAGGTCGCTGGCACGAAGGAAAATTTAAACCAGCAATCACTAAAACACAATCTTTAGGAGATTGTACAGCTCAGCGAGCTGAACTACTGGCGTTCAAGATGGCGCTTGAAAATACTGATCGAGAATTCCCCACACTCATAGTGTGCGATTCGTATTATTGCGTTCAATCTTACAATGAATACTTGCAGATCTGGCTTCAGAATGGTTTCAAGGATGCGAAAGGTGGCACAATCAAGCATAAAATGCTCTGGGTACAAGTAGTTCTTTTACAAAAAGAACTACCAAAGACTCACGTGATACATACACTGAGTCATCAACGTGATGGCGTTCACGTTGCAGGGAATTCATTGGCTGATGAGGCCGCGAAGGCAGCTGTGCAAACGGCTTCCGTAGCTGCCGTCACACGGTCAAAAACGAAAATAGACAGCGAAATATTACAAGCTGTCAGCGCTTCAGAAAAGGATTCGATAGAACCACTCCCTAAAGGCTTTCCAGTAAAATACTCATACATAACTGATGCAAACAATGTTCCTTTTGCTCGAATCCCTGGAGTGGGGGATAGGGCAATTCCAAACATGGAACATAGGTTAGGACTAATAATAGCGGCACACGAAGGGCTTGCTTCTATACATGCTGGCGTCTCAGCCACAGTATCATTATTAAAACAGAGATACTGGTGGCCACAAATGAGAAGACAAACAAGGAACTATGTTCTAGAATGTGAAATATGTCAAAGAATGAAAGTATCAACGGTGAGACGTCCAGCTCAGACGCCCCTTCTAATCTCGGATAAACCATTAGCATGTGTTTATCTAGACCACTGCGGTCCCTTACAAAGGGATGGTAACTATAAATATATCTTGGTCGCAGTGGATTCGTGCACGAGATTCATATGGATGTGGCCCCAGCGAACGGCTGACGCCAGAACTGTTATAAAAGATTTGCAAGTCTTTATCGGCACATACGCAATTGGCATGCTGCATTCGGACAATGGTCCTGCTTTTAGCTCTCGGGCTTATATGGAGGCCATGGTCAGCATGGGCGTGCAATTGCGGTACTCTTGTCCATTTCACCCTGAGGGGAACGGAATTGTTGAAAGAAAAAACCGTGACATAAAGCAATCTATAACGGCGAAGGTATTAGGTTCGGGAGCTGGGTGGGTCAAACATCTAATAAGTGTCCAACGTAGTCTCAATAACTTGCCAAGAAATTCTCTGAAGGGATTCAGTGCGTACGAATTATTATTTGGAACTAGGATGATGATCTCTGACATTGATAGTCAGACTTCAGTGGTGAAAGAAAAAATCTTTGATATCAAAGACCGTTTGGCTATTTTGCAGGACTTAAACAAAACAAGAAAAGACCTGAGCAATATAAAGTTGAAACAACAGCCAACAACCACTGAAGAACCACCACCTGTCCCAGCAAGACCTGTCTGGATTCCAAAAGTCGGGGATCTAGTCAGGGAAAAGATCGCGGTAAAGAAGGAATTTGGGCCTTCTTACAGAAAAGCAGTTCCTGTCTTGTCTGTCAACGGGACAAGATCAGTTGTACTACCGCCACTTGCTGGAAAAAAGGAGAACCGAGTTGTATCAATCGACCTGGTAAAACCACAACATGTGGCCGATAACAAACAGTAGGCCAAGTGGACTCCCAATAAGTAGCAGAACACCAAGGTTTGCTACCAGTACAGAGGTCCTAACGAAGAGGCTCATCACATTCGAAACGCCTACAGAAGAACAACAAGGACTATGCAACAATGCAATAGAACTAAGACCTCTGAAAACCCAAATAAAAACATTTAGCAGAGACACACCAATCTATAATGAAGTACCAAGTGAAAATGCAAGAAACAGAAATCCTGAACCAATTGGAACAATTGACAGAACTGCATCCGGCTACTTCATAAACTTCGATGATTCCTCTGAGGGCTTCAGCGAATCAAAGACACAGCCATCATCAAAAACCTTTAAAGACAAAGCTAAGGAACTTTTGAGACAACTGAAAGAAACATATCTGATTTCCCCATGGATTGAATTTTGGGTGGGTTTTGGTGCATTTATTCTCATACTTTGGCTCATCATGGTACTTACTTTGGGACGCTTCATTGAGGGAAAATATGCTAAAATGGACACAGCAAGTCAGAAAATCAACTTGATCCTCAAACCACACACATCTTCACACATCGAGAAAAGAGAACTTTCTTCAGTCAACTTCACAGCCAATCCGATACCTGGTGGGGTAGCCTGGGACAACACTGACTATGAAATTTATGGTCCGGTCGAGATCCTGAAATATCCACACCAAATTAAGATCTCATTGAGTGACTTTGCAAAACCAAACTCATTTGCTGATGATTGGGACTTCGAAAGCATTAATAACATGATGTCTGACTTAGTAATGTCTGCTAAATTTACCAAACATGATTATTTGCAGGGTTCTACAAATTATGATAGTATGTATTGCTATAACCACTATGGTAACCACTTTTTACATAGATCTGCACAACCTAGAAATGTTTTAAATTATAATCAATGGGAACATTGTGCAACACCTCCAAAAGGGAGCTCAAGAACCGTTTACGACAAATATTCATATTTTTCAGGTTTTAACACAAGTAATGCTGAAGCATTTTATTTTAAATTGTCGAACAAGACAGGAACCAAAACCATGATAACCAACACAAAATTGTTATATTCAGACTCATTTTTTGAACAAATGAATACTTTTGGATTTGATTATTGGGACAAAAATGTTGAATTGAAAAGTGTTTGGGGTACAAAAGAATGGCAAGTACAGGGTATAGAAGCTTTGTTTAGAGCCTGCATGATCCCAGAACAAATGATATTTTTAAATGACACTGTTCAACAGACCACCTGTCTTGGCTTAGCCAAAATCAAAGATTTAAATAAACCATCTATTCCAAAGCCAACAATGTTTAGCAATAACTCTGATACAGATGAAGAGATAGACGTAAACCATATATTAAACCAAAACAGAACACATCCTGATTGGAAACAGTGGTTGATCTGGCCCACAGATACTAATAACTGTCAAGACAGATTCCTGAACAAAACACAGGGGTTCAAAATGACCAGGCCAGACCCTAGATATCCTCAAAGACATCACCCAGGGATAATAACCACCTACAGTGTGGGCAAATTATGCCTTCAATGGCTACAAACTTCCACACTGGCAGAAATTAAGCAACACCTAACTTTACTTACTGATGGTGCTGACTTGCGTGATTTCACTTTGGGACCACGCAAACAGCGTCAAAAGCGTTTCATAGCAGCCTCTGTATATGCAGCATACAATGAGGCCTGGAAGGTTACTCAAATTGAAACAGCAGAGAGAATACGGGAAATTGACCGTATTAATTTGGAAAAATCACTTTCTGTAGTGGACAATGGGTTAATGACTCTGTCCTCCAGAATTTTTTCTTTGGACAGCATTGTGTCGTCAGCAATCGATATATTGTCGCAAGACTTACTGTTATTACAACACGGTCAGTCACAATTGCGTTCTATTGTACAGCTTGGCTGGACGTTACAAAATCTGCGTTCAGGCTATGTGCCTTGGCGTTTAATCAACACAACGTCATTATTCCAAATCTTTAACCTTACTGATAGACAAATCAGTATGGCGCAAAAGGGTGCTGATTATACAATCTTGAGCATTGAAAAACTAGAAAGATTACCAATGACAATGTCAGAACGACCTGTCAGTGAATGGATAATACATGGGATAATAAATATTCCAATCTCAACCTTCAGGTTTCAATACTGCCAAAAATATATACAGGCTGGCATGTACGAGAAATTAGGAAAGAGGTACCTTAAAACAACATGGAACCTGCCCTATTCACATGCATGTGTCAGTAATAAAGGACAGAAAGTGTTTCTTAGTGGCAACAATTGTGCGATGTCACTAAGTGGCACACTTCTGTGTAACGGAATTCGTTTGCATGGAGCCTGTGAAGGGAATTCATACAACCTTTCATGTCACCAGCAAGGCGCACCTGCAACAGAAATAGAACCATTCTTTCAAAGACTCTATAATGGGAGTTACATTCTAATTGTAGACCGCAGATGTTGTAGTCTTATGCCCGGGACTCCTTATCTAGTAACTACTACTGCGAAGGTCAAGTGCTGTGGACGCTCATTGTTCCCCAGCTCCTTCCCAGACAGGGAGGCAAGGGCATGGCCCGATTTGAAAATTACTTCTATTCGAATAGATACTTTAAGCAGAATGAAAACAGTCCTTCTTCAGACGCCTACCAGGCTCTCGTCATCAAAAGAAACGTATGATCTGCAAGTCGCAAGGACGACTGCAGAGATACATACATTATTATCAACTAATTCCCCCGTACATTTCGCGGAAATCCTGAATGAAATCTTAAATATTTCTGATACCAATGGGGTCTCAAAGGTATTTAAGACAGTATTTTCGATGGCATTAACACCATTCAAAGCCATACTGGGTATTTTTCCAGATTTCGTCCATTCGATTTTTGGCGGGCTTCCCCTGATCCTGGGACTAATTGCAGGAATCCTATTCTTAGTCCTTATTTTTCGTTATGGCAACCCATGTCACAGACAAATCTCTTGCGACAAGGGAAGAAACAATCCTAGCCATTGGATACCGGGACCGGATATCAAAAATCCTGGGACTCTCCCGGCTTAAAGACCTGAACATGACTTGGTTTCTATCATTTCGACCAATGTGGCAAAGATACGTTTTACCTGTATTGAGGTGTCTGCTATGCGGAGAAGAATGCGTGTTAGACACCTGTCTGACGCTACAATCGGATGCGCCGATGGATGCAGAAACATTGTTGAGCCCGATCAAGGTTCATGATTTGTGCTGCCCTCAAAGGCTACCAATCCTGATGACGGCATTCGTGGAAGCTTCACCACTACGATTGATGGGTAGTGAAGTTCAAGATGAAAGCAGCATCGAACAGGTACGACCTTCTGTCAGTAATGCAAATCAGAATGTCAATGGAGACAATCATGCGCAAGAATGCATGATTACACCTATTTCCGAGTTAGTGGAACTTTCCCAGGAAGCTGTTGACAGTTTCTTCGAAAGCCTAAATGATATGATGTTCTCACCCGAACAGAAATAGATACTTTTGAGCAAGCTCGCACACGGCGTTCCCTGAATTCGGCCTTCAACTTTAAAAATAAAGTCACATGAACAATTTCGCTCCAGTTCACGGACAGCAGTTTTTCCAGCAGCCCCAAATATTTTTGCATATTTTTCGGGACACTATCTTCTGCTTAAAGTAAGAACTATTCTTAGAGAACTAAGGTTTCTAAATTTTAGATAACTTATAGACATTAGCTGCCCGCTGGCATGTTCATAGATATTTTATTCTGTGATGGAATGGTCTCGAAACTTTTTTCTGTATTTAAGAAACCATTTCATGTGTAATTCTCATATACCAAATAAGCAATAATGTATACAAATGCGATTACTTTGGCATTTTTCTACAGCTTGAGTGCATACCATATATATATGTCTGCAATTTTTCAGTATATTTGAAAATTTCAAAATGCATTTATGTATTTTGGGGTGGTAAGGTATACACACTACTCTATAGTATGTTGTACTATGTTATACTATGCCTAGATTAGTAAATATGTCCATAGTTAGCGTGGAGTGGGTGTCATGTATTCCTATAGGTTCTGAATCGATCCCCCTATTCCTGACCCTATTCTAGTTAAACAAACCAACAAGTTAACTAGCAGTCAGCCCATGAGGCAGAAAACCCCCATGATGCAGATACCGTTATCTGACGCAGTCACACTACGGCACAGGAACGTGTTATCTGATTAGGTCATAACACTTGCGATCTAATTAGACAAGCGTTATTCCTCCAGCCCCTGATAAGGCATACGGAGTTCTCATAACAAATCAAACCTATGACAACCTGGGCAAAACCCTGCGGCCATTGTTTTGATTTCACCGAGAACTTTAGTAAAAGAATGTGCTAACGAGCAAGTCGTATGACATCTTTATTAACGTATCTATGTCCATCCTTACGTCAATCTCGGCACCTTAAAGGTATAAATATTACCGATCTTGCCATATGCAAACACACGCGTGGTGACGAGACGGAGCAGCCATACTTGCCGAAGCGAAGAGCAGAGCAGACCCCGCTGGCAGCAGCCCCGCCTTTCTGACGCGCTGAGAGACGCGCTGCTTTCTCCTGCCGAGAATCCAGCACCGGCGTTTCTGGGCAGCCCTCGCAGGCAGCCTGGAATATCGAGACCAGAGAGAGAGATACCATTCCTCATTCATCCTAACTTCCAGGTACAGAACTGAATAACCCCTCACAGAGAATTCTTTAGTTATTCACTTGGCAAAAACAAACTTAACTTAAACTGTAACTATCTATTCCCGCCCACGTATTAGACTTAGGTCAGGTACACGGGGTAGGCGTATCTAGAAACACCAGTTGAGTACGTTTAGTCAAATGTATATGTGTATGTAATATATTTTATTCATTTTAAAACATCTTATGGCTTAGAAACCATGTCAATGTTTTTACAGTATTATTTTATACTATTGCTTTTAATGTATGCACTTTACTTAACTATAAGTATTGCAATAATATCGATCCATTTCTCTTGTATGAGAAAAGAGACTGATCAATAAATAACACCTTTTTATTGAACACGCCCGTCTCTTCCTTTTCTCTACAATCTGATGAGACTAAGAATGCACGTACTGACTGAGTAAAATAATTTGCCTTTTGTTCACACGACTCTCGAGATTGACTCTTGATTAGGGGAGAGCAAAGTTGTCATGTTCTATGGTTGTCAGAAACTAAATCCCTTCTTGTCTAATCAGGGAAGTTAATTCCTCCTTGAACATTCGAGAAAGTTTCTAGTGAACTCTGAGCTAAGCTGGCAAACCCAAAACTTTAAGTCTAGTATCGACAGTAGTAGACCTAGTTAACGTCTGGCCTAGGCCTTTACTGCTGTAGGTATTATTCCAATGCGCAGAGCCTATTGGGAAGATAGGAACTACACTACAATCCACTCTGGCTCGCCAACTGACCCATGTCCCCACCACATCTTCAACAAAGCAGACTCCATCATCGCACCCCATCTCCGTGATGTCATCAACTGCTCCTTCACCTCTGCTACCTTCCCAGAAAGCTGGAAACACACCGAAGTCAACGCCCTCCTGAAGAAACCCACAGCAGACCCTTCTGAACTTAAAAACTACCACCCCATATCCCTCCTCCCTTTCCCGGCCAAAGTCATCGAGAAAGCCGTCAATAGCCAGCTCGCTGCCTTCCTTGAATCCAACAATTCCCTCAATGCCTCACAGTCCGGCTTCCGAGCCAAACACAGCACCGAAACCGCCCTCATCGCAGCAACAGACGACATCCGAACACTACTGGACAACGGAGAAACAGTGGCCCTCATTCTACTCGACCTCTCCGCCGCCTTCGACACTGTCTGTCGCAGCACCCTCATACAACGCCTCAGCAACATCGGCATGAAAGGAAAAGCCCTGGACTGGATCATCTCGTTCCTAGCTGGGAGAACTCAGAGAGTCCGACTTCCCCCATTTAAATCAGAGGCCACCGAAGTCTCATTTGCAGCGTACCACAAGGCTCATCACTCAGTCCCACCCTCTTCAACGTTTACATGAGTCCACTCGCCTCCATCGCGCGTCAACACAACCTTAACATCATTTCCTACGCTGACGACACCCAGCTGATCCTTTCCCTCACCAAAGACCCCAACACCGCCAAAACCAATCTTCACGAAGGCATGAAAGAAGTAGCCGTTTGGATGAAAAACAGCCGCCTTAAACTCAACTCAGACAAAACGGAAATGCTCATTCTAGGATCATCTCCCTCTGCCTGGGACGACTCATGGTGGCCCTCGGATCTGGGCTCAGCACCCATACCCACAGACCACGCACGTAACCTTGGCTTCATCTTAGACTCCTCACTCTCGATGACCAAACAAGTCAACGCCGTCTCATCCTCCTGCTTCAACGTACTTCGCATGCTCAAAAAAATCTTCCATTGGATCCCCACCGAAACAAGAAAGACTGTCACCCACGCACTGGTTACGAGTCGACTAGACTACGGAAACACCCTCTATGCCAGAATCACAGCCAAACTACAGAAAAAACTCCAACGCATCCAAAACGCATCAGCGAGACTCATTCTGGACATCCCTCGCCAAGATCACATTACCGGCCACCTGAAAGACCTCCACTGGCTTCCCGTCAACAAGAGAATAACTTTCCGCCTCCTCACCCACGCACACAAAGCCCTCTACAAAACAGGGCCCGAATGCCTCAACACTCGACTATCCTTCTACACACCCACCCGCCAACTTAGATCCTCCAATCAAGGCCTCGCCGCAGTCCCACGTATCCAAAGATCCACCATGGGAGGGAGATCCTTCTCCTACTTGGCGGCCAAGACTTGGAACTCACTCCCCACTCACCTCCACCTTACACAGAACCACATCTCCTTCAGAAAAGAACTTAAAACCTGGCTTTTCGATAAATAATGTACCCCTCCCCAAGCGCCTTGAGACCCTCTGGGTGAGTAGTGCGCTATACAAATTCTTGAACTTGAACTTGAACTTAAGTGAAACAATGTTTAACGTGTCGGCACGATATGTTTAAAAAGGATATTTCATTGGAATATGTACAAAGAAATAAAGACACTGGAACAAATACTAATTTGACAACAAAATTTAACACACTGGAACAGGTGTTTGAGAGAGAGATAAGAAAATGGTGGGAGGCAACCTCCCTCCAGAGTTACATAGATGTGGACCGAGGTCCGAGAGGATTAAGAATCTATACTATTCCGGCATACGAAAACGCAGATTCGCAGTTATTGGAAGCATGGGCAGAGCATATAGCGCAATCATGCAAGGAAATGCTGGTGATATTGGTACAGTTTGCGTGGAGTGACAGAGACACGCCACGCAAGAGATAGAAAAACCAGAGGCCGAAATAGAAAAAGAAGAAGATAAAAAGAAAAATGAGGAACTCAGAGAAAACATGAAAAAATGCTTATTTAAGTGTAAATCGTAATAAAACAAAGCAAACAGGAAAAGTTTGAAAGGGACGCACGTGACTATGCCCAAGGTCGAGTCCAAACGTTTGCCAAGAAATTTGAAGGAGTTAGGAAAGAAATGGCACCCATACCACCCCCGCGATGACAGCAAGAGTCGAGATATCAGAGTCTGAAGTAACAGGTGAATCTTCGGGTGATGATGTCGCGGCTTCCACCTTCAAGAAGACCCCTTTTCAGGAGGAATTCCGGGTCATGCACCAGACATGGCTAAGAGGGGGCAAAAACAAACCCCCAGGAGGAACAAAAGACCAACACGGAGGGGAGGATGGAAAAGGTGGACAAAGCTCCCCGCAAAAAGTAACTCGCACCAAGAGGGGCAAAAGATGGACTTAGAAAATTTAACCATCGTGAATTTAACACAGAGAGCACTGACAGTGCTCAAATTGGGCCTCACATTCTGCCCTTCATCTAATATGGAATATACACAAACAAGAATTGATTTATTCAAAATGACTAGGAAACTTAAATTACATAAATACTTCAAAACAAGACCGAAGGGATCTGAAAAAAGGAAACAACAAAGAATACCTAAAGAAACGGACAAAATAACAGGAGAACATCTAAGCACATGGGAAGCAATGGTGACAATTGCTGATGAAGTCATGAATACCGACACAACAACACTGAACATAATAGAGAGAGCAACAAGATTGTGGGTAGAACAAGAAAGAGACGCTTGCCCCGTTAAACCGGTATCAGAATTCTTACCGCAATTACCAATGGATGTGATTAATGTGTTCTCTGAGGCAGTAACCAAAGACTTGTTGGCAGTAAGAATGAAAGCCAATAATAGACTCAAACATAACGTGACTAAAGGCCAGAAAGAGGCACTAAAATCGATACAAGATGATAAAACAATTGTATGCAAACCCTCAGATAAGGGGGAAATATTGTGTTGCAGACGAGAGATGATTACTGCACACAGATATACAGGCAATTTTCGGACGAATCTTGCTATAAAAAAGCCAACAGAGTGTTTTATCAAGAGAGTATTTCCAAATATGAAGATCTGATTAAAATGTGGTATAATAAGCAAATGTTGGACAGAGAAGAACTTTTGTTTTGAGATGTCTTAATCCCATTGTTCCTACATTTTATCACATTCCTAAAATCCACAAAAATATGCAAAGACCACCTGGGAGACCTATAGTGTCTTCATAGGGTAGTCTTACAGAAAATCTGTCTATCTTCATTGATCACTTCTTGTATGACATGGTGACAGAGTTACCATCGTACATAAAAGATTCAAGGGATTTTTTATGTCCTATGGAAGAACTATTGTGTCAAGATGAATATAAGATGATCGTATTAGACATAACTAGTCTATATACTTCTATTGATCACATGCTATATCCCATTTTTTGGCAAAAAGGGCTTTGAGATTCAGCATGCATAATGAAATGCTGCTGCAGTTTGCAGAATTTTGTTTGAAAAATAAAAAAATTCTGTTTTGGAAGGAATGCTTCTGGCAAACATCTGGAATTGAGATGGGTACCTGCTTCGCCCCCAGCTACGCAAATTTATTTGTGTGCTGGTGGGAGGGGCAGGTGTCCAGTTTGCCGGAAGGAAAAATCTGGATGAGTAAGGTTATATCATGGTACCGCTATATAGATGACTTCTGTATAATATGGAATGGTGCAGAAGAAGCTGCCAGAGAATTCATTATCTATCTTAACAACAACACTGTTAATCTAATATTCACAGGGGAAATTAGCAAAGATACTGTTAATTTCTTGGATTTGCAAATTAATGTCTTTGAGTGAAAACCATGTCTCTTTATCGTAAGCCCACAGCGGGCAACCCCATTTTACATGTGGGTAGCAGTCATCCTCCGAGATTGATAAAAAGTATCCCCTATGGGGAATTTTTACGTTTCAAGAGGAATAGTACAAAACAAAAAGACTTTGAGAATGCAGCATGTGAAAGTAAAGAAAGGTTTAAAACGAGAGGGTATGATGAGGACCTGCTCAATAGAACATTGGACAGAGTCACCAACATCCCCAGAAAAGACCTACTAAAAGAAAAAGTTAAAGAACGGAGAAATGATAAAAAGTCAAAGTTCAGATTAATTACACCCTTCTCAGGCAATGCCAATCAACTCAGGATGATTCTTAGGAAAAATTGGCATATCTTAAAAAAAAAAACAGTCTTATTGGCCAAAGCATACCTGCCCAACCACTAATTACTTAAAAAAACAACAGATCTCTAGGAGATACCCTGGTGCGTAGTCATTTGGAAGCTGTAACGAGGCCAGGTGGGACACCTAAGTAGATGCGAGGGTTCGACCCATGCAGTAAATGCAAGGCCTGTGTAGGAAGCAGAAGAACTTTAACGTATGAAGTACCAGGACACAAAACACCAAAATGTATTAATACATTTTTGACATGCAATTCCTCATATGCAGTCTACTGCCCGGTATGCCAATGTGGGCAAAAATACATTGGGAGTACCATCCATTCATTGAAAATTCGAGTTTTAGAACATATGAGAGCGATTGCCAAAAATTATGCCAATTATCCTGTGGCTAGGCATTTCGCTGAATACCATCAGAGCAATAGGGATCTATTGCGTTTCTATGGATTGGATCAGGTACATCCCAATGTACGCTGTGGTGATAGAACTAAAAAGCTAAGGAGATTAGAGTCTAGATTTATTATTGATCTGGAAAAATCCTAAAGGGATGAATAGTCGGGAGGAAATGGCGGTACATCTGGGAGAATAGTCTGTAAGGTGTAGGCTCCAGTGAGAAAAATAAGTATAGGACTGAAAGTTCGATGTACAATTTTAACAATGAAATGTACCTGGAGATAATTGTTGAGTAGTCCGGAGTGACGATAAAATAATATTGTTCAATGTGAGATAAGTTAAGCTGATTCAAGGCGTGATTTATGAAATTAGTTGCTCATGAGGTTTATGGAACCAGCAACGGATATACGGTGAGATGTTTCTAATAGAGAAATATATGTGTATTAATGAGCAATATAGGTGTCGAAGATACCGGGTAAAAAGCCGATAGACAGCGTGAAAAGGAATGAAATGAAAATCATGAACAATATAGATGCATGAACTTAATTTTATGAAATATTGGAAATGAATATAATGAGTATTTTGATAACATACAGTTTATATAAACTAGATATGAGCATACCATTTATTATAAGTTGATTTTAACCATTCCAATATGGCGGCATGAGAAGTCAGTCTTTAATTTTTATATTCTCGGACGTCATATGAAAGGAAAACTATGACGATAGATTTTTTGAATAAAAAATGCCGGCTTTATGGTGTGAATATGAAACATTTGATAAAGGCGTCAACCGAAACGCGTAATGTTCTGCTGAATGCAATAAAAACGGCTGGAATAACGAGTCCCGTGAGTGCCTATCTTCTTGGGAAAAGATACGGAGAGAGAGCGAAAATATATACATATATATATATATCCTCATCACCGCCATGGGACTCTGAGTCAGACTGCTGAATTCTGGGTCCTGTAGTTTTGGGTACCTACAGTATCAACTACATGTGGCGGAGCCCATTCGGGGGAGGAGCAGCCGCGACCAATCGTACAGCAGCAGGACATTTGAAAGTGTGGATTGTGTTTTTATTCTTCATTTTCCACGGCGCTGACAAAGGCTCACAATGCCGAAATGCATTCGCCATGGTGGAAAGGATAATTAAAGGTTTCCTATACCTGTTCCCGTGTGGGTCTCTGCCTTTTCATTTGTTGGGAAGGACTTTGGTGCATCTACTTACACGTTTGCCAGTAACGTGTTGGAAGACCACCGCACTCCAAGTGGTCGGATCTTTTGCTGGCAATGCTTCAGCTTTTGTTTTTTGTCATGGACTGACATTGATCGGACCTACCACAACATCCGGATGGAGTCAAACGCGATGGCGAGGACATTGTTCCTTGTTTGGAGTTAGCGGCATTGCTGCGGGCCCCCGCGAATATGACATCTGGACAGAGTGGGTGTGCGTAGGGAACAGGAGGGGAGCCTTTTTAATCCAATATTGGGGAACATTGAAATTACAGCACACACCGTCCTTTGAAACGGCGGATCCTATCGTCATCACCGCCATGGGACTCTGAGTCAGACTGCTGAATTCTGGGTCCTGTAGTTTTGGGTACCTACAGTATCAACTACATGTGGCGGAGCCCATTCGGGGGAGGAGCAGCCGCGACCAATCATACAGCGGCAGGACATTTGAAAGTGTGGATTGTGTTTTTGTTCTTCATTTTCCACGGCGCTGACGAAGGCTCACAATGCCGAAATGCATTCGCCCTGGTGGAAAGGATAATTAAAGGTTTCCTATACCTGTTCCCGTGTGGGTCTCTGCCTTTTCATTTGTTGGGAAGGACTTTGGTGCATATATATTTTATATATGTGTATATATATATATATATATATATATATGTATATATATATATATATATATATATATATATATATTAATACCAATCCAAACTTTCAATCAAGAACGGCGCTGACTCCGTGAATTCTTTTCCAAAGTAAGATTTATTCTTAGTTGCTGCTCAGACGAGTTTCGGCAGAAAGCCCCCGCCTTGTTCACTACATCTGCTCAAACAAATATGCCAGTTTATATATACATACATACAAGCAAACCGCTTGACAGGTTACAACTGGAATCCGTTGCCATAGTGATTCTGTCATGACACTCCTGACAGACATAGAAGAGTTCTTTACATTTTTCACGAGTCATGGTTCACTACATTTCCTATTGGTCACTGTGCCTACTGTTTAGCACACATGTTCCTAGGACATTTCTATACACAAAATAATATGCTTAAGGCAGAAATAAATTAAGTTAAATTCACATCCGGAATTCAAATAATACCGTAACAATTATAGAGTCATTGTGTAAAAATACTTGATTTCTCAAAACATGGTGTCCACTCAGAGAACAGAAACTCTAGAGTCTACTGGCATTCATGGGATGTTAATTAGGTAACCCAGTTAATTCTAAATTTTTAGAGAGCAACACACATGAAATACATTTTTACTAAGTCTGTTACATGTAATCACCCAGTGTGCTATTAGCGCAGTCGTCTAAAGTTCCGCCACGCTGTATAGCCAAATTCCAAAGGTTTGAATACACTGCAACGGTTATGTAATAATCTGATACTTAGATTGTATAACGCCTCATCTCCAAGTGGATAGGAGAGGCTTGGGGTGGTTGTGGTCGGTTAATGCTACGTATGTATTACTGCATGTGTATATATATATATATATATAATGGCCCAAGGGAGTCTTTCAAACACAAGGTGGGAGGGGGCACACAGCAAGCATTCCCAATAACCCCTAATGGTTGTTTTCAGCATAATTTTTTACCTCGTAATCCGTTCTGACGTATATGTACTTCAGCGTCCACTCTGACTTATGTATACCAAAGTCAGTGCCTAGAGACCTCAGGATATTTGTTGCGCTTTATAAATTCCTCATCATCATGTAATTCGTTTTTCTAATCTCTCTACTGATGAAGGATAAAATCCAGAAGTGCCTAGAGATTTACTTCACTCTTTGCACCAACTCTGGGGAAAAATTACAGCTAATATTCAAGTAAACGCAAACATTGTACTGCATTTACCAAAATGCTTAGGGGCGAACTGTGCTGTGATGTGAGGCAGTGTGCTCCCTTCCCACTTCTGTTTAAAAAGGATCCCTTGAGCCAGCTAGCTGACAAGCTTTGGAGATGCACCTATGCCCCAGTGTGAAGTGCTAAGACTTGGGAGGACTGTGGCAGCATTCGCTACAACACCTGACAAGAGGTGTTTTTTCTGATCTCTACTGATGATGGATAACATCCAAAAACACATGTGTCTAGAGATGTACACCACTATCTGCACCAACTCTGGTAAAAAACGACATCTAATATTCAAGTAAGCACAAACATTGTACTGCATTTACCATAATGCTAAGGGGCTAACTGTGCTGTGATGTGGGGGAGTGGGCTCCCATCTGTTTGAAAAGCCTTTTTTGAGTCAGTGAGCTGACGAGTTTTGGAGAGGTGCCAGTAAAGGGTACTGAGACCTGGGGAATGTGGCATCAATCTCAATGACCCCTGATGTAATTCTCTTTTCTAATCTCTACTGATGAAGGATATAATCCAGTAAGAGCAAACATTGTACTGCATTTACCAAAATGCTAAGGGGCAAACTTTGCTGTGATGTGAGGCAGAGCTGCCCCTTCCCTTATCTGTTTAAAAATGCTGCCTTGAGCCAGAGAGCTGATGAGCTTTGGAGATGTACCTGTGCGCCAGTGAGGGGTACTGATGCCTGAGAGGATTGTGGCAGCATTCGTAGTAACCCCTGGTGTAATTATTTTTTTCAGATCTTTAGTGATGAAGGATGAAATCCAGAAACACATGTGTCTATAGATGTACAGCACTATCTGTATCAACTCTGATAAACAAACTGCGCCTAATATTCAAATAAGCGCAAACATTGCACTGCATTTACCATAATGCTAAGGGGCGAACTGTGCTGTAAGGTGAGGAGTGGTCTCCCTTCCCCCTTCTTTTTAAAATGGCTCTCTTGAGCCAGCGAGCCGACGGGCTTTGGAGTTGCACATGTGCACCAATGAGAGGTACTGGGACCTAAGGACTGTGGCATCATTCTCCACAACTCTCCTCCTCCTTCTGTATAAGTAAAATATGTTTTCTTTCCAATTTTACCAAAACCATTACAAATGGGAGGGTGGTACCGCTTAACTTGACTTAATGCACTTTGACCCTCTTACAATTATTTTTTAACTTGCCAACCCACAGAGGGAGATTTTGGGGTCAAACTCTGTTACCCAGCTACGTTGCCAGAGCTTACAAACACAAGAAGTCAATCTCTAGCTAGAAAACCTGCAGGTGAGGATGGAATTTCCATGGAGTTTTAACAGTTTTTTTCAGATTTTGTATCACTAGTGGAATTACTGGTCATTCGTCATGCTTTTGATTTTGCAACCATTCCTACTTGCTGGGTATCTGCAAATATTGCCATCTGTTAGATCTGACGTCCTTTGTGTGGTCTTCTCGCAAACCTTTGCTTTTATTTTTGTTGGCATTAGGACTCTGTTCACTTCACACACACCCCCTTTAAACAGTCGAGATATGTGTGCAACAAAGAAAGCATAACAATAAACATAAAAGCAAGAGGATTTGAGCCCACAGAAGCGTCCTAACACCCGAAACAACAAAATGCATAGCTCACAACAGTAAAATCAAACATGGAGCTAAAATGCTCATTTAATGTGGTTTGAGTATAAGTGTAGGAAAAACCCACCACCACTAAGAATTGCACATCAAGCATGCAAGCACAAAGCAAAAATGAATACAAAATGTTGTTTGTATAACAGTATCAGAAGTACCCATCACCAATCAGAAGAAATTTGAAAACAACAAACGTCCACCACCAGAGAACAGTAAATGCAAAAATGGAGCGAAAGTGCCCCGTAAAAGTGGTTTGTGAATTCATCCACAGAGGAACCCACCACCACACATAGCATAGCACAGATAGCAATTAAGTCCACCCCCTGAAAACACAAGCTAAATTGGGAACGTAATATGCTCCACCATCAGTAGTATGTGCTTTAAATATCACTAAGCACCAGTCAATTAAAGAATAGTTTCAGGACAACAAAACTATGGCATTACAACAGAAGAAAAATAGTTTAGGACAACAACCAGCAATCCTAATACATTTAAAAGTAAATGTAAAATGATTTGAGCACACTAATTGCCCATCGCCAGAAAATGTCAACGTTCAAAAGATGTACCATTTGTAAGGTTTGAGCTCAGTAACTTGCTCACCACTAGACAGATACACACAATAAGCCCAAATCTCAGCACTTTAAAAAAAAAGGACATACCACATGAATCACACCCTCCTCAAGTAGACAGCAAAACCAGCACAAACATACATAAATGCACATTTAAAATTCAGATTAAAAGAAATAGTGTTGCTAACATATTTCATTCCTCAAGATCAAAATGTTACCATTTGCAAATGTAGGTAAAAATAAGCAGTGCATTTAATCTAGCAAGATAAAAAAATGAGAAATTACTCCATCACCACCAATAAAGTGAATAATTTAGGATTAGGAGTACAAAAGTGCGTAAAGAGTGAGTGACAGCACAAAAGCATCATCAATAAAAAGAAGCATTTTCAATGCAATAGGTCTCGCATTTTCTAGAGTTCAAGCTTTAGACGTTGTCAATGACAATCTAGTTTACCTATGTATTTTGGGTTGGAGTTTAGTGGTTGCATGAACAGAGACACAGCTGCAGCACTTCCTAGGGTACTGACAATGATGAATTACCACTGAGACCATAGAAACAGCTGCAGCACTGTCTAGAGGACTTAGAATAGAGGAGTTACCAACAGGACCAGAGAAGTAGCTTGCAGCACTGTCTAGGGACTTAGAATGAGGAATTACTGCCTGGACCAGAGAAGCTGTTAGCAGCCCTGTCTAGAAGAATTAGAATGAGGAATTACTGACGGGACCAGAGAAGCAGATGCAGCACTGCCTAGAGGACTTAGAATGAGGAATTACTGATGAGATCAGAGAAGCAGCTGTAAGTATACCAATAAGCTATAAGTATTCAGGCATGCAGCTCTTTTTTTTTCAAATTAAGTACCTTTGCATTTGATATAAAAGCAAAATGTCTCAAGCGTGAGATTCACTGTGACCTTTACAAGTAAATGATACAAACAAAACACGCTGCATGTTTGGAATATTTGAGGTAATAATAAACAGAGTGCTTCACTGCTACAGTTTGGGGACAATACATTTTGCAGTGTACATATTATAAGCAGTTCCTTCAACAAAGTAGGAGTGCTGATCCAACATTAGTCACGAAACTTGAAAGTGTCAAGCCAATTGGTAAAGCGCTTTGATAACTATTTGCGCTATATAAAAATGTAAAAAATAAAAAGGAATGAAAAGATACGTGCTTGCAGGTATTTGAGTTGGGGGAGTGAAAAGATGCACTTTGTAGAGTGATTAAATAAAGCATGTTTTTATTTGAGGGTGATGTGGCTGAGGTGATGGGGAGAGGGGGAGAGGTGATGGAACACATAGGGAGGGTAAACGAAAACATGAGCACTTTGTGGAATGCTTAAAAGCAACAAGATTCACAGTCACTTTCCAGTGTAACTAAATACATACTGGTATCAGGTTGTCATTCTACTAATTAGGTGGCTCAGTGGACTAATGCATCCACTGCAGGGAACTGTGTTCTACCTCATGGTCACAGGTTTCAAATCTTGCGGGGCCACTCAGGCTTTCATCCATTTGAAGTCGATAAAATGAGTACCATTGAGTTGGGTAACAATATACATCTGTTATTTCAGCGCCAAGAAGCCTCGTTGCTGGGGTGAACGTGCGCTTTACAAATACATATGTTATTAAGTTTCCAGTTCTGTACTTTGTGTGGCAGGCTAATGAATTATCAGTGTTGTACTCTTGCTTGCATTGAGCCAATTAGATTGCCACACCTGAAATCAGGGATTTATATGTGAGGATTTCAGGACTGGAAACAGTATCCATAATGGTCCCCTGCTTCAAAGACTGGCACCAGGTACAAATATTGGACCCTCAGAACAGAACTTCAGCACGCTCCCAGGCCTGTGGGGCTGCCTTGGATTCTAGAGGACAGGCCTGCAGCTTAAAGGCCGGGCTTGCTGCTTGAAAGAAAACTAGACCATCTCCTTGAACCCAGGACCCAACACAAGAAGTGACTATAAGAGCTAGTTGGCTGGCCTCCTGTGTGAGCTACAGGGACACAACAACCTCCTGGGGCCTTAAACCCAGCACCTGGCCCCCCAAGTGGTATATCCAGGTCCTAGACACTTGGCTGTGGTGTTGGGGGTACTTCTTATCACCATAAAGTGGCCTGAGAACTGACAGAAGATCGGGACCTACCTGCCAGCCAATCAGCCGATGGTGCATTGCTGGTCGGCCTGTATTCAAGGCAACTCCAACAATGTTCTTTTCCGCAGCAGTTAATACTGGTCACCAGGGCTTTTCAGCAAAGGTATGTGATGTATGAACTTGCTCCCATTAAATGATTTAGGGCCATATGTAGGAAGCTAAATGGCGATCGCAAATGCTGAAATTCGCAGAATTTCAGCGTTTGCGATCTCAATTTGGGCAGTGTGCTATGTAGAACACAAAAACCCTCACGCAAAATAAGGAATCACAAAATTTGCGATTCCTTATTTTGCGAATGCATTTAAGGAATCCCAAATTGCGATTCCTTAAATGCAATGTAGGAAGCACCCAAGTTGTGCTATTTTGGCTTAAGGAGTCGCAAATTACCACCAACTTCAGGTTGGTGGTAATTTACGATTTCTTTGATAGATGCACTTTTTTACATTTTTCAAAGTGCCATGTTGCGCACATACATGCACTTAGCGCATGTATGTGCGCCACATGTGCACACATGTTTTTTTTCAGGGGTGCAAAAGGGTGTCCTATTGACACCCTTGCAAACTTGAAATTGCATTCTCAATTTGCGATTCTCTATTTGGGAATCACAAATTGAGAATGTCTTCCCATTTATTCCTATGGGCCTTCTAGCCCATAGCCATGAATAGGAAGGTATTCCTTATTTGCGAATCTCAATTTGCGAGTCGCAAATAAGGAATGTGTGGGATTCTCAAAACATTTTGCTGATCCTACCTGCATTGCATTTTGCGATTCTCTAATAGCGATTCCCTAAAAATTGCAATTTGAGAAAGGCAAAACACTTTTTACCTACATATGGCCCATGATGACTAACTGGTTGTTCACTGAGAAAACCGGGAAAGATTGTAACATGGGTGAATTGGGGATTCAGGGCCGTAATCATGTTCTTTTCATTTGTCTGGCTCTGGCTGCTAGGCCAATGTTTTCAAAGAATGTTTTTGACAGATCGGGCAGAAATAAAGTGAATAATAGGGGAGCCAGGAAATGACCTTGACATAAGCCATTCTTAATCTGTATTCTCTTCGATAGGGTCCCTCTGGTGTCCAGGATCACTTGAGCCTAATTCTGACTATGTAGCTCTTTGAATAAGAGAAAGCAGCTTCTTTTTGATGCTGCGCTGCCGCAATATATCCCACAAAACCTTATGGTCGACCAGGTAGAAGGCGGCACAAAAATCAACAAAACAACAAAATAATCGTCCTCTTAAATAAATTCAAAATAATTGGCTACTTTATTCAATTTATCGACCTCTTAACTCAATGTTTTGTTGTCACTTTAATATTGTTTATGTGCTGTATAGATACTTTACACACTGCCCTCAAGTTAAGCCGGACTGCTTTTGTGGCAAGCTACCAGAGAATTAAGTTAATTTAGTGATTTGTGCTTCACCTGACAAGGATTGTGTGTATTGCCTAAGGGGGACTTCCACCCTCCTCACCCAATAACCCCAATTTGTCACATTAGTGTTCACAGGTGGGTTCCAGTACTTGTGTTTGTGCAGTGCGGCTGAGTGATTTGTGTAAAACTAAAAACCCCTAAAATAATCTGCCATCAATTTGATTTGTTTTAAAAAAAATTCCTTAGCATTTGAATGGGTAATTTTTTACTTGTTCCAAATTTAAGTTTTGCCTCACATCTTTTGTACTACAATGTAGTTGGATCAAAGCAATGTTGACAGCATCAGCAAGTTAGAACTGCAGAGGCTCAGCAAGGAGAGGGGGCTGAATGTGGGGAGGGAGGCCACCACCACAAGATAGCCCTCAGTGCTCAGAGAGATCAGGAGGATAAAAGTCATATCTGAGGAGTAAGTGGAAGATAACCCTGAGGATGAGGAAGTCAACTTAGTGGAGGAGGAAGAGGAGGAGAAGGAGGATTGCCTGGCTACAGGACCCCAACTGCAACAGAAGGGGGAGGGCCACTTGTCCCCAGGAGTGAGGTCCCCTACTAGGGCAGGAGCAGTATATCCTTTCACAACCCTTCCCCAGAGGAGATGGAGGACAGGCCAAACTGAAGTTGGCTGCGGAGGAGAGGAAAGGTGAGGCTGAAAGTGCCACAAAGGGGGCCATGGCTCATGATGTGAGACTAAAGGAGCTGGATCTCATAGCCAAGCAATGCACAGGGTCAAGCAGCAATTGTGGCAGTGATAACCATAGTGCCCGGTGGAGACAGGAGAGTGCACATTCCCAAAGATTGAGGCCCAGATTCATATAGGTTTTGTGTTGCACTTGCACCATGCAAAGGAACACAGGGCAACGCAAAACCTAGAATGAGATTTACTAAGCCACACAAGACCATTTTGTGTGGCCCTGCCTGGCATGTTAAATCTAGAGTACGGTAAGGCAGCACAGGTTGATGCCTTGCATTACTGTGCATGATGGGTGCGTTACATGGGTAGAGAGTTGGTGTTCCCACGCATCCACCCATGTATTCTGAAGTATTTAGAGATTTACCAAAACTGATAGGCCCTGGAATGCATCAGAATTGTACGCCTTTTCCAAAGAGGTAGAATGAGGAGACATATCTCTATTTCTCCTTGTTGTTTCTTCTTCTGCAGCACTCTTAGAGAGAGGAAAATGCCTCTAAGTATTGTTTTTGTGCAAGACGGTGTCCCTACCAGCACAAACAAAATCCTGGTATTAATGAAGGCTCTCTTGTGTCATGACGCAAAGGTGACTGCATTGGTGCTATGGTGGAGATTACGTTCCAGTTCAAGCAGAGGACAGGGATGTGCCATATTTTGTTAGATATGCCTTTCACACAGTGTGCATGAAAAAAATTGTACAAATGGCCCTGGTTGTGTAACTTTTTTGTGTGGGGATGACTCATTTAGCACAGGAGATGATGCAGAGGTTACTGTAGTGTCCCTGGGTGACAAAGAGAGGATGTGGCTTAACAGCTAGAGTGGGCGACTTTGAAGCTGGGGAACCAGGTTTGAGTCTAGTGGGAGGCTCAAGTATCCTGTAATTCTGGGCAAATCTCTTAATCTCCACATGCCTAAAAAAATGAATGTGTCCATCTGCAATGCAACTGGTGCTTATGTAAAGCGCTCTGAAACCTTCGAGTCAAGTTAGTGCTAAAAGAAACTGCCAAAAAAAAGAAAAATAGATAGTGTCAAAAGACCACATGGATACTGAGACTTCTAAGCATAGATATAGGGTCACCATCAGTAGTCAGTGGGTGCAGGCTCCGAGAGACAATGGAGCCAGTATGACTACTGTCAGGTGTCATTTGGTGTCCTCAGAGCAGGTGTGTTCCAGCAGGCTGTTGTAGGAGACAACAGTGAATCTGGTTCACTTTGAATGTGGGGGAGTCTAGGGTTACTTGAGAGTAGATGTGAGTCCTGCCATTCCTGTGGATTGTCTTCTTGGCAATAACTAAGATCACACCATCTGTGAAGGAGGTGGAGTTCAGGTCCCACCTGGAGATGTTAGGGTTGTCTAAATGGGTGTGCCTAGCAACAAGGAGAGGGGCTGGAGCCTGGAAGAATGCTTAGGTAAGTGCCAAAAGCGGTACTAGAAGGGGCAGGGAAATCTGCCCCTGAAACCCCCACGGTTTGGGAGGAGATTGAACCTGAGGTAAACACATTCAAGGGTGGACATTTCTGCCCTGGGTCACCTACCTGAGCTGACTGGTTGGCAATCTGAGGGAGGGCCATCCAGAGAGGAGCGCTGCAAAGGTCAAAAGAAGTGCCCTACTCTTGAGGGCCTGAGGCGGCGAGCTGAGGCCCAGGCAGCTAATGACACTTCTGGAGACCACCTGATTCATTGAGAGAATGACCTCCTATATAGTGAGCCTAAGGTTCTGGAGCCAGTGCAACCCATGTGCTGGTGGTCCCCCAGAACTATAGGGTGTTCCTATTGGGTCTGCCTCATGATGTAACCCTGCCAGGAAATCTGCGGCAGAACAAGGCCTTCGCCAGGCTTGTCACCTACTTTTACTGGCCCCTGATGAGTGTGATCTCAGATGCATTGTGTTTGTCCTATCCCACTTGCCAGGTCAATAGAAAGTCGTTGGGAACACAGAGGCTCCCCATGTACCCTTACCTGTCATTGGCACCCCCTTTGTAAGGGTAGGCATTGACACTGTTGGACCTCTGGACCCCAAGACTGAACTAGTGAGCGGGTTCATCCTTGTCTCGGTGGACCATGCCACTTCCTGATGGGTATTATCACCCGAGTGGGGCTCCCCAAAAAAGTGGGCACCGACTTCATATCAGCATACATGAAGGGTGTTTAGGATGAGTCTGGAGTAACCCATTAATTTTCCACATCCTATCACACCCATACCAATGGGCTTGTTGAGAGGTTCCTATTGGGTCTGCCTCATGATGTAACCCTGCCAGGAAATCTGAGGCAGAACAAGGCCTTCGCTAGGGTTGTCACCCACTTTTACTGGCCCCTGATGAGTGTGATCTAAGGTGCATTTTATATGTCCTATCCCACTTGCCAGGTCAATAGAAAGTCATTGGGAACGCAGAGGCTCCCCTGGTTCCCTTTCCTGTTGTTGGCACCCCCTTTGAAAGGGTAGGCATTGACACTGTTGGACCTCTAGACCCCAAGACTGAACTTGTAAGCTGGTTTATTCTCGTCTCAGTGGACCATGCCACTGCCTGATGGGTATTATCACCCGAGTGGGGCTCCCCAAAAAAGTGGGCACCAACTTCATATCAGCATACATGAAGGGTATGTGGGATGAGTCTGGAGTAACCCATACATTTTCCACATCCTATCACACCCATACCAATGGGCTTGTTGAGAGGTTCAACAAGACCCCGAAAGGTATTATTGTGGGCCTATCAGAGCTCTTGAGGTGGAAGTGGGATGCTCTTGTGCCATGCCCATTATTTGTCTGCAGAGAGGTGCCACAGAAAGGTGTGGGGTTCAATCCCTTAAAAATCCTGTATGGCCTCCCTGTGAAAGGGCCTCTCAGCCTTGTAAAAGAGGGGGGGGCAAACTCCTAAATCCCCCCTCCTCCTGGATTTAGTCAGCTTCATTTGAATATCAGGATTCCAATGAGGCACTTCTGGAAGAAGGCTACTGAGAACACGGAAGCCAGCCAGGAGGTTATGAAGCATTGGCATTACCATGACTAGTTGAGTTTCAGCCTGGCCAAAAAGTGTGGGTGATGGAGTCAGTGGAGCCCAGGGCCCTACATGAACTGTGGTCTGGGCCTCATGAGATCAAGGAGAGAAAGGAGGTCATCTACCTGGTGGACCTCAACACCCATAGGAACCCCTTTAGTGTCCTGCATGTCAATTGCCTCAAGCCTCACTATGAAAGATTCAAGGTTACCATGCCCCAGATGAATGATGATGAGGTGGATGAGGAGAGAAAACCTCTCCCCAATCTTCTATCTTCCAAGCAGCAGGATAGGTCAGTGAAAGGTGTCAACTTTTCCCCTACTCTGACCCCAGAACAACAGAGGTACTGTTGCCATTTCCTGTGGTGGTTTGCCTCCCTTTTCTCACTGACCCCTTGGCTCACTCATTTACGCACCCATGACATAGATACTGGTGACAGCATGCTGCTAAAAATATAATGCATAGGCTGACTGACAAGGTGAGAGCAAGCATCAAGGAGGAGGTGTGAAAGATGCTGGAGTTAGAGGTAATTGAGACGCAAAAAGAGAATTGGAGTTTAAAAAACTTCTCAAATGGGTTGTTCACATTGTTTTTTTGTGCGAGTAGTACTTTTTTTATTTAACTTTTTTTCCAACAGGTAGTAAGTGTCCCAGAGACTCCAACCTCCTGTTCCTGTCCAGCAGGCTCTTCCAAGTGTTGTGTCCTCCCCCTGGTCACTTCCCATTTGGATTTGGAGCTGGAAGGGTCACTCTGTTTGTCTAATGCATATATGCAATTGGATTTGAGGACTATGTTTTTTAATATCACAAGTAGTTAAAAAACTGTTGTATAAGGGTGTTGTTTGTTTGATAGTTTGATAGAGGGCATGCCCCATGATTTATTTGTACTTTTATTTGATTTTTAAATGTTATTTTTGTGGTTGGCCTAGTTATTTTTTTGCATGTCATTGTTCTTCTTTTACAAAGGAAATATGTTGCATAGTTCAGTACATTTTCTCCATTTTATTTAATAATTGTCCTTCTTTTTAAAGTGTTTTTATTGATTTTACCCTTTTTTATGCGAGGACATTTGATTTGATTTGGTTTGATTTTACATTTTATAGAGCACAGCGAATGCCCACAGGCGCCTTGGCGCTAAAACAGCCTGGAGACCAGAATACCAACTGATTTTATTTTGTATGGCTTATTAGTTTTTGAACAGCCAAGTTTTCAGCTGACTTCTGAATAACATCAAGGTGTTGCTATTTTTAATCTCTAAGGGGAGGGAGTTCCATACCTTTGCCGTGCCAATGATAAAACTCCTTCCCCCCCAGCGTAGCTGCTTGTACCTTGTGCCTGTGCTGATCTTAGGTTTCTGGAGGGAGAATATTTCCTGAGATGTGTTCTCAGATAAAGGGGTCCTTTTTCCTGTAATGCTTTAAATGCCAGACACTGAGCCTTAAATATAATTCTCTTCCCCACTGGCAGCCAATGGAGATCCCTCAGTCGATTAGTTATTGGTCCATGTTTGGGGGTATCTAAGATTAATCTTGCCGCTGCATTCTGCATCCGTTGGAGTCTAAGCAGGAGCTGTGCCTGAAGTCCTACATACAGCGCGTTTCCATAGTCCAACCGCGATATGGCCAATGTTGTGACCACCGTTTTTAGAGTATCCATGGAGATAAACGGCCTGATCTTCCTAATAATTTTCAGGATGCCCCAAAAGGTGGAGGTAAGTTTGTTAATTTGGCCTTCGAAGGTCAGTCTTGGGTCAAATATGACTCCCAGGTTTCTAACCTTTGAAACTGGTAGTGGGCAATCGCCCAGATCAACCGGCCACCATTTTGAGGACCAAAAGGAGGTATTAGGCCCTAGTAACAAAATCTCTGTCTTATCGCCGTTCATTTTGAGGCAGTTGTTCTGCATCCAAGTGTTAATCTGTAGAATGTAGCTATTGAAACGTTCAGCCGTCTCCTCAATATTGTTTGATATTGAGATCACCACCTGTGTATCATCGGCATACGATATGACCGAGAATCCGCATTGTCTGATGATTGCTGCCAGCCGGGCCACATAAATGTTAAAAAGTGCTGGGCTTAGGGAGGAGCCCTGAGGCACCACGCATGGCAGCTTAAATGATTTGGAGACCCTACAATCCATTTCTACAGAAAATGTTCTATTTTTTAGAAATTATGTCAGTTGCTTGGTGGCACTGTCTTGAAAACCTAGCTTGTTAAGTCTACCAAACAAGATTTTGTGGTTGACCGTGTCGAAGGCCGCCGATAGATCTAATAAGATCAAGGCGGCCTTCTTTCCCTCATCTAGAATTTTCCTTAATTCTTCTACTGCCATCACCAAGGCGCTCTCGGTTCCATGGCCTTCCTTGAAACCATACTGAGAATTATCTAATAGTTCTCCTTCTGCTATAAAGGACATGATCTGCCTGTTAATCAGATTTTCCAACATTCAAATACATAAGGCAGCAAGGTTATGAAACAAAATGGTAAGTGAGAAAAAGCAAAAACACACAGACTACATAATTATGAAGCAGCTCAAATAAAAACAATACAAACAATATAGGGATGGGTAAAGTAAAGCAAAACATCGCAAAAAAGAAATTGCTGTCAAATTGCCATCAATAACATGTCCAGAACAGATCTAAGCCATTTTGCAATTAAATCCATTCAGATATGGGAGACCAAATCTTAACTCCCATGGCTCTCTTCCTTCTCCCTTTAGTTTTGTATATTGCTAATTCTAAATTATACTGGCAAGCAACCTTGTGCGCCAATTCAAAAACATCGGTGAATCAGGACTAATCCAATCAGTAGTAATGCAAGCCTGTGCCACCACCATACAGATAAACAAAAATGACTCAATGGCTCTTGATCTTGTCTGTGCAATAGTGTCCAACCCAACCCCTATTAAAACTAATTCTCCAGTTATACTCAACGAGGATCCAATTATTGTACCTAGAAACAACTCAATTTCCCTAAAATATTCCCCTAACTTACGACATGAAACGAACATATGAATTGAGTCTGCTGCATAAAGGCCAAATCTATTGCATTTGACACCAACAGTTGTCCCCCATTTAGAAATCTTACTTGGGGTGTAGTAAAGATCATACAGGGCCATATAATGTTGAGTACGCATCCTCCCCGTCATCAGAATTTGATTAGCGAGCCCTAAGGATTCACTAATATTAACATCCTATACCCCCAGTTTTCTTTCCAATTTTCCTTTACAGGCATTCAAATCATCAGGAAATGTTTCTAATAGTTGTGCATAAAATTGGCCAATAGGTGTTCTTTTCTTAATTTTTTATCAATAAGTGGGATCTTTACAAACTGTTGTTCATATCCCGACCCTCGCTTAATTAAAAAACTGCAAATTTGGAGGTATTTAAAGAATTTATGTTTGCCTAAACCATAGTTCCTTTACAAGTCTGCAAACGATGCCAATTGACCATTAACACATAAATCCCCTAAGCAGTGTATTCCTTTTGATCCCCATCTATCCGCCACTTGATCACGAAAAAATATTGGGAGCAGCCCAGGAGCTGCAAATGGGGTATAAGCATTCAGCTTGGAGACACAAAGCTTACGATTGACTTGCTTCCAAACAGAATAGGCTGCCTTAAGAATTTTGAATTTGGTTTTCTTAAAATAACTTGGTTCACTTATTTTGAATAGGCATTCATTAGTCTCATCCCCCAACCCGAATTCAAATATTGATGGTCTATGGCATGGCAAGATTTCAGCCCTCTCACCAACTGCCTAGGGGCTGATACATTGCATCATTGCTGCCCAATAATACAACATAAAATGTGGAATACCCCAGCTGCCACGATCTTTTGGTAGCACCATTTTCTTGTAAGCCCTTCTCTGTCTACTGTACCCCCATAGGAATCTGGAACAGATCCTCTCTAGTTTCTTAAAACATGACAAGGGAAATTCTAGGGGGATTGTTCTGAACGTATATAAAAATGTTGGCAATACCAGCATTTTTAATGCATTAAATCTCCAATAAAAGGATACATGCAGATTCAGACGCTCCAATTTTGAGTTCGCCCTCGCCAATACTGGATTCATATTCGGTTCTGGAATATTCCCAACAGGCATTGAGATTTTAATTCCCAGATATGTGACTTCTGGGACAGTAGCCATATTTGCCAGGGGATCACCACCTGAGTAAAGGACTTGGGTTTTGGCTATGTTTAATTTATAGCCAAGAGAAGCTCCCAAACTGACTTGCCAATTTATTAATCGCAGGAAGTGCAGTAACATTATCTCTTGTAACAACGACAATATCATCGGCATAGGCTAATGCTCTATACTCCTCATGCCGCAGTTGAACTGATTTTATGTCTGTATGTCGATTCAGTTTGTTCAAGAAAAAATCAGTATATAAGGCACCCTTGCTGTGTGCCCCGACCTATCTTAAATGAGCCTGACTCTTGACCGGAGATATGTATACTCGCTTCCGGACACATATACAAAGTCCTAACTGCTTGCCAAATCTTAGGGCCGAATCCCCTCAGTCGTAGAACCGCCCATATATATGGCCAGGAAACCCTGTCGAATGCCTTCTCGGCCTCCAACAGGATTATCCCCAAAGTGGTCTCAGTTGCTTGTGCCAGTCCAAGAAAGAAATCACACACCTCACATGGTCAGCAGTATCTCTGCCTGGGATAAACCTGTGTTGGAAGTTGGAGACCAATGCAGAAATAACTTCAGCTAAGCGCAGGGCAATAATCTTAGAATAAACTTTACTGTCAGAATTGATTAATGAAATTGGTCTGTACGATGTGGGCAGTAAATCAGGCTTATCCTTTGAAACAAAAAACAATAATAGTAGTTTTGCACCAAGACTCTGGCGCAATTCCTCTTTGAGCGGCCGAAAATATAGTCATAAGTTCTGGTTATAAAACTTGACGAAAAGTCCTATAAAATTCAAGGGGGATACCATCAGGACCCACAGCCTTGCCTACTGCAAGTGATAATATTGCTGCTTCAACTTCTTCACAAGTGATATCTGCATCTAATTCTTCCATTTGATCATGTGGCAATTTTTGGATTTCGACATCTGAACAAAACTCCTTTAATTTCCCTTCTACTCCAATAATTTCATCCTCTGCATACAGCTTATGATAGAATTTACAAAACACACTGAGCACTTCCCCTGAAGTATCCTGTACCCGATCAAGATGATCCAGAATCTTATAGATCCTATTGGCTATTTCTTTCTGATGTATTCTTTTCGCTAGGATCGTACCAGAATTCTCACCAACTTCATACAATTCAGACCTATACATAGCGATTTTTGTGGCTAATTTCACAGCAAAGTTTTGATATATCTTCATTTTTTTGACGGCAATATCCTTAAAGATTTGTTCTATATTTTGACCCCTAATTACCGCCCCCATATGTTAATTTATTCATCCCATCCTGAATTTCGCCACATACTTTTCACTGTTTATCTAGAGAATAACTTAACGTTTCCCCTCAGACCCCCGCCTTAAATGCATCCCAGACGATAGGATCTGAGGCCGAACCCCGATTATTTTTGAAAAATTCAGTGATCCATTTACACATTTGTTCACAATATACAGAGTCCAATAAAAGTTTGCGTTCAAAAGTCCATGCTCTTGGTAATAATCTGCTACTAAAATCCAATGCTAACACAACAGGGTTATGGTCTGATATGATCTTAGGTTTAATATCAATCCTAGCGTTACTTGCTTTCTCTGATGTTATAAAGAAATAATCTAGGCACAGATGTTTTCTATGGAGAGCAGAATAAAAGGTTTCCCCCAAAGCTCCCTTACTATTAGCACACCATACATCCGCCAACCCGAATTCTTTAACTAACCCTCTGGTAGCTTTAAAAACTTTAGTTTTCTTCCCGTCATATAAGCGATCCCTTGTTATATCAAATCCTCCCTCCAAATGGAGGTTAAAATCACCACAAATGATTAGCGGAGATGGCCAAGCCGCTAATTCAATACTCAAAAAATGCAGCATAGCTGTATCATCCAGATTTGGACCTTATATTGAACATATTGTCATTGGGGCACCCTCGATCCATAATTCAATGATAACCCAACACCCCCAAACATTTTCTCTAGCCCATTTGCAGACCCCCAAACCAAATCTTTTCAAAATCGCTACCCCTCTAGTGGTCGAGCTCTGCCGAGTGCAGCCAAGTAATTCCATACCCAGGTCATTCAACCATTTCCGGTTGTTCCATACAATGTGAGTCTCTTGTATACAAAGCAGATCCGCATGCATTGTAGTTAGGATTTGGGCCATGATCCCCGTTTTCCTTTTATCATTCAGGCCACAGATAATCCATGAGCACACAAAAAATGTACCCACCATTATAAAAGATTAAATTAGACTTTCCTTCCTTGCTCTGCCCAATCCCTGAGCTGTATTTCAACAATAAAAAAATATGGTTCCAAAAAATGTATTCACCATGCCCTTGATGCCAAACAAATGCCCTACCCATACTATACTGTTCCTTGCCCCTCCTCCCAAACCTCCCATACACCGGCAAGGGCAACCTCCCCCCACCCAAACCCCCACCCAAAAGAGGCATAAGGACTGAATAGTCCTTTTTGTGATGGAGAGAGAGGATTATGTGCACTCCTCTTACCCTCCCACCCGACGAGAAAAAAAACAGAAGACTAACTACTGAGCAACATTCCCACTATATTGCGCTTAGAAATTCCTTCGCACCAATCTCTGAAACAAAGCGTTTTGTCTTTGTGGATAATTTTGAGTTTAGACGGATTAAGGAGGAAGGCCTGTGCGCCTTTAGCTTGGAATAGTGGGATCATCTGGTGCAAGAGCCATCTCTGTTGGACCGTGGCCTGACAAAAATCAGGGCGAACAAAAAACTTGCAGCCCTTCCCACATCATACAAAGACTCCCTAAGCAGGAAGTTATTAAGACAAATCAATCTAGCACTGGACTTCAGATCAGGCCCCCCTGTACCTCCCCTCAAATGAAAGGGAAACCTATGAACTCTCTGAAGTTCTACTTCCCACTTCCATTGATTCAGTTCAGGGGGCCTCTGAGAATAAATCAATAACAAATTGTCGTATAGTTTTACCTTCTTTCCCTTCTGGAACATCTAGTATACGTAAATTGTTCCTTCTAGAATAATTCTCTAAATCAATAAGTTTCCAGTTAATATCGTCTCTCACAGACTGTAAGGAAGTTAAGTTTGTTTTCTGCTGCACTATCTCATCCTCCATTATAGATATTCTTCCCTCCGCTTCCCCAACCCTTGTAGACATCTCTGTACAAGTCTTAACAACACTGAGCACTGTATTTTGAAGTTTACGGACTGCACCCTGTGTGCGTAGTCCCTCCGCTTTAGTTTCCTCCTGATGTGTCATTATGGCTTGGTAGATAGTACTCAGAGTGACCACCCCTTCTGCCAAAGCACCAGTACTGTTGGTCTCTCCAGTTGCACCAATGTTACTGTCCAAACCTACATTGTTCTCACCAAGCTGTGGTGATAATGAATAGTCCCAAATCAATGACCCAGTTTTATCAGATATTTCCTTAGAAGCAGATTTGGAGAGATCATTTACACACAGTTCATTTATCAACAGAGACATCCAAACTCCTTTCATCGTCATCCTGCAGGACAGAGCTGGTCTCACTTCTATCATCTGCCCAATCTCCTCCAACACTCTCATTGTACGAAGAGTTAGATGGATCTGACATCGAGTAAAACTTTCCACCCAAGTCCCCTGAATCCAAAACTTTTATCACATCTTTATCCAAGCTCTCCATGCTACATACAACATCTTGCAATACCTCTCGAGAGCTTTTATGGACCGAAGACGGAAACGGAGACGGAGCAGCCTCTTAAGGATTAACAGGGAGTACTGCTACTCCCGATGTACGCTGAGGAAGAACTGATAATTCAGGTGCCTCTAATATATCTAATATATCCCCTGATTCCTTTGCTTTATTCACATTCATATTATTGTTCTCACCAGGGGGTATTTTATTCTGAGATATATCCAATCCAGCACCTGCATTGCTGCATCCTGGGTCTGGTAAACATATACTTTCTCCATTCGCTCTCAACACCATTGACCCTTGCTGCATTGAAGGCACTGAAGGATTTTGTTTCGTTCTCAGTTCAGTTGTAGCATTTGTTGATAGTGATAATGATGCAACTTTGTTGCCAGATTGAACAGTTCCAGAAACCCTATGTGAAACAATATCAGGGCTCTAACCTTTCCCCTGCGCCTTCTTGAATATTCCCGGGACTTTTAGTGTTTTCCCTGCTATGCTGTCTCCAATCCGTGAGACCCCAGGAAGAGAGTTAATTTTTTCCAGCCGTGCTCCAGCTGCACCGCCTCGTCCGTTACCCGCAGAAGCGGAGACATGTGCGGGGGGAGTCAAAATCGTTGATACTACCGCCCGAGTCTTGGGACCCTTGCTAGCGTACTTCGGCACCATTACTGTCCGTGCGCTCCGGTCCTGGGTTTCCAGCCGATTTTCCGAACTGAGCCACAGCCACTCGCCAGAAACGCCGCCGCAATTAGAGCACTCCGGAGCTCCACAAATATCTGACGGGACTGAAGTGTTTACAATGACCTGCTCGTGGAGACCCCTCAAAATACAGGTAGCGCCACAACCACAGCATGCCCAGTTTTTTTGCAGTTTTGCAGTTTTCACTACATTAGTCGCCGGGAGGTTAGGCAGGGGGGTTACCAATGAGGAGCATCCACAGCCTGCTCACACTATCGCGGGCGCGACCACCATCTTGCCCCATTTAATAAATGTCCAATATTCATTTAATGACTGCCAATGGGCCTGCCCACCAGTAGGCCCAGTTCTAGTCATGGGTGTATGAAACAACTCTTTCTGTGATGTCTGATGAATTGAAACATCATTTAGGCCATGGATGGCATTGGAATAAATCACAGAACATTTATATTTCTGCAAACATTGTATAGGTGGGGTAATATATTTGATACCTTTGGAGGATGGGTGTTGTAAATAATTACCATTGTGTAATTGTCACAGGATAGTGTTTAAGTTTACTGTTTTTAATATTGGATTGTCAACACACTGAATGACTACACGGTTCAATGTTGAGTGTCTCTCCCAACAGAATAGTGTGGAACAGTGGCTTCTTATAATAGCGCAACTGTGCTGTTAACTTGACTCTACTCAGAAATATTAGCCCTGACGAAGTTGAAACTCTAGATAAAACACGTGTTGGCTACTGAAAAGAATCAGATTTGTGAGCAAGCAAAATCAATGACTGTGGAGTCCAAGACTTGGAATAATATACTGATGTGTGGAGTCCAAAATCTGAAGGAACACAGCAGCTGTAGAGTGGAATATTGTGACTGCAAATTAGACATAAATACTGATTAGTGTGTGCCATTTGGGTTTATATAATTTGTACAGGGCCCTGTGTGGGGTTCCTAGTTAAAAATGTGGGGTGAACATTCTTCCCTTATGTGCACCACTCAGCACTGAGAGAAACCCGCCCTTCACCCCTCTCACTACTGGTTATTGTTGTTTGACCATGTGGCTGGTGGCCATTAAGTGCAGCCAGCAAATGTGATTTTGCCATAAGTCTGCATGTGTTCGTTGTTGTGGCCATGCCTCTTTGCTGGTTATTGTTGTTTGACCATGTAGTTGGTGGTCATTTTATGAGTTATGGTTGAGGCCTAGTAGCTCAATGTTCATACTGAATGCACTGTAGGAACAATATTTTACAATATTATATACTTTTTTGCATGTTTCACCTGCACCATTCCAATCACCAGTGGGTTGCTCATGGTTGTCCCCTTCCCCTAATACAGCAGCAAAAAGTTTCTAATTTTTATTTTTTTGATAATTTTTTCACAAACTTTATTTATTTTATATTATTTTTCTAAGACATTTAAACAAATGTTCATTTTTAAAACTTAATTTTTTTTTATTTTATGTTCTCTATTTTCCTAACATCCATCACCCCCTTGACTGTCAGAGGCACACATCCATACAAAAGCATTAATTTTCTAATGATTATCACATTGTCACCTGCACCTCACTGAGTGCCACATCCCAACTTGATTTGCACATAAAGCAAACAGTTACATCTGTATGTTGTTGCTCATCTTATCCTTCCTGAGTGTAGATGAAAGCTTAGGTTGGTGTGGTTTTGCAAATGGATACACTGTATTGTTAATAATAATTTATAACTTAAGTAACCATACTAAATGATATTGTTTGTACTATTAATTCAACTGCAACAATGCCATGTCACTGATGTCCTTCTTGCTTGTTTGCTCTTCGATGCACTGTAGGGAAGTAGGATCTGTTGCATATGGTTACCCCCACTTTGTGCTTGATGTTACACTGTTTTTGACGAGTCTGGCTGGGATACTGCTAATCAGGACCACAATCTATTTGCTTTCTCCTTAAAATGTTATGCATGTACTTTGGTACACTTGAGATTGGATACTGGAGAACCCTTGCCAGTTCCAAGTATATTGTACACATGTACCCAGGGCATAGGTAGCCCAGAGGCCTCCCTTGGCAGTTCGGGCTGGACTGTTCCCATGAGGCACAGGGTCAGACTGATTTGCATATAGCCATGTCTGAACTGGGGTGGCAGAGTGGGCTAAAGAACGGTGATGGATCAAACCCAGATCTTTTGACTGGGTGTGAGTGTTTGATTGGTTCAGATGCTTTGTCCATCACCACCCCCTTTTGTACCGCTTTGGCTGCCATAAGTGTGGCAGGGTATGCTCAGACGTGAGTCCCTTGCTCACTTTGCCACTGGATTCAAGCAAGCCGGGCTGAAGACGGCTGGATTGCCAGAAACCGGTCCTCGGAAGCTTGTTTCCGGTCCAGGGAAGGCATGGCTTGGCAGTTCGGGCTGGACTGTTCCCATGAGGCACAGGGTCAAACTGATTTGCCTACAGCCATGTCTGAACTGGGGTGGCAGAGTGGGCTAAAGAACGGTGATGGATCAAACCCAGATCTTTTGACTGGGTGTGAGTGTTTGATTGGTTCAGATGCTCCGTCCATCACCACCCCCTTTTGTACCGCTTTGGCCGCCATAAGTGTGGCAGGGTATGCTCAGACCTGAGTCCCTTGCTCACTTTGCCACTGGATTCAAGCAAGCCGGGCTGAAGACGGCTGGAATGCCAGAAACCGGTCCTCGTAAGCTTGTTTCCGGTCCAGGGAAAGAATGGCTTGGCAGTTTGGGCTGGACTGTTCCCATGAGGCACAGGGTCAGACGGATTTGCATATAGCCATGTCTGAACTGGGGTGGCAGAGTGGGCTAAAGAACGGTGATGGATCAAACCCAGATCTTTTGACTGGGTGTGAGTGTTTGATTGGTTCAGATGCTCCGTCCATCACCACCCCCTTTTGCACCGCTTTGGCCGCCATAAGTGTGGCAGGGTATGCTCAAACGTGAGTCCCTTGCTCACTTTGCCACTGGATTCAAGCAAGCCGGGATGAAGACGTCTGGAATGCCAGAAACCGGTCCTCGGAAGCTTGTTTCCGGTCCAGGGAAGGCATGGCTTGGCAGTTCGGGCTGGACTGTTCCCATGAGGCACAGGGTCAGACTGATTTGCATATAGCCATGTCTGAACTGGGGTGGCAGAATGGGCTAAAGAACGGTGATGGATCAAACCCAGATCTTTTGACTGGGTGTGAGTGTTTGATTGGTTCAGATTCTCCGTCCATCACCACCCCCTTTTGTACCGCTTTGGCCGCCATAAGTGTGGCAGGGTATGCTCAGACCTGAGTCCCTTGCTCACTTTGCCACTGGATTCAAGCAAGCCGGGCTGAAGACGGCTGGAATGCCAGAAACCGGTCCTCGGAAGCTTGTTTCCGATCCAGGGAAGGCATGGCTTGGCAGTTCGGGCTGGACTGTTCCCATGAGGCACAGGGTCAGACTGATTTGCATATAGCCATGTCTGAACTGGGGTGGCAGAGTAGGCTAAAGAACGGTGATGGATCAAACCCAGATCTTTTGACTGGGTGTGAGTGTTTGATTGGTTCAGATGCTCCGTCCATCACCACCCCCTTTTGTACCGCTTTGGCCGCCATAAGTGTGGCAGGGTATGCTCAGACGTGAGTCCCTTGCTCACTTTGCCACTGGATTCAAGGAAGCCGGGCTGAAGACGGCTGGAATGCCCGAAACCGGTCCTCGGAAGCTTGTTTCCCGTCCAGGGAAGGTATGCTTTGGCAGTTCGGGCTGGACTGTTCCCATGAGGCACTGGGTCAGACTGATTTGCATATAGCCATGTCTGAACTGGGGTGGCAGAGTGGGCTAAAGAACGGTGATGGATCAAACCCAGATCTTTTGACTGGGTGTGAGTGTTTGATTGGTTCAGATGCTCCGTCCATTACCACCCCCTTTTGTACCGCTTTGGCCGCCATAAGTGTGGCAGGGTATGCTCAGACGTGCGTCCCTTGCTCACTTTGCCACTGGATTTAACGAAACCGGGCTGAAGACGGCTGGAATGCCAGAAACCGGTCCTCGGAAGCTTGTTTCCGGTCCAGGGAAGGAATGGCTTGGCAGTTTGGGCTGGACTGTTCCCATGAGGCACGGGGTCAGACTGATTTGCATATAGCCATGTCTGAACTAGGGTGGCAGAGTGGGCTAAAGAACGGTGATGGATCAAACCCAGATCTTTTGACTGGGTGTGAGTGTTTGATTGGTTCAGATGCTCCGTCCATCACCACCCCCTTTTGTACCGATTTGGCCGCCATAAGTGTGGCAGGGTATGCTCAGACGTGAGTCCCTTGCTCACTTTGCCACTGGATTCAAGCAAGCCGGGATGAAGACGGCTGGAATGCCAGAAACCGGTCCTCGGAAGCTTGTTTCCGGTCCAGGGAAGGCATGGCTTGGCAGTTCGGGCTGGACTGTTCCCATGAGGCACAGGGTCAGACTGATTTGCATATAGCCATGTCTGAACTGGGGTGGCAGAATGGGCTAAAGAACGGTGATGGATCAAACCCAGATCTATTGACTGGGTGTGAGTGTTTGATTGGTTCAGATGCTCCGTCCATCACCACCCCCTTTTGTACCGCTTTGGCCGCCATAAGTGTGGCAGGGTATGCTCAGACGTGAGTCCCTTGCTCACTTTGCCACTGGATTCAAGCAAGCCGGGCTGAAGACGGCTGGAATGCCAGAAACCGGTCCTCGGAAGCTTGTTTCCGATCCAGGGAAGGCATGGCTTGGCAGTTCGGGCTGGACTGTTCCCATGAGGCACAGGGTCAGACTGATTTGCATATAGCCATGTCTGAACTGGGGTGGCAGAGTAGGCTAAAGAACGGTGATGGATCAAACCCAGATCTTTTGACTGGGTGTGAGTGTTTGATTGGTTCAGATGCTCCGTCCATCACCACCCCCTTTTGTACCGCTTTTGCCGCCATAAGTGTGGCAGGGTATGCTCAGACGTGAGTCCCTTGCTCACTTTGCCACTGGATTCAAGGAAGCCGGGCTGAAGACGGCTGGAATGCCCGAAACCGGTCCTCGGAAGCTTGTTTCCGGTCCAGGGAAGGCATGCTTTGGCAGTTCGGGCTGGACTGTTCCCATGAGGCACTGGGTCAGACTGATTTGCATATAGCCATGTCTGAACTGGGGTGGCAGAGTGGGCTAAAGAACGGTGATGGATCAAACCAGATCTTTTGACTGGGTGTGAGTGTTTGATTGGTTCAGATGCTCCGTCCATCACCACCCCCTTTTGTACCACTTTGGCCACCATAAGTGTGGCAGGGTATGCTCAGACATGCGTCCCTTGCTCACTTTGCCACTGGATTCAAGGAAGCCGGCTGAAGACGGCTGGATGCCAGAAACCGGTCCTCGGAAGCTTGTTTCCGGTCCAGGGAAGGCATGCTTTGGCAATTCGGGCTGGACTGTTCCCATGAGGCACAGGGTCAGACTGATTTGCATATAGCCATGTCTGAACTGGGGTGGCAGAGTGGGCTAAAGAACGGTAATGGATCAGACACAGATCTTTTGACTGGGTGTGAGTGTTTGATTGGTTCAGATACTCCGTCCATCACCACCCCCTTTTGTACCGCTTTGGCCGCCATAAGTGTGGCAGGGTATGCTCAGACGTGAGTCCCTTGCTCACTTTGCCACTGGATTCAAGCAAGCCGGGCTCAAGACGGCTGGAATGCCAGAAACCGGTCCTCGGAAGCTTGTTTCCGGTCCAGGGAAGGAATGGCTTGGCAGTTTGGGCTGGACTGTTCCCATGAGGCACAGGGTCAGACTGATTTGCATATAGCCATGTCTGAACTGGGGTGGCAGAGTGGGCTAAAGAACGGTGATGGATCAAACCCAGATCTTTTGACTGGGTGTGAGTGTTTGATTGGTTCAGATGCTCCGTCCATCACCACCCCCTTTTGTACCGCTTTGGCCGCCATAAGTGTGGCAGGGTATGCTCAGACGTGAGTCCCTTGCTCACTTTGCCACTGGATTCAAGCAAGCCGGGCTGAAGACGGCTGGAATGCCAGAAACCGGTCCTCGGAAGCTTGTTTCCGGTCCAGGGAAGGAATGGCTTGGCAGTTCGGGCTGGACTGTTCCCATGAGGCACAGGGTCAGACTGATTTGCATATAGCCATGTCTGAACTGGGGTGGCAGAGTGGGCTAAAGAACGGTGATGCATCAAACCCAGATCTTTTGACTGGGTGTGAGTGTTTGATTGGTTCAGATGCTCCGTCCATCACCACCCCCTTTTGTACCGCTGTGGCCGCCATAAGTGTACCAGGGTATGCTCAGACGTGAGTCCCTTGCTCACTTTGCCACTGGATTCAAGCAAGCCGGGCTGAAGACGGCTGGAATGCCAGAAACCGGTCCTCGGAAGCTTGTTTCCGGTCCAGGAAAGGAATGGCTTGGCAGTTCGAGCTGGACTGTTCCCATGAGGCACCGGGTCAGACTGATTTGCATATAGCCATGTCTGAACTGGGGTGGCAGAGTGGGCTAAAGAACGGTGATGCATCAAACCCAGATCTTTTGACTGGGTGTAAGTGTTTGATTGGTTCAGATGCTCCGTCCATCACCACCCCCTTTTGTACCGCTTTGGCTGCCATAAGTGTGGCAGGGTATGCTCAGACGTGAGTCCCTTGCTCACTTTGCCACTGGATTCAAGCAAGCCGGGCTGAAGACGGCTGGAATGCCAGAAACCGGTCCTCGGAAGCTTGTGTCCGGTCCAGGGAAGGCATGGCTTGGCAGTTGGCGCTGGACTGTTCCCATGAGGCACAGGGTCAGACTGATTTGCATACAGCCATGTCTGAACTGGGGTGGCAGAGTGGGCTAAAGAACGGTGATGGATCAAACCCAGATCTTTTGACTGGGTGTGAGTGTTTGATTGGTTCAGATGCTTTGTCCATCACCACCCCCTTTTGTACTGCTTTGGCTGCCATAAGTGTGGCAGGGTATGGTCAGACGTGAGTCCCTTGCTCACTTTGCCACTGGATTCAAGCAAGCCGGGCTGAAGACGGCTGGAATGCCAGAAACCGGTCCTCGGAAGCTTGTTTCCGGTCCAGGGAAGGCATGGCTTGGCAGTTCGGGCTGGACTGTTCCCATGAGGCAGAGGGTCAGACTGATTTGCATATAGCCATGTCTGAACTGGGGTGGCAGAGTGGGCTAAAGAACGGTGATGGATCAAACCCAGATCTTTTGACTGGGTGTGAGTGTTTGATTGGTTCAGATGCTCCGTCCATCACCACCCCCTTTTGTACCTCCCATGGGCTGAAGCATTTATTATGCTACTCATGAGAGGCCATGCAATATGGACCTACAGGTCTGCCATTGCAGCCTGTGTAAGATGGTGCGTGCACCACTTACGATAGATATAGGTTTACTATATCTATAGCTCACTACACTTAAAACCCATAAGTCACCCGTAAAGCAGGCCTTAGCAATCCTGAAGGCAGGGTTCTGGGTTTTACGTGACATGGTGCCCCTGCATGAGCAGAGCCTCTCTGCAGCCTCTGGAGACCATTCTTCCGGGTTGTCTGTGGCACAGCCAGACATATAGGTAGAGGTGCATTGTAACCTCGCGGTAAATGCTATCTCGAAAACGGCTGAAAAAAAACATGTTGTGTTTGGTATCAAACACCTTGGAATCATACCTCCACACTGGACCGGGGCACGAGGGGCACATTTGGTGTCCTGTGTATAGTCCAGCTCCAACCAGTTCTGGGAGCCTTTGGCTCCTGCTTTGGCGTGAAACTGGACAAGGGACATGGGTGTAACCACCCCCCTGTCCCGACCCTTCCCTGGGAGGGTCCCCTGAATCTGTCCATCCCTCTCCCGTAAGTACAAAAGGGCTTACCTGGCTGTAGGACCCTAGATTCAACGTGGTCAAGATTCTGTACAAGAAACCACTGACCTTCGACCGTCTGGACACTCTGGATTTTACTGGACTTCAACTGGGCCTGACTTTGTCTCCCTCTCCGTCCAAAGCATTGTCTGTGCCCATGCACCATACATGATCCATGCAGGACCTGTGGAGCATCAAGGACAACTTAAGTATCTCCCTTGGGGTGAAGGAGTCACCCCCCTGCATTCGCAGGCGGCAGGCACCGTAACGCAACTGACTGGTCTGCTGAACCTAAGCTCCTGTGGATTCCGAAGGCTCCAGCAACACAGGATGTAGGTTCCTTGAGGTCGAGCTGCCCACTGACCAAGTTTGAGCCAGTATCCCTCATGGGGACCGCTTAACCTGAACCCCTGTGCACCGCATAAATTTGTAAGTGCATATGCTTGTTGGTGTTTCCCAACTTCGTGCTTTGCGCTTCTAATGTTATGTTATGTTATGTTAGCAATCTTTTCTATAGGGCTCGTACACCCAGAGGTTTCATGGCGCTGATTAGCAGATACCCAGGTGAAAGGGAGGTTATGCATGAGCCTGAGTGAATAGCCAGGTCTTAAGCTGTCTCCTAAACATTAGGAGATGGGTGCAGGAGCGGATTTCCAGGGGGAGGGAATTCCAGAGTCTGGGAGCGAGAGTCGCAAACCTGCGTCCTCCCTGATGTTGGAGTTTGAAGGAAGGGGTGGCCAGAAAATGAAGATTAGTGGACCGGAGGTTGCGATAAGGGATGTATCTGGACAGGAGAGTATTAATGAACTGAGGACTGTGGGCGTAAAGAGATTTGAAGATGTTACAGGCTGTTTTAAATTCTACTCGTTGAGAAACGGGAAGCCAATGAAGTTCTTTTAATAGAGGTCTGGCAGATTGCCATCGGGGTTGCCGGTGGATCAATCTGGCCGCCTGATTCTGCACCAGTTGAAGGCGTTTACTGAGGAAACGAGGGAGGCCCAAGTAGATGGAATTGGCATAGTCCAGGTGTGACAGCAACAAGGCTATCACCACCTGGACCAAGGCCGGGTGGGTCAACATCCGACTGATCTTCTTGATCCTGCGGAGCTGGAAAAAGCAGGAGGATACCACCGTGCCTTCTTGGGTCTTTAATTACAAATCCTTGTCAATGACCACCCCCAAGCTTTATACCGAGGCGGATGGGGTAGGTGGGGTAGGGGGGTCAAGTTCTGCAGGCCAATAATGTGGGCTCCAGAATATTTGACTTTTGCCATTAAGAACCAATTCGGTCTTACCGGGGTTCAGTTTTAGGTGATTAGAATCCATCCATCGGCGGATGTGCAACATGGTGCCCTGGAACTACCTGATGGATTCAAGGGAGTTGTCTATGGTGAAGATAAGTTGAAGGTCGTCTGCATAATTAAACATGACGGCCTTAAATGCTTTCAAGACTGAATCACAGGGACCAGATACAAATTAAACAAAAGAGGGGACAGGGAAGAGCCCTGAGGAACCCCGCAGGAAATGTGGAGTTTGGGGGCAGTGAAGGGGGCAAGGCGAACCGCTTGGGTGCGGTCGCTAAGAAAGGACCTGATCCAGCTGTAGGCTGAGTCACGAATGCCAGCCTATTCGACATGGTCTAGTAAGATGGTATGGTCGACCGTGTCGAATGCGGCCGAAAGATCCAGCAGGACCAGGGCCTGAGGGATTCCATTATTGGCGTTGTCGCAAAGGGAATGCATAACAGTGGTGATGACAGTCTCGGTGGAGTGGGCGGGACGGAACCCAGCTTGATGGGGATCCAAATAATTGGATTGCTCAATAAAATTGGAGAGATGGGTAGTTACATAGGCTTCTAAAACCTTAGCCAGGTAAGGAAGGAGGGAAATAGGCCTATAGTTGGTAAGGATTAAGGGGTCCGCACCCGTTTTTTTCAAAGGGGGACAACTACTGCCTCTTTAAAGGCTTTGGAAACTGTGCCCTGAGACAGGGAGGCATTGAGGAAGGTCAGGATAGGGGCAGAGAAAGTCGAGAAAATATCTTTTAAAATATAAGGAGGGCAACAATCCCTAGGGGAGCCGGATTTTATCCTTGTCAGGAGGGCCTGTAGGGAGTGTATATCCAGGGGTGGAAAATGACCAAAGAAGAAGGTGCTAGAGGTATATGCAAGGGCAATCAACTTGAGGTCAGTGACTGGGATACTAGCCTTTATAGTAGTAATTTTATCGAGAAAATATTGGTTAAGGGAGTTGCACAAATTTTGAGTAACTACTGGTTTGGGAAGAACTCTCTCCATATTAGATAATTTATTAACAATTGCAAAAAATATCTTTAGATTTATTTCCTGAATGTGCAATTATGTCACTTTGGCTTGGAAAATCGCTTTCTTATAATCTGCACGAGCGGCCAAATAGAGGGATTTGACGTGAGGGTCATAATTTCTCCTCCAGTTTCGCTCCTTTTGGTGAATAGCCGGTTTTTGCCAAACTGATAGCCGCAACCTCTGCGCACATTTCATACCAAGGACTTTGGCCTCCTCACACTCTGTGCCCTGCAAGCTGAGGTTTGGTGAAACTGCTAGAGGTCCCCTCATGACTCCTGAACCTTGGGCTGTGGGTCCATTTGAGGGACAATCCTGATTTTCCTGGGCTCCCCTGGGTGCTCCAGGGCTGCCCTGACTCCCCTTGCTGTAGTCAGTCCTCTGGTTCTTGCTGGGTCAGACAGTAACTTTCTTGAACTTCTTAATGGGTTGCTGTTGCCAAGGCTTGTTCGTGCTCCCGCCGGACATTGACCCCTCAGCACTCGACATCCTTTGTGTTACAGCTCATATCCGGCTCCTGGTCATCCTCGACATCTCCTGGTCCCTGCAGCTGTAGAGTCAAGGTCTCCTTCTTCGCACGTGAAGCACCCGACAACAGTGGGCATTCGTCTACTGAGCCCCTGGTCACTCTTGCGGGACCCAGACTCTGTCCCCTCTGCTTTCCGGGTTCCCTCCATCAAGAACCCACCTGCGGATTCCACCAGACACTTTTCTTCTATCGAGCAGTGGCATTTCTTTGATGACTCCCATTGAGAACATCGGCGGTTTCCGACGCCATATCAGACCAATGCACCCGGCTTACCTGGGATATGTAACTCTGATACTTTGATATCCACTTGGGGGGGTGGCTCTCCAACCTTCTAAGTCCCAAGGGATTCCTCGTAATCCACTGGGAAGTTTCCTTTAACTTTAAAATTGCAACTGTGACTCTCCCATTGAATTGTACGTAGCACACAGTCATGTTCCCACACTGCACCCGTCCTCCGTGGGGCCCTACTTAGTCACCTTGGGTGGTTGTTTGGGGTCCCAGTGATTCTACACATTCTAGACATTATCTTGACTCGAGTTGTGGTTCTTATACCATTATTTTAGTATTTGGTTTGGTCTCCCCGGGAGCACACTGTGTATTAGTGCTACTTACGATTGTCTCTATGCTACAGTATTGTGTGCTTTGTGTTTTCCTTCATGTAGCAAATACTCTGAGGTTTTTATGGTATTAAATTAATACAAATATATTCTTATAACTACTGTGTGGTTCTCCTTTCATTTAACCAATAAAATAGAGTGCATACTGGTAAAACAAGCTGCTTAACATTCCTTCAAGACTAAGCCTGAAGGCTGCTCTACACGACTACCACTTGGATAGCTTTCATAAGGTTATCTTTGACCTTTTAAATCACCATAAGGGTTGTTTGGACTAGTGGAAGGTGCCCTCTTTAATTAGTGGACGTCATATACCAGGCCACCTTCGCACATGCACAAGAAAAAAGACATCACCAACAGTACTGGCAGACAGAAGGCCTGTGCATGACGTGATGCAAGACCACACAATACAGACATCTCTTCAGCTTGTGAGGCTAATTGCCACTGCCAACTAACAGCTTCAAGATGGCCCCAAGAAAGGTTAAACGAAGATAGTGGCCAGTGATAAGAAGAAGCGCACCACCACTGGTATGTTGCCCCAGACCATTTTAAAGCAATAAATGTGTGCCTGCATTGAACTTTTCTAAATATGAATGCCTATAGTACTAATATTGTGGACCTATTCATAATTTCCTAAATCTAATTCCAAATCTCCTAAACTGCATTTTAGAACTGCTAATAAATTGCAATGACTGATCTTTGCTTATCATCTCATTTTCAATTTCTCAACCCCCTTTGACTGGCTTAGTTAGCATTTTTTTCAACGTATAGTTACATGCATACTACACTTTACTGGGAAATTGATTAGGACTGTATGAGCTACAAAAAAGAAAGGAACAGAAAAGTGAGAGAACCCACTAACTCACTAATACTGATAAGTGCAACTATCTTAGTGACAGGACATAGGAGTCTCTGCATGACTTCTTAAAGAATTAGCCCAAGTGCGCGCCAACTAGTACGATTAAGTAGCGCCGAGCACCTGTATAGATGATGATCACATAATATTTGTAGCGTAAACTTAATTTACCTGAGTCTGAGCAGCATGCTTGCTATTTGGGAAACAAATATTAGCATAGAACACAACAAGTAAATATTTATTACTCACCAAGGCCCAAAACCTCCAAGCTTAGCAGGTCAAGCAGGTCCAATTTCCTATCCAGGATGTTAGCCCACTGGTAAGTAAGCTGTTATTGTGTGCGCCAGACCCCAGCGCACAGCCAGGTGCACCCTCTTCCAGCGCTGCCGATGCTCCCAGAGGCTGTATCCATTTCCAGGCCTTCTGCCAGGGTGGAGGGGAGGTGGCGCTTCACATAAGAAAACAAGAGCAACTACCTCCACATCTGAAAAAATTGCACGGACTACACCCCTTCGCAGCGCCGCAAACTGCAGTGTAAGCGACTGGTGCTACGGGTGGTTCGGGGGGGCCTGGCGCTGACGCTACCCTGCTCTCCCATGGCACTGGGAGGGAGGAATGAAGATGAGAATAGAAACAGAAAATAGAAGCAAGGAAATAAAATAAGAAATTAAAGCGAATAATGAATAAAAGTGCAAAAGTCATGTAAAAAGACAAGAAAATTGCAAAAAGAAGGAAAATACACAAACACAAAGGCACACATTAATATAATAAATTAAAATGAGGTGTATATACGGTTGATAGGGGGATGAGTAAAGAGATTAAGGAAGGATTGAAAATTAGGCCCCAGCTCCATAAAAGAGCAAAAACATGCAGAGTGCCGTTTGTGTACGATTTCTGGTACAAGAATGCACGTTGCGCAGTATATGTCAGCAACCATCACGTGAACAGGCGCAGTGAGCACCTCCACCCGCTCACTGAAATCCTCGCAGAATTACAAATTTTTTGTCACTTCCCGGAGATCCGCTTAGCGTAACTATGCGAACTACACCCGGCCTAACCTTGACAAGGATTGTGATTGTTTTATGTGTCGGGCTTCCACCCCCCCTCAACCAATAGACCCGAGTTTTTACACTATCTTTGTGAACAAAGTATAATACAACATCTAACCTACATTGATCATGTAGACTAATTATTATTTTAAATACAGATGGCAGAATGTACATAAAGATATAGACTAACCAGATTAATTTATGACCCTGGTGATCCCTGACTAGCAAGGTTTCCTTGCAGGAAGATCTACCGTTGACTACGGCAACTTAATTAGTACTGTGCGTGATGTGGTAACTGCTTACTCTACCAATCTGAGGCTATTCTTCTTGATGCCAAGGGTTTCCTGAAAGAGAGTGTGATTTGCAATAGATAAATATAAAGATTCTTCAAATGTTATAAATTCTGTTAACCATCTTTAATCACAAACTTTCGCATAGTTTCCCATTTATTTACTATTGAGCGCGGCACTAATCAAGGCTGCCCTTTATCCCTAGCAATGTTTTCTCTCTACAGAACCTTTCATTTTGGATCTGATACCTCCATTCTGTCATCTAGAAAAATTCTTTCGTCTACAGATAGTATTGATATGATCAATTCTGACCCGTATTCAGCTCTCCCCACGATCTATGGGTCACTAGCACAATGTGGTACTTAATCATTGTACAAGCTTATTGGCCTTCTAGTCGCAGATTGGGGGCGATGATCCCTGCAGCTTGCAATGGACTCTGGGCTATTCACTGTGAGCCTTCATTGAATATAACCAGAAATCAAATATAACAAAATGACCAACCGTACCCTCTCACTATTAGGGAGGTTCAATCTTATAAAACTTTCAGTTTCTCTATCCTGTTTTTTTTTTTAACTTTAGGGATGTATAAGTTCATTCATGTGGCAGTTGTATCAACCATGGAGGCCTAGAAGAACTGATGCCTCTCAGTAGTTGAAAATGGTGGATTGAAGCTCCAGGACTTACACAGTTACTTATGGGCTGCTTTCAGCACCACCCCTAATGCCTCTAACAGTCTTGAAACCAGCTAGGTTGCGCCTTCAGCCATTTCAAACCTTGGTCAACATCTACCGTTTCCATTGGCCCTTAGAACAAGGGCTCATACAATCCTCCACTTGTCCAAGATGTTGTGATCCAGAAGCAGATTATCAGAATTTCGGCACAAAATGTTTTCTGAAATACATTTTAATCTGTCAATGTTCTTATAATCTCTTACCAGCTTTTAAAACATTTAAACTCACCTATTTCTTCTAAGCACAAACCATTAACTGTCATTGCAGCTGCTCTGCCATCTTAAAAAAAAAAAAATTGGGTGGGCGGAGCTCGCAATGCTGTATTCCGCAGAACGTCACCTAAAAACTCAACGCGATTTCACGGAGTTTCGCGACCGGCAGAATTAATTCTGAAATACATCGAAAATAAATAACCTTCATTTTCTAAAGGTGCACCTTTTCTACTTTTCCACTAGAGGGTGTAATTGTCAATGGTTAACAGTTGCCGCAGTTTTTTACTTAAACCCTGCTAACCAATAGAACCAACATTTCTGACATGTGAAAAGAGAAAATAAATGGGGTGCTGAATTGCAGAAAAAACAAACAATGCTGCACATACTTTAAAAATGAATTGATTATATGTGCACTTGCCAAAGTCATCTTGGTTGGGGAAAGCGGGCCATCGATCTAACCAGAAGTACTAGAACCCACACGCCAAAAACAAATTCAGACAGTTTTGTGGGTGACTGGAGAACAGCACACTGGAAGCCGATCTCGGAGCCGATCCCAGAACACAATCTTCCAGCAATTAGCAGCCTATTTGAAGACTGTTGTGCAGACCCCGAGTGAGGCTTGATTTGATATGCAATTTATAAAGCTCAAATCTTTGCCCGGGGTGCCTTGGCGCCATAGAATCGATTGTAACTGCAGGGCTGATGGGAGTTGTGGCCGGTGCCCGATGACTCATAGTCCTGGGAGAAGAGCCAGGTCTTCAGGGCCTTTCTGAAGGCGAGAAGAGAGGGGGTGGCTACTGGCTTTTAGTGTCAGTGGTAGGCTTGGAACTCAGACTCTCATGTGTATCATTGTAATGAAGGCAGTCTGGGAGCCTGAGAGTAGCAAATCAGAGTGAGGTTTGAAAGACCGACTCTTGTAGCAAGAGTCTGCCTTTCAAAACCCACTCTTGCAACAAGAGTGCATTTCAAACCTCACTCTGATCTGCCGCTCCCAGCCTGCCTTTATTCATGTATGTCATCTCCTTTTTAGGTTGAGCGTGAGCCAGCGCGCAAAGGCTGCTCTGCAAACAGCTGGGGTAGTTCAGTACAGAGAGAAGCTCCGCCCAATCCCCCACCCTTATTTTTCATTGGTACCTGAGTTTGCCCTTTGTAAATGTTGTCTTCTGATTCATTATGATGCATGTTAGTCCCTCCTTAGTACGCTGTGTCATCATTTGTAGACTCCCATGGCTAATGGCCCCTTTACTTCAGTTCTCACAGGGTAAGCACTATCTTCTTTAATGAGTTTGTCCTACATGAGGCACAGCCTGCTTTAATTACATTCAGTGGTCTTTAACTTTCTAAGCTGCCGTGACAATCGCGACCACTTGCTTCTTTCAGAGGCTGAACCTCAGAGGTCATGAATTTACAGCCCCTTTGGCAAGGGGGTGTCGATGGCCACGAAAATAGTATACACATGAAGTAGGTATTATGCAAATCGTAGCATTCGTAGAATATCGGTCCAATCCCATTGGTTTTGTTTTTCAGGACTGTTGGTCTTGGCCCTTTTGGCAGGTTCACCCCTAAACGTTTTGCATTCTCCTAGCCTTTTCTTGTAACCTGGTGTTGGGTCCAGTGTAAAGTGCATGCGCTCTCTGTGTTACATTGGTGAGATTAGCCTCCCTCCCATAGGAATGCATGGGGAATCCCTGATCAGTGTGTCAGTGGTAATTCATGGTATGGGAGGAGCAGAGTGGTCGAATTTGGTATGTATGTTATTGTTGCATTCTTTCTTTTATTTAGTTATGTTTTCTATGTCTATTATTTCCTTTATAGTTGCTGGTGCCTGGAATGTATGATGCGTGCCTGCATCTTACATGCTGGGTTCCAGATTCTGCTTTCAACTGTTATCTATCTGGACTTGCTGTGTAACGGACGTGCTGTGCTTCTTCTACAACCATTTAAATAAATACTTATATTTTTTATATAATATATGCTTTATACTTTTTTATACTGGCGACGAGGGACATCCATCATATTTCTGCCACATTTTTGGAGCACAGGAGCAGGAATTTTAAGAATCCACGATTTAATTACTTTAACCTACATCTCTTACTTGTGAAGAGAAGCGGACCGCATTGTGTTAATTTCCCTCTGACTCTGGTGAATTTTCATGAAGTTTTGAGGCTTTCCGGCATTTCTCCGTGTTTTCGGCGTTTTGGTGAGTGAACCAGTCGAGTTTGCTCGAGACTAGTTGCATACGTCATCTTGACGCTTTCAGTGTGACATTTCAACCAGCGTCTACACTGCGTCATCACGTATACGCCACGACGCCATTTTGTATCCATGGTAACTGAAATTACCGGAGAAGGAAACACGAAGCATTTCACTTATGCCCACCGGAGAGGAGAAATCGAACCGCTTTTGTTTTCTATTAAATTAATCCTCATTCAGGAGAATTTCGACCAAAACGACTTTCATTAGTTTTTCAAGATTCCTTCACAAACTATTGCTCACTTCTATATTAAGTTTAACTGATGAACTAAAGTTTATATCAATATTGCATTGTATATTTGGAGTTATATACAGTGGAGACTTGAACAGGAATTCATTTTATTTTAGTACAAGACTGCCATCTACTGGATATTTTTAGTAATTCTTCTTAACTTTCATTGCATTTAAGATTCATTTTGGACACTGTATGGTGATATTATTTATTTCTTTTTCTTAATTTTGTTGATTTTGATAATCCTATATTAGTTGTTTAGGTGTTTATCTTACATTTAGGATTTAATACATCATTTGAGATGCAATTTGATCCTCCATCCAAATTTTTGCAGTCTAAAGGTGATCCACCTATTCCATGGACAAGATGGAAAGAGGAGTTTTTTACTTATCTCAAGGCGATGGACGGAGAACGGATGTCTGCAGAGAGAAAAAATAACATTTTTTTACATTGTCTGGGTTCAGAAGGACAGTTAGTATTTAGAACATTGCCACCTGTTAGGTCGGGTGGTGATAGTAATGTGTATGATGAAGCTGTTTCAAGGATTGAAGGGAGATTTAAACCTATTACTAGTGTTGCACTTAATAGATTCAAATTTTATACTAGAGTTCAGGATGATAAAGAATGTTTTGATGATTTTCTTACAGCTTTACGGGCATTATCATTACATTGTAACTTTGGTCTTATGACGGATGAAATGATCAGGGATCAAATCATTGTGCACGTAAAGAGTAAGAAAGTTCAGGAACAGTTGTGGATTTTAGGTGATCCAAGCTTGGAAATAGCTATCAGTACTGCAGAAGCTCTTGAGCAGTCAGATAAGTGGATAAAATCTTTGGATAAAGCATCTACTTCTAGTCCTTCTATCTCTAGTAATGAGGTCAGTGTAGTTAAATCTCATGAGCCGAAGACTGTTTATTATTCCAATAGGAGTGATGGCAAGACTAAACAGTTTTTTTGTTTCAGATGTGGCAATCCTGACCACATTGCTTCTTTTCTGCAGTGTCCAGCTATTAATAGACAATGCAACAAATGTGGACGTTCTGGACATTTTTCGAAAATGTGCAAAACTCCTACAAAGCCTTTCCAAGACACTAAAAAATCTTCGTTTTCTACTACTAAACGTCCTGGTGGAAATGTTTCATATGTTAATGATGAAGCGAGTAATGATCCAGATATTAAGGAATTTGGTATTGTTATTTCTATACAAGAGTCATTTGATATTTCACAAGCTGATACCTTATCATCTCCTAAAAGTTTTGTTAATATTTTAGGGAAGGTGTTAGAACTTATGGTGGACTCTTGTTCTCCATGGACTATTATCACTCAAGAATATTGTATAGAATCATTTGGAGATCTAGTAGATATCAATGCATTGTCTAAACCTGATATCAGTGCTTATAACTTTGATGGATCTAAGATCAATTTTATTGGTTTTAAGGAAGTTCTACTTACTATCAAAAGTAGTTCTGCTATTATCAAACTGTATGTTGCATGGAAAGGTGTGAATGTCTTGGGATGGAGAGATTAAGCAAAATTAGGAGTTACATTGAATCCCAGGTTAAAAGATCCCGTGTCAGTCCTTGCAATATCTGATGGGGAGTCTGGTGATTTACCTGAGTACACACAAATTTCTCGTTCTTTTCCAAATGTGTTTTCTAATAAATTGGGTAAATTGAATGGTTTCAGTCACAGGATCAAAGTTAAGCCCAATTCTGTTCCTGTTAAACAAAAGCTAAGGGGGGGTTCCTATTAGTATTAGGAATGAGCTTAGAGATATGTTGGATACTATGGTGAAGGAAAATATAATTGAAGAAGTGGAATCATCAGAGTGGGTTTCCCCCATTGTTTTAGCAATCAAACCTGATAAAAGTATTAGGTTATGTGTGGATTTGAGAGCACTTAATAAGAGTTTAGTTACTGACTGTCACCCACTTCCCAACATTAATGAAATGCTGTGTTTGTTGGATGGTGCATGTGTGTTTTCGACGTTAGATCTTAGATCTGCGTATCACCAGATCGAGCTCACTGAAGACTCTAAACAATTCACAGCATTTATCACCCCTCATGGGTTATTTCAGTTCAAGAGAATGCCATTTGGTTTGGCTTGGGCTGCTTCAGTTTTTCAAAGGGCCATGTATCACATCTTTAAAGATCTAGGGTCATTCGTCAAATGTTTTCAAGACGATATACTTGTTTTTTCTAAGAATATTTCTGAACATCATTCTCACCTTAAAGAAGTTTGCTCTCAATTAGAACAATATGGGCTGACGATTAAGGCCAGCAAATGTAAATTTTTCTGTAAATCTGTTGAATATTTGGGACACACTCTTTCCGGAGAAGGAGTTGTACCAAAGAAAAATCTTGTGGATGCTATTGTGAAAGCGCCAGCTCCTGATAATAAGGAAAAGTTACTCTCGTTTGCTGGGTTATGTGAGTATTATAGCAAATTTATTCAAAATTTTGCTAACAAGATGGAACCGCTGAGAGAGTTGACCAGGAGTTCTGCTAAATTCATTTGGACGGACAAACAAGATATTGCTTTTAAGCAAATCAAGAATGAGATTGTCAATGCTCCCACACTAAAAACGTTCTGCATTAATAAGAAATGCATTGTTACTGTGGATGCCAGCCTTTATGGGATTGGAGGAGTTCTGAGTCAGTGTGCGGGTAAGGATGAGTGGTGTGTGGCATTTGCTTCAAGAACTTTATCTCCCACAGAAAGAAGGTACTCGGTTATTGAAAAAGAGCTGCTAGCTTGTATTTGGGCTGTGGAACATTTTAGAAATTATGTGTGGGGAAATAGGTTCATTTTGAGAACAGACCACAAACCGTTGGTAGGGATTTTGTCTCCTGGTGGTGGATGGAACTCTACAGCGCGGATAGCCCGGTTATCTTCACGTCTTCAGGAATATGATTTTGAAATTGTTTATGTACCTGGTAAGAGCAATGTTACGGCAGATTTTCTCTCCAGGTTACCCTGCAGTATTGAAAAGGTTCCTACAATAGATCTGGATGTTGATGTTGTTGCTTCTATTGGTGATTGCATTTCTCAAGAGTTTTTAACGTTAAGTGAAGAAGAGTGGTTTGAGGAAGTGAATAAAGATGCTGTGTGCCAGCAAATTTTTGACTACGTAAGAGTAGGATGGCCAAACAGTAAGTGCATTTCTGCTGATTTAGCCCCTTTTTGTCAGGTTGCTTCTGAAATTGAAGAATTTGGTGGGTTTTTGTTTAAGACTGGTAAGCTAATTCCTCCTTCTTCTTTGCAAGAGAAAATTTTGTTGCTTGCTCACCAAGGTCATATTGGTATGTCATCTATGAAACGTTTGATTAGAGAACATTTTTGGTGGCCTGGCATTGACAAGATGGTTGACAGAATGGTGAGGGAATGTTCACAGTGTATTAGTAGCGATAAGATGCTTCATCTATCTTCTGCTCCCCTTAAGCCTGTGAGTTGGCCTAATTTCCCTTGGCAGAAAGTGGCTTTTGACATCTCTGGTCCTTTTAGACATTTGCCGTTAAATGCTCGATTAGCTTTGGTTTTGGTTGATTACCATTCGAAATGGCCTGAAGTAAAGATTGTTAGTAATGTTTCTTCACAGGTTATTATGGTTTTCTTGAAAGAGATTTTTGCTAGGGAAGGTTTCCCAGAGACATTTATCACGGATAATGGTACGCAGCTTGTTTCTTCTGATATTGAAGAGTTCCTTAAGAGTTGTGGTATTAAACATCATACTGTCTCCTTATATGAACCTAGGGAGAATGGTCAAGTTGAACGTTTCAACCGAGTTCTTAAGGATTGTATTAGCAGTGTAAGTTCTTCTGATGATAATTGGTTGGATGTTATCAGGAAAATGTTATGGATATATCGCATCACACCTCACTCTGTTACTGGTGTGAGTCCTTTCAAACTTCTGAAAGGAAGGGAACCTTCTTCTGTCATTTGTCCCTGGTGGATTAAAAAGTTCAACAAAAATGATTCTAAGGTTGATCTTGAGAGCGTTGCTAAACGTGTTAAAGATAAGCAACAGAGTATGAAGGTCTTGTTTGATTCAAAAATGAATGTCAAAGTTCATGATTTTGTTGTGGGAGAATGGGTGAGGATTAAAAAAACCTGGTTTTCTGGTTAAAGGGTCTTCTAAATTCTTTCCTCCCATTAAAGTGGTTAAAGTTTTCAATAACAGTGTTGTCACTCAAGATGGAAGAGTTTGGAATGTTCGTAGAGTGGCCAAATGTCCAGATTCTTTTAAGCCATTTTCTTCTCAGATGTCTTGTCTGGATGATAATCTGGGTGTGATGATACGCAATGTTAATATGCGTCCTCAAGTTTCTCCTCATAAAGACTTGTCGATTGCCTCTAGGGTTAAAACTGATGTTAGACCCAAAAGAATTCCTAGTAGGTACCTGTATTAATTTCTTTTGTTTAGGGATAAGATGTGTTGCATTCTTTCTTTTATTTAGTTATGTTTTCTATGTCTATTATTTCCTTTATAGTTGCTGGTGCCTGGAATGTATGATGCGTGCCTGCATCTTACATGCTGGGTTCCAGATTCTGCTTTCAACTGTTATCTATCTGGACTTGCTGTGTAACGGACGTGCTGTGCTTCTTCTACAACCATTTAAATAAATACTTATATTTTTTATATAATATATGCTTTATACTTTTTTATAGTTATGTTAAATGGGGTGCTTCTATAGCGCACGGCTACTCCGAGGAGTGTCCCGGCGCTGTCAGAGCCTCACAGGTCTAAATGGGAATACAAAACAGGTGGAACAGGCAGCATGAGGAGAGGACACGGTGAAAGGACTTATTGCTGAAACAGCCAGGTTTTCAAATCCTTCCTGAAATTGAAATTGTGAGAATAAATGCTGCACAATGTTGTGCGCAGATTTATTATGACTATGAGAGAAATGCCACTTTTAGAAGTTGGCATTTCTGTGTGCTATGTGTCTGCCTGTCCGATGTGAATGGCATGTCTGGCTTGTGAGTGACAGGGGCTGGGAGGTGTGTATGGCTCCAGGAGGGGTAGGGCGAGTCAGTCAGTGCTTGACTGGATAGGACATCTGTGCTGGGAGTAGTGGGAGGAGTAATCCCCTGACTCTGAATAAGAGTGTGCCTGCCCTGTACAATGCTGGCTCCAGCCCATGTGGAGTGTCTGATCACCTAGACCCCACCTGACATAGGGGAAGAGGAGCTTGCAAAACAAAGTGCTCCAAATTCCCCCTGAACCAGTTGCATCTGGTTCTCCCATACCCTGTACTGCAAACAAAGGGGATCTGTGGTATAAATATAGGGGCTGTGACCCCATGAAAAGGTTCTCTTCCATGATGCTGGTGTGCTGTTCATGATGTGCTGGGGCTTGCTGCTGTTGGGGTCCAGGAGGAAACGCCATGGGGGGCTTGCCTCCCTGCTGGAGGGCCCTGTGTGCTGGCCTCCCTAGGCCCCGCTATGCCCCTGTCACCTGGAGAACTCTTGTGCCTTAGGAGTGCTTTTTCCCAGGGCCTTCAGGACTAAAATACAGGATTCTGGCTCTTGCGCCCTGTGAGCGCTGACATTCGGCTCCTGGGGGAGCACTGGAGCTTCACAGCACTGAGCTGAATGTTGCCCTGAGGAAATCCCCAGCATAGGCATTCCCACCGAAATTACTGGGATCGAGCGGGTGTCCACCCCGCATGCACCTGCTGCTTCGCGGGTGCCCACCCTGATTTTGCCTTTTATTTTATTGCGGGAGCCCACCCCGCTTATGCGCCTACTATTGCGGGTGCCCACCCCGCGTCTGTGTTATTTTAAATAATCTGGTACCCACCCCGCTTTAGTGCCTGAAATAGCAGCGTGTGCCCACCCTGCATTGCGGTCGACAAGGAGAAAGCCGCCGAAATAAATCACCTGTCCGCTGCTAAAGGCGACCCGGAAGTCAGGCAGGATGAGCCTGAATAATTGCGGGGCCTCGCCTGAGGAGTAAGGAAGCAGAAGTGACCGGCCGGCGGGAGGCTGCCAATCATAGCGGGACTGATCAGCGGGGCTCCCAAGTCCTGAGAGAGCCCTGCATGCGGTGCTGATTCCCGCCTGCCACGAGAAGAGCAAGAGAGACAGCGCGACGCAGGTCGGGCTCCCATGTGGGTGAGCGGAGTCCCGGAAGAGCCCCGGTGGGGGTGGAGACCAGCGGAATCCCCGATGGAGCCCCGGTGAGTGGGAGGGGGGCTCTTTGATGCATATTGCCAGGGGCACTATAGGAGTCCCGGCACAAGGGGCTGAAAGCGGAGCTGTGTGTATGCTCCAGCAGCCCTGTGAGTGCCATTCTTCTTTGGCGGCTCTATTTTGTGCAAGGTTGGCCCCTTTTTAAGGCACATTGCCGGTGCCCTATTTTCCGAGCAGGCCATCAATTCCTTGGGGGCATTCAGTTGTATTCTAGGCCCCAGTGGGATCCAGAGGGCACCAAGGTGCAGGGCCTGTATTTATTTTTCACAGCTGCACCTCACCAGCACGGGCAGCTGCAACAGGAGGGCACAGTGAGTGCTAGTGATGATCCCAGCTGCACGGCATTTAGCGTCAGCTGAAGCATTTAGGTCTGCGCAATGGCGCACTTTGTGATATTGCTGCTTGGGCAGCCACAAGCCCTGACTTTGCTGGACATAGGACAATTGAGCCCTCTGAAAAGGCCAGTTGGCCTGGGGTCATAGGTAGGATGGGGAAAGGGCGCAAGGCCCTAGGGGGAGGTGATGTTTGTCCCTGATGCATGTACTGATGATGTGTATGCATAATGTGTTTTATGCCTACCGTAATGATACACAATGTGTTTTATGCCCCTTGTGATTGTGATTGCATACAATGATTTATGTAAATCGATTTATGTACCCTGGTTTATGCCTCTAATGATGTTTATGCTCATGAGGTTATCGCATAATATGTTTACTCTGGTGAGGCCTAATGCTAAATGTGTTTATGCTTAGGAGGGTGTCAATTCTAATGAAGTTTTGGCCTATTGTGATTTATTGCCTAATGTCATACTATGATATTTCAGGATTGGGTCTAATGCTAATGTGATAATGCTTAGGTCACTATTGTACCAGTAGTTACTGGTTGTGTTTTACATGTACTTACCTGTTCTGATGGTTCTGACCGTGGCCCGATTGGCCTGGTCCTGTATATAATCCCCTGTGACTATTGCCCGTGCCAATTGGCACAGTGTAAATGTGTTATTATGGTCCTAATGTGTTTGTGACAATACAAAGGCTATTTTTTTATATAACCTTGTGTGGAGTTCCTTTTGTGGTTTGCCTAGTGTGTTGCTGCTGTTTGAGTGTGTTGAGCAAACGCTTTACACATTGCCTCCGGGATAAGCCTGACTGCTTGTGCTAAGGTACCAAGGGGGTGAGCAGGGATTATCTTCAGCGTGTAACTCCCTTGTGCTGACTAGAGAGGTGGTTTCTGCCTGGCTTTGATGCAAGCTTAGCCAACCAGAAATTTCATTTCTAACAAGGACACTTAATGGTTTCGGCGCAAGCTTAAAGCCTGGGCAGCTATTCGCATTATAGTAAGAGTGTAGGCAGTCACCGGAGAACCTACAGCGGCGTTGCAACCCCACCCCTCCCTCCCCCCAGGTTGTCAGCCCAGGAGAAAGCTGAGGCAAGGGCAGGAGTGAAATACTTTACAGCTGATTTAACTCTGGGACCGTACAGCAGAAGGGGAGAACCCGGGCTCAGCAGGATCTGAGCACTGTCAGTAGTAGCGGGACACAGCAGGGCATGATGAACAGGTTCAGAAAGTGGCTGTACAAACCCAAGGTAAGAGGCAGTCCTGTTTGGACTTGAGTTGCCCAGTCAACATCACATCAGGGTCTGTTCACCCTTTGTCATTTTAGTGTATACGGTGAGGCATCCGTCTACCAAAATATGGGGAGTGATGGAGCAGACTTTTGTCATTCATCAAGGTGTGGCTATAACCTCAGGATTGAACCGCGAACCCCCGGACTCGCACCCTCAAACTTCACTATAGAGTGATTGTCGTGATAAGTGAATTGAGCCATCCTAGCCTTACCATAGTTTGTATCCATTCACCCTCCTGGGCCGGGTTTGGACGAGGAGGTATAATTAAACGATGACGTCAGCTCTCTGGGCTGGCGGCATGGGCTGCAAGAGTGAGTGGGATCCCTTATTGTGCAGCCCCAGCAAGTGTAGGCCTTCCCCCTGTATACTCCCTTATTGCTCTTATTCCTGCAGACAACATTGGCGATGAGACGGTCGACCGCCATCATGTGCCCTGTAACCCCTTGCTGTACGGCTGGCTGGTGGCCGTTGGAGGCATCCCGCTGTGTCATTCTGCTCCGGTGCAGGCCTCGCACACTGTGGGGAAAAACAGAAGGCCCAATCTAATGCAGAGCACAGAAACCAGGAGGCTAGTGCCGGCTATGTGCTGAGAGGCAGCCTGGCCTGAGCAACCACGTGGGAGACATTTGGGAGGAGATGCACAGAAAGAAAAATTGTACAGTTCCCACCAGCACCAGGTGCAGGGGACAAGAGCGAGTACAGTGGGCTCTGCAAACAGCAAGAAAGAAAAAGTAATAAACATACATCCACCTTACCTGAATTAAGATCAGCAAGGAAACTCCCACTATCACCTACCTCAGTTGTCAAGGGGAGGCAGGATGTCCCAGCAAGTGGAGGGAGGGGATCCTGCAGCAGTAGAACAAGGCGTGCGTACCACACTGAATGCACTACCACCATTCAGCCAACTGGCGGATCCTGCCACAGCCGCACCCAGATGGTGCAAATGGATTGGACAGTTAGAGAATTAGTTTATTGTGGTGAGAGAAATGAATGGGGCTGTCAAGAAGTCTACAATGCTACACATGGGAAGTGACAAGCTATATGAGTTGTTTCTGGACCTACCAGACACGGGGGATGGGAATGACTATGACAAAGCTGTGAGGGCACTAGACCGTTACTTTGACCAACAAGTCAAACCGGACTTTGAACACTTCAAATTGCATCAAGCAAGGCAAAGTGAAGAAGAGTCGGTGGACATGTTATTCACAAAATTGTGCAAACTGGCTAGTTCATGGACTGGTATCGACAAACAGTTGGAGATCAGAGCTCAGCTCATCCAGGGCTGTAAGTCGCCTGACTTGCGGAAGGTTATCCTGCGGCAGCCAGAGATATCTCGAGACAACATACTGGTCCTAGGTAGATCTCACGAATTGGCGGATGCCCGAGGCGGAGCGATGGAGTCGGCTTTGGCCCAAAGAGCAGCAGGAAGAGTGCCAGCAGCTGTGGTCAAAGAGGAAAGGGTAGAGGCCATCAGAAAAGGACCCGGCCAAGGATGAAGGAGTGTACCTGGCCACTCAGGAGGTCGTTGGCTGCGGAAAATGTGGGTTAGACAGCCACTTACAGAGAGGGTGTCCTGCGCCATGGAAGCCATGTCTGAATTGCGGAATATTTGGGCATTTTACAATAGTGTGTATGAGCCCGTCAAGGGCACCGGGAACAGGAAGTAAGCTACGAAAGATGGGGGTGCCCAGACAGATGGTACGTGCAACGGAAGTGGTGGAGGAGGTGGACATTCAGTTCCAGAACATAAGGATAACCGAGGATGATGAGGAGGACAAAGTGTTTGTGATATCATACACTGGATGAACTACCTCCAGGAAGAGACCACAGCCGATGTACCTGATTCGTATATGGGAGAATGAAGTATGGCGTTGATTGACACAGCAGCATCAGTGAACATTCTCGATACAGCCCAATATGAATTGCTCAAGCCCAAGCCGCAGCTACAGCCCACCAGAGATTGAAAATGTTCACCTATGGAGGAGATATCCTCATTTCTCTGCAAGGACTGATTGAAGTGGAAGTCACGCATGGAGAACAATCAGCACGGACACACTTTCACGTAACAAAAGATAGTGCAGGCACACTGATAGGCTGTCATTCTGGGTATGATTTAGGCTTGGTGAGGTTTGTGAGACAAGTTCACCAATCACATGCCGACAAGATCATGGAGGAGTTCCCCAGCCTTTTCAAGGGATTAGGGTGTCTAAAATGGACAAAAGTGAAGCTGCATTTAGACAAGACGATCAAACCTGTGGCGCTGAGGCACCGGAGAGTGCCGTTTCACCTACGGCCGCTAGTGGTGGCCGAACTGGAAAAACTATAGAGAATGGGGGTGATCGAGAAAGTATCTGGGCCCACCCTATGGGTATCCCCGCTAGTGATTGCTCCAAACAGAAACAACCAGGAGCTATAAGAGTGTGTATGAACATTCGCCTGCTAAATGCCGCTATTAAAAGAGAACGACACATTACTCCCACAATTGACAAAATAGTTACAGACATTAACGGTGCACAGTGGTTCCCGAAAGTTGCTCTCAATTCAGGGTACCACCGGTTACTCCTCGACGAGTCCAGCCGTTATACTACTACGTTTTCAATCCATGTAGGATTGCAGTGGTTCAAACGACTCTGTTTTGGGCTATCCTCCGCAGTGGAGGTGTTCCAGGACAGCATTTGAGGTGCACTGTCTAGTCTCTTGGGAGTAATCAGCATAAGTGACGATGCACTAATCTTTTCTAAGTCTCTTGAGGAACACCGTGAGAGGGCCACTCTTCAATGGCTGGTGGAGCAGGGACTAATGCTACACTGAGATAAAAGCCAGTTCTATGCGAATGAAGTAGAATTTATTTGTTGCCTACTGATTCTCGAAGGAGGGTTTGCAAGTGGATCCGGCAAAGGTGGAGGCAATCAAGGCGCCAACCATCCCACAGAACCTATTAGAGGTGAGGAGTTTCCTCAGGGTTGTTAATTACTGTGGCCGTTTCATTCCCCACTTGGCCACACTGTCGGAGCCGCTGAGAGAGCTAACCAAGAAAGACGTGAAGTGGCAATGGACGGGGGAAGCGGATGCTGTGAAGGGCTTCCAAGACATCAAAGAGGCACTACTGCAGGAGGCAACTGTGGCATATTTCAAACCAGGGCACCCCACTGAACTGGTGGTTGATGCGAGCCCAGTTGGCCTTGGGGTAGTACTCCTTCAATGAGACCGACGAGAGAACTGGGTGGCAATCACATATGCCAGTAGAGCTCTGACTGCGGTGGATACTCATTATGCCCAAATCGAGAATCAGGCCTTGGCGATGAGGTGGGCATGCCAGCCTTTCGACATATACCTCTGTGGCCACCGATTCAAAGTTGTGACAGACCATAAAACTTTGGTCCCCCTGTTCAAGGGTACGGCAAGAAGCGGACTGCCGAGAATCAAGAGGTGGGCAGTACAGATTTAACATTACAACTTCGAGGTGGTCTATCGACCTGTAGCCAACAACCTGGCGGACTATCTGTTGTGGCACCCGCTAGCCAATGTCATGAGCCAGCCAGCTGAGGTAGACGATGGGGCCAAATAATTTGTCAGACTCATCACTGGAGAGTCTTGTCCTAGCGCTCTATCGTTGGAGGAAATTCAGGCAGACAGGGAAGATGATGAGTGTTTGATGGCTGTAAAGGAGATGCTAAAAAGCCATGCATGGAAGAACTTCCTGGATGGAGTGAGCCGGAGGACTGAGGAGGATAAAGAAATGAGAACGGGAGTCTGGAGATGGTGAGATGAGCTCAGCGAAAGTAGCAAAGGAATCGTCCTCCAGGGATCCAAATTCATCATGCCGGCCAAGCTCTGGCGATGAACAAGTGACCTGGCCCACAAAGGCCCTAAGGAATTGAGAAGACCAAGGCACGCCTGCAGACAAAGGTTTGGTTCCCTGGAATGGACCGCATGGTCGAGGAGAAGGTGCAGAGCTGTCATGAGTGCCAAATCCCCGGAGGGGATGCGCCAGTTCCGACCATCATCACTGAACAGCCGGCAACGGAGCCAAGGGTGTTGGTTAGTTTGGACTTTGGGAGCTTCCTGGACAGGAGGTCAACCCTAGTCATACTCAACAGCTTCTCCATGCTTCCCGTCGCGGAAATCGTCAGGTCAACAGCATTCGAATATGTCAAGCCTGTCTTAAAAAAGACATTCACACTCCTGGGAATGCTGGAAATGGTACACACAGACAAGCCTACCCTTCCATGGGCAAGAGTTCAGCGAGTATATTCAACACCATAACATCCGGCACCGGAAAATAACTCTGCACTGGCCTCAAGCCAATGGTGACGTGGCGAGGCTTATGCGGACAATTAACAAGGCCCTTCGAATCTGAGTCACCAGACAGGAGGACATGGAAGACTGTCTGCAGAAGTTTCTACGGGCATATAGGCAAACCCCACACAGCACCACAGGTTGTGCTCCCAGTCACCTAATAATGCGGTGGGCTGTCAGAGGTGTTGTCCCTCTGAGCGAAAAGTGGGAGCCTGCACATTGAATGAAGAAATGGTGCAAGCTAAATGAACAACTGCTAACGACATGGCCATTAGAAGACGAAGAGCCAAGGGGGTTACCCTCCAGAGGGGAGACACCATGGTAGTGAAAGACAGACATCCAGGTTCGAAATTCTGAACCCCATTCGAGTCATTGCCCTGGGAGGTGGTGAGAGTGCAAAGGACAATGGTGACATTTCAGAGAGGCGGACGGCGGAAAGCAAGGAATGCATTGTGGTTTAAAAAGCTGGTGCTACCCCCCAAGCTGGTCCAGGGAAGTGAGAGGGCGGACAGCCAGAGGAAGAACGACCTGAAGATACTGAAGGAGATAGAGTGCTTAGGGGACCCCTTGTGAGTGATGTGGAGCAATAAGAAGGTGCGACCGCTCAAGGGGACGACAGCGTGTTGAGACCTGAAGGTGGTGCATCCCAACGTAAAGGACCTTACCAGTTGTGAGACAATCCTCGCCAAAGACTGAGAGACTGTTGGTGTTGAACATCCAGGCAGCTGACAGGAGATGGACATCCAGGCAGCTGACCGGAGACGTGAGGTCATATTCTGTTGTTAGTGTCACTGTATTTGTTTTGTTAGTTTCTTATTTAGTTTCTTGTTTAAACCAAGATGGATAAGGAGGGATGTAGTGAGCCATCTGGCCCTTACCATATCCATTCACCCTCCTGGGCCGTGCACGGGCGGGCGGCATGGACTGCAAGAGTGAGTGGTTGTCCCTTATTGGGCAGCCCCAGCAAGTGTAGGCCTTCCCCCTGTATATCCCTTATTTCTGTTATTCCTGCAGACAACAGTAAGCAAGGGATAGGTCATCACACTTACAGTGTCCTTGGAGCTCTGCGGGTGGAGGGGTGTCTGATGATTGGGAACTGGGGACCTCAAACGCCTACTTTATAATCCAGGTGTGGTATCCAAAATTAGCTAACGGCAACCTCTACAGACTTCAATTATACATTGAGCGACCACTCACTGATTTTATCAAGTACATGAAAGTGCGTGTGGTAAAATACGGAAACATTCCCCCAAATCTATGGGTAGGTATGGCAGCACGTGCCCACCCCTTCTGGGTCATCATTACCCTTTTGGTTTTGAGTATCCGTGGCCAATGGGACGTTTGCCCGGTACAAAGATGCCCTCGCCTAGCCATTTGAACCTTACTTCTTCAGGGCATGGGGGGGCTAAGAACAAATTTCAGAGTGGGGGCTAATACTTCAAGCAAAAGGCAGAGTGAAGATGCAGGGGCTCTAAGAAGTTGTGAAAAAACAACAAAGCCTCATTAACAAGCAAATGGTGTTTTAAAAACCTGTGAAGTGCTCGGGTGCGGCTCTGTGTGTGCCTGGGAAGCTGTCTCGGCCTTGGCTGCCATACACGCCAGGGGGGAGGCTGAAGCCCTATGAGTCAATGGCTTTGCGCCCCTGAGGTGAACGTATCTTTGGTGCCAGCCTCCATATTCTCATTTGAAAAGGATTTCCTGTCGGGCGCAAAGCCTGGAAGTGCAGGTGTTTTTTATCCTGCACAAGATTGATTGTGCCCCATGGCAAGGTGGTTGTTATCATTTGTGGATGTTACTCGGTCTTGCCTGGCAGCATGAGAGAGTATTGGTGTTTGTAGCAGGACGTACTTTCACCAGGGAGGCACAAACTACTGTACTTGACACTTCCCACAAGCTGACCGTCCATTTAGTTTTATTGAAATGTATCAGATCCCCAGGTTTTGTAACTAATAGAGCTTAAAAGTAGACCTTCTCTAATATAACGTTGTATACCCACGTTTTTTGATAATTCTTGGTTTTTTAGTGTGAACACCTTTGACAACATACTACCAAGGATCAATCGCTGCACATTATTTAGTATGTGGGCTATTTCTCTTCGTTGCATTTAGCTTCTATGAGGGTTCACCTTTACTGCTAGTATTTGATTAGCTTTCTTTTCTGAGTCCTGAAGTCTCGTTTTCCCTGTTTTTGGGAGGCAGCTGGGGACTACCAAAGCATTTTGTGATCTATACTTTCAAAAACAGTTGCATGTGGTATGTGTGGAGATGCCACACACGTGGAAGCAAGGTGACATGGATGTATGTTGAATGCTTAGTGTATAATAATGGAATCATAAAGGTGATGGTTAGTAAACTATGGCTGTTTATGTGCTGCTGCACAGCCCTGTTTGTCTTATGTTGTGCTATGGGTATTTTTGTAATGCACATCCACCATTCTTGATGGCGCTGTAGTCTGTCTGGTGGTGCCCAGCAGTTATTTAGGTATTTCCTTCACAGCCCGGAGTCTGAATTGTCCTGTGATGATTTATTCTGGATATTGTGTTCTAGTCAGTCTGATTAGGTGTCCCTGTCATGTTTAATGAGCTATGGATGTGTGATTCTGATGTTGTAGATCTACCGAAGGGTCTTTATGAACTGCCAAGGCGCATTGGATCCGGGTAAGATACCCTTTACCCTGCTTTTAGATAGCCTATAGACTGCCTACAGTTACCAGTACACTGAAATATTTAATTTTTTACTAACCTCTGTGGCTTGCCATAATTGCTGCAATGGAACCATCTATAGTAGTTCCCTGTGCAACAACTCTGAAAAGCATATTCCTGTCATTCCTGGTTGTTTTTTACACAGTTGAGTGGCTGCACATTGAAGCAGATTGCCTCCTGAGTACAGCAACTTCCTAAAGAGACCTTTGAATAACCAGAGCTGGAATGCGTTTAAGCCCCATTAAAAACCATACTCTCCTAATTTAGAATGTTGTTTAGATAACTGGACCTTACGTCAGCTTTAGTTTTGTTTAAACAGCCTGGAAGGTATTTGTCTAGGTCTTAATTGTGATTCTAAATAGGCGCAGGCTCTTCATTTTCCAGAGTGTTTGTTTAAGGATCGGCTAGTCAATCAATCAGGGGTTTGTAGAGTGCGCTACTCACCCGTGAGGGTGTCAAGGCACTGGGGGTGGGGGGGACAGATCCGGATCAGTCGAAGAGCCAGGTCTTGAGGTCATTCCTGACCATGTGTAGGTCAGGGAGCGTCTGATGTTAACAGGGAGCTTGTTCCAGGTCTTGTAGGAGAAGGCTCTCCTGCCAGTTCTGTTTCTGTGGATGTGGGGGACCTCTGCCAGGGTGAGGTCAGTGAGGCAAAGGTTCCCCTTGGGTACGTGGATGGTTTGGAGTTTGTGTAGAAGGGTGTTGTTGATTCCCGCATACAGAGTGTTGCCGTAGTCCAGTCTGCAGGTTATGAGTGCGTGGGTGACGGTCTTTCTGCAGTCAGGGGGGATCCATTTGAAGGTCTTACGGAGGATGCAGAGGCAGTTGAAGCTGGTGGACGCAACAGCGTTGATCTGGAGGTTCATGGAGAGGGAGGAGTCAAGGGGGATGCTGAGGTTCCAAGGGTGGTCTGTCGGGGTGGGTGGGCTCCCGAGGACAGAGGGCCACCAGGTACTGTCCCAGGCGGAGGTACAGGGTCTGAGGATGAGGACCTCAGTCTTCTCTGAGTTAAGCTTTAGGCAGCTGTCCTTCATCCAGGCTGCCACATTCCACATTCCTTCCTGGAAACAGAGTCTGGTGTCTTCGGGGTTCTTTGTAAGGGAGTGGATGAGCTGGGTGTCGTCAGCATAGGATACAATGCTGAGTCCGTGCTGTCTGACAATTACGGTGATGGGGGCCATGTAGATGTTAAAGAGCATTGGGCTGAGTGATGATCCTTGAGGTACTCGGCATGTCAGTGGGTTCGGAGAGGAAAGGGGGGGTCTGATCCTCTTGGTTCTGCCGGAGAGGATGGATTGGATCCAGTCGAGGGCGGCTCCCTGTGTCCCTGCATCGTGGAGTCTGGCGGCTAGCGTGTGATGTGAGACGTGTCGTAGGCTATTAAAAGGAGGAAAGGGAGGTGCTGGGTAACAGATGTGGTGTAGTTCTCAAAGGTCTCTATTACCTGCTTGGCGTACTTCATTTTTTTGGTGCAACGTAAGAAATCTGCATGACATGTCTTAGCATGGAAAATCACCCTTCAGTTTGAATCTGCAGGCTTTGATGAACATGCTGTTCAGTTTGGAGAAATTCAGAGCATGGCTTTGAAAAGAAATCTCCAATCTTCAGTGAGGTTGTGTGTAACACAATTAAATAAAGGTCTTTTTAGCTTGGGCCTGCGAGGCATGCTGTGTTCGAGTATGGATTTGAAGCTCCCCACACTTTCCGCTCATATTTTTCATAGGTTTGTGTCATTGTCCTTTGTAAATGCTGGCTTCTGATTCGGTAATCGGCTTGTTAGTCCCTCCGTAGGACTTCCTTGTCTCCATTTGTAACCTCCCAGGAGGACTGTCCCTTTTACTTCTGTTGTTACACAGTGTGTCATGTTTAGTCTGTAAGCTCGATTTTCTTTAATGAGTTTCTCCTAATTCAAGCACAGCACGCTTTCCTGCAACATTCAGAGCGCCATGCGGGCTTTCTTTTTCCAAGAAGCCTGAGAGAATGATGGGCGCATCTTTGAAAAAAAAATCTTGAAATAGTTGCCCTTACATCCACCCTTGTGGGGAGAATATTATTAATGTGTCTTGTTTTCCCGCAGGAAAGTTTATGATTGGACCTGAAGAGAGAATGTTGGAATTATTTTCTGTTGATTACATTGTTTCAGATGTTTCAAGTTGTTTCAAGTTCTCTTCATGTTGCAGCCTAAAAAGAGGAAGGTAGCTGTGTGTCATGGTCACATGTACTGTACTATGATTTACTTTATGATGTGTTTATGTTCTTTAAAGAGCTGCATGTGGGTACCAGAATATAGGCTTCTGCATAATGATAGCCTCAATTGTCTTTAATGAAATAAAATTCTCTCTGTATGTTAAGTGGAGTACAGTTGTTCTCTGAAAAGGAGATTCTATCCTCAATCTGATGGGGCTACTCTCATATGTGACACACTGGTTGAGAACACATTGCCTTCCATGCTAGTTATGACACAGGATTTCTATCAATGGTTGAGGTATTGGAGAATCACTGAAGATCAATGTTGGAACTGGCATGTTGTGGTCGGCTGAGGCAAGGCCCTAGCCAGGCAGATCCTACTGCTCCCACGAGGGGCGGGTGATTACACTCACTGTATAACCTGCGCTCACCCTTGGGTAGCTTGGCACTGACCAGTCAGGCTCATCATGGAGGCAATGTGTAAAGCATTGGCTCAGCACTCTCACACAATAAATACACTGAGCATCACAAAAGAGACCTCACATGTGTTGTACGTAAATACATTTCGTATTCAACACACATAGTAACTACTACAACAAGAACATCATGTATTAGTGGGCATAAATCACATTAGGAAATATCACTAGCAGTACTAGGCCCAAACACGTTAAAAATGACATTAGTAATAGGCACACTTGGGGAAAATCTTACTTTACCTCCCTGCACCCTTATTTGGTGCAAAATATTGGCAAGACAAGGCCCACAATGGCAATTATTCTAATTCAATATCACACAGTTATAGGGTGCACCCTAGTTCACAACAATATCAGGAATGTGTACATAAAGATACATTACAACACTTTTAAATAGCCCCATGGTCCAAGGAAACACGGGTAAAAACCAATGTCAAACATATCTTTTGGCAAGGAAACAACGTGTATGGCAATACCGCCATGCAATGTAATTAATACAGGCAGCCACTCCCACACACTCCCTCAGCACCTATACGTAGTGCTATGGATATCAGGCAGGTACGTGTGGAGCGCACTCACACACACATACACAGCATTTTAATGTGGTGCACTGATATCGGCAGGTCAGTTGATAATGCACATGCAAACCCTGTGGCCCAAACCCTTCTCCACCATTCAGTTAACCCCAGCTACCCTATACCCACAAGCTGGATAAAAAAAAAACTTCCCGCTGATACCAGGCTAATTTTAGCTGGAGACACACTTAGGGCCCGATTCCGATCTCGCTTGGAAGGGCTGCTGACGGCATCCGTCAGGAGCGCGTCTAAGTCGCGAGCGCGATTTATGACCGACTCGTCCCGCCGTTAGAGCGAGCGAGTACGATGTGAATATCGCCCCACGCTCCAAACGACTCGTACCCATCAACGAGGCCCTCCAGGCGGCAACAACAACATGGCCTAGTCATGCAGTGCAATGGGCCCGATTACCGAGTGACCAAGTACGATGTGCGCATGGAGCAGCTGGATCGATTTGGAGCCTCCTACTTGAAAAATCTTCAGAAAGCGGACTTCGGGGGGCTGTAGTGGGACCCTCTTCACCCGTAGCCCTATGAATTGGTCACAGGGGGGACCCAAGGCCCCCCCCACACATGCATGCACGGGGCAGCCGTGACAGGGGCCGCCCATTTCCAAGACCTATCTTTTTCAGCTATGGGAGCCTATGTACGCGATGTACAACAGGCTTACATAAACTTCAATGGGTCTCCGATTGACCCAACTCTGTCAGCGCTCAACAGCATCTTACTCAGTCGCTCGCAGCCACGGAGCACTAGTCGCTCAAAAACCTCTACAGGACGAAGTCGGCCGTAGGGCTTTCCGACTGACATTAGAATCAGCCCCTTAGTCAGGGTCCCAAGAAAAAAGGTGAGGGTAGGTAACAGGCTAATTAGGCTGCAGTTGACAAGTGGAGGTTTGACCACTGCTCTGGAAGTGCAATTAAAGGATTCCACAGTGTGCCTTCAGGCACCAGCCCAATTCTGAGAATCTCAAGGGTATCACCCAGTCTCTTGACCCGCTTCCAATCACACTCAGAAGTGTTCTTTGGCCCAGTCACTCTCACCACCCAGGCTTGATCGGGGCAAAACTACCTGGCAACACGAAGTTGTCGGGCCAGGTGAGGAGAAGGCAGATGGTATGCCACATGGAGGGCACAAAGCGAAGCAATCAATGAATGGGGAATGAGGCAGGGGAGCCTCTCAGAAGAAAGATACACCTGGTAGTACACACATTGATCGAAATAGCACCCAGGCAACCCGGGTACGAATACCCTCCTCCGCGCCTCCCTGGAAATGAGGCACAACGTCTGGTGTGCATCATTACAAGTCGCACCAGACAATTCTGGTCACACACAGTGAAGAGTTGGAAATTACGTGCCTTCCTGGAAATAAGGCATAACATCTGGTGCATGTTGATTTGAGTCGCACCAGACAGTTCTGGTCACAATCAACAAAGAGTTTCAATTACCATGCCTCCCTGGATATTATGCACAATGTCTGGTGTGCATTGGTTTTAGTCGCACCAGACAATTCAGACCATACACACAGGTGCAAGTTCAGGCGTTCCGCATGGGGTAGAATGAGGGACTGCTACGGGTACCGCCCCCACTTCCGAGGGTTGCAACCTGTGAATCAGACACCACATACAATGAATGTGCAGTTGGCGTGTCATAAGAGAGAGATGCAGAACGATCGATGAAGCGATCTGCACAGGGTACGGCAACCGGGAAATCTGTTCAACACCGATGAGACAATTATTCGTATCAATGCCCCACGATGTAGGGGCTACACTCCTAAGATGCGGGTAGTGCTTTTGGGGCTCTGTTCCAGGCAATTTAATCTCCCGGCACAAAACGTAGTTCCACGCTCACCAGCACTACCAGTGGAAATCCAGCAGATAGTGCGAGTATTTAAGATAGCACCGCTCTCCAGGTGTCACAGGTGGTTGATGTGGGTCCCGCCTAGGTGGTCTTTATTGTCCCTAAAACGTCTACAAGAAAACCTGGCTCAAACTAACAAGCCCTTTGAGATCACACTTCAGGGTGACGCACATCAGCAGATCTCTATGACACTTTCCTGAGGCTCAGCCGGGAAAGCAAGGCGTGCTATCATCACTAAGCTGTCTGAATCAAAAGTTAGTTGATATTTTATGTTACTTTCCTGAGGCTCAGCCGGGAAAGTTAGGTTATGTTTTCTTTTTAAAAAACGTCTGATTTTAACAGTCACTTACTGATCTTACTGATCTTTTGCTCTTTTTTTGCACTACGCGCTGTGCTTCCTCTTACCCGCAGTGCCACCACGATCCCTAGCAGCCGATTAGGTGCTGACCGAGGACTGACGCGGGCGCCATCTTAGGAGGATTTTGGGGTGGCGGTATAGTTGTTGTAGACTCCCGCCCTCTGTGTTATTTAAACAGCGCTGGACTACGCGCGCTTTCAGATCTCTATGACACTTTCCTGAGGCTCAGCCGGGAAAGCTAGGCATGCTATCATCACTAAGCTGTCTGAATAAAAAGTTAGTTGATATTTTTTTTTAAATGTAAAATATGTTTATTGTGGACACAGAAAAGACCCGGGCCGTCGAGCCAACCACAGGCCACAGTAATTATTAGTAAGTCGTATGTATCAATCAAACCATGCACAGCCTCCTGGCCCACATCCCAGAGGCCGGGCGGCGCGATAACAGTGGAAAATACACTCACAAGCTTATCTATTCGTACACTGTAGATATCTCCAGCGTCCGTTAATTTTCAGGTATGGTCCCTGTCGTATCCTCCAGGGCCCTTGATCGTCGTCCGTGGAAACAAACACATTTGTACTAATTATACATTTAACATGAACCAAAAAACTCCCCCCCCCCTCATACATGGCATCAATAATAGGGTACGTACAATAATTAAGTCATCCGATACTAGGCCCAGTAAGGTGTGGACATCATATGCAGTAACAATCACTTGGGTATCCTGGCAAATCACATTGTCACATAACAGGGAATATCAGTGCGCGCTTACTAGGGCACTCACTCGAGATCAGGCCCCTCCATCCCTCCCCCACCCGTCTCCTCTTCAGAATCCGACCCCTCAGGGGTAAATAAATATGCACTAGTGGCATCTGAATCCTCAGTCGGTGCCCCCTCTGCACACATCAACCTCCATGCCTGCAAATCATCTTGGAGTTTGTCATCTCGGCGCGTGTGCTGCATATGCGTTTCCTCGGCCAGAGTCCACTCCTTGATGTCTTTAAGCCACAGGGAGATCTCAGGAGCCCTCCCCCCCATCCATGTAATGGCCACACGCCTCCGTGCGAGCACAAGTAGTAGTTGTAGCAACCTGTAGGACAACTTCCTCCCCTTGGGTTTAGGTATTAGGGCCAATAGGCATTTAAGCGGATCCATGTCTATTCGGAGGTTCGTGACCCGGGCAATATGGCTAACCGCTTCGCTCCAGAAGCTACGAACCTGTGGACAGTCCCATGCCAGATGAAAGAATCCAGCTTCCTCCGTCCCACATCTGGGACAGCTATCCCTCCTATCTATAGAAATTCGGTGCAGGGAGACTGGGGTCATGTACGTGCGGTGCATAAAGTTAAAATGAATCAGCTTAAATCGCGCGTTGCACAAGACCTTTTTGGTCAACATCCCGATACGTTTACGCTGACCAGGTTCCAAATTCATCCCCGGTCCGATTCCCAGGCCGCCCAGGATGGCGCAATCGGTGGAGTAGAATCCCGTTTCATGGCCGAATATAATAGGGAGATCAACCTCCTCCCTCTGCCACAGGAGAGGAGGATGTTAAGGGTGTGAGTCAATGGGGGTGCCTCTGGAAACTGTGGCCAGGTCGTAAGTGCTATTTCCTGGAGTCCTCTGTAGTGCAGGTATTGTCCCCTGCTCAGGCCAAAGGCCTCCGTGGCCTGTTCATAAGGAACGAAAGAATTGTCCGGGTAAAGGTCCGCCAGGGTCTCACACCCACCATCTCGCCACTCCCGGAAGGACACATTTGCCTCCATCTGCAATACAGGGGCCAAGATCCACACAGGGAGCTCCCTATGGAATGGAGCTCGTCTCAAGACTCGCTCAACAAACCTCTGCCAGACTCCCGCCACATGACGTACCACATAAGGCAGGTCTGCAGCCGCTCCCTTACCCTGCATCAGGGCAATCCTTAACGTCTGCTCGTCTGCCCTGCCCGCCAGTAGCTGCAGTTCCCAACTGTCCATGTCCGCAAACCACCTGGCAGCAGGCAGGAGCTGGGCCACGTAATAATAAAGATCAAACCTGGGGGCTTCAAGACTTCCCTCCTCCCAGCTGCGGACCACAGTGCGTAGGGCGACTCTGCTTCGTCCACCTGCCCAAAGTAGCGATGTTAGCAGCGAGTTGAACGCGGAGAAAATTAGTTGGGGGATCGGGCACACGTGTTTTGCAGAGTATATAACATCCTAGGCAACATCACCATTTTAGCGATTGCCAACTGCCCCATAAGGGAAAGAGGAAGCGTGTTCCAGAAGGACACCGACCGACGCAGGGAGTTAAGCACCTGGTCCGCATTGTGTGCCAACAGGAGTTCATCCGATGAAGCCACCTGAATACCTAGGTATCGAAACGTCTCCATCTCCCACCTCAACCCTAGGGCTGGGAAGCCCACAGTCAGATCAGAGGTACATCCCGGTAATGGAAAAATTAGAGATCTATCAGGGTTAATGCGTAGTCCGGAGGCCGCGCTAAACCTGGCTAGCAGTCTCATCTAAGCAGGGACCGCGTCGCCTGGGGAGGTCAAATAGAACAGGGCATCATCCGCATAAAGGGAGACCCCATTTACAGTGTCCTCTATCTTAATGCCCCAGTGCGCTAATTCGGTGCGAGCAGAGACCGCCAGTGGCTCTATTGCCAGGGAAAAGAGGAGCGGCGACAAGGGGCACCCCAAACGGGTGCCCCTTCCCAAAAGCCACTCCTCTGAACGGGCCGAACCGAGCCTGACCCTGGCCTTGGGTGCTCCGTAGAGCACTCGGATCCAATTGCAGAATCCCGGGCCCAGCCCCGTCTTCCGGAGCACCTCCAGGAGATACCCCCAGCTGACCGTGTCGAAGGCCTTAGCCAGGTCAATTGATACCAGCACGTGGGGGTCATCTCTCCCTCGTACCTCATGGGTCAGGTGTCGGAGGTTCATTGCGGTATTGCGGCCAGGAATAAACCCACACTGAACCAAGTACGCCATATGTGGGGCTAGGCGTGTGGCCAAAAGCCTGGTGAGGATCTTCACGTCAGTATTAATCAGGGGAATAGGTCTGAATGCCGCAGGATTGTGTCTATCCTCTCCCGGTTTCAAGATCATACATACCTCTCCTTGATTCATAGTGGGCGGGAGAACACCAGTCTCCAGAGCCTCATTATAAACCTGCAGGAGGAGGGGGGCCAGGGCATCACCAAACGCATGATAAAATTCAGGTGGGAAGCCATCCCCACCCGGTGTCTTTGCCCGCGGCAGTGCATTCAACGCCAGTTGTATCTCCCAAGGCGTCAGCGCAGCATCCAATTCCTCTGCCGTCTCATCCGAGAGGGCCGGGAGAGTCAATCCCTGTAAGTAAGGCCGATAGGAGGCCTCCGTAATCAGAGGGTCAGCCTCATAAACTGCCTGTAATTGGGATCTGAGGGTCTCGTGAATATCGAATTCCGAATGCACCACATCCCCGGCCGGAGTCCGCAGGGCAACTATCCTCTCTGGTGCGGACTCACGACGAAGAATCCAGGCAAGCAGGCGACATGACTTGTCCCCCTCACGGTGAAGACGTTGTCTATACTGACCCAGTGTAAATCTATCAAGACGCGTAAGCATGTCATGCACGGACACGTGGGCCGCCTGCTCAGCCTCCCAATCCAATCCAAGTCATCCGGGTTAGGTAAAGTTTGACATCGCCTGAGTTTCTCCTCTGCATCCTGCAGGTGGCAGAGCAATTGCTTCCGGACCCCATAGGTAAGGCCCATACAGGCGCCGCGTACCACCGCCTTCAGAGCCTCCCACTTAATAGAGTAGGACAACTCACCGCTATGCCAATTCAAGTCTATATAGTCCGTTACTGCCGTGGCCACATGATCTTTCCCAACCTGGCCCTGCAGAATGTCCGCCGGCATACGCCAGGTTCGGGGTCGCGTCGCCTGATCTATCCATTGCACCACGCATGTCAACGGTGCATGATCCGATAGGAAACGGGCCTGGTGGGTGACTGTCAACGAGAGAGACGTTGCGATATTGGCCGCAAGAATTCGGTCAAGCCTGCTATGGGTGTTGTGTGTTGGGGTGTAGCAAGTATAGAGCCTCTGCGTGGGATGGGCAGCTCGCCACACATCCACAGCTCCCAGATTCTGCATCATGTCTCTAAGACGCGCTGTCATACGCGGTTTGGTGCCAGCGCGAGGGGGATGCCGGTCCAAGTCTGGATCAAGCACACAGTTAAAGTCCCCAAACCAGAGAAGGGGCGCATCAAGGTCAGGGATCACAAGGTCCTGAAGACGGGAAAAGAAACCAGGGTCATCAATATTCGGTGCATAAGAGTTGAGAATCAGAAAATCCCTACCATCCAATTTAACCTTCAGCATTAGAAATCTGCCCTCAACATCTGCCTCAACATATTGAACTGCGCAGGGCACCCCCGGTGCCACCCAAATCAGGACCCCCCTGGCATAACTGGAGAAGGAATGGAATAGTTGGCCTCTCCATTTCCTGGACAATCGCCGGGCGCCCTCTTCGTCCAGGTGTGTCTCCTGAAGACACGCAATAGAGACGCCATGTCTCCGGAGAAAGGAAAGGACCCGGTGTCTCTTGGTCCAAGTACCCAGTCCGAGCACATTCCAAGTTAGGAATTTAAGACCCATGTCTGAGGATTACGCCCCTTCGGGCTGTATTTTACAGTTATTGCGGTCCACCACCGCCAGGCCCATTGAGGCCCAGGGCCGAGCAATCCGGCACTCCTGAACAACAACACAGAAACCTGTAGTACAGTACCCATAATGCCAATGATCGTACCCATGTCCATCCCTTCCCTCCCCCCACAAACTGTCAGCTTCAAACCCCCCTCTGAACATTTCCCCCCACCCCCACCCACGAATAAGATGACAACAACAATAAATAATGCCACCCCATTCTCCCTATGCCGGTGCCAGGACGTGCACAGCCACCCCATTCAACCACTCAACAAACCCCCACTCACACCAATTCAATACCACCCAGTCCCCCCCCCTCCCAGCTCCCCACAGGACCCAGAACTATAGGCCAATCCCCCGGCTTGTCCCCCTAGAGCCAAGGCCTCCCCATACGACACCCTGAATCTCCTTCCTCCATACTGCCAGTTCCACAGGGTGCAGGGACTCCGCTCTATCCAATCATCTAATATCCAGTAGTGTGGGCCACCAGTATTTTCCACGGGTCAGACACCCGGCAGGCGGCCACCCCGGCAGCGATCAACATGTCAAATAATAAACAGTACCTCAGACAGGAGCCAGCTCCGACAGGGGTTCAGTAAAACCAGTTTCTGGGACCACCAGGACCGTTGAGTTTATACCTGGCACATCGTCCTGCAGCGTGTCTGGGACCGGAACATCCACAGGAGCGGACGCCCCAGAAGTCTCAGGACCATCCCCAGCCAATGGAGGGCCCAGAAGTAAAGCTCCTTCCTCTCCTACCAGGACTCGAGGTTCAACAGAGCCTCCCGATCTGGACCTGCGTCGTCTCCGTCCGCGCCGTCGTCTCCAGAAATCGTTCAGCATTCCCCGCTTCCAGCCGTTCCGGTAAACCCAGGACCCTGATGTTACTCCGGCGTGCCCGACCTTCCGCGTCCTCAGCTCTCCGCTCCAGAGTTTGCGTCGCGGCCGTGAGTTGTGCTACCATTTTGTTTAACGTGACCACTTCTCCCTGTAGTTGGGTAATGTTCCCCTCGGCATCTGAGACCTTATCAGCTACCTTCCGGAGGTCAGTCCGCAATAAATTGACATCCACTGAAACAGTCTCAATTTGTCGCTCCAGTGCTGAATGAGAGCCCTGTATGGCCTTTAATATCTCCGCTCGGGAAGGCTCCGCCGGTCCATCTTCGCTCACCTCCTGGCCCGCTTGACGCGCGATACGCTGCGACGGGAGTCGCGGGGTAGTGTATTGTACAATGGTGTTGGGCTGAGTAGATCGCGACATTCTATCCTTGTGCGTGGACATCAGGCAGGAGTCCCTACAATCGTTCTAGGGGCCCAGTAGAGCGATCCCTCGACCTCAGTCTCTCTGGTATTCGCTTTCAGGGCGGCTCGGAGACCACAAAGAGTCTCCGCACCAATGGCACTGCTCAACTCCCAACAGGTCAGGGTGTGCCAGTCTATGACACTGCAGGAGGACGGTCAGGTGCGCGAGGCCCTCTAATTTCCACCAGGACTGCACCAGCGTCAAGGCCAACTCCCTGTGTCCACTTCCGTAGAGAGCACCCGGGGCTGGGGGATCCAGGCTCGCAGAGAGGTAGCAGCAGCCCTCCCGCCGATCCGTCAACGAGGCCCGGGCCCAGTATTCTATGTAAAAAGCCAGCCACGTGAGACCGGCTCTCGCGGTACCGGATGGGTGCTCCCAGCTACCGCCCAGGTCCCCGGCAGTACACACGATCCCCCAGTCTCACTGCTTGTCCCAATTAGCCCAGGTAAGGCGGTAGGCCAGCAGGAGGCCGCGAGTCTCTGGAGAAGGGGTCCGTCTGGGGAATCGAGAATGACGGCCCAGTGGGGGAGGGGCGCTGGGTCCACCGTTCGCACCCCTCGGGGCCCGCGCCGTTCAGTCACCGCCAAGCACCAGCAAGCTCCCGGCGGACAGGAGAATATAGCTGTCGCCGCAGAGGGGCTCTCACCGTGCAGTCGCAAATCCGCCCGAGGGCCTTCCGCAAGATGGCGGCTTCCGCGACTGTGCACTCCGACGCAGGTCAAGGGCCTCCTGCCAGCGACGCCCACAAGGCTGTCGGTACACCTCCGTGCTTTCCAAGGCGGATCTCCCGGCACCGGCGGCACTTGCCGGCCGCCGATCAGCTTCACCACGCCCCAGGAGCGCCGCGGCTCGGCCCCAGTCCGCGAGCCTGTTCCGGCGAGGCCGCAATCCCCGGCCTCTCGTAGCTGGGAGCCGGCACACAGAGCCACCGCTCTCGTCTCTCGAGCGAATCCCCGATGTCCAACGCTCCGCTCGGAGCCTAGAGGCACGAGGGGAACCTCCGATGCTTTATTCTTGCAGGGGACAGCCCGGGCAGGATGTTTTTGGCAGGATTTCTGGTCCGTAGAACGGGAGCTGGCGGAGCTCACGTCCTGTCGGCCATGTTACTTGGCCACGCCCCCTAGTTGATATTTTATGTTACTTTCCTGAGGTTCAGCCGGAAAAGTTAGGTTATGTTTTCTTTTTAAAAAGCGTCTGATTTTAACAGTCACTTACTGATCTTACTGATCTTTTTCTCCTTTTCACACTATGCGCTGTGCTTCCTCTTACCCGCAGTGCCACTGCGATCCCTAGCAGCCGATTAGGTGCTGACCGGGGACTGACGTGGGCGCCATCTTAGGAGGATTTTGGGGTGGCGGTATAGTTGTTGTAGACTCCCGCCCTCTTCCTGCTCCTATTAATGGCCATCATCAAACACGGGCGCAGCGGGCGCGCTTCGGCGCGCCAAAGGCAAGCCCGTCTGCGCCCGTCCACGCCAGTACATCGCCTCTCGCCAGAACCCCTGGCCAAGTCCTGCCGGAGCTCATGTGCTACGATAGAGAGACGCTGATAGCTCTAAACCGATGCGCTGGGAGGTGGGGGGCTCCTCTAACCCAGCTAGGTGAGATAGGACTGACTTGTAGTGTATGTGACTTCTCAACCCCAACACCTTGTCGGGTGGGACATGAAAGAAGAGTAGGTCAACAAACGCTGCTCAAGGTATATCAACTAAATGTTCGGTCTCTTGCTAAGCACCATATGGAGGTGCAGACGTTTATTACTGAGTAACAGCCAGATGTTCTTTTTATTTGCGAAACATGGCTGCGGGATGACATGGCTGGGATACTCAGCCTCACTCTCCCTGCAGGGTACCTGAGCAATACCATTAATAGAGACTCCAGGGGCGGTGGTATAGCCATAATTTACAAAGCGCAGTACCCCTGCTCCTTCATTAGGGAAGACATATGGGGGTGCGAATGTGCCCGATTCAGGATTGAAATAAGTGCGCATTTTACCTTCTCAGAATTGTATGTATATCGTCCCCTCGGGCCTGCGGCTAAGTTCATCAAGACATTATTAGAGACAGTCGGTTCCTTGGTGGTGGGGTCTGCTAATTTCTCAGTTTTGGGAGACTTGAATCTCCATTTTGATCAAGCCCAAGATACGACTATCTATAACTTGCTGGCGGATTTGGCAGCCCTACAGCTGGAACAATTAATATTAGAGGCTACTCATACTGCCGGGCATATACTGGATCCGGTCTTTTCTAATATTCCGGCTGTGAATATAGCCCCAACCAAGCCCATGGAATGGACAGACCATTACCTGATTGAAGTTAAGTTGGATATTACTAAGCCATTTAGGCCGGATAGGGAGAGCCTAGTCCTAAAGAGGCCCTGGCATAAACTTAAACCTGAAGATCTTCATGCCGCTCTGGTGCTTTTCCCTTAATAGATCTGGCTAATCCTGAGGTGGCCTACACTGCCTTCTGTGACTGGATCTTGGGAGGCCTGGATACTCTCATTCCGGTCAAATGGACAAAGGGGCGAATGTTTAAATCTAGCCCATGGTATAGCGAGTCCCTGAGATCCCTGAGGAAGGAATGTAAGAGGGCAGAGCGATTATGGAGAAGGGAGTACAATGGCGGAGACAAAACTATTTACTTGACTAAAGTAAAGCTTTATCATAAAGCTATCTGTTCTGCACATGCTGCATTTTATGCGGAGGAAATTAAAAATAGTCCTAACCCCACAAAATGTATTTTTAAAATTGTTAATGAACTCAAGAGTGTCAGAGCCAACCCTACCAGTATAACATCTGCACAGCAGTGCGAGGAACTTGCTATTTTCTTTCGTAGAAAAAGTACAAAAAAATTATCAATCATTTCCGCAGCATCCCCAAGGTTCATCTATCCCTGTCAGGGAAAAGATTGATGGCCCCACTCTAGCTGCAATCCCAGAGATCGCTAGCGAAGAGCTTATTAGGCTATGTGGCAAAATTAAATCTGGGTCCCCTTTGGATCCTATGAGACCGGCACAATTTATCGAGTCATTGACGTTCTTCCAGCAGCCGCTAGGTGACATACTTAACTTGTCCTTCTCCATGGCTAGTGTCCCGGGGACCTAGAAGCAGGCTTGGGTCTCCCCTATCATTAAGAAACCCACGTTAGACCCTTTAAAACCGGAGAATTTTAGGCCAATTTCTCTTCTCCCGTGGGTGGCTAAGATTGCTGAGGCCCTTGTAAATAATGTTTTATCTCAATACATGAGCCTTCACAATATTCTGGACCCATCCCAAAATTGCTTTAGGCCAGGCCATAGCACCGAGTCTGCCCTACTAGCCACATCCGAACATCTGCGGGCGATCTTAGATGCCGGTCAGAGTGTAGCGCTGATCCTGTTGGATCTTAGCGCTGCCTTTGATACGGTATCTCATGACATTCTTCTACATCGCCTAGAGGCAGTAGGGATTATCGGAACCGCCTTAGAGTGGTTCAGATCATTCCTGAAGGACAGATCTTTTCGGGTATCGGCCCCGCCGTTTCTCTCCCAATCCCATTCCATAGGCCAAGGGGTCCCTCAGGGCTCTGCACTAAGCCCGTCTCTGTTCAATCAGTACGTCCAGCCACTAGCGGCTGTGGCAAAGGATTGGGACCTAAAGATGGTATCATACGCTGATGATACCAGCTTGTGATCACCTTAGCTGAAGGGCCATCTACATCGGCCCTAGGTTCAGAGACGGGATGACAGCAGTAGCCCAATGGATGGCAGACCATTGTCTCCAGCTTAATGCGAACAAAACTGAGGTCCTACTGGTGGGGAAGAACACCGCCCTTTGGAATGAGCATTGGTAGCCGGCATCTTTGGGGACTATACCAATGCCTAAGACCCTGGTTAAGAACTTGGGAGTCTGGATGGACTCCTCGCTTAGTTTTCAGACCCACACTAAGCGAGTGGCTGCCACATGTGTGGGTCTGCTAAGGGGCCTCAACCCTCTCCTGAAGTTCTTTGAACCAGCAGTGCGACAGCTCATTGTCCAATCCACTATCTTATCATGATCGGACTATGCTAGTGTGCTTTTCTTGGGGGCCAACAAAGCCGAGATCCAACGACTCCAACGAGTCCAAAACTCGGCAGCTAGAATTTTGGTAGGACTTCCCCGCCGATGTTCGGCTACAGCTACGATCAGGGGGTTGCATTGGCTTCCGATTTATGCCCGGATTCAGTTCAAAGCTCTGTGTCTAGCGTTTAAGATCCTTAAATCTGGGAGCCCGGAACTTCTACGCACCCTTCTGACCCCATATGTTCCTCAACGCAACCTGCGCTCGTTGGGACAACATTTGCTGATTGTTCCACGAACTAAACTCTGCCGTATTGGTGGTCGGTCGTTTCAGTTTATGGCAGCAAAGCTATGGAACTCCTTGCCGGCCTATATCCGTGGAATGGAGGACGTGCTGGCTTTTGGGAAAGCAATCCCTCTAACATAGTGCTGTGGATTATGACCGGCTAGCTTTCGTTGGATTATGTACCATTTAGATCTGTCAGCGCCGGGACGCCACTTTGCTGGGGCAGCTGCGCGCTTTAGAAAATACTTAACATAACATAACATAACATAACAGTTAGTCAGCCCAGGTCAGCCCCTATTTAGGAAGGGTGCTTTGTCCGTTCCAATGGTAGTAATCCTCCGGGTGAACAACAGATTCCTCTGACAGTGTGTACCACCTGCTCCGGAACGCCTCCCCCTGCGATGGTACACCTCTTCTGGTACCGGGCTTTACAACGTGACAGGGCTTTACAACGTGACGCATCTGGGAGATGCGTCACGTTGTAAATACCCTGCACCATGGGGCATTTATTGCGCCGCAACTGCGGCATAAAGCGGCGCAAGGGGCTTGTAAATCTGCCCCTTTGGAGTCCTACAATGGCAGGCTTGAAACTATCTTAAAGAACACCATAGGTGCAAGTACGCACACAGAGGCCTGCAACAGCAGACTGGGGACTTGCTCTAAAAACATCATACATGCAAGTGTGCACACAGGCCTGGTATGGCAGGCTTGAGACATGTATACAAACATCAGATAAGCACCACTTCCTAATTTGTGTAGTGCCCAGAACCCTAAGGAAACTAAAACAATATCAGCAAAACCCCTGAGGAAAAAGCAAAGAGTTTAGGGAAACACTACCAAGAGCGTGCCAGGTACAGCAGTCAGTGAGCAATTTGAGTTTATTGCAAAATTGTACATATCACAGATCCCATTATTCATAATGGAGACATTAGCCCTGCCAGGTTTTCACAACTGTTGTGCAGACACAACTCAGAAGATCCTTCTGGTCCCTAAGGTAAGTGCAGGTATGGAGCAACTTACCAGTGTGAGTGGAAAGAACAGACAAATTATGACCCATGCATGTGTCTCAACTTACCTGGATGTATCTATAGGGCCTGCTCATTCATTTCAGCTAAGAGCCTGGTTGCGTATATATTCTATGCACTTAAGCCTAACTTTGTTTGCGGTGATTAGATAATTGTGTGTTTTCTGCATTTTTCCATATACAGGTGTTGTTTAAGGTAGAATAGTTAATTTTTTATTTATTGCATTTTATGAGGGCCAGAGATGTACCTGTCAATATAATAGCTACCTCAAATGAATAGTAAAGTATATGGAGCAGCCATACCCATAAACAGGTTGTCTTGGCTTTATAAAAGGAATACTGAATCATAATCGGACCAGAGCAAATAAATGAGTCTCAAGTTGTTTGCAGAATGGTATTTGGTGGTGTTCCTAGAGTGCAAAAAGAGAGATGAGGAAATTTAAGTTCTAGCTGGTACCACTGAGAAAGTATGAACATCCTACCTAACAAAGTGGAATCTCGGTACAACTATCTAATTGAAGAAAATTAGTAGGAAGGTAGTAGGCAAAAAGGTTCTGAAGATAAACAGTATGTGTGGCAAACACAGAAAATAAAATGTCTTACAAAGTGGAAGCCAATTCAAAGACTTAAGATGAATAATACATATTTTCGCAAATTCAAGCATAGAGCTAGTCATGTGGACACAAACTGAATCTGCAGTATTTTGGACCCTTCCTTGGTGAACACCCATTCGGCTTGCTCATTCTACTTTTGACTTTTCTAGTTTCCACTCATCCTCACACTACCTCATGGATCCACATGAAAATATACAAGAATCTGTACTGTGTCTTTATAAGTGTCTGATGAAGATAGAGACAAGATAATGGCTAATGTCTTCAGTGGAATGTACCAACAAGGGGTTGATTTATAGACATACAACTTTAAAGTAAGCTAGGAATTAAATTTGACACAAGGGTTACAAGCAGTAGGAAGTGGCATAGGAGGTGTGCTCATTTTCAGGGCTGCTGGTCCTTAGATCAGAATGTATAGGCTCTTCCACAACCACAACTTTAGTGTGATGAGGATTCAACTTTAAGTTGTCAGAATTTATCCACAGCCAATAGCCAACAAGCAATTAAAAAATATGCTTTGGGGAGAAGAAATATCAGAATCTAACATGATGATGAGCCAGATATTATCAGCATATGAAAGCAGAGTAGGACCTTAAGACAGGCATGGTCATTTAAACTTTGGTGGGCAGCCCACTATACCATCATGTCAGCAGAGACCTCCTTCCTGGTATGAATCTCTTTGCCTCTGTGTATTTTTTGATGGCTTGGCTCAGCAAATGTGTTTATTTTAATGAACTGAAATCCTAGAGCGATAGTATGTTTCAGTAAAACAATGAATTAATGTCCCTGACGTACATGACATGTTTTTCTGTGTATCAGGGCAATTGTTTGTTTTCCCTGCCACACATATTGGTTTCTGGTAGCGAATTTCAGTGACGGTCACCCCACTCTAAATATATAACAAGCATAGGCATAACCAATAGGTCTCGCTTTTGGGACCTTATTAGCTCACTAGACCCAGTAGTACAACATCAATGTTCTCCCCAGCTTTCCCAACATAACACTTCCAATTTTTAGGCAAGCAGAAAGTTACTGCCAGGTAGCTGAAACAGTTTACTGGCATGTATTCAACATTTGCATGCAACATTGAGGCGTCCTGTCATGGTTTTAGATGTGGTTTCATTCACTTGGATGTAGATGGATTGGAGAGAAACTGCCTTGTTGTGTTGTCAGTTCTAGACAGTAGGGCTGAATTATCTGCATAAATCAGGTAGAATATTGTCTGTACTTTCATTTCTGGCATATCAAACGATGTTCTGTGCAGGTGTCATTCCATACTTAAATGTAATTCAAACAATGTGCGGTCGATTTTGTTTCAATAGTCATGTACATTCTTCATTACATTTCGCACAATGTTTTAAAAGCAGTAGATATCTGAACACGCACTCAGAAATTAAACCAACTCAAAATCTATTTTCAGACCCCAATGCCTTGAATGCTGAAGGGCCTTCCAGTGAGACACAGACGGAGTATCTATAGCTGCTCTGTGCAGTTCTGCGGGGATGTATGTCTTTACAACGCATGCTTTTTCCACGCATGCCTTTACAACACAGGTTTTACAATGCAAGTCGTTACAACGACTTGCGTTGGGGGGCGCTGGATAGTGAATAGTTTAATTTACTATTCCAACTCGAGTCCCCGTGGATAGTAGGGAAGGTGTTGGATAGTAAATTAAACTATTACCTATCCTACAGCGCCCCCCAGCGCAATTTGTTGTAACCAATTGCGTTGTAAAAGTTGCATGGTAAAGGTAGTGCGTGGTAAAAGTTGCGTTGTAAACGCTGTTTACCGTTCTGTGGCGCTGTTTCTAGTTGGATAGCGGTGCTTTCAGAGGTATTTTAATGTGAGAACATTTTAGTTCCAAAGCGAAGATACATTTCAGGACATAAGTGATGCCTTGAATGATTGATGAAGAGACCACACACATCTCCAAATGGTAGAGTGTAACTATATGTGCTACGAGAATTGCTAAGTTAAAAGGAAACTCACATCTGGAACCAACAACTTGTTAGTGATGGCGTGGTTAGGATCAGTTATGTGCTCAAAATCTAGATAACCATCAACCATTCTAAGTGATGCCCCGGTTACTTACCGGTAATCTTCATTACTCCAAGTATAGTCTTCCTCGCCACATGACTTACATAGTGAGCTTCAGCTCCACACCAGAACCCTCCAAAGCAAAAAGTTAGCCTCCCATTCCTTCCATCCCTTCCCAAGATGGCCGACCCATTACCACCTGACCTCTATAAGAGGAGGGCCGGCCCAACCATCAGCCTGAAACCACCAAGCACAAACATGAAGCCAAAAGCCAGACAGGGAGGGAGGGATGGGAACTCATGTGGCGAGGAAGACTATACTCGGAGTAATGAAGATTACCGGTAGGTAACCGGGGCATTACCTCCTCGTTAGTCTTCCTCGCCACATTACTTACATAGTGAGCAAATACCAAAGCCAAGCGGCTTCATGGAAACTCACAAGAAACCAACAGACCAGAAGGGGATGACCACGAAAGAGGGCAAACCCAACATACCAGAACGAGTGGAAGGACCACCCAGGAGAGAGGCAACCACGAGTAGGAGAACCAACCCGGGACGGAAGACACCGGGAAGGCCGAAAAAAACAAACCGGACCCCAGAGACACCAAGAGACGCCAGGAAAACTGCCCCAACCGAAGGAAGGCAGAGAAAGGCAAGGGACCGGACCGCACGGAGCCAAAAAGGCAACAGCAACCAGGGCCAGAACAGAAACGAGCAGGCCCGAACAACACACCAGAGCAGCCCAACAGGCAGCACAAAGTGAGAGGGGAGCAAAAGTCCAAACAGAGGACAACCCCACCACAGCGACCTAACAAAAAAAATCAACAGTGGAAAGAGACAACCAGTCCGTCCAACACAGCAACACCGCAAGGGCAACAACAACCCGCGAGAGAGCCGAACCAGAAAAACTGGGAAGCGGCACCAGAGCCATCCAACAGACAGGCAAGAGCCGGAAGAAAGGAAAAGGGAGCTGATAAGAAACAGAAGGGGACAAACCCCCATCACACAAAGGACCCCCGGAAGGGACCGCGACTCCAAGGAGAGAACCCAGGCAAGAACCAGGGAAAACAAACCCAGGAAGGAGCCGGAAACGACACCGAAGAGACCCGGAGGAGAACCAACCAGGCAAAAGGCGGAAAAAATAGAAAAACCACAGGCCCGCCCATGGCCAGAAGGGAGAAGAAGAGGCAGAAGCAGCCAACCGGCTAGGGACGGAAAACACCCAGCACAGGGACCAAGCAAACCGGCCCAGCGGAAACACAGGAAGGGTGCGAGCCGCCGAAGAGAGCACCCAGGCGACCAAACAGACAGCCAGCCCACAACCAGGCCCAGCCCAGCGAGACATAGAAGAACCGACTGACACAGGAGCGCGGCAGCAACACACCCAAGGCGTGAAGAACCGAAGGGCAGGGCGAAGATGAGCCCGAGCCAAGACAAAGAACCCCAGGGAGTCACCAGAGCCAACAGGACCCGGGACCCCAAAACCAGAGGAAAGAAAACGAGGAAACACCCACACCGGAAGCGCAGGGCCCCGCCAGAACATCCCACAGCACCGCCAGAAACAAAAACCAGCAAGGGAAAGAGAAAGCAGGGGCAGGACACAAAACCCACGCCCCAAGAGGCAAAGCAAAGGACCAAGAGCAGCAGGGTCCAAGCCAACAACCGCCGATAGCAGACGGAGACGCACCCAGGGGAGCAAAAAGGGACCCCAGGAAGCGCAAAGCCGGGAGCCCGGACGAGGAGGCCGAAGAACCAAAACCGGAGACTCCCGAACCAGGCACCAAAACGGCCCGACGAGAACAAGAGCACACAGGGCCAGAGGGCCGGAGCCAAAACAACCCAGGCAAGGACAGCACCAAAGCGACAAAAGGTACAGGGGCGAACCCTGCACACACCCCGGAGCACAAGGCAGGGGACAACACGGGAAGGAGGAACCCAGCCGTACCAGGAGACAGAGCGGGAAGGGGCGGGGGCAAAAAGAACCAAGGAAGGGTCAGATCAAAACAAGACCCGAGGAAGGCCCCACCAAGGCAGCACGACACAGAAGGACCAGAGAGACCACAAAAAAGCCACCCCGCAACAAAACAGGGAAGAACGCACACCCCACCAGAGAGGGGCGCCGAACCCCTGGACCAAGCAGAGCAACCGAAGAGCCACAGCCCCCTGGAAACGAAGCCAAAAGCAACAAGACCAGAAAATCATGACAGCACCAAAAGGAAACCAGAGACACAGAACCAACCAAAGAGACAAAGCCCCATGGCAGGAAGAAGGCACACCCCAACAAGGGGGGTAACCGAAACCCCGGCATGCCAAGAAAACACCACCCAAAGCAGAGCACCACAGCCCCATGGGCAGGTGCAGGGCAGGCCAAGGCCCGACAACCGGAGCGGGCAGGCAGAGAGGAAAAAAAGGGGGCGCAGGAGTCGCCCGCCATGACAGAGCGGACCCCAGAGACGGACAGATGGGCGCCAACCGCAGGCCTTCCATAGCAGACACCCTGGAAACCCCCGAGGAAGGCCACGAAGGAACAGGCCGCATCACAACGGCAGGAACAGGAGACCCGAGGAATAAGGGAACGCAGGCCAGCAAGGCAGGAAGGAGACAGGGACACACAGCAAACAACGAAGCCGAGTCCCAGCAAACCAACACCACAAGAGCCGACCAAACGAGTCAACGAAACCCAAGCCAAACAGAGATCCAAAGGGACCTGCAGAGGTCAACTGAAACACAACGTGCACGAGCAAAGCGCACACAAACCGTCAAAAAACAGACGGCCAAAGACACCCAACACAATGGAAACCATACCACCAACCTCAGAAGGAAGAAAGGCTGAGCGGACCCGCCGGGAGCAGAAGCCACAGCCAAGAGGCCGAACACAGGCCACTCGAACAGGATGCAGGAGGACACTGAACAAAACAAGAATGTACCAACGAAGGATACACAGACATGGGGGCTCGTCCGGGAACACGAGCAAGAGTAAGGCGCACGCGCACCACTACAGGCGTCCAGGCACAGAACAACAGACGATAGATGCGACTCCACACAACAGAACACACCCACCAACCAAAAACAGAAGAAGGGCAGAGTGGACACGCTGGGAAATGAACCAGCGACCACGGGGCCAACACAGGCCCCCACAGCAGAAGCAACAGTCCACTGAGCCACCATGCCCGACACGAAGGACTGAATGCGGCAAGATACCAAGGAGCCAAGCCCGAGATCACGAGGCCGACACAGGCCCCCGCAGCGGAAGCAGCCGACCACATGACCACAATCGCACAGCGACAGCAAAACAAGCCCCGGAGCCGAATGCATGACGAGGCCATAGCCGCCCCCGGAGGACGGACAAGAAAGCCGCCGTAAAGGGAACCCCGCCCCAAGAAAACTCAACAGGAGAGGACCAGGGCGGAATGCGAAAAACACAACAAGAGACAATGACAGTAAACGCCACCACCTATGCCATAGTACGGGTAGACAGAGTACATGAGGGGCGCGGGGAACCTGAAGGGAACCCCACACGCCATAGGGCACCAACATCAGTCGCAGCGCCCAAGGACAGGCGGCGCCAGGGGCAAACAGCGTACAAACAAGAGCGGCCCACAGCAAGTCACTAAAGAGAATGCAATTAAAACACCTCTCACCCAACCAAGCCTTCCGAACAGGGACCCGTACCCTGGGCCCACAGAACAAAAAAACAGACGCCCCACCGACTGAGCAATTCAGGCACCGGGAAAAGCAAATGCAGCAGAAGCGAAAGGCCCCAACAGAACCCCAACACAGGCACTGAGTAAGCCAAAAAAAACAGGGAAACCGACCCGCAGCGCAGAGCGCATGCGCGAGAGCAAGACACCCTCGAACGGCCCAAGGAAAGGAAGAGACCGCGGCCCCCAACGGGACAGGGAGTGAAACGGCCGTGCCGAAGCCGAACGAGCAGCCTGCCAACACCGGGCCAGAAAAGCGCCCCCCAAGGCACCACGTCCCCAAAAGAGCCACCGGGAGAAGGCATCGATTCAGACCAGGGAACGGCATCTGCCAAACAGGTAAGCTTAGGAGCCCGGAACATCAACGCGGGACAGCGCAGCCAGCAGAAAAAAAACGGGGGCGCGACCGGGGACTACAGGACGGCCCACCGGACCCCCCCCCACCGCCAAAAAACAGTGTCAGGGAGGAGTGAACAGAGCCCATGAAGGGAACCCCACACGCCAAACGGGCGCCAGCCGCAGCGTCCAAGGACAGGCGGCACTAGCGGAAAACACTGATAGCCACCGCCCGCCGAAGACCGAAGGGAAGGCGGGCAGCGAGCACGCACACACAAGAGTGGGCGCCAAAAATGCCCCCCAGCCAGCATGCAAGCAGCCGAAGGCAGGCGCAGCGCCACGAGGGAAACGCTAAGCTGCCACCCGCCGCAGCGCCATGAAAGGCAGGCGGGCAGAGGCATCCGGGCACGGGGCAAAGGGATATAAAAAGAATAGGCACGGCAGCGCCGGCCACCATCCCAAACAGTACCCCGGCCACCCCCCTTCCACCAGGAAAACCAAGGCCCGCTAGAGCAGAGCCCAACCGGCACAATACAGACACCAGGGGAAAAAAGGGGGGAGGGGTCCAAGGCCCAAGAGTCCGCTAAAGAAGGACCGCCACCCGAGACCCAGGCACCAGCTAGAGCAGGCACCACTTACCTGAAGACGCATCTGGAGAGAAATGACGCGCAGAACAAAAAAAACAGGCTGATGGTTGGGCCGGCCCGCCACTTATAGAGGTCAGGTGGTAATGGGTCGGCCATCTTGGGAAGGGATGGAAGGCATGGGAGGCTAACTTTTTGCTTTGGAGGGTTCTGGTGTGGAGCTGAAGCTCACTATGTAAGTCATGTGGCGAGGAAGACTAACGAGGAGGTAATCAGTTTTATCATTTGGTCAAACAGCTTAGAGGCATGGTGAACCACTTGATCATAGAGGACACCACGCCTGTCTGCACAAAGGTTAGGACCTAACCAAAAAATCACTAAGAAAAATCCAAAAGGCAATTAGTTTTCATTTGCCCATTGGAACAATTAGAAAGAAACACACAGTGCATAGAAAAAGTGAGTTAAAATAGGATGTGTCCTAATAAAGACTAATTTTATTTAAGACGAGGACACACCCCTTCATTAAAAACAGAACAGCGCAAACTGCAGCTTAAACAAATAACTGCCATAAAGGGGCCAACATGTTTCAGCCAAACGGGCTCTACTTCCCTTAGGCTTTCTTCAGAGCCTCTGTTCTTATAATTGCTACTGCATTAATTTGTGTGATAAATTTGAAAATGGACCAAACAGTGGAAATACTTGCTGTGGTACAGTGAAAGAATACACAGTCTGTTCCTCCACATCAAGGGATGCAAATTACATCTGTTGAAAAATCAAAACAACACACCACTTGTAAAGTCATCTCTATATAGACATTGATCCCTAGTTCCTATGTGAATTCCCGTTTAATATTATGCAAATGAATAAAAAACATGTATTTGCTCACCCTAATTGATGGGGGACAGGACCTCACCTCATCTGGACCATGCTCAGGATATTGAGGCCCCGGTCTATGAACAGTAGGATAAGAATAGAGGGGTAGAATCATGGAATTTAAAAAGTAATCAATGTCAACATGAAATTCTAAATCGAATTCTCTATTCACGAATTTTAACTGCAGAGCAGGTCAATCATCAGGACAGACTCACTGTGATTCCAAAAACACACACCGGACACAGACCAAACCGTCAACACATATACAACAACACCAAATCCAGTTGTGTGTATGTTTAATTTAGTATATACATACTGCTTATGCCTCGATCTTAAACGGCAGATATGCTGAGGGGGAGGGTTCTTGCAGAACTACTAGTTGTTGTGCTGCCAGAGCTCTAGATTTTCAATGCAAACACTACATTCGTAGAATAAAGTAACACCCCCAGATCTCAGCCTCATTGAACTTGAATATCGTGTGCTACCGGAAACGGTGAAACCCATGCAGTTTTGACAATTTTGCACACTTTCTCAAGCTCACGCAAAGTACACTGTATAAAGAAAAACATACACCCTTATCATGCGTAGAGTTGACTTAGTGTACCAACAAGTCTCCTCGAAAATACAATAAACCACAAATTCGCAGGTAATGGGTGCTTACCTAATCCGTCGGTACCTTGAGACTTCTTCTGAGTCTAAGGGGAGGTACCGACATCCAGACGAGGTGCCTATAAGTAAACACGAGTAAACGCTCGTTTTCCCGCCATACCTGTCTAATGTTCTTCAAAGCGTCTAATTGGATCCCTCCAGGCTGCGGAAGGTGATGCGATGCCCACCTTTCACTTGAAATACAACAATTATCAACTGGATAAAGTTTCCGATTTACAAAGTACTAGAACCCCGCCTCTGACTACAGAATAACGTCACAGAGGCGGCGTTTGTAGTTTATAATTCTCGAAAGAGGGGAAGCCCTGTAACTGAGCACACAGTAGAGTGTCCTCGTGTTTTTAGTCAGAAAGAAGGTAAACTGGGCAATAAACACCATCTGAAAATGCCCCCGTGTATATTAACCCTGGGCAGAGCACTTCGCTCCGCCCACGGAGTGCACGTAGTGTTGCCTATTACGCGATTCGCAAAGTAGGCGTAGTAGGCAACACTACACACAACGGTGGACGGAGCGAAGTTGCCCGCCACCCGCCTCCCTCCCGCCCTCTTCTACATCCCTAATTTAGTTTTAAAATAGTATAAAAGTAAAATAGAAGCACTTACCTGATAAGCGGTGTCCCGGGGCTCCATCTTCTATTTCACGCTGACTTCTTCCAACCAAATGCGCTGTATGCGCTGAGATGTATCTATAGGGCCTGCTCATTCATTTCAGCTAAGAGCCTGGTTGCGTATATATTCTATGCACTTAAGCCTAACTTTGTTTGCGGTGATTAGATAATTGTGTGTTTTCTGCATTTTTCCATATACAGGTGTTGTTTAAGGTAGAATAGTTAATTTTTTATTTATTGCATTTTATGAGGGCCAGAGATGTACCTGTCCATATAATAGCTACCTCAAATGAACAGTAAAGTATATGGAGCAGCCATACCCATAAACAGGTTGTCTTGGCTTTATAAAAGGAATACTGAATCATAATCGGACCAGAGCAAATAAATGAGTCTCAAGTTGTTTGCAGAATGGTATTTGGTGGTGTTCCTAGAGTGTAAAAAGAGAGATGAGGAAATTTAAGTTCTAGCTGGTACCACTGAGAAAGTATGAACATCCTACCTAACAAAGTGGAATCTCGGTACAACTATCTAATTGAAGAAAATTAGTAGGAATGTAGTAGGCAAAAAGGTTCTGAAGATAAACAGTATGTGTGGCAAACAGAGAAAATAAAATGTCTTACAAAGTGCAAGCCAATTCAAAGACTTAAGATGAATAATACATATTTTCGCAAATTCAAGCATAGAGCTAGTCATGTGGACACAAACTGAATCTGCAGTATTTTGGACCCTTCCTTGGTGAACACCCATTCGGCTTGCTCATTCTACTTTTGACCTTTCTAGTTTCCACTCATCCTCACACTACCTCATGGATCCACATGAAAATATACAAGAATCTGTACTGTGTCTTTATAAGTGTCTGATGAAGATAGAGACAAGATAATGGCTAATGTCTTCAGTGGAATGAACCAACAAGGGGTTGATTTATAGACATACAACTTTAAAGTAAGCTAGGAATTAAATTTGACACAAGGGTTACAAGCAGTAGGAAGTGGCATAGGAGGTGTGCTCATTTTCAGGGCTGCTGGTCCTTAGATCAGAATGTATAGGCTCTTCCACAACCACAACTTTAGTGTGATGAGGATTCAACTTTAAGTTGTCAGAATTTATCCACAGCCAATAGCCAACAAGCAATTAAAAAATATGCTTTGGGGTGAAGAAATATCAGAATCTAACATGATGATGAGCCAGATATTATCAGCATATGAAAGCAGAGTAGGACCTTAAGACAGGCATGGTCATTTAAACTTTGGTGGGCAGCCCACTATACCATCATGTCAGCAGAGACCTCCTTCCTGGTATGAATCTCTTTGCCTCTGTGTATTTTTTGATGGCTTGGCTCAGCAAATGTGTTTATTTTACTGAACTGAAATCCTAGAGCGAGAGTATGTTTCAGTAAAACAATGAATTAATGTCCCTGACGTACATGACATGTTTTTCTGTGTATCAGGGCAATTGTTTGTTTTCCCTGCCACACATATTGGTTTCTGGTAGCGAATTTCAGTGACGGTCACCCCACTCTAAATATATAACAAGCATAGGCATAACCAATAGGTCTCGCTTTTGGGACCTTATTAGCTCACTAGACCCAGTAGTACAACATCAATGTTCTCCCCAGCTTTCCCAACATAACACTTCCAATTTTTAGGCAAGCAGAAAGTTACTGCCAGGTAGCTGAAACAGTTTACTGGCATGTATTCAACATTTGCATGCAACATTGAGGCGTCCTGTCATGGTTTTAGATGTGGTTTCATTCACTTGGATGGAGATGGATTGGAGAGAAACTGCCTTGTTGTGTTGTCAGTTCTAGACAGTAGGGCTGAATTATCTGCATAAATCAGGTAGAATATTGTCTGTACTTTCATTTCTGGCATATCAAACGATGTTCTGTGCAGGTGTCATTCCATACTTAAATGTAATTCAAACAATGTCCGGTCGATTTTGTTTCAATAGTCATGTACATTCTTCATTACATTTCGCACAATGTTTTAAAAGCAGTAGATATCTGAACACGCACTCAGAAATTAAACCAACCCAAAATCTATTTTCAGACCCAATGCCTTGAATGCTGAAGGGCCTTCCAGTGAGACACAGACGGAGTATTTATAGCTGCTCTGTGCAGTTCTGCGGGGATGTATGTCTTTACAACGCATGCTTTTTCCACGCATGCCTTTACAACACAGGTTTTACAATGCAAGTCGTTACAACGACTTGCGTTGGGGGGCGCTGGATAGTGAATAGTTTAATTTACTATTCCAACTCGAGTCCCCGTGGATAGTAGGGAAGGTGTTGGATAGTAAATTAAACTATTACCTATCCTACAGCGCCCCCCAGCGCAATTTGTTGTATCCAATTGCGTTGTAAAAGTTGCGTGGTAAAGGTAGTGCGTGGTAAAAGTTGCGTTGTAAACGCTGTTTACCGTTCTGTGGCGCTGTTTCTAGTTGGATAGCGGTGCTTTCAGAGGTATTTTAATGTGAGAACATTTTAGTTCCAAAGCGAAGATACATTTCAGGACATAAGTGATGCCTTGAATGATTGATGAAGAGACCAAACACATCTCCAAATGGTAGAGTGTAACTATACGTGCTACGAGAATTGCTAAGTTAAAAGGAAACTCACATCTGGAACCAACAACTTGTTAGTGATGGCGTGGTTAGGATCAGTTATGTGCTCAAAATCTAGATAACCATCAACCATTCTAAGTGATGCCCCGGTTACTTACCGGTAATCTTCATTACTCCAAGTATAGTCTTCCTCGCCACATGACTTACATAGTGAGCTTCAGCTCCACACCAGAACCCTCCAAAGCAAAAAGTTTTTATTTATTTTATTTATTTATTTTGTTTTCTTGTAAAGCGCAGGAATTCGATCTCCAAAGAGATATCTCCGCGCTGTGTTGTTTTGAAGATAGGTAAGAGCAGGAGGATTGTGTGACTTAGCTAGGGTTGCTGGGTGGGAAACAGATACGTTTTCAGATATTTTCTGAAGGTAGCAAGATTGGAGTTCTGTCTTATGAAAAGGGGTAGTGAATTCCATAAGGTAGGACCTCTGAATGCTAAAGCTCGGCCTCCCTGTCTTTCTCTTCTGATCCTAGGGATCTGCAGCAGGGCTTGATTTTCAGATCTTAATGATCTACCTGGCTGATACAGTTGGAAAATTTCATTTAGGTTCCTAGGGCCAGTACCATACAAGCATTTGTGGATGGTACAACAAATCTTGAATAGCACTCTCTGGCGAATTGGGAGCCAATGTAGTTTGCTCAACAAAGGATGTGAGGGAGATCTCGCAGGGGCATTGAGGATCAATCTAGCAGCAGTATTCTGAACAACCTGCAATCTCTTCAACTGTTCTGTATTAGCGGAAATAAGTAATCCATTGCAGTAGTCTACCCTACTCATGACTAGGGTTTGTACGAGTGTTCTCCGGTGAGGTCAGCTAAGTATGGGAACACCCTTCTGAGTAGGCCAATGACTCTCATGCAGGTTCCTGTGACCTGTGTAGCGTGGTCTTTTAGTACCAGGGATTGATCTAACTTAACGCCCAGATTTTTCACGCTTTCCTTAGGACAACGAGCTGTACCCAATTCTGGGGGCCACCACTCAGGTGTCCAAAGGAGTGGTGCATTCCCAAAAAGCATGACCTCCGTCTTGCCCACATTACACTGTAGGCAATTGGAGGTCATCCATCCAGCAATGGCTCTCATTCCAGCAGCAAAGGAGTTCCTTACTGTAGAGGTCATGTTTTGGAATGGGAACAATAGCTGGGTGTCGTCTGCATAGAATATTGGTATAAACCCAAATTTCCTTGCGACCTTCGCCAGGGGGGCCACATACACATTAAATAATGTGGGGCTTAGACATGAGCCCTGTGGAACCCCCTTAGTGAGCTCTCTAAAGATGGAGTAGTGAGAGCCCAGGCGAACATTTTGGGATCGGTTGGAAATAAAGCTTTTCAACCAAGATAGAGCAGTTCCTTGCACTCCTACTCCCTTCAGACGACTGATCAAGGTGTCATGAGACACCGTGTCGAAGGCAGCGGACAAATCTAATAGCACCAGAATCATAGAGCCTCCCCTATCCTGTGCCATTCGGATGGTATTGGTCACTGAAAGGAGAGCTGATTCCGTGCTATGATTTGGTCTGAAACCAGATTGAGAGGGGTCCAGACCGTCCGCTGCCTCGATGAATTTAGAGAGATGGATGTTAACGTGTCTCTCAGTCATCTTACTGATGTGGGGTAGGAGGGATATGGGACGCAGATTATTGAGGTCTGACCAAGGTAACGTGGTGTTTTTACGGATGGGGTTCACGACCGCCATTTTCCAATCATGGGGAATTCTGCCTTCCCTAAGGGAGATATTGATCAGTGCTCTAAGGCTTGGGGCAAGAATACTGCCCAATGGCACAGCCACCGAAGCTGGTAATAAATCAGTCGGTGATCCGGATTTAATTGATTTAAGGAGCACTTCTACTTCAGCATGACTTATTTCTGGAATTGAGGTCAGAATGAGCCCACATATTCCATTTTGGGTGGGTTCATCTTTGAGACTGTCTATGTCATCTCTATTGTTATAAGAGGTTTTGGTGATTTTGTTATAGATTAGGTCTATCTTTTTCTCAAAAAACATAGAGATGTCATCACATAAGTTTTGGTTAAAATCATCTGGGCTCTCACAAGCCATAGGCTTGACAAAGGATTGTATGACTCTAAACAATTCCCGAGTGGAATTTCCTGCCTCCGTAATTTGAGAGTCAAGTTTATTCCTCCGAGCTTTCCTTATGTTCTTAAGGTAGTTAGAGTGGGCTTCTAAATAGAGTGTTTTACTCATCGGAGTGTGGATTTTTCTCCATTTTTTCTCTAAGTTCCTACATCTCTGTTTTTCGACTCTCAATTCCTCAGTGTACCAAATTTCTGACTTTGGTCTAATACGTTGTTTATGTAATTCTAGTGGTGCAATTTGGTCAATGGCCTCTAATAGTGATTTGTTAAATTTGGCCAATCCACTATCAATGTTATCTTCTTCAAGAACATTTGGTTCTTTCCATATATGTTGAAGTGCCTCAGGAGTTATTTTGTGCCATTTTCTTTTCCATGTGGGTGGGAGAGGTTTTTGGAGCCGAGGGTGTGAGCCAAATAATTGGAAGGGTAATAGGTAATGGTCTGACCAGTAGACAGAGGTTGGTGAGCTACAAGTTAACCTAGGACAGTTAGTTAAAATTAGGTCTAATGTGTGGCCTCCTATGTGTGTCGGGCCATTGTTTTGAATTTTTAGTCCTAAACTGGATAAATCATCCAGTAGGGATCTGGCATCGGGATTATTAGAAACATCAACATGAATGTTGAAATCTCCGAGGAGAATAAGATCTTCATTGGTTCTAAGGTATGGAGCCAGTAATTCCATAAGATTTAAAGAAAAATCCTGACAGGAGCCAGGAGGGCGATATAATAGTGCCCCTTTCCACTGTGACTTGTGGGAGGAGGAGAATCTAAAAATCATTATTTCCATCTGGTTGTTGCTACTCTGGTCAAGTATTGAGACCTTTAGATTGTCTTTGTAGACAACAGCTACCCCACCTCCAGTTTTAATCAGTCGGTCTAAATGCAGAATCTTATACCCGGAAGGTATTGCTAACATGATTGTGGGAATGGTATGAGGTTTGAGCCAAGTTTCAGTGAGAAAACAGATGTCAGGCAGCTCAGAATTGATAAGGTCCCACAATTGAAGGTGGTGTTTAGGTAATGAACGTATGTTCAATAGAAAGCATTTAAGTACTGGGGACCCTTTCCTAGTAGCATTAGTGATATGGTCTATCTTATCAGCTACAGTTGGGGAGGAAGTCCGAGCAGGCAGTTTAGTCACAGTTGTAGAGTCCGCATTAGTGGGGAGATCTCTAGTTGGGCATATAATAGTAGTCTGAAAGTGGCAGTTAATGCAGGAAAAAGGACCTTCAAAATTAGGCCACGTGTCCCGTATGCATGTCTCAGTGGAGATATTGTTTAAACAGTGTAGGGTTTCTTTGGAATAACGTAAAGTAGAGCTGACCTGAGTTGTAAGTGAACCAGGAATCTGCGCCATGCCCCTTGTCCCGTCCTGTCGCGGACGGGCGCAGACGGGCTTTTCTTCGGCGCTTCTTAGGCGCGCTCGTAGGCGCCCCCTGCGCGCAACCGCTGCGCGTTTGTAGGGGGGCGTTGCTAAATAGCCCTGAGGGCGGTGACCGCTAGAGCGCTGACCTCCGCTCTAGCGGAAGTGTGAATTATGCTGCCTGGTTCTTACCTGGCCGCCCTCCGCTCTACGGCAATATTTGCCGGACCGGGGCGGACAGGCTCCAATATTGAACCAGACAATGCGGGGGAGAGTGTCAGGAATTTTAAGCAAGTACAGGTTATGATTGCGGATATATTTAAAATCTATTCCAGCAAATCTTTAAAATCTTTAAAATCGCCGCTAGTCTGCCTGATTCACCCTTAAAAATATCTAGCGTGATGTTGTCTTTCCCAACTCCTCGCAGCCCTCGCAGTCAGGACCAGCAAGCAAGTCTTTACCTTCATGCACAACAGCGGGTCGGGGGACGCTGCCACCACCTCCCTACCGCAGCGCTTCCGGGGTTAGACCAATCTAAATAGCCCTGAGGGCGGTGACCGCTAGAGCGCTGACCTCCGCTCTAGCGGAAGTGTGAATTATGCTGCCTGGTTCTTACCTGGCCGCCCTCCGCTCTACGGCAATATTTGCCGAGTCGGACCGGGGCGGACAGGCTCCAATATTGAACCAGACAATGCGGGGGAGAGTGTCAGGAATTTTAAGCAAATACAGGTTATGATTGCGGATATATTTAAAATCTATTCCAGCAAATCTTTAAAATCTTTAAAATCGCCGCTAGTCTGCCTGATTCACCCTTAAAAATATCTAGCGTGATGTTGTCTTTCCCAACTCCTCGCAGCCCTCGCAGTCAGGACCAGCAAGCAAGTCTTTACCTTCATGCACAACAGCGGGTCGGGGGACGCTGCCACCACCTCCCTACAGCCTCCCATGCCTTCCATCCCTTCCCAAGATGGCCGACCCATTACCACCTGACCTCTATTAGAGGCGGGCCGGCCCAACCATCAGCCTGAAACCACCAAGCACAAACATGAAGCCAAAAGCCAGACAGGGAGGGAGGGATGGGAACTCATGTGGCGAGGAAGACTATACTCGGAGTAATGAAGATTACCGGTAGGTAACCGGGGCATTACCTCCTCGTTAGTCTTCCTCGCCACATTACTTACATAGTGAGCAAATACCAAAGCCAAGCGGCTTCATGGAAACTCACAAGAAACCAACAGACCAGAAGGGGATGACCACGAAAGAGGGCAAACCCAACATACCAGAACGAGTGGAAGGACCACCCAGGAGAGAGGCAACCACGAGTAGGAGAACCAACCCGGGACGGAAGACACCGGGAAGGCCGAAAAAAACAAACCGGACCCCAGAGACACCAAGAGACGCCAGGAAAACCGCCCCAACCGAAGGAAGGCAGAGAAAGGCAAGGGACCGGACCGCACGGAGCCAAAAAGGCAACAGCAACCAGGGCCAGAACAGAAACGAGCAGGCCCGAACAACACACCAGGGCAGCCCAACAGGCAGCACAAAGTGAGAGGGGAGCAAAAGTCCAAACAGAGGACAACCCCACCACAGCGACCTAACAAAAAAAATCAACAGTGGAAAGAGACAACCAGTCCGTCCAACACAGCAACACCGCAAGGGCAACAACAACCCGCGAGAGAGCCGAACCAGAAAAACTGGGAAGCGGCACCAGAGCCATCCAACAGACAGGCAAGAGCCGGAAGAAAGGAAAAGGGAGCTGATAAGAAACAGAAGGGGACAAACCCCCGTCACACAAAGGACCCCCGGAAGGGACCGCGACTCCAAGGAGAGAACCCAGGCAGGAACCAGGGAAAACAAACCCAGGAAGGAGCCGGAAACGACACCGAAGAGACCCGGAGGAGAACCAACCAGGCAAAAGGCGGAAAAATAGAAAAACCACAGGCCCGCCCATGGCCAGAAGGGAGAAGAAGAGGCAGAAGCAGCCAACCGGCTAGGGACGGAAAACACCCAGCACAGGGACCAAGCAAACCGGCCCAGCGGAAACACAGGAAGGGTGCGAGCCGCCGAAGAGAGCACCCAGGCGACCAAACAGACAGCCAGCCCACAACCAGGCCCAGCCCAGCGAGACATAGAAGAACCGACCGACACAGGAGCGCGGCAGCAACACACCCAAGGCGTGAAGAACCGAAGGGCAGGGCGAAGATGAGCCCGAGCCAAGACAAAGAACCCCAGGGAGTCACCAGAGCCAACAGGACCCGGGACCCCAAAACCAGGGGAAAGAAAACGAGGAAACACCCACACCGGAAGCGCAGGGCCCCGCCAGGACATCCCACAGCACCGCCAGAAACAAAAACCAGCAAGGGAAAGAGAAAGCAGGGGCAGGACACAAAACCCATGCCCCAAGAGGCAAAGCAAAGGACCAAGAGCAGCAGGGTCCAAGCCAACAACCGCCGATAGCAGACGGAGACGCACCCAGGGGAGCAAAAAGGGACCCCAGGAAGCGCAAAGCCGGGAGCCCGGACAAGGAGGCCGAAGAACCAAAACCGGAGACTCCCGAACCAGGCACCAAAACGGCCCGACGAGAACAAGAGCACACAGGGCCAGAGGGCCGGAGCCAAAACAACCCAGGCAAGGACAGCACCAAAGCGACAAAAGGTACAGGGGCGAACCCTGCACACACCCCGGAGCACAAGGCAGGGGACAACACGGGAAGGAGGAACCCAGCCGTACCAGGAGACAGAGCGGGAAGGGCCGGGGGCAAAAAGAACCAAGGAAGGGTCAGATCAAAACAAGACCCGAGGAAGGCCCCACCAAGGCAGCACGACACAGAAGGACCAGAGAGACCACAAAAAAGCCACCCCGCAACAAAACAGGGAAGAACGCACACCCCACCAGAGAGGGGCGCTGAACCCCTGGACCAAGCAGAGCAACCGAAGAGCCACAGCCCCCTGGAAACGAAGCCAAAAGCAACAAGACCAGAAAATCATGACAGCACCAAAAGGAAACCAGAGACACAGAACCAACCAAAGAGACAAAGCCCCATGGCAGGAAGAAGGCACACCCCAACAAGGGGGGTAACCGAAACCCCGGCATGCCAAGAAAACACCACCCAAAGCAGAGCACCACAGCCCCATGGGCAGGAGCAGGGCAGGCCAAGACCCGACAACCGGAGCGGGCAGGCAGAGAGGAAAAAAAGGGGGCGCAGGAGTCGCCCGCCAAGACAGAGAGGACCCCAGAGACGGACAGATGGGCGCCAACCGCAGGCCTTCCATAGCAGACACCCTGGAAACTCCCGAGGAAGGCCACGAAGGAACAGGCCGGATCACAACGGCAGGAACAGGAGACCCGAGGAATAAGGGAACGCAGGCCAGCAAGGCAGGAAGGAGACAGGGACACACAGCAAACAACGAAGCCGAGTCCCAGCAAACCAACACCACAAGAGCCGCCCAAACGAACGAGTCAACGAAATCCAAGCCAAACAGAGATCCAAAGGGACCTGCAGAGGTCAACTGAAACACAACGTGCACGAGCAAAGCGCACACAAACCGTCAAAAAACAGACGGCCAAAGACACCCAACACAATGGAAACCATACCACCAACCTCAGAAGGAAGAAAGGCTGAGCGGACCCGCCGGGAGCAGAAGCCACAGCCAAGAGGCCGAACACAGGCCACTCGAACAGGATGCAGGAGGACACTGAACAAAACGAGAATGTACCAACGAAGGATACACAGACATGGGGGCTCGTCCGGGAACACGAGCAAGAGTAAGGCGCACGCGCACCACTACAGGCGTCCAGGCCCAGAACAACAGACGATAGATGCGACTCCACACAACAGAACACACCCACCAACCGAAAACAGAAGAAGGGCAGAGTGGACACGCTGGGAAATGAACCAGCGACCACGGGGCCAACACAGGCCCCCACAGCAGAAGCGACAGTCCACTGAGCCACCATGCCCGACACGAAGGACTGAATGCGGCAAGATACCCAGGAGCCAAGCCCGAGATCACGAGGCCGACACAGGCCCCCGCAGCGGAAGCAGCCAACCACATGACCACAATCGCACAGCGACAGCAAAACAAGCCCCGGAGCCGAATGCATGACGAGGCCATAGCCGCCCCCGGAGGACGGACAAGAAAGCCGCCATAAAGGGAACCCCGCCCCAAGAAAACTCAACAGGAGAGGACCAGGGCGGAATGCGAAAAACACAACAAGAGACAATGACAGTAAACGCCACCACCTATGCCATAGTACGGGTAGACAGAGTACATGAGGGGCGCGGGGAACCTGAAGGGAAGCCCACACGCCATAGGGCACCAACATCAGTGGCAGCGCCCAAGGACAGGCGGCGTCAGGGGGAAACAGCGTACAAACAAGAGCGGCCCACAGCAAGTCACTAAAGAGAATGCAATTAAAACACCTCTCACCCAACCAAGCCGTCCGAACAGGGACCCGTACCCTGGGCCCACAGAACAAAAAAACAGACGCCCCACCGACTGAGCAAACCAGGCACCGGGAAAAGCGAATGCAGCAGAAGCGAAAGGCCCCAACAGAACCCCAACACAGGCACTGAGCAAGCCAAAAAAAACAGGGAAACCAACCCGCAGCGCAGAGCGCATGCGCGAGAGCAAGACACCCTCGAACGGCCCAAGGAAAGGAAGAGACCGCGGCCCCCAACGGGACAGGGAGTGAAACGGACGTGCCGAAGCTGAACGAGCAGCCCGCCAACACCGTGCCAGAAAAGCGCCCCCCAAGGCACCACGTCCCCAAAAGAGCCACCGGGAGAAGGCATCGATTCAGACCAGGGAACGGCATCCGCCAAACAGGTAAGCTAAGGAGCCCGGAACATCAACGCGGGACAGCGCAGCCAGCAGAAAAAAACCGGGGGCGCGACCGGGGACTACAGGACGGCTCACCGGACCCCCCCCCCCACCGCCAAAAAACAGTGTCAGGGAGGAGTGAACAGAGCCCATGAAGGGAACCCCACACGCCAAACGGGCGCCAGCCGCAGCGTCCAAGGACAGGCGGCACTAGCGGAAAACACTGATAGCCACCGCCCGCCGAAGACCGAAGGGAAGGCGGGCAGCGAGCACGCACACACAAGAGTGGGCGCCAAAAATGCCCCCCAGCCAGCACGCAAGCAGCCGAAAGCAGGCGCAGCGCCACGAGGGAAACGCTAAGCCGCCACCCGCCGCAGCGCCATGAAAGGCAGGCGGGCAGAGGCAGCCGGGAACGGGGCAAAGGGATATAAAAAGAATAGGCACGGCAGCGCCGGCCACCATCCCAAACAGTACCCCGGCCACCCCCTTCCACCAGGAAAACCAAGGCCCGCTAGAGCAGAGCCCAACCGGCAAAATACAGACACCAGGGGAAAAAAGGGGGGAGGGGTCCAAGGCCCAAGAGTCCGCTAGAGAAGGACCGCCACCCGAGACCCAGGCACCAGCTAGAGCAGGCACCACTTACCTGAAGACGCATCTGGAGAGAAATGACGCGCAGAACAAAAAAAACAGGCTGATGGTTGGGCCGGCCCGCCACTTATAGAGGTCAGGTGGTAATGGGTTGGCCATCTTGGGAAGGGATGGAAGGCATGGGAGGCTAACTTTTTGCTTTGGAGGGTTCTGGTGTGGAGCTGAAGCTCACTATGTAAGTCATGTGGCGAGGAAGACTAACGAGGAGGTAATCAGTTTTATCATTTGGTCAAACAGCTTAGAGGCATGGTGAACCACTTGATCATAGAGGACACCACGCCTGTCTGCACAAAGGTTAGGACCTAACCAAAAAATCACTAAGAAAAATCCAAAAGGCAATTAGTTTTCATTTGCCCATTGGAACAATTAGAAAGAAACACACAGTGCATAGAAAAAGTGAGTTAAAATAGGATGTGTCCTAATAAAGACTAATTTTATTTAAGACGAGGACACACCCCTTCATTAAAAACAGAACAGCGCAAACTGCAGCTTAAACAAATAACTGCCATAAAGGGGCCAACATGTTTCAGCCAAACGGGCTCTACTTCACTTAGGCTTTCTTCAGGGCCTCTGTTCTTATAATTGCTACTGCATTAATTTGTGTGATAAATTTGAAAATGGACCAAACAGTGGAAATACTTGCTGTGGTACAGTGAAAGAATACACAGTCTGTTCCTCCACATCAAGGGATGCAAATTACATCTGTTGAAAAATCAAAACAACACACCACTTGTAAAGTCATCTCTATATAGACATTGATCCCTAGTTCCTATGTGAATTCCCGTTTAATATTATGCAAATGAATAAAAAACATGTATTTGCTCACCCTAATTGATGGGGGACAGGACCTCACCTCATCTGGACCATGCTCAGGATATTGAGGCCCCGGTCTATGGACAGTAGGATAAGAATAGAGGGGTAGAATCATGGAATTTAAAAAGTAATCAATGTCAACATGAAATTCTAAATCGAATTCTCTATTCACGAATTTTAACTGCAGAGCAGGTCAATCATCTGGACAGACTCACTGTGATTCCAAAAACACACACCGGACACAGACCAAACCGTCAACACATATACAACAACACCAAATCCAGTTGTGTGTATGTTTAATTTAGTATATACATACTGCTTATGCCTCGATCTTAAACGGCAGATATGCTGAGGGGCAGGGTTCTTGCAGAACTACTAGTTGTTGTGCTGCCAGAGCTCTAGATTTTCAATGCAAACACTACATTCGTAGAATAAAGTAACACCCCCAGATCTCAGCCTCATTGAACTTGAATATCGTGTGCTACCGGAAACGGTGAAACCCATGCAGTTTTTACAATTTTGCACACTTTCTCAAGCTCACGCAAAGTACACTGTATAAAGAAAAACATACACCCTTATCATGCGTAGAGTTGACTTAGTGTACCAACAAGTCTCCTCGAAAATACAATAAACCACAAATTCGCAGGTAATGGGTGCTTACCTAATCCGTCGGTACCTTGAGACTTCTTCTGAGTCCAAGGGGAGGTACCGACATCCAGACGAGGTGCCTATAAGTAAACACGAGTAAACGCTCGTTTTCCCGCCATACCTGTCTAATGTTCTTCAAAGCGTCTAATTGGATCCCTCCAGGCTGCGGAAGGTGATGCGGTGCCCACCTTTCACTTGAAATACAACAATTATCAACTGGATAAAGTTTCCGATTTACAAAGTACTAGAACCCCGCCTCTGACTACAGAATGACGTCACAGAGGCGGCGTTTGTAGTTTATAATTCTCGAAAGAGGGGAAGCCCTGTAACTGAGCACACAGTAGAGTGTCCTCGTGTTTTTAGTCAGAAAGAAGGTAAACTGGGCAATAAACACCATCTGAAAATGCCCCCGTGTATATTAACCCTGGGCTGAGCACTTCGCTCCGCCCACGGAGTGCACGTAGTGTTGCCTATTACGCGATTCGCAAAGTAGGCGTAGTAGGCAACACTACGCACAACGGTGGACGGAGCGAAGTTGCCCGCCACCCGCCTCCCTCCCGCCCTCTTCTACATCCCTAATTTAGTTTTAAAATAGTATAAAAGTAAAATAGAAGCACTTACCTGATAAGCGGTGTCCCGGGGCTCCATCTTCTATTTCACGCTGACTTCTTCCAACCAAATGCGCATGCGCGGGCGCCCGCGCATGCGCATTTGGTTGGAAGAAGTCGGCTTGAAATAGAAGAGGGAGCCCCGGTACGCCGCTTATCAGGTAAGTCCTTCTATTGTACTTTTATACTATTTTAAAACTAAATTAGGGGTGTAGAAGAGGGCGGGAGTGGGGCGGGAGGGAGGCGGCCTGTGCGTAGTGGGGCTACGCGAAGCGCGTGGGTGGGCCCAGTTTCCTGCCCACTTCACGAAGCTTCGCGAAGCCCCACTACGCCCACCCTTAGTGTATATCAGGCAAAGAATTAAATTTGCAATTACATCTACTGAAGCAGAGTTAACTTGAACTACAAAATGACGTCACAGTAATGGCGTCTGTAGTTCTTAGGTTGCTACCTGGTAAAAGGTTAGATAACCCAACCCGATTTTATTCTAATAATGACAACTTGCCACTCGTGCCTAATTCATATTCAATAATACACAAAGTGTCTCAAAGATACTAATGTGAATCACAATTCCTGAAGGCGAGTTGGGACTACAAAGCGACGTCACAGTAATGGCGTCTGTAGTTCTTTGGTGACTGCCGGGTGGAGGGCTGAACAGTTGGAAACCCCAACCCGATTTAATTCTAATTATGGCATCTTGACACTTATGCCTAATCAATATTCAATAGTACGTCTCCTATGTCATAAACACCTATAAATAGGTGTTCTTTGCCACTCGCACGTATTAAAAAGAGAGAGGCACTTCCGAGATTTAACGCATAGATTGCCATATCTATTAGGAACGCCAATAAGGCCTCAATCTTATTCCCAAGGGATGAATCAAGTTACCTATAGGACCAATGTTCATCCTGGTAAACTAGTCCATGGTATCTCGTCATTCAGACCCAGCGTATCAGCTCTAAGCTTAAAAATCCATCTCTGCTCCCTGAGAAATAAATAGCTAGACACATCGCTGATATGAGCGGGGATAACTGGTTTTTCCAAGACTGTCCAGTGGAAATCTTCTGCACCATGATTGCTCTCAACAAAGTGTTTGGTCAGTTTGGTAATAGTTTCATTGCAACGGAAGGAGCTCTTATGCTCAAGCATCCAAACCCGCACTTTACGAGTTGTCATCCCAACATATTGAGTGGAGCATGGACAAGTCAGAAGATAAATGAGATGAGAACTATTACAGTTAGAAAAGTACTTCTGGACCCATGGCCGATCTGTACCAATATCTACCGTGGTAGAGTGTCTAGTTTGTATTGTATTGTATTGTATTGTAAGGGGTGCTTATAGAGCGCACTGACACCATGGGTTTCCTGGCGCTGGTTGGATGCAGAGGGGACAGGGGGACTTAACTAGATTGGGGGAACAGCCAGGTTTTTAAAGATTTACGAAAAAGAATCAGAGAATTGGAGGTTTTGAGGGAGAGAGGAAGAGAGTTCCAAAGTTTGGGGGCCAAATATGCAAATCTTCGGCCTCCAGATCTGCAAAGTTTGAAAGAGGGAGTGGTCAGGAAGTGAAGATGGGAGGATCTCAGGTTCCGGGATGGGTAGTAGGGCCTGATAAGAGATTTCAGGAAGGCGGGACAAGGTCCAGCTAGCGACTTGAAAGTGAGGCAGCCGATCTTGAAGGCCGCCCTTGAAGTGACAGGGAGCCAGTGCAGTTTGGAAAGGAGGGGCCTGGCAGATTGCCACTTCGAGATCCCAAGGGCCAGTCTCGCCGCTTGATTTTGAACAGCTTGCAGTCTGGCCAAAGATGTTTTAGGCAGGCCATGATAGATCGCGTTTGAAAAATCTAAGCGGGAGAGGACGAGGGCCATGATGACTTGCAGGAGGGCATCAGGTGTAAGGAGGTAAGCCACTGTCCTAATCCTGCGCAGCTGGTAAATGCAGGAGGAGACCACCGTCCCCACCTGAGGCCCAAGGGATAGACCGGAGTCAATGGTGACCCCCAGACTCTTCACCGAGGCCACGGGGATGGGAGAGGGGCCAAGTTCCGCCGGCCAGAAGTGTGGCCCCCAGAGGGTGGCACTCCTACCGGGAAGGAGGAGCTCCGTCTTACCGGGGTTCAATTTTAGCTGATTTTGGCCCATCCACTGGAGAATGTGGGACATGACTGCCTGGAAGTTGGGAATAGCGGAAGGGGAGTTGAGAGAAAAGATGAGTTGCAGGTCATCCGCATAATTAAAAACGGTGACGTCCCACTGCCTCAGAGAAAAAAGAAGAGGTCAAAGATAGAGATTAAAGAGAAGAGGGGATAAAGAGGAGCCCTGGGGGAACCCGCAGGGCGAGTGCTCCCTAGGAGCCCTGAAAGTGCCCTGGCTAAGGGTCTGAGACCTCCCGGTCAGGAAGGATTTGACCCAAGCCAGCGCCAGGCCTTGGATGCCAGCCTGCTCGACACGGTGGAAAAGAATGTTATGATCCACCATGTCGAAGGCGGCTGACAGGTCTAATAATACCAAGGCCTGGGGGGTACCCTTGTCAACGCCGTCTCTCAGGGCGTCCAGCACGGCCAAGATCACTGTCTCCGTAGAGTGGCCGGGTCTAAAGCCGGCCTGGTTAGCCTCGAGAAAGTTGGAGCTCTCGATGAACTGTGAGAGACAGGCGGTGACGTGGGCTTCCAGGATTTTCGAAAAGAAGGGCAAAAGGGAGATGGGGCGGTAATTCGCCGGGAGGGCGGGGTCAGCCCCGGGTTTCTTCGGAAGAGGCACCAGCACGGCCTCCTTGAAGGAGCTCGGCACCGTACCAGAAGAAAGAGAAGAGTGTAGCAGGGGGAGGATGCAGTCGGGTAGAGAATGGCAGATGTCCCGGAGTATGGAAGGGGGACAACAATCATCTGGGGATCCAGACTTAGTGCGGGAGGCCAGAGTGGCCAGAGATGTAGGGTCTAGAAGAGGGAATTGTGTAAGCGAAGGGGTGTTGTGAGGGGGGGAGACAGATCCAGCGCCAGGAGGAATGACTGGAATGGTGTCCTTGATCAATACAATTTTCTGAATAAAAAAGGTACTAAGAGTGTTACACACTTCCTGTGTAGGGGCCTGAGTTGGGAGCGTCCTGGGATCTGAAGTAAATTCGTTGAGGACTTTGAAAATTTCTTTGGACTTACAGGGGGCTGATAAAATTTTTCCTGAGGCATTATCTTTTTTTGCTGCGAAGATGGCAAGTTTGTACCTATTACGGGCGGCCACATAGGCATCTCTACTTAGCGGGCAGTAGTCTCTCCTCCACTTGCGCTCTAATTGACGGAGTTCCAGGTGGAGGGTTTTAAGATGGGAGGTGAACCATTTATGGGAATTGCTGTGTCGAGATCGGGGGAACTTGGTTAGGGGAGCAAAGATGTCGCTGGCTGTCGTGAGCCAGTCAGCCACATGCCCATAAAGCTCATTGGTACCGATGTCATTGGGAAGCAAGGGACGGGTTTGGGACAGGTGAGACAACAATTTAGGGGAGTCGACAGCCCTCCACTTACGGGCAGTGCCACCCTCCTGCGGGGGGATCCTAATCTGGCCAACTGCCGAAATAGTGGTGTCGATCAAAAAATGATCAGACCACACACATGGTGTTATTAGTGGGCAAGAGGACTTGACCCCATGGGTCCAAATGTGATCGAGGATGTGGCCGCCCCTATGGGTGGCGGACCTGACTAGTTGAGTAAAGTTCAGGCTCGACAGACCCTCGAACAGTTCGGAAGCATGCGGGCCAGCGTCCTCATGCTGAAACCAGTAGTTAAAGTCACCAATGATGACGATACGGGGGGAGGAGGTGGCGATGTTGGTCAACTGGTCAATAAAGGATGAGGGGAAGGACGGCATAGGGTGGGGGGGCGATAGAGTACCACAAGGGTGACTGCACCCACCTCAGTCCCAAGGCTAAGGACCAGGGTGTCCACTTCTGGGAGAGTCATGGCCGCGGAGGCAATGATCTTGAGATCCTTGCGTATTACCGCCGCCACCCCTCCCCCGGAGCGACCCCCCGATCGGTTGGTGTTCAGCAGAAAATAGTCTGGGGGTAGCGCAGCCAAGATATCGGGGAGTGATTCATTAGTGAGCCAGGTCTCCGATAGTAGTAGGACGTCCGGGCTTTCAGTCATAAGTAAATGAAGAATATCAGCTTGATGCCTGACCATAGAACGAGTATTTAGATATAATACCCGGATCTGCGACTCGGTAGGAGCAGTAGCGATGAATGATAGCGCCGGCTCAAGATGGGGGGGGGGGGAGCCTGCAATACCAAGTGACGTAATTCGAGTCCAGGTGTCGGGGGAGAGAGGGCTGGCAGAGGCTTGTAGGCACCTAAGAGCGGAAGGGGAGTAGGATATAGAGGTGGCAGCATCCCTAGCCCCTGGGCCCGTCCAGCCGCGGACGGGCGCAGACGGGCTGGACTTAGGCGCGACTTCGGCGCGCTGACGGCGTGCCCGCTGCGCCCGTCCGCTGCGCTCCCTGTAAGGGGGCGCCATTTTATGGGCTGAGGCCGTGAGGGGCCGAGCGCTGCACCGCTCGCCTTCTCACCCTCCTCACCCAAGATGGCGGCCAAACAGCGCGACCTGGCGGGAATTGATCTCCTGCGAGGGCGGCTGTCAAAGATGTAAATAGTTCCACTCGGCGCGCGATGGTGGCAACCTGCACAACAAAAAAGTTAGACATATACAAGAGGCAGTTAAAATGTTTTAAAAGCAAATTAAATTGTGCGCGAAGAGCGCGGAGAGCAGCGCGAGTCAAGCGCGAGTCAGGCGAGTGGCTAGGTCCCACTGGCCGGCTCGTAGCATCCAACCAGTCATGAGTGGCAGCACAATGATTTTTATGGGCTGAGGCCGTGAGGGGCCGAGCGCTGCACCGCTCGCCTGCTCACCCTCCTCACCCAAGATGGCGGCCAAACAGCGCGACCCGGCGGGAATTGATCTCCTGCGAGGGCGGCTGTCAAAGATGTAAATAGTTACGCTCGGCGCGCGATGGTGGCAACCTGCACAACAAAAAAGTTAGACATATACAAGAGGCAGTTAAAATGTTTTAAAAGCAAATTAAATTGTGCGCGAAGAGCGCGGAGAGCAGTGCGAGTCAAGCGCGAGTCAGGTGAGTGGCTAGGTCCCACTGGCCGGCTCGTAGCATCCAACCAGTCATGAGTGGCAGCACAATGATTTTTATGGGCTGAGGCCGTGAGGGGCCGAGCGCTGCACCGCTCGCCTGCTCACCCTCCTCACCCAAGATGGCGGCCAAACAGCGCGACCCGGCGGGAATTGATCTCCTGCGAGGGCAAATGGGCAAATGGAACAAATCCCACAGGGATGATGACCTACTGCAGCAGGCAGGTCCCATAGGGTACCAATCATTCTCTTAGGCACTTCCTTAGGGCGTGTATGGACCAGGCGGTCTCGTATGCTGGTACCTCTTTTAAATGCAAACAAGGGTTGTGCAATTTTATCCCTACTCTGGTTTAATAAATGCCAATGTCTGCATACTATCTTTTGAATCTGGTTAGCCTTGGTGGAAAATGTGCTCACAAACGTCAACCTGTCCATAGGTGGCTTGGGCACAGGAGGTTCCAAAAGTGCTTCTCGATGATTATTACTGGCTCTCTTCATTGATCGTTTGATCAAAGGTATCGGATAGTGTCTCTTTTCCAACTGTTTGGATAAGACCCTTGCGTGATGCCTTTAGGTATTTTCCGTTGAGCAATTCCTTCGTACCCGAAGGAACTGGCCATAAGGAAGATTATTCCTAAGCGCCTTGGGATGCTGACTCACATATAGTAGCAATGAATTTCTTGTCATGGGTTTGCGAAAGAGTTCACTTTGAAACCCTGAGGGTGTCACATATATTGACAGATCCAGAAATGCCAACCTCTCCTTGCTTATCTCTACAGTGAATTTGGGATATTGGTTCTGGGCATTCAACCACTGATGGAAAGCCATGATGAAGTCATGGCTACCTCGCCAGATAACTAGGTTGTCATCAATGTATCGCTTCCACCAGCGGATGGATGTGAAATATGGATTTTCTGTTGTGAGGACATGTTCTTGTTCGCACCGATCAACGTAGAGATTCGCCAGGCTCGGCGCAAAAACGCTGCCCATGCTCGTCCCTGATACTTGCAAATATATGGTGTCCTCAATCCAAAAGAAATTATCTTTCATAGCTAGTCTAGCCAAAGACATGATAAAGGGCACAGGCGTTATACTGTTAAGGTCAGTATCCCCCAGGATGGATGTTATGACTTCCAAGGTCTCATCCTGGGGGATTGAAGTGTAGAGGGACTCGACGTCGAAAGAGACTAAGAAATCTCTTTCGGGAACGAAAGCGATGTCTGGAATCACCCTCAGCACATCCTTTGTGTCCTGTAAATAGGTGGGCATGCGTTTCACTATAGGTCTCAAAAAGTGATCCACGAATGTTGATAAGGGTTCAAGAACCGAGCCTAGAGCAGATATTATTGTGCTGCCTGGCGGAGGTCTTTGGGGTTTATGCACTTTTGGTAACAAGTAGAAATACAGCATCAAAGGATGTTGTTGTTGTAAAAATAGAGCCTCCTGTGCAGTAATCCACCCTTCCGCCAGAGCCTCCTCCACTAGGATACTGATCCCTTTCACAATGTCTTCAGTAGGATCCTGAGTAAGGGGTTCATAAGCATGTGTATCCCCTAACTGTCTAAGGCATTCGCTATGTAATCACTGGTATTAAGGATCACGATCGATCCCCTCTTATCTGCTGGCTTGATAGTGATCGATTGATCTCCCGACAGTGCCTGCAATGCATGATGTTCACCCTTTGAAAGGTTCCTGTAGCTATATGACATTAAACCCCAAAGTTTGGCAACGTCATCTTTTACTGCTTGTTCGAAAACCAAGACTTGGGGTGGTGTCCCCCGTAAGGGTGGACAGAAAGTAGATTTCAGCTTCAGGCCTGTGTTAGTGTTAGGCATATCCAGTGTATCATTATCTCTTCCCTTGAAAAAATAATGTAAACGTAGTTTAGGGAAAAATTGAGCCAGTTCGCACTGAACCTGAAAAGGATCCCCGCAATGTGTCATGACGAAGCCTAATCCTTTATTAAGTACCTGCTGTTCCGATGGGCTAAGAACTTTGATGGAAAGATTCACTACAAGGCTTGATTCCCTGACGTCCCTGGTTGTTGTGGATTCCTCTTCGTGTGGCTCCTCGTCCCTGTGAAGGGGCCTGACTGGTCCTGCCAATGCACTTGTGGTTGGGGGTTCCGTCTCCTCCCTCGGGACCTCCGGGGGCCAGAGCCTAAAAAAGACTGATTAGGGTAGTCATTCTGGAATCCTTGATAAGGACCCATAGGTGGTTGAAAAGGATGTGGGGGATACATAGGGTGAGGGGAAAAGCCCCAAGGATTGGGTGGCCACCATTGTTGGTATTGTGAATTGGGGTGTCCTCCACAGTTGTTGAACCTATTGGGTCTCCCACGTTCCCTAGGTTGGTAAGACGTTGTGCCAGAACTATCTGAGTCACTACTCCCATCTCTTCTAGAACCAGAGTAATTCGAGCCATACCTTTTCCCGCTATTTCTGAACTCAGGGGGGGAATAGGTGTCACTCGTATAAGGGTAAACTATGTCATGTTTGAATTTCGCCAAATCTTTCTTGAATTTGTCAATTTTGATTTGTAGAATAGAGTCCCTGAACTCTTTGTTACTTTTGTCAGATACATCTTGTTGTTTCTTAAAGATTGTAGATGAGATGGTAGTCTGGATTTGAGATTCCAGAACTCTAATCTCAATCAAGATGGCATCAGATAGTCGTTTGGCCGTGCTGATAATTAGAATAAGCCAGTTCCGTGTGCACCTCCAAGCAATAAGAGACCAGTCCTTCAGGAAGGCCTTATCCTGCAAGAGCAGTCGAGGAGCGTTAGTGACTATTAATCCTGGGGGTGCACAGCTGGCTCTCAAATATTCGGCCATAGCTAACCCATGGACTAGGGTTCTAGAATACGGTTTTTTTAACACCAGAACCGTAGGCCATTCATCATTTGTTACTTGAGGTACAGAGGATGGCCCTTCTAGAATACTAGGCATGCTATCTAGTATGGACTGATAGACTGAGTCATCATAAGCTAGGCCACTGATTTCGGCCATAATATCACTGTGTCGAAGGATAATTAGTTATCCAAGTGTAACCAAAACCACACAAAGTCAACCAGACAAAAAAAACCTTCACAAAAATCACCAATCTTCAAAACTGGTAATGCACTCCACTACATAGTTAGAGCTATTTAACTGACCCGCAGCCAACAGCTGCTCTAAATACACAAAAACACTAAGAGAGATAGGGTCCCAGGGAAATTTTAAGACCAGCCCGAGTTCACATCCCCAAATATTCACTTATAAAACAACACAACGAACCAGGGGTCTAAAAGCCTCATCTAGATGAAGAGACCAAACACATTTCCAAATGGTAGAGTGTAACTATATGTGCTACGAGAATTGCTAAGTTAAAAAGAAACTCACATCCGGAACCAACAACTTGTTAGTGATGGCGTGGTTAGGATCAGTTATGTGCTCAAAATCTGGATAACCATCAACCATTCTAAGTGATCAGTTTTATCATTTGGTCAACCAGCTTAGAGGCATGGTGAACCACTTGATCATAGAGGACACCACTCCTGTCTGCACAAAGGTTAGAACCCAACCAAAAAATCACTAAGAAAAATCCAAAAGGAAATTAGTTTTCATTTGCCCATTGGAACAATTAGAAAGAAACACGCAGTGCATAGAAAAAGTGAGTTAAAATAAGATGATGTGTCCTTAATAAAGACTAATTTTATTTAAGACGAGGACACACCCCTTCATTAAAAACAGAACAGCGCAAACTGCAGCTTAAACAAATAACTGCCATAAAGGGGCCAACATGTTTCAGCCAAACAGGCTCTACTTCCCTTAGGCTTTCTTCGGGGCCTCTGTTCTTATAATTGCTACTGCATTAATTTGTGTGATAAATTTGAAAATAGACCAAACAGTGGAAATACTTGCTGTGGTACAGTGAAAGAATACACAGTCTGTTCCTCCACATCAAGGGATGCAAATTACATCTGTTTAAAAATCAAAACAACACACCACTTGTAAAGTCATCTCTATATAGACATTGATCCCTAGTTCCTATGTGAATTCCCGTTTAATATTATGCAAATGAATAAAAAACATGTATTTGCTCACCCTAATTGATGGGGGACTGGACCTCACCTCACCTGGTCCATGCTCAGGATATTGAGGCCCGGCTTTATGGACAGTAGGATAAGAATAGAGGGGTAGAATCATGGAATTTAAAAAGTAATCAATGTCAACATGAAATTCTAAATTGAATTCTCTATTCACGAATTCTAACTGCAGAGCAGGTCAATCATCTGGACAGACTCACTGTGATTCGGAAAACACACCCGGACACAGACCAAACCTTCAACACATATACAACAACGCCAAATCCAGTTGTGTGTATGTTTAATTTAGTATATACATACTGCTGATGCCTTGATCTTAAAAGGCAGATATGCTGAGGGGCAGGGTTCTTGCACAACTACTAGTTGTTGTGCGGCCTGAGCTCTAGATTTTCAATGCAAACACTACATTCGTAGAATAAAGTAACACCCCTAGATCTCAGCCTCATTGAACTTGAATATCGTGTGCTACCGGCAACGGTAAAACCCATGCACTTTTGACAATTTTGCACACTTTCTCAAGCTCACGCAAAGTACACTGTATAAAGAAAAACATACACCCTTCCATCTGGGCGATATGTTTAACATATCATGTGTAGAGGTGACTTAGTGTACCAACAAGTCTCCTCTAAAATACAATAAACCACAAAATTGCAATCCGTCGGTACCTCGAGACTTTTCTGAGTCTAGGGGGAGGTACCGACATCAAGACGAGGCGCCTATTAGTAAACACAAGTAAATGCTCGTTTTCGCGCCATAGCTGTCTAATGTTCTTCAAAGCGTCTAATAGGATCCCTCCAGGCTGCGGAAGGTGATGCGATGCCCACCTTTCACTCGAAATACAACAATTATCTACTGGATAAAGTTTCCAATTTACAAAGTACTAGAACCCCGCCTCTGACTACAGAATGACGTCACTGAGACGGCGTTTGTAGCTTATAATTGTCGACAGAGGGGAGGCCCTGTAACTGAGCACACAGTCGAGTGTCCTCATGTTTTTAGTCAGAAAGAAGGGAAACCGGGCAAAAACACCATCCGAAAACGCCTCCATGTATATCAGGCAAAGAATTAAATTTGCAATCACATCTACTGAAGCCGAGTTAACTTGAACTACAAAATGACGTCACGGTAATGGTGTCTGTAGATCTTAGGTTGATACCTGGTAAAAGGTTAGATAACCCAACCCGATTTTATTCTAATAATGACAACTTGCCACTCGTGCCTAATTTATATTCAATAATACACAAAGTGCCTCAAAGATACTAATGTGAATCACAATTCCTGAAGCCGAGTTGGGACTACAAAGTGACGTCACAGTAATGGCGTCTGTAGTTCTTTGGTGACTTCCGGATGAAGGGCTGAACAGTTGGAAACCCCAACCCGATTTCATTCTAATGATGGCATCTTGACACTTATGCCTAATCAATATTCAATAGTACGTCTCCTATGTCATAAACACCTATAAGTAGGTGTTCTTTGCCACTCGCACGTATTAAAAAGAGAGAGGCGCTTCCGAGATTTAACGCATAAATTGCCATATCTATTAGGACCGCCAATAAGGCCTCAATCGTATGCCCAAGGGATAAATCAAGTTACCTATAGGACCAACGTTCATCCTGGTAAACTAGTCCATGGTATCTCGTCATTCAGACCCAGCGTATCAGCTCTAAGCTTAAAAATCCATCTGTGCTCCTTGAGAAATAAATATCTAGACACATCGCTGATATGAGCGGGGATAACTGTTTTTTCCACGACTGTCCAGTGGAAATCTTCTGCACCATGATTGCTCTCAACAAAGTGTTTGCTCAGTTTGGTAATAGTTTTGTTGCAACGGAAGGAGCTCTTATGCTCAAGCATCCGAACCCGCACTTTACGAGTTGTCATCCCAACATATTGAGTGGAGCATGGACAAGTCAGAAGATAAATGAGATGAGAACTACCTCGCCAGATAACCAGGACGTCATCAATGTATCGCTTCCACCAGCAGATGGATGTGAAATATGGATTTTCTGTTGTGAGGACAAGTTCTTGCTCGAACCGATCAACGTAGAGATTCGCCAGGCTCGGCGCAAAAACACTTTCTCAAGCTCACGCAAAGTACACTGTATAAAGAAAAACATACACCCTTCCATATGGGCGATATGTTTAACATATCATGCGTAGAGTTGACTTAGTGTACCAACAAGTGAAGTGGACCTGAGGTTAAGTGTGCTGCAGCGCCTCGCTGCTGGTCGCGCGCACTGTTTAGCGCTATTTACTGCATTTTAATGTCCCGTTTTTGTATTTCTTTTATTTTTATTTTTATTGTCCCCTGTTTTTAGCCACATGGTTTCTTGCCTCTTACCTGCACTGTAATTCCTTGTAACCCCACCGCTGCTTAGCGGGTCCGGTTCCGGGGAGGTTGTGGGCGGGGACCACCATCTTAGAGCAGGAAGGGAACTGTGGCCGCCATCTTTGAGCGTTCTTGCGCTCGTGGACAGTGTGAACTGCCTATTTAAGGCGTGGTCAGCACGGGGGCAGCCTGGTGAAGTGGACCTGAGGTTAAGTGTGCTGCAGCGCCTCGCTGCTGGTCGCGCGCGCTGTTTAGCGCTATTTACTGCATTTTAATTGCCCGTTTTTGTATTTCTTTTCTTTTTCTTTTTATTGTCCCCTGTTTTTAGCCACATGGTTCCTTGCCTCTTACCTGCACTGTAATTCCTTGTAACCCCACCGCTGCTTAGCGGGTCCGGTTCCGGGGAGGTTGTGAGCGGGGAGCGCCATCTTAGAGCAGGAAGGGTACTGTGGCCGCCATCTTTGAGCGTTCTTGCGCTCGTGGACAGTGTGAACTGCCTATTTAAAGGACTCCTCATGGCGTGCAGCGGTGACGCGCAGCGGAAGCGCCTTCCCTGCGCCTGAGTCTTGCCAGAGTCCTGCCCGTCTGCGCTCGTCAGCGTCTCGGAGGTCGGCGAGGTAGGCCCGCAGTTCTTCTCCTACGTCTTGCTCTTTTGCCCGGTCGTGGGTGCGCACTTTTAGTTTCCATGCTCTCCTATTCCTCTAGCGAGCTATTAGCTCTACGAGGACATATTTCCACCTGCCACCATGTCTTTCCAGGTGGCCGTTCTCTTAGGAAGGGCTGCTCTGGCTGGGGTTGGCATATGCCGAGTCAGGAGGGCTTTCTGCCTGAATCCACACCCCTACACTTTCATTGTCATCTGCTTAACACCAGATCTCTCAGTAGACATTCCACTGACATCTGGAATTTGCTTTCAGACTTTAAAACATCGTGTCTGTTTCTTACTGAGACATGGCTGAGTGAGTGCTCCGGCCCTGATCTTGCCGCTGCTATCCCTCCGGATTATACTATCTATAGGAAGGACAGAGTGGTAGGCAGGGGTGGAGGTGTGGCACTAATTGTTGACAAGAGCATGCCTTGTTCAACTTTCCCCGTTGATAATATCACGGGCTGCGAAGCCTTAGGTTTCACTATAAGGCTATCTCCCCGTCAAACATGCACGGGGATTATTATCTATAGGGCACCGGGACCGCTAGGCTCGTTCTTTGATGAACTACAGGCGGCACTTTCGGTGCCTTGCCTGAGATCGGAGCATTGTATCCTATTGGGAGATCTTAATCTCCATATGGACAATACAGCGGACCCGGATACTAGTAAGCTGCAGGACATTGCCTTTTCTCTAGGGTTGATTCCCTATGTCTTCAGCCCTACTCATATCAAAGGCCATACGATTGATCAGATCTTTTCTACTAGTCTAATCGATGTCTCCCCACCGCTTCCAGTTCTGTGGTCAGACCACTTTTTAATTAAATTTTGCATTCCTTCTGTAGTTACGCCAGGTACAAGACGGGCAAAAGATACCAGAAGGGTGTCTCGGCCCTTCCATCGAGTTACGGCGGAAATGCTTTCTGATGCTCTCTGCCAACATCCCTGCCTGCTATCTGGTAACCTGGAACAAGACATTGACTTGGTTCAAAAGTGGCTTACAATTAGATTTGAGGAGCTAGCCCCTGGTAAGCCAGCCAATTCTGTGGGTAGACATGCCTCGGCCCCTTGGTTCACTCCTCTTCTAGGTAAGATGCGCCAAGATTGCAAGAGGGCTGAAAGAGCTTGGAGGCATATGTATGACCCGGAAGACAAAATTAAATATAGGGATGCAATACGACTGTACCACAAACATATTGTGGATGAAAAAAAGTCTATCTTGAGCGCAGAATTGATGCAGCGGAAAATACGAGCAAAGAAATTTTTAGAATTGTAAAAGAGTTTATCTCCCCTTCCTCGAGCACGCCCATCCACTCTCATACTGAAGTTTGGATCAGCCAGCTCAGTGAGTTCTTTATCAATAAAATCAAATCTATTCAGGGCTCCTTTTCTGTTGTGGGTCTTAGTCCAGCTGCCTGTCATCCGATAACTGCGCCACCATCTATGAAGGAGAAAGACCCTTTTCTTTCGGTTTTCCCTTCTATTTCTCTTGCTTCCTCTCTTGACTTCCTGTCTCGGCTTCAATCGGGTTCGCCGCTTGATCCTTGCCCAGCGAAATGCCTAGGGAGAGTGGCGTCGCCAGTTAATATGTTGCTCAACCCACTGCTTAATTCTTCCCTGACATCGGGAGAGGTTCCTACGGCTTGGAAGCACGCCTTGATTCTGCCGCTGCTTAAAAAACCGTCTTTAGATCCCCTTGTTCACGCCAATTACAGACCAATCTCCCTCCTTCCCTCTCTGGCTAAGGTGATCGAGAAGCATGTGCATCTCTCCATTTCCAGCTTTATAGAGAGTAATAATATCTTGCATGACTCTCAATCGGGTTTCCGTGCAAATTTCAGCACGGAGACATCTCTTCTTGAGATCACCGATGCCATAAGAGAGATTTTGGATAGGGGGGGTACAGCCATCTTGGTCATGTTGGATTTGTCGGCGGCTTTCGACAACGTTGCCCACGACGGTCTCCTTTTAAGACTCTGGGAGATCGGCTTTCGTGGGACGGTGTGGAACTGGTTTAAGTCTTTTCTGACCAACCGCCGACAAGTGGTCTGGGCACCCCCGTTTTCCGCTGAAATGCCGCCGCTGGAGGTTGGGGTTCCTCAAGGGTCCATCCTGAGCCCCACCCTTTTCAACATCTATATGGCCCCTCTAGCGGCGGTGGCGGAATCTTTTGGTGCCCGGATCATATCCTATGCTGACGACACCCAGCTCCTTTTCACGTGTAGCAAGGGTGAGGATTTTGACGGCGGCCGGATTAAGGAATGATGGGCGCTGTATTTGACTGGTTTCAGAGGCATAGTCTGAAGTGCAATTCCGATAAGTCAGAGCTGCTTTTTTTCGGATGCCCGCCAGATCCATGTTGGAAGACATGGTGGCCCCGCGATATGTTTCCGCCTGATGCTGCCTCGTCAAAAGCCAAAAATCTAGGTGTCCTGTGTGATGATGATCTCTCTTTTAGACCCCAGATCATAGGGCTGACAGGGAAATGTTTCGACATCCTGAAAATGCTGCGGAAGTTTCTTCCTCTACTATCCCTGCAACATAAAAAAATTACTGTCCAGGCCTTGGTAGGCTCGCGTCTTGATTACGCGAACGCTCTCTACCTTGGCCTTCCCAAATATCTGATGGCACGCTTGCAGGTCGGACAAAATTCGGCTGCCAGAGCCATCTTTAGATTATTTATTTATTTATTTAAACACTTATAAAGCGCTACGAAGGCCCATGGGCATCTCGGCGCTAGTATCTGCTAAATTCAGCCCTACAGGAGGATGTAATTATTGGTCAAATAGCCACGTTTTGAGGTGCTTACGAAAGGACCATAGGGAGGGGCTGCTCTTTATGAATAGTGGCAAAGTGTTCCAGAGCTTGGGTGCTGAAACGAGGAATCTTCTGTCACCCCATGAAACCAGTTTGGTACGGGGTACTTCCAGCTGGAGGCAATCAGAGGACCGCAGGGACCTGGTGGGCCGGTAGGGAACAAGTTGTTGAGTGAGAAAGGCTGGTCCCTGGTTGTGCAACGCCTTATAGACAATGCACAGAGCCTTAAACTTAGTTCTGTTCCTGAGGGAAGCCAGTGAAATTCTCTGATGGTTCCTGAGACTGATTGAAATTTGGGGATATCACCCAGCAGTCTGGCAGCAGCATTTTGAATGGTTTGCAGCTTATTGAGGACTCTCTCTTGGGAGTTCAAGAATAGAGCATTGCAGTAGTCCAAGGTGGATAAGACCAAGGACATGATCAGGGTTTTACCAGCTGAAGCAGGAAGGAAAGGGAGGATTTTTTTAATGATTCGTAGTTTATAGAAAGCGGAGGAAGCAATCTGATTTGCGTGAGGGAGAAAAGTGAGACGGTCGTCAAACATGACACCTAGGTTCCTCACTTTGCTGACGGGAGTGGGAGGAGGACCCATGGACTGTGGCCACCAGCGGGAGGACCAATCTGGGGTTAAGTTTCCAAAGATGACCACCTCGGACTTATCCGAGTTCAATTTAAGGCAATTGGAGGCCATCCAATACCCTATGGCCTGCATGCCCAGATTGAGATTATCGGCGATTTTTTGTCCGTCATTTCTGATGGCTAAGACCAACTGGGTGTCGTCAGCGTAGGATGTGAGGCTCATCCCATGAGCTCGAATGGTATTGGCAAGGTCCGACACGTATATATTAAAGAGTGTCGGACTCAGGGATGAGCCTTGGGGTACTCCGCACGGCAGGGACAGGGTGGTGGATTGAAAAGGTCCTATGGTGACCACCTGAGTCCTTTTGGCAAGAAAGGACGCCAGGAGAGTCCTAGCCTTGTGCCTAATCCCCAGGTCTTCGACACGGTCGATCAAAATAGCATGATCGACCGTGTCGAACGCCGCTGACAGGTCCAACAGTATCAAGACTGCTGTGCCACCCGCATCGCGAATGATTCTGATGTCTTCTGTGGCCTTGATCAGGGCCGTCTCCGTCCCATGATGTTGGCGAAAACCAAACTGGGAATCATCCAGTAGATGGTGGGATTCTATAAAGGCTGACAGTTGGACATTTAGAGCCTTCTCTACAACTTTGGCCAAAATAGGCAGATTGGCAATAGGTCGGTAATTTTTGAGCTCGTTCCTATCTAGGTTTGGTTTTTTCAGCAGCGGCTTTAGTAGTGTCTTTTTTAGATCGGAGGGGTAAACTCCTGTGTTAATCAAAGTGTTACAGATAGTAGTGATGGCTGGGAGCAGCACTTCCGAAACTGGAAGCAATACTTTAAAAGGGCAGGGATCAAGGGCAGAGCCTGATTTGATGGATGACAAAAAATCCCTGACCTGAGTGATAGAGACCTCCTTAATCTGAGAAAGAGAAGGGCCAGCTATGGAGGAACTCGCCATCTCAGGGGCAGTGTTTAGTGGCATTTTTACGCAGTTGGCAAAGACAGCATAAATGTCATTGACTTTGTTGTAAAAGTAGTTAGCCAATGCATCACAAAATAATTGGGAGGAGGGGTGTTGTAGATTAGGCAAGCAGCCGGCCAACTGTTTAGTGGTCTCAAACAAGGCTTTGTTTGAATTTTTGGAGAGTTCAATTTTCTCAGAGAAGAACTTCTTCTTAGCATCTAGGATCATGTTTTTGTATATGGTGACCGAGTGCTTGTATGTTATTTTGGCCTCTTCGGAATAGTGTCTGCGCCAGTTCCTTTCATTCCTCCGACACAGCTGCTTCTGTGTCCTTAGAGTTTCCGAGTACCATGGGGCAGACGGGGATGATCTGTTTCGGGAGCTTTGTTTTAACTGGACCAAGAGAGTGGTCGCGGATGCAACCCATTCATTGTATTGGGTAATTGCAAAATTGGGATCATGTGATAGAGGTGGACTAGTTTTAATCAGAAGTGATTGTAAGCTGTTGCTGTCAATATTTTTCCAATCCAGGAAAGTCTGACGATGATTACCATTTTCCATAGCTGTTCCTGGGGCATGGTTGGTTAGAGTGGCCGTTATAACAAAGTGATCTGACCAAATGGTGGGGAAAATGGCAGAGACCTGAAGGTCATTTAGATTAGAAAAAATGCCATCCAGAGTATGGCCTCCTTCATGGGTAGGAGCGTTCACTAGCTGGGAAAGTCCGAAAGTAGTTAGGCATGCCTGAAGGGCGACTGTATCATTATCTTCAATTTTGTCGAAATGAAAATTGAAGTCGCCTAATATGGTAAATGAACTATCCAGAGCAGATACTTCCAGAATATGACTGATGTCGGAAATAAATGCCGACCTTTGCCCTGGAGGACGGTAAAGAAGGATACCTTTGAAGTTTACCGAAGGAGTAAGTTTAATGGAAAATTGGAGAGCCTCACAAGAAAGGAGCGGTATCTCGTTAATTCTGACCGCATAGGTATCCCGAGCAATTATGGCTATCCCTCCCCCTCTCTTGTGTTGTCTATCCAGTCTGTGGATTGAAACCCCATGGGGGACAGCAATAACCAAATCCGGATCGGATGCATTGTCCAACCAGGTCTCTGTTAAAAACAATAAGTCTAATTGTTTATCTTCCATGAGCTCTGCTATTTCATGTCGATGTTTACCTAATGAGCGAACATTGATAAGGGCCATAGAGTAGTCACAGGGGGTTTTGTTGGGCTTCCGGCGAGGGAGGTCGTGGCAGTTTGATATTATGGCGGCACAATTCGGACAACATTGGTGAGCATTTCCCACAAGATAATGCGGGTCAAATATGGAACATAGAGGATCTCGTGGAGGACGACAGTTCCTGAGCTGGCTGGAAGTGTACGTCCCTAGTGGAGGTAGCGGGAAAAGGCCAGGGGTCATGGCCCTGGGCCCGGATACGGCGCGGACGGGCGCAGACGGGCTTGCCTTTGGCGCGCCTTTGGCGCGCCCGCTGCGCCCGCCCGCTGCGCGGACGGGAGGAACCTTGGCTTAAGTACATCCTAGTGGGTGGGAGGAGGGTGGGAGGGGCTGCGAGCTCCAGCGCGAGCCTTCCCCGGCCCAAGATGGCGGCTCCAGTTACTAGGGGAAGTGACCAGCGCCTAGCAACAGCGGCGCTGTGTCACCCACGGAGAAATGTCCTAGCGATGTTAATCTCGCTACAGGTAGGGGCTCCTGTTAAAATCACCACCTATTAAAATATCTACAGTTTTTAAAAGTTGTTATTCGTAATCAATAACTCACAAAACTACAATCAGCGTTTAGCGTGTCACAATAGCGCGCAAGGGAGTGCAAGGTACCCCCGGCTTTCCGCCTCAAGGGTGAATTAAGCAGCGAAGTGCAAGAGCCTCAGAGCTACTCGAGAGACTGCATTGGCTCCCGGTCTCTAAGAGAATTACGTTTAAGGTCCTGACCCTGGCCTTTAAAGCCCTCCATTTGATTGGCCCAAAATATCTCGGGAAGCGTATGGCCTTCTATGCCCCCAGGAGGACTCTAAGGTCCGCTTTGCTGGCTAAAGCCGTTGTTCCCACCATCAGACGTGCACGCACTGGAGGTCGTTCCTTCCGGTACCTGGCACATCAATGCTAGAAAGAGCTTCCCTTTTCCTTGAGAACAGCCAATAGCTTACTTTCTTTCAGAAAGGAACTGAAGACCTGGCTTTTCTCCAAGTAATTCTCTGTCGGCCTGCGGTCGGTGTTGTGTTGTGCATTTTTCTTTGTAGTTCTCTTTGCCAAAGCGCCGGGACACTCTACGGAGTAGCCTTGCGCTATAGAAGAGACTTTTATAACATAACAAGTCTCCTCGATAATACAATAAACCACAAATTCGCAGGTAATGGGTGCTTACCTAATCCGTCGGTACCTCAAGACTTCTTCTGAGTCTAGGGGGAGGTACCGACATCAAGACGAGGCGCCTATAAGTAAACACGAGGAAATGCTCGTTTTCGCGCCATATCTGTCTACTACTATAGAGGACAACCCAATTCATAATACCAACAATGATGGCCACCCAATGTTTGGGGCTTTTCCCCTCACCCTATGCATCCCCCACATCCTTTTCAACCACCTATGGGTCCATATCAAGGATTCCAGAATGACTACCCTAATGAGTCTTTTTTAGGCTCTGGCCCCCGGAGGTCCCGAGGAAGGAGACGGAACCCCCAACCACAAGTGCATTGGGAGGACCAGTCAGGCCCCTTCACAGGGATGAGGAGCCACACGAAGAGGAATCCACAACAACCAGGGACGTCTGGGAATCAAGCCTCATAGTGAATCTTTCCATCAAAGTGCTTAGGCCATCGGAACAGCGGGTGCTTACTAAAGGATCAGGCTTCGTCATGACACATTGCAGGGATCCTTTTCAGGTTCAGTGCGAACTGGCTCAATTTTTCCGTAAACTACGTTTACATTATTTTTTCAAGGGAAGAGATAATGATACACTGGATATGCCTAACACTAACACAGGCCTGAAGCTGAAATCTACTTTCTGTCCACCCTTACAGGGGACACCACCCCAAGTCTTGGTTTTTGCACAAGCAGTAAAAGATGACGTTGCCAAACTTTGGGGTTCAAGGTCATATAGCTATAGGAACCTTTCAAAGGGTGAACAGCATGCATTGCAAGCACTGTCGGCAGATCAATCGATCACTATCAAGCCAGCAGATAAGGGGGGTTCGATTGTGATCCTTAATACCAGTGATTACAGAGCAGAATGCATTAGACAGTTAGGGGATACACATGCTTATGAACCCCTTACTCAGGATCATACTGAAGACATTGTGAAACGTATCAGTATCCTAGTGGAGGAGGCTCTGGTGCAAGGGTGGATTATGGCACAGGAGGCTCTATTTTTACAACAACAACATCCTGTGATGCCTTATTTCTACTTGTTACCGAAAGTGCATAAACCCCAAAGACCTCCGCCAGGCAGACCAATAATATCTGCTCTAGGCTCGGTTCTTGAACCCTTATCCACATTCGTCGATCACTTTTTGAGACCTATAGTGAAACGCATGCCCACCTACTTACAGGACACAAAGGATGTGCTGAGGGTGATTCCAGACATCGTTTTCGATCCCGAAAGAGATTTCTTAGTCTCTTTCGACGTCGAGTCCCTCTACACTTCAATCCCCCAGGATGAGACCTTGGAAGTCATAACATCCATCCTGGGGGATACTGACCTTAACAGTATAACGCCTGTGCCCTTTATCATGTCTTTGGCTAGATTAGCTATGAAAGATAATTTCTTTCGGTTTGAGGACACCATGTATTTGCAAGTATCAGGGACGAGTATGGGCAGCGTTTTTGCGCCGAGCCTAGCGAATCTCTACGTTGATCGGTTCGAGCAAGAACATGTCCTCACAATGGAAAATCCATATTTCACATCCATCGCTGGTGGAAGCCATACATTGATGACGTCCTGGTTATCTGGCGAGGTAGCCATGACTCCATCATGGTTTTCCATCAGTGGTTGAATGCCCAGAACCAATATCTCAAATTCACTGTAGAGATAAGCAAGGAGAGGTTGGCATTTCTGGATCGGTCAACATATGTGAAACCCTCAGGGTTGCAAAGTGAACTCTTTCGCAAACCCATGGCAAGAAATTCATTGCTACTATATGAGAGTCAGCATCCCAAGGGGCTTAGGGATAATCTTCCTTATGGCCAGTTCCTTCGGGTACGAAGGAATTGCTCAACGGAAAATACCTACAGGCATCACGCAAGGGACTTATCCAAACAGTTGGAAAAGAGACACTATCCGAAACCTTTGATCAAACGATCAATGAAGAGAGCCAGTAATAATCATCGAGAAGCACTTTTGGAACCTCCTGTGCCTAAGCCACCTATGGACAGGTTGACGTTTGGGAGCACATTTTCCACCAAGGCTAACCAGATACAAAAGATAGTACGCAGACATTGGCGTTTATTAAACCAGAGTAGGGACAAAGATGCAGAACCCTTGTTTGCATTTAAAAGAGCTACCAGCATACAAGTCCGCCTGGTCAATACACGCCCTAAGGAAGTGCCTAAGAGAATGATTGGTACCCTATGGGACCTGCCTGCTGCAGTAGGTCATCATCCCTGTGGGAATTGTTCCATTTGCCCACAAACTAGACACTCTACCACGGTAGATATTGGTACAGATCGACCATGGGTCCAGAAGTACTTTTCTAACTGTAATAGTTCTCATCTCATTTATCTTCTGACTTGTCCATGCTCCACTCAATATGTTGGGATGACAACTCGTAAAGTGCGGGTTCGGATGCTTGAGCATAAGAGCTCCTTACGTTACAAGAAAACTATTACCAAACTGACCAAACACTTTGTTGAGAGCAATCATGGTGCAGAAGATTTCCACTGGACAGTCTTGGAAAAAACAGTTATCCCCGCTCATATCAGTGATGTGTCTAGATATTTATTTCTCATGGAGCAGAGATGGATTTTTAAGCTGAGAGCTGATACGCTGGGTCTGAATAATGAGATACGATGGACCTAATAGATATGGCAATCTATGCGTTAAATCTTCAAAGCGCTTCTCTCTTTTTAATGTGTGCGAGTGGCAAAGAACACCTACTTATAGGTGTTTATGACATAGGAGACGTACTATTGAATATTGATTGGGCATAAGTGTCAAGATGCCATCATTAGAATGAAATCGGGTTGGGGTTTCCAACTGTTCAGCCCTTCACCCGGCAGTCACCAAAGAACTACAGACGCCATTACTGTGACGTCGCTTTGTAGTCCCAACTCGCCTTCAGGAATTATGATTCACATTGGTATCTTTAAGGCACTTTGTGTATTATTGAATATGAATTAGGCACGATTGGCAAATTGTCATTATTAGAATAAAATCGGGTCGGGTTATCTAACCTTTTACCAGGTAGCAACCTAAGAACTACCGACGCCATTACCGTGACATTATTTTGTAGTTCAAGTTAACTTGGCTTCAGTAGATGTGATTGCAAATGTAATTCTTCGCTTGATATACACGGGGGCGTTTTCAGATGGTGTTTATGCCCGGTTTCCCTTTCTTTCTGACTAAAAACACGAGGACACTCGACTGTGTTCTCAGTTACAGGGCCTCCCCTCTGTCGAGAATTATAAACTACAAACGCCGCCTCTGTGACGTCATTCTGTAGTCAGAGGCGGGGTTCTAGTACTCTGTAAATCGGAAACTCTATCCAGTTGATAATTGTTGTATTTTGAGTGAAAGGTGGGCATTGCATCACCTTCCGCAGCCTGGAGGGATCCTATTAGACGCTTTGAAGAACATTAGACCGGTATGGCGCGAAAACGAGCATTTACCCGTGTTTACTTATAGGCGCCTCGTCTTGATGTCGGTACCTCCACCTAGACTCAGAAGAAGTATTGAGGTACCGACGGATTAGGTAAGCACCCATTACCTGCGAATTTGTGGTTTATTGTATTTTTGAGGAGACTTGTTGGTACACTAAGTCAACTCTACGCATGATATGTTAAACATATCGCCCAGATGGAAGGGTGAATGTTTTTCTTTATACAGTGTACTGTGCGTGAGCTTGAGAAAGTGTGCAAAATTGTCAAAACTGCATGGGTTTCACCGTTGCCGGTAGCACACGATATTCAAGTTTAATGAGGCTGAGATATGGGGGTGTTACTTTATTCTACGAATGTAGTGTTTGCATTGAAAATCTAGAGCTCTGGCAGCACAACAACTAGGAGTTCCGCAAGAACCCTGCCCCTCAGCATATCTGCCTTTTAATATCGATGCATAAGCAGTATGTATATACTAAATTAAACATACACACAACTGGATTTGGTGTTGTTGTATATGTGTTGAAGGTTTGGTCTGTGTCCGGGTGTGTTTTCGGAATCACAGTGAGTCTGTCCAGGTGATTGACCTGCTCTGCAGTTAGAATTCGTGAATATAGAATTCAATTTAGAATTTTATGTTGACATTGATTACTTTTTAAATTCTATGATTCTACCCCTCTATTCTTATCCTACTGTCCATAGAGCGGGCCTCAATATCCTGAGCATGGTCCAGGTGAGGTGAGGTCCAGTCCCCCATCAATTAGGGTGAGCAAATACATGTTTTTTATTCATTTGCATAATATTAAACGGGAATTCACATAGGAACTAGGGATCAATGTCTATATAGAGATGACTTTACAAGAGGTGTGTTGTTTTGATTTTTCAACAGATGTAATTTGCATCCATTGTTGTGGAGGAACAGACTGTCCATTCTTTCACTGTACCACAGCAAGTATTTCCACTGTTTGGTCTATTTTCAAATGTATCACACGAATAAATGCAGTAGCAATTATAAGAACAGAGGTTCTGAAGAAAGCCTAAGGGAAGTAGAGCCCGTTTGGCTGAAACATGTAGGCCCCTTTATGGCAGTTATTTGTTTAAGCTGCAGTTTGCGCTGTTTTTGTTTAATGAAGGGGTGTCTCCTCGTCTTAAATAAAATTAGTCTTTATTAGGACTCATCATCTTATTTTAACTCACTTTTTCTATGCACTGCGTGTTTCTTTCTAATTGTTCCAATGGGCAAATGAAAACTAATTGCCTTTTGGATTTTTCTTAGTGATTTTTTGGTTGGGTCCTAACCTTTGTGCAGACAGGCGTGGTGTCCTCTATGATCAAGTGGTTCACCATGCCTCTAAGCTGTTTGACCAAATGATAAAACTGATCACTTAGAATGGTTGATGGTTATCTAGATTTTGAGCACATAACTGATCCTAACCACGCCATCACTAACAAGTTGTTGGTTCCAGATGTGAGTTTCCTTTTCACTTAGCAATTCTCGTAGCACATATAGTTACACTCTACCATTTGGAGATGTGTTTGGTCTCTTCATCAATCATTCAAGGCATCACTTATGTCCTGAAATGTATCTTCCGCTTTGGAACTAAAATGTTCTCACATTAAAATACCTCTGAAAGCACCGCTCTCCAACTAGAAACAGCGCCGCAGAACGTATAGTTACACTCTACCATTTGGAGATGTGTTTGGTCTCTTCATCTAGATGAGGCTTTTAGACCCCCGGTTTGTTGTGTTGTTTTATAAGTGAATATTTGGGGATGTGAACTCGGGCTGGTCTTAAAATTTCCCTAGGACCCTATCTCTCAGTGTTTTTGTGTTGAATGATTGATGCACACCTTTTACTTCTAGAAGTGTGTACATGTGGGATTGCTTTCTCTTGTGTCCAGCATCCCACTGTGTATGTTTTAAGGAATCGATTTCATGTATCATTGGGCCGCATTTATTTTCATTGACATGGCATACATGTACATACATGCATGTCCTCAGAGGTAAAAAGGACAGCGTTTCGAAACAGGTATTGCTGTGCTTCCATGACAGTCAATTGTATTAATTTCAGGTAAACATCAATGTGGATTGGATCTCCTTAATGTGTGTAGGTGACTTTCTTCAGAAACATGTTAGTGTTGCACACCGTTACCAATGTGTGTCAGAAGGTGAAATAGATAGATAGTAATGCTTCAGACTATGCCGATTTATTGTATGCATATAATATGACACTTCATGGTGCTGAAATAAACATGAGTTACTAACCATTGCTTGAGAACAGAGACAGAACCTGCGCCTAAGTAGCGTGCGTGGTGTTCCAATGCACACTGTAGTCCTCTTTTACAGGTCAGTTGATCGCACAGGCCAATTACAAGATGCCTGGTGTGCAAGTACCTGGGATTACAGGCCGCGGAAACACCGGGCCTGATGTAGTGGGCAGAAACCCACCCGGTAAAATCAAGCGCAGGTTCGGACCAGCAGCTGCCAATAGAGGCACACCTCACCAGACCCACACCAACACCACATAGGGAGCGAGCATGGACGCCTCTCTCCACCCGCTTGCCTTCACTACCCATGAATGTCCTCACCTCCCGACAGGTTTTGCCCGGCTGCTCCGATTTTCAACATTCTTAGAGTATTTGATTCGAATCCAATGCTGCTCAACATTTTTCATGTTTCTCTGCGATGAAATTATTGCTGTTGGAGCCTGAATAGTGCTACTTCATAATAGCAATGGAGAACTAGAAACCAACCAGACCCTGCGCTGCGCTGCACTGCAATGCAGCAGTGTCCACGTCAGAGAGGGAAGGTGTCACATCATGAGAGGCTGGGCTGGTCAGTGGAGCAGGGGAGCAGCAAAGCGTCACTTACTCACGTCTGCAGTGACCGCAAAATATCTCATTGCCTCCCAAATCCATTGGCGATTGGCAACATGCACTGAAGCAATCTTCGCTCCACCTAGACTTAGTCAGAATATCGGACCGGTCCCAGGCTATGAGCAAGCCGGTCCCAAAGCCAACAATGCGCAATGAAGAACTTACTTACGTCAGCAGTGTCCACAGAGTCTCAGATGTTAGCCACCCACATACATACGTGGGCAGCGATCGGGCAGTGGAAAGCAGCAAAAATCTACAGCAAAATGTTATAGAAGCAGACCGCCCATAGCCATCAGTGTCCATCAGGCCAGAAGCCTGAGAGCATGGCAGGTGGATGAAAGTTAGGGCTCCAGTTACTCTGTTTCTGATGCGGGGGTTTATTGTAGAAAGGCAGATGGCGGTGTACAGTAGTAGACCGGGCGTAAGCGGAACATAGAAATGGGAAGAGAATAAGAGACATTCTCCACCGCTGAGGTATAATAACAGCCATTGCCATTCTTTTGATGTACAGTGGACCCGAGTAAAATAAAACGCTTGATTTAATGCTTGTGGTTTTGGCATGTTGCTGTTAAAGGCCACGCGGTGGCAGCAAATGCCTAGTTCTGAGTAAGGAAAGCCACACAGCGTTTCCCTTGTGTGAACGAGCCGAACCTGCGTGAAGTATCAATCAATCAATCATAAAATCATAGCATTTGTATAGCGCGCTACTCACCCGGAAGGGTCTCAAGGCGCTTGGGGGAGGGGTCCGCTACTGCTCGAACAGCCAGGTCTTGAGTTGTTTCCTGAAGGCGAGATGGTCCTGTGTCAGCCGGAGGTGGATGGGGAGGGAGTTCCATGTCTTGGCTGCCAGGTAGGAGATGGATCTTCCTCCGGCGGTGGCTCTTCGGATGCGTGTTACGGCGGCGAGGGCGAGGCTTGTAGAACGTAGCTGGCGGGTGGGTGTGTAGAAGGTCAGGCGGTCGTTGAGGTACTTGGGGCCCATGTCGTGGAGAGACTTGTGTGCGTGGGGAAGGAGCCTGAACGTGATCCTTTTGCTGACGGGGAGCCAGTGCAGATCCCTCAGGTGGCCGGAGATGTGGCTGCGTCGGGGGATGTCCAAGATGATTCGGGCGGAGGCGTTCTGTATGCGCTGGAGTCTTTTCTGTAGCTTGGCTGTGGTTCCCGCGTAGAGGGTGTTCCCGTAGTCCAGTCACCTGGTGACGAGTGCCTGGGTGACCGTCTTCCTGGTTTCGGTCGGGATCCAGCGGAAGATCTTTCGGAGCATACGCAGGGTGTTGAAGCACGATGAGGAGACAGCGTTGACTTGTCTGGTCATCGAGAGGGAAGAGTCCAGGATGAAGCCCAGGTTGCGTGCGTGGTCTGTTGGCTTGGGAGCGGTGCCCAGGGCGGGAGGCCACCAGGAGTCGTTCCAGGCGGAGGGCGATGGTCCCAGGATGAGGACTTCCGTCTTGTCTGAGTTCAGTTTCAGGCGGCTGTTCTTCATCCACTCGGCGACGTCTTTCATCCCTTCGTGTAGGCTCGTTCTGGCGGTGGCGGGGTCTCTGGTGAGGGAGAGGATCAGTTGGGTATCGTCGGCATAGGAGATGATGTTGAGGTTGTGTTGGCGTGCGATGGCTGCAAGAGGTCTCCTGTAGACGTTGAAGAGGGTTGGGCTGAGCGATGATCCTTGCGGTACACAATCCGATGCGGACGACAAATAGGACCTCTGGTTTTTGAATATATTGGTGAAGGTTAAGGACTAAAAGAAATCACCTATGTTTACGGAAGAACACTACGGCAGAGACCGTTAAACATCGGGGACCAATTTGAATATAAAGGAAATTGCCGCCTTTGCTCCATAAACTTTGGCCCGTATCGCTCACATCTTGATCCATCAATCAGTTTGAAACGCTCCGATCGCATTAAGGTCGGTGTGGATTATTAATTAACCAGTATCTACCCATGTTTACCCCATTTTGAGCCCGGACACTCAACGCAAAATTTTTGGTTCAGGATACACCTTTCTCTATATATGGGTTAACTATACGTCTAATAAGGAATAACAATAAATATAGAAGCCCCACGGTCGTGCCATAGAAGATTTAAGAAAAACCTTTCAATTTTTAAAAAAACCAACGTGCTGTAGAACTTATTTTATGTCCTGTTAAATGTTAAAGCGAATGACGGTCACCTGATGAAGGCAGATTGCCGAAACGCCTGTAGTCAAATCCAACCGCTTTGCCTACTACAAAAGAATATTGACCGGTCCAGTGTGACATGTTGTAATATTTGTTTGTCTTTTTTTATATATATGTGATTCGTTGATAAACTTGAATTTATTTTTATGATTCACTGAAAAAGAAAATGAAAAATTGAAAAGATTTATGAGGAAAAAAATGCTTAAACAAAATATCTATATGAAATAAAATGTTATTTATATCAAAACAAAATCTATTGCCATATTTACAGTAGAACATTTAAGGTCGCTTTTCTGTTATGTTTTAACCTTTTTCTAAGAGAGCTGGCATTTATTAATTGAGTGTTTGCTATAGTTGTGTAGTTTTCCAATAGTGAACGAGCCAAAGCCATCTGTTTGAAAGTTAATTACAAACTAATGGTTTGAAAGCTCGTTCTCGCAAGGGAATAGCCAAACGTGCACGCGTTGGCATTGAAAGCAATGCAACGTGGGCACGTTTTTGGCAGGAAAACTTAATAGATTTCAAGAGGTCTCCTCCTACAAAGCGCATGCGCTGCAAAGACGAGACCTAAAAATTACCATCACTAATACCTGGACAACTTGAGGAAAAATGGCTGTGGGGCAGGTTGTTCCCCTCCTGAACCAGACTGAGGCTCTGTGGGTGAAAGTCCTGTTATTATCCCACTTCTAAATGAGGTTGGTGAACTGTGAGTTTGACAACACAAGAGGACTGACAGTATATGGTGCTGCTACCACCATGCCTAAGGCTATCTGAGGGCCTTTGGCTACACCACTTATGAGATTGTTAACTACAGATTGCCATGTACAGACAAACCTGCCTGACCCCTTCCAGTCAGAAAACGTACAAGTCAATGCAGTGCATGGCTTTGCAACCTAGTTCCATTTTCCATGTTTTGCTTGCAGAAAGAGGTCAAAGCAAGAAATAGAACTTCTGTAACCAAGTTAATGTATTTCATTGGATCGGGTTTAATGGTATTCAAAGTTGTGCTTGCTTTCTCAGCAAGACTGTAAACAATCAAAGACTGACAATCAGAGGAATAATTACTTATCAATCATTCACAATAACAGTGCTGTTGTATTTGAACTTCTATGTCTCTTAGTAGCTTTCCTGTATTGTTCCTTTGTTTAATTGCTCATTGAGGCCTATACCAACCCCTATGCCAGTCTGGATCATTATGTTTATATTTACGACCTTCAACATTCCATGAGACTATAGCTAAGGATGTGGGTCCTTCAACCACTACTTAGTGGCTGTTAGGATAATCTTATGTGTTGTTTCTACATCTCTAGTTTTGTTCTGTTCATCACTTCCTTGGTTCCTTATCGAATGTCCTGATACATCTTCCATAGTCGGAATGATACCACCCACGTGCTTCCCTCCATTGTTTCTGTTGCTGGCCTGTGCTCATATTTGACTGGTCTGTTGTGCCCAGTCAATCTATAGTTTTGAGATCTGGTGTGGCTTGGTCCTATAGTTATTTAATAACAAAGGGAAGCCTATGTCTTGTTCGTGATGTTAGGATATTAGGTGGCCTTTGCAGTTTGAAGTGCATGGTTATCCCCGCTTGTTGCACTTGTTTCTCAGATCCATTGTGATAAGTCTCTGTACTATTTCTTTTCTAGCAATTGAAAACTGAATTGTGTCTATGCTCTCATTTCTCCCCTGCAGGCACTCAGCCCTTGCTATGTCTGAGCGCAGAATCGACAGTGTTGCTTGTATCTAATCCACTGGATAACTGTTTTTGAGCGCCTCTTCATCCTCCCAATCCCTCTTGACGGCCTTAGGTACGTTAATTATATATGTTTTCTGCCTCTATGCCTCCCATGTATTTCGACTTTGTGTGCCTGTGGCTTTTCGTGGCGGTTCGTCCATTGGGGGCGTTGGGGCGTTGCCCCCCCCCCGCAGATCCCTCGGCATCTCTGAACTTTAGTAAACTCTCAGTTTACTTAAGTTCAGAGAGGTCGAGGGAGAACTGACAATGCCTGTCAGTCAGCATGGCGCAGGACCGCCCACCCCCTTCAGAGTCTGAAGGGGGTGGGCGGTCCTGCGTCATGTTGACTGACAGGGATTGTCAGGGGCAGGCAGCAGCACAAGTGCGCATGAGTGGGGAAGGTAGGCACATTTTTCTGCCGCGCCCACTCATGCGCACTGGTGCTTGCTTAGGCTGGCGCATGCCCATTAGGAGAGCGAGGAAACCTCGGTCACCTAATGGGCAGGGAGTAACCCTGTCCTAAGCCAATCCTGGCGCTTCTTGAGCAGCGCCACTGTGCCAGTATTGGCTGAGAGGGATTAGTGCTGTTCTGACCTGTATGGAAGACGTGAAGGCGCCAACGCAGACCCGGCCCAGGAGCAGAGGCGGTGCGAACCCTGACATGACAGTAAATTTTCAATCTTTTTTAAAAAAATTATTAATTCACTCCCCCACCGGCCCCCACCCTCGTACGACCCACCCCTCCCTCCCACGATTCCTGCATGCGTGAGCCGCGACTAAATGTCTCTCAGCTGCTAGCAATCCAGTCCTATATTACGAGGCCCCGAATGAAATCCATTGCAGCGCTATCTCAACCTCTATTATTCCCTGAACTCGTGCCAGCCGAGTCGTACCTCTTGGGGTTCCATCACAGCGCAGCAAGAATCTACTATACATGCAGTGTTCTCTCGTGACTCGAGGCGTGCATTCCTCCCCGGGCCCAGGTTAATTAATTTTATAGAACCTTGTTATGCTGTGTAACGTTTTAATAACATGCCGGTAGTTTCGTGCATTTGGGGGGCTTTGGGCAAATGTATTTATGGGGTCTTGTGCGGAAAGTTGGAGTTCTGATAGTTTCGGCTCTTTCGTGACCTCTTTGACTAGGTCACAAACAGTGCAAGAAAATCCCCCTCTAAGTCCTACATGTGTTTATATCTCCTATTCAGGGATAGTTGTGTATAAGCAAACTGTTATACATATGTGGATTTGAAAATGCACTCACTTTTTTTCGGAAAATATTGCTTTGAACTTTTGCAACAAGATGATTTTCTAAATCGTGCCGCCTTAGAGGTCGTGCGATTACGCTTTGCCGAGTGAATGGGAAAAACATTGCTGGCAGATATAATTTGTATTTTATTGCAACACTTCTAACAGCATTTCTGTCCTCTGCATCTCCTTTACATCTCCCTACTACCCTCTATGTCCCTAACCGACTCTTCACCTCTAGAACCTTTGGTCTCCGTCGCCTCTCTCCCCACCCCCCCTTTGCAGGTCGATCGTGCCTTTATTGCAAGCATCCCTAGTTCTCCCTAAACTGCTGAACCCGAGGCAGTCAGGAATATTCAAGCAGTGGGTGTGCTCAAGTTGTGGTTTATTTCATGTGCCGACGTTCTTTTGTTGACCTCTGTGTCACGTCGTTGTATTCAAGAACACTCAGGAAACGGTAGGGTGGTCTGCATCTTTCTTTATTGGCATACATGCATTAATGTGGCATCAGCATGGCGCGCTCGTATACCCCTGACCTCCTACGTCCAGGTCCTGCCCTCGAGTGATCCCTGACCCCCGCCCCTTGACCGGATGTGGTGTCCGGTGTCCCTGTCCCCTGACCCTGAGCTCCAGGGTCCTAGTGCCATCCTGTGGGCACGACACTCTGAAGGTTAGCAGGATGGGTCGGCCCTGCTAGACTGATATCGTGACTCGCACTTTAAAAGCAGATCGCTTCAGGCAGTGCATAAGCCAACTGAGCTGCCTGCCTTATCAGAAAGGAGCCAGAGTACAGAGCCCTGTATTGATAGCTGTACCCCAGAGCTTGGATGCCATTCTCCACGCAGACCACTTCCTCCAGCCTACTACCACCTGCACAGGGCGCTAGGGACTACTGTCCATGCAACGCGCGGCGCGCCTCGAGGCACTCACAGCTACCCATGAACGCTAGTTTAGAAGAGTCATCACTGGTCCCGGAGCCACATAGCCTTGAAGGGCAGAAGGTCAGGGTTCTCAGTAAACGAGTACCCCAAAGACTGGCCCAGGGACAGCGCCTCGAGGCGCAAAATGTCTAGGACGGAAGGGCAGGAGTAGTTTGTAGCGCCTAATACCAAGTATTTGCCCAGTATTTGCAGGAGCGAGAGAGACATAGAGAGATGGGATTTAGAGAAATACAGAGAGTCTAGACTAGATAGAGAACCTGAATGTGCCTCAGAACAGTAAGGGAAGCAGGCCCGGTTCTAGCGGGTGGGCCGGGTGGGCCAGGCCCACCCAAACATGAGCCTGGCCCACCCAAACAGGAGCATTGGCCCTCAGCAGTGAGGGCTGGAAGGCAGGCGCGCAACGCGCAGGTCAGGTCGTGTGTGTCAGCCCGGGCCGAGACAGCTTTCCCGGGCGCACACACACAGACAGTTTTAGAAATTATCGCAGCGCCACACCCGAGTACTTCACAGGTCTTTAAAGACCATTAACATGTTAACGAGGCTTTGTTTACTTTTTTCACCCCTTCATCTCGGCATGGCGAAAGGTGACAAATCCTTTCTTTGACACTGGTAACCTTTGGTAACCTTTGCCTACTGTCCTGCTGCGTTGATATTTCTTTTTCTATGCAGCTCAGGTGAAAAGAAGTTTGTTTATTCTTAGTCACCTTTCCTAACCCCTGCAGTGGCTTATCACATCAGGCTGTGACATAAAGTTTGACTAATGGAGTAGGTAAGAGAATGTGTTACTACATTTTTTTCTTTTTAAAATCTGCACAGGCCCAGCAGGACACATACTTCGTGTGTGCTTCATTTGAACAGTTATTATCATTATCATGGCCGATGCAGGACAGCAATAAGACAATACCAAATGCCCAGATAACGCTGGTGATTAATGATCCTTCTGGAGAGCAATCATTTGTTTGTTAGTAGTTTTTAAACGCAGATGAACTGTATTGTATCTGGATAGCTCAGTGAGTTACTGCCTTTGTCACAGAGATCCTTGTGTTACTTGGAGTTCAGAAGTTACAATCGTATCATAGGACAGTGACCTATGAACTGTCATCTAAGAGCTGCCTACAAACATGAATGGTATAGTTAGAACTTTGCTTCATGGAGGTCATGAGGGGGAGGGGCTATGGGGATATGAGGGGCACTTGTGGTGTGAGGCAGTGAGGAAATCTGAGGAGGTCAATAGGGGGCGGTCATGGAGGGATGAGGGGCACTGTTGGAAGGTGGTAGTAAAGGTATTTATGGAGAAAGAGGTTATTGGTGTGGCACAAAAAAGGACTTTCGCATCCGCGATAAAGCCGGCCCTGTCATGGCCTTTCTGTTTTTGTTCATTTAATTAGCAGTCGGGTCATAAGGGCTACTGTGGAACATACTTTAAAGTGCGTGCTAATTACATTTACTGCTATATTCAATGTTTTAAGTTTGAAGGTGATTTTTTTAATGTTTTTACCGGGCAAAATGAAAGTGGAGCCCGATGGTGCCTGATATGGGGCTGGGGCCCAAGGTCAGCTGTGAGATAAGGCACTGGAGAGGAGTAGTGAATATTCAAGCCTGTAAGGGAGTGTGTTGCAGAGTCTGGGGTCAGGTGGAGGTAGTAGTGAAGAGGGATTCTCCCTGAAGGCTCGCACAGAGGAAGCCCATGAAGTGTAATTTGCCTGATACCCCCACCTCAGAAACCTCCTCTTCCCATCAAAGGAACATTACAAGGAAAAAGCACTTTTTGAGAGTAATAACATATAGAAAGAGATTTGGAAAAGAGTGCGTTTTACTGGGCCTTGCAAGAGTAAAAAGAGATAAATGAGGGCCCTGAAGCAGGCCTGTCCAGAAATATATGCGACAAATTGAGTTCCAGTGGCCCACCCAAATGCACCCTTGGCCCACCCAAATAAAAATTCCTGGAGCCGGGCCTGAAGGGAAGTGAAAGTGGTTGTCAATAGGGTGAAAGCCCTAAAGCGCTATGATGTGACTGACATAATATTGTGACTTCAAGCGGCCCATGGGTATGTTTGGCTCTTGCAGACATGTTTTTTTCCCACTTTGGTTCCGCTATCTCGGTCTAGTTTCGTTTTTGCTGCACATTTCAAACGTTTGTATGTTTAAATTAGTATTTGTGGGTGTTACGTTTTTCCATCACCAATTGGAAAGAAGATTTATCTAGTTCTTTGCAGAAACAGAAGTGTGAAATCGAGCCGGAGGGAAGTGGCCAGGTCCACCCAGTTGAGAAATATTCTTGACAACAGGAATTTTTATTTGCATTTGTATTACAATGAGAAACAGATTTTTGCCTTGTAATGTGACAGAGCTAGCTGCACTTTTCTAAGAGGAATAGAATCGGGCCTTGTTTCACATTGAAAACTGAATAAATCCCTTCTGCCTGGAACGAAGTAAACGCTTCAGAGCAATATTTGTCTTTGGTTAATAAGCGCTGGTGGGCAGATACTTATCCAGCCCCTGTGTGTTTCATCATTTGTGCTTCATTCACAGATTAATGATCGGAGTGGGCATTTCAGCTGCATTCGAGTACCATTTGATTATGTACATGTAATGTGCATTTAGACGACTTTTAACAAATCTCTGTTGGTAGGTTCATTTGCTAATTGTGTCGCTTGTGTGCCTTTTGGTTTGTATGTCTTGCACTTATTTTGTGCTATTTGAGGTTTTTTAATTTACTTGTATATCTGTTAACTAGTTTATGTCTCCTCTTTGGTATTATGTAGTACCTTGAGTTTTTGGTGCATGGGTGTTGTCATTTGGGTGGATGTGTTCAGTTTCGTTTGTACGTATAGCATTTATTGTGTTTGCTGCTTATCTTTATATTCCAGACGGTACATTTGTGTATGTTTGTGCCAGTTGTCCTTTATGCCATTTAATATGTATGTGACATTTAGCGTTTCGGAGTGTCTGTGACGATTTCTTTATTGGGCCTGGCTTTTGTTTTTACATTTATATCCACGTTCTGCTTGCTGCTGAGTGTGTGTGTGGTATTTCGAGTATTTCTGTTTCCATGTGTATACTCCGTATATTTTGATTTTCAATTGCCCATTGCGCTCATCTGGGTATGGAGCATCCTTTGTTTTGGGTGTCTGTTAATTGAAAGGGTGTTCTGTTTAGTGTATGTAGGGCACTTCTATTTGTTTCTAGTTCTCCCACTTATTTACTGCTCTAGTCTCTGTGCTGCAGCTGGCTCTATTTGTGGCACCAGTCCTAGTCACAGTGCTGCAGCGGGTTCTATGTTTTTTCTGCAGCTCCAGTCTCTGTGCTTCTCAAATTTGCTTGAAAATGCACCATTTATCCACTCTTTTTTCAAAATTTGCTTGGGGGGATCCCCCGAACCCCCCTTAAGGTATTTGTGCTCGCTCCCTCCGCTCCCTCGCTGCTTTGCACCCCAACAGAAAGTTTATGCCTCACCACTTTCAAATGTCACCATCCGCCACTGCTGGGGATGCTTCGCTGGGTTGATTGTGGCCAATATTGGGGTTGTGTTAGTAGGATTTCTTCTCCTTCTGAGTGCCTTGGCTTATTCGGCTATTACCTGTGGAACCTAGCCTATACTCCTGCCTCCTGTGCCCGAGCTAAATTAGCCTTCCTTGAAGTTTCTCAACAGGCTAATTTTGTGGGAGTTTATCATGTGCCCTATGGAGTATTAGATTGATTGTTAGTTTGCGTTCGAGTAGCTTTGAACGATTGTGCTAGCAATTCCGTGTTCCCTACATGTGGGTTCATGGGGGGGGGGGGCACAGGAGTGGTGTTCAGTTGCAGCATCAGAGAATTTTATGGGATATTTTAATCCTGCATTTCTTTTACTAAATATTTTCTAGTAATTCCTGTATTTCCCCAGTGTTTTATCTACAGTTGCATTCTTCTATTAGCTGCCTAGATCCTTATCAATTGGTAGCTCTTTTAGTTTACAACTAGAGGGCCTTGGAGTTCCATCTAAAGCTGAAGTGTCTGGGTTTTCTTCAGCTAGGATCGCAAATTTGCTTGCATGAGCAAAGCCCACTGGTGATAGTTGTGTCAAAGGTCCCTGGAGGATTACTACCTGTGCTACATGTTCTACAGGGTCTGCACGGTGCACTATTTCTTGCTGTTGATGCCCACCCTGCCTTGTGTAGAAAGAAATAATTTGTTTAGGTTGCATTTTTCGTTTTTTTCTAGCTCTCCCTAGCAATGTCTCAACCTCCTCTAGGGTATCTATATAAACTATTGTGCAATTTTCCCCTATACTTCTTTAAGGTTTAGGTGTTTTACCCTTTCCAGGGGCTGCCTCTGTTGCCTTTCTCTTCCCTGTGTTTTGGGAATATAGTGTTGCCTAGGGCGTTCAGGATGGAATTCAGGGATACTTATGAAGGGATAGGGCCAGCGGGAGGACACTCGCTAGGTAACGTCTAAGGGAGTTACGGAGGAAGGTGGGCCCAGATTGGATTCCTTTTGTCTAGTATAAGGCAACATAGAAAACAGGCTGGGAACCCTCCCCCTAAGACTACCTCAAATTTTAAAGTGTCTGGTCTATTAAATGTGTAGTCTTAGTTCAGCAGTGATTCGGCGATTGCAAATACAATAGTTGTGGTGCTTGTTATAGTCTCTGTATTATTGTCACAACTAGTCCAGCCCTAAAGTTGCAACTTTCTGCGCCTACTGGCATCTAGTACAGTACAATACCTGCTTGGAGTATCTGCATTCACTCTGCAGCTTTACGAGAGCTAGCAGAAATGAGTGGGTTCTGCAGCCACTGCTCAGCTGAGTATGAGTCCAGTGTCCAAGGTCCACAGCAGAATCCAAAAGCCTAGTGGGTGGGCCCAGCCCAGCCTCCTTAAAAATTTATAAAATTGCACATACCTACTGCCCCAGCGGCTGCTGCCTTGCTCTCGATCCTTGCCTTCCAGACTTCAGGAACTGCTGCACAATGCACAGGCTCTCAGATGCCAAACTGAGTGCTGCTCTCAAGCTGGGAATATAATTCCCAGCCTGAAGAGCATCGCTGGGATTGGTCTGAGCGGCCTGGTTTTGCGCTCAAACAAGGGACTGGGAGCCTGTGTTGGTTCACCCAGCTGTACAACACAGCTCTGGTTTGAGAAAGAGTAAGTGCGCATGACGGTTTGGCCAGCCCCAGACTGCCAGCCAAACCATCATGCGCACTTAGCAGTGCCTACCACTTTCCCCTGCTCCCTGGTGCTGCAGCGTCAGTATGGATGGCCCTGCCCCAACTTCGCTGCCAGCCTTCAGTATGAAAAATAAAATGATAATAAAATTGTTTTATTATGATTTTATTTTTCTTGTTTACCTCTGCTCTCTTTTTAGCAGGGGGGTGATGGTCCTCCGTCATATTGGTGAAGTTGCCTCTACACTTGTTGCAAAGATTTGCCAGTGGCAGTTCACAGTAGTAAAGTAAATGCATTCACTCCTGCCAGGAATCTGTTTAGGATTGTAAATTTGGGAATGCAAACTTATGTTTATGGTGTCAATACCTTTGTGAATAGGACACAATAGATATAATGGATAGTAATAGTAAGTAGTTTATTGTGTTGATTATTTAAAATCTTACAATATTACACATTAAAAAAAAAGAAAACAGTAAAAGCTATATTCAAGTATAAAACACTTAAAATACCAATACATCGGTTTCGTAGTCAGTTACATATTAAAAATAATTATACTCCTAATTTCCTTTTTACTGTCATTAAAAACTTTACAAAGGTTGCATTCAAGATTATATCATTCGAGTGCAGGCACCTAATCAGGGCCTGCCTGCATGTCCGTATGCCTCGTACGTTAAATGGAAGCTTAAGCAATGTTCTTCTCTCCTGCAAGAGTTCTGGGCAAATACAGAATAGATGGAGAATGTTCTCCTCACCATTATTACACAGTCTGCATAGCGTTTGGGTTTCCACTCTCTCCCACGGTGGAAGATGACACAGGCCTGGCATTGATCCAAATCTTGCTTTAAGGAGCACCTGTTTGTTTTTTTCCGTCCAGGGTGTTTCCAGATATTGTTGAATTTCCTTTTTTTTATAGCCATTTATTATTGTCCAGGCATGTTTTCTCTTTGTAAGGATAGCTTTATCATTTACAATGGATAGTTGGTTTGCAGTTTTATGAATTATTTTCTTAAACGATGCCTTGGTTATATTATTTTCCCAAATAGACGTGCTTGCAAACTCCCTTATTGCTTCCATAAGATAGTGCCATGCAGTAGAGTTTGTGTTGTTATTTATTTCTCTCCATATTAGCTGCGATATCTCATTTTCGTGGTCGTTTTTTATTCGATTACATACTTTTATGAAGTGTCCTTGCCTTGCATAGTGTTGATTGGTTAATTCGAACTCCAACCTTATTTGTGCAGGGGACGCATTCGCTGGGAGATGAAATAGGGCCCGATATGCTCTGGTTATGGCTTTGTTGAGGGTTTCAGTATCCTTACCCATTGCCGCTTCGCTACCATATGTGATAGTTGGTAGGAGTCTTGCTCCTATAATACTCAGGAGAGGGCCATAGGTTAGGCTGGGAAGTGACTGCTGTACAGTTCTGAAAGCTGCAGTTAATGCATTAGTCTTCCTTTGAATGTCCTTTTTTTGCAGCTGGTAATTACCCTTCTCATCAAATAACACACCCAAGTATTTATATACCTCTACTTGTTCTAGTTGGGTGTTGTCCATGAACCATTTACTTTTGTATCTTATCTTGTTATTTTTAGTAACTACCATGGTCTTAGTTTTTGTCTCGTTTATCACGATCCCATTGTCCTTTGCGTACATTGGGTCCGACTAATTAGGCGCTGTAGTCCCACTTTCGTGTGGCTCAATAGAATAGATATAACGGAGAATCCAGTGTTACTCAGCTCATATTGAATCACTGATACAATGTGGGATAATGAATTATGCATCTTGTATTACTGATCTGTTATTGTAACACTCAGTGATAAAGTGTAATAATCCTGTGTTACAGTGCCCACATTTTTGCAGTGACACTATGTGCAATATTGAGCAATCATGTGTCAAAGAGCTCATATGATGGCATTTTCGGAATATGTGATGTTGAATCTTCTTTTACAGAGCTCACATAATAACAAAGGTAGATTGTGTGAAAAGTATATGACACAGATGTTGCATGTTGATAGTGACGGAATGTGAGGATACTGTTTCACAGTGCTCTTATTTTAAAGCGGATGGCATATGTCATAATGACTGATTATGGAATACTTTGTTACATAGCTCACATTGCAGGTATCATGTTGTAACAGAGTTAATTTTGTAACACTCACATCAGGTGTGCTAATGAAGAATCTCGTTGTACACAGTTCATATCGTGACTCGGACATGATGACGGATCATGTGTTACAGAGCGCACATTCTAACACTGACAGGATGTGTTACAGAGCTTACATTAAAACACTGATATAATGAGTGTTGTGGGTTCCCAACCCCAATAATCATCTGAACCCCAATATTTGGGTTTCCCGAAATTTAATCTTCATGATCTGGCTCCCGGGTCTTCAGTTGATCTAACGGTTAGAGACTACACTTCTCATCAAAATAACACCATTTTAGCAGAGTTTAACAGAAACAAATATTAGAAGCATAAATAACTGAGTTCTACGACAAAAATAAAGCACAGAGTTGATTTATAATACAGAAAAAAGTTAAATGAGCTACAGATAAAATATTTGTCAAACTACAGCAATACAAATATATATAAAATCATACAACACATTAGTCCCTAGTTAATAACATTCCGGAAAGAGATTCTAAGTCAAACGGACATTGAAAAGTATCCAGTAACATCAGTTTTAATAACAGATGTAAACTCCTATGTAACCCAAACCTGATCAATAACTAAGCTTGAAGGGCTAATGCCCAAGAACGTTTACACACAAATCACACTTTCTAAAAGTAGATTCTGCAAATTCAGCACAACATGATCATGGTTAGGATTGTATTTACAGATGAGGAATGTTAACATAATTATAAAATACATAAGCACTAACCCATTTTTTTATGTAAAAGATATCGTCCATGTTCTCCCTCAGCAACCACCCTGCTGAGATGATCAGCACAAAAGGAGACATCCCATTGCCAATGGCTAATAGATTCTGCATGTCTACAGCCACACTTCCAGCAGAAGTCATTGAAAATGATACTTTGGGTACAAGGTGGAATCTTCATTCACAATACAGTCTTTCTAATAAAGTTGTACATTACTATCACATTTACTTCATTGACTTTTTGTTCAACTGTGACAAGGGGAGAGATGACTGCAGTGCAGCAGGACACTTATGGGAGGGGGAAATGAGCAGGAGCAAGTTGAATAAAACATCAGAAATTATATCCATATTAGGAATAACGGTAAGACACACACAAATGTGGAATAAGATTTAGCCTCATTGTCTACCCTTCTAAATTTCTTAGGTAATTAATTTTAGTTGCAACATCATTAATTAATCGGTTACAACTCTATGCATTATAAAAAACACTAATTTTGAGAAATAATTTTCACACAATTTTAGACATTTTTATATTTTCAAAAACGCATTAACTTCATTAAAAAAACAGATTGCTTTATTGAAAAGCAATCACAGACAAGGTGGTCTGCTTACCTCAGCAGACAACCATACCTTTGATGGGTGTGATTACTAATAGGTCACAAATTATGACCTACATGAGGTTGGTCTATTTGCGAAACACTAGGAATACCTATTGAAACTCAAAAGAGTTGAACAAAAAGGCTTTGATGGTTTTCTTCAGCTGGTAACAACATTCTTTCTGGTAGAGGGGAAGCAGTTGGTAGTTCCAGAGGGAGGCCCAGGAGCAGAGAGGGACTTGCTATCTCAACAAGTTTTGCAAAAGTGTGGGAATGCCACAGAGGATTAAAAATTAGAAGCAAATAAAGCAGACAGTGCTTGTGCAGTAGGAAACATAGGCACTACCCAAAGTGGACCCATTTGTGATGCACAGGGATTTCAACGAGACCCTTGTGTGTTCTAAAGTTGAAAGAAGGTTTGACATGGTGGGTCGACAGATTGGAGACATGTGATTAAGTTTTCTAATGGGAGGTAGATATAAAGGGTGCTCCAAAAGTCTAAAAAGCTAGGTACATTGACTTGGAAACACCATCCATGTGGGAGAAGGTAGGACCTTGAATGATTACTTTGTAGGGTTTCAGGTGGATAAAAGAGATAAGCTTTAAAGATTTGACTGGTGGTGTGAATAAGGTGTGATTAAAAAATGGGTTTACTTGATTCACTTTAGGTCCTTGAAGGCCTACGATTTTGTGCCAGATATGGACATGGTTATTGAAGTTGATAAGCTCTGATTTATCAGGCTTAATTTTTCAACTGTTCTTAGAGAACCCTGTCATTAGTGCATTGAGAGTGGTTGGTTAAAAGCTGCAATTCTGAAAATGCAGGGATGTGCCATATTTACAATGATACTGTGCACCCCTGTGTTTTCCCTAGCGCTGGCACTAAATTCAGCTACCTATCACCAACGCAAGTACCCTTGCACCACAGTGCAAGGGTGCCTGTGTTGAGGGAATGATTGTTTATGTGCAGGAAGGTATCTCTTCATGCACATAAGCAGGTGTGTTGCACAATGCAGCACACATAGAAATAGCAAAAACTAGAAGAAATGATTAATTTCTCTTTGTTCACCAAGTTAAGACCAGGTTTTTTTGGTCTTAATTCAGGTGCTAACCCATATTTATGCTACTCTTGTAAATAGGGGGCAGCATCAACAAGCAATGGGTGTTGCGGCAGAATGCTCACCACAGCACCCATTTCCCGCCCCTTTCATGTTAAGTGCCATGTGAAAGGAAGCCTTATCCACAAGACAGCATTAAGCCCCGTTAAGTATATTAATGCCACCTTGTAAGTAAGGCAAAGAAGATTAGGGGTCCGATTCACATATGGACTTACCTGTAGTAAAGTAACGAATGCAGAGTCTCCACACTCGAGCGGAAACTCCGTACTGAGAACAGCATTCAGGGATTCCACCTCAAGTGCGGAGATTTCGCACTTGTACCTTTAATACACGTAAGTCCCTTTGTGAATCGGGCCCACCGTTACTATCCATTTGGCAGTTTTTACTTGCCTGCCTTTCAAGCAGTAGAGGTTATAATTTCTACTTGAATTAGTGAAGTGTGCAGGTTGATATATAGATTTCTCCAATTTGTCTCCGAAGGCATACATTGTGAGTCTTGAAGTGACCAGGTTAGTGCGCAACACTGCTGGTCTTCTTAGGAATCCTAGAATATCACTGGGTCTATTTCCACAGGAGCTACTCATAAAAAAAAGAAATGAGGTATGTTAGAAAGTGGCAGAAATAGGTAAAGATAAGTGTAAGTGGTCTGATCAAGCTAATGCCTGCATCATTTTCAAGACCTTTTGCATCATCTGCAAAGGAATGAAATACAGTCCTCCACAGAAACTGTTGGTCATAACAGCCAGTTCAACCTTGGAGCAGCACAGTCCACTTCGACTGGGGTAAAATAAAAACAAGCAGAAATCTGCAGAGTGGGTTGACTTTGATGGAGGTCCACCATTTAAAAATTAGGGATCTGGGTATGGCTGGATGGTAGGAAGGTGTATAGACACTGTCATGTGTTGAGGCGACACATGATTTGCCTTTTGAGACATTAAACTCAAGGATAAGGATGCCGAGAGTCAGCAGTGTCCTTTCTTCAATGAAGGACTTTGAGGGCAGATTGAGCAACGTACCTATTCATCCTGGTTGCACCTTCTTGGATGCAGCAGTAGTCCTTACTATAATATTTTCTAAAACTATACGGCTGCATATAAAGACTTCTAACACTGAGTGCTGGACACCATTCCTTTTCAGTGCTCAGGGGAATCTGCAGTGGTATCCGGGTGCTCACGCCGTGCAGCAATAATATTAAAATTATACATGCATACAGAGACGTTTTAAGGCAGGGGCTAAGTGGGCTCTGGCCTAGGTGCCCTACCTTACTAGGGACCCCATCAATACGTTTTCAGGACCGTTCAGGACAGTCCCAGACAGTGGCATAATCCAGAAAAGATTGGGGATCGCTGCACAATACGAAAATGGGCTCCCAGGTCTCCAATATTTCATAAATATTCAAAGGCGTTGCGCTGAATGGGTCCCCTCTAAAGGACTAGAGTCCTCCTAATTGTTTCGGGGCAAACAAAGAGGTTTGCCAATGATCAGACCACAGTTGATGAGGGCCTGAATGAACTGAAAATTAATATTACATTCAGAGTTTTGTTTTGCTCGAGGACCCCCAATATATATTAACATATATTGCGATCCACACGGCATTAGCAATAATCCCAATTATAAAAGATGAAATGTTCAAGCCCAGTGCTGTAGTAGAATATTTTTTAGCTTTTTGTTGTTGTCCTCCGGCATTGGCTTCTTTCGTCTGCAAAACAAAAAATACAGTGGTAATTAGGAAGCCACATATGTGTTGATTCTGCCATCTTAAACTCCCTAGGCATTCGGAGAGCCAAGACCAGAATCCAGGTACCCCACACATCAGTTAAGCCTTATCATGTGCATTACGTCAAACTTAGTCTTTACACGCAAAGCCATAAGCAAACACACTGCACCAATAGGACTCCCACATCCGATTTACCCCAGCAGCTACACGCAACCCATCACTACACAAAAACCCTCTTCAGAACAAAGAACATTACATCTCATGATAGTAAATGAGTGGGCTACAATTCCTAAGGCAACTACATCATAACATAACATCATCGCACCCAAGGAAGCTGCTCTACAGTGAAACAGGACTGACTGCATTGCTACAGATATTTTACATATTTTTGTCTGCACAGGCTGCAGTCTACAACACTCTAATGATTACAGAAAACATATATTTACTTGGCATTTAATCTCAAGGGACCATCAAATCTCACATCCGTGAAATCCCTCACGCTATCATTTCCCCATCTCTGTCTCTTAATCCACAGCACAGGGGCTGTGAACACCCATTTTAGCAGCTACAGTGTGTGTGGGGATTCCTTAGGGGCCTCTTCTCTCTAAAACTCAGCAGACAGAAGCTCATAACACAATAAAAGTATGCAGCATCAATGAAGACCAAGCAGGAGCAACAAAGACCAAAAATTGGGTACATAGAAAAGGGAAGGAAGGAAGGAATATTGAATGTACGGAAAGGTGAAAGGAAGGATGGATGGATGAGCGAGTGGGTGTGTATTAAGGCTTATAGGTCCATTGTCGACATTTGTTAAGGTAGCATGAGCTTCGCTGCCATGAGGCTGCTTTTGCGCACGACACTGCATGCATATATTTTGCAAGACTCTGTTTGTGCTCCTTTCATATGAGAACTGTCTACCTTGCAAGTTCTTTGCTGTGCTCTGAGGTATAGTCTGTACACAATGTTCAGGGTTAAACAACAATGCCCCTTGTTATTCTGTTCTGATCAGTCCCTCGCACCGAGACATAACATGCTACACACAGCTGTACTCCTGGAAATCGTGTACTTTAATATTACAACTGCAACCTGTTTGTGACACACCTGCAGATACCTTTCCCGAAAGAAGAGCTGTGCTTGTCCTGCGATGTGTACATTACATCTATGCCTTGAGGTATGGAGTCTGCTGCTGACAAAGCCCTGAGGTCTTCCTTTTTATAATACATTATCTTTTGTCACAGGGAGGGTGGTCAGGTCATATAGTCCTTTTCCACTGTTTTATTTATTTATTTATTTATTTAAAGAGTTTTATAGAGCGCTGGCTAGGCCCAAAGGTATCAGAGCGCTTTACATGCGACTCAACAATGTAACAGAAAAAGATCAACAATTACACAATACATAAAAAAATAAGCAATAAAATTAGGAGAGGAGAGAAATGAGAGAGAAAAGTAGTTGAGGGGGTAGGGGAGGTGAGAAAGGGAGGATAAGGGAAGAGACAACAAGGAGAGACGAAAGGAAGTCTGTCTAAGGACCGACTGGGTAGGTGACGACCAAGGAGGGAATCCACGCCCATCTCCCCTATAGCTAAACCAGGTAGCTCCATCAGGCATCAGACAAAATAGTTTAGTCTCAATACATTGAGAGAGGAGAGAAGGAGAGACCTATATAGAGGGAGGATGCGAAAAGAGATGACAGGAGAGACGAAAGGAAGTCTGTCTAAAGACCACTGGGTAGGTGACGACCAAGGAGGGAATCCACGGCCCATCTCCCCTATAGCTAAACCAGGTAGCTCCATCAGGCATCAGACAAAATAGTTCAGTCTCAATACATTGAGAGAGGAGAGACAGAGAGACATAAACAGAGGGAGGATGTGGGAAGAGACGACAGGAGAGACGAAAGGAAGTCTGTCTAAAAACCGACTGGGTAGGTGACGTCCAAGGAGAGAATCCCCGGGCTGTCTCCCCTATAGCTAAACCAGATAGCTCCATCGGGCATCAGACTGACTGGGTAGGTGACGACCAAGGAGGGAATCCACGCCCATCTCCCCTATAGCTAAACCAGGTAGCTCCATCAGGCATCAGACAAAATAGTTTAGTCTCAATACATTGAGAGAGGAGAGAAGGAGAGACATATATAGAGGGAGGATGCGAAAAGAGATGACAGGAGAGACGAAAGGAAGTCTGTCTAAAGACCACTGGGTAGGTGACGACCAAGGAGGGAATCCACGGCCCATCTCCCCTATAGCTAAACCAGGTAGCTCCATCGGGCATCAGACAAAATAGTTCAGTCTCAATACATTGAGAGAGGAGAGACGGAGAGACATAAACAGAGGGAGGATGTGGGAAGAGACGACAGGAGAGACGAAAGGAAGTCTGTCTAAAAACCGACTGGGTAGGTGACGTCCAAGGAGAGAATCCCCGGGCTGTCTCCCCTATAGCTAAACCAGATAGCTCCATCGGGCATCAGACAAAATAGCTAGATCTCAATTGACGAGGGAAAATTCACAGATAAACAGGGTGGGGACTTAGGGCCAGGACAGGTGAGGGCAGAGGTCAGTAGCAGGAAAGTGGAGAAGAGTGGAGCGGGGAGGGGTAGGGGGTTGGTAGTTAGGAAAAAGTTCCCATGGATCCGCTTCGAATCATTCTAAAAGCAGGTCCGTTCCTTCTCAGACGCCATCTTGAGGTTAAAACACCGGGTAAGATTTTGACCAATATCCTGGTGTTGCTGGAGCCGGTTGGAACGGAGGCCACAGCATCAGACGCTCCCGATCATCCGATGTCCGGAGATGGTTGAAACAGTTGTTAGTTAGGTGGGGATTAAGCGCTAAGGAAGGGTAAGGGGATAGGGCAAAGGGGTAGGAGGAAGATAGGACGTAGAGACGCACACATGCAAGCACATGGGCAGAAAACATCCAAGAACACAAGCACACATAAAATCCCATGCTCTAATACAAAAACACCCAAAATACATGCACACGCAAACATCTTCACATGCACAGACAAGCACAGGCACACACACATGTGCTCACACTCTCATACATGCAGACACGCACACACACACACACAAGCACTCATACAGAAATGATCAAAAACACAGGCACATACACAATCACATGCTCCAGAACAAAAATACCCAAGGACGTACACACAAAATACAGGCACACACACACACACCATCACACGCACAGACATGCACAAGCACACACAAATGTGCGCACACACTCTCATACGCGAACAGAGGGCGTATACAAGTACGCATACAGAAACATCCATACGCACAAGCAAACATACAATCCCATGTTCTAATAAAAAGACACTCAAATACATGCACACACCATCATACGCACAGACATAAGCACACATACAGAAACATCTGCTCACACTAACACAAGCACACATAGAATCACAATATCCAATATAAAAACACCCAAATACATGTCCACACCATCATACGCACAGACATGCACACAGAAAATGTGAACATAGACTTTCATACACACAGGCGCACACACACAAGTGCGTCCACACACTCCCCCTCATACACGCACAGACGCACACACAAAAGCATTCTTGTGACACTTTTTTGTCCAGGCCTGGCGCAGCATTGATGGCAAACTATGGCAGGTTTAGACAGACTAAAGTAAGAAGGCTACTTGTACACGGAGGAAATGGTCGACTCGAGGCCAACAAGATGGTGGGCCCAGAGTCAGAGTCGCAGCAACCTCAGCATAAAATGGCAGCCCCAGATCAGCACATCCTGATTCTAGTGCTCTCTGGGTTACCTGGCTTCAAAGCATAGACTACCTGCAGGGCTCCACTTCACATCTTCCCTTCTGGCCTCCTGGAGACACCCACCTTGTCCTGGGCTGTGTGTACGCTCAGTTGTCTATCGATGTGCCCCACAGCAGCCTTACTTGTATTTCTAAGTCCTCTGGGGTAGGCACACGTCTACTAAGCTCCTCGGATTTGATCCTCTTCGCTGGGTGTGTCCTGCTCTCCAGTACTCCTCGCCATCCGCAAATGCACGGCCTAGACGATGCTGGTGCCCTCGCACTTACCATCTGGCCTACTGGGGATCAGCTCAGCTTGTCCACGAGGTCTTCAGGCTGCCTGCTGCTCTTCCTTCGCCACGTGTCTCGCACCTCCCGGGATCGCGATTTCCACTTCTAACTCCTCCGTTGGGCTCCCGGCCAGAAAAAAAAAACATATGCCGGTTCAGGGTGCCATGTTTAAATCTTAAATTGGGCCACGGCGAGCAGAGCTCCGGAAAGTCTCCGCTGCACCATCGCGGGTGCTCCATCGGCCTCGCAGGCGGCGCGGCTCTGCTCCACACGTGGGGAGGCCTACCACAGCTTCGGTCCTTCGGCAAATCTCCGGACTCCACCTCAGGGCTCTGCAGACATCCACTCGTCCTCAGATTCCCTCCCGCAGCTCTTAAAGTAACGGTCCAATGGGGGAGGGAGAGGTGCCTCAGAATGGTGCTCAGCCTGATCGAGGGAATCCTACCGCAAAGGCCGAGTGAGCCAGAACCACCAAGGCGGCCTCCACAGCAGACCCCAGCGACGAAGAGGCCCTTCAGTGTGCTGAACGTCCACTGGCCACTTTGCTCAGCTTCCAGCCGGTCCCCACTCGGGCCCTGCTGATTACCCGCAGAGACACGAGGCTTCCCGCGGCACCCTTTCAGACCTAGCAGCCAGTATAACATGCTATCCCCGTTTGTATTTTATGGTATTGTAACAATTCTCACTATATTATGTTTATGCATTCTGCTGCTATTATTGGCTTGTGTACTGCACCATAGAGCGCGTTAGTTGAAATAAACATTTCAAACTATACCGCACCTCTGATTACTCGCATTGTGGACAGGTATGAGTGAGTAAGCGAAAGAGTGTCTGTCTCCCGCGATTTCCAAGATAGAGTGACGTGTTCTGGGTTGTCTAATCATTGGTAGCTCCGCTGTAGATGGAGAACAAATGAGACACTATAGGTAGTCAGTTTGGGATTTAGGGCACGGATGTGGTAGGTTGATACACCACCTATTCACTGAGGTCCTGTTTTCCTGTGCATAGTTCTGTATATGGTGGATGAAGGAATGGATACGTGAATGGACAGGTGAAAGGATGGGATGGATGGATGGATGGATGGATGGATGGATGGATGGATGGATGGATGGATGGAAGGATGCATGGATGGATGGATGGATGGATGGATGGATGGATGGACGGATGGACGGACGGATGGATGGGTGGAAGGATGGATGGATGGAAGAGTGAATGGATGGTGAGTGGGTGAATGGCAGCGTGTATAAATAGGAGAGTGTATGGCTAAATAAATGAAGAGATGAGGGGCTCTTTGATAGTAAGAGTCCTGTTGGTTAAGTACCTTAAAAACCAGACACAGGGATTTGAACATAAGCCTTTTCTTTACTGGAAGCTAGTGAAGAGTCCTCAAACCCTCCATCACCGATAGATGTTTAGGAAACTGTAAAACCAGCTGAGCAGCCGAATTCTGGATGACCTACAGTTTATTAAGGAAGTACTGGTTGGGATTCAAATACAGAGTGTTACACTAGTCAAGGTGAGAAGTTATAAGTGCAATGACCATTGACACTCTTAGCTCCTCGGGAAGGAAGGGAAAGATCTTCTTCAGGCTCTTGATGATTGTAAAAGAAGCACTCCATCTCCTATTAACCTGAGGGTCAAATGTCAGAGTGTTATCGGAAATCACCCCCAGGTTTTTTGCAGAGGTTCTAGGAACAGGTAGTGAGCCCCAAATCTCTGGCCACCAGTGGTCGGACCAAACCGAATTCTCTGCCTCAAAGATCACAATCGCCATCTTATAGGCATTCATCTTGAGCCAGTTCTCTCGCATCCAGGTGCTGACTTGCCCCATGCACAACCTAAATGTATCAGCTACTCCTGCCCAATCACCTGATAGTGAAACAATGATTTGTCTATTGTCCGCATATAACAGTACCTGACAGCAGAAGGAGCATAGTTTTGCCAGAGCGGCTATGTAACCGTTACACAATGTGGAATTAAGGGAGAACCCATGCAGGCCAGCACACGGAAGCTGGAAGGGTTTCGCTCTAAAATCTCTGCTGCTCACTATTTGGGTCCTATTTGCCATAAAGGAATCTAGAAGATTGAGGGCAGAACCCCTTAGCCCACCCTATTGCAGTCTTTGCACCAATCACAGGGGAGAGATGGTATCTAAGGCTTCGGATAAATCTAGCATAACTAGAATAGCCACGCATCCCTGATCTACTTGATGGCCAATGGAATCTGCCACTACAAAAACACTCAGATTCTGTGATGTGGTTTCTCCTGAAGGCATTCTGGGGGGATCTGAAAGCTCAAAATCTATTCATAAAAATCACACGAATTCTTGATTTATGTGCCTTCCAAGGATCTTGACTGGTAAGGGCAACAGGGAGGTAGGTCAGATATTTCTTTTATCGCCTGAATCCTCATTAGGTTTTGTTTTCAGGGGAATAACAATGGCTTCTTTCCAACACTGGGGATACACTCTGGACTCCAGCACCCGGGCACACATCAATAAGAAATGGTGAATGCATGGATGGCAGAGTGGATGGATAAATGAATGTATGATGGAAGGCAGACTGAATGGATGAATGGGTGGATATATGGAAGGCAGGCAGAGTGGATGGATAATTGGATGGATGGAAGAAAACATGGATGGATGCATGGATGGATGGATGGATGGATGCAAACTCCCTAAGGGCAGACTCCATCTTATGTAGGTCCTACTCCATCTTGGTCCATGGAGGTCTCCATCTTACTCAGCTTAGACAATGGACACCACCATAATCCCTGACTAATGGGGAATCATTGTCATGTCTACCTTTCAACACAGATGTTGCCATACCTTATCTTTCTAGGGACTGTGATACGTTCAAGCTCTTTGATTAATTGCAGAAATACAACATCCAAGATGAAATTCCTCAGGGTCAAATGTTTTCTCCTCATCATGTCATGGTTTAATAAGAACACATACAAACACATACATACATATAACCAAAATACTCTAGCCTGAATTGATGTCATTTAGCCGTATTTGTTCATAAGGAAATATCAGGGATGCATACCTTGATGCACATAATCTATGTCAGACATTCCTAAACTTATGCCAGAAATTCATGTTTCTGATATGATTCGGGATATAAGGACTGCCACTTGACCACACAAGAGGTTCTTTGCCCAGATTATCAGCAGTGATTCTGCCAGAGACAGGCATATGTGCTGCCAGCGCATATCATACTTTGCAGTTGATACATCTCATATGAAGTCTGGAGCTGATAAAGCTAAGTCCTGGAGGATGCCCAACTGACTGCTACCACTCTGTCTTCAAGCATTAGCTAATAGAGACAGCATTTGCAGTCAACAAGATATGCAGTGTGTCTTTTCTCCCTAAGAAGCTCTAGACTGTAAGTTGCTCTGTCTTTTATGCTCTCATAGCATAGCACATAGAAGTAGGCATCATGATGTTAGGTTCTAGCTAACAGTTTTTATTCAATTTTAGCAATCCTAGAAATTATCATATTTATTCTCCTCATTGATAATGTATCTTGTTGCTGTTTTATAATATTCTTTGTAGTTGTTTTAGATGTACTAGGAAACAGATTGTTCCTGTATTGATATTTTTTTAACTTTACATTGTTCATTCTTCTTAGTGCAGTACGTGTGAAACTGTGCATAACAAAATAAGATTTGTTCTGGTTTCCACCATGCCCCTGATCCCTTTATGGGATTGTTAGTACCCCAAACTCAATATTTCTGTATCAATTACATATTGAGTGGTGTTTGTAGGGATACAATCACTTGTTTTTCACTTTCATAACTAGCACATTGAACTAAGTTCACCCATGTCACATGTGGGTGGGAAAGCACAGTTTGTTAAGTTATGCCAACGTCATAACTTATGCAACACTTGGCGTCCAGCATGGCACTTGTATCTTACTGTTACTCCTTGATTAATTTACACTTATCACACATGTGAACCATTATTACATCATTGCGGAGCCATCTGTAGTAGTCATAATTACCTCCTATAGAGAATAAAGAAGCACCTATTTCTGTAGGTTTGTCAAGCTTGACTCATAAAAGGTTATTCTCCATTCTGTTGTTAATCCAATTTTCTGATTCTAATTTTAATGTGAATCCATTAATCATGGCAACACATCAATATAGAGGCCAATTGCAGGGGTGCAGTTACTCCCTGCCTCAAAGCTCAAGGTGTCCCTCATGAGTGGTGGGGGGCAGTTATTTTTGTAATAGCTGCACATCTTGCTTATGCCTTTGAGACTTTTTACTTCTGGATGGATTTCTAGCCAGTTGATGCTGCATCAGGGAAGTTTCATTAATATGTGGTGGTCCTTTCGTTGGCCCAGTATAGGGCTTATCAATATCTGGAAATCTCGTTAACTTTCCAAGAACACCAAAATTGGTTTGTTAGTCACTTGCCACACATACACTCACACATGCACACAGACACACACACAAACAATGAAGGGGCTACATGGCCAATCCTGGCTGTCTGCATCGCCATTCCTTGCCCTGAAACTCTATCTCACGCGGAGATAGTAGGGGTATTATATAACACAGCCACTGAAAACTTGTGCAGATTGTCCTGTGTACTTTGAGCTCCAGACCTGCTGTTGCAGAAAGAACTGCCTCTCCCACACAAATACTATTAGTCCACAGACTATTATGGCTAGTATGGGCAATGCGCTCATAAAGAATGATGAAATGGCTTTTTGGATTGCTTGCAAGACAAAACAGTTAGAAGCAGCATATCCATACACTATCCCTCAAGAAAAGCACAAAATACTGACTTGGGATGCTGCCTCTGGTAGAGGAGTGAAACTCGCGGGGGAGCATATTTTCATGCTTTAATAACAGTATGCATGGTACGCCTTCATTGGCAGTCCTCCCTGACATACGTAAACAAGTGCAAAGCACAGAGCGGCTCTGTATTTTGGGATGAAGTTCTCTGCAGTTTCCTCTATCATTCTAAGTTTATATAAAGGAAGAGACTTCAGTTTTGGGTATAAGTTAGAGACTAGAAGCAGTCCAGTTCAAGACTGTGAAAGGGAAACATAATCACAGAAGTATTCACCTCTGTCGGTACTTGTCCCATTAACCAAAACGTAAAAATGATACTGAGAGTTCCATTAAGGAGAAATATGCGAAGTGAGGGAAGAAGAAACAGAAAGACAAAGATAAAAGATTGACTGGAGGACCCACTTCTCTGGAATCCCGCAAGGGTGGTTATAATGAGGGTTGGGTGGAGCTGGTGTAGTGCCTCTATGCTTAGCTCCACGGAGTTTGAAAAAAACTCAGTGGAGTTATGCATCGCTCCACTTCCTCTCAGCTCCCTCCCCTCCCCACTCCCTCCCCACTCCCAAATGCTTTAAAATGATAAAAAGAAGGCACTTACCTGTGTTTCAGCTACCCCCCGCCTGGCCACTCTCCTTCCTGCTCCTCGCCGCCTTTGGTCCTTCTTCATTGAAAAAAACACTACGTTGTACGTCTTGCACGTGCGCATGTGCACTTGCAAGATATACAATGTAGCGTTTTTTTTTTTAATGAGGAAGGACGCAAGAGGAACAGGAAGGAGAGCAGTCAGGCAGGGTAGGCAGCAGAAACACAGGTAAGTGCCTTCTTTATATAATTTTAAAGCATTTTGGAGGGGGAGGGGGCAGCTAACTCCGTTCCACCACGGAGGCAGAGTTTGCCTGCCTCCACGTTTGCCACAGAGTGCGGAGTAGGCCAATGTCCACAAACTCCGCTGGCGGAGCGGATTTACCCGCCAAGGGTTCGTTATAATTAAGAACGGTATCAGTATTGTTATAGCCGCTCTTCACATTCTTCTCATGATACCGAAAGTAAAAGAACCAAAAGGGGTTGCCGATCCAAATACTTAACAAAAGAGGGAAACTGGAGGAAAAGTGAAGGTGGACTGACACTGAGGGCTGGACTATAGAATCCCTGTAAAAAAGAAGAAATTATGAGGACGTTCTAAATACTATGCCTATTCATATGCAAGTCCTTCTGTGATGCAGGACTTGGGCGAGAGTGCTTTTAGGCAGCGTCGCAGATGTCACAATAGTACATCAGATGCTTTAGATAACTTTGGATGTGAGTACATCTGCTGAATTCATATAGATCGAAACTCTAGATCAACATTTAAATACTCCGGAAAAGATTCACAACCTACAAATAGTAATAATTAAAGGGGACATACCACATATTATCAAAGCAGTCTTCTGGACCCAACTATATGATGATTGTGACATCATCCTAGCAAAAGAAGACTGGCCTCCCGCATTTATTGGGAAAGCGCCCCGGGGAGAGGAAATCATGAGGATAGACTATTTTCCCATAGTACCTGTGGATAGCAAAGACATTGTTGCCAGTGAATGCCATGTAAGACAGCAACAGCACTATATAGAAATCAAGCAGGGTAGTACGAACACTCTAGTCCACATGTTATTCCCCTATGTACTGAACTACAACCAAAATACCCTTTAAAACCAGAAGCAAAACATGTTAATAAAGTAGTAGTAGACCAATTGCAGTATCAAGGCATAAGAGGGCCTTGCCTATCACCGTAAACACCCCTTTTTCCCCGTCTCCAAAACAGATGGTCTTTGCCTATATAAATTTGAATTTGCATACACAGATATATGCAATACAAAATGCACACACGGCAGGTTTAATGATAACCCTGGTGCAGAAGAATTACAAAACAACCCTGGATATTTCCAATGGGTTTTTCAGTCAAAATGTAGCACCAGTAAGTGAATATCTAACTGCTTTTATTTTTGACAGAGTGCAGTTTTTATTCTGACATTTGCCCATGGCCTATAAGAATAGTCCTGGCTTGTTTTCAGAGTACATTATGGAGATGTTACATCCAGATCCTGAGCTATTGTTATACATTAATGATACCTATTTTTCTGATATTCACTTGAAGCTACACCTTACCATGGTAGACAGAGTATTGACAATGTTAACATCATCACCTTTGGGCTTAACCATTCACTTTAAAAATTCAGTTTATTATTATTATTACATGGTTACAAGATTAATTTAAAAAAAATCAAGGAATGCCTACCTTGGGTGACCTTTCATGAATCGGAATTATCCAGTGTGGACAAGGGTTTAGCTCCTGACCTCCTCCAGAGTACACTACCCTGAAGCCTCCTGACATGTTGAAAAAGTTGCAATCCCTGTTGGGGGTTTCTTAACTTTGGACAAATGTATTTGCCTCACTATCCAGAAAGTGCAAAGCCTTTGTACGACCTGATTTCTCCCACGTTTTCTTCCACACAGTGGCTGAGCGCACATATTGGTATCTTCTTTGCTCTATAAGCAGACATGCTCAAGACTAAGGGCCATATGTAGGTAGCTGAATACCGGTCGGTAACGGCCGTAATTCGGTAATTTTGCCGTTACCGACCGGTATTCAGGCCATCGAGATGTAGGAATTAAAAAGTAAGGATTCTGTAAATATGAATCGGTAAATACGGATTTATCATTACCGAATTCATATTTACCGAATCGTAATTTACCGAATACATATTTACCGAATTTGTAATTACCGAATTCTAAGTTACCGAATCGGTATATATGAAACGGTAAAATGAGAAAAAGCTATGTAGGTAAAATTTGAAATACCGAATTTCATGAAATTCAGTATTTAAGAGTCGGCAATTAATACCAACTGGAAGCAGGTGGTAATCATCCACATGGTATATAAGCAATCCCCAAAATGCAACAGTGTGATTACTATGGCGCCTTCATCATTGCAAGGCAGCTACAGCTACAGGCAGCAGGAGAGAGGATCTGGAGGCGGGAGGAGCAAGTCTACAGACAGCGGATCACACTCTTCCAACTGACAGAGGCAGAGATCCATGAGAGGTACAGGCTACACCCCCACACCATCCTGGACTTGATAAGGGACCTGCACCCACTCCTGCAGCACCCAACACCAAGGGCGCATGCCAACCACCACTTGCAGGTGCTCTGTAACCTACATCTCCTTGCATCTGGCAGTTACCAGGGGGTGACAGCTGCGGTAGGCAGGGTGTCCCAGAGTTGCGTGTCCTGTTCTTTAGAAAGTTCCTGGATGCCATGATGCAGAGAATGCACTACTACATCAGCTTCCCAAGCACACAAGAGGAACTGCAGAAAACCAAGACAGACTTTTACCAAATGGCACAGTTCCCGCATGTCATAGGCTGTATTGATGAGACACACATTCCAATCTGTCCTCCTGCAGCCACAGTATACATCTACAGGAACAGAAAATCCACCCACTCAATAAATGTTCAGGGGATCTGCGGCGCTGGCAACATAATTACCGACATTGTGGCCAAATTTCCTGGGCGCACCCATGACTCCTACATAGTTCATAACAGTGGGATCTACACACGTCTTGCTGCTGGAGAATTTGGGGAAGGATACCTGCTAGGTAAATCACTGTGACACACACTGATAGATACTGCAGCCAAATGTTTTTAAAGCATGTAACTAATGGCACTCTGTTTCCCACCTAGGTGATAGCGCTTATGCTGTGCGGTCCTTTGTCCTCACCCCCTACCTGAACCCATCAACCCGGAGTGAGAAACGTTACAATGTGGCACACAGATCAGCACGCAACATTGTGGAGTGCACCTTCGGACTATTGAACAGCAGGTTCCGCTGCCTCCACAAAAGCAGAGGTGCACATCAGTACACACCCATCATCTGCTGTAAAATAATTTCTACCTGTGCTATGCTACACAACCTTGCTATAAAGAGTGGTACAGAAGTTGAAATAACTTATCATGAGGACATTGATGAAGGCCTTGAACAACCAGAGCCCTACGCAGCAGGAGCAGCTCCAGCAACAGATGGGAGACTGAGAAGGGCAGAGATCACATGCAACTATTTTTAAGTAAGTAAGGAGACACAGACAGGCGTTGCATGTGCATGACGTAGTTTAATGAGTGGGCACTACGTCATTCAGCAAATGGCACACCATGCCAGTCAAATTGGCGGCAACCAAAATTTCAAGTCATGGGTTACTTCACCCAAATATTGTTCATGAAGGTGTGAGAAGCATTAATGTCTGCGCCCACACACTACGGTGCTGGGTGCCTGCAGCTGGTTTTCCACACTGGCTGTTGATCCAGGGCCCGCAGCATGGTGCCTGCTGCTCCTCTGGGTTTCTGATACAGGTGTGTTATTGCTGCTCCTGCTGGTGTGGTCTTCGCTCTCCCCCACACCTAGAGCACCAGCGTTAGCTGACTGGGTGGTCAGCAGCAGTTCCATAGTGGATGTCAACATCCCGATCCCCCTGGAGACATCTGTGCAGCAGTGAACAAGCCCCTCCTGCATTGCCACAGAGCGCCTGCTTAGCAGGGAAGTGGCTGTAGCCTTGGTGTGCTGCTGCATGTACTGCCTCTCCCTGCGCCTTCTGGCCCTGTCCTCATCAAGTCTGTCGCAGAGTGCCATCATGGACTGGGACATGTCCCGCATTCCCTCTGCCATTTCCCTCATGCTCTCCGCCATGGAGCTGATGCCACGGTCTATGTTGCCCATTTTCTGATTTAAGTGCCTCATCTGTCTCTGCACTGACAGTATGGCCTTTCCCTGCAGGCACTACACTTTCACCATGGTGGCCTCCAGCCTGCTGAAGACCCTCTCACCCTGCCGAGTTGTGCTGCTCTCCCGGACCCTATGGCATCTTGCACCTGTGAGCACACCCTCGGACGTGGACTGCAGCCCAGCATTAGTTGCCTCCAGTGTGGCAGTTGTGGTGTCACCCTCCCTTTCATCATCAGAGGACGTCTCCATGACATGGAGAGGGGGTACAGCATGCCTCCTGGGCCTTACCACATCAGATAAAATTGAGGCTGGTGAGGCTGACTGTGGTTGTGAGTCCTGCTGTGGTGACACATTCAGCAAGGGCGATGCTGGCTGGGCAGTTGTGGCTGGCTCTAGTGGTGAAGCTGCCTGTGGTGTTGGTGTGGGTGGTGGTTCAGTGCTGTGGCCTGAACTCATGTGGGCATCCTCAGACGTTCCCTGAGGGGGTGCCCTTCCATCCTTTTCCTGCGCTGTCCTGCGCGATGACTCTCCTGTGGACAGATATGGACATTAGCTTAGTGGTGCTGCAACCCTGTATTTCACTATTAAATTACAATCCTGTGACACTATCTCAATGTACTCAACTGCTTCTGAATGATGTTTATGGCATGCCTTGTTGTTTTGTATGATGACTGTCATAATGGGTGTTTCAATGACTACCTCTCCCATGATGCATTGCTGCGGTATCCCAAAACCTGTACTGGAGTGTGAGTCACACAACCCCATTGGGGAAGAGGGCCAGGGAAGGGGGTGGGAGGATTGCTGGGCATGCTCCTTACCTTGTTTAGTGTCAACTCTGGCTGAGCTGTCAGCATCCCCATCCCAAACACATTATCGGGCTCCAGGGTGGACTCCACCAGCCACTCCAGGTCAGTGAGGGCAGGTGCCCTGCTCCTTCCTCCCCCTGTGGCACTGGCCTCTTTCTTCTGTGCTGCCAGCTTCTTTTTGGTAATTATCCTGAGATCATACCAGCGTTTCTTTAAATCGTCGATCTCTCGTGGGCTCACACCAATGGCGTTAACCTACGCCTGGATTTCCAGCCACGTCTTCCGTTTTTACAGCCTCTGCTACCTGCAGAGACTGTTTCCCAAAAAGCTGGGTGTGGTGTTTGACCACCTCCAGCACGAGCACCTGAAGCTCACTTGTGCTCAACTTCAGCTTTCTTTTTCTTTCACCTCCTTCCCTCTGTGATTCCTGTGATGTCTTCCTGCAGTTCTGCTCAGCTCAGTACAGCCAGTGGTTGAGTTGCTCACAGCTCTCCAGAAGGTTCTGTTTGTCTGCACCTGCATGGGTGTGGCCACTTCCTGGTTGTGGGCTGGGGTGGATGCACAGGATTGGTTGGTTCCTCAGTAGCTTGGTTGTGGAGTGGGGTGGATGCACATGATTGGTTGAATCCTCAATTGCTTGTATTTTGAATCTCTGATTCGGTATTTGACGATTTGGTAATTCCCATTCATTCCTGTGGGCCTACAGGCCCATAGGAATGAATGGGAATTACCGAATTGGTAAATACCAAATTGGTAAATACTGAATATTACCGATTAGGTAAAATATACCGAATTTTTATCTACATTCCATTTACCGATTCTGAAATACCGAATCGGTAAAATTCGGTATTTTAGAATCGGTAAAAAGAAATTACCTACATAGGGCCCTAAATATTTGAAAACAAAGGACAGCAAAATCAAGCTAGTTATTAGAGTCATACCCAGTCACTATGGGGACACCTACGTGATCTACAATAAAGGAAAGACTGTCCCAATTGCCTACAAGTCTCACTTGTATACCCTGGCCTAAGCTCGATCTGCTTGCATTGAAAAAATCTTGAATGGTGCTCAAACGACTATTCTGAAGTAATGCGCTTTGGCGCAGGGAAAACATATCATTATTATTTCTCCCATGCCAGCACTAGAGGTGGCTACAAAAGTAAAAATTCCTAATGCTTGTGCCCACAGTACCCTTGATGGGTACAGTGGGCCCCTTCTTTGAGTGCAGTGGACGTAAAGTTTCTAAATTATCCCTCTTTTAGTACACAAGCTTTTCTTCAACAGGAACAGGATGTTGTTCTGAGTTCAGACACTTTATCTGTCGAGTTATCAGAGCATCTTTTACACAGATGGCTCTGCCCAACCAGTGGTAGGAACTAGGGGCCAGATGTAGGTAGCCAAATACCGGTCGGTAACGGCCGAATTCGGCCGTTACCGACCGGTATTTGGCTACCGAGATGTAGGAGGACAGAAACAGGGCAAATCGGTAATTTTACCGATTCTGTAAATATACTGGTCGGTAAATTTACCGACCGGTATTTTTACAGAATCGGTAAAATTGATATGTAGGTGGGACTCTTATGAGTCCCAAAAGGCCTAAGAAATCGGTATTTTACCATCAAATTCAATTTGATGGTGAAATACCGATTGAGGTGTGCATGCACATGTGTGCATGCACACCTGTGCCATATGACAGGCAGACCTGCCCTTAGGGCAGGTATGCCTGCCACATGGCCCCCGTACCTTTTTTGGGGGTGCTAGAGGGTGTCAAAGTGACACCCCCTGCACCCTTGTCAAAATCGGTATTTACCGATTCGGTAAATACCGACCGGTAATGCCCCATTCATTCCTATGGGCTTCAAAGCCCATAGGAATGAATGGAGCATTACCGGTCGGTATTTACCGAATCGGTAAATACCGACTTTTAAAGATTCGGTAAATACACATCTGGATTTACCTACATCTCGGTACTTCTATTTTACCGATTAATAAATACCGAATCGGTAAAATTCGGTATTTATGAGTCGGTAAAATAGAATTACCTACATCTGGCCCTAAATGCACAGGATGGTGAGTGCATCCCACAATGCACCCACACTAAACTCTTAGTGACAGTACTGCACATTATGCAGAATTACATGCCCTACTACTTGCATTACAGAAGACTTACTCATCAGTTGCCACAGTCTTTGGGGCATATTATCAAGAATGGCGTTAAAATTATCGCTGGTTTAGCTGTAGAAAACAATGAACATGGGCTTCCATTGGAATTCTCCAGGTCATATTATCAAGCCCATTATCGGCGCTTTAGCTGCAGTTTTCTGCAGCTAAACCGCCGATAATTTTTAACGCCGTTCTTGATAATATGCCCCAATGTGTCTGGCTCACCTTTCTGCATGCAAGGTTACAATGTCGACAGTGGCAACTGAATAGATTCAAGTTTTCAAAGAGTAAGCCTGTAGAGAAGAAACAGTTTTGGGGAAATGTAGTTGTCAAAACTCGCTCATTGGTCCATGTGAGGCTCACTTTGGGCCATCAGCAAAGTGGTATTCATGCTGAAGGGAACTGAGCCACTGACCAAGCAGCAGAAGCTGCAAATCAGACTGTCCGAGTAATAGTCCTAACTAGATCTCAAATGAAGACGGACACAGCTATTTTAACAGCCATTATTGCAACCAAGCAAGCTGTGAAATTTCCTGAAGGCGTTATTCCCAGAAACACTACACCCTTAATTTAGATAACATTCCAGTATTCACCATGCCAGGGGTGGAAAACAGAGTAATACCAATAATCAGTTTAGATTAGAAATAATCAAAGAAGCACATGAGGATTTGGCCCATGAAAATTCAGGAATAAATGCAACCATAGTAATATTACAGCAACGCTATTGGTGGCCTAATTTAAATAAAAAGACTAGATACTTGTTATACCATATGATATGTCAGCAAATTATACCCTTCACTGTCAAAATATCCTAGCCAGTTCCCCTCATGATCTCAAATATCCCCTTCCAGGTGATTTATTTGGACAACATCAATCCCTTAAATTCATCTAACTGGTATTAATATATCTTGGTAGCTATTGATTGATGTTCTCAATTCCTAAGGGTTGGGCCAAGGAGGAATCCGAAGACTTTAGCAGTCATAAAGGATTTGCAGTGCCTAGTGTCATTAGGAGCAATTTATTCATTTCATTCCGATAACGGTCCCGCATTTGCAACAAGCCTTAAAGGGATTCAATATTTGCTATGGGAGTTTGTCTGCAATTGAGCAACCTATTCAAAGTTGAATCAGACCGCATTGTGTAGAGGACTAATGGCATGATTAAACCAGATTTATCTGCTATGCTGTTAGGTTCAGGTCTTAGTTGGCACCATAATTTGTATGTAGTTTGGAGAGCATTGGCTAACTTGCCTAGATGAGTATTGGGAGGAAGCCCTCCCTAGCAGGTTCTATTTGGAGTTCCTATGTATGTGCCTACATTAGATAATTCTAGAAAGGTTTCAGATGAAGCTAACTTTGACTTGGAGAAATGTTTGAGTGTTTTACAGAGTACCGAAGAAGTCAGAGATGAACTGTATAGCACAAACCACTCTGATATCGTCATCGGTGAAGAGAGGTTATTACTGCTACAGACAGGTGAGTTCCCAAAGTTGGAGACCTAGATCCAGAGAATTTGCATAACAAGCAAGCAGTTGAGCCATCCCACAGACCACCTATCACTGTCTTTGGGGTAGTAGGCATCAGGACTGTTTTCTTGCCTCTTCTGCCTGGATCAAGAAGGAACAGACAGGTGTCTATTGACCATGTTAAACAAACACTATGTGGCGGCCATTCCTCTTCAGTCAGCATTCACAAACATCAAGAAGGAATCAGAGCAGTGACTCGCTTCTCTAAACACCATAACCTCTCAACAAAGTAGTAACATTTCAAGTTCTACTTCCCAGCCAGGGATGTTTGAGATTCACACTCTACGCAGAACACTGAGTGCAACAATCACAGCTGATGCTGCTGATATGAAAGTGGTACAAAAGGGGGTGGTGATGGACGGAGCATCTGAACCAATCAAACACTCACACCCAGTCAACAGATCTGGGTTTGATCCATCACCGTTCTTTAGCCCACTCTGCCACCCCAGTTCAGACATGGCCATATGCAAATCAGTCTGACCCTGTGCCTAATGGGAACAGTCCAGCCCGAACTGCCAAGCCATGCCTTCCCTGGACCGGAAACAAGCTTCCTAGGACCGGTTTCTGGCATTTCAGCTGTCTTCAGCCAGGCTTGGTTGAATCCATTGGCAAAGTGAGCAAGGGACTCACGTCTGAGCATACCCTGCCAACTTATGGCAAACAAAGCGGTACAAAAGGGGGTGGTGATGGACGGAGCATCTGAACCAATCAAACACTCACACCCAGCCAACAGATCTGGGTTTGATCCATCACCGTTCTTTAGCCCACTCTGCCACCCCAGTTCAGAAATGGCCAGTCCCTTGCTCACTTTGCCACTGGATTCAAGCAAGCCTGGTGGAAGACGGTTGTAATGCCATAAACCGGTCCTAGGAAGCTTGATTCCGGGCCAGGGAAGGCATGGCTTGGCAGTTCGGGCTGGACTGTTCCCATGAGGCACGGGGTCAGACTGATTTGCATATGGCCATGTCTGAACTGGGGTGGCAGAGTGGGCTAAAGAACTGTGATGGATTAAACCCAGATCTGTTGACTGGGTGTGAGTGTTTGATTGGTTCAGATGCTCCGTCCATCACCAGCCCCTTTTTGTACCGCTGATATGAAAGTGGCAACTGTCAAATGTAATTCCATGGTCTACTGTGAAATTACATCTGATGGTATGCAATTGGAACTGGTGGAACAACCTTTACAACGCAACTTTTACAACGCACGTCCATTACAACAAAACTTTAACAACGCAACATCCATTACAATGCATGTCATTACAACGCACCCATTACAACGCATACCATTACAACACATACCATTACAACGCATACCTTTACAACGCATACCATTACAACACATAGTACCCTTACACTATCCAACACTTACCCTACTATTGCACCCCCTGGAGTTAGAATAGCAATGTTTACCCCTACACTCTCCAACACTTACCCTACTATTGCACCCCCTACAGTTAGAATAGTAATTTTTACCCCTACACTATCCAACACTTACCCTACTGTTGCACCCCCTGGAGTTAGAATAGTAATTTTACCCCCTATACTATCCAGTACTTACCAAATATGCGTTGTAATGATATGGGTTGTAAAGGTAGTATGCGTTGTAATGGAATGCGTTGTAATGGTAGTTTTAGGAAATTCGTTGTCATGGCATGCGTTGTAATGGAGTTCGTTGTAATGGATTTTGCGTTGTAAAAAATGCGTTGTAAAGGCATGCGTTGTACAAGTATGCGTTGTAACGTCATACATCCTTGGAACTGGTACCTATTCAAGAGTCTAGAGGGGCCAAAAATGCTGAAAATGACTGGGTATTTCACAGATCTTCCAACCTCTTTCACAGTCACTCATTGCTTAAGAATGATCTTCACTTGTTAGTAGTGTTGTGGCAAATGTATGATTCCTTCATGGTCCTATGCCTGGATCACTTTAGGATGTTTTGTCTTATGATATGGTCGGCAACTATATTTGTTGCTCTACTGATACTCAATGGGCATTTTGCCTTTGCAAGAACAATTGTATCTCGTGTGGTTCGTTAACTACAGCCTCACTTTTCATCCCCCAGTACCCTAAGAGGTTTATTTGTAGCAAACATTACAGCATTTTCTGTGCCAGAGGGCATAGCTTAGGAGAAAGGTCTATAAGAAAGTATTTCACCCACTGACACATTGCAATTGCCCTATGTGATAAAAGTTTCATGGAATGAAGTTATAATACTTGGTTCTCTTTCAGATGATTGAGACATTTAGACTATTAAAATAATGATGTATGATTTGCAGACATAAGCTACTTTGAATAATGAAGATCCTTATTTGATTTCAGCAAAATGCAATGGTGTGGAGGTCAGCGCAGCCCCCCATTAATTAAAATGAAAGCCTCGGGGAGGTAGCGGCCCCTGGGGATGCAGGGAATTCTGCGTGTCCCCCGCATTTTTTTATTATAAATCCCTGGGAAGGTGGTGTCTCTGGGGCAGGGAGGTGGCCTGAGAGGCCCCCCATTTAATAGGTAAACCAGCACTGGTGGGTGGGGATTTCCTGGTCACGAGGGTGCTGTGTAGGCACACCCTGCATAATTCAAAACAAAAGTCGAGTAGGTGGTGGTGCCAGCAGGTTAATTAAACACTAGGAGTGAGGACCCATGCACCCCCTCCTTTATTTTTCATATGCCCCAGGTATTTAGCCCACTCGGGGGCTTCTTTTAAAAGCCACTTGGGAGCCTGTGCATCTTTTTTTTCCATCATTTTGCCAGCAATCCACCCGCAAATTTGTGGTAAAATTAAATTATAAAAATACTTGTAATCCCTGGCAGAGTCCCTATAGACCTCCCACCATATCTGGGGGTCAGATTATTCCTACCCTGCCCCCTTATTTAATTTTTTGAAGGAATCTGCTTCAAGCTGAGTCCCAAGATATCTGTCAACACTTTCTGGTTGATGTGTTGACAGCCAATCAAGTTTCAGTAGGATCCGCAAATGCACTGCAAGGTCTTGCTTCCCCAGACATCTATAAGTATTTAATCTTAAGTATCTCTGGAACTACTACATGGATTTGCACCACATCACACAAAGCATTCTTTCTGGATCAACATCTAGCTTTTTGTTAAGTAAGGTGTAATTCCGTACAGCTGTTGGGCTGTAGTTGTGTTCATAAAATGAAAAATCCCCACAGACAGTGTGTGTGTCATTGGTTTCTGGGTCTCTGACTAGGTGTGTGTGTCTGTATCGGTCTGTCGGTGGCTATGAGGGACTGTATGGGTTTGTGAGTGGGTGTGTGATTGGTTCTAAAGGTGTGTGAGTATGTGTGTGAGTTGTTGGGTGGGTAAGTACCTGGGTCTGTGATTTGTTGTGTGGGTCTGTGAGTGGGTGTGTGAGTGGTTGTATGGGTGTCTGAGTGGGTTTGTAAGTGGTTCTGGGGATGATGTAATCAGTGATGTCATAAATGATGTTACTTGAAATGTCTACAGTGATGTCACTCACCATGTCATGAGTGATGTAAAATATGAGGTCATAAGCAGTGCATTGTGGGGGTGTAAGTTATAGTTAGCTCATGTAACTATAAATGCTGAATTGCTATGGTTTTGTGTTTGTAAAATCTGAGCCTAACTATAATGTATCTGTAACCTTTGGTACTTTAGTGATTTTCTAATGGTTTATTTCTGTTTGCTAAGTATTACATTTTATTTTCTTACTATAACATCAATTTAGAGCGTTGTTCTTTTCAATATATATACATACACAACGAGTCAGGCCAGATCTTTACCTTCTGTCTTACTTGTATCTTTGGTCTGCACACAGTTTTTGGTTCTCAAAATGTGGTCGCCCTATATAGAAGATCAATGTACATTGTCTTAATTTTTTAGGGGTAATCTATGGCAAGCTTAAAAACATGGCTTCTACCAACTGAACAAGAATTATTCTTTGGTCCAATTTGTGGTCAACATGTTTCACAACTTCCTGCTTGGATGGGTCTATGGATTTCCATCAGAATCCTTATGCGTCACCCTACTATCCTAGTAATTTTAGCCTAGTTGCTAAGTAATCTGGTAAACATGCAAGAATTGAAACAAGTGGTGTGTATCCCAGATTTCATGAACTCACGTTTTACTAGTCCAATGAACTCAAAATATAGTGTGCCAGGGCCCTTATAGGATATGTGGAAGTGGCAACATCTAAGTCCACTTACTCTACAGTCTTGCCTACGTCGGTTCACGGCTCACGACCCGATGATGAAGTCATGCCACCTCTGTGGGTGAGGGTCTGTGCATCCTATGAGGAATAATCTATAGGTGTAACAGAGGAAGAACGTCCATAGTATGTTCTCCTCAATGTGGGCCGGGATAGCCTTTTAAAACGTCACATAAGTTTTGTAATTGGAACCAAGGTAGAATCCTGGGGTTGGCTCAGTTTCCCATAACTCTGAGGAAATCACTTCGTCTCCGCATTGCTTAACTTTATAACCGTGTCTTGCTTCTGTTGTCAGTGTTCTAATGCACCTGGCAGGGGCCGTTTTATAAAAGGCTACAAAAAATACACGGAAACCCCTTTCTGCTTTCATTTTTGAGTACTGTTGTTTTATACTCTCTGAAGCATGCTTATGTCCTTTTGTTCCTTCCTGTCCCGCGTACTTTCTGAATCTGTAGGCAGTGGCATAATACAAAATACAAGGCCTCTGTAGACTGTGCGTGAAGTACCCCAACGTCCATATCTCAGATATACATTAGCATTAGTATAAATGCTGCCCCCTACACACACTTGTGCAGGGCCCCTGTCTTTTAGGGGTTCTAGTGTCATGATAACTATGTGTCCCGGATATTTCTACGCACAAACGCCTACTGTCCCGGGTTGTGAGCAGTCGTAAGAAATGCTCCCTGTATTTCCCTTTGGGAATCCTTTACTTGGGGTGCAGCGTAGAACTGCACCTGACAGAGGGCGGCATTTCACTTACTTTGCAACAAGAACAATGCAGTTTCCATTCAATGAGAGAAACTCGTCGGGAATGTGTCCAGTGATGGAAGCATACACCCCACTCTATGGGGGTCATTGTGAAGTGCCGGCAGTGTATGTCCTTCTGCCATCACCAAGCCTCTTACTCATCGCCAAATTAGGATGGCCGTGCGTACCGCAGTGGATACAAAGTCCGTTTCTCGCTTCACCGCCAAACGCAATCGCACCAATTGCCTGGCAGACGGTTCAGGGCCATTGAAATGGTGGCGGTGCCTAGCAGGCACCGTCCACCAAATTAGGATGTGGGTTTAGAAAGGCCTTTCTATGATGGCGATGCCACCATGGAAAAGCTGGCGGGGAATGGTTTTGGCGGCCGATTGTGGGCCCCTCTTCTTTGGAGGAGGGTGTCAAAGCACTGGGGGGTACCCATGGTACCCACCTGCATTTCCATGCACCAAGTGGCAGGCACCGCATGGTAGTGCAGGGAAACGCAGTGCAAGCAGTTTTAACATTGCGTACAGTGCTGCTGCCGCCAGCAGCACCGCCCGCAATGTTAAAAGCCATAGATTGCGGACGCATCCTAATCACAGGGGTGGGACCGCTGCATGTCTGGTGATGGTGGGCAGGCTATCGTAATCAGTCCATAAGAGCCGGCTGCATTTAATGTGCACAGAAGTGTCTCTTCTCTGAATTGCATATTGTGAGCGCAAATTTACATATCGGTGCACATAATTCACTGATTGTTGATGTCTGTGAAAACTCGTCTTTCTTTCTGGCTCACTTTAGAAGAGTCAAATAACCATGCATAATATGAAAGATATGAATTATGTATCAATTCATCAATTTTCGTGCCTGAGTCCAAAGAAAGTGAGGGCTTTTAGCATTAATTGAGGCATACTGAAGCACATGTTTTCTCTGCATTTTCCAGCGTTTTCATCAAATAGCCAACTCTTTTCAGCAGCAAGTATAAAACTTTAGGAATGCGCCGCACTTTCTTTCAACGTGCCAAAATAGTGGTGAGGCAAGGAAAACACAGTTGTCTCATATGCTTCTCGAATCCACTCTAAGCAAATGTGAAAAAAAAATCGTAATGGTTTTATGTAGTGCGCAAACACCCTTCATCTGGTTCTTCAGAAATTGGCGGCAAGATAATCTAACCCGATCGATAACATGACATGCCTCTGGTACGTGGACGTGAAAAGGGAACAAAAAAAAGGGTTTAAGTACGGTTAATTAAAGAGGGAAAATATCCCTTGCATTCCATTACAGATATTAGACCCGTCCGATGGTTCACGAAATACAGGGCATATTATCAAGCGGCAGCGAAAATTATCGCTGACCCCACTTAGCACGCATTTTACTATTGCTGGAATTTATCGCCATGTTAGCGCTGTATTAACAACGCTTAGCGCCATGGCATTAAATATTCCAGCGATAGTGGGGATAGCGACTTTTCCATGGAATAACGCTGGTTTTCCAGCGATGTTCCATGGAAAACTGCGATATCCTTGATGATAGAGCCTGTGGTCTTAGTCACACAATCCACCCCCCCATTGCAGATGTGCTTAAATTCCTGCATTAAGGCCCAGTTAGTGTGAAGAAAATCAACGCTAAACCAGACAGAGCTTTGTTGTAAATACAGCGAAGCACCATTAGCGATATTTTATAATGTAGTTGTAAGGGGCACGCCTACCTTGCATCTCATTAGTGATGCGAGGCAATAGGAACCCAGGCGCTAAGGCAAGGAAACACGCACTGGTGTGTCCTTTTTAATGAAGTGATAAAATCATTGCTGCTTTTTGCCCGAAAACGTACGCTAAAGCGTCGATAAAGTTATCGCTGGCCCTTGATAATACGGCTGTACAACTTTTAGGATTTTGGTGCACGCCTGTGTTATGCATCACATCCATGCCCTCCTGTGAACATGCCCTTGTGAAGACGTTCGTTCGAATCTGCCCATATGGTGTAATTCCCAAACATGTCACATTGGGTCATTGAGCACCAAACACACACTTATCTGCCGAAAATCGTGAGCTCATAAACGCTGGATAAACTCTGTTTGAATTGTTTGAAAAAATAGAAAACAAGACACAATAGTGATTTTTTTTTTAAAGAACTGACTTACAATTATTATTATTAGAAGGGATGAGGACCGGGGGTCTAGTTTGCCGATGTAGCAGCAATGATTTTGAATCTGGGCTTGCACACTTGGCCAAATGGTGTGATCCTGAACACGCTGCTATGCGTCCCTATGCCTTGGTTTCATAAAGAGGCAACTTCGAATCTCACCCCCCTCAGGATTTTTCTCAAACCATCTTAACTCTTAACCACTTGGCTGCTAAGGCTTTTCCCCTCCTGTGCTGCATATTTATGAATCCCATTATACCTGACAAGTTCACCTTGTCATGAGCACAGCTCCAGTGTGCCTCATGACGAGCTCACCTTGTCATGAGCATGCAAGAGGTTTTAAGCATTATACTACAACGTGGAAACACAAAACACCCATCATTAAAGGACATACACTGTACATGCACAGACAGACTCTTGTTACTATAAGGTGAACTAGAATATCTTCAATATTTCTGGACTTTATGCGCGCGACTGACTTTGATAATAATATAGCTGTTCCTGTCATTTGCTAGGCTTCATGGAAACAGCATGAACCTGGGTGCGCTCGCTTTAAGATTAGAAACTATAACTGTTTCTGCTGAAGGGCACGTCACTCAACACTATGGAGCATATTTATGAGAACATGTCAGAGTGTGGAGCTGCATCAAATTTGGCAACAACACGCTCCGACATTTTCAAAACTCAGGGATACACCTCATTGACCAGAATACAGCACACCCCTGTGTTTTTCTTAGCACTGGCCCTACATTTAGCTGCAAAGCACCAACGTAGGCTCCCTTGCACCATACTGCCAGTGGGCCTGCATTGCAGGAAATGATTGTTTATGTGCAGGAAGGTGTCCTGTCCTGCACAGCCTTATGGCTAGAGCAGTCGACCTTGAAGCTGGGGAACCGGGTTCGAGTCTCGGCAACAATGCTCAACATCCTGTGATTCTGGGCAAATCACGTAATCTCCCCGAGCCTAACAAAAATGAATGTGTCCATTTGTAACTAAACTGGTGCTCATGTAAAGCGCTCTGATACATGATGTCTCTGGTCTAGTTCGCGCTATATAAAACAAAAACATAAACAATCACTGATGGCGATTTGTTACTTCTATATAGAAGTAGCAAATAGTCATTATTTGCTGGTTGTTTATGTGCAGGAAGGGACACCTTCCTGCACATAAACAATCATTAATGGCCTTTTGCTCTTTCAATGTGTGCTGCAGAATTCAGCACACATAGAAAATCCAAGAACAAGAAGAAATAAAAGTATTTCTCCCCGTTTCGAAATTCTAACACCTGCTCTTTCATGGTACTGCCTCAAATTTACACATCCTTGTAAATCTAGGGCAGTGTCAAAAGCAATGGTGTTGAGGTTGAACGCTCACAGCAACAGCCATTGCACTCCCCTTTCATACTAAGTGATAAGTATGAAGGGGCCTTATTTACAAGGCGGCGTTAAGCCACAAAAAGTTCCCTAACGGTGCTTTATAAATATAGAGAAGGGAATATCGTTACCAGGACGTCTCTAAAAGAGGCATTCTGGTGGCAATATCCTCGTATAAATATGTCCCTATCTCTTCCATCAGCATTAATGCATGTCACTGGTGCTTTGTGATTTGTACGCTGTTAGAAGGTTCCTGTGATGCTCTTGGTATTCCTTCTGTTGCAGATTGTTGCCACCTCTCACTTTAGGGAGCTGACAAGGTCAGGAATTAAAAAAAATTGATTTGAGTCCGTTAGGACCAAGCCTGGCCCTCTGTTCACATCTAGTAATGTAAAGAAAATGTATCGGGGGCATATAGAAAACAAATGAAGATTTGTTTTCTCAATTTTGTAGCATATTCGTGGATCCACCGGGATTTCATGTCAATATTGAAAAATAAAAAAGCTTTTGGGAACCTGCCACCAGACCTGGGGGATCAAGGCATTTCTACACTGCCCCTTCTCTTTTTTTAAAAACTTTTTTTGGGGGACTTGGCTGAGCCCCAAAATGGCTGCCAACACTTCCTAGTTGAAGTGTTGGCTGCCAATCAGATCTCAGCCTGGGATCTCCGAGCTCCGTGGAGGGTCTGAGTACCTAGAAATACAATTTTGTTTTTTCTTTAATAGCTCTACAACTACTGAGTGGATTTACACCAAACACAAAAGGGCTCTTTCTGGACCAAAATCTACCTCTCTGCCAAATTTAGTTTAAACATTTTTAAAAAGGGCAGGGCCCGGGGAATGGGGTCCCTGGGCCGAATTTGGCCCGGGAGCGGGACTGCGCAGCCTAACTCCCTTCATTATTAGTTGAAAAAAAGTGCAAAGGCCAGCCCAGGAGATGGGGTCCCCAGGGATAAAAATGGCCCAGGAAAGGGTGGACCACACAGCCCCCTTTCCTAAAATATAGAATAAATAAAAGACAAAAACAGCAACTCGCCGGAGGCCCCATCCCCTTTCTCCACCACTCTGCAAATGCGCCTCCTGGCTAGTTGCTGATTGGGGGTAGAAGACCCCTTGGCTGCTGAGGGTCTTTAGGGACCAGCAACACCTTCTGCCACCTCCAGTAAGCCTCACACAGAGGGATTGCTGAGAGGTGATGGGAGGCCACACCCTCTTTCTCCACCACTCTGGAAAGCTGGCCCTCAAAAACCCTCAAGAACCCCCGAAGAGGCAGACAAGCCCTAGCTTAACTCTTGGTTGGTTGAATGTAAAGCAGTCATCATTCTAGCCAATTTTGTTAAAGTTGTCTCTTGCTTAGGGATTCATATTACGTGCATATGATTCATAAGGACAGAAAATTCTGTCAGAACAAGCATATGCATTCACCTTTCTGGAAGCCCTTTCAGGAATTATATCAATATTACAATGGCCCCTCGTGTAAACAAAAAATCCAATGGGTTTGGGTCAACAAGTAGAGAAAAGGGGGTTGGGAAGAAAAGAGATTACTGTGGTCTGGAAGAATCAAGTTGCATCACCATCATGTCCTGGTCAGTGCTCCCTGCCAGCACAATAGTTCAGTGGTAAGGTAGTCCAAAAGTAAATAGGTAAACAGAAAATGATCCATTTAAAGACGTAATAGCAATTAAAAGCCATAAATAATTATTTCATTCAGTGAATGTAGGGATTTGTCATGTTTTAGCTTAATAGCTGAGCAGTACTGCAAAACACATGTTCAGGATTCCACCTCTTACCACCAATGTTAATATATGGGCCTGCTAGTTTGAGGGGATGTATGTCTTCACAAAGCAATAATGTCACAATTTTGTACCACGTACAGTTAAGCCTCAATAATTTAAGCCTGTGCGCAACCCTTTGAAGCTGCAGCAAGGAGCAGACAGGTATAACGTAGTAGAAATGTGTAAAGCATTTAACTGTACCAAAACAGATAAAAGTATAATACAATATACAATAAAAACCTCACTCCAATTTATAAAAATGTAATGAGCAAATGGAGACTAAATGACACAAATGTGATATAGGCTACTGGAGAAATAAACTTTAGGGGTTTTAAGTCAAAATAGTGCCTAAAAGCCAAAGAGCCAAACATGGTCATCTGGTCATACCAGACTGGGTCCAAGTCAAAAGGTCCTTGGGATGAGCCTTGGGTCCAGAGCGAAACTTGACATGGTCGGCGTCAACAGTGGTAATGCTCCATGAGCCGAATACCAAGAATCTGTTCCCAGGAAGGTCTTGTCAGCAGTCCTAATACTGTTTGACATAGGCCTCGGTGAACTTCATCTATGTTCGCACTTAGAAACCTATAAGGAAGTCAAAATTATTTCAGCTGTGGAAACCTGCAAGTTGAGTCCGATCTGCAATTCAATATTGGCAGCTACGGCTTCGGCATTGGTCTCAATCTCAGCTTTCTAGCTGGACGAAAAGTTCTAGTACTGCAATTTTAGGGTCAGAGGAGGACAGTCTTGCACCAGCCAATGATCTATTACCTTGTGGGCATCACTTGGTTGTTAGGACTAGGAGTCACTCTCCCAGAAGCCACCAGCAGGATTGAGGGAAAATCGAGTTGGTTCGGGTCAGCTATGGGAAAGTTGGTTTCTTGCAGCTTTTGTGGCCATGTGGCTTACTAGAGGTCAGCCAACTGACCCCTTGACGGCCACGTCTGTGTTCTGGGTACAGTTGGTACCCTTGAGGTCTCTCTCCACTGGTTCAACAGCAGGTACAGCCCTTCTTCTGTCTTCCAAGTGTCCATATGTGTTCTGGAGAAGTTTCTCAGGGGTACCACATTTATCCCTGGCACTAGCGTGTTGGTGAGAGAGACTCCCTGATCAACAAGCATTTGCAATGCAATAGGTCTCGCATTCGCGAGATTTTGAGCTATTGGCATTGTTTTAAAAAATCTGCAATATTAAAAGGCATTGTCATTTACAACACCAATAGGTCAACGTTTTAAAAATGCAACAAAACGTATTTTGCAATGTGGTAAAATAATGACCTGGTGGGGCGCAGAGGGAGGGGGAGAAAGGAAGAACTCGGTGCAAGGGGCTGATACTTATGTTTGTAGGAGGGAGCGAGAAAACGAGAGCAAGAAATACAGAAGGAAAAATAAAAAGAAAGAGAGAGGGGCAGTAAAGGGAGTGGAGGACAAGAGAGTGCCAGTGGCTCATGGAGACGAGCGAAAGAAAGAGAGTGATGGCAAAAGAAAAAGAGATAACAGAAGGCAGTGAGGAGGGACAGTGAGAGAGCAAAGAGAAAGTAGAGGCAGAAAGAAACAGGATAAAGTGAGAGAATCCTCACAAGGACAGAGAAGGACTAACTGACTGATGCTGTTTCCAAAATGCACACAAATCCCACATAAACGATGCTGTACAGAGCACGGGCCCTCAGCAAAACAAATCACGTTGGGAAGAAATTTAGTGCAAAGGTGTTGCGGCCACGCCAACAGACTTGATACTGGAGATCTACGAAGGAAAGAACAAGAATTCACTTTTTAATGAGTGCTTCACTCGGGGGCGAAGCTAGCATCGGTGCAGCAGGTGCAGTGGCACCGGGGTCAAGAACGCTGATAGGCCCATTGAACCCTGGTAATTGCTGAAGTTTACTACCCAAGTTTACTACCCAAGCAGCAGTCAAAGCTGCTTCTAGTGCTATTAATAGCCTACATTACTGTGAGCCAATTTAACTTTATTCATTTTCCCGAACTCTTAAAGATGCGACCCAGAGGCTACATTGTGACCTTGAGTTTGCTGCAGACGTCAGCAGCGAGCATTGAACTCACTGAGCAAGCCTGCTGGTTTTGTTGGGCATATTATTTAGCTTGATCAATATTTAGCAAGGGATTTATGGCGGGCCCACCTGCTGTGCATTCATTTGAAATCCTCACAGGGACAGGGAAGGACTAATTGATTGATGTTGTTTCCAAAATTCACACAAATGCCACAAACGATGCTGAACAGAGCAAGGGTCCTCAGCAGAACAAATCACATTGGGAAAAAATCTAGTGCAAAGGGGTTACGACCAAGCCAACAGCCTTGATACTGGAGATCTATGAAGGAAATGCAATAACTCCATTAACGGTTTTAGAACTGGAGAGCAATGCAGGACGCTTAGACAAGGAGGCCTAGGAATGGCGGGCAGTGTGGTGAGTAAACGGGAGGCAAATAAGGCTGTGAAAACTGCCACACACACTCGGAGCACCTGGCTAAGATATAGTGTCACACCATGGTCAGAAAAGCCTGAAGTCCCACGCCAAAGTCGGCTGTGTGCAGGTATGCCCCAGGTGCCCACACCAGAGCTGGTGTAATTCCGTACAGCTGTTGGGCTGTAGTTGTGTTCATAAAATGAAAAATCCCCACAGACAGTGTGTGTGTCATTGGTTTCTGGGTCTCTGACTAGGTGTGTGTGTCTGTATCGGTCTGTCGGTGGCTATGAGGGACTGTATGGGTTTGTGAGTGGGTGTGTGATTGGTTCTAAAGGTGTGTGAGTATGTGTGTGAGTTGTTGGGTGGGTAAGTACCTGGGTCTGTGATTTGTTGTGTGGGTCTGTGAGTGGGTGTGTGAGTGGTTGTATGGGTGTCTGAGTGGGTTTGTAAGTGGTTCTGGGGATGATGTAATCAGTGATGTCATAAATGATGTTACTTGAAATGTCTACAGTGATGTCACTCACCATGTCATGAGTGATGTAAAATATGAGGTCATAAGCAGTGCATTGTGGGGGTGTAAGTTATAGTTAGCTCATGTAACTATAAATGCTGAATTGCTATGGTTTTGTGTTTGTAAAATCTGAGCCTAACTATAATGTATCTGTAACCTTTGGTACTTTAGTGATTTTCTAATGGTTTATTTCTGTTTGCTAAGTATTACATTTTATTTTCTTACTATAACATCAATTTAGAGCGTTGTTCTTTTCAATATATATACATACACAACGAGTCAGGCCAGATCTTTACCTTCTGTCTTACTTGTATCTTTGGTCTGCACACAGTTTTTGGTTCTCAAAATGTGGTCGCCCTATATAGAAGATCAATGTACATTGTCTTAATTTTTTAGGGGTAATCTATGGCAAGCTTAAAAACATGGCTTCTACCAACTGAACAAGAATTATTCTTTGGTCCAATTTGTGGTCAACATGTTTCACAACTTCCTGCTTGGATGGGTCTATGGATTTCCATCAGAATCCTTATGCGTCACCCTACTATCCTAGTAATTTTAGCCTAGTTGCTAAGTAATCTGGTAAACATGCAAGAATTGAAACAAGTGGTGTGTATCCCAGATTTCATGAACTCACGTTTTACTAGTCCAATGAACTCAAAATATAGTGTGCCAGGGCCCTTATAGGATATGTGGAAGTGGCAACATCTAAGTCCACTTACTCTACAGTCTTGCCTACGTCGGTTCACGGCTCACGACCCGATGATGAAGTCATGCCACCTCTGTGGGTGAGGGTCTGTGCATCCTATGAGGAATAATCTATAGGTGTAACAGAGGAAGAACGTCCATAGTATGTTCTCCTCAATGTGGGCCGGGATAGCCTTTTAAAACGTCACATAAGTTTTGTAATTGGAACCAAGGTAGAATCCTGGGGTTGGCTCAGTTTCCCATAACTCTGAGGAAATCACTTCGTCTCCGCATTGCTTAACTTTATAACCGTGTCTTGCTTCTGTTGTCAGTGTTCTAATGCACCTGGCAGGGGCCGTTTTATAAAAGGCTACAAAAAATACACGGAAACCCCTTTCTGCTTTCATTTTTGAGTACTGTTGTTTTATACTCTCTGAAGCATGCTTATGTCCTTTTGTTCCTTCCTGTCCCGCGTACTTTCTGAATCTGTAGGCAGTGGCATAATACAAAATACAAGGCCTCTGTAGACTGTGCGTGAAGTACCCCAACGTCCATATCTCAGATATACATTAGCATTAGTATAAATGCTGCCCCCTACACACACTTGTGCAGGGCCCCTGTCTTTTAGGGGTTCTAGTGTCATGATAACTATGTGTCCCGGATATTTCTACGCACAAACGCCTACTGTCCCGGGTTGTGAGCAGTCGTAAGAAATGCTCCCTGTATTTCCCTTTGGGAATCCTTTACTTGGGGTGCAGCGTAGAACTGCACCTGACAGAGGGCGGCATTTCACTTACTTTGCAACAAGAACAATGCAGTTTCCATTCAATGAGAGAAACTCGTCGGGAATGTGTCCAGTGATGGAAGCATACACCCCACTCTATGGGGGTCATTGTGAAGTGCCGGCAGTGTATGTCCTTCTGCCATCACCAAGCCTCTTACTCATCGCCAAATTAGGATGGCGGTGCGTACCGCAGTGGACACAAAGTCCGTTTCTCGCTTCACCGCCAAACGCAATCGCACCAATTGCCTGGCAGACGGTTCAGGGCCATTGAAATGGTGGCGGTGCCTAGCAGGCACCGTCCACCAAATTAGGATGTGGGTTTAGAAAGGCCTTTCTATGATGGCGATGCCACCATGGAAAAGCTGGCGGGGAATGGTTTTGGCGGCCGATTGTGGGCCCCTCTTCTTTGGAGGAGGGTGTCAAAGCACTGGGGGGTACCCATGGTACCCACCTGCATTTCCATGCACCAAGTGGCAGGCACCGCATGGTAGTGCAGGGAAACGCAGTGCAAGCAGTTTTAACATTGCGTACAGTGCTGCTGCCGCCAGCAGCACCGCCCGCAATGTTAAAAGCCATAGATTGCGGACGCATCCTAATCACAGGGGTGGGACCGCTGCATGTCTGGTGATGGTGGGCAGGCTATCGTAATCAGCCCATAAGAGCCGGCTGCATTTAATGTGCACAGAAGTGTCTCTTCTCTGAATTGCATATTGTGAGCGCAAATTTACATATCGGTGCACATAATTCACTGATTGTTGATGTCTGTGAAAACTCGTCTTTCTTTCTGGCTCACTTTAGAAGAGTCAAATAACCATGCATAATATGAAAGATATGAATTATGTATCAATTCATCAATTTTCGTGCCTGAGTCCAAAGAAAGTGAGGGCTTTTAGCATTAATTGAGGCATACTGAAGCACATGTTTTCTCTGCATTTTCCGGCGTTTTCATCAAATAGCCAACTCTTTTCAGCAGCAAGTATAAAACTTTAGGAATGCGCCGCACTTTCTTTCAACGTGCCAAAATAGTGGTGAGGCAAGGAAAACAAAGTTGTCTCATATGCTTCTCGAATCCACTCTAAGCAAATGTGAAAAAAAAAATCGTAATGGTTTTATGTAGTGCGCAAACACCCTTCATCTGGTTCTTCAGAAATTGGCGGCAAGATAATCTAACCCGATCGATAACATGACATGCCTCTGGTACGTGGACGTGAAAAGGGAACAAAAAAAAGGGTTTAAGTACGGTTAATTAAAGAGGGAAAATATCCCTTGCATTCCATTACAGATATTAGACCCGTCCGATGGTTCACGAAATACAGGGCATATTATCAAGCGGCAGCGAAAATTATCGCTGACCCCACTTAGCACGCATTTTACTATTGCTGGAATTTATCGCCATGTTAGCGCTGTATTAACAACGCTTAGCGCCATGGCATTAAATATTCCAGCGATAGTGGGGATAGCGACTTTTCCATGGAATAACGCTGGTTTTCCAGCGATGTTCCATGGAAAACTGCGATATCCTTGATGATAGAGCCTGTGGTCTTAGTCACACAATCCACCCCCCCATTGCAGATGTGCTTAAATTCCTGCATTAAGGCCCAGTTAGTGTGAAGAAAATCAACGCTAAACCAGACAGAGCTTTGTTGTAAATACAGCGAAGCACCATTAGCGATATTTTATAATGTAGTTGTAAGGGGCACGCCTACCTTGCATCTCATTAGTGATGCGAGGCAATAGGAACCCAGGCGCTAAGGCAAGGAAACACGCACTGGTGTGTCCTTTTTAATGAAGTGATAAAATCATTGCTGCTTTTTGCCCGAAAACGTACGCTAAAGCGTCGATAAAGTTATCGCTGGCCCTTGATAATACGGCTGTACAACTTTTAGGATTTTGGTGCACGCCTGTGTTATGCATCACATCCATGCCCTCCTGTGAACATGCCCTTGTGAAGACGTTCGTTCGAATCTGCCCATATGGTGTAATTCCCAAACATGTCACATTGGGTCATTGAGCACCAAACACACACTTATCTGCCGAAAATCGTGAGCTCATAAACGCTGGATAAACTCTGTTTGAATTGTTTGAAAAAATAGAAAACAAGACACAATAGTGATTTTTTTTTTAAAGAACTGACTTACAATTATTATTATTAGAAGGGATGAGGACCGGGGGTCTAGTTTGCCGATGTAGCAGCAATGATTTTGAATCTGGGCTTGCACACTTGGCCAAATGGTGTGATCCTGAACACGCTGCTATGCGTCCCTATGCCTTGGTTTCATAAAGAGGCAACTTCGAATCTCACCCCCCTCAGGATTTTTCTCAAACCATCTTAACTCTTAACCACTTGGCTGCTAAGGCTTTTCCCCTCCTGTGCTGCATATTTATGAATCCCATTATACCTGACAAGTTCACCTTGTCATGAGCACAGCTCCAGTGTGCCTCATGACGAGCTCACCTTGTCATGAGCATGCAAGAGGTTTTAAGCATTATACTACAACGTGGAAACACAAAACACCCATCATTAAAGGACATACACTGTACATGCACAGACAGACTCTTTTTACTATAAGGTGAACTAGAATATCTGCAATATTTCTGGACTTTATGCGCGCTACTGACTTTGATAATAATATAGCTGTTCCTGTCATTTGCTAGGCTTCATGGAAACAGCATGAACCTGGGTGCGCTCGCTTTAAGATTAGAAACTATAACTGTTTCTGCTGAAGGGCACGTCACTCAACACTATGGAGCATATTTATGAGAACATGTCAGAGTGTGGAGCTGCATCAAATTTGGCAACAACACGCTCCGACATTTTCAAAACTCAGGGATACACCTCATTGACCAGAATACAGCACACCCCTGTGTTTTTCTTAGCACTGGCCCTACATTTAGCTGCAAAGCACCAACGTAGGCTCCCTTGCACCATACTGCCAGTGGGCCTGCATTGCAGGAAATGATTGTTTATGTGCAGGAAGGTGTCCTGTCCTGCACAGCCTTATGGCTAGAGCAGTCGACCTTGAAGCTGGGGAACCGGGTTCGAGTCTCGGCAACAATGCTCAACATCCTGTGATTCTGGGCAAATCACGTAATCTCCCCGAGCCTAACAAAAATGAATGTGTCCATTTGTAACTAAACTGGTGCTCATGTAAAGCGCTCTGATACATGATGTCTCTGGTCTAGTTCGCGCTATATAAAACAAAAACATAAACAATCACTGATGGCGATTTGTTACTTCTATATAGAAGTAGCAAATAGTCATTATTTGCTGGTTGTTTATGTGCAGGAAGGGACACCTTCCTGCACATAAACAATCATTAATGGCCTTTTGCTCTTTCAATGTGTGCTGCAGAATTCAGCACACATAGAAAATCCAAGAACAAGAAGAAATAAAAGTATTTCTCCCCGTTTCGAAATTCTAACACCTGCTCTTTCATGGTACTGCCTCAAATTTACACATCCTTGTAAATCTAGGGCAGTGTCAAAAGCAATGGTGTTGAGGTTGAACGCTCACAGCAACAGCCATTGCACTCCCCTTTCATACTAAGTGATAAGTATGAAGGGGCCTTATTTACAAGGCGGCGTTAAGCCACAAAAAGTTCCCTAACGGTGCTTTATAAATATAGAGAAGGGAATATCGTTACCAGGACGTCTCTAAAAGAGGCATTCTGGTGGCAATATCCTCGTATAAATATGTCCCTATCTCTTCCATCAGCATTAATGCATGTCACTGGTGCTTTGTGATTTGTACGCTGTTAGAAGGTTCCTGTGATGCTCTTGGTATTCCTTCTGTTGCAGATTGTTGCCACCTCTCACTTTAGGGAGCTGACAAGGTCAGGAATTAAAAAAAAATTGATTTGAGTCCGTTAGGACCAAGCCTGGCCCTCTGTTCACATCTAGTAATGTAAAGAAAATGTATCGGGGGCATATAGAAAACAAATGAAGATTTGTTTTCTCAATTTTGTAGCATATTCGTGGATCCACCGGTATTTCATGTCAATATTGAAAAATAAAAAAGCTTTTGGGAACCTGCCACCAGACCTGGGGGATCAAGGCATTTCTACACTGCCCCTTCTCTTTTTTTAAAAACTTTTTTTTGGGGACTTGGCAGAGCCCCAAAATGGCTGCCAACACTTCCTAGTTGAAGTGTTGGCTGCCAATCAGATCTCAGCCTGGGATCTCCGAGCTCCGTGGAGGGTCTGAGTACCTAGAAATACAATTTTGTTTTTTCTTTAATAGCTCTACAACTACTGAGTGGATTTACACCAAACACAAAAGGGCTCTTTCTGGACCAAAATCTACCTCTCTGCCAAATTTAGTTTAAACATTTTTAAAAAGGGCAGGGCCCGGGGAATGGGGTCCCTGGGCCGAATTTGGCCCCAGGGATAAAAATGGCCCAGGAAAGGGTGGACCACACAGCCCCCTTTCCTAAAATATAGAATAAATAAAAGACAAAAACAGCAACTCGCCGGAGGCCCCATCCCCTTTCTCCACCACTCTGCAAATGCGCCTCCTGGCTAGTTGCTGATTGGGGGTAGAAGACCCCTTGGCTGCTGAGGGTCTTTAGGGACCAGCAACACCTTCTGCCACCTCCAGTAAGCCTCACACAGAGGGATTGCTGAGAGGTGATGGGAGGCCACACCCTCTTTCTCCACCACTCTGGAAAGCTGGCCCTCAAAAACCCTCAAGAACCCCCGAAGAGGCAGACAAGCCCTAGCTTAACTCTTGGTTGGTTGAATGTAAAGCAGTCATCATTCTAGCCAATTTTGTTAAAGTTGTCTCTTGCTTAGGGATTCATATTACGTGCATATGATTCATAAGGACAGAAAATTCTGTCAGAACAAGCATATGCATTCACCTTTCTGGAAGCCCTTTCAGGAATTATATCAATATTACAATGGCCCCTCGTGTAGACAAAAAATCCAATGGGTTTGGGTCAACAAGTAGAGAAAAGGGGGTTGGGAAGAAAAGAGATTACTGTGGTCTGGAAGAATCAAGTTGCATCACCATCATGTCCTGGTCAGTGCTCCCTGCCAGCACAATAGTTCAGTGGTAAGGTAGTCCAAAAGTAAATAGGTAAACAGAAAATGATCCATTTAAAGACGTAATAGCAATTAAAAGCCATAAATAATTATTTCATTCAGTGAATGTAGGGATTTGTCATGTTTTAGCTTAATAGCTGAGCAGTACTGCAAAACACATGTTCAGGATTCCACCTCTTACCATCAATGTTAATATATGGGCCTGCTAGTTTGAGGGGATGTATGTCTTCACAAAGCAATAATGTCACAATTTTGTACCACGTACAGTTAAGCCTCAATAATTTAAGCCTGTGCGCAACCCTTTGAAGCTGCAGCAAGGAGCAGACAGGTATAACGTAGTAGAAATGTGTAAAGCATTTAACTGTACCAAAACAGATAAAAGTATAATACAATATACAATAAAAACCTCACTCCAATTTATAAAAATGTAATGAGCAAATGGAGACTAAATGACACAAATGTGATATAGGCTACTGGAGAAATAAACTTTAGGGGTTTTAAGTCAAAATAGTGCCTAAAAGCCAAAGAGCCAAACATGGTCATCTGGTCATACCAGACTGGGTCCAAGTCAAAAGGTCCTTGGGATGAGCCTTGGGTCCAGAGCGAAACTTGACATGGTCGGCGTCAACAGTGGTAATGCTCCATGAGCCGAATACCAAGAATCTGTTCCCAGGAAGGTCTTGTCAGCAGTCCTAATACTGTTTGACGTAGGCCTCGGTGAACTTCATCTATGTTCGCACTTAGAAACCTATAAGGAAGTCAAAATTATTTCAGCTGTGGAAACCTGCAAGTTGAGTCCGATCTGCAATTCAATATTGGCAGCTACGGCTTCGGCATTGGTCTCAATCTCAGCTTTCTAGCTGGACGAAAAGTTCTAGTACTGCAATTTTAGGGTCAGAGGAGGACAGTCTTGCACCAGCCAATGATCTATTACCTTGTGGGCATCACTTGGTTGTTAGGACTAGGAGTCACTCTCCCAGAAGCCACCAGCAGGATTGAGGGAAAATCGAGTTGGTTCGGGTCAGCTATGGGAAAGTTGGTTTCTTGCAGCTTTTGTGGCCATGTGGCTTACTAGAGGTCAGCCAACTGACCCCTTGACGGCCACGTCTGTGTTCTGGGTACAGTTGGTACCCTTGAGGTCTCTCTCCACTGGTTCAACAGCAGGTACAGCCCTTCTTCTGTCTTCCAAGTGTCCATATGTGTTCTGGAGAAGTTTCTCAGGGGTACCACATTTATCCCTGGCACTAGCGTGTTGGTGAGAGAGACTCCCTGATCAACAAGCATTTGCAATGCAATAGGTCTCGCATTCGCGAGATTTTGAGCTATTGGCATTGTTTTAAAAAATCTGCAATATTAAAAGGCATTGTCATTTACAACACCAATAGGTCAACGTTTTAAAAATGCAACAAAACGTATTTTGCAATGTGGTAAAATAATGACCTGGTGGGGCGCAGAGGGAGGGGGAGAAAGGAAGAACTCGATGCAAGGGGCTGATACTTATGTTTGTAGGAGGGAGCGAGAAAACGAGAGCAAGAAATACAGAAGGAAAAATAAAAAGAAAGAGAGAGGGGCAGTAAAGGGAGTGGAGGACAAGAGAGTGCCAGTGGCTCATGGAGACGAGCGAAAGAAAGAGAGTGATGGCAAAAGAAAAAGAGATAACAGAAGGCAGTGAGGAGGGACAGTGAGAGAGCAAAGAGAAAGTAGAGGCAGAAAGAAACAGGATAAAGTGAGAGAATCCTCACAAGGACAGAGAAGGACTAACTGACTGACGCTGTTTCCAAAATGCACACAAATCCCACATAAACGATGCTGTACAGAGCACGGGCCCTCAGCAAAACAAATCACGTTGGGAAGAAATTTAGTGCAAAGGTGTTGCGGCCACGCCAACAGACTTGATACTGGAGATCTACGAAGGAAAGAACAAGAATTCACTTTTTAATGAGTGCTTCACTCGGGGGCGAAGCTAGCATCGGTGCAGCAGGTGCAGTGGCACCGGGGTCAAGAACGCTGATAGGCCCATTGAACCCTGGTAATTGCTGAAGTTTACTACCCAAGTTTACTACCCAAGCAGCAGTCAAAGCTGCTTCTAGTGCTATTAATAGCCTACATTACTGTGAGCCAATTTAACTTTATTCATTTTCCCGAACTCTTAAAGATGCGACCCAGAGGCTACATTGTGACCTTGAGTTTGCTGCAGACGTCAGCAGCGAGCATTGAACTCACTGAGCAAGCCTGCTGGTTTTGTTGGGCATATTATTTAGCTTGATCAATATTTAGCAAGGGATTTATGGCGGGCCCACCTGCTGTGCATTCATTTGAAATCCTCACAGGGACAGGGAAGGACTAATTGATTGATGTTGTTTCCAAAATTCACACAAATGCCACAAACGATGCTGAACAGAGCAAGGGTCCTCAGCAGAACAAATCACATTGGGAAAAAATCTAGTGCAAAGGGGTTACGACCAAGCCAACAGCCTTGATACTGGAGATCTATGAAGGAAATGCAATAACTCCATTAACGGTTTTAGAACTCGAGAGCAATGCAGGACGCTTAGACAAGGAGGCCTAGGAATGGCGGGCAGTGTGGTGAGTAAACGGGAGGCAAATAAGGCTGTGAAAACTGCCACACACACTCGGAGCACCTGGCTAAGATATAGTGTCACACCATGGTCAGAAAAGCCTGAAGTCCCACGCCAAAGTCGGCTGTGTGCAGGTATGCCCCAGGTGCCCACACCAGAGCTTCCACGCGTGATGGCTGCGCCCTGGACACCCCGACGCTGCCTGTAGCACATGCAACAACCCCACAAGGGCGACCCACGGCAGTGGTAGCCTGAGCCCCATCATGCAGCTGCCCTGTGGGAAGCAGGGCCCCGGGGATTAGAAGCAACGACTCTGTGCAGCCAGGTGGCAGCAGGCTGCTGGCCAGTGCTGTGCCAATCACAGCTTTGCACTGCCAAGGAGGCGCCCGGCTGGATCCGGGCCCCGGGGACTGTCCGCAGCCCCACTGGGGGGTGTGTGTGGGGCTGGATCTGAACAGCGAAAGCTGGACTTGTACTGCAAAGCCCTGCACTTCTAAGGAGGCCCCCCGGCTGGATTAGCCCCAGGGACTGTCTGCAGCCCCACTGGGGGTGTGGGGGAGGCTGAATCGCAGGAAGGTTGGAGGCTCAACAAAATGTCTGAGAAGTTCACATTCTTGCGCGTGGCACTCCCAAATTAAATAAGGGTTCGGTGGGTTGCTTCCAACAGCATGACTTTGTGCACCCCTGGTGTGACGTGCCTGTGCCTGGTTGCACTGAAGCTTTGGACACTCACGTTTAACAGGCTGCTGCTCCTGCAAACACATCAAGTGGCTGTGTATCAGGGAAAGATACATTACTAGGAAACCCAGTGACATCACAACGCCCGCTAAGAAGAGCTCCGGCACACCCGATGTGTGTTGCACTAGGCAGCTGCTTCCGTACTAAACGCAAGTGAGTATCGCATCAAGAGCCAATTAAAAAAAAGATAGCGAGAGCAATGACACAGTTAAACTAATGGCAAGCAGCAACAGAAATTACCCCTACAATAGGCGGAGTTTCACCCAACATACTGATTACTTGATGCCTCGTAGAGGTAGCGCATGCGCTGCCTATGCGAGACCTAAAAAGGAAGAATTTCCTAATGGAATCCCTACCTACTTTGGCATAATTTCCTTGGGGTTTGGCCCTACAGATTCCCATAGTGCACTGTTCTGCCAAATTCCAACATAGCAGATCTTTTGGTCCCTTAGGCAGAGCTCTGGCACACCCTGAGGTGTGTCTATGGAAATGGGAAACTCCCCATGAAAACCAGTTTTGAAATAGGTCCCTCCTGACTGAGATTGCTGTGGGAGATGTGTGGCACCACGGCGACTGACTTCGGAATTTGGGGATCACGGTTTGATCCCCGGCACCGGCTGCAGATTAGTCCAGCACCATCTGACTCTGGGCAATAGCTTGCATAATCTTCCCCGACGGCCCCAAGCGCCTTGAGACCCTTACGGGTGTTTGTGCGGTGTACAAATGTGAATTATTATTATTATCATTATTATGACTACCTGAACAGTGAAACGGACAGGCATCAGTATCAGTTACATCTACCTGTGAAGCCTTTAAAGCTTGTGCAGTTGGGGGACACATCCCCCCGTCCCTTCTGTTAGGAGGAGATCACACCTCCTCCCACCCAATACCCTTTTGATTCCTTTCCTAGAAGAGAATCACACCACCTGTTTGCAAGGGGGCAAAAGGTTGCCTTTGACAGTTAGGGATGAAATCTGAAAAGGCTACTGGAGGTTTTAGGTAAAAAAAATAGAGACTTTCTAATGTCACTTTTATTTAAATAGATAAAATTTGCAATAAGCATGAACTCAATCAATCAATCAATCAATATTTGTATACTGCAGCTTAACACCACAGCAGGTATCTAGGCACTGAGGGGAGGACAGACTTAGTTGAAAAGCCAGGTCCTGAGTCCCTTCCTGAAGTCAGCAGGGGAAGTTTGGAGGTGGAGAGGGAGGTCGTACCAGGACTTGGTTGCGAGGTAGGAGAAATAATTTCCTCTGCTGTGGCTCCACAGGAAGCAGGAAATGTGTGCGAGGGTGAAGGGGTGGATCAGAGATGTCTGGTCATCTGGTGGAAGGTCAGGCAGTGGTTGATGTAGGAGGGTCCGGTGTTGTGGATGTGACGCGGCAGGGTCTTGGCTCAATGTCCGCGGACTCGATAATTCTCGCCGAGGTGCCTATGCTAACCATGGGTCCCACTCTGCAACTCTGGGCAATAGCTTGCTTAATCTCCACAATGGCCCTTTCAACGCCGGGGATGCCTGGCTTCACCTTGGAGGTGCCCAGGAGGGACCATCTCACAGGGAAAGCCAGGACGGTTTTCCCAGCGGTATACAGCTCCAGGACACTCCGAGATGGAATAACAGTGCGCTTTACAAGTATACTTACCTTACCTTATCTTACCTTAGGTGTGTGTTAGCAGCTTGAACTGGCATCTTTTCTGGACAGGGAACCAGCAGAGGCTTCCGAGGTTCGGGGGGATTTGCAGGTCCATTTGGGGAGGTCAAGGATGAATCTGCCTGAAGCATTCTGTATAGTCTGTAGTCATTTGAGTAGATGGAAGGTTGCTCCGGTATAGAGAGCGTGTCCATAATCCAGATGGCTGGAGATGATGGATTGGGTCACTGTTTTTCGGGTGTTGACCGGGATCCATCTAAGAATCGTGCAAAGCATGCAGACAGTGTGGAAGCAGGATGCTGCTACTGCATTGATCTGGTGCTTCATGGAGAGATCACTGTCCAGGACGATGTGTATGTTGTGAGTATATTTGGTGGGGGTAACTTTTGGTCCAAAGTGCAGTGGACCACCATGTGTCGACCCAAGGGGGAGGTGTTCTTCCTGAAGATGAGCACATCTGTCCTGTCTGTGTCAGCTTCAGGCAGTTGGATCTCATCCAGTCGGCGACGTTGGTCATGGCATTCTGGAAGTGGATTCTGGTAGTGGCGGTGTCTTCGGTGAGAAAACAGATGGGTTGGGTGTTATCAGCGTATGACATGATGTTGAGTGTGTGGGTGCGGGAAATGTTTGCCAGTGGAATCATGTACTGATTGTAGAGGATGGGGCTGATCCTTTGGGGACTCTGCAGATGATTCTCCTGATGCGGAAGTAATCAGTGGTAGGCAGAATTTCTGTGTGCATCCAGTAAGGAAGGAGGTGATCCATTGGAGGGCCTTTCCTCTGATGCCCATGTGGTGGAGACTGGTGATGAGGGTGTGGGGAGATACAGTGTTAAAGGCCGCTGAGAGGTTGAGTAGGATCAGGGCTGCTGTCTCATCACAGTCAATGATGGATCTGATGTCAGTTGCAGCTATTAAGGTGGTATCAAATGTTGTGTTTGGTGCGGAAGTCGGACTGGGTGGTGTTGAGTAAGTTTTGCGCTTCCAGGTGGTCAGTGAGCTGGCAATTGATGGCCTTCTCCATGAACTTGGCTGGGAAGCGGAGCAGTGAGATGGGGCAGCAGTTCTTGAGATCATTGGGGTCAGCAGAGAGTTTCTTCATGAGGGGCTTCATCTCCACGTGTTTTCAGGTGCCAGGGATAGGAGGCTGTGGTGATAAATGAGTTAAAGATGTCGTTGAGGGTGCAGCTGTTTTCCTTCTGCCCCAGGTTGATGGCGTGATGGGGGCAGGGGTCTGATGATGTTCCAGAGTGGAAGGAGGTCATGATCGCTGTAGTGATTGGCATGATGAGTAGCGTCCATTCAGTGAGGGGGCCCTGGGAGTTGCCAGTATGGAGGTGGCTGAGGTCAGTTGGTTGTGGATCGAAGTTGCTGTAGATGTCTGCTATCTTGTTGTGGAATGTAAGCAACTGGGTGTCTTTTGCAGTACCCATCCACTTTTTGCCTGGTTTTTGATGCAACTTTGACTTAGGTGTACTGGGTCTTTGCCAACCAGGCTCCCAGTGCAGGTGTTCTTTCCCTAAAATTGCACCACAATTAGCACCACTTCAGCTACAGCTATAAGTCCCTAGTAAATGTTGCCCCTGCTACCTAGGGCAATAGGTACTGAAAAGGGTTGCATGGGGCTGCGGTTACAATTGTCCCACCTCAGAGTCCCCTCACAAGACTATGCAAACTGCCATTGCAGACTATGTGTCTTGGTGCATTGAAAACCAAAGCTCAAGAATGGGCACCCCCAAAAGATAGGGCGCAGTCCTAGGCCTCATTCATGAAAAGTGTAGCATCGCTGGAATAAAACAGCGTTGGCACACTTTTCACTGTGCCCTTCTTGTGACACTATGGATGTGCCTTATTTACTGTACAGCTCTCCATGTCACAAGGAGTTACAGATATGTCAGTATTCCTGACGTATCTGTTGGTGCTAAAATACACATTGCTGCAATTTTGTCGCAAGCATGACTCAACTCCAGTAATGCATGGGGCAAGCCTACCCCTATGGCACTGCATAACCCATGTGCTGGCCATGAGACAGGCGCAATGTTTTGGCATCCTAGAATTTTCCCAGTGAAATCTCATATGAGGCTTTGTTGCCTGGGAATGCCCACTTTGCATACATCCTACCTAACTCAGGCATAATGTGGCATAGGCGTTCACAAGGTCATGCATATGCCTAGATGTGGCCCTTTGTACAAAGTCTAGTTTGGCATCCAGGATATCTGCTTTCACCTTTCCAGGGAGCCAGCGACCTGCAGATGTTCGATCCACTGACACGGAGAAGCTGCCTGGGTGTCAGCGCAGTTGGAGCTCCAATGGTGGAGTTTGTGTGCTGCAGTTTTGGCATCTGTAAGCGTTAACGGAGTGGTGGTGCTGACGGAGGTGCCAAAAAGGTATTTGATGGCCTTGATCCAGCTGTATCTGGAGGGGGCGTGAATAGCGGTGGTGTACAGTTGGCGTGGTGAAGCATGATAGTGTGATGTATACTATGATGGTCAGTCCCCAAGAGTTTGGTGGTGTGTCCATATCTGGAAGTGGAGGTGTTCCATGGTAGCCGTTGGGTCCTTAAAGTGCGTGGTCAGTCGGAGTGTGCTTTTTTAGACAATGGCAATGCCTCCTCCTGGGTGCTCAGGTGGTCAGTGCGGGTGGATTTGTAGCCGTAGTGGTTGGTGATGGCGATGTCCAGAGCAGAGGTTGGTCCAGGTTTCTGTGAACAAAGTGATGTCTGAAGAGGTGGCTTCAAGGAGGTCCCAGATTTCTGTTGCATGTTTGGGGAGGGACAGGAAGTTGAGGTGACTGCAATTGAGCCAGTCAGCTGCGCTGTTCTCGGCTGGGTGGCAGGAGGCACTTGTGTGCTGATGTGGCAGAAGGTGTGTTTGCAGTTTTAGTAGTCTAGGGGCCACATCAAAAGTTGCTTTGACGGTAGCTTTTCTTGAAGGTGCAGCCATTATTTGCTGCAGTACAGAAATCATGTTTTTTAGTTTGTATACAGAAGACGTGGCTCTTGAGCCAATATATTTACACACTTATGCAGTTGATTTTTGGTCTGGAATTAGCCAAGATCTCCTGATATTACTAAAGGTAAATTCAAAATATAATGATATGTGCTTTCAGTCAGCCCTCTTCTTTTATTGGTCCATCATTGTGCCATTCACACGTTTTTTCTGCCCACTACCATATACAGTATTGGGCAATAGCCGGGTTACCCTACTTCAGAGATGAGATAACTTCACTGTGAGTGACGGCATTCTGCGCTTTTACAAGGAGCACATCTGCCAGCAAAGTATTTCCATTAAGTGCTAGGTACTAGTATGAGAATATGTGCTTTTTAAAAACAAAATATTTTTGCTAGAAGCTAATTGATTTTTTTTAAGATTGGGGAGTGCCTGACAGCTACCCCAAAATCATAACCAAAACAGCATTGACCAAGTCCTGGCCTGTTGGCTTTGCCATTGCTTGTTCTGTTAGGTTCTTGAGGTGAACTCCTCAAAGCGTTACAGAGTCGGACTCCTGTTACACCTGCCCGTTCAATGCATTGTGGTGCTCGTATTGAAACATTTCCCCAAGCATCTCATCTGTAGACCACTCATAAACAACTTGTAATCCCTTCATAAACCAAAAAAACGTTCACAAATCTAAATACAGCTGTCCGTAGATTTTAAGTACTGAGCATTATAATAATCTGGTATTTTTTTACTTATAATACGGCGGTACGTTACAAAGTAACGAAATTTATTTATTTTATTTTATTTTGGAATTTTATAAAGCGCTTAGTTACGCTCACCGGCGTGTTCCTGCGCTGAATTGCTTAGTAAGGGAGGAAGAGTGAGGGAAAAGGAACTAGGGCAGTGCTAGGCGGAACAGGTGAGTTTTGAGGGCTCTGCGGAATTTGGACTCAGAGGGTTCCAGGCGTAGTTCAGTCGGCAGTAAGTTCCAATTCTTGGCTGCAAGAAAACGGAACGATCTTCCACCCATGCGGGCTCTGCGGATTTTGGGGACAATGACCAGGCCGGTGTCGGAGGATCTAACCAACCGCTCTGGTCTGTAGGGTGTAATAAGACCGTTCAAGGGGGCGGGAGCCTTGCCTCCTAGGATACGATGGCAAACGCAGAGAAAATCTAAACAAAAACACACAATTTGGTGAGTCCGGATCCGCACTCAGTTTGACACTTCCATTTCCCGTCCAGCCATATACAGTGAAATATTGCCATTAGACCTCCATCCCTGTTTGCAGCATTGCAGACATCAGCCCACTCCTTACACAGCTCAGATCTAAACTGTACCAGAGCTCGGCAGAGTTCAGGTTTAACCCTGCGGCATCACAGTGTGATCACGATGCACCTAGGACATGGCTGGCTGTCTTCAAGCACTCCACAAGGGCTGGACTGGGAACCCAAAGCAGCCAGGGCACTTTTGACAGATCTCCTCCCCTCCCCTCTCCCCTGCTGCTTTGGTTAATGGGCGCGAATATAGCAGCACCGCTACAAAACTCGCCCCCAGTAACCAAAACTGCCCCCACCACTGCAAAATCAGCTTCCACTCTTCCAGCCTCCTGGAGAAACGTCCGATGCCCGCTATGGCCAGTCCAGCCCTGCCCACAACCCAACACTTGTGTCCAGGGGCATAACTCCCATTGGTGCATTGTATGCATACACGGGTCCAGAGGAGGGAGAGGCTCCAGTTGCCTTGCACCAACTGTTGCTATTTCAGAGGCTGCCTGTTCTGATTTTGTACAGGCGTGGCTGTGTTTACTTTTCAGGATAGGGGTACAGAGGGAGTAGAGGATAAGGGAACAGTAAAAAAGGGAGAAGAAAAGGATGAAAGAAAGGGAGAGGGTGAAAGAATGAGGAGGAGAGCAGGAAAATGGGACATAGCGGGGAAAGGATATTAGGAGAAAGAGACAGGAAATAAGTATGAGGAAAGAGGACAGGGGAATAAGAAGAGAAGAGTGGAAGGAGAAGGGAACGAGTGAGCGACAGAAGAGGGGGGAAGAGAGATGCTGAGAGAGGGGATAGAGTGGGGAGTATCAAATTGTTAAAGGAGATGAAAGGAGAGCATGGAGGAGATTGGGAAGCGAGAAGGAAAGACGAGTAGAATGAGAAACCTAGAGACCCATACATTACGTTAGTGCAGCAGGTGCAGTGACACCAGGGCCCTGGGCTGTAGTTGGCGTTCTGCATCTCATTTCTATCCGTTTTTTAACACCAGCTGGAGGGTCTAGAATCATTGCTTGCACTAAGGTCCTTTACCCCCAGGATACGTGACTACTCGTGCCCCACTAGTCCAGCAGTGGGGCATTCTAGCATTCTTCCATGTACCTCAAGTCTTACTGGAAGCCTTGTGTGCTGTTCCAGGACTGACCGCCCAAACCAGACTGTCAGTGCGCCATACTCCGGCCACACCCTATTCTACAATGCTTCTGCGGCACCTCATTCAGAACCTGCAGCACTATAGACCACTGGCACTCCCACAGATCTGCTCATGCAGTTTACTGTCCAGAAGCAGAGCGCTGTGAATTGTCAGCACTGGCTCTCCTCTGATCAGCCAATGACCTTCACACCTGGCTCGTGGAGGCCATTGCTATCCTGGGCTTTGCCACTACTCATGCAGCTGGGAAAATATCTACATCCTAGGATGCACCCTCCACAATTGTTCTAATACTGGGGTATTAACACAGAGGCAATATAATGAACCCAAAGCATGCCCTGCATCCTCCTCTACCCTACCCAGGCACCTCAAACATACGCAAGAGACACACCATGAAATGCCAACCCTGGCACCAGACACCTCCCTCTCAAAGCAGTACGTAAGCCATAAATGAGTATTTAAAGAGTACCTTGATGGAGAAGACAAGAGCTGCAATTCCAAGTATCAAGCAGCAGAATAGCAGGTTGCATACAGAGAACCCCAGGTAGTCTTTCTCATTCGTCTGCCCGTGTGTTCTCATCACAGTTCTCAAGGCTGGCTGGGTGGTCACCACCACACCTCTCCCTTGATAATACGCTGCTTGGGGTATATTACTGCCAGCATTCTCCAGGTAGGGAGGAGGAGGGTTAATTGTTTTGCTTATAGAATAAGGTGGCGTGTTAACAGCAGGCTGAGGGTAGGTAAGAGGTGAGTTTGTGGATTGGGTGTTGGCCACCGCGTTCTTGCTGCTGCTTGTGGATTGTGGTGGTTTGCCATCAGCAGGCTGAGGGTAGGTAAAGGGTGGGTTCATGGATTGGGTGGTTGCCGCTGCAGTCTCGTCACTGCATGTGGAATGGGATTGTTTGTTACCTTCATGCCAAAGGTAGGTAGCCGGTAGGGCCACTGGGTGGGTTGTCATTACCACATTATCGCTGTTACAGTACACTGCAGGTCGCGGAATCCTGCCAGACTGCTGAAAATAGGTAGGAACTGGGAAGCTGGTGCTTGCATCCTCTGGATAGTCCGGTGATGGGACAGTGATGTACCTTGGCGCACTCTCAGAGCTGGGAAGAGAGCTATTGGTTGCTTCTCCTGGGTTCTTTGCATTGGACGGGTCTTCAGACATCCCTGTGGTCGTATAGACGGGAGAAGAGCTCATGATTGGTTACCCTTGCTTCTCTATGGTGGATCGGTCTTCTGGCATGGGCAAGAGTTCTCCGACAACAAGAGGTTCAGTGTTTAGCTCTCTTGGGTTATTTGTAGTAGATGGCTCTTCAAAGTAGTTCCTCCTGTGTGAGATGAAGGCTACATGAATGTTCTGTGTGCTAAGGATTTAGTATTATTTATAAAACCAGTTCTCACATTCTTTTTGTTTCTGGTAAAGCCATCGCCCCGAGGAGGCTCCATTCCCGCAAGCCCTGTCCCTCTGTTGAATAGTTGCTGGTATTCATACCTGAAGTTACAGCTTGCTGCTTCTGGTAATGATACACTTCTGAGTAGCTTACTTGCGGGAGGGCGTTCCTTTCTCTTTTCTATTTATGGTCTGGCATGTCCTGTCCATGTTCTCAAGACTCTGTGGGTCTGCACTTCTTTCAGGTTAACAGGTTATTGCCCCAGGTCTGCTTTTGCTGTTTCTACAGTGGCTTTGATGTGAGTGAGTTTCATATATGAGATACTAAGAAACGGTTTCAGCAAAGCCACAATACAGTAAATTATACGCACAAATGTATGTCAATATAAGAATGAATGTATATAGTTTAATATAAATGTATGTCGATATAGGAATTCATATATAAAGCTTATATACAACATCTTCTAACTCCCATCGGAAATATTCTCATCTACATATGGATTTCATTTTACACGCTATTAATTTTTTATGGGCATATTCTATTTAAAAAAAATGTGCAACTATAATCCAAAATTAAAATGTGATGAATATGAAAAAACAACCGAATTATATAGCAAGGAGGCACTTAGTGGAAAACTTGGTGAAAAACAATTTGATGCCGAACTGGAAAACAACATTTGGTTGTTTTTTGGGTGGAAATGTGGCTGTTCGCATGGAACGCGGGGTTAAGGATGGCTAACAGCTCTTCTCAGCCCAGAGTTAAGAAAATTTTTGTTCTGTAATTTGAACACAACATTTTTAGGGCTGTTTGTAGTCACCAGGAAAACAAAACACCTTAACAAAAATGGTGGTGGGGGCCTGCGCCATTTGAAGATCACCTCTATAAGGTATGTGTATGTTAAATTATCTTTAAACTTGTCATTATTTGACTTTTACTCAGTTTGTATCAACTTAAAGCAGTGCACGTAAATCAGTTGTTCATTGCAATGAATTTCACAAGTTTTGTGTAAAAGGGGGTTGGTGTAGGATTTGGGGAGAGAGGCCAATTGACAGAGCCACAGGCTTCGGTTGTGTTTTACTTTGACCGCCATCTTGTGCTTACATCACTAGTTGCTTCTTCAGATGGGCCATCTTTTGCTTGCCACGGTAGTGCCCTGGCTGAGGATGAGGCGCTGTTATGAATAGTTTCTATGGTGGCATAGTGCCCACACCGTCATCCGCTCCCGCCTGTTCACACACCACACAATCCCCAACCCAAATGATACTCTGGACACGTGGTTATGGGAAAGAACTGTTGCAGGTTTATTTTCATACAACAATGTATGACGTTTAGGTGGGTCATTTTACAGGCGATCCAAAGCAGGCAGCCCCTCGCTGACCCACATGCCTAAAGAGCCGTCTTGCACGGTGAGTTGATGCTCTGACGGTGCAGCATATTGCCATCTTCGTTATATTCCCGCCCCCCCTGTCAGGGCGGAGCGGTGTGGCACACTCCCGGTCGGTTCAGGCCCCTCGACCGCCCGAAGGACTAACGGGGCGCCGTCGCGGTTTCCAGGAACCTCCTGCGGCTCCTGGTCCTTGGCTCTGACACCCTTACTGTGCCATGCAGAGGTACCCTTACTGTACCATTCTGCCGCAGAGCTTACTGTACCCGTCTGCCTCCAGATCGCCCTGTAACTCCGCCTGCAACACAAAAAAGAAAATTACAACATTCTATTCACCGCCCGCCGCACGAGCAGCTGGGTCAGGGAGGTAACAGCGCTTGGGCCGCGGGCGGACAGCTTGCAAAGAGGCCGGGCCGAGGGCGAGCTGGATTAAATAGGGGAGGGGTATGCCCCTCCCAACAGGTGAGCCCACCCCCTTTGGCCGGCGTCCGGTGAGCGCGGGGAGGGGCCGGGAGGCCGCTTCGATCATTCTCCGCTCACCCCCCTCTTGCATAGGCTGGCGCTGCGACTAGTGGCACTATCGCGCTGCCTTGCCCATGTTCCCCTGCGGGTCACGCAGTCAGCGGCATAGTGCCCACACCGTCATCCGCTCCCGCCTGTTCACACACCACACAATCCCCTACCCAAATGATACTCTGGACACGTGGTTATGGGAAAGAACTGTTGCAGGTTTATTTTCATACAACAACGTATGACGTTTAGGTGGGTCATCTTACAGGCGATCCAAAGCAGGCAGCCCCTCGCTGACCCGCATGCCTAAAGAGCCATCTTGCACGGTGAGTTGATGCTCTGACGGTGCAGCACATTGCCATCTTCGTTATACTCCCACCCCCCCTGTCAGGGCGGAGCGGTGTGGCACACCCCCGGTCGGTTCAGACCGCCCGAAAGACTAACGGGGCGCCGTCGCGGTTTCCAGGAACCTCCTGCGGCTCCTGGTTCTTGGCTCTGACACCCTTACTGTGCCATGCAGAGGTACCCTTACTGTACCATTCTGCCGCAGAGGTACCCTTACTGTACCCGTCTGCCTCCAGATCGCCCTGTAATCCACCACAGCTCTGGGGGAGGCCCCCGTCGATGACAGAGCCCCCCACCAACTCCGCTACTTACAACCTGCTGCTGTTAGCGCCTCTTGTACATCCAGGAGGAACATATCCATCCCTAAACCAGACAAGTGCACCCCATCTCTATCGAAGTACCCTTCGGTCTTTTCTTGTATGAGTGCATGCCTAATGAAACCCAGGCCTCTCCTCTCCATGAACTTCTGCATGGATCTGTTGACCCTCCTGCGGGAATGCTCTATCGCTGCTGGAGATCTAGCTCCCCTCCATTCTCTACAGGGGCAATTTCTGACCACAGAAGCTCAGCAGATCCTAACCTGTTGCTCGCTGCTACTAAGTCCCTCTGCATGACCTGAATCAGGGCCCTTCTCCCAAGTGTGACTAGGTCATTCCCTCCCAAGTGGATGATGAGGACATTGGGGGGGCCGCCCCTTAGTGCAATGTGCTGATCAAGCTTGGACCTCAAGTTGCCCCATTTCATTCCCGGAAGGCCCAACCATACGATCTGCGTTTGTGCGTAAACCCGGGTCCACTTCTTGAGTGCTGCCCAACGTTCCAATCTGGCAACATAAGAATGTCCAATCACCCACACGCAACAATCAGCTGTAAAGAGAACAAAATACGTTCAAATAAAGGGGAGAAGGACGCCGTACTGTCAGCACACGTGGTTTAATAGTTCACACTACACACCGTTTACTGAAAATTTGTAAATGAACACTCAGTTAAATGGTATGGATATACGTGCCCGTAATGCACTCCCTTCCCCAACGACCCGAACCGAGATCACTAACTGATCCGCCCGCACTCGATATTGTCGCTACGACTCACCCCGCCCGTGGTCATCAACCACTGGGGCCCCGTGCAACCTGGTCATGCCCAGGGACGAGGCCTGGGGGGAGGCGAGAAAGCAGCACATACCTGATACCGTTGAGATCACACGACGCACACGACGAACAGCGCTTGGGCCGCGGGCGGACAGCTTGCAAAGAGGCTGGGCCGAGGGCGAGCTGGATTAAATAGGGGAGGGGTATGCCCCTCCCAACAGGTGAGCCCACCCCCTTTGGCCGGCGTCCGGTGACCGCGGGGAGGGGCCGGGAGCCCGCTTCGACCTTTCTCTGCCCATCCCCCCTCTTGCATAGGCTGGCGCTGCGACTAGTGGCACTATCGCGCTGCCTTGCCCATGTTCCCCTGCGGGTCACGCAGTCAGCGGCAAAGTGCTTCTTCACAGACCTTTGTCTGCGGTGTGCTTCTTCAGTTTGTTTTGAGTGATTTTGAGATTCCCTTGAAATCCCTGCCTCTGGGTTGGCTTCATCCGTCACTGTGGCTATCTTTTCTTCAATTGTGGGCCTGAAAATTGGATAGGTAGCTGCAGGGAGGGTTTTTTTGTTCCGGCACTTTCTGTGTAGACTCTGCCTTTGGCTTGCTTTTCTTTTACTGTCAGTTGTGCTTTCTGGGTGCAAGTCTCCTTTGTCAGTTGTGACCGGCCGTCTCTCCAGGACTGGGGATCAGATGGCCGCTTGTTGGCATGGTTGCGGGTCTTGAATTCTTGAACTTCTGACTGCTATTATCTTGTTGGGAATTTGGTCCCCAGGGCCTGTTGGCAAGAGTAGTCTATAGTCCTGTTCTGTATTTGTTTGCATATGCAGGGTTTCTTTGGGTGGAGCTTGTTTGCTTATGACCTCCTTTTTTATGTCCTCGCATAAACTATTGAGCATTGAAGGTAGGGAGGTTGGTATGCCTACCATACGACCGCATCCGCAGCTGAGTTGTGCAGTGAGTGAGTCTGACTGTACCTGTTTGACAAATGAGTTCAGATCCCCTAATTTCCCGACAATGCCCACAACACAGACTGCCAGAGTGTTTAGTAGTGTTAGCTGGTTGTCCATTGTATCTGATTGATATTGGAGGGATTCCAGTAAAAGTTGCCTTGTTTGTAGCAGAGATGCCCAGGCGCTGTCCGTATTTGTTTGATCAGTGCTCGGTTGATCCGGTCTGCCCAGATTTGCTTTTACTCCTCTGGTTGCGCTGGGGGGCATATACCCTGCCTTGCACTGGGGGCAGCTACGGCTCCTTGCAGTGTGACTGTTGAGTTATGGGCCAGGGAATAGTCTTGTGAGTAGGCTGTTAACATGTCCTCCCATTCTTGTGTGCCCAGGTATGCTTTTGGGCATCTCTCTTCCAGTGGATTCCCTTTAGTTTCCCCCTGTTATGGTTGTTTCATGGGGGACAAGTGATAAGGTTTGTCGATGTCTGGTGGAGGAGAGAGCTTTGAGATTGAAGTTAAAGCTGAGGTTGAAATTGAAGTTGTTCGCAGGTTTGAAGTCTTGGTTTATGGATGGGGAGAGTTTTCCTCCTGGGATTTAGTCAAAGACTCATTTAGTTTACAGTTTTGACACTTAGTGCCATGTTCTATGCCTTTAAGTGCATCGCGTTCTTCTGTGGACCTGTTCTGAGGTCTAGGCATGAGGGAGACTGTGCCACTTGTTGTTACATTATAGAGTTGTTTATCTATGCAGGGTGTGTCTGAACCCAGATCCTGTTTGTGGGTTGGAATAACATCTACCTGGTCCATTTGCCCTGTTTGTCTTGAGGTTATCAGTGCCTGATCGTTGATTGGCGGGCGAGTAGTGGGGATGAGGCTGGTGCCCATACCCCCTTTTTTCTTGATGTCTGATGACTGGGAGGTACTTTCCTTCACTGGGCGCTGGAGGATAACTGCTGAAGGGGGGCTGCAAACCATGAATTTTACTGTTACTCGAAAACAGAACTGAGCCTGCATCCTTCAGAAAACAGAACTTTTAGTACATTTTTGGTTGAAATAAATTACTGAGGGTTTCCTCTGCATTAACTGTTGCCATGCCTATTTTGCAATTTGTTATGTCTTCTTTGTCAAACTCAATTTCTATAAGGGATGAGCTGGACTGCATTGATGCGTGTTTTGAGGCCAGTTGAGATATGCTTTTACGCTTTCCTCCAAGTTTATTGGGGGGAGGCCCCCTTACTCATCCTGACCTCATCAAAAAATAGGTCTAATTTCTGCCAAACTCAGGGGTTTTTGGTAGGTAGTCTGTTCGTACTTCTCAGGTCGGGCATGTGTCCGGATAAGTTTAAAGTTACGGTTGATATTTAGTTTGCCCTTTAATTGGTGGTACCGGCTTAACCCCTTGCCTCCACAAGTTATTTTGGTTGGATGGGGGCACGAGCACGCCTGGTGGTAGATGGTGGAGAGGTTGATCCAGAAAACTGGGAGATGAGCATTTCGCCTACCCTTTAGTTGGTGTAGGGAAGGATTATGGGGTTGTAGGTTCTGTTGTCAATGCCTTGCTAGGAACGAGAGTGTCTTCCTTTCCAATTATGAGAGATTCACAATGCTGTTTGAGCTGATGCTGCTTGGAGCGGCCCCTATGTTGGTTTGTTGGGGACTTTGCAACGTTGAATGAGGCCTGATTACCTGTTCCCTGTAACTCTGTCAAGAGAGTTAGCATCAGGAGTTCTTGTTGGCGTAGGTTGAGTTGTGGTTGCTGTTGTGGAAAATGGTAGAGGCAGGGGAGCTCACAGAGGGAGACAGACCACATCAAAGTCTGGCTTGACTGTCTCCACCTCACTCCGGCTCAACCCTCCAGCTGCAGCGCTAGCACTGCAGCTACGCCTCGCTCACGATTAATGCACCTTGCAACTCCCTTTGTTGTATCCCTGTTATGGAGTGGAACAGCATCAGCCCATTCCCCTGTTTTCACTATGCCTGGGTGATGCAGGCATAGTGCAGGTGCTGAAGTTGATGCAGGTGCTGAAGTGAGAAGGGTGGGCATGGAGCACCAGTAGGGTTAGAAGTGGTCTGCAGGCTGCCCGGGGTCCTCAAAGGAGACCCGCTAAGAGGGCGGCCGCCGTTGGTGCCACAAGAGGCACAGGAGGCATGTTCCTAGTGTTTCGGACCCTCAGGGGTCCGGTGTGCCGCATCACTTCCAGGGGGAGGGGGCAGTGGGTGAGGTACATATACCTCTCCCCACCCAATTGGCGCCATCTTTGCCCACTACCCCGACGCCGTTCTGGTCGTGCCGAGTTACTGCTACACAGAGTGACCACGAGGTTAGCCTCTGACTCGCTGCCCTGCCCCCCAATCTGGTTCCCACCACATGGGGCTTGCCCGAGAGGGACCCTATGCCACTGCGAGGCCTGGGCCAGCCCTCGTGAGGTCGCTCGTCGACTGGACATTCCTGGTACCAGTGGTGGGTCAAGGGGCAGGGCGGGAGGGGTGTCCGGCAATTTGGGCCGGCAGAGGTCGAGGCTGCGCCTTGTTACCGGTGTTTCTGCCCTCATTGGCACGGCCTTATCCCCCTTTCATCACCGCCCGCAGGCCACAGCCAGGCCGTAGCCAATATTTGGTGAATATCTGGGCAGCGTCCCTGGTATTTTGTTACGGTCTGGACTACAGGCCCGTGTGTCCTCAGAACTCTTTTTTGGCCGGCTGTGCCCATATCCCCGGCCATCTGGGTGACACCAGGTTGACCCTGCCTGGCCGGGGTAGCTTTTCCCAGACCTGTGGATGGCCTGATTTAACCCACCCCGCGGCATTGGGCTGTTGGTGACACAAAGACCTGGGGAGGGCAGCAAGACTGTGAGGGCCGGCATCCATGGCGCAGATAGGCCATCTCTGCCCTAGTGTGCGGGCACATGGGGAAAGCCACTGGGGGTGTCGGCACAAGACTCCTCGGGCCCTCACATCAGATTTTATTAGTGAGTGCGGGGCGACACAGTATTTTCTTTTGTGCGATAGCTGGGGGGGTCTGCAGCCTGGCAGATGTCGAGGCTGCGCCTTGCTACTGGTGTTCCTGCCCTCATCGGCATGGCCTACCCCCCTTTCACCACTGCCTGCAGGTCCAAGGGGGGGCTCAAGAGGTGGTAGCTAGTGAGGCGAGTTAGGTTCCTGGTAGGTCCGTGGGCCCATGGGGGCGCAGGCGCCTCACTGGTAGGAGGGGCATGGCTCCTGCGATCTGGCCGGCTAGCTGCGTCTGCCCGGTGAGCTTATATGGGCATGGCCTTAATGGTAATACATTTTACAAATCTGTATTGGAGAAGTTCTCGCGTTCAGTGTTTGTGTTGCGTTCCCTGCTGGGGTGGAGCTTTACCTCAGCCGGCAGCAGAGCTGTGGTGGGAGTGCCCGAGGCAAGGGCTTGGGACCTCACAGGGCTTACTCATCAACGTGGTTCGAGGGACCTAGGGATAGATCGTTGGTTTCAGGCAGCCGAGCTGAAAACTCCACGGTTGGAACATGGCTAGCCTGAGGTAAGTCCGCAAAGTGTGCTCGGGATAGGGTGGGCTCACCAGGTGGCCTAGTTTTTTCCCCGCTGGTCCGCCTGGTCTGGCGACTCGCATGTGTTGGATTGCTCTTGGTGAGCCGTTGGTCGGGGTTGGCCTTTGCCTTTCTGCGGGCATTGTCCTTTGATGTGTGGCCATCAGCGGCACAGCAGGAGTGTTGTTTGGTTGGCGCCGACGGTTCCCCACGCCTCGGGACATGCCAGTCCAGGCTGTGCCGCTGCTGCTGCGCAGCATGGGTGGGCGGGCGCTGTTTTCAGCACACACAAGTTTGGAGGCGGGTGGTCACAGCCTGCACCAGACTCGCTGCTGTCACCGGTTTCTGTTGGATTGGGTAGGCCCATGCCAGGAGGGAAGTTGAGACTCTCAGGGCTGTCTGGTGCGGTTGCATATTGTTTAACTGAACAGACCATTATTGGCATCCACAATTTTTTAGTTAAGGTGCATTTCCCTTAGCTCCACAAGCTTGCCCTGGGGGAAGAGAGGTGGAGTGCACGTTGCGTCCTCCCCAACTCTTTGTGATTACCGGGCCGTCCAGGGAACCCTCTGCCATGCTGACCCGCAGTTTGGTCTTGGCGATCTCACCCGCGCAGGCCTGTGGAGACTGCGGCGCCCTCCCCCTGCTCCTTTTGCTTACCGGGCCTTCCAGGGCAGCTACCGCTATGCTGGCCCTGCAATACAGTGTACTTGCGGTCCCGCCCGCCAGGCCTATGACACCCTCAGAGAGCCCTGGTTTTACTCAACAGGGGAAGTCCCGTTATTGCAAGTGTTTTATGTGTTAGTTTTATGTTCAGTGGCTTAAAAAACTCAGGCTTGTGCCAGCGACCATTGATTGAGGGGGTTAAATAACAGGCGAGGGGATATGCTAATACTTGTTGGTTTTCCCTTCCAGTGCTCGCACAGTGATGACAGATATGACCCAAACGCCGTGCTTGCCAAGGATCAGTTACGTGGTCAAGGGGCACACGGTGCATGCCAAATAGGGCCGCACGGACCCTCGCGTTGGACCCTGGAGTTGCGACGGCGCCCCGTTAGTCCTACTGGTGGTTTTGGACCTAAGCAATCGGGGGATGCCTTGCAGGCGTAAGCAAAGGGGTGGGCTGTTGGCCCACTGGTGGGAGGGGTCTTCCCTCCCCAAAATATGGGAAACACCGCTGGGCAGGGACACAGTGTAATTTGGCTCATCAGGTGGCAGGTGGGGAGGGGCTGCCTGCCTTGGGATCGCCCGTAAGATAACCCACCAATGATGGCATATTTGTAATGCTAATAAACCTGCAGCAGTTTTCTCCCCAAAGAAGGTGTCTTTTCTGGTTATTGCGCTAAGAGAATGCTGTATGGGGGATGGTGAGTGTTGTCGATATTGGCACTATGGGTAGCGGCATCCTCATGCACCTCCCCCACTATGCACACTCACCAAGGCCTGCATTTGTCAGTCACCAAGGCCTGCAGAGGGCCTCGGGCATTGAGATGGAGGTAAGCAATGCATCATGGAGGGCTCCCGAAGCTGTTGGGGTAGCTCCTGAGGCTCGCTCTGCTCTGAGCCGAGGCTCCTGGAAGCAGCAAGTGCTCTGCTCTGCTTCACTCGCTGCTCTGCTCTATCATTACAGACTCTTACATCTCACACCCTCCCAGTTGAGCCCCAAGTGTTATCCGGACCGGATATTTTATTTATTTGTGTATTTTATAAAGCGCACAGCTGCCCCAACGGGGCGTCCCGGCGCTGAGAACTCTGGAAACAGGGGGCATAGGATCAGGACACCAATTAAGAGGAAAAAAGATGGGTCTTCAGGGACTTACGGAATGCTGATTCTGTTTGGCAGGTGCGTAAGGCTACCGGGAGCTTGTTCCAACGCTGAGTTGCACAGACCTCAAAGGTTTTTCCACCTGCACGAGATCGTTTAAATCGTGGAGTTTCCAGGAAAGATAGGGAATTGGAGCGTAATGTCCTGGAGTTGACATACAGTCGCAAGGTGCTTCTCAAATGGGCCGACCCATTGCCTTTGGATGTTCGGAAAGCCAGCGTCATGGCCTTGAAAACGCATCTTTTAGCAATGGGTAGCCAGTGCAGTTTACGGAGGTGTGGAGCGATATGATGTCTAGCAGGGATTCTCTCCACCAGCCGAGCGGCGGCGTTTTAGACCGTCTGAAGTTTATGACAAAGGCCTGCTGTGATCCCAAGGTATAGAGCATTGGCATAGTCAAGATGGGATGTTATTAATGCCTGGATCACAGTCTTACGGCAGTCCGCCGGCAAGTAATTAATAAGCCGTTTAATAGTCCTGATCTTTGCGAAGCAGGAGGCTGCTACTGTTTGTACCTGAGTGTTGAAACTGAGGTGGTTATCCCAACGTACTCCTAGGTTTCTAACCGAGTCTTTGGGCGTGGGAGCTTGGCTCAGATCTTCTGGCCACCACAGACTAGAATCCAGAGGGGAAGGTGAGTTAAAGAACAGGATCTCCGTTTTTCCTGCATTGAGTCGGAGGGAGTTGGCATCCATCCAACTGGAGATGTCCTTAAGGCAGGATTTCAGTGGGTCAAAGGCAGAAGCGGAGGGGGTGTCGAAGGTGAAGAGTAGCTGAATATCGTCAGCATAGGAAGTGGATTTAATCCCAGTCTGAGCGATCAGCTTGGCCAGGGGGGTAAAATAAACATTAAACAGGAGCGGGCTTAGGGAAGAACCCTGTGGGACTCCCCATTTGAGTGGTCTGGCGGAGGAAGTATAGGGAGAGGTAAAGACCTGCTGTGTGCGGTCAGAAAGATAAGATGAGAGCCACTTCAACACAGTGCCGCCCAGACCCAAGTCCTCCAGCCTTCTCAGCAAGATCTTATGAGAGACGGTGTCGAATGCTGCTGAAAGATCCAGCAGCACTAACACCGCCCTCGACCCCCGGTCAAGCGTCCACCTCACCGAGTCAGCCATTTCAATAAGGGCTGACTCCGTGCTGTGGCCCGACCTAAAGCCGATACTAATATTCCATATATTTCTTGTGCTGCCTGATGCCAGCCAGTGTCACATAGGCCTCTCCAGGCTGCAAAGCCAAGCCCCCACCCTAGCCTCAATATCCAGGATGGATGCCATGAGCCCCCTCCCTAGAGCGAATAGGATCATGGCATGACAGGTCAACGAATGAACAGCAACAGGTGCCCTGCTGCAAAATATTGTGTTAGTTAGGGGTAGGCAATCCAGCCAATTGATGGCCAGAACAGAGCCAGAGCTTTCCCAGGAGTCAGGCTCAGCTCACTATCAAAGTCAATGAAGGACTTGACATGGAAATCGCTCAATGTCTGGCAAGAAGAAACATGGCAAACATTCCACTTTTTTTATAATTTCATCATACATTTTTAGGTTAGTTGTGCAATAAACTTGTATCCGAGTCACTGGGAATCATGTGAACTCTAGGGGTGCAGGGTTAGTGGCTATTCGAATCTTGAGGTTCCCCTCGAAATAGCAAATTACCAAATGAATCAGAGATTCTGGGTTTGAGTAAATTGATAATTGCCTACAGTTTCCCTTAGAGTTTTTATCTGTTTTGAACAGCCTAGGGTTCCAAGGGAAAAAAGGAAAGGTCCAGGGAGTGTCTATGGAGCTCAAAATTTCAATCGGCCCGGTAACTGAAGGCTTACAATGTAGAACATTACATTAACTCAGCATTGAATGCTATTTAAGAGTAATTCAAGACGCTCTTACCCCTGAAGACCATGCCATGAGCAAATCAAGAGTTATTCTCTGTCAAGTGTGCTTTTATACGTAGAATTAAATTATTGTCTAAGTCACAAAATAGTGAGTTTTTTTTCATACTTCACATACTGAACAGAAGGGTAAACAAAATCACTTGCTGAAGTACCCCCAGAATGCCAGCCTTATAATACACAATCAGCAGACAAGCAGCTTTTAATGGGTACAATATACTGACAGCCAACGTCAGCCGGCACTGTCATTTAGGCAAAAGCAGCCTGCTGCTGATATAATAAATGGGAAAGATGAAATTACAATTCCCAGATTCCAAAGCGTTGCTGCTTAAAATGTCTGCACTGGTCCAATGCTACCCTTGAGATATAGGAGGTACCTGTTTGCAGCAACCAGACCGTTCTTCAAACTTTTCAGATTTCATGCTGGCGTTAGCACATGATTCACATTTCTGTGTAATGGATTAAAGGAAGCTTGAAATCTGGAGATTATTATTATTATTTTTTATTTCAAATAGTTTTTATTGATGTTCCAGAAAGAAAATACAAAATGAAATACAGTAAAAGTAACAGAAATTGTTTTTCATGGGAAAAGCTCTGCTATGGCTTCTCCCTGGAGTGGTGGTGGGAAATGTTGGGGCAGCTACCTATTCTGCCAGCACTTTGTCTGCTATCCAGAAGTAAAGAAGTGAGAGACGTCGTGCAGCAGGGCTAGGTGTGTACAGCAAAAAGGGAAGGTGTAAGCTGACCAATTAAAATGCAAATCCTAACTAAAATCGAAAGACAACAATACAAGTGGAATATTCGGAACTAGCAGTTCGGTGAATATCTAAACTGCATAAGCACTTCGAGTCCTCCATTGTGGTAGGAAATGCTATACAACATTTCTAATACAATCAAATGCATATGATTCTAACGGAAAGCCATAGAAACAATTTCTTTGAGTCACACATGCATGGTCTGCAGTGCCTTGACTGCAGTGCTCCTGAGGAGGGCTTGTAAACGTGGACAAAAGAAGTTCCTAAATGGAACATAAAATGAGCGATAGTGAAGGGATAGTCTACTTGGACACTGCTCTTGGGGAGTGGTAGACACGGAAGAGCCATGACAAATGTATGCCATGGAAACATGGGAAAAAAGAATAAGAGAGCAATGGTGGATCCAGCAAATGGGAAATCTATGGGCGGGCTGTAAGCCCACAAAGAGATACAGCATGTCCCTTTTTGAGACAGCGCGTTCGCGCTGTCTAAAGCCGAGACCTAAAAAGAGTTGTGACCATATAAACACTCCACTCCGTCCATAAACCACAATATTAAAGGGAAAAAGAATCACCAGGGAACACAATTTGGGATGTTTAAGGAGGCAAAAATTGTCAAGAAAGTCTCCTTCGATTCAACAAATCTAGTCAAACTAATTAAAATTGGAGTTTGTCACAACTACACAAAACTCCATATGGCTACACAAACCTCCAGACAGAACAAGATACTCATTGGTCGTGGCTTGTCCCATCATTTCATAAGAAAGCACACAGTTATATAGGATTGCTTGCACTTCATAAATATTGTTCATAATAATAATAATAATAAAGACATTTATAGAGCGCATGGATTACGCCATCTCGGCGTGTCCCCGCGCTAAAAGAGAAGAAAAGCTCGCCAGAGGAGAGGAGAGTACAAGGCAGTGGGCATAAGTAAAGTTATAAGGAGAACAAGTGAGTTTTCAGTTGACGTCGGAAGATGGTTTCCGAAGGCTCAAGGCAGAGACTGATGGGAAGTTTGTTCCATCCTATGGCAGCCGCCACTCTAAAGGACCGACCTCCCATTTTTTCTCTCCTGTAGCGGTGGGTTACAAGCTTGCCCATGCCGCCCGATCTAAGCGATGTGCGTGGTTCATACCAGGTAACCAGACCTGTCAGATAGCTGGGAGCTTTGTTCCAAAGGATCCGATGACATATTAGGAGGGCTTTGTACATTATTCTTTTATTCACTGGGAGCCAGTGGAGGGCCTTCAGGGCAGTTCTAGAGTTGGCTCTTTTTGGGAGTCTAAGCACTAGGCGGGCTGCGGCATTTTGCAGTATCTGGAGTCGTCCTATGCTTTTACTCGAAGCTCCCAAGAAGAGGACGTTCCCGTAGTCGAGGCGTGACGTAATCAATGCCCGGGTCATAGTACGCCGAGCCTCCAAAGGAAGGAGGTCCAGGGTTTTATTGAGAGTCCTTAGGACTCCAAAACACTTGCCTACTAAGCGGTTGATGTGTGTTTCATAAGAGAGTTTGGGGTCCATCCATATCCCTATTTTCTTCGCTTCAGGGCATGGTGTAGGCATGGCGCCTAAGCAGCTTGGCCACCAGTCACATGTCCAGAGCCGTTGATCACCCCCAACCACCAGGACTTCTGCCTTGGAGCCGTTTAATTTTAAGCAATGATTATCCATCCAAGTGGCCAATGCTCGCATACAGGCTCCAAAATTATTGGCTCCAGCGGTAGGAGTTTGGGAGAGGGTGAGTAAGAGCTGTGTATCGTCGGCGTAGGAGACGATCTCTACGCCGAACGATTGGACTAGCTCGGCCAGGGGGGCCATATATAGGTTAAAAAGGGTAGGACTTAGGGCAGAGCCCTGAGGTACCCCCTGCTCTAATGCCCTCTCTTCCGACTGAAACGAGCCCCGTTGAACCTGAAAGCTTCTGCCCGTCAGAAACGATTTCAGCCAACCGAGTGCTCTATCAGTTACACCTCCTCTGTTCAGACACTGTAGCAAGGTGATATGTGCTACAGTGTCGAACGCAGCACTGAGGTCTAGCATGACCAGTGCCATGGTTAGGCCTGCATCAGCTCCTAGACGTAGAGTTTCGGTGGCTCGTAATAAGGCCGTCTCAGTAGAGAAGCCTCCTCGGAAACCCAATTGGGATGGGTGTAGAAGATCATTCTTCTCTGCAAATTCCATCAGTTGTACATTTGCAATTTTCTCTGCAATTTTTGCGGTGTAGGGCAGTAGAGAAATCGGTCGTAGGTTCTCCAGGACTTCATGGCTTACATTAGGTTTTTTTCTAATAGGTAGTACAATTGCCTTTTTCCAGTTTATCTGAAGGGTTTGGGAGTCAAAGGATGTCCTGAGGACATGGCGGATGTAAGGTTCTAAGACCGTTATGCTGGCGCCCAGGACCCGTGGAGGGGCGGAATCCCGCGGTGAACCCGATTTTATACTAGTACAGATGATTTCAAGTTCTTTACTGGGTGCTACGGTAAAACACTGTAACCTCGGTTTTGAATTTAACAACGCCCCTTCCTTCAGTTCTATAAAAGTTTCTCCATTCGTAGGACATTTGGAGAAAGAGCTGTATATTTTATTAACCTTATTGGCAAAATATTCTGCCACCTTGTTACATTCCATAACGGAATCAGTTTCCGGAACATTGGAGAGTGCGACGACCGAAATTTCTTTATAAATTTTAAAGAGCTCTCTGGATGAGCAGTCCGCCTCCCTAATTCTGTTTCCATAAAAGATGGCTTTTGCAGCTCTGACCTGTTTTTGGTACCTTCTCTGGGCTGTTCTATATTGGAGTTTAGTGCATTCATTCTTGTCCTTGCGCCAACGTCTTTCTAGCTTTTTACAATCTGATCTGATCGACTGCAGATCTATATTATACCATGGGGCCGATTTCCTAACTCTATTCCCCTGTTTGGCCGTGGCAGGAGGGGCTACCTTGTTCAAAGCATCAAGGATCCGGGTTTCTAAGTTTTGATTTGCACTTTCGCTATCCGTGCCTCCCGGCATCCCACCTAAACGTAGCATCTCGCTGAAGATGGGTTGAGAATTTTTTTTCCATTTGCAGTATGGGTAGCTAGTTTTGCCATTCAACGGGGGGTAGGCTTACTTAATGTGCAGATTTCAAAAGGGACTAGGAAATGGTCAGTCCAGGGAAGTGGGTTGGGAATACTCGTGGTTAAACCCTCCCAGTTGGCAAACACCGGGTCCAATAAATGGCCATGGGTATGTGTGGGTGTTTGATTTATTAGTACCAGATTTGCATTTTGTAGTTCCTGCCTCATCTCCGTGGCTTCCTGTAGCTGGATATCATCAAAGTGAATATTAAGATCACCCAAGAGGAGAACCTTCCTATGTCTAAGTGCTAGGTGATCAAGGTGTTCTTGCAAACTCGGCCTCAACTTTCCCAGGGTCCCAGGAGGTCTGTAAAGGAGGACACCCGAGATGTGATCCTGAGGGTCAAGCTTCAGTGCGAATTTGCCAGCTTCGCAGTTCTCTTTTCCAAGAGGTTCGAGGGAGCATATCGGGGGGGCCTTGCTAATCATTGAAATCCCACCTCCGCGGCCAGACGGTTGGTCCACCCTGGCTATACTATAGCCTGGTGGAAGGGATTCGATGATCTCAGGGTCGGAGTCTACCCCCAGCCATGTCTCCGTCAGAAAAAGTATATCCAGGTCCTCCTCTAAGAGCAGGTCCCAAATTTGTAAGGCGTGTCTCGGGAGGGATCGACAGTTTAACAAGCCTCCTCTGAGGCTCATAGTCCGTTCTCCGTTACCTATCTGTTTACAGGTTTTAAATGTGCAATGTCGGCATTTGACAGAGGATAGAACCTCCATTTTGTGCTTGCAACACTCGTTTATCGGCGGGCATAAGTTCCATAGGGCCTGTCTATTGTAGGTTAGCGGATCTGTAGAAGAAAGGGCAGGGGTTGTGGCCCTGGACCGCGCCCGACCGCGGATGGGCGCAGACGGGCTTGCCTTAGGCGCACCTTTGGCGCGCAAACGGCACGCCCGCTGCGCGACCGAAAAATGCCAATAATTTATGGTGTTCGGGCTGAGGATAGAGGGGGCGTGGCCTAAAAGGGGGCGTGGCCTCCCCTCGTGGCGGGAGGGCGCGAGGGGGAGTATCTCCCCTGCGTGCAGCGTCAGCGCTGGCTCCGCTGCGTGCACCAACTGGGTCTCGGAAGGTCTAAGAAGGTGAAATTTTCTTAAAAACAAGCAGTCTGTTTTCTTTAAAAAAAATACACAGGCAATTAGTGACACCACACAGTTTTAAAATCACAAGCAATCTGTGACCGCAGTTATTTTCAAGGATAGTGCCTCGCTCCCGGCTTCCGCTTCAGGAGCTTACCTCTCAGTTTTAACTCTGTTCAAAACAAAGTTGAGCTGAGGAAATTACATAAATCTCAATATGTTACTGGATGTAGCAAGGTGGCACCAGTCACGCAAACACAAAGATGCTGTATCATTCAATACATAGTACAATATAATATATAACTTAGAGAACCTGAGCATTTGATATCCCAGGAACTGAATTACACAATATGCCGGGATCAAGGATTTGCATCCAAAGGTAGACCCTGAGGAGAACTAGCAATATTTGTGTCTACAGAATTACAGCTAAGAACAGAAGTTCTTAAAATAAAGCATCCCTGGAGGAGGAGTCACGAGCAGGTCGAAAATGGCTGCTCGAAAGCTCGGCTCCCTGAACCCCTTCCTCCCGCAGACATATCCTGTTATTAATCCTGTTCCCTGAATGTACCACCCGACAGAGGAGCTGAAGCGACGCTCCCGGCAGTGTTCCTGGGATGTTTCTGACGTTGGAGCATTGATGATTGCCGTCCGGCATCTTGCGGTCTACGTGTCCCCTGAGCCGGGGGCTAAAGTTTGAGCTGTGGCCGGCTGCAGTGTCATCAACAGTGGGGACGGAAACTTGGAAGTTGGTCCGGCCCGAACCTGCCTCATATACGGCCAGTGACTAGTGACTCTGCGAGGGTTCCCCGGGAGGCCGACTCGTGGGGCAGGACTGGTTTGCCTGGATTAGAGGTGGCGCCAGACGACGGAGCACTGATCCGAGCCTTTATTCTTATAGCCCATTGGGAGACGCCAAAATTGTTTTTGGACCCCGGTGCAAGTAAAGCTGGTCCATTGGGAGCTAAAACTATCCAATCTATGGGTATAAAAACCGTTGGAAATGTCAAGCGTGGTCTTAAAAAGCTTACGCACAAGACTATCCACTAGGGCAGAGCCGTGAGTATTCTGTACTGCACAGTTACGGCAATGCGAGTTTAAATGCCGGTAATCCAATACCAAACGATACGAACCGTCAGGTTTGGTCACAGTAAAAAGAGGGTTATTCATCGGTGACACACATGTTTCAATTACTCCCTGATATTCCAATTGTTCAAGATTGCCACGACGGAAGCCTTGGCTTCACGTCGTATGGGATATTGAGGTTGAGGCTGCGGCTGAGACCGTAAAGGAATCTCGTGGCATGGGGACAATTTATCCCAACCACATTGGTTACGGTACAGAGCCGGTGCTAGAGCCATAGCCCACTCTTCTGCAAAATGCAGCGCATCCTCTTTCGAGACTGTGTTAGCGAAACTCAGGAGGATTACCTCCTTCCCTCGTGGTGCTGCGAGCACAAAAGGCAGGGGCCAGTCAGCCTCCGAAAGCAAAATGTCATACGTAGACGAAAGATTTTCCCAAAATACCCCTTTGATGGTACGTTGTATGTCACCTTCTATTAACAGGACTTTTGTATCAGCTGTTTCTATCACAACATAAATATCAGTCGCTGTCACCTTCAGTAGCGGACGCAGGGCCTCTCTCACAACGGTAATCTCCGCCGCGCTGTCCAGCAAAGTCAGAGCCCATATCAGATTCCGAAGCCGCGTTCTCACTATTTGTGGCATATCGATGCGCTGTTAAAGCCGCGACTTTCTTTTTGGCAAACTGTGGTCTCTTCGGCGTAGAGCCGTCCTGCTTTCCTGTACCGTCTGTCTGGTGGGGCTAGTCACGTCCTTGCTGACCACCCCGACCCCTTCCGCCTCCTCCACCACTGGTCTTCGGGGCCGATGAGTCCTGAACGGAACGAGGAGAGCGTTGATCAGAAACCTGAAATCGATCAGGTGATTTAATCGTCGCGCGATCGCGCAAGTCATAAACACATTCTGTTCGCGCAGGCATCGGAGACGCAGGACTAGATTCTTGTGTCTGCTGTTGTTGCTGTGGTTACCCTGTTTCTGTTTCTTAGGCCAATTTTGTTTTTTGGACTTGGGCTGAACTTCCGTTTCTGAAGTCTGCCCTTGGGGTTGCTTTTTCTCTTTGACAGAAAAAGGTTTCAGACCCTTGCTATTGATACCCACTTTTCTATAAGCAGCCACAATAATCCTCGCTAACTGCCTGGGTTTATCGGCATTGGGAATCGCCTCCTAAGCATTAGCTACCTGAAAGTTCACTGCATCCCCCTTGACATTAGCAAGAATGAGATCGCAAACTATATCAAAGGAGCCACACAGGCGCATACCTTATTCAACCGCTGCCTCCGGTCCGTGATCATCTTGAACACGCTTAATGATCGTAGGCAGGACAGCCATAGACGGAGTGCCGTAACACCTCGCATAGACCGCCGCAAATGTTTTTCCCCATGTTTCACAGTCAACGAGTTCGGCGGCCAAATCCTTCGGTAAACTAATCGTTAAGATCCTATGTTTATCACCAGGAGTAGTATTAGGAAATACTGCTTCCAGCTGGTCAAATTTCTCGGCAAGCCAGAAAGGAAAATCATCCTTTTCCTGGGGACGCTTGCCCAATACAGCATTGACCATAACAGGACTGAGCTTTAAACTGCCCTGTCCCGCTGGAAGAGCCGGACCCCCCGGGGGCCGACCCGGGAGATGACGACCTATGTATTGCACTAATGCACGAATCACGGCAATAGAAACTACATGTAGTCTATGAACCTCCGCCAAGGTACAATTGCCGTGTTGTGGATGAGGAGTAAATCCAGCCAAAACAGGCCAATTTGCGCCTGGAATGGACAAAGGACCTAACCTCGGAGCGGTTAAAGAATGGGGTAGGGCGCCACCAAACCAAACGCGATGCTGCCAATGGTCAATAGAAGGCACCTCCAGTGCCCTGTACGGAGTATATTAATTCGGCACAGGTGAGGGAGTGTAAGTGTGGAACACACCAGAATTAGCGCCCACCGCCGGAAATGACACCCACGAATAAAAGAGTACGTATGGGTAAGCTGCTTCCGCACTCACCACCAAAATCACAGCTAAGCCATCAACGGGTACATTGTAAGTTTGCAAATGATTACGCACCGCAATGCGACTATGCTGCGGAATGTCCACAGGCTGGGCCATGACTGCACAGGAGCGTAGAAAAACAAAGCAAACTTTGTAGCACAACTGGGTAGTAACTCAAGGAAACCGTTTTAGAAAGATTCAAGCTTGAAAAGACCTATTTCAAAAATAGGTAGGTTTTACCGACACCACCGTTTTCCGGAAACGACAGTGAAGGGGTTAAGGTTTGAATGATATACTACTCGAGTGTCATGATATAAGACCACCAACGAATGGGTGCCATGTAGCGGGAATTCCGTTCTCCTAGAGAACTGTGCATAGAGATTTGGAACCTCGGCGAATTAGGGTGGCCCAAAACTCACCTCAGTACCCAAAATCCCCTTACCAGGCTAGCTACAGTGTCTCATTGGTCATAACAAACTCCCAATGTTTAGACAAACCAGAACATGAACTTACGATACCTCAGGTCACGTGGAACACATGAGCACTCTTTCGTTATACAACCATTTCAAACCAGAACGTGGAGTAAATGAGGAAACGTGCACATTTGAAATATTTATTTACTAATGCCGTCTTCTCAAACACAGTATCTTAGATAATACAAGGAAACATATTATCAGAAGCAAAGTTATCAGCATAGTTACTAGTCCATAGAAAGCAAAAGGTGACAGCATGCTAAAATACTGTAATGAATAAGGGTTAACAACACCTAATTCTCACCCTCCCTAACTAGCATATTATATTAATATCTAAGAAGGTCTCTTTGGGTTTTAGCAGGGCGGCCCCATACCTCAAGATCCTAGTATGAAGAGATCACATCAACTTCCACCAGCTCTCTGCATGCAAACCGCATCAAGTGTGTATGTGTGCTCTAAGCAAAGCAATATAAAACGCGCCTAAAGCCATAATTTGGCAGGAGCTGCACTTATGTTATGTCTATGAAGGTGCGGAGATCAGACCTCACAACAATTCTGTGTCGAGTTATCCTTGAAGCTTCAGCACTCTCTGTACAGACATAGTTTACTAAGCAAAGCTGATATCAGAGCAATAACATATTATTCTCATGTAAATCACAACGCTCTTCTAGGTTGAAAGCTAAATCAACAATTATGTGTCATGTGCAGAAGCAGCAAAAGGAAAAATGGTGTTTAAACATTTAATAAGCTCATGCTAACTCAACACAGTATATAGATAAGCAATAACTATATGACTCTACATTCTGATTCCAGGATACTAACTAAGCCAAAGTACCACATGACCTAGCCCCCCTATTCCAGACCTAAAATGTGAATAGATGGAGGACACATGCCTACATTTTTCATACACCAAATTGTTGGTTGATTGCTGCTGATGTTCTGCTAGTGCTAAGCCTATTACCCCTCACTAAACAAACTAAGAACTGGGGTAAGCAGCATTCAGCTGCACATGACGTAACAGAGAGTGCATCATGCAGACCACTAAACAATTACCAACTCATACTAATAAGTAACTAAACCTATCAATCCCCCACTATCTCTTAGCAACAGGAGGACAAAGGAAGGACTAGAGTCTCTCCAGCATTACCTAACTTAAGTTCTCTAAAAGAAACTCTTACATAATAGTTGCAAACAAGTAAGTTTAGTAGCGCCGAGCACCTTTGTCATAACAATCCCAGAAGATTTTTAAACGTAACTATTTTGCCTGCAAAGTAAGCAGCAGCATTCTTGCTGGTCGGAAAAAAATATATTCGCAATATATAACACAGAGCAGAGGAAAACTAAGTAGTAATATTAAATAGCTACTCACCAAACTCCGAAACCTCCACTCCTAGCAGGTCCAGCAGGTTCTGCTCTTGGTCCAGAATATCGGACCACCGGTGTGTCAGCTGGTTATTGGTGCACAAAGCAGCGAAACACTGCACGGCGCACCTTTCCCCACCGCTGCCGATGCTCCCGGAGCCCGTACCCGGACCCAGACCTGCCGCCTGCTGCCAGGGTAAAGGGGAGGCGGCGCTGCACAAAAGAAACTGTGCGGCCACCTCCGCCTCACCAAATAAGGCCCGTGGCTGCACCCCGTGTTGGCTCTGCCATCCTCAAGGAATGCATTGCGGCTCTAGCTACAAACCCTGCGGCCCTGTGCCATGGTTCTGGGTAGGTGAGGGGCGGAAAAGAAAAGGTAGGAATAAAAAGTTAATTAAAAGAAATGAAAAAAGCAGGTAATGGAAAAAGAGTGAAAAATACACAAAAAGTAGAAAAAACTCAAAATATAGAATCAGGAAATTAGAGAGATAGATAATAAATAAAATAGATCAAAAAAAAGTTTTCAGAAACATGATGGCCGCGCCCATTGCGACTGCATGGGCAAGTTTGCGCGGGAAACATCCTTAATAACGAAGTTTTCATAACGACTTACCTAAACAACGAATCCTGAACAACGACCAAACATTAACAACGACAATTCTAAACCACGACTTTCCTTAACCACGAGTCTCTCCCCTCTGCTCCTCCTGACCTGACACAATCTTCGCCCCCTCTGCAAAGCTTTCAACAGAAAGGTGGGCTCAAAGACACACAGCAGATACAAACTGCCAGCCTGCGTGCTAAGAAGGTCAGGGCGTTCGAAGCAGAGAAATCATTGTGTGTGATCTGTGCTTTCAACTGGCACGGGAGTGCCTGTCATCAGAGCATAATAGATAAATAGCCTTTGAAGTGCACTGAAATAGAGAGCAAGAGGGCAAAGCCATTTAAATGCATCACATTAAGCATTAGTAAAAAAAAAAAGTTGATACATACAAATATGAACTAAAATTAGATCTGTGCAGATGAGGAAATGTCCAATCAGAGCCACCCAAAACACTCTCGATGGCTGTCAGTTCCAACCCGCCCTTCTCTCATCTGGTGAGGTGTGAACATTTTGCTTGTGTATCAGTCCAAGTTGAAGCCTCAAACCTTTGTTATTTTCTCGAACATATATCCCATTGGATGGGCTTTCAGCCTGCACAACTGCTGACAGTTAAACTGTGACGACTTTGTTATTTTGACCATAAACGATCTGGTGTCGTCTAGAAGTGGGCAGAAATAAAGCATTTGGCAAACATTGGCAGAAGTCCCGTGCTGCGTTCAAATTGGTGCGACAGGTGCAGGTTCCATTAGTCACAACCCTCTAATTAAAGAGAGGGACCCTAAACGCCAAAGGGGTAGGGTTCCAAAAGACAATATGTCACAAAATAACATCCCCTTTGGACCAATTCTAAGCAGACAAAAAAACTTTCCTCTATACCACACACTAGTCAATTCATACTTTCATTTTAGACAGCAAACAAGATGATGTAGAAATAGTCAGAAATTATAAAAAGTATACAATTTATTATACAGTTGAAAATTCACAATAAAAAGGGATAAACAGAATATCCTAATATAATACATGCAGATAATAGTCACAAAATGGGAACAAAACAACACATTGGTTAAAAAATAGAACGGGATACTGTGGTCCGACTTATGTGAATCATACTCCAATTTAGTGAGAATATCTTTGAATTGGAGAAGTTGTATAGTCCAATGATTTAATGTATCCCAATACACAAGGGCATCGACGCGTTTCGGTTTTGGCAACTTGGTTTATGGGCCAACACCTTCATCAGGATAAAATTTAAAACATTCCCACAATATAAGGACAATCTCGTGTTTATGGTATCAGGCCTTTACAGGACTATACAACATCTCCAATTCAAAGATATTCTTACTAAATTGGAGTATGATTTACATAAGTCGGACCACAATATCCCGTTCTATTTTTTAACTAATGTGTTGTTTTGTTCCCATTTTGTGACTATTATCTGCATGTATTATATTAGGATATACTGTTTATCCCTTTTATTGTGAATTTTTAACGGTATAATAAATTGTATACTTTTTATAATTTCTGACTATTTCTACATCATCATGTTTGCTGTCAAAAAGGAAAGTATGATTTGACTAGTGTGTGGTACAGAGGAAAGTTTTTTTGTCTGCTTAGAATTGGTCCAAAGGGGATGTTATTTTGTGACATATTGTCCATTAGTCACAAAACAGTCCTAGCAGACCTGCTGACACTGGAAGTAATGGCGCAGGAGTGGTCACTTCTGAGATACTTTAGCTGCTGCCATCCGTTCCGCTTGGGGCCAGGGTCAGACGGGCATATTGGGCAATCTGGCAGAGCCAGATGCGTCAGTCTGACAAGTCAGTTTGTGCCTCGGATTTATGGCAGTGTGTGGGCTGCCTACTTCTCATTATTTCTTCTCAGTTGGTCATTTTGCATCACAACCAGAAGTATTGTAATTACAATAGTGCCATCTATTGGCCAGTCACGAGATGTTTTTTTTTCATGGTTTAGGAACTCGTTGAAAAAAATTTAGTGGTTAGGCATTGATCGTTGTTTAGCTTTCGTGGTTAAGGAATTTGTGGTTTAGGCACTCGTTATTTAATCATATATCCGTTTGCGCAATATGTACCCCCCCGCCCCGAGCACTCAAAAAGTGTTGCAAACACATAATACGTGTTCCCAAACAGGAAATACTTATCCCAAATGGGCGCGAGCATGCAATACGCGAACCAGAACAAGAAATATGTATCGCAAGCGGGCGCGTGCATGCAATACGCGACCCGGAACAGGAAATAACCATCGCAAGCAGGTGGGACAATTAAAGCACAAGATGGCTGTGCCCATTAGCGACTGCATGTGCAAGTTAGCAATATATTTTCCCGCGAGCAAGCAAAAACACATTGTGACAGGCAGGACAAGCAACTTCGCGTCTACGCAGAGTTTCTGGGTGCTCACGGAGATTTTTTACAATTTCGCAAAGATTTGCGTAACACACCTACGCAAATTCCGCCCACCCTTACAATATATACATATATACAGTCTTTGCTGTAAAACTATCATTAATCTCGGTGCACAATTCTCAATGGGGAAAAGGTGTACTGTTCACTATAGTTTCATAATCTTAGCCATCTTGTTCATGTATATTAAATCAGTTGGAACAGTGTTAAAACAGTATACAATTATTTACAATAAAATCTATCATCATTCAAAGTGCAAATTTTAAGCGATGGGGCCTATTATTCACTACAACATCATAACTTTAACGCCATGCTTGCTTCGTATAACTCCTACTGCTAGCAGGTATTTAGATGTAGCAAATATAACATGTGGTTCTGTATTGTATTTTAACACCCATAGGGCATGTTGGTGTTTCCTGAATCCCAGCCTATTGCACAAAGGGTGAATCCATATCTTCCTTGCCCTATCATATACTGGGCAGAAGAATAGAATATGCACAGTGTTTCCAGTAAAATCTAAAGTGCATATGGTGTAGATCCGTTTTCCCTGAGTTTCGCATCTTTCGGTATAACTTTTGAGTATTGTACCTTTATTCCAGGTAGAGAATTCTCACCAGAAATGGCTGGATGTTGTCAAGGAACTCTTCAAAGCATGGGTTAGGTTTAACGTTAGGAAATTGTATTGTTAACCTGCCCAGATTTGGGTCTCAATGAAGTACATTTAGGGCATGCTCCCAGTATATTCGTTTTGGCGTGTTCTTACATTTAGTACTAACTTGTATGGCTCAGTCCAATAGAAAGATCTGTGAACCATTTCTTAACAAATCTAAGCCAAGGAAAGGATAGACATCTATTGATGGGTAGAAGTTCTTTGATGTCTTCTCTGTAAACCGCTAATTCTGTCATTGTCCATAGCCTAATCCAATAAAAGCAGCGGACGTAGAGCTGCAATTTGCCCTATAGTTTTATGTTTTTCATGGAACAATGGGATGAGTGGTGTTGTCAAGGGTAGCCCCAGGATTCTTCTCACAAGCCTTACTCTCCCTGCTTGATATCACTACTCCCCCCAAGTTCTGCTCCATATAGGGCAGCTGTCTGTGTTTTATGTTTGTAGATCTCTAGAGCTGGTGTGATTGGTTTACTTGAGTAAAGGCTATGTTTTTTAGGAATGGCCCTGGATCCTTGTGCAAGTGCCAGTGCAGAGTGATTTATCTGGGTTTCCTAAGACAGCTATAAATCAAGTAGTATGCATAAGTAGGTGAAGTTTGGGACATGCTCTAATTTCTAGTTGTTCACCGTGAGATTATTTCTGAAATCCTTGGGGGGATTCATAGCCATATACTTAGTTTTCTCAATATTGTTTTTTAGGCCTTTTTCATTGCAGTACATATCAAAGTCGTCCCTTAGATTTTACAAGCCCTTCTGCATCTGCAAGATCAAGATGGTGCTATCTGCAAATAACAGTGCTGGGACCAATTTTCCGCAGAGCTTGGGTGGGTCGTTTTTGGGTTTTGTTAGGTAATCAACTGCATCATTGATATTGAGTGAGAACAGGGTGGGCGCAAGCACTCATCCCTGTCTCACTCCTCTGGCTATTGGGGTCCGTTCAGGGAACTCGCTATTCATACCCCAGCGAACTCTTGCAGCATTATTGTGGTGTAGCTTTGCCTTCTGGTCTAGGAGGTCTACAGGTACGTTTTGTTTTCTCAGCGAGGCCCACAGTTGTCCTCTAGGTACTAGATCGAATGCTGCCCTATATCTACGAATAGTATGCAGATATGGCCCCCATTTATCTTAGTGTATTTTCCAAATAATGCACAGGAGTCTAAATACTTTATTGATCGTGCTTGTACAAACTCTAAATCCTGCCTGGTATGGGGACAGTACTTTGTTTTTATCTCTCCATTCATTTAGCCTATTTAGAGGTTGTCTTTCATACATTTTTTGTAATACATCCATGAGGCTAATTGGCCTGTAGTTCACTGGTTTTTGTTTATTACCTTTTTTATGGATATGGATGATTTCAGCCCCTCTCCATGTAGTCAGAATTGGTGTGGCTGCGGCTATGGAGTTGCTGACAAAATGAACATATGGTACCCATTCCGCTTTGTGTGGAATTGTTTTGTGCCCAATTAGGTTTTGAGTTAGTTACTAATTTCTGTCCAGTTAATAGTCTGGTCGTTTGTATAGGTAGTACCGTGTATCCTACACGTTAATTGGTAGAGTACACTGCCACAGTGGGGGCCAGATGCATCTTCAGGAGAATTTACTAGGTTTTTTAAATTCTCTACTTCTTTTGCTAAGAAACGAACATTCTCAGTTAGCACCTGTACCTCCCTGGTTTTGTGCATGCATTTATATACATTTATGGACAGCAGAAACTCTTTGGCCACTACGGGCTCTTATAAAGCACAGCTAGAACGGCTCAGTACACACTTTGAGAGTAACATATTAGTGTTTTCCTCGGCTAAAGGGTGCTTTTCCTGTATTTTTCCCTCCTCCTGTGATCTTTCTTGCATGTGCAGGAAATTCTCCACATAAGCTCTTCGCTAATTCTGATCCCTATGCGGAATCGGTGGGTGATTTTTGTGATGTTGACTCTGTTACCAATTGCGGTGGAGGTCTCTGATGGTTTGTTGCCTGTGCTCCATGCACTATGACATCTCTACAATGCATTGATGCCGGTTGTTGGTGTATGACATCCCACCTCCACAAGACCTGTGGGACACCCTAGCCACCTTCTTCCATCGCAAGATCACAGACATCCACAACAGCTTCAACGTCATGACCAACCCAACAGCCACTGAGACCTTCGCCCCCACGACCACCATACACACCAATCCCCTGCTCTCCTGTACCAACATAAGCGATCACAACACCATCAAAATTATGAACACCATCAACTCTGGATCTCCGTTAGACCCATGCCTACACCACATCCTCGACAAAGCCAGCACCACTATCGCACCCTATCTCCTGAAAGCCATCAACATCTCCTTCAAAACAGCGACCTTCCCGGAGAGCTGGAAGCACGCCGAGATCAACACCTTACTCCAAAAACCCAAGACCAACCCTAAAAACCTCAAGAACTTCCGGCCCATCTCCCTTACCCCGTTGCCGGCGAAAGTCATCGAGATGACCGTCATCAGACAGCTGACCCACTACCTCGAGGAGAACAGCAATCTGGACCCGTCTCAGTCCGGATTCTGCAGCAAACATAGCACCCAAACTGCCCTCATTGCCGCCACCGATGACATCAGGGCCCTGCTGGACAACAGCGAAACCACGGCCCTCATCCTCCTGGACCTGTCAGTCGCCTTCGACTCTGTCTGCCACCACACCCTACACACACGCCTCCATGACGCCAGGATACAAGACAAGGCTCTGGACTGAAACACCTCCTTCGTCTCCGGCAGAACCCAGAGTGTCCGCCTCTCCCCCTTCCGCTCCAAAGACACCGAGATCATCTGCGGCATACCCCATGGCTCATCTCTCAGCCCAACAGTGTTCAACATCTACATGGCACCGCTCACCCATGTTGCCGGACTACATGACCTCAACATCATCTCCTATGCCGATGACACCCATCTGATCCTTTCCCTCACCAAGGACACCCTCACCTTCAAAACCAACCTCCTCAAAGTAATGAAAGACGTGTGGATGAAGAATAGCCGTCTGAAGCTAAACTCAGACAAGACTAAAGTCCTCATTTTTGGCTCCACCCCCTTGGCCTGGGATGACTCCTGGTGGCCGACCGCACTGGGATCAGCACCAACACCCACCGACCACGCACGCAACCTGGGGTTCATGATCTACTCTACTCTCTCCGTGACAAAGTAGGTCAACGCCGTCCCGTCCTCCTGCTTCAACACTCTCCACATGCTCCGCAAGATCTACAGGTGGATCCCCACTGAAACAAGAAGAACAGTTACCCATGCCTTCGTCAGCAGCAGGTTGGACTATGGAAACACCCTCTACGCAGGAACCTCAGCCAAACTCCTGAAATGACTACAACGTATTCTGAACGCCTCTGCATGCCTGATCCTCGACATCCCTCGCCGCAACCACATCACACCCCACCTGAGAGACCTGCACTGGCTCCCAGTCGACGGGAGGATCACCCTCAAGCTTCTCACCCACCCACACAAGACACTTCACAACACCGTACTGGCATACCTCAACAGACGACTCACCTTCTACACCCCCAACCGCCAGCTCCGCTCCACCGACCTCACCCTCGCCACCGTCCCCCACATCCAAAGAGCGACCTACAGTGGCAGATTGTTCTCTTATCTCGCCGCCAAGACCTTGAATACCCTCCCGATCCTCCTACGGCAGACTCAGAACCTGCTAGCCTTCAGAAGACTACTCTAGACCTGGCTATATGAGCAGTAGCATCATCCCCCCCCAGCGCCTTGAGACCCTCACGGGTAAGTAGTGCACTTTACAAATGTTTTGATTGATTGATTGATTGATTGATACAACCTGCTTTGTATAAAAAGAATTAAACTGTTTTTTGTATCGTGCCTTCTGTTTTTGTATTGTTCCCTCTGGCATTGTCCCTACCTGTTCTATGCGGGTGTCTATTTCAGATATTGTACAATTTCTACCCATGCTTCTTTTAAGTTTGGGTGTTTTGCCCTTTCCTATGGATGACTCTGTTGCCTTTCTTTTTCCCCATACTCTGTAGAGATGTTGCTACCTTATATGTACATGTTGATTCTATTGTGTTTATAAACAAAAAAGAAAGAGGGAGAAAATAAGAGAAAGGAGGAGAAAAGAGAGCAGGCGTAAATATGGAATATCTAACAACCCCTTGTTATTGCCCTTTTCTGGTTATCCCAGCCAATGTAAAATGAACACAGCCTTCCCGGAACTTTTTAAGGACGATATGACCATGTGCTTTTATAGAAATAAACTCACGGCTGTGTGCTACTCTGAAGGTGTCTCGGAGCTACTGGTAGCTTTCACTCGACTGGTTGTAAACACCTGATCTAGGCTGAGTGATTTGTGGGAGAATATATTTAGCAAATGCCAATTTTATGATATATTAATATATAAAAGTAAACACCATCATAATTCTATGTAATTTAAAAAGAACAAACTCCACATTAATCCCTATACTTAACCCAGGAACTAAAAGGGACATGCTAGCCTATCTTTAAAAAAAATAAAAATAAAAAGTTAGTCAGAATTACATATTCATTTTCAACATGTATCTGTTCCTCTAGTGAGCCATGCAGCTTGCTTTACAGAGACATGACCTCTGTAGCCAGTGATGCCAGCTCCTCTGATGAGATGGCTGGAGCCCTGTCACTTGATTTCCTGGGCATCATGGCTCACAGTAGTAGGAAACAGCAGAAAAAGTAGAGGAGGTGTTGGCTGCAGTGTTAGGGGTCAGGGAGCTTTTTTGAAATGCCGTGTACATGTACACGACGTACTCGATGGTCAATGGAGGCGGACACACCCAATGCCTTTCGCACTTTGCTATCACTCTCTTTAGCTTATGGCTGTGTCTATCATGGAGTTTTACACCCACTATCAGGTCAACTTCCACCACGCTGTCTGACAACAAATGTCCTGATGGCAAGGTCAGGCACCTCTCATTTTAGATTGTGAAATAGTGTGTTTGTGAATGTTAAATGTGTCCCCACCGCTCAAAATGGTGGCTACTTTGTTTACATATACAAAATGCTAATGTTGTTCATTTGTTTTCACAAAAAAGCATGATGTAGTCTGTCAATGTAGTTGAAACGCAATATTTGTGCGGTTTTGTTATACTTCAGTTGACAGAATTTTCGATGACAAAAGTAAAAAAAATAAGAATGTGTCACTAATGCATTTAAAATGTATTATTGATACAAGAAAAAATTACGCTTGTAAAAGTTTTATTTTGAAAATGAAAAGAAACAAAGTATTAAGAGATTAATAAAATGTATTTATTTTGAAAACTAGATGAAATGTGTGTTTTTTATTAAAAATATGTTTGCAGAAATTTACCACATTTTCAATATTTTTACTGTTTGTTTTAAAAGCAGACATATGAACCCAGGTAGACTGAGGAGACAACAGCCTCAAGTTTGCAGACCATGCCACTATGGAAGAACGTGATATAATTTAAAAAAAATAGGACTGAATATGCAAACAATTTATGATTTATCTCATCAGCTGGAGCCAGATCATGTGCCTCACAAAAGGAATCCAACAGATATAACACCAATAATCAAAATCATGACAGTACTTCATTTTGTTGCCACAGGATCATGTCATAACCAACTCTCACTGGTGTGCTACCTGTTGTTCTCTCTTCAATGATGAGATACATCAACAGCTTCATCCAGTTTCCACAAAATTAGGATTTTGCCCATGAGAAGGGAGGTCTTTACGCTTAGGGTTGTCTACAACATGTGTTTGGAGTAATTGATTACACACATATTGCCTTAGTGCTATCACATGCCAGGGAACAAGTCGAAAGAACTTCAATTCAATCAATGTGCAAGCTGTCTGCTTACCAGATTTGCACATCACAGGCATTTTCCAGAACCAATCCATGATTCCTTTGTACTAAGAAACAGCAGAATATCCCTGCAAATGTCACAAATTGGACCTGAGAGGGCCTGGCATGCTAGTAAGTACAATCTGTCAATATATTGTTTGGTTACTTTCTAGTTGTATGGTCTAACATTGTGTTATATGTAAGTTATTTTTTAATATATGAGACTCAGCTTATTTTAACTCACCATGGTTGTTGGCAAGGCGAGGAATCCAACAAGGCCAGGGGTAGTCCTCTTCAATGAGGCCCTTGGAATAACATGGAGGCCATTGGAGTGGGCATTTGGGCTCCTAAAGTCCAGATTTGGATGTCTAGATAAGACTAGTGGAGCCCTCCTCTACTTGCCAATAAAGTGTGCCAAATCACCGTGGCCTGCTGCATATTACACAGCATAGCTCTGAGATGGAACATCCAATATCCCATGCAGAGGTTAGAGACCATGATGAGTTGCCGGGTAAGGATGTTGAAATGCCAAATGAAGATGATTTTGCTGAAGAGAAAGGAATTGACTTACGTCAGGATGGTAGTGACATTTTCTTCACACAAGTGTGAATATGTATTTACAACTTATTACATTATATATTAAACCAACTTTTAATCTAATGAGGTTCACAGTTTGTGCTAGAATGTTTATAGAAAGGGCAAGTTAAGGAAAATCAAGAGCAAAGATGTTTGTTGATCAAAGTTTTGACACATTCACTTGTGTCCATTTACATTGTTTATCTTTGACTGTCCTTAGAAAATGTGTCTTTCTAATGCGAAAGTTTTGTAATGTGATCAACTTATTTCTTTTCTTTTTTATTTGTTTTGGGTTCTTTCACCATGACATCTTCTTTAGGACATGTCAAAGTTGTGACATTTGCAGTTATATGCTGTTTTTGTGAAGTACAAAGGGAACATGCGTTGATCCTGTGAAAGACACACACAGACTTTGGGTGTACATATCTTGTACAAAGATAACTTGCAAAGTCATTTAATTGAAGTTTTTAAGATTGTGTTAGACTTGCTTTCTGTGGAATGTTGGCACCAAGCCAATATGTACTGCTTGAATTGCTCTTGTGGGAGTCGACACAAAACACACTAATTTCCCTTCACATTTGTAAAATCTTCATTTTGTGTTACGTGTATGAGGCTTTAGATGTGTATTATCATTGTCGAAAGAACTTCTTGAAGCACAAGATTTAAAGTTGTTTGTTAAAGGGCACCAGATACTGTAAACCTGCATTGGAATGATCAAGTGGCCACTAAATAGAGTATACTGCAATGATTGAGACAATTGGTGTTATTTATGTAGGGTTCCTATTGTGGGCCAGAAGATCTAACTCCAACTGATGACATGATTCAATAATAGTTAGCCCATTAAATCTGATGTATTTGATTACATTTCATTCTTCCATGGTGGCAAGGTCTGCAACTATAAATGAGAAAAAGGCACCAATGGTCTTATTATAAGTCCGGAACCGCCGAACCTGTGGTGGTGGTGAGACAACAGCCACACTGCTGGACTGCCTGCAGTATTCCAACTGCAGAAGTTGGACTGCCACAAGACCGCTGGCACCGAATGGAACAAGGATTCTGCAGGCCGGCAGTGTTTTACCTGCAGGAATATGCTGGCAGTGCCACAGCAGGCACCTTCGAGCATATTCCAAGTTGCCATTTCACCGCCCCTTTCATGGTGGTGAACTCACCATGAAATGGGTGGCGTAATGACAAGAAAGGAGGCCCTTACAGGAACCCCTGCCTAATTTGGTCCTGGGGTGAATGTGGGGGCACATTTAGTGCCCCCCTGGATTTGTATCTCCTCTTCCTTCATGGTGTGGAATATATGCTACACCATGCAGGAAGGTGCAGTCGGCTGTCCGACAGGAGCCGTCTGCACGATAGCCTCATCTATGAGCCTAGCAGACTGCTGCCGTCAGACCGCTTCAGGACTACCCGCTAGATATGGATGAATCTCCTAATCTAATCTAATCTAGCGTCTGGTCACACCTTGGCTTTGGTCGTTCTACAGCAGATGGCACATTGCACCATCTACTGTTAGACCACAGATGGTGTGCGATGCAGGCATCCTTCAAAAAGCCACAACAGAATCACCCATCAGCAATACACCACAAGAACACCACCAGCACAACTTTGACATCTAAATAGACTCAGTATAACCCCACAACCCTGATGGCAATGGAGTAATGTTAGCCAGCAGAGACATCAGCCGCGTTGATAGTGGTAAAAAGTTTACGCGACAGAGAATACTCTGTCGATACAGTCAGAGATTCACCCTGCAGACCTCAAAATACTAAGTGCTTGTTAACTCCACCGTGGAGGGACGTCAGGGGTCCTGCCAAGATATAAATCATGCCCTAAATCCGAATGTGGAAATCTTCACCGCAACTTCGTCAAGCTGCTCCTTGAGAACACTGTCTATTTCTTCCTTCTCAGAGACTTTTTATTCTTTTAATTTCTTCTAAGTCTGAAGGTAAGCAACGACTGGGCTAAACCTACTCCGACTTGTACTTCATCGCGGCCGGTACTATTTTTTTTCTTTGTCCCTGACTTTTGCGACTAGATGTCTGCAGTTGGTGCTTTGATTTTGTAGGCACAAGTTTTTACCTTAAACTTAAAACATTCATATCTACATTTCTAATGACTGGATTTTTGGACAATTTGCTGTGAAATAATTTATAAAAATGTACTCTATTGTTTGCAATTGGTATTAGATTTTTCTTGTGTTGTGTTTTCACTTTATCACGGTTTGTTTTGCTGCACAAATACTTTACACTTTGCCTCTAAGTAAAGCCTGACTGCTTTTGTGCCATGTTAACGAGGGTTAAGCACAGTTAAATTTAGTGACTTTTGTGGTTCACCCTAACAGGGATTGTGGATGTTGCTTGAGCAAGGTTAACACCCCACTCAACCTACAACCCAATTTCACACAATTAATATTTTTATACCACACGATAAACGCTTTTTGCGAGCATACTGATGTAGAGTTGTTGGTTGTTGGTGGTAAACTATCCTTCTGGATGCATGGGGAAAATAAAATTAACAATATAAAAACATGAAAAAGTATGTATTAATTTAGGATTCATAATATATATAGTTTAGGATAAACAATGCAGTTATGATGGCAACAAAAACAAGGAAACATGCTTGTACCTTTAATTCTTGAAAGATGAACTCACAGCTAGCTTATTTACAAGTATCACATGTGATCCACTAGGCATTTCATGCAATTTATAAAGAGTTCTGGAGTGTTAGACCTGTCAGCCTTAGGGTGGTCTTCCCCCTAACATTTTGCCTTCACCCCTCTTATTTTTGCTGAACTTGTTTTTGCTGGCCTAAGGACTCTGTACACTTTACCACTGCTAAAGTGCTTGTGCTCTCTCCCTAAAACATGATAGAATTCACTTCTACCCAATTAGCATATTTAATTTTCTTGAAAATCCCTAATAAAGTGCCACTACTTGTGCCCAGGGACTGTAAATTAAATGCTGCTAGTAGGCCTGCTGAACTGATTGTGCCACCCACTTAAGTAGCCCTTTAAGCATGCCTCAGGTGTCCCATTGCAGCCTCTGTGTGCAGTTCTAAACTGCCATTTCAGCCTGACAAAGTAATCCTTTTCTCATGCGCAAACCTTCCTTTGTAATACATACAAGTCACCCTAGGGTAGGTCCTGGAAAGCCCAGAGGGCCAAGTGCAAAGTATCTCAAAAGTGGGACATGTACTTTCAGGTTTTACATGTCCTTGTAGTGAAAAACTTTGTAATTCATTGTTCACTACTGTAGGGCCTGCCTTTCCAGTGGATTACTTTGTAGTTGCCTGTTACCAAATGAGAACAGGTTACCAGTTGATGTTTGGTATCTGTGGAATTGTAATGAAAATCCCTCTTTCATGGTGAAATCTGCCTTTTACTGCCTTAGCAATGTATTACCTCACACAATAATAAGCTTAGGTGATGCCTGTATGGTACATCACTAGCAGAATGGGAGGGCAGTGCTGACCACAGCCCTGCTTATACGTGAATAGGCTATGTCCTGCCTCCACACAAAGGGCTGCATAGCCTCTGTAATTAGTCTGGAGCCAGGGCAGGGAAAGCAGTAAGCCTGTAGACTGCAGAGAGAAGCCTCTAGAAGATTCTCCCGCCTCTTCACTATGCATCACATCCTCGACTGGGAATTCACAGCGTTCCTTACCCAGAATTGAATGTGCTCTTGTTTAGCGAGCCTGACTGGGTCCCTGCTGCTGGTCCATGCTTTATTGTGTTTGGCCTCAACTTCTGACTTTGTCCCAGTTGAGCACGACCACATATCCAAAGATGGCACATTTTGCTTTTGGCGCTATTTTCTCTGACTACTTTAAAACTGCATATCTCCAGGTCTACTGCTTTGGTTTTTGTTGTTTTGGTCCTGGTTTATTTATTAGTGTGTGGGGTCCTTTTTGTGGTGTGTTTTCACTGTGATACTGTTGTGTGGATGATATTGTTTAATTTATTATCTGGCACCACATTAGTGTTATCAGTAACAGGCAGCCCACGTAGCATGTATGGGTGCATAGTGGAGATGACTTCCTATAGGGATAGGGATGAGACAGAGATGTGATCTAGTTGATCATTCAGGAAGAACTCTAGCCACCTCTATCCTGGTGAATTCTTCACCCGTATCCGCTCATCCTTCCACTTTTTCTTGATATCCCCCATTGTCTGAATCGCCTCCCCCAATGCTTTCACCCCATCATTCAACTGCTGCCCTAAGGCTACTTTCTGTGTCACACCGAGGTAGCATGGGTACAGCACAAGTATCTTGTAGTTACACACAATAAAGGAGAAAATAAATTCCATATCCTAATCAGAAAAATGACACTGTCTCCTCAGCACAGGCAGCATAGTTTACAGCAGGATCCCAAGGGAGCAGAGAGTATTTATGACTCTCCCTTCATAGGTTTCAGTGAGCAGTCAGGATTTACTCCAGGAAATGGAAATATGTCTGAAACAGAGATTCACTATGGCAAAATATTGTCTAGCATATGATCAATGCTGAACAATTGTAAAACAATCATTGGCAAAGTGTGTTGGTCTCACCTATAATATTCAGGTGCAGAAGTATTGGCGTTAACGTAGATCTTTGTTATAATACTATTGCCATCTTGAAAAAGTAAACTAATAATAATGTATATTTAAAAAAACACCAATGAGGCCCCCTGATATATCTGCCTGTACCATACACATGCACACTCAAGGACATCAATCTTTGAATCCTTATTTTTGCTTTAAAAACATTCTAAGGTGGCTGCCCTTGCGTGGCTTTCTAGGAATTAAAAGACTGACCCGAGGGAGATTTGACTGCCTCCGTGCCCTCCCCTGGCAGCCGTTCCCACCGCCCCTCGGGCACGCCATTATGTGGTAAATAAATAAATAATACCTCTCTTTTTGAATGCATAAATGAATAACAGATAGCTCAATAAATAAGAGTCAAGATTCGAGGTAGTAGGAGTTTTGCAGGTTTAATACAGCATAAGGACAGGAACAGGACAACCTGCACAGGAATAGGATGGCAAGCCCTGGTAGCGCTGCCGGGGTCAGGATCTGGAATGGCTAGCGTAACATTTAATAACAGTGCACGATCATATATACTAAAACAGTTGCATTTCAATACATACGATAGGCGGAGCAGTGGGTGTGGTCAATAGCAGTCGCGAAAGATAAGGGTGAAAGTAGGTGTAACAGGGCGTATACATAGACATGTGATGCAAACGTAACAGAATATGTCATGAATGGGGTGGAAACCATGGAGGGGGCTACCTAAGGAGCCGGGACCTCTAACCTGATGGTGCGCGCAAACTGGCAATGACGTGTTACTAGGAGAAGCTGGGGGCTATGAACTCTGTGCTAGGAGCAGAGACTGAAGTCTGGAGAGTCAGGGCGACATGTACCTAAACAGTATCTAGTATCTGATGTTTAGAGAACATGTTGATAGAATCCAAAAGTTATCGGGGTAAAGGCGAACAGACTCTAAGACTAGAGCATGCATTATTCTACATGTAGTGCATGATGAAGAATATTAAATGACCATTAAATGCAGTATTTCTCTTACATGGAGACGTAAAGGCTAGACAATGACGGAAACTATTGATGCAGTTCAGTAGCTTAGGAATGCAGAGAAGGAGGGCTGAACTGATAACTGGAATCATAACATACTCTTGGCAGACTCAGAGGCAGAGCTAGGCTGAGCCGGGCACTGCGAGGCAGGAAGTAAGTGAAGGGTCGAGGATACAGGTGGGGGCTGTATCGCTCCTCAGCGAGGGCTTCAGGAGACAGGAGCTGAATCTGGTGTCCGGGCCCTTTTGACGCCTAGAAACGGGGACTTTACAATGCATTAACGTGCACACTGAGAAACGTGGCAACGTAGCTTTACATAGGCCTGATATTCGTAGTATTCACGAGAACTGGAAACTGGCATACTAGAGGTGGACACAACTATAATTGCGTCTTTAATCGAACATGGGGAATAACATATGCATATTAATCATGCACACATAACATATGATGGAGGACGCGTAGGGACACAGAACATGGCATAATTTACTTTTCCACATTCCCTCCTTGTCACTACGTTTCCATCAGGAAACATCAATATTCATGATACCATCTATCATTTCATACAGTATCATTTGCTCGTCTCGAATTCTTTTTGAACGGGATTTAGAACGGGACCTAGGACTAGGAATACAAGATGTAGCACAAATGCCGCAAATCGCAGGGCCACATTGTATACAGAGGCAGCAGCTGAATATGATCGCTACTGCAATACCTAGAAAGGACAAGACTTTCCATCCCCAGGCGGAAACTATATTCCAGAACCAACCGGACCATGTCCAGGTGCCTGGATTTTGGTGTAACAGATGGGCAATTTTATGAAGTCTGGTTATAGCTGAATAAACAGACGGCGCGTTATTTGGAATGAAAATGCAGCAACTAGATCCGATGACTCTACATGCCCCGCCCCTATCGGCCAGTATGACGTCATGGACGAGACGATTTTGCAAAACTACAAATCTCATAGCAGATTGCTCTTCGGTTAAGTTACCTAGGGCAGAGGCAGACTCATTTACTACAGCTTCAAGGGTTCTGGTTAACCTACGGATTAGCTTACTATTCTGGATAGGTCCTATAAAGAAGAAGAAACCTCTATTGAAATCTGTATACTGTTCTAGAGCAGTTTCAGTATAATCGACAATTGGGGACTCGATCTCCCTTCTATGTCTAATGTGTACTAGATGTGTGTTTCTATGATAATCAGATGGGGCTAGGAAAACAGGTGGCAGTAGGAAGGCAATGTAACAGGTTCCCTCCCAATCGAGGGGCAGACGAACATATGCGGTCTGACCACAAATAAAATATGAATGACGTGAAGCTTTGAAAATAGATTTCCCACTGTCACTATACTTGACAATAGTAGTACAATCGCTATGTCCTACGTGTGTAGAACCATTATTTTGGACACATAATTCGCCTTTGACTGGTAGTACTGAAATAGCAGGTAAGTCTGGAGTAGTATCAGACTGAACATTCAGGACCATGAAATTCGAAGAATAATTACCTAAATTATACACTTCATTTTCTAGATCTAACCCGGTTCTGTGGGGGAGACCTTGCTTGTCTGGGAAACATGTACTATTAAGAAAAGACATATCTGTTGAAGATGACGTTAACGTGGACCATGCTCCACACGAACCATTATGTGAAAATGGATAAGGAAAGAGTGGCAGAACTCCCTTCGGTGTCTGGAAAGGGGGGAGTCGACCACACACCCAACAATTAGTGGCATTGCTGGTCTGGTGTGAATAATGTAACATGCGGATAAAAGAGTTATTTCGCATAGCGAGGCGGTAAGAGAGTTCATGAGGAGGCAGATCACTAAACGTGTGCTCTACCGTAACATTAGTAGACTTATTTACATGAGAAACTGGAAAATACAGGTAAAATGCATAACTGGTGCAGGAAATCATAATACTGAGAAATAATATGAAACATAGAAAAACGATACATCGGATTGAGTTTTGACTAACTCTCTCACTATGGGGGTCTATTTTATACATGTCAGAAACCGGTCTAACCGTTTCACCTAGGGGAGGACTTAGACAATCAAACTGGCTGACTTATTTTACTAGACCTTAACTTGAGCTTATACTCCTGTTGCGGAGTTGTCTCTAACAGGGAGGGTGCAGTATCATTGTTCTTTGCGGGACAGTCCTTGAGAATAGTACTTTGGCAGTCTTTCAAATCCTGAGAAATGTTCTTTGAAACGGGCTTCAATCCATAAAATTTCTTTATGTGCGAAAGGTGCACCCAGCCTTTGCGTCCCTCCAACTTCACGGCTGTACGGGTGGCGAGGAGGACCTGTCGGGGCTCCTTCCAGCGAGGCTCTAGCGGACTTGAGCGGTCAAAATTTCTCACTAAAACCATGGATCCGGGAACGATTTCATGCGGTGCCACCTCGGTATTGTCTGGAAATGCGGCGGCAACCTGTGAACGACAAGAGTTGAGGGCAGACATCAAGGAAGCTAGGTAATCTGTCAGCATATTACTTGAAACATCGGTAATACTTCGGGGTCTGGGTGTACCCCACATGTTAGGGGGGCGGCCGAAAACGACCTCATACGGGGACAGACCTGATCTGGAATGTGCGACCATGCGCATATAAAACAAAGCGACTGGCAGAGCTACTAGCCAGTCCACACCTTTCTCTTTACATACTTTGGCGATGCGGATTTTCAGGGTCTGGTTATGTCTCTCTACGAGACCTGCTGCTTCAGGGTGGCGTACACAATGGAACTTCCACTGGTACCCTAACAACAGGGAAACATGCTTCATGAGTTCAGATGAGAATGGCTGGCCGTTGTCAGAATACACGACCCTAGGGAGTCCATAACGGGGGAAGAACTCACGAACCAACTGCTTGGCGGTGGTCGCGGCTGTGTAATCTGGGACTGGATATGCTTCTGTCCACCTGGACAAAGCGCATACAACTACGAGGACATACTTGAAACCTCGACATCGCTCCATCTGAATATAATCCATCTGGAGGACTTCAAAAGGGTGGTCAGGGGGCTGGAATCCACCTTGTTCCACCGGGACACTTTTACCTGGATTGAACTGGCAACATATCATACAGGTACGGACTTTCTGCTTGGCTGCAGCTCGTAAATGTTGTTGAACCAAATATTCTGGATACTGTCTAACATAGCTTTTTCTCCTAAATGTGCTGGACTATGTGCGGTATTGATAATGACTTGAACCATAGAGTCGGGGAGAAACCATGTGGCTTTTCCCTTCGTCACCCATCCTTGATCTGTCTGGACCCCTCCTTGTTCGGACCATTTCTTGATTTCTTCGGGAGTAGCATGTAACTGGATATCTATGACATCTTGAGTAGGGTCCTTAATTGTCATACATGTAGTCGGATCTAGAGTGTGTGTCATGTTAACTGGAATGTCTGGAGTCTGAGCTGTAAGCTTGGCTGTGCGATCTGCTAGATCATTACCTTGAGAGATAATGTCAGTAACTTTCGTATGTGCTTTGCATTTCATGATAGCAATGGATGTCGGTAAATGTATTGCATCTAACAGAGCTTGAATAAGGAGACCATGCTGAATCTTGGTTCCATGAGAAGTCATGAAACCTCTCTCCTGCCAGAGCACTCCAAAGTCGTGTACGACTCCAAATGCGTAGCGTGAATCTGTGTAAACATTAACTTTCAGGTTCTTGGCGTGTATGCAGGCTTGTGTCAGAGCAACTAGCTCTGCTGCTTGAGCGGACAGGGTGTCAATACGGTGTGTCTCAATAACTTCAGTGTCAGTAGTCACTGCATACGCGGCTACTAGTTCTCCTGTACTTGTTCTCATGCATGAACCATCCACATAAAGTGTCAGGTCGGGATCTGGTAATGGAATATCTGTCAGATCTTGTCTTGGCTTTGTCATGATGTTAACTACTTCCACACAGTCGTGTGTGGCAGGATTCAAAGTAACTGATGGTAACAGTGTAGCAGGATTTAAAACGTTGCAGCGTCTGATTTCTATGTGTGGCTGGAACAGTGTCAATTCATAACCTGTTAAACGTGCAATTGTCAAGTGCTGAGTTTGTGTTCGGTTTAAAAGAACTTCCACGGAGTGTGGAACTTGTACTGTCAGGGAGTGTCCTAATACTATGGAATCACTTTGTCTGATAGCTAGTGCTGTGGCTGCAACTGACTTGAGGCACGCAGGCAGAGCCTGGGCTACAGGATCTAATGTGCTCGAAAAATAAGCACAGGGCTTGTATTGTCCTGCTTGATCTTGTGTGAGAACAGATAATGCTGTACCTTCGCGTTCAGTGACAAAAAGTGTAAAAGGCTTACTGTAGTTCGGTGTAGCTAGAACCGGAGCTTGACATAGGGCTTTCTTTAACTCATTGAAACTCAGTGTATGTTCAGATGTCCAAGGGAGGACAGTCGATACGGCTGCCTCCTGTGTCGTTAACTGTATCAGTGGCTTGGCTAGAAATGCATACTGAGGAATCCATTGTCTGCAGTAAGAAGTGAGGCCAATAAAAGCACGTACCTCCTTCTGGGTCTTGGGCTGAGGAAGACTCGCTATTAACTGGATACGGTCAGGTGTCAACTGCCTACCCCTCTTGGACAGTAAGTGTCCTAAGTAGACCACTTGCTGGACACAGAATTGAAGCTTCGAAGGGGACACCTTGTGCCCCATCTCGGCTAGGAAATACAGAACTGTGAGGGATGCTCGCTCGCAAGCACGTTCAGAACGGGCTGTGATCAATAGATCATCGACATACTGGAGCAGGGCAGTGTCAGTTGGCATGTGAACATTATCAAGTTGTCTCTTAAGTGCTTGACTGTAAATACTAGGGCTTTCTGTGAAACCTTGAGGAGCTCGTGTGAACATATAGCTCCTTCCATTTAAACAGAATCCGAAAAGAAACTGGCTGTCTGGATGAATGGGAACACTGAAAAACGCGTTCTTGAGGTCGATTACAGTAAAGAACATGGCTTCGGAATCAATGGCTGTTAATAGGGAAGAGATATCTGGGACCACTGGGTACTGGGGAATAATACATTTATTAAGTTCTCGTAGGTCAATCACTAATCGATATACTGGGGGTGCATTTGGATCAGTACGTTTCATGACTGGAATGATCGGAGAAGTACATACATTGGAGTCAGTTTCTACAACTACTCCTTGAGCGATGAGCTCGTCAATAATCTTGGATAAGGCTGCTACAGCCTCAGGTGGCAATCTGTACTGTCTGATTCGTGGTAACACTACACCTGGCTTGAGAGTCACACGATGGGGTGTGATTTGCATATAGCCAACATCAGTTGGACCTTGCGCCCATAGATGCTGCGGAACATTGGACAATCTGGGATCAAAATCACGTAAAACATAGTGACCCTTAAAGTCACGCAGGAACAGACGTATTCCCTCTGGGGAACAGCATATAACTGCACCTAATTCTTTCAGTGTTTTAATGCCTAATAGATTTTCTGGACATGACTTAGTAAGTAACAGATCAGTAGTACGGGACAATGGACCTACTTCTAGAGTAACTGGCTTTGATATTTCATTTACAATGGGTTTTCCTGAAAATCCAAGGGAAACATTTCTTGAGCCTGAGAGCGGAGCCCCTGGAACTTCGGCGTGACTTATAGTGGTCCTACTTGCCCCTGTATCAATCAGAAACTTTCTGTCTTTCCCTAGTACTTGACTATGAACATAGGGACCTTCTTGATCTACAGGTATCTCGATGAGAGGCAAGCCTACCTCCCTCTCTAGGCTGTTTCATGAATATGGTTGATACTCTGGATACTCGGACTGTGCATACTGATACATCTGCTGTGTAACATGCTGTGTTGCAGCAATAGGCTGCGGTACAGTAACTGTCTGTGGTGCATTCTGTGGCTGAGAAGTCTGTGAAACTTGTTCTTGTCTAGGCGGACGTGGTCTTTCTTTAGTCTTACCAGTAGCTATGTTGTGTTTCAGAACTGCACACTCGTTTATAAAATGACCTGGCTGTTTACAATAATTGCATGTCCCTTTAACGGGAACTGCAGGATGACTGGCTTGATTCGGACCCCTCTTCTGACTGTCTTGAGGAACAGATTGTGCAACTAGTACTTTCATTTTCGTGTCTTTCATACGTTTTCTTTCATGTTCTTGCTCTTCTCTGATTCTATTCTGGTGATATTGAAGCATCTGTAACATCTGGGACGGGGTATTAGCTTGCCAGGTACTTTCGACCTTCAAAACTCGATTCTTAACTTGTGGACTTGAATTCTCGACTAATTTAGTAACAAAAAGATGAGGGTATGACTCACTACTTGTCTTGAGGCCACTGTTTATGATAAAACATTTTTCAAATCTAGAATAAAAATCACTAGTGTCTTCGTCTTGTTTCTGTTTACAGGCTGAGATTGCATCCCAGTCTTCCTTTTTAGTTGCTAATAGTCTGGGCAAAACTTGTATTAATAATTCTGGTAATTCTTTACATTTATCTCCAAGACCGGTACCTGGTACTCGTGCCTTGTCTTCAGCTTCTAGGACTGCCCAATCGATCTTTTTCTCTCCCACCTCCCATTCTTTTTCCTTGAGTTTCTCATATACCCCTGCGGGCAACAGGACTTTTAACATTTTAATAATATCTGGATACGTGTATTCTCCCATACGGAGCATGTCTTTTAATTCTCGGTGGAACCCTGCTGGATCTTTATCATGACAGGGAATTAACTTTTTCATCTCTAAGAGTTCCATCTTTGTGATAGGGGTGTAAACAAACACTCGTTGCATTTCACCACCGTCTGTCTTAATTGGATGCACTTCTCGTAACGGATTCTGTCTGTCTATGTAAAAGGGTTTACTTTCTGGGGGTGAGACATGAACAAAATGCGGGTTCAAAAACATACTATATTTGTGGCGCTGTTCTAGAATGACACTAATTAAATCAGTACCTAAACCTTTCCATCTATACTGGAGTAACTCGTTCAGGACATCGTGTAACGGACCTGGATCAGAATGTTGACCCTCATACAATGTAATGAGGTGCTGGGTCATATACATACCCACCAGTCGCTGCTCGGCTGGGGGCAATTTCAGAAACATTTGTGCCACTATTTCGTCTGGAAAAGTGGTAGAATCAGTAATCCATCGGACTGCTGATCGGACTAGTTCTTGTTCATGCATGGTACTTAATTCACTGTAACCGATTCGTGATTTCAGAATGTGATCGGTGGCTTGAAATACTTGTTCTAGAGAACCTTGTTCTGGTGCTGAATGGTGAAAAACTGACTTGTGTTCTAGACGTAAATGGCGATCTGGGAATCTAGATTTTCCTACATACGCTATTCTGTCGGGATTCTCGTCCTCTACCTCTTCTGTAGAAGAGTCATTTTCTTTCTCGCTTACTTGTGCTGCTTTACGTTGATCGTGTAACCTTATTATTTCTTTACGAATTTTCTTGTACATACTCTCTATACTACCGATAGTCTTGTGCTTACCCTCGGCTATATTATCACTCCACCTTGTCAGGACTTTCATTTCGGCTCGATCTTTGGTCGGATAATCTTGTTCTCGTATTAGACAATTAATCAGAAACTTTAATAGCATGAGCTGGACTTCAACTTTTCTTTGGCACATGACGTCACTAATACTTTCTGGATCATTCCCTGTACGGATGAAACGATATATTCTGTCTAGATCTTCTTTCATATCTGGTAGGGTGACTAGATACTCGGTCACCTTTCTCACGCGTAATGAATATAAAACCATATTATCCTCGCCTGGGACTGGATCATAGCCACATTCGTTAAGGGCTTTTCTTATTTCTGCAACAGACTGATATCTGGGCGTACGCTGTGACGCTTGTGCATGTAATTCGGCTAACGTTAAGCGCTTGTGTGGCGGCGGGGTTTGAGGAGGACCTCCTCCTGCGGCCCCTAAACTAGAGTCGTCTACTGATGCTCTTCGTCCTGGCAGAGTGGGAAATGGAAATGCAGGCTGGACTTGTATGGCGGGCTGGACCGGGGGTACCGTAACAGGTACTCCGGTGTCTGGGGGAGCGGGAAGTGCCTGATTTACAGGGACTGGCGGAGCGGGATTTGCATATTCTGGGACTGTGTCGTCCAAATAGGACGAAATGAAAATATCAGCTGCGGTCGGTTTGTGACGTAGCTTGGTCGGAACTAATGGTAGCGGGAAATTACTGGACGCCTCTGGGGTCGCTCTTGGCAAGCCCTCGGCAAGAAGAGGGCACATACCCTTAATGAGGGCGTTCCTCTGTCTGTCTGTCTGTTCGGTTTTGACTCGTTCACCTATCTCGATTAATTCCCTTTCTTGGGCTCGTTCTAAGGATTCTCTACTTAATTCTGACTTTCTGATTTCTTTTTCGGTTCTTTTATGAGATTCTTTGCGCCATAACTCGATGGCATCTTTCTGTGACTGTCTGGCTTTCTTTTTCCATAATGCTTCTTCTACTCGCATGATGCACTCGGCATCCCATGTGCCTGATACAGGCCATCTATACTTTTCCTCTAACTGTTTGGTATATTCGACCCATAAATCTAGATACAATATGGCGCTTATGCCATGCTTCTGATACATAAAATGACCTGGACTGTCCCTAGGCGGGACAGGAACTGCTGCTTCCAGCAGACCCTTTCTAGTTTTTAACTGACGTAACTTAGAAAACAAGGGCATGACTGAACTGTAACTGAGACACAATACGTAATTACACAATAAACACGATAATTACTTCACACTCATACCACAACATCAAAATACATGAAGAACATTTAGAATAACAGTTCGAACAGAATACTACCTGGAATGCGGAACACAGAATACATGAATTCTCTCGAGAACAGAACTGACTAGAACAGAAACTAGATGCACTGCTGAAACAGTACGAAACTTACCGGTCTCATAAAGAGACACGTCAGGACCCGCATCCACCGAAGTGGACACTTCGTTTGTGGGTCTGTGTACCACCAACCCACGGACCAGAGTCAATTAAATTTACCCTGTCTAGATACTACCCCAGTAACGGTACTCACCGGGCAGCAAGAACGGAAGGCCTCGGACTGGACTGGACTGCTACGACGACGGACGACGAACTTCGGACTTCAGTTACGGGTGGACCTCCAGATACCTCGGACCTTGGACTCTCGGCTTGGGCTCTGGTCGGGACTCGCCGCGTTCCTCCACCGCCTCGTCTGGATGCTGGACCGCCTCCTCCGTCTCCTCCGTGGGCCTGAGGGATACTTGAAGCAGAAATATCTGCACGTGCACGGTATGGTTCCGTCACGGCCGCAGAGGGTCAGGGGGCCGGCGTGGCTTCACCGGCGCGTGGGGAAAGGGCAAGTCCCTGTTCGGGCGCCATTATGTGGTAAATAAATAAATAATACCTCTCTTTTTGAATGCATAAATGAATAACAGATAGCTCAATAAATAAGAGTCAAGATTCGAGGTAGTAGGAGTTTTGCAGGTTTAATACAGCATAAGGACAGGAACAGGACAACCTGCACAGGAATAGGATGGCAAGCCCTGGCAGCGCTGCCGGGGTCAGGATCTGGAATGGCTAGCGTAACATTTAATAACAGTGCACGATCATATATACTAAAACAGTTGCATTTCAATACATACGATAGGCGGAGCAGTGGGTGTGGTCAATAGCAGTCGCGAAAGATAAGGGTGAAAGTAGGTGTAACAGGGCGTATACATAGACATGTGATGCAAACGTAACAGAATATGTCATGAATGGGGTGGAAACCATGGAGGGGGCTACCTAAGGAGCCGGGACCTCTAACCTGATGGTGCGCGCAAACTGGCAATGACGTGTTACTAGGAGAAGCTGGGGGCTATGAACTCTGTGCTAGGAGCAGAGACTGAAGTCTGGAGAGTCAGGGCGACATGTACCTAAACAGTATCTAGTATCTGATGTTTAGAGAACATGTTGATAGAATCCAAAAGTTATCGGGGTAAAGGCGAACAGACTCTAAGACTAGAGCATGCATTATTCTACATGTAGTGCGTGATGAAGAATATTAAATGACCATTAAATGCAGTATTTCTCTTACATGGAGACGTAAAGGCTAGACAATGACGGAAACTATTGATGCAGTTCAGTAGCTTAGGAATGCAGAGAAGGAGGGCTGAACTGATAACTGGAATCATAACATACTCTTGGCAGACTCAGAGGCAGAGCTAGGCTGAGCCGGGCACTGCGAGGCAGGAAGTAAGTGAAGGGTCGAGGATACAGGTGGGGGCTGTATCGCTCCTCAGCGAGGGCTTCAGGAGACAGGAGCTGAATCTGGTGTCCGGGCCCTTTTGAGGCCTAGAAACGGGGACTTTACAATGCATTAACGTGCACACTGAGAAACGTGGCAACGTAGCTTTACATAGGCCTGATATTCGTAGTATTCACGAGAACTGGAAACTGGCATACTAGAGGTGGACACAACTATAATTGCGTCTTTAATCGAACATGGGGAATAACATATGCATATTAATCATGCACACATAACATATGATGGAGGACGCGTAGGGACACAGAACATGGCATAATTTACTTTTCCACAGTGGGAAGGGGGACCGGGTCCTCTGCACCAGTCATGACTGTCATCTGGGGTGGACTGTGCTCAGTGCTCCCTTACCACGTTGCTCTGCTGGGCGGGTAGGCCCACACAAGGCGCAAGGAGTCTTAAGCGATGTTGGTTACCCACCCGACCCATCTTGAAACACAGACCAAGGAGTCTAACACATGCTCGAGTCAGACGGCGGAGCAAAACCCTGTGGTGCAATGAAGGTGAGGGACGTGCGCGCACCAGCTGAGGTGGAATACTGCAGTGCAGCCAGCAGAAGACACACCACCGCCCCTTCTTTATGCTCCATCGGGGAGGTTGAGCATGAGCGTACATGATAGGTCCCGAAAGATGGTGAACTATACCGAACAAAGAGGAAACTCTGGTGGAGGGTCGTAGCAGTCCAGATGTGCAAATTGGTTGTCTGACCTGTATATAGGGGTGAAAGAATAATCGAACCATCTAGTATTTAGTTCCCTGTGAAGTTTCACTTAAGATAGCTGGCGCTTCGAGCCTCCAGTTTTATCTGGTAAGGCAAATGATTATAGGATTGGGGCCAAAACAATCTCAACCTATTCTCAAACTTTAAATGGGGAAGAAGCCCGGCTTGCTGGCTTGGAGCTTGGCATTGAAAGCAAGTGCCAAGTGGGCCACTTGTGGTAAGCAGAACAGGCACTGCAGGATGAACCGAATGCCGAGTTAAGGCGTCCAATGCTGACGATCATCAGACCCAAGAAAAGGTGTTAGTTGATATAGACAGCAGGACGGTGGACATGGAAGTCAGAATCCACTAAGGAGTGTGTAACAACTCACCAGCTGAATCATCTGGCCCTGAAAATGGAAGGCACTGGAGCATCGGGTCCGTACCTGGCCATCTCTGGCACTGAAAGTCGTGACGAGTAGGAGGGCTGCTGTGGTGCACTGGGATGCCAAGGGTGAGCTGCTGCATGTGTACATCTTGGTCGTAGAAGCTAATATTTGAACGAGAACTTTGTAGGCCTAAGTGGAGAAGGGTTCCATCTGAACAGCAGTTAAACACTGGTCAGTTAGTCCTAAAAGATGGGCAAGCACCTTTCGGAAGAAATTCGCACTACACTGGATGGCGAAGGGTCGGCAGCTCTCATTCTGCTTGACCTATCCGCAGTGTTTGATACGGGGGCCATGTTTTTTTGGTCTAACTTCTAAAAACCATAGGGATAGAGTTAAAGGCTTCAAACATCATTTTTATCAGCCAGAACTCAAAAGATACACCTAGCCAAATTTGAGTCAGTCCCCTTTGTCCTGCCCTGTGGAGTTCCTCAGGGCTCCTCGTTGAGCCCTACGCTCTTTAATATATATGTCTCTGAACTTGCCCCACTGATCAGAAGCTTTAGTTTGATTCCCACCTCCTATGCCAACGAAACCCAGTTGGTAATTTCGACAGTAGACAAGGATGTTAATCATTCCCTTAAACTACATATTTGTATGATCGCACTGAGCAACTGGATGAGTAGGCACTTCTTGAAGTTAAACTCAAGCAAAACTGAAGTGGTTTTGTTTGTTAATCTTTTTCCACCTTGGTCCCAGCTTGGTGGCCAGACACTCTGGGTCCTCCTCCTACACCAGTAGCCAAAGCTAAGAATATTGATGTTATTATAGATGAAAAACCTAACTTTAAGTCCCCGGTTTCTAAGGTTGTGTCTTCTTCGTATCTCACCTAAAAATTCCAGAAACACGGTTATGACTTTGTTAGTGTTATCTAAATTAGACTATTGCATTAGTCTATATATCAACCATCAAGCCTGCCTACTCAGGAGGCTGCAGGCAATACAAAATGCTGTGGCTAGATTAATCCTGGATACTCCTAAACATCAGTCAATCAGGACAGGTATCCAGGACATGCATTGGCTTCCTGTCTGCCAACGTGTCAAATTGAAAGCTCTCTACATTGCATTCAAGGCACTGCATAGAGAAGGTCAGAAATTTCTCTGGAACAGTTTTAGCTTGTATTCCCCAAATAGACCTCCGCGATCAGCTAACGCCAGCCTGATGACCACCACTAGAATTAAAAAGTCGAACTGGAGTGGTAGGAATTTCAGCTATAACACCATCAAGCAGTGGAACTCCCTTCCATCACATCTCAGGATGTCTCCCACCCTTCTCGACTTTAGAAAACAACTCAAGACATGGCTTTTTTGAAACTAGAATCCTGGCATAGTGTGTTGAACTGGTAAGCTCCAAGCCCCCGAAGTGTATAAGTGCTTCATATAAATTACAATAGCACAACAACATAACATAACGGGCGATGGCCTCTATTGCCCATGGGCGATCGAAAGGGAGTCGGGTTCGTATCCCCGTACTGGCGGACATGGGTGCCCTTGTGGCATCCAGTGTGGTAATGCAAACAATCCCGGAGAAGCCAGTGGAATCTCCCTGGACAGTTCTCTTTTCTTCCTGGAATGGGTTTGCCCCACGCGAGGGGCCCGATTCTTGGAAAGCGTCCCAGTTCCGGCGGCATCCTCTGAGCTCTTTCTGGTCCTTGAATATTCAAGGCCATACTCATATTCCCAGCAGGTCTCCAAGGTGAACAGCCTCTGGCATGTTGGAACAATGTAGATAAGGGAAGTCGACAAGTCAGATCCATAACTTCGGGGTAAGTATTTGCTCTAAGGGTTGAGGCGTTTGGGCTGGGGTGACCGGAGACAGTGAGAGATACGGCAGATTGAACTTTGATCCACACACCGGCCATACAAGTAACAACAAAACTAATGAGGTTCTTACCAATTGGGCTCAAAACTTGATAATTTATCACTTAAGCCCACTCAAATATTAGAAATTGTGTGTCACTACTTGATCCCTAAATTGTCATTTAGACTGGAAATGGCAGCAACAGAAGCAAAAACTTTAAACACTCTGGATCAAATGATAAGGAAATATGTCAAACACTTTCTACACCTGCCTGCATACGCATGCAATGGCCTTCTCTGTTCGAAAAGATCATATGGGGGTCTCAGTGTACCAAAGCTAATTACTACAGGCAGACTAAACAAAATTAATAGTTTACTGTACCTAAGAGAAGCACCAGATTCATACATAGCTCATCCCTACATGCATGCAGGGAAATAATAAATTAAAACATGATAACATCATCAAAACACACAAACTCATCATTTTAGACAGTAAAGTTATGATTTTGAATTTATTAGCAATAGATGATTGGAGGAAATAGGAGTTTGAGAAGTGGACCAATCTCCAGGTCCAAGATGATGGTATTAACTATTTAGCAAACAATCCAACCTCACATTTCTGGATCAACAAGCATAACAAATGAAGGAAAATCATTACGTAGCTGCACTGATGTTAAGAGCAAATGTTTTGTATACCAGAGAAACCATCACTAGAGGAAGAATGTGAACATTTGCTATGTGCAGATACTGTAGAGATGTTTGTGAAACTATTTCTCACATTTCAGGAGCATGTCCTAAAACCAAGGACATAAGGATAAAAAGGCATAAAAAAATTGGAATTGCTCAAAGGTGTGGTTGGGTGACATATAGGGTACATCATGTCCAAAACAGTCAAGGTGAACTACTGTCTTGGCAGAATCAGTGGGGAAAGAAGGCCATGTTGAGCATTACTCTAGTCTGGCACTGTGAAGAGACATGAGAGGTGTAGGGTAAGTAGGAGGCCCTTGGGCTGCCAGTGAATTATCACTACTCTTATAGTTTTTTCACTTACCTGGTGAGGCGGGGCAAGGCCCATAGGGCTCTCGCTCTCATCTCCAAGCGTCCGGCACCCGCCAGGCATGACCCGCTCCGGGGACAGTGGCAAGTGGGGAGTTTGACTGTGGCAATAAACCTGTCAAACAATAACACAGGTGTCCAAAGGCATGCTCAGGGAGGACAGAAACGCCTCAGGGAGCAGAAGGGCAAAAGCTCGCTTGTTCTAAATTTTCAGTATTAACAGACCGTGAAAGTAGGCCTCATGATCCTTATCACTCTTTGGGTTTCAAGCAGGAGGTGTCGGAAAAGCTACAATAGACATAACTGGCTTGTGGCGGCCAAGCATTCAAAGCGATGTCGCTTTTTGATACTTTGATGTCGGCTCTTCCTATCATTGTGAAGCAGAATTCACCAAACGTTGGATTGCTCACGCACTAATAGGGAATTTGAGCTGGGTTTAGACCAGCGAGAGACAGGTAAGTTTTATCATACTGATGATGTGTTGCTGCAATAGTAATTCTGCTCAGTACGAGAGGAACTGCAGGTTCAGACATTTGGTGTATGTGCTTGGTTGAGGAGTCAATGGGGCAATGCGACCATCTGTGGGATTATGATTGAATGGCTCTAAGTCAGAATCCCTCCTAAACCGTAATGATACCACTGGAGCCTCGGTTGTCCTGGGACAGCCACCCTCTTGGGTCTTGTAGAGCCACTCACTTGGGGACTGGAGCACCGACAGAAGGGAGCCGCCTCCATTGCGCTCAATGCTCTGTATGTTCGTGGGGCACGTAGTGCTAAATCATTCGTAGACAACCTGATTCTGGAACAGGGTTTCGTAAGTAGCAGAGCAGCTCCCTCGTTGCGATCTATTGAAAGTCATCCTCGAAGCCAAGCTGTTGTCTCTGTCTGTAGGCACCCACTGACCCTCCTCCAACACACCTGGCGGTGAGTCCCTTGGGATGCGGAGAGGGAAATGCGGGCCTGTGGTAGACTGTCTCCATCACATGCTGCCTGGCACAGGGGCCTCCTCCTCCCACCCTGCCCCACTGGGATGCAGGGAGAGGGACAAAATCACTTGTGAGTCAGCAGGATGACCATATGGCCTCGCCGGGATCATCTCCTCTCCCACCGCTACAGCAAAATCCGAAGGGAGGAGAGCAGCGCCCAGGAAGGAGGCTCGCAAGCACCGGACTCGGAGCGCCTGGCATCTCTCACCGTTGCCAGACTACGGTGTGGCTGGGTCTGGTTGTCCCAAGCCATATGATCGCTGGGTCATGCTGGACCATCTGGTCGCCTCGCTGGGTAACCAGATGGCATGGTCCTCCCCTGGGATTCTTTAAGCCCCCACTAAGTCCCGTACTGGGTTGGGGATAAAGAGCAGAGACATGCCCTGCATATAGGCCCAGCCCCATGGGGTGCTGAGCTGGAACACAAGCTGTGGAGGGCTCTTATAAGCCCTCATCATACGTCTGGGCTCGGTCTCGAATGACAGCGACTGTCGCTGTCCGCAAGGCCAGGGATCCAGCAGGCCTGGGTCTGCGGGTACACCAGGGCCCTGGGTTCCTTTCTCTATTGATAAAGGGGATTAATGCTGCCCCTGAATGTCTGGGTCATGGGGTGGGTGCCCTGGTCCTGGGCTAAGTTCTCTAGCCTGCAGCATGGCAAAAGGCACTGGACGATTGTCCCGCGGCCCCAGAGAGGCTTTCCCTGCTTGGCTGGGTTAAGAAGCACGGGATGGGGCCATCGCTCTGGTGGGTCCTGGGGTGGGAGCCCCTCATCCTGCCAGCCGAAGCGCCTGAGCAAACCTTGAAGGCTCCACACATATGACACCTTGCTGAATTCAGAATTTCGTCTACTATTCAGAGACAGCAAACCCTTTGTTGATGCCATTTACAGGGAGAAAAACAGGTGCTTTCTTCTGCATCACTTGTTTCCCAGCTGTATTTTGGCAAATTTTTTGGTACCCTCCAGGGGAGTCCTCAAACCCTGGGCACCTTTAGAATCCTCAGGATGTTGGGGAAAAAACGGACACAAATTTAGCATGGATACTATAAGTGGACAAAAGCTTATTGGGGTGTAAGAGCGAACTACCCCCAAATAAACAAAAAAGATCTTTTCACAGGACAAGGAAAGGGCCTGGCTGGGAAGTGGTTAAAAAAATTAACATTACATAAAATGTAAATATTATTTTACAAGCATTTATAAATATAAGGTTTTGCTTTGACAATCCCTTCTCTACAAACGCTTGTGATGGCAAAAACATTTGTTTTTGGTTCTGGAGGGCTTGCTAAGGATGTAGATTAGCATACCTGTTGCAAATATTCCCTTGCACTGGTTCTACTCTTCTCTGAGCTTGCTCGAACTTTAATATGTTCAAATACATTTGTGCCATGGCACCATCATGCCATGACTGTCCACAATATGCCAAAAGTTATCACCGTTATGCCATCGTATTACTACAAATGATCACCATTGTGCCAGAGCTCATACGTTGCAATGGATTATCTGCTTTGTGCCAGACCCAGTTTTTATTTAATCAGGGTTTTTCTCCATTGCACCATCCCCAGCATGTTGTGAGGGACTACCATAATTATTCCAGGGCCAGTATTTAGCAAGAGATTACAACCATTTTCCAAAAGTCACAAACTGTCAGGGATTACTTCCATTGCACCAGGGCCAGCATGTTATTTAGGATTACCAACATTGTGGGAAGGCCAGCATGTTGCTAGATATTACCTCCACTGTGCCAGGGTCAGTATGCTGTCAGAAAATACTTTCATTGTGTCAGGACCAGCATTTTATTAGGAATTTCCACCAGTGTCCAAGGGTCAGCCTGTTGCCAAGAACTACCACCTTGTGCCACGAAGACCACTTTGTTAGCAATTACAAACATTCTGCTAGGGCAAGCAGGCTGACGGAGATTGTTAATACTGTGCCAAGGCCAGCATTGTTCCTGTAATTACCATCACTGTGCTAGGGCCAGCATGTTGCCATGAATAACCCCAACCAGCTGACCAACTGACCAACTGGCCAGCCTTTTGCTAGGAATTAACATCAGCATTTTACAAGAAATGGCCACCACTGTTCGAGCAGCCACCAAGTTGACAGGGATACTTACATCTCACCAGGGCCACCATGTTGTCAGAGTCTACCACCATTGTGCAAGGGACAGCATTTTACCAGTAATTACCACCATAGTGCTAGGATCAACATGGTGCGAGGGAAAATGCACACTGTGCCAGGCACTGCAGTTTGCCTAAAATAACCACCATTTAGCATTTTACCACTGGTATAGGTCTAGCAAGTTGCCAGGGATTACCACCACTGTGCCAGCAGCAGCTTGGTTGCAGGAATTACCGCCAGTAGTCTGTATTTTAGAACTCCACCAGTTTCTGAGTGGGTTTTCTTTTTAAATTACCCTTCTTCCTGACTACTGCTGCTGTTTCACTCTCCTTACTCAAGCAGCTCCTTATTGCCGCTCACAGGAAGGAAAAGAGGCTGGAAAAAGGGAGTACCTCGGATAGTCATGGAGAGGTGGGAGCAAGAAGGGGATTTGGGGTTCGGTATCAGTGCCTGGGAAGGGAAAGATACACATACTCACGCCACGACGCTGTTTGGGATTTTCCTCAGCCTCATAATAAATACATCCAGACTGACTCTGAGTCACCTATGGGGCGCAGGCGCGCGCACAGGCGCACAAAATGGAGACGGAGGCCTTTGCAAAAGTGGCAACAATGTTCAGTGGTTAATAACCTCCTCAAATATCTGCAAAACAGATCATTCTAACTTCATTATCAGTGAAAAAATGTATAACGGTTGTTAAGCTAATTTCAACAAAACAACCAAAAATGGTGAAACAAAATGGTGCAACTACACACCATAGACAGATTTATGCAAAATAAGGAGGCAGTAAGTTCGTGTGCATCCAGTTAAATGCACATTTGCAACTAAGTTACCAAGTGTCATTTCACTAATTGCTGCATTTGTGGATGTGTCCATAACATAAGCTTATTCTGAAATAAATTACCACAAGGAAGTAAGATTACATTTCTTGTAGAAGAATAGTACTAAACTTCAGCGCTTCCTTACTGGAAAAGCTAAATTGTAGCTCCCTTGCATCTCTCTTGGAGGGAAAACTCATCCTACAGTTTTGACAGCACTCTCATGGTTTTCCCTTCCTATGGTTTTCAGTGCACGCTCTCTTCTCGGGGGAACCATATCACACAATTTTCTAACTATATTTTATGTTGTTACTTGTCCTGTGTTATTACTAGGAATGTAAAAGCCGGTACACGCATCCTCACGCAGAGTAGTACATCCTCATAAGATCGTTCATTCTATTTTAAAATACTAAAAAGTCAAGACCTCTTTTACAAAGCCAGTTTCTGATCCAGGGTCTCGTAATCCTACAGTAAACGCGCGTGACAGACCTACAAAACCACGTTATTAAAAAGTCCTTTCATCATGACAACAATGAACATGACTAATGGCTCAGGCGTTCTTTGAGCATTCTTCCAGTAAACCACTGAGCCAGTCTTGAAAATCTGCATTTCTCATTTTAATTGTTCACATTTCAGACTAAAAGTATAAATTACAGTAACTTTAATTCCTCTGGCTGGACATAGGGGGACCAACTGGCATGGGTGCAAATTCAGGACGGTGAGTGTAAAAATTCAGGACAAAGGATAAAAATTCAGGACAAAAATTCAGGGCAGAAAGTCAAAATTCACGGCAAAAATTTGGGACAAAACATACGTTTTACAGACATATCAGAAGAGGTCGCCCAATAGTATATATGTAAATAGACAACAAAAATAGGAACAAGTCAAAAAAAGTTTATATAAGGATGAGACAATTGTGCACTTTACAGTTTTTCAGTATGTGTGCAACTTTGCAAAGCGACATCAGGCCCTTTCTGCAATCAAGATTTGTGCAAGAGAAGGCACACCACAGGCTGGCACTATAATAGGGCCCATTGTCATTCTATTTGTGATAATCATCTGCAGTCTCAGAATGAGAATGGTCCAGGCCACAGTCTTTACGATTTCCAGGAGGGGCTGCTGCAGGCAGCCTCAGTCTACAGATTAAAAGATAAGTGCAAGAGGCCCTGAGTGGAAACTTTTAAACTCATGGGGCCTCTCGCAGGGAAACAGCATACCTTCCTGAAATTCCCCAATTTGATTTTAGCATGATGTCTGTAACGCGTACGTAATTTGGGGACTCCAAATTACGTACACCTTACAGACATCATTCTAAAATAACCGACGGTCCATGAAATTTACAAAAGGTTGGTCACCCTAGCTGGACAGCCTTGTTATTCTCTATTGACACTCGTTTTCACTGCAATGTTGGAGCAGGAACAACTGCCTCAGAATAGTCCTACCTCAAACATTTTCAGTGTAGATAAAGCACCGTCTTTCTCCCTCCTCAGCCTTACCTCGATTTTAAATTAAAATCATGCCCTAATTTCTATGACCTTCCGTTGCTTTCTCGCAAACAGACAAAATGGCGGACGGTGATGTTTCTGCGGTCTCTCTAGATTGTCCAGTGACACTTCTTGCTGGGAGCAGTGCAGGGCCCAATCCATGCAGCGAGGCTTAGGTGCCACACCCAAATGTATGCAGTGTTCTGGAATATGCTAGTCTTTGCAATCAGGTAGATACACCCAGTAGGAACAAAACATGCGTTGGCAAACAGAGGCATACACAGAGGCGGTTTACCAGTATTTTGGTGACCAGTTTGTTGATTTGTGAACCGACCTATCTACTAATAGGTTGATTAGCAAATTACATATTTCCAGAGGATTGCTGTTATACCTGAACCCCTTAACGATTTGCCTCCACTCCCCAGATGTACTGCTTTTCTTTTTGTTGGCTATATGATTCCGTGCACATCACCACTGCTGACCAGTGCTAAAATGTTAGGGCACACTCCTTCAAACAAAGTAAAATTGTACTACCCCTAATTGACACATTTAATTTACTTGCAAGTCCCTGTTAAATTGTACTACATGTACATATGGCCCATACATTCAAAGCTACTAGGGGGCCTGTAGGACACATTGTGTCATCAACTAAAGTAGCCTTTTAAAACATCTCTCAGGCCTGCCACTGCAAACTATGTACAGTTTTTATACTGCAAATTCAGCGTGGCAAAATAAGCCTTTGCTAGGTATTATAAATAAGATAGTCCTTAGAGACCGGATGATGAGTAGATATATTCATTAGATTTATTGATAAGATAATAAAATCAATATCCATAGGAAGATGGTAAGTCCATATGACGCCCCAGCAGGAGCAGCCTCTGTCCTGCTCAGCCTGCCACCAACTGACACTCCACAGCTCCCCAAGCACCCAACATTCCACGACCTCATCATACTACCAACATTCTAGACATCTTCAGGCACATCCACACTCACACTGGCTGAGCAGTAGATAAGGGAACCATAGAGAAGGGAAATGCAGCAGTAGATTATAACACATCCCCCTCCCTAAGGAAACCAAACACAATAAAGGATAAATAAAGATGCATGAAAATACACTGAACAAATGAATCAAGTACATATAACAAAGATGAAAATGTAAGCCAATTCAAATGCCAATGAAATCACACACCTTGAATCACAATAAAAGAGTTCCCGGAAAGCATTAAATTCAGACAATATTAAAGTAATCAATCCAGCACAACGTAGGTAAAACAAGAAAACCTCAAAAAGATTCATAACCAGGTAAAACCCAAGATTGCTTCAACTCAAACATTTAATAGGTAAGAAGCAGTGAAAACCCTCACGAATGTGTCATCTAAAACACAATCTAACCCAGGATAGCACTTAAAGAAAGTACAGGAAAAACCATTCACCCACCAACCACACAGTGAGTGTACACGCAGAGAAACTTCATGTGGAAGTGCTTACTCTACGCAGACCAAACCACAATAACCAATCAGGAAAACCATTCACCCACAAACCAAACAGTGAGTGTACACGCAAAGTAACCTCAAGAGAAGGCATTTACTCCACGCAGACCAAACCACAATAACCAATCAGGAAAACCATTCACCCACCAATCAAACAGTAAGTGTAAACGCAGAGAACTTCATGTGAAGATATTTACTCCACGCAGACCAAAACAGAAAGACAATCATCCACCCAAACTAAAAGTGAAGTAGATTGGCAAACCAAAAGTCATTCAAGTAACACAGAAAAATGTGAAACCATACACACAAATAAGTGGTTGATAAACCAAACGAACACACAAAATGTGAATCCAGGAAAAACCAGTGATGAGCACTACACCCCCAAACTCAGGGCAACCCATAATGGAAAACCACGCCAAACCAAGTACACACCTACCCAAATAGGCAAGCAAGGACAATAAACACAACACACACTCTACTCCTCTCTTTCCATCTAAACTCAAAAACAAACAGAAAGACCTTGCGACAACTGCAATACGCCCCCGTTACAATACTGCAAACACTCCATTGTAAATAGGTAAAAGCAACAGAACACAACAAATTAAAACAATAAACGTAGTCACCGTTGTCTATGATCGGTGAGCGATTTCTCACCCGAAATCCTTGTAGCTTTACACCGGAAATCCATGTGGTAGAGGCCAGATCCAGTGTTTCCAGATGCACGCAAATGCACCACCAGTACCACAGTCCCAGTCATGACGGCAACCTTCCAATTAACATCCAGCGTTTGAGTGACTTCCGATGACCTTCCTTTAAGCGAGGGTGTCCTCAGCCGAAATCCCCCAGCATAAAGTCCTCAACAGTGGCTCCTATCAGCCCACAAAATAAAAGTCCACAAAGTCCAGTGTCGTGGGTTGGCACCAACAAGGACACTTCAAACCCACCATCAATTAACAAAGACAACCGCTGCATCCTTTGACAAAAACGAATGACAAGAAGTCGGATGGACATCATGTATATGAGTGAAATATCACTTGACTCGATGTCCATAGAACAGTAACTCCAAACGTCGCGAACCTCCGCAAAACCAAAAAGATCCTTCCCAAAGTGTTAAGATGGCCGCCACAGCGTCGTTTACGTCGTTTTCCCAAGGAGGTGGGACACGTTTTCACCTTTAGCGTGACACTGGTAAACACCTCTGTCATCCGACGTCACATGAATCACTCTCACCAACACGCCGATGAATTTCAACACGTCATCAATAGGACGCCAGCAGAGGAACAGAGAAGAGCTCCGCTGACCAACCGTCACAACTGTCACAGCGCAGCATACGTGAGTTGACAAAGATTGCAAGTGTTAAGAAATGTAAATATTCACAGTCACAGCCAAAACACGCTGCAAGAGTGCAGATCCTGATTCTTCACCGGCAGATAAGGGCTGTGCTCTTCATTATTATCTCTTCACAATAACAGCAAAGTCCCTCTTCGTGCCCCCGACTTACTTCCACACTTGCAGCCAGACCGCTTCACTCGTACAACGCGAAGTGAAAATACACAAGCTGCCACCACTGGTCACAGGTCAATACTCATTCCCGCAGCCAGTCCGTTTCACTCGTGAACACCACGAAGTGAAACTCACCACCTGCCGCCTCAGGTCTCAAGTCAAATTCAATGGGCAGCAGTACAGTACTCCAAAAAAAAAAACGGCAGTAAGACAGACAATATGTGATAGCCATAAAAAGAAAAAAAATGTGGTAACAAGAAAGGCTGATAAATCCAATACTAATGTTCACAGGAAAGCCAAAAACTTTAAACGCTCTGGACTGCAGGCTGTCCTGTTGACTAAGAACACTGGTGGGGCTTACCAGAGTGTAGCTTATGTAATCGTCTTTCTTTAAAATTCCTGTAGTCCCTCAAGACCTTAGCTTTAGGGTAATCCAGGGTAATCCAGGGTAATGTAGGGTAATCTTTCACCAACACGTAGTTCCTTTCACCTCGTCGCCAGTATTATAAATAAGATAGTCCTTAGAGACCGGATGATGAGTAGATATATTCATTAGATTTATTGATAAGATAATAACATCAATATCCATAGGAAGATGATAAGTCCATATGACGCCCCACCAGGAGCAGCCTCTGTCCTGCTCAGCCTGCCACCAACTGACACTCCACAGCTCCCCAAGCACCCAACATTCCACGAACTCATTATACTACCAACATTCTAGACATCTTCAGGCACATCCACACTCACACTGGCTGAGCAGTAGATAAGGGAACCATAGAGAAGGGAAATGCAGCAGTAGATTATAACACTAGGCCAAAACATTCCTCTTGAATACTTATAAGTCACCCCTAAGGTTGTCCTCAACAACTCATAGGGCAGGGTGCATTGCATTTAAAAGGTAGGACATGTGTACCTAAGTTTTACATGTCCTGGTATTTACTGTTGTAAGTCTTATTCCATTGACTAACACCAGGTTACATTAATATTTTTATTCAGTGATAACTTTCTATTGTGGGCAGATAGAGAAATGTTGCTTATTCTGAAATGAATTGTAATTTAACATCCTCTTTAACCCCTTCCATGCGGCCGCGATTCCCCTGCTGTGCTGTACACAAACGAACAGGGCGGGCCGTGACGAACTCCAGCCGTCATCAGCACACAAGCACCGTAGTGCATTACGGCTGGGGTTCATCATCAGCATGGAAGGGGTTAATGGTAATATAGGCTTTTGAGGCACTATTTTGAAAATTCCACTATTAGAAACTGCGCATCCAATCATCGATCAAACAAAATGGAGAAGGTGATGCAATAACGCCTGATTCGTATTGGAAAGTCTATTGGAACTTGTCAGCAAGAACAGTTGGTCAAAACTGATGCTGTCCTGAAACAGAATGTTCCTTGTAAATGCACTTGGAGAGTGAGATGGGAAGTTGGGTGGTTCAAGTATACAAGAAACTGAGTCAGCATACTTGAGAGGCTACCATTTACGAGTCCTGAGGAGAGCCCATTAACCGAGGCACAGGTTCAAAGCACGTAGACAACAGAGCAACCTACAAGCAAAGGAATTAGCCAGTTGTTCAGGGAAAAAACATTAAGTCTTAAAATATAGTCCCTGGTTACACAACAGCAGATTTCGCTAGGTTGCTTTGCTCATTAGTTAGGAGTACCGGTAATTAAAATAGTTGTTTTGAGAGTCCTCAGTTATGGGCCAGTACAGTTCAGAACTGCATGTATAGTATTCATTAGAACAATTTGTTCAATTCAGTAAAAAAGAAAAATGTGTGGATTTTCTATGATTTATGTGTATGTGTTCACTTTTGTATTTTTGGTACAAAATACTTATTTATTTATTTCTTTTGTAACAATATGTCTTAATGAATTGGGTCGTTGAGTGTATATAATATTTGATGTATGCCTTGGTGGTATTAATCTTTTGTATATGACAAAAAATAGAAATGACACAAGTAATTTGTAAAAGTTTGTTTGATTACCACTGTTATTAAATAGAGTGTTCATCATAACTGTGTGTGTTATTTGTCAGTTGGTATGAGCATCTTTTTTGGTTGTGGACTTTTAGAAATTTGTCATTTTCTTGTCCTGCGTGTGCCTTCTTCCACTGCTCTAGGTTACATGACAGTGAATGGCTCTGTTTTTGGGGGTTGTTTATTGCTTCCAGTCAGTAATGCAAAAGCTGCTTAGGTGTGGACAGGGTGGGCCAACCTTGCAGGATGGCTGGGGGAGGAGCTGTACCAGCCCCACTTATACTTCAAAGGGCTTTGCCTCCTGCACACACAAACAAACCTGACACAGGCATGCCATGTCTTTTTTCACCCCACCCAATGTTGGAGGACTGATAGGGGAAGACCTTTCCAGAACCAGAAGTGGGGATTTATTAGGGCGGCCCTCACAAAAAGGCTGGCACCTAGAATACACAGTGGACCTACAGAGCCACACTACAGACCGCTCCAGGATATGTGGAAATTACAGAAGAAGGACTGCCTGGCTGCCACAAGATTGCCTTGCTACTGAGGACTGACTGCCTTGTTCTTTGAGAAGGAAGACTGGAACTGCTTACCTTCATCACAGGCTAACCCAGAGGGACCCCCAAGAGTGTGCTGACGGACCACCTGTGTAGGCTACAGTAAAATAACACGTTTCAGAAGCCTACCTAAAGCAGCCCAGCTGACCTGCTGCAACTGGACCTGCGACTGGACCTACTTGAGATCAGCTGGCCTATGCTGGAGTGAGTCCCTAATCCCCAAAAAGATCCTCCCTGTGTCCTGGACCCTTGACTGGCATCAGAGTGTTGTCCCCCCAAACATAAGGGAAAATCCTGAAGTGTGGGCTCTTTGCGAACTTGAATGGGCCAGTTTGCAACAGGACTATGCCACCTGTGACGGCCACCAACGCACAGTACCATAGAGACTAACTATTTGCATCAAGTACGACTGTCTGTAGAGGCCAGGAAAGCGAGACCTACTGCTTGACCAGCTCTTCACACTACAACAATGACCTTCCACGCTGCCTGGACTGCAGTTTACGCTACGGTGATGACCATTCATGACACTCAGACTACTACCTGCTGCCTCCTCCAATGCGAACAGACTCAGAAGGTAACTTTTCAGTGGCACTAACCTGGACCCTGTATCTGACACACAAACCATTGTGTTTGGCCTGAACTTGTGAAATTCTAGGCAACCAGATGACTGCGAGTGGCCCTTTATGTTTTCAGGTGCAATTTTTACTGAAAACTTCAAAATTGCATATCTCCGGTTCTGCTGATTTCATTTGTGTCTTTCTGGGGTCATTTTATTCATTAAGATTTAATTCATTTTTCTAAATTGCAATGAGATTTCTCTTGTGCTGTGTTTTTGCTTTATTACTGTTTGTGTGCTGCATACATACTTTGCAGGTCTCCTCTGAGCTTTTGTGCCAAGCTACCAGAGGGTAAGCGCAGAACATTTAGTGACTTTTGGTGGTTCACCTTGACAAGGATTGTGGTTGTTGCTTGAGTAAGGCTTCCGTCGCTCTCAACGAATAACCAAAAGTGGACCATTGCTTGCTCTTAAAAATGTTTTTTGTCAACATTCACAAAAAGAAAGGATTCCTTTCGGGACCACTTCCTGTTTGCGAATGGCTTGCCACCTTCTTTGTAGAGGTGGTGAAGATTAATATTTTGCTGCCATATTCCAGTCACAAAACATTAAATACATACCAATGTGGATTGGTATTTAGAAGGGAGGCCCTAAAAATGCCCTGTAGGAAATGAAGTTATTATTTGTGCAGACAGTGAGGCTTACACAATTAATAGGTCCACAATTTCCCCTTACTGGGAACTAAGCTCCCCATTGTAGCTCGTACTCTCTCAGAGTAGCAAGCATAGTAATTCAAGGCCTACGTATGGGAGGTGGTGTGGGCTAGTAATCACCATTTGCTGGCACACAATAATAGCACTCAATAAATGACTGTATCATTTTGTGCATGATTGCAATAATCAATAATATCTGTGTGTAAATGAAATTATTATTAACAATAAACCATATCAACCTTATACCAATAAAGTATTTTAAAATAAACATAACATGTGTCCGTGCACTTTTAATATACTTCCAGACTAATAAATACAACCATAAAAACAGCCCATAGGGAGCACCACTTTCAGCCCACAAAAAATGCAGTCATGGTATTAGTCCCTAGAGAGCGCTACATTTCGTGGGCCTTCTGAATACACCTTCAAGTCATATACCCAACCTTAAAACCACATAGTAGAGGTGACTGTACTGACAGTGCTGCCAGCTGTAAAACAAATATATCTAAAAATACTGGTGAGTAATGGACTCCTTGTAAGTTTTCCTGGAACCAACTCGGCTCAGGTGATGAATGTTCCTGACAAATCCTCTTTATTTCTTTTGGATACTTCTTTGTTTCCATTAATAACGTTAACCCCATCAACTGAAACATATAATGTTCTGCAGGATGAATGACCTCCCCCTCAGAACAGTTTTGCTGATATAAGTAATATCAGCTCTCCTCAAGCCACCTTTTTCCACTACTGCACCCCAGTCTTCCTTGCATCCAACACCATTTGTTTGCTGAAACGGCCTTTGTTGAGCCAAAGAAAGGCAGAGCTCTTAAACAAAATACTAGCTTTAGAAATATAAATGCAAAAGACTGGCTTGACGTAAGCATTTCAAAACATTGACTTCCAACATCTTATGTCTCATATCTCCATGTCTGAAGAACAAACCATAGCTGCTTCTACCAGTTCAGAATTTGATTCAGCTTGTGCGGAAAACACAGCTTCCACAACACACTCCTGAGTAACCCGGACTGTGGCAGCTCAATGCTATCTGTTTAGGGGCTCCATCCTACTTGTTTCTGATGTTTTTTTTAAAGTATAGCAGTAAGGAATAATAACCTAGTCGCTTCTGATGAAATTTAAAAAATGCCACCACTCTGTACAGCCTGAGGCAGTAATCTTTCTAATTGCTGGCACAGGTGCAGAGAGGCTCCAGCCATCAGTCAAGATTCCTACGGGTGGTTTTAGCCCAACCCAGGCCCGAGGGCCTTCTCATACGTGACATACTGTGGCTTCTAGGGTACAGGTAGTCTTGAGCACTTTAATTTTAAGCTCTGCAGTGCCCAAGGTTACTTGTCAATCAGAACACCTCACCCACACACATCCCATCACAAGGTGTGGTGGGGCCAGAAGCCTAACAGATCCCTCCCCACTCTGTGACGAGATGGGAGATGGTATGTCATGAAGTTGACATCCGATGGAGAGTCAATGGCTGTGTCTCGGTCCAGTTGACAGGTTTTTATTGTCTGCCACAAGTATCGGTGACCCCTTCCCTTAGCCCCTTTGCTGATGACACTATGTAACCTCCAAGTAGAAGTTGCCTCAAGTCAAAGGGAGCTTCACAGGTGTTGTACATGGAAAGATCAACTGCTGTACCTGTTGTATCTGCGCGGTTGTGTTAATAACACATACCAGTTGGCGGAGGGAAGCCTTATGGTTGATAGAAAGGCAACAAACAGCTTTTTAAGGTTGGAGAGAAGCCATGGAGTATTTTAAAGGTACCTCTTTCTTCACGGGAAACCAAAGAAGGTATTTTAGAACCAGTGTAATAATGTCACAGGGATTCAGACCGAACAACAGTCTATCTGCATAATTTAAAACTCTCTGGATTGTTCAGAGTTAAGGGCTTGGGTGACCAAACTGTAGCCTGTTGCAGTAATACAGGTGTGACATGTCCACAGAGAGGATTAGGGTGATTATCTGAAAGCTGCTGTAAATGGTCGATTGCTATTTTGGACACTGCATTTATGTATGTAATATATGTCATAGAGCTAGCTAAGTTGAGTGTTTTGTCCATAGAGGCTTGGTGGGCGATGCGGACCTTTCAGCATCCACTGATGAGCCTGAGAAAGGCAATTAAGATTACCTCATTTATATCCAAGTTTGACATGAGTTGGAAATTACCATCTTTTATGTGGCATTCCCTCGTTTTTTTTGCTTACTTTTAATGAACTCATTTTGTTGGCCTTGGAACTCTATGCACTTTACTGGTACTAACCAGTGGTAAAGGGCTTGTACTCTCCCGTTAAATAGGGTGATATAGAAATATCCCTAATTGGCACATTTACCTTACTAATAGGTCCCTAGTACATAATATTCCTTGTACTCAGGGCCGGTGAATTAAATGATGTTATTGGGCTGCAGCACTCGTTGTACCACCCACTAAAGTAGCACTGTAAGTAGCACTCCAGGCATGCCCCTGCAGTCTGGGTATGCAGTTTTAAACTGCCATTTCGACTTGGCAAAGTTAACCTTTTCTCAAGCCCAGACCTTAATTTTTAATACTTTATGAGTCACCCCTAAAAAAGGCCATAAACGCCCATAGGGCAGACAGCATGGTATTTAAAAATTAAGATGTGTACTTACATTTTACATGTCCAGGCAGTGGAAAATCTCCCAGGTCATTTTTCACTGTGGCATTGCTGCTTGACCTATAGGAAAGCACTGGGTTTAGTGGCGTAGCAAGGGGGTGTGGGAGGGGGGTGCAGCATGAGTTTTTGGGGCGGCAGCCTCCCTCCTCTCTTACCTCTGCCATCTCGGGGCGGCAATCCCAACACCTGCTCTTCAATCGGTCGCCGCGGGTCAGCAAACGCAGTGACTGCACAAGGCGGCCAAAGGGCAAGCTACGCCACTGAGCTTGTTAAATTATAATGCTTACCTTCAGCTTGGGAACAACTAGAAAGATGATTGAAGGACTCATTTTACTAGTAACTTAAAATTCAATTTAACATTAAAGTTGACTATTTTATTACTATTTTGAAAATTACACTTTTAGAAAGTTTGTATTTTAGTACCTAAACCAAATTTGCCTTTTTGTCAGTTTCCAGTGTCACTTGCACGTTGAAAGGTCCTGTAGTGAAATGTGGATTCCTCCCAAACAGTGGACAAAATACTTGGGTGTGGAGGAGGGTTTTTCCTCCCTGAGCAGGACAGCCTGGGGATCTGTACCCAGCCCATTTCTAAGCTTCAAATCTTGCTGGCCTTGTGCCCGGAGATTCGTTGTAATCACTTGTCTAGAATCTTTTTTTTTCTAGAGACCCCTCACCCACAAGGGTTGTCCCTTGGTTGCATGCTTCATCATTGGGGTTCATCTCAATCCTCTACGGATAGAGGCATGCTGTGACTTGCGAAATACATAGGAGCACTTATTTTCATAGACTATGTGTAGTGCAGTGATGTGGAGTGGGAAAGGAAAGAAAATGTAAAAATACCTAACTAGTTGGCCACTCTTTTATTCCTGCCCTTAGTTGGTATGATTAAAAATCAGGGGCTGAAAAACCCCCTGACCTTAATGAGTCAGCTGCCAAAGATGAGCCTGGCTGCACCTGACTGGCCCCTGGCCCTCTCACCCTCTGACATTACATTATCGCCAAGCTCTACGCCCTCGACGCCAGACGCTTCAACAAATAGAGCCACCGCGTTGAGTCACTCTCCACGGTTGGACCTTTCACCTGCACCCACTGCCACTTCAATGCCACACCAGCCCACCAACCATCCCCAATGTGAACACACCACAGACACCACCTGAATAACAACAGCAACTCACATGCACCATTCTTAACAAATGTTCACTATGCAAGCATTTCACCGAATTATGGGACCTCATCCCCACTCTCGCAACCAACATCATCTTCCTCACTGAGATCTGGCTCAACTATACATCCGCCCCAGACATTGCCACAGTGATCCACAACAGATATAAAATCAATCACTACTACCGCACCAACAACCCGGAACCCATCATCTACAAAGAGACCATAAAGTGCACCACCGACAACACTATCACCCTAAAGGAACATCTCAACTTCAAGCTCCACACGGATGACAAAACAACCATCCGAGGCATCCTTGCATACCAACCCCTTGGCTCATGTTTCAGCTTCTGCAACACCATTACAGACTTTGCGCCCATAAGTATAGATTGCAAGAACTACATCTTTCGCAGTGACCTATTTTCCACATTTATGACCCAAATGACAACAACACAGCACATCTCCTCAACAGTATGAGCAGCTTCAGATTGACCCAGATTGCCCACGACCCTATACAAACTTCAGAACACACCCTGGACCCTGTTTTCTCCTCCAGCCCTGTCTCTGAACTAACATGGTCTGATCAGCATCTCCAGCCCCTGCACCGTCACTGCCAAGTCGACCAGAGACCTCCACTGGAGGTGGAACAAAATCTCTGAAACCAGCTGAACGGATGACCTCAACTCCTTCAACCCCGCTACCACCACCATCCTCAAACAGGAAGTGATGAACTTTAATGCCTCGATCACCAATTGTGCCAACAGCATCATCCACATCAAGAGCAACATCCACAGAAAATCTTCCAAAAAGGCCAACTGGTACACTGAACTTAGAACAGCAAAACAAGACAGCAAACAATTAAAGAGGAAATGGCACAAAGAAGGAAGCCCTATCGGCATGCATCAAAACCAGCACTAACAACACCAAAGAGCTTTTCAACATCGTTACAGAATTTTCCAACTTGGCTGCTCGTGAAATCAGAACAAACTTCCGCACAGGCATAAGATGCATCGCAGGCTGGATGAAGAACAACTGCCTGCAGCTGAATACAAGTACGATGGAAGTACTGAATTTCGCCAACAGCAACAACACATGGAATGACTCCTGACAGACCTAGGAACCACACCCTCTCCATCTGACCACGCCAGAATCCTCGGTATCATCATTGACAATAAACTCACCATGATATCACAGATCAACAACTTCTCTGCGGCCTGCTTCCTCACTCTGTGTACGCTACGTAGTTTCTTCAAGTGGCTACCCTTACACACGAAACTTATTATGACACTTTACCTCATCACTAGCCAACTGGACCATGGCAATGCCATCTACCTAACAATCTCTGTGCACCTCTCACAGAGACTTCAGACCATACAGAACGTCACAGTCATACTCATCCTGGCTGCCCCGACATTACACCCCACCTCAGGCATCTCCACTGGCTCCCCATACAGAAGAGATGTCAATTCAAGCTGCTGCCCCAGATGGTGGCTGGAAGGTCGAACTTCCACCATCAAGTTGACTTGATGAGTAGGGTTTGCATGAAGGAAAGCTTGATCTATGAACTGTGTTTCATGTACAAACACCACTAAAACAATAAAACTAACCCTGGGCGTAAAACCCCGCTCCACCCGCAGAGTTTTTAGACCTTTAGCAACTCTATATTCCACAATGAATGCAGACTTGCTGAAAAACTCTGCACTCAGCAACGAAGCTGAGTTTTTTTTTTATCTTTGCTTGCCCGGAATGTGTTTTTACACACACAGGAGCATCTGACCGGCTGCCTGCAATCGCATATAAGATTACCGAGCCACTCACAAGCACAAAGAGATTTACTAGGTGGTCACATGGTTCCACGAGAGTTTGCGGTCGCCAATACGTCAATCGAGTGCGCAAGCGGACTTCTGGCAGGGGTTTTGTGAAGAATGCACAGGATCTAACGCGACTGCAATCTGGAGAAGGTTCTCTCCACGAGCAACATCAAAATGTTCTCCTAATGACGATTTGAGGTAAAATAAACCTCCTCAAATTGACATTTGGCTATCATTTTTTGTGTAAGGAGTGATTTTTCTATTTTTACTTTTTTTCAAGAAGAAGGAAGTGCCCTAGAGTCTCCATCTTCCTGTTCCTGCCCAGCAGGCTCCTCTCAGTGCTCTGTCCATCTCTTGGTCACATTTCATTTAGATTTTGAGCTGGAAGGATCACTCTTTGTGTCTGCTGCATATTATATCATTGGATTTAAGGACTTTGAATTTGAGATTTCACAAGTAAGATGGGAAACCGGCGTTGATTGTTTGATTGAGGCCAAGGACCTAGAATAAGTTGTACTTTTCATCGTTTTTAAAAATGTATTGTGGTGGGTGGCCTTTAGTTTCAGTAGGGGCCTAGTTGCTTCTTTGTAAGTATTTTTTCTTCTTTTATAAAGGAAAAATGTTGCACAGTGCTCTACATGTTCTCCTTGTTTTGAAATCTATTTGCAATATTAATTTATTTCACTATGTAGCCCAGTAGTCTGCCAATAGGCCTTTCTCAGAGCTACTCATGGGTGTATGAAACAACTGTTTCTGTGGTGGTTAAATTAAAACATAATTTACGGCACGGAAGGCATTGAATTGAAAATACAAAATATTTTTTGTGGTATTTCACTTTTTTTCTCACATGTGTTAATGGATTTGTTGGGTGTGTGTGGTTGTACCTTGAAAACCTTTTTAGCCCTGTGGATTTTGGTTTTTGGCATTGTTACATTAGAGATGTGTTGTTTTGCATTCCTCCTTTGTCTAGCCAGTGTGAGAGTGTGGTTGCAATAGTAGGGCAGTATTTGCCATCGTTCCCCATGTGGCCAGGGGGCATTTTGTAGAGTCAGTGTCCATAGGACTGCTTGTGTTCATTGTTTTTCAGGCCTCCTTCTTGTTGTTGTGACCATGTGACTGGTGGTGGCCATTTTGTGGAGGCAGGCACTGTGCTTTTGCCATAGGCTTGCATGTCTTTCCTTTGTTCCCCTTGGCTTACTGCTTCTTGTTGTGGGTTGGCCATGTGGCGGTAGGCCATTTTATGAAGACAGCCTCTATGCGTCTGCCATATGTCTGCACGCCTTCTTTGTTGTGGCCATTTCTTCTTGCTGGTTGTTGACTTGCATGCATTTTTTTCTTCTTTTATTCAGCAAAAAGGTAGCACAGTTTATTTTTTATAACTTTATTTTCAAAGAATATCAAAAAACAATAGCACATGTTCCATTCAATACAATTGCCTTTGGTACACTCATCATAGATAAAATGTTATCAGGTATTGTTCACATGGTAATGGACACAGATATCTCGTAATGTCAACAGAGAAATACAAAACACGATACAATATATGACATATGCTCATCGATAAACTTGTCCGGTTTCTCAATGACCCTATCCGCCTATCTATAGGTCCTAAGTCTGCTCAGTCATCCGCCAACATCTCCAACCTAGAGCCACAGAGGTTCTGTCTTGCTGAAGATAAGACTGTGCGATCCCAAGCATGTTTTGTGTACCTGCACCCAATATGAGTGTATGCGAGGGCACGTCCAGGTTAGGTGAGCAAACTCTGTATATTGAGTTTTGCATTTCCGGCATGTGTGTGGCCTATCGGGGTCAATTTCATGCAATTTGGCCCGTGTCATGTAGATTCTTCTGAGAAATTTAAAGTGTAATAATTTATGGCGACTATTTAAAGAGATGTCCCCTGTGGATTTTCAGCAGGCGGTCCACTGGTCGTCTAAAATCGGACACCCTAAATCGGCCTCCCATTCCGCTCTGAGTCTGTCATCTGCGATAGGCATCTGTGCTATGCATAGTTTATAAAGTTTGGAAATTATGTGTGTACCACTCTCATTCTCAATAATGAGTGACAGTGGCGCAAAGGAGACAGGCTCCAGCGGGAAGCCCGCTATTGTGGCTCTTAATGCTGTGTGTATTCTTTTGAGGACAAATGCATCCATGAACGTGGCCTCTTGGAAGCGAGCGTCCTCAGTGGCCGAGAAGACATGCCCATCTGGGTACAGATCACCTACTGTGCTAGTGCCAAATTTAGTTAATGTGCGTTGCACAAGTCTCTCACCTGTTATGGGCAGCCAACGGCATTCGGCAGTGGCAGAGCCAATGAATATAAAACTGCAGTACTAGTGTAGTGGAGTAGCCTGCTCCAAGCCCAGCTGGGGGTCGAAACCGTTTATATGTCGATTGGACTCCTGGGTTCGCCCCTGGGTAAAACAGCAGCTAGTCTCTCTGGGGGGACGAAGTCTGCCTCTGGGTGCAGAAATGGGATTCTAGTGTCTGGGTGATACCAGGCAAAAGCATAACTACACTGCGCCACTAAATAGTATAAGTAGAAATCAGGCACTCCAAATGCTCCCCTATCATACGGTAAAGTGAATATCTTCCAATTAACATGCGGTCTCCCGCCTCCCCACACCTGCAGGATAAGGTGGGATCGAAGAGTTAAAAGAAAGAGCGTATGAGGGGCATTGGGAGATTATTAAATAGATATAAAAATTTGCGTAGCACCATCATCTTAATGATGGCGATTCTGCCTGCCATGGACAAAGGGAGTCGTAAACCTTTCTCCACCTGAGATTCCAGTTTCGCAACCGCTGTTTCATAATTAAGGCGCAGAATCTGGTCCGGGTCTAAGTGTACCTGAATACCCAGATATTTGAGTCCAAGCACCATTCCAATGGGAACTCACATTCCCAAGGGGTCGTACTATTAGTCAAGGAAAAATAATCGATTTGCGCCAGTTGATACCTAACCCAGAGTTTTGCCCAAAGCGAAGGATTTCACGAATGAGGGGGCTTCGGTTCAGATGCGGTTCCCTAACATAAATAATAGTATCATCCGTGTACAATGAGACCAGAAGTGGGCCCGTTTTAAATTGTAGACCTCTATGGAGATGACATTCCTGAAAGTGCCGTATCAGCGGGTCCATGACAACAATGAACAGCAGGGGCGACTGGGTTAGTGTAAAAGGGACAGAGATAGTGCCGTTTATACAAAGCCTCGCTGTTGGACGACTATATAATAATCCTACAGTGGATATAAAGCCCATTGGCATACCCAGACGACACATTATAGATAAAAAGAAGGGCCAGTCGAGTGTGTAAAGGCTTTTTCGGTGTCAAGCAGAATTGCCGCAGCTGGAGTTTCAGGATTTATCCTATGCAATACTGCGAACAAATACGGTAAATTTAATGACGTTGAGCGATGGGGGACGAAGCCTGATTGTGCAGGGGAGATGATGAACTCCATTAACTGCGACAACCTGTTGGCTATAATTTTAGCTAATATTTTATAATCTAAATTCAAAAGCGAGAGGGGTCTTTACCAGGCTTCGGAAGAAGAAGAATAACTGCCTCACTCAACATAGGAGGCAGGATTTGCTTTTACAGTGCCTCAGCATACATTTCGATCAATTTCGGCGCTAGAAGGTCAGAAAAGGCCGTATAGAACTCACCAGTAAATCCGTCGAGACCTGGGGCGGAGTAGCCACATAGTACCTTAATTGCCCCACGCACCTCAGTCACTGTGATTGGTTCTGCCATGAATTCCTGCATGTTCCTTGCTAGATATACTAAGGCAATTTCCGAGAGATAATCCTCTTGATCGGACATGTCATTACTGTGTCTGGATAACGTGGTGTAGTATGATAAATACAGGATCTCGCGATCAGCTGTATCTCTGTATTCTGAATGGAGGGTTAGTCTTCTACCTCGCAAAGTATCTGGAACAGCGAGACGTGCCTCGTTTTCCAGCACTGCTAGGTCACTCTCTAGCCTTGCCAATGTTGAGGGTAGTGCCTTGAGTAAACCTGCGTGCTTGGAGTTACACACCCCGCGAATGTAGGATTTGAACCCCTCCCACAACACTGCCCAGGAGTCAACCGATCCAGTATTAATAGTGATATATTCCTCTATCGCTTCTCTAATCTAGTGACAGAACAAGTCGTCTAGGAGCGCACAATTGGGAAAGTGCCACTGCCTTTCAAACCCTTCGGGCGTGGGACTCTGAGGCAAAGCTGGACCGGGGAGTGATCTGAATATGTTCTAGGAAGCGTGTGTAACGCATGATACCAAGGGGAAACACCCAGGGAAATCAGCCAGAAATCAATCCTGGTCCATGTGCTGTGTTGTCCTGAGTAATGTGTGTAAGTGGTGGTGGTAGCATTGCACCTGCTCCAAATATCTGTCAGTGAAAATTGGTCGCATAGGTCTCTAACTGCGTGTCAGGCTCTAGGTTTCGTATCTGCAGCGGTGGATGTACTATCCAGGTCTACGTTCAATATAAGATTGAAATCCCCCCCAACCATAATCAGAGTCGGTTCTAATTTCGAAAGTTGAGTGTGCACTGCGTGAAAGAATTCCGGGGAGTTGGTATTGTGGGTGTAGACACTCATCAAAGTGACCTTGTGACCCATAAGCGACCCCTCTACAATAGTATACCGACCCTCCGTATCGATGACGACCTGCTGATAACTAAAAGGGACTTTCCTATGTATCAGAACAGCGGTCTGTGAGAAGTTGGCCTGATATATGATGTTCACTAATTCTAGTGATCACCTTGTATCAGTCCAAACAACCCTTATGGTGATTGGTTGTAAGTCAACCTTATAGACCAGCTATCCTAGTGGTAGCATGGACAAAGCAGTCTTAGGCCAAACTCTTTTGGCATGTGAAGCCAGCAGTTTTACCACAATATAACCCCTTGAATACCAGATGAAAGGACACCACACAGGTTGTTATGAAAATAAACAATATATTTATTAATAACAAACACCTCTGAACTCTTTATGAGGTCAGAGGGCTAAGCACATGACAATCTCTTAGGAAAAATACGATTAAGTTGCACAAATTACAATGGTGCCCTAGGGGCACGACAAACCATATACTAAGTAAATGGAATGTGAGAGTCGATAGAAGAAATGGAGCTGTCCAGAGGCTGCAGGACCGCTGGGACTACGCTATTTTACCCTTAGGTAAGTAATAGGAGGCCCACGGGACGCGGGTGCAGAGTGTGAACTAACACGCGGGATGCGTAACAACGTCTATGGACGGTACAGTTCAAGAAAAAGGTGAGTACGGATAATCCTGACTAGTTAGGACTAAAACGACTGTGGAACTGGACACTAGGACAGTTAAACTACCCTTGAGCACCAAAATACTCTTGTTACCTCACCCACGCGCTGCGGGTGCACATGTGTCAAAGTGCGTCGGGTTCTCGCGTTGAAGTCTATGGAGCCTGAAAGAAAAGATGCTGCAGGCGACCAGGAGGAAGATGTCCGGTGCAATCCAAGGGTGGATCGGGAAAGAAGAGGACCTGAAAGCGGAGGGGACAATGTTCACAGTCACTAGCCAGTGACTGGAGTGGAACCAGGAAGGAACCAGATGTCGTCGTCGCGATCAGGTGAAGAGTGGACACTTGACTCTGCAGCCACGTGGACCAGGAGGTGTCTTCGATGACCAGGATGAAGGCACGAGCTGTCCCACGCAGGCTCTCGCTATCGGCGGTGTTGGATCCGGAATCGGCATCAACAGGCCTTGGCAAAGGCAACCCACGTGGTGAGTAGAAAAAGCATCTTGTCCGGACTAGGAGAGTCCGGGGTGCCCCTCTTTTGGAAGGGAGCAAGGGCCAGTCTGGAGCAACCAGACCAGCAGCAAAGATTTCAAAGTTCGTCGTCTAGGAGGTCACTAGCCAGCCGGCAAGTGACCAGAGAACACGTCAAGCAGCAAACAAGCAGAAGGGCCCCACGCAGATCTCGTGGAGGCTGGAGGGCTGATCTTCGGTGCAGGGGCTGCTCGGGGCTGGGGCTTCTCAATCCCCAAAGCACTTGGTCAAGTTTTCCTCGTGAGTCGTGCTGTAAGCGAGGTGCACGTTCATTCAAGATGGCCGGTCCCATGTCTCGTCGCACCCTCGGATCTCAGCTGTGCTGCAGATGTAGGTTGAGGTCGGAGAGGTCTGGGAATCTGGGTCTCGTCGGGCTCTGAAGTCTGGATCCTCAAGGGAAGACAACAAAGTGAAGCCGCTGGATGCTGATGGTGCATGCAGTTGCAGGGTGGACACTCCTTGCCCACAAGGGAGATTCTTCAGTCTTCTGTGGAGCAGAACGTTGAAGTCCAGAGTTTCTTCTTGTAGAATTGTTCAGGATAATCTAATTTGGAATGGGACCAGCTCCTACCTTTATTCTCCTAAAGGGGGCTGCACTACTGACTAGGTCCCTCCCCTGGGTGGGACCAGGAAGGGGGGTGGTTACACCGCCTATCCTTTGTCCGGTTTTTGCGCCAGAGCTAGGGCAGGGATGCCCCAGCAACTGGTTTGAACCGGTGTATGCACAGGGCACCTTGTGTGCCCCAGGCATGTCTCATTCCTTTCAGGCCTGTCCTACCCAATACATAAAATCCTGTCTGGGGTGGTGATAGCACCTCCCAAGGCAGGAAACCCTTTGTCCAAGCCTCCCTCGCTGGAAGGACTCCCAGCAGCAGGAGGTCAGACTTGTGTCTGTTGTGGCAGCATCTATTTTGTGATGCCAAGGCTTGAGTTAACTTTAACCGGGGTTCACAGTTACATACATGTCGTGTCCCTCTAGAAGGATGGAATGCTACCCCCGTCACCAGAATTGGTGAGGGGGTAGTATTCCAATTCGTATGACACCTTACTCGACATGTTTTGATAATGTTATACCAGAGTTAGCATTCAACCGCTAGGTCGATAATGCACTTAAGAGTATATGGTATAGGGTTATCATGGAACAGCTATTAGGACTTGGTTCCGCAAGCTGCAGACGGGCTCAGCTCATGTCAGAGCACCATCTCACATAATTCAAAGCCCTCTGCCTTCAGGATTGTTAAGGCCTGCCATAGGAGTGACTGATAGGAGGATATGTGTCCATTTTAGGGTTATATATAGGTATACTATATCTACAGCAAAGGGTGATTACACCACCTTGCCCCAGCTGATGTGTAGCCAGTTGTGTCAGTTTTAGATTGCCAGCCAGGGGTGGCATAATACATGCTTCAGCCCCTGGTAGGCCCTGGGTACACCTATGCCCTGGGCACCTAAGGTACACTGTACAGGGACTGATAAGGTGACTCAGTATCCAATTGGATATGTACCTAGGGTACATGGAGTCCATTTTACAGAGAGAGCAGGAAGCCTGGGGTCCTGAATAGCAGGATCCCAGGCCAACTAAGTCAAAAACCAGCAAAGCACTAGGCAAAAAGATCCCCCTCACATAATTACTAAAATTAGAGAAATACCTGTGAGCACCCCAAATAGCATTGAAGCCAGCTGCATCTGACACTGGGAAGTGTGCTTCTTGTTGAAGGCGACGTCTATGTTATGTCTATCCAGGTAATGTACTACCTGCCGCCGTTTATGCTGGTCATTAAGACCTCTGACATTCCATGACAACAGGGACAAATTAGAGGGACCTGCAATTAAACCTGGCTGTGTCATCATTGAACTTTAAGCAGTCTGTTGCGGACGAATGTCAGTTTGAATATAGTAAAGCAATACCAAAGACAATCAATACGATAACCAATCAAAAAAACAATAGACCCTACCCTAACCCCCTACCCACCACCCAGCCTTACAGCAAAAACGGCAAGGCCAACCCCATCCTGTAAGCAAAAAATAGAGTACCAAACAACTTCACAGTGAAAGAGCTCTACCTTAAATAGATACATCAAAATTGACCAACATAACCCCATGGTATCCACCTAGAGGGGGGCAACGCCACGGCAGTCGACCGACTGTGCAGAATATTTTTATTCATTTTTATAAAAAACAAGGGGGACCCAATAGGTAACTATGGACCATGGGTATCAGTTATTAGATAAAACAAAGGTCCAAAGCTTGAGAGGATAATGCACTTGTATAATATAGACCACAATAGGCTGCTTTCATAGTAGACGTACTCTTGACCATTGTTATTTTTGAATGTATGTTTTGCTCTGGGAAACACTGATAATCTTTGATCTTCACAGTGCCCAGATCGCTCACTCCTCTGTTGCCTGAAGCACTCATCTTTACCTTTTTCCTTTCTCCCTATATTTTTTCAATTTTCCAATCTTCTAGTACGGTGCAGGACTGTGCCTTACAGCAAAACCTCTTTGCTGAAAAAATGTATTTTCAAATTGTAAACACTTGAATCAACTATAAATAAAATTCCCTGCCCGGCTGGGCAAGGAAATCATATAGCAGCCTATTGTGGTCTATATTATACAAGTGCATTATCTTCTCAAGCTTTGGACCTTTGTTTTATCTAATAATGAATATTTTAATTCAAGCATAATGTGTCCCCTTGAAGTACAGGAATCAAAAAGGAGTAGACAAATACACAACAATGTCACCCAACACCGGAGCCAGAAAATAGTTCTGAACTTGCAATGGAGCCACTGTGCGGGGGCGACAGACCATCTCTATCATCCCGAGACTGGTCATTGTTATTTTTATATGTGCGACAGAATTCTTGGACCTCATTAGGATTGTCAAAAAAACAGCCCCCTGCTTCAACCCTTAACCGTGCAGGATATAGCATGCAGTATTTGAGGCCAAGATTTCGGAGGGTAGCCTTTACCCCGGTGAACTTGCGTCTGGCTTCCTGCACCAACACTGTGAAGTCTGAGTATAGTGCAATCTTCGAGCCCTGCCAAGTAGTGTCCCCCCCGCTCCCTGGCCAAGCGCAGAGCTGTGTCCCTATCGCAAAAGTTCCTAATACGGGCTATCAGCGAACACGGAGGGAGGTTTAGGTCGCGGCCCAAGGGTGCAATAGGCCCTCTCCACCACAAAGCGGGTGTGAAAGATTCCCTCCCAAACAGATCTGTCAGAGTCTCAACAAAGAGGTCCAGACAGCCCGTATCTGTGGACCCCGGGACCCCAAGAATACGCACATTATTGCGGAGGCTGCACGCTTCAAGATCCTCATTTTTTATGGCCACTTCCTTCAAAATACGTTCCACACGTTCTAATCTTTTAGTAGATTGTGCAGTGCCATCTTCGATGTCTGAGATCCGTGCTTCTGCCTCGTCGAGACGTCTATCGTGAGCCTGGATCTTGGCACCCATTGAGTCCAGTGTTTTGTTTAGGGAGTCGAAACGACTGTCCAAGGACCTAAAACCGCCCTCATCTCCTGTAACCACTCAGCTGGAGGGGCCGCAGAGGGTGCGTCACGAACTGGATCCGCGTCTTTCTCAACCATGTCAGGGCCAGTCTCCGCTGTCTCTCCGCTAACTTTTCAAAATGTACTGTCCTTTGCTTCGTGTCCTTGCGACCCATGCCCCTGTGATATGTTGAGGGACTACCCAGCCGCCGCAGACTTCCCAAGGGTGCCACTGATCATGCAAGGGGCGTCGAGGTAAAGAGGTCACCAATAGACCATCTAGCATACACTTAGTCCCCCAGGCTCCACCCAGGAAAAATGGTACCAGCTTTATCAAACAAAAAACACCCCAGCTGCACAAGCCAGGATCCCAACGTTGGTCAGAGAGATGTCCACATTGGCGTTGCCGACTGGGGTGCACTATCGCTGTGGTATCTGCCTGGATCATGGAACGTGGGATAAGCAGCAGCACTTCACCACGCCAGTCATTGAGCCGGGAACCAGGCAATCAAAAGGGCCAGCAGATGGAATGAGCCCCCTAAAGCTAGGTGCATGCAGGAGCCTATCTGTGCCGCACTCACAGCTTTCACGGAGGCCATGGTAACTTCCTCCAATAGTGCCGTGGAGTCTGCATCCAATTAGTCCCAAGAGGCTGGGGACCGCAAGGGAGACACTCCGGGCACCAGGGGGCAACAGGCAACTCCAGGCCCCCCCCCCCTCCTAGCAACTCACACGCTGTCTCCCGCACGGCCACATCCGCTCCCTGTACAACTGTGGGGGCTACTCGGATCAAACACGTAGCGGAGCCAGGTAGGCCCCGGCTCAGCCCTAGCGCTCGTAGATCAAATGAGCGTGCGGGAGGGAGGGGGTAAAGCTAAGGATTACTAGAACAGTACTCGGGCACTCACCGGCACTGTGGGTCCCCGTGCAGGGTGGACGATTGCTCCTACGACACCAGTGGTTGTGCTCTGCCTCGATCCACCTTCATGCGGCCGCCATTATCAGCTCCTCCGCACTGAAAGTACATGCCGACTGGAGGCCGATTCACATGCTGTGCACCCCTGTGATACCATACGATTTACTCCTTGCTCATTCCGTGGTGCATCGGTGCACTCACCTCCCTCATAATAACACCGGATACTGGGGAAAACGCCGTTGATGTCGGTCGGCTGGCAGAGCTTCAACGCCGCGCCGCCATTCTGGTTCTTTGCTTGGCCACACCTACAAAAATGTGGCACAGTTCACTACATTTTCTCCATTTTTTAAAATAAATTAGCAATATTGATTTGAATGATTCACTATGTGGCCTAGCCTGCCAAAGGGTTTTCCAGCCAATAGGCCCAGAGCTACTCATGTGAGCATGAAATAAATGTTTCAGTGGTGTCTGTTGAATTTAAATATCATTTAGGGCATGGATGGCATTGGTTTGAAGTACAAAATGTGTTTTTATGGTATTTCACGTTTTACTGTGTGTGTTAATGCCTTTGTTGGATGTGCGTGGTTGTAACTTGAAAAACTTTTAAGCCCTGTGGAGTTTCGTTTTTGGCATTGTTCCATTAAAGATGTGTTGTTTCACATGCCTCCTTTGTCTGGCCAGCGTGGGAGTGTGCTTGTATTGTATTAGCAAGCCAGCAATTGTCTTGGCTCCCTATGTGGCCAGGGGCCATTTTGCAAAGTCTGTGTCCATAGACCTGGTTGTGTTCCTTGTTTTCCAGGCCTCCTGCTTGTTGCTGTGAGTGACAATGCGGCAGGTGGCCAGTTTGTGGAGGCAGTCAGGTTGCTTTTGCCATAGGCCTGCATGTCTGCTCTTTGTTCTCAAATGCCTTCTTCTTGCTTGTTGTTGTTGATGATAACCATGTGGCATACTAGCAGCTTGATAAATTACTAATTAGACGCTTGATGCAAAATTTTATTTTTTACTTAATATAATTATTATTTTTTTTGTTTATTTTAATTTCTTTTTTCATTTTCGTTTTCTAATTTTTCCTATTAGTTTAAATTTTTCTTTTTTATATTATTTTCGATATATTTTCTCAATTATTCAAAGTTTTTTAAATGAAAATTCTCAAGTACATTTTCCCAATTTTATTTTCAGTTTCAAAGTAACATGGTTTGGCATCAATTAACCACTAACCCCATGTCTGCTTTATGACGTGCACATTGCACAATAGTATTCATTATCTAGGGATTGTTCCATTGTCATTTGTCAGCTGCAGCTCCCTGAGTGCCACATCCGACGTGATGCACAATGCCAATTGCCAAACCGTTTTAGTTGTATTTTTGTTGTTCTTCTTTCCTATCCTTCCTGATCGTACTGTACAGTACACCATGAAAGCCCTTGTTGTTGTCAATGTCTGACAAATGGTTACACTGCATTGTTCATTTTTTTAATAACTGAGGTAATAATAACACTAACAAATGTGCCTGCACACTAAAGGATTTTATATTTGTTATTTATTTATTTATTTATTTTAGCAACTTATAAAGCGCCTGGTGACCCGAGGGCATCCCCGCGCTATAAAGATTAAATCCTACTGAGGGGGATAAGGGAGAAGGATTTATTTAGGAAACAGGAGGGTTTTAAGTTTTTTCCTGAACGTCAGGTAATTGGGCTCCAGTCTGAGGGAGCGTGGGAGGGAGTTCCAACCAGTGGACGCTTTTACAGAGAAACGTCGGCCTCCGGTACGTGTCCTCTTGAATTTGGGAATATTGGCCAGGTGCTCGTTCTCAGACCGTAGAGCTCTCGGTGCTATGTAAGGGGTGACCAAGCCGCTGAGAATCGCAGGTCCCGAGCCATTGATTAGTTTATGGGCCGTGCACATGGCTTTAAATTTCACCCTTTGGCGGACTGGGAGCCAGTGCAGAGCCTTAATAGCGGGTTTGGCGGATACTCTGGGAGGTACGCTCATGATTAGGCGAGCTGCTGCATTCTGGGCTCTTTGCAGTCTCTCTAAGGTAGCTTCCGGCGCACCCAGGTAGACCATATTGCTATAGTCTAACCGTGACATTATGAGGCCCTGAACTAGAAGTTTCCTGGACACGGCGGTAGAAGGGGGAAGATTTTGCGGATAGTCCGCAGAAGCCCAAGACAGGTCCCGGCCGTTTTGGCCACTTGGGTCTTCATTGAGAGATCGGGTTCTAGCCAGACTCGGGGTGGGGATTTCCCCGAACACGTCTGGCCAGATCGCCGGGGGGATGGTCGCCCATTGTTTGCCCATGAGCATCACTTCGGTTTTGGAACCGTTGAGTTTCAATGACGATTCGCATATCCACCCGTGAATTTCGGTGAGACAGTTTGGTAATTTGTCTGGGTGGTCGTCTAGTTGGGATAGGGAGACGACCAATTGTGTGTCGTCAGCGTAGCTCACGATTTTTATCCCGAATGGTGATACCACATCTTCCAAAGGGGCCATATACACGTTGAAAAGCGTGGGGCTCAGGGAGGAGCCCTGAGGAACCCCGCTGGTGAGTGGAAGTGTGGACGAGTGGTTTTCACCGTCCCAGACCTGGAACGTGCGTCCGGTGAGAAAGGACTCTATCCAGCTGAGTGCCATCCCGGTGAGCCCTGCTGTCGCCAACCGATGGAGGAGGACACGGTGGTTGACCGTGTCGAAGGCGGCACTCAGATCCAGGAGGATCACTGCCACTGATCCTCCTGAGTCTAGAATGCGCCTTGCTTCCTCGATGACGGCAAGAAGGGCGGTGTCTGTACCGTGTCCCGGACGGAACCCGGTTTGGGATTGCCGTAGGATGTTATTTGTCTCGAGGAATCGGGAGAGTTGACTATTCACCAGTTTCTCGGTAATCTTGCTAATCCCCGGGAGGAGGGATATGGGTCGGTAGTTTGCCATATCATTTGGATCAAGCTGAGGTTTTTTAAGGAGTGCCTTCACCACTGCACTTTTCCAGCTGTCGGGGACTGATCCTTGTGCAAGTGAGCAGTTGATAAGTTCCGTGAGTGTAGGGGTGATAGCGGGGGCCACGTTTTTGAGAAATCTCAAGGGTGCAGGGTCTAAAGGAGATCCGCTTTTTATTTTATTCAGGGTTGCTTCCACCTCGTTAGGCGTTACTGGCCTGAATGTCTCAAGTTGGGGACGTATTCCCGTCTGACCGGGGGGCTGAGTAATATTTCTGCGGGTGGGGGAGCTAGGAAGAGGGAGGGATGTGAGGATACAGGCGATTTTATTGTTGAAATATGTGGCTAGGTCATTGCTTCTGTCTACCTGGGGGGTGGTGGACAAGGGAGAGATGGGAACTTTCAATAGCTCCTTCACGATGAGGTAGGATTCCCTAGAGGAATTTGAGGCTTCCTTTATCCGGGTGTCATAGTGGGAGGCTTTGGAGAATTTAATAGCAGTTTTATAGATTTTGACTGAGGAGTGGTAGGCCTCTTTGCTGGCATTATGCCAGTCTTTTCTCCAAAGCCGTTCGGCTCTTTTACAGTTTTTGCGGAGCTGACGAAGTTCTGGGGTGAACCACGGTGCAGAACCCGTGTTGTTGGTTTTGTCTTCGCGCATTCTGAGTGGGAGCACGGAGTCAAGGGAGGTCGTGATCCAATTTCTGAAGTTACTATCGGCGTTGTCCGGGATATCTTCATGAATCGGGGTAGTAGATATCAGGGTGTTGGCCCATTCTTCAATGGGAAGTTTGGACCAAGTCCTGCCTCTGGTGAAAGTGGGCAATTTCTGAGGTTTCCTAAGGGAACCTGGAAGTTGGAATAGGACCAAGAAGTGGTCCGTCCAAGGAAGGGGGATGGAGTCTATTGCTTGCATCGCGGGGGAGCTGGTGAAGACTGGGTCCAGCAGGTGGCCTTTAATGTGAGTGGCTCCTGAGTTAAGGAGACGGAGGTCCGAGGCCGCTAGTTCAGTGATCAAGTCGACTACTCCAGAATCTGAAGTGTCTTCGAAGTGGATGTTCAAGTCTCCCACTAAAATAAAATTCGTGACGGAGTGAGCCTGTGTTGCTACAGTGTCTAAGAGGGCATTGGGAAAGGAACCAGGGTGGCCGGGGGGACGGTAGACTAGAATCCCTGAAAGGGAATTCGTAGGGTCTAGTTTGATTGAGAATTGAAGGCTTTCAGAGTCTGAAATTTGTGCGTCGCTGGAATTGCAGATGAAAGAGTCTCGGTAGATGATGGCAATACCTCCACCTCTACCTAGTGGTCGAGGGAGAGACTGGATGAGGAATCCAGGTGGTGTGGCTAACACTATGTCCGAGTCAGAGTGTGGGGTGAGCCACGTTTCCGTTAGGAAGAGAATGTCAATCTCGTAGTCTTCTATTGTTTGTACAAGTAATTGAACCACAACAATGCCATATTTCACTGATGCTCTTCTTGCTTCTTTGCTTTTAGATGCACAAGAGAGGAGGAGGAGCCAACGTCACCATTCTTCTGCCAGACAGAAACCTGTGCACAACATCACGTGACATGTGACCATAGACATCTCTTGTGTATCTAAGACAAGTGCCAATGTGTGCTAACTGACAGCTTCAAGATGGCCCCAAAGACAGGTACCCGTACCAAGTAAGTCAAAGTTGCCAGTGAGAAGGAGAAGGTACTGCCACTTACCACCACCGGTATGTCACCCAAGACCTTTATTGGGAAACCAAAAATTGCAGCAGTGGTGCCCGGGGAGAAAGCTGGGAGCAGCACCCCAGCATCAATGGACCCACACCACCAACCTAGGCCCAAGCCCATGTCTGTCTCAGAGGCAGCCAGTCTAATCACTTCAACTCCGATGAGCAGTGACGTTGAAATTGACTTATCGTTATAATGCTTTACACACTGCCACTGAGATTAGCCTGTCTGCTCATGCCAAGCTACCAAGGGGGTGAGCAGGGGTTATGTTATGAGTGTACCCTCTTACCCCAACTAGAGGCAAGGGTCCCTATATGTCACAAGTACCTACCTGTGCTAACTAGAGACCCCCAAATCTAACAGTACCCAATCAATGCGGAAAACACAGATAAGTGGGCAACGACAGCTGCAACCTCCACCAATAGTAGTTCCTCCCAAAGTAGGGCCAGTTCAGGAGATTGAGCTTCCTGCTGAGGAAGAAGAAGAGCAAGCCACTCTTTCAGAAGATCTATTCTCTTCCAGATTCCCAGCACGGAAAAGGAAGGTTCAACCTCTTCTCCGAGCCCCCATCTGATGATCTAGATGCCACTTGGATCCCACCTCAGTCTGAGAGTGAGAAATGCCATGAGACAAGGCTAGGGAACATGAAGGTTCCAGGAAACCATAGAGGTATGGAGGTAGATGTAGAAGAGGATGATGATGAGCCAGTCATCATGAACATTAGCCCTGCCCAGGTGAAGACTCACATTACCCAAACCCAAATTGCTGTGAGGGATGTGGCACGGATACCACCAACACCTCCCCCAGCTGGCATATTCAAAAAATCCCTGCAGCGACCTACATCTACCAAAACCACATCAATAGAAGTAGGTACTGCGGAGAGTCAAACATCACACCCACCTACCAGTTCATCCGAAATTCCAAGTGGCACTAGCAGCGTCAGAAAGTTGACCTCCCCAGTTTGGGGCCTCTTTTCGGTTAGCCAGAAGGAGGTGAACATTGCTATATGCTCCATTTGTGGAGTAGGTGTTAGTCTGGGTAAGCTTGGTACAAACTATGGTACCGGGGGCCAAACAACCCATCTGAGAAAACATCCCTTGATCCAGTGAGAGGTGCACCTTGACAGCCAAAAAACTACAAGTGTTGTTGGAGGAGGGGATGAAGATCCGATCACAGTGGAAGGTGAACAAGAGGGAGACATTAGCTATGGTACACAAAGCATTCCTGTCCCCAGCAGTACAGTGGTACTGCCCACATCATCATCAGGAACATCGCAATGGCTTAAGAGTCAGGCCGAGACACCATGGGGTCCAAGGCAAGATGGTACCTCAATGAAAAAACGCGCTTTGAACCTAACAATATCTGATCTCAAGAAGTCACCTGCATCAGTGGCACCAGAAAATAAAAAAATGCAGGCTACCATTCTCACTATGTTTAGACCGGAGTGGTAGTACGAACACAACCACCCAATGGCACGTTGGTACAACGCGGAGCTGGCTAAAATGTTAGCACTGGACCTCCTCCCTTTTTTTTGTGGAAGGGGTGGGTTTTCTAGAATTTGTGACTGCCTGAAATAGAAGGTTCACTCCCAGTCCTATTTGACTAGAGTTGCTGTTCCAGCACTACATCACAACGTGATGGAATTGCTTGGACAAGCTTTGCAGCAGAGTGCTGTTCACACTATCCACCTGATGACAGATATGTGGACCAGTTGCCAAGCCACTGATTACATGTGCATCACTGCACGCTGGATCTCTTTTGTGGTGTTTAGAAAAAAGATATCTGCAGGTATTGACACAGTAAACAGACAAAATATCGACTACAAAATATCGAATGGACATAATATCGAGTACAAAATATAGGCTGGACAAATTATCGAATGGACAGAATATAGACATCAAAAATATCGTTATGAAGGTAAGTAATCTAATATCGAATTTTAAAATATAGATAGTCAAAATATCGAAGTACATAATATAGGTTACTAAAAATATCTAACATTTAATAATATCACATTTTTTATAGTGTATTTTATGTGTTAAAGTGTTTATTTATGTTATAATGTAATTTAAGTAATGAATTTAATGTTATTTAAATTTTGCGTGATTTAATTCTGTAGCGGGTTGTGGGTTTATAGGGGAATAGGGTGGGAAGTAATTTAATTATAATTAATTAAATTTGTTAATTTATGTAGTGTTATTTATTTATAAATAATTGTTAAATAATTGTTATTTGGTAAATAATTAAATTTTAATTGCCAATTAATTTTATTCAATTGATTAATTGATAATTATGTTAATTTAACTAATTTAATTTTTGTAGCGGGTTGTGGGTTTATAGGGGAATAGGGTGGGAAGTAATTTAATTATAACTAATTACATATGTTAATTTTTTTGCTATTTATTAGATTTTAATTGTTAAGTAACTTTTTAATTACTAATTAATTAATTGTTAATTTGTAATTAATTAGTATTAATAGATAACTAATTATAATGATTAATTTAAATTAGTATTTGTAATTGATTACTTATTATATTATTTGAAATTGGTATTTACTTTTAATTATTTTTTTATAGATATTAATATCTATATTTGTTTAATTAATATATGAAGTATTTACTTTCCCTACTGTTGCACTCACTGGAGTGGGAATAGTAATTTTTACCCCTACGCTATCCAACGCTTTCCCTACTGTTGCACTCTCTGGAGTGGGATTAGTAATTTTTACCCCTACGCTATCTAACGCTTTCCCTACTGTTGCACTCTCTTTGAAGTGGGAATAGTAATTTGTACCCCTACGCTATCCAACCCTTTCCCTACTATTGCACTCTTTGGAGTGGGAATAGTAATGATTACCCATACGCTATCCAACGCTTTCCCTACTGTTGCACTCTCTGGAGTAGGAATAGTAATTTTTACCTCCGCTATCCAACCCTTTCTCTACTGTTGCACTCTCTGGAGTGGGAATAGTAATTTTTACCCCTACGCTAAACAACGCTTTCCCTACTGTTGCACTCTCTGGAGTGGGAATAGTAATTTTTACCTCTACGCTATCCAACCCTTATTCTACTGTTGCACTCTCTGGACGGGGAATAGTAATTTTTACCCCTACGCTATCCAACGCTTTCCCTACTGTTGCACTCTCTGGAGTGGGAATAGTAATTTTTACCCCTACGCTATCCAACGCTTTCTCTACTGTTGCACTCTCTGGAGTGGGAATAGTGATTTTTACCCCTACGCTATCCAACGCTTTCCCTACTGTTGCACTCTCTGGAGTGGGAATAGTAATTGTTGCCCATACGCTATCCAACCCTTTCTCTACTGTTGCACTCTCTGGAGTGGGAATAGTAATTTTTACCCACCCTCTACCCAACGCTTTCCCTACTGTTGCACTCTCTGTAGTGGGAATAGTAATTTTTACCTCTACGCTAAACAACGCTTTCCCTACTGTTGCACTCTCTGGAGTGGGAATAGTAATTTTTACCTCTACGCTATCCAACCCTTATTCTACTGTTGCACTCTCTGGACGGGGAATAGTAATTTTAACCCCTACGCTATCCAACGCTTTCCATACTGTTGCACTCTCTGGAGTGGGAATAGTAATTTTTACCCCTACGCTATCCAACGCTTTCTCTACGGTTGCACTCTCTGGAGTGGGAATAGTAATTTTTACCCCTACGCTATCCAACGCTTTCCCTACTGTTGCACTCTCTGGAGTGGGAATAGTAATTGTTGCCCATACGCTATCCAACCCTTTCTCTACTGTTGCACTCTCTGGAGTGGGAATAGTAATTTTTACCCACCAGCTATCCAACGCTTTCCCTACTGTTGCACTCTCTGTAGTGGGAATAGTAATTTTTACCTCTACGCTATCCAACCCTTTCTCTACTGTTGCACTCTCTGGAGTGGGAATAGTAATTTTTACCCCTACGCTATCCAACGCTTTCCCTACTGTTGCACTCTCTGGAGTGGGAATAGTAATTTTTACCCCTACGCTATCCAACGCTTTCCCTACTGTTGCACTCTCTGGAGTGGGAATAGTAATTTTCACCACTACGCTATCCAACCCTTTCTCTACTGTTGCACTCTCTGGAGTGGGAATACACATTTTTACCCCTACGCTATCCAACGCTTTCCCTACTGTTGCACTCTGTGGAGTGGGAATAGTAATTTTTACCTCTATGCAATCCAACGCCTTACCTACTGTTGCACTTTTTGGAGTGGGAATAGTAATTTTTACCCCTACGCTATCCAACGCTTTCCCTACTGTTGCACTCTTTGGAGTGGGAATAGTAATTTGTACCCCTACGCTATCCAACGCTTTCCCTACTGTTGCACTCTCTGGAGTGGAAATAGTAATTTTTACCCCTACACTATCCAACCCTTTCCCTACTGTTGCACTCTCTGGAGTGGGAATACAAATTTTTACCCCTACGCTATCCAACGCTTTCCCTACTGTTGCACTCTGTGGAGTGGGAATAGTAATTTTTACCTCTATGGAATCCAACCCTTTCCCTACTGTTGCACTCTGTGGAGTGGGACTAGTAACTTTTTACCCCTAGGCTATCCAACCCTTTCTCTACTGTTGCACTCTCTGGAGTGGGAATAGTAATTTGCACCCCTTCGCTATTCAACGTTTTCTGTACTGTTGCTTTCCCTGGAGTGGGAATAGTAATTTTTACCTCTACGCTATCCAACGCCTTATCTACTATTGCACTTTCAGGAGTGGGAATAGTAATTTGTACCCCTACGCTATCAACGCTTTCCCTACTGTTGCACTCTATGGAGTGGGAATAGTAATTTGTACCCCTACGCTATCCAATGCTTTTCCTACTGTTGCACTCTTTGGAGTGGGAATAGTAATTAGTACCCCTACTCTATCCAACCCTTTCTCTACTGTTGCACTCTCTGGAGTGGGAATAGTAATTTGTACCAATACGCTATCCAACGCTTTCCCTACTGTTGCACTCTCTGGAGTGGGAATTGTAATTTTTACCTCTACGCTATCCAACGCCTTATCTACTGTTGCACTCTCTGGAGTGGTAATAGTATTTTTTACACTTTCGCTATCCTACGGTAATAATATTGGATATTTTTTAATTATATTATATTACTATATATATATGTTTTAACAAATATGATTGTAATTTTTTTTAGAACTTTAAATAATTATTCAATTAATATAAGTTAATTTAAGTATTTTTAAGTATATTTTAGTAATTAATTTTTAATATTAATTTAATTAAACATTGGTTTTTAATAAAGTTGATATTGTTATAAACTATATTTTTGTAAACGATATTTCTTACTCGATATTTTTGTACTTACCTGTTTGTAGATACAAAGTCGATATTATGTCTGTCGATATGTTTTTTGCCGATATTTTTGCTAGTCGATATTATGTCCCTCGATATTATGTCAGTGATCCATTGACACTGCTGACATTTTTAATAGTGCTCGGAAGCATGCAACAGTAGCCATTTTCGCCATAGAGAAATCCAATACTGCTGCTAACATTTTGGAAGACTTTAACACTGAGAGAGGTCATTACGATTGTGGTGATCCACTACCAGCAGCCTGCCTGTGGTAGATTCTATGCAATCGTGCATCCAAATTTCACCCGCCAGATTGCGATGGCAAGTGGTGTGCTTGGCGGTGGAAAGTCCATCCGCCACGGGTCCGACAGCAGCAATCGTACTGATTGCCTGTCGGACTGCCTTGCATCAATGGAATGGTGAAACTGCCATGGAAAGGCTGGCAGGGATGTACTCCCCCTGTGTAAGGGAGAGTTTGGTTTTGCCTGCACAAAGTGGCAGGCACTGCATGGTGCCTGCAATGTAGTTCAGAGAAATGCAAACAGTGCATTGTGGTGTGTGCTGCAGCCAGCAGCACCCGCCGCAATGTTAAAGATAAATGAAGCAACTGCCACGGTGGCGGTTGAATAGTGATATCATGTGCTAGACGGCCACCTTACATGCGGCCGGTCCCAATCCCTGCAACAATGGTGGACCGACTTAAGTCGGCCCGCCATTGTAATCACCCCCTAGGTTCTTTGAATGGCTGTGACCAAGATCGCTTACCATTGGTTTTGTTGCCACGGAAAATGGCAGTAATATAGTTAAGTCAAAAATGAAAAGGATAGGCACGGCGCACTGCGTTTTGTCGAGTAATGGTCGAGTACGGATGTGGTGTTTTTTTTAAAGAGGTTAAAGGTGCTCCTACAGGTGACGCAACTGTCCTAATGCGTCTTAGTTAATGAAAAGTTGAGTGCGCTACCATTGATTTGGGTCATATTGTGTTCTTTGTTGCAGCACTCCTTGAGAAAGGACTCTTCGAGTCCGAAATGCATTGGAGCATTTCCAATTGTATTACGTTGACTAAATCCATTGTATGATGATTCACAAGAAGAAAGTATAAAACTTCCAAATGAAAATATTCCAATAAACTCAACAATATGAACATTTGAAACTGTTTATTGAACTTTGAGGAACTCATTGTGTTGTTCAGCACAGAGACCCTTATAAGTGTGCCCAACATCAGGGATGCGCCTACGCCTATGTAGCGCACTCAACTTTTCAGTAATATAGTTAAGGACATGGCCGAAGCTGGCTATTTCAGGGTCCTGTGTTTGGCGCACTGCATTGACATCATTGTTCAAGACTTTCAGAAAAAAGAAGACTGAGTCAGCAACATACTGACTACCTGTAGAAGAATCTGCACACATTTCAGCCATTCTTTTAAAGCCCGGAAGCAGCTGAGGAGCATTCTTAGTGATAATAGAATACCAGTTAAAGCATTCATCCAAGAGGTGCCTACATGTGGGAACGCAACTTATTACATGCTTGAACCTCTGTTTGAGCAGTACAGACCAATCAATGAATATGTTATGCAAAGAGGGGACTGTGAAAGGCATGATAATTGAGGTGTACCAATGAAGCCTAGTTAAATGCCTGACAGAGATGGTGCTTCCTTTCGAAGTCTCCACACGTAAAGTCAGCAAGGAGGACTGTACAATGGGCCAAGCTACTCCATTATTGCACATGCTACAGGAACAGCTACAGGAGGTATCTGCAATGTACACAGGTGTGGAGGAAAATAAACAAGCATATGAGTTGGTAGAGAGCTTAATCTGCAGTTTATCTGAAACTACAAGGGTGCAAAGAGGCCTTGTGTCATCCAACCATTAAATTTCTCACACAATTCTTGATCCATGGTACAAACCATTACTGGACACTGTCATTCCTTTTTCAGATGGGGATGTTGCCAACCACAAAACTTGGATAGCTGTGCAAGCCAGTTAGCTATAAAAAGAACGGCCTGGAAGTAGAGGCCCGCTCCTCCAGGGCACAAAAAGAACAGCAGGGCAGCCTTCAAATTTAGCTTCAGAGCCTAAGGGCAATACAGTTAGCTCACAGCAGCCAAAACCACCAACAACAGCAAGAACAACAACAACAACAAGGACAGGAGCATCAGCCCCAAAATCGGCAAAGGAATAGTTTCTGCTGGCAGGGCTTAGGTCTAGTGCTGAGGCAAAGGCAAAAGATGCCAAGCAAAGCAGCGCACCCATGACCATTGAGTGGATGGGCCAGGCCTATCTGGATGGCTCAACAGAGGTCTACTTTGATCAAAACCCATTAGTGTATTGGAATGGGAAAAGGCGCCAATGGCCAGTTCTCATCAGGCTGACGATAAACTATCTGGCTTGCCGCATAGTGAGTGTCTCTGCTGAGCATATTTTCAGTGCTCCTGGTGCCTTTCTGACAGTGACAACGACTAGTCTCTTGCACAAAATGTAGAGAGGTTAACCATGATCAAAATGAATCAGCACTTTATACCACCGAATTACACCATACCTGATGTACCACAGCAGGAAGATGATGACGGCGACTCAGGTCATGGAAGTAGTGACCTACTGCTGTTTAAGGACAAGCTCTACTTCCCTGACAACTAGGCTTTAGTTTCTAGTTACTTTCTTTCTTTCTTTGATGTCCACAAAAAAACCTCATAAAAGATATAGCTAAGGAACATTTTTTACTTTATTCGTGTGTGTCTGGTTGGCTAATCGATCCCCACCGTCTTACTTCTAGACACATTTTATTGGCGGATTGGAGTTGCAACTGTGTGCAGTGAAAAAGTCCTGGCTCATCCAAAACCCATTTCACTCAAGCCAGACATTCTATATAGAATACAAACAAATGTATGCCTGCCTATGCCTCCAACCCTGGGCCCTTACTATCCATCTATCCTTTCCTCCTAGCCTAGAGGGACTGACCTACATATCAGATTATTAACAATATGATTTATAGAGAAGCAATGGATGATCTGCATTCTCCGAAGTGCCACCAATCGATCATGGTGAACACACTGGAAGAACAGGTAGGTGATGGCATACATTGCACGCTGGGTGATTGTTGTTTATTGTGATGTCAACTTGTGAATGATGATATTTCATCATCATCTATCATGTTTCTGTCAACTTGAGTTGAGACTTGAGAAGAAGAAAGAAGATTCATGTGGTGGCACTAGCAGCAGGCAGTGTGAGACTGGGTGATTGTTTGTTACGCTTAATGTTTTAGTGATGATGATGATTGAAGTTCACAATGTTATGGGGCCTACCAACAGCTGATCAATAATTTTCCCCTGAAGGTTGTTTTGTTTCCTTCCCCTTTGAAAGACCAGATAGCGAGATTCCACTCCACACTCTCCACACTGCTTTTTTAAAATTGGTTTATGCTTATACTCCTCAAAGACTCAGAGCTGACCAGTCACTTAGTTAATGCAAAGCTTGCAAACACAAATCTAGTCTACTCTAGTCTACTCTACAGTGAGTCCGTGAAGTCAATCTCTCCCTTCTTGTAGTTCAATAACAAAATTGCACTGCTATAGTCCAAGCAAATACATTGAGTTAGGACTCACTCGGGACACTGTTGGTACGGAGTTGGACACCATACTTGGAGTCGTAGTCAGACTCAGGAGGATCAGAGATGATGGATTGACTCAGGGTGTGGTCTGAACGTGACTACTTTGAGAATTGTCACCAGAAGAAGATGGAAGTTTTCATATCCACTGTCGAAACCAACCAATTTGGAGGATGATGACTTGACTTTGATGTGACCTAAAGGTAAACAACAACAGCACCAGACCTACACAAGTCTGTATAGTGGTGGTGGTGGTGAGCGTGGTGTGACTGACTGATAGTGGTGCATTGTTTTTTCACTTAATTGTAAAATGGCATGCTATGTTGCTGTGTGTGTCTGTGCTCAGTGCAGTCTCGATTAAATTCAAAGCTAAGTGGAGGTTGGGTGGGGGGCCTGTTGTAGGAGGTAACTTCCGGAAACAGACATTTATCCATGCTGCCTCTGAAACAAAGTCTTCTTGTTGGACTCCGTTATGCTTTTCTACTTTCCCCCTTGATTCTTCAATATCATTTTTTTTCCATCTACAGGCCCTTACATGGCGCCATACAGGAGAAACTACTTACACTTACCTTACCAAACCACACCTGCCAGGCAACCAAGATTTACGGGCAGCCCAAGAGCAATGCAGTGCAGATTTGGCAATACATACAGTATAATTTTTTTCTCTTCATTCATTAAAATTTCGTGTGTTGTTTATGTTTGTTTACTTGAGTCCCATAGATATTTAAATTGTATTTGCTTTCTTTCAAAGCCCGTTACAAGAACATAAATGTAACTTGGGTCTCTCTGGGGGCAAACGGAAAATTAATTAATCATCAGGAATGTATTTCCTTTTCCTACCATAACCATGATGGTCTGCCGCCAAAATGAATGTGTTGTCCATGTGTGGTAGTGTTTGTCTTTATCAAACCTTTCCCTCAAATCCCCTTCCTATCCATTCCTCGAACCCTGCCCTAACCCTCTTCGCCCGAGCTTTGAGATTTATTGGTGTGACTAAATTGAATGTACACCCATTAAGTGATCACACACTTGGTGGACCGGATGTGGTAAAAGCAACACCAACTCAAGGGCAGGCAGTGCGAGGATCAAAGTTCTGCTCTAAGCATAACTATAGCCCAAACTGGCAATATATATATATATATATATATATATATATATATATATATATATATATATATATATATATATATATTACCTATTGGCGGTCGCCAGTAGGTATATATAGTTAGGATTTTTTCTCTATGGGTTTTTTGAAAATTCTATGTCTAATAACTTTGGCGTTTGTGGACGGAATTGGCTGAACTTTTCAGGAAAATGGCACATTTTGTTTCTGAGCAGCCCCTGAAAATTGGGGGGGGTTTCGTCCAGGGGGGGTCGAGAAAAAAGGGGGGTCCCAAAACGTGTTTTTAACATTGAGTTTTCCATAGGGCGGTTGGCCTCACTTTTAGCCCGAACGGCTGAATGGATTTGCACGAAACTTGGCAAAATTGTAGGGACTGGTAGCCCGATGTGCCTTTTGTAGGTCTCAATATATGTGCTCCAGTGGATTTTGAGAAATTAACGTTTAAAAAAAGATATATATCTGTAACAGCGGACCGGGCAGCGTCCCAGGACGCGTACTTTTCGCGCAACGGAGCTTTGTGAAGCGAAGCTGATTGGTTCTCCGGCGTCTGTCAACATTCCAAACAGTCCGTAGCGGCCGCCATCTTGTCTCTCGGTAGGATCGAGAGACAAGAGGAGGCCAAAGCGAAGGGGCAAATGACCATAAGGGGGAATAGTAGATCCTCGCTGACCCCCTAGGTTTGATGTGGAGGTTTTAAAAGGGCCCCGCGGGGCAAAAAAAAAAAATAATAATAATAATCGAACGGCTGAATGGATTTGCACGAAACTTGGCAAAATTGTAGGGACTGGTAGCCCGATGTGCCTTTGCTAGGTCTCAATATATGTGCTTCAGTGGATTTTGAGAAATTAACGTTCAAAAAAAGATATATATCTGTAACAGCGCACCGCTTCGCGTACTTTTCGCGTTACGGAGCTTTGCGAAGCGAAGCTGATTGGCTCTCCAGTGTCTGTAAACATTCCAAACAGTACGTAGCGGCCGCCATCTTGTCTCTAGGTAGGATCGAGAGACAAGAGGAGGCCAAAGCGAAGGGGCAAATGACCATAAGGGGGCATAGTAGATCCTCGCTGACCCCCTAGGTTTGATGTGGAGGTTTTAAAAGGGCCCCGCGGGGCAAAAAAAAAAAATAATAATAATAATCGAACGGCTGAATGGATTTGCACGAAACTTGGTAAAATATTAGGGACTGGTAGCCCGATGTGCCTTTGCTAGGTCTCAATATATGTGCTTCAGTGCATTTTGAGAAATTAACGTTCAAAAACAAGATATATATCTGTAACAGCGCTCCGCTTCGCGGAGATAAAATTATATCTGTATTACCTAGCTGTTGCTAACACCAGTTAGTGACGGCTAGTAGGAGATAGCGACCATCTTGGGCCCCACTTTGCATGTGAGTGATATTTATCACTAATGACATGCAAAGTGGGCATGCCAAGATGTTAGCGACTGGAAACAGTCGCTAACATCGCTATCTCCTATTATCAACTTTTGGAAATATTCGAGATAAGCGCGAATATCTCAAAAAAGTAACAGCTGCCCTGAGCAGTTCTTAGCCATGTTATCCAATGGGAGGTGGATAACATGGCTAAGAGCATTAGCTCGGTAATGCATGAATATCGCTGAGTTTTTCAGCGATATTAATGCATTGCGGTCGTTTTTTATCGTATTTGCGATAAACCTTGATAATAGCAAGGTTTATGTGCGATAATTTCTGACGGTAAAAAAATCTTTGCAATGCATCGTTAGGGATAAATATCGCTTAACTTTGGTAATATGCCCCAACGTCTGTTAACGTTCGATTCGAAGGAAATCAGGAAGTGTTGAAAAACATTGTCTGCGCCATCTTGTCTTTTTTCAAATGCCACACTTTTGTCGTGCACGGCAGCCATTTTAGATGCCTTGACCAGACCCACTCTGTGCACGCTGTCGATCCTTAGCATGGCTCCCCACCCTCGCAAGCATCTCACCCAGGCAGTGGTCACCCCCGCTCTCTGTCTTATGCATGGGTAATAAACCTCCCCCCATCTGCGCTGCTCTTCCCTGAGAATCACACCCTGTGCCCGCCCGACACCTCCCTTTCGCCCTATTCACTACCGCACCCTCTGACACTCCTTTTCCTCTGTGTCCGATTGTCCAGGCCAGTCCTAGGCTATCAGCTAGCCCTGCAGATGTAGTTTATGGCCACAGCTGTAAAGAATCACCCCTCTTCAAAGGAGTTATAGTAGATCAAGGCCCACACTCGATGAGATCCGTCACAGCAGAAGCGTTGCTATTATCTGAAAACCATCCTGTATTGTGATTGGGGAGGGGACCGAGCGTGAAGCGGTAGATTCCAGGGATGACTCTTTGTACATCAAAGTTTTTACAATTATGTGTCACATTAAAAATATATAGCACTCCGACAAAGTAGTAAGATTATAAAACTTTAATAATTTATGAATATATACAAGAAAACAAAAATAGTAATAACATATAAACATTTTTAGGGAAAAACAACGAAGTAGCGGTCGGCTGTGCGAATAGTCCCAACGCAGCACAATGTCCAGATTTCCGGCGTGGGGCGTCCCGGGGGGTGGGTCATCAGTAGCAAACTGTTGTGCGAATAGTTCCAAGGCAGCAGAACGCGCCGAAATCTAGATGACACGAAAGTGATGTCTAGTAAGTTGTCACCCAGCAAATAACGGCGTGGGGCGTCGCGGGGGGTGGGTCATCAGTAGCAAACTGTTGTGCGAATAGTTCCAAGGCAGCAGAACGATGGCACCAAGGTGATGTCCAGTAAGTTGCCGCACTGGTTTTGGTATCCTACAATGCTGCTCCGAATAACGGCGTGGGGCGCCCCGGGGGAGGCGGTGTGAACGGGCCTCTCCAGGTGGAGTGTCATCTGTTGTAGTGGGGCGCCCCTTTACCGTTTCAGTTGCCATTCCGTCCGTTTTTGGTCCACTGTGTCAAAAGCCGCAATTCAGCTGAGTTGCGCCCACTCTTGCGGTGCAGCGATAGGCGGCTGTCACAGGACTCTCAAAATGGCGGCAGGCTCTATCCTTTTTGGGCCTGGTCCACTGAAATGGCCCTGGGACACCTTGGAAATCGGACGCTTGTCTGCTAGGTCTTGGACCCCATTCTCGAAAGCGTCCCCTCCGCATTGAGAATTCATCAAAAGTTTTGGGGGCCCCGACTCCTGCAGGCTTCTGGTGGGGAGCGGCTGCCATGATTGCTCGCGGAATGACCACGACGGAGCTACGAGATGGTGGTGCTCTCATGCTGACGCCAGCTTCAGTCTGAAACATCCAGAAACAAGGTGGGGCTTTCATCGTTTGGGAAAAAAAAAAGTTTTCATCCAATGAAAAGTGTTGTTTTTAGGTCATATGATCAAGCCTTCCATCATTAGGAAACTAAAAGTAAAATGAACCAATGAAAAGTTTTATAAACAAGTCACATGACCTGTTATGCGGCATAGGGTATAAAATGCGGAGAAAATACGTTGGCACGTGAGGCGGCGTCAGTAGCGGACCGATGTGCGAATAGGCCGAAGGCAACACAACGCGCCAAGATCCGGATGGCACCGAGGTGGTGTCCAGCAAGTTGCAGCACTGGTGTGGCCATCCTACAATGCTGAAAGTCGGCGTGGGGCGCCCCGTAGGCCTGTGAGTTTGCGTCAGTAGCGGACCGATGTGCGAATAGGCCGAAGGCAGCACAACGCGCCAAGATCCGGATGGCACCGAGGTGGTGTCTAGTAAGTTGCCGCACGGGTGTGGCCATCCTACAATGCTGAAAGTCGGCGTGGGGCGCCCCGTTGGCCTGTGAGATGGCGTCAGTAGCAGACCGATGTGCGAATAGGCCGAAGGCAGCACAACGCGCCAAGATCCGGATGTCACCGTGGTGGTTTCATAGTTGAGAGGCACTTCATCTGCAGTGGGGCGCCGAGATCCGGATGGCACCGAGGTGATGTCTAGCAAGTTGCTGTACTGGTGTGGCTATCCTACAATGCTGATAGTCGGCGTGGGGCGCCCCGTTGGCCTGTGAGATGGCGTCAGTAGCGGACCGATGTGCGAATGGGGCCAAAGGCAGCGCAACAATATATTCTGAATTGAAGACACCACAAGGCGCTGAGATGCCAAGTTCCAGATGGCACCGAGGTGGTGTCTAGCAAGTTGTGGCACTGGTGTGGCCATCCTACAATGCTGAAAGTCGGCGTGGGGCGCCCCGTTGGCCTGTGAGATGGCGTCAGTAGCGGACCGATGTGTGAATGGGGCCGAAGGCAGCGCAACAATATTTTCGGAATAGAAGACACCACTAGGCGCTGAGATGTCAAGATCCGGATGGCACCGAGGTGGTGTGTAGCAAGTTGCCGCACTGGTGTGGCCATCCTACAATGCTGAAAGTCGGCGTGGGGCGCCCCGTTGGCCTGTGAGTTTGCGTCAGTAGCGGACGGATGTGCGAATAGGCCGAAGGCAGCACAACGCGCCAAGATCCGGATGGCACCGAGGTGGTGTCTAGTAAGTTGTCGCACTTCTGTGGCCATCCTATAATGTTGAAAGTCGGCGTGGGGCGCCCCGTTGGCCTGTGAGATGGCGTCAGTAGCGGACCGATGTGCGAATGGGGCCAAAGGCAGCGCAAAAATATTTTCTGATTTGAAGACACCACAAGGCGCTGAGATGCCAAGATCCGGATGGCACCGAGGTGGTGTCTAGCAAGTTGTGGCACTGGTGTGGCCATCGTACAATGGTAAAAGTCGGCGTGGGGCGCCCTGTTGGCCTGTGAGATGGTGTCAGTAGCGGACTGATGTGCGAATGGGGCCAAAGGCAGCGCAACAATATTTTCTACAATATTTTCGGAGTAGAAGACACCACAAGGCGCTGAGATGCCAAGATCCGGATGGCACCGAGGTGATGTCTAAGTTGCGGACCGATGTGCGAATGGGGCCAAAGGCAGCGCAACAATATTTTCTGAAGAGAATACACCACAAGGCGCTGAGATGCCAAGATCCGGATGGCACCGAGGTGATGTCTAAGTTGCGGACCGATGTGCGAATGGGGCCAAAGGCAGCGTAACAATATTTTCTGTATGGAAGATACCACTAGGCGTTGAGATGCCAAGATTCGGATGGCACCGAGGTGATGTCTAGCAAGTTGTGCCACTGGTGTGGCCATCGTACAATGGTAAAAGTCGGCGTGGGGCGCCCTGTTGGCCTGTGAGATGGTGTCAGTAGCGGACTGATGTGCGAATGGGGCCAAAGGCAGCGCAACAATATTTTCTGACTGACACCACAAGGCGCTGAGGTGCCAAGATCCGGATGGCACCGAGGTGATGTCTAAGTTGCGGACTGATGTGCGAATGGGGCCAAAGGCAGCGTAACAAGATTTTCTGTATGGAAGATACCACTAGGCGTTGAGATGCCAAGATTCGGATGGCACCGAGGTGATGTCCAGCAAGTTGCTGTACTGGTGTGGTCATCCTACAATGCTGAAACTCGGCGTGGGTCGCCCCATTAGCCTGTGAAATGGCGTCAGTAGCGGACCGATGTGCGAATAGGCCGAAGGCAGCACAACGCGCCAAGATCCGGATGTCACCGTGGTGGTTTCATAGTTGAGAGGCACTTCATCTGCAGTGGGGCGCCGAGATCCGGATGGCACCGAGGTGATGTCTAGCAAGTTGCTGTACTGGTGTGGTCAAACTACAATGCTGAAATGTAGTGGGGCGCCCCTTTACCGTTTCAGTTGCCATTCAGCTGAGTTTCGGCTGCTCTTGATGCTACAGCGACAGGCGGCTGCAAGAGGACTCTCAAAATGGCGGCCTGTTCTTTGGATTTGGGCCTGGTCCACTAAAATGGCCCTGGGACACCTTAGAACTCGGACGCTCGATTTTTTTTTTCCTTTCCTGTACATGCAAAAAAAGGTAAATGCCCGGTACGTTACACGCTTCATCTGCCACGATGAACTCTCCAGAGGAACCGAAAAAAAATATAGTTGTGGTAACTATACCATGCATCGTCATATGGAGAGGTGGCACCAATTAATTATAGTGCTGCATAAAAGAGAGATTTGGAGGAGAACCCCTGACCTGCTAGTACATTCATCAAAGAAGTGGCACTGAGAGCTTCAGAGGCAAGGGAAACGGTCCCAAATATTTAGAAGAACTTTGGAAAGATTAAAATGACATGTTTAGATTGTGGCAAATTAATTTCATGTGGACAGATGAGTGTTACTCTAATAAATACAGCATATGAACGTCATCATAGTCGATGGTTGGTAGAGACATTTTGACTATATCCTGGACCTGCCCGTCCTCGCCCAAAATGGCGCCGGAATAAATGGGACTCGTAACTCCTTGTTGTGTACTGGTTGCAGAACCTTGAAATCACGAGATACGTATGCAGTTTTGAAGCACATGGCGGGCGGGGACGAGAATTGATTGAATATTTCGACATCCCTATTGATATTAAGTTCTGATGTGTTATTGATTACTGTACTGTTGAAAGTTCGAATTAACGTCACCCATGGTACTTGCCCGCAAATGTATATCTAGATAATTTTATTGTAACTGGCCCTGTCGTATTTTAATTATAAAATGTACGTCCACCGATTCCGTAACTGTTAGACACCTTAGTTCTTGCAACCTAATGGCCCGCCCGTTACGTTCTTCTACAGTGTAAATGTCTATTCATCATATACGATTACAGTTTGCTCTGTGGCAGGCCCACGTGGTTATAGGCTCGTATTTGTATAATGAAATTTTCACAATAAAGGTTTTTAAAAGAAAACATGGTAGTAGTATATACATTGGTAAAGTTTTTAATAATAGTCACTGTTTTAGAATCATTAAAAGGCAAGTGAAATAAAGCAGACCAATTACATGAAGGGTAAAAGGTATAATACGAAGGAACGTAGTAAAGATAAATGGTCAAGGGCTGTTGTGTTTTCTATTCCTGCAACATAAAGTGATCGATAAGAATCTCATATTCAGGCGTATCGGCGACTAAGACAGCAGGTCGACCCTCTTTTGCTCAACGGCTCCGTCATGGGACGAAGAAACGCTCTTTTTCTCGAAAAAAGAATATATTTTACTTGCAGGACAGTTGTAAATTTTCCGGGAAAGTACATTAGCCTGGAACATTATAACATATATTTAAGAAAAAATAATGTTCGGAAGTAATAAAAAGCGTAATTTTTAGGTCATATGACCAAGCCTTTCATCATTAGAATAAGAACAGTAAAATGAACCAATGAAAAGTTTTATTAACAAGTCACATGACTTGTTATGCTTACGTTACGCGCTGCGCGCCCCGGATGACTTCCGGATGCGCTAACGCGGCGCGTCATATGACGCATTACGCGACAACGCAGGTCCAGAATATAGTCAAAATGTGTCCACCAACCAGCGGTCGGAACACAACCCCTTTCAGCAGGTTAAATAGTTCTGTTAAATGACAACAGAAGGGACAGGCAACAAGAACCATTAGTCAAAGAGGGGAGGGCTAGTTCTTCTCTACCGGGTTACATTGGGGCGCTACCAGAACTGATCGAATTGGTAGTCTACAGTGTTTCTGGATGTTTCAGACTGAAGCTGGGGTTAGCATGAGAGCAGCACCATTTCGTAGCTCCGTCGTGGCCATTCCGCAACCAATCATGGCAGCCGCTTTTTATCGTTATTTTGGGCGGGGTGGGTGGCGGAGCCGAGCTGTTTTGCAGCCATCATTGTGTGGAGTTCAGTTCATTTCACTAGTTTTGTATTTGTCATGAGGGGTTGTTCCTAATGTTTCTATTTTAGCGAGGTCAAAAAGAGATCCCATTAGTGGCCTACTGATTTTGCTCGATTCCTTTTCTTTTTTTTTTTACACGATTTTTCGTTATCTGCAAAGACTAAACAGAGTATTGCGACTCTGTGTTTGTTTGTAAATAGAGAATGAACCAAAGAGAACCAATTCTAAAACAGTAAATACTTGGATAACAATCAATCAAATGGAGAGAGAAGCAGGCACGACGTATTACAACGGGGGCAAAGGCCTGCGTTAACTACCCTTCACTATGTGCAAAGAGAGAGTACTCCTAATAGAAATGAGGGGGGGGGCACCATTCAAAGCAGATCAGTGTGCATAAACACGAAAATGTTTTCACTTACCACGTACTTGACATTCGACAGCTTATGATATTTGCTATTAAAAAACCATTGAAATTCACTGAAAAAACCATAGGTTACAGACCATATATAGTTAGGAATTAGCATTTACAAAACCTTGAAAATTCACTGAAAAAACCATAGGTTATAGACCATATATAGTTAGGAATTAGCATTTAAAAAAACTTATTTTACTCACACAAAACCATTGAAATTCCATATATAGTTAGTTGCACTAACTATATATCGCGCACCCGCAATCCACTGCTGATGATGTCACATATTACATCATTCATGACATGGTCAGTGACATCACTGATGACATCACTGATGACATCTCAAATGACATCACTGATGACATCACTGATGACATCTCATTTGACATCAATGACCACATCACTGATGATATCATTCATGTGACAATACAATGCATCTCCTCACATTTTAATATAACCTCTGTTTCACCCAGTGTTAAAAACAGAGTATAATTTTTGAAACCATTGACACACCAATACTAGTTACTGCATACGTACTCACTGATTCCTACGTCTACACACACATTCACTCATTCACCCATACAATCATTCATACATACAATCACTCATCTTTACAACACTATCATATGCACTCATACACCTATACAGACACTCACACTCTGCCACTCATCCATGGAGTTACTCACACACCTAGTCAGTCCTGTAAAGAATCAATAACACTTCCATTTTCTACTCTATACAGTTAAACATAGAGCACCTTACGTTTTCAACCATATACTAACACATACTTACTCTCTTATACAATCATTGATACAAGTACACATTGATCTGTACAGAGTCACACACCTCCCAGCCAGCCACACAAACACTCAGTCTCCCATGCAAATACTTGGGCAATCAATCAATAACCCATATAGTTACTCATATAGCTACTGATCAACACATGCAGCAGTTTACAGAACAACAGACATAATGATGCACAAATTAAGACAGTTTAGTCACTAACCCATGCACTCAGTGAGACACATTTAATCACTCACTCATACATTCAGTCATGCACCTACTAAATCCTTCGTCCAGGCACTTATACATCCACTCATTCTTCAATATGTAAGACATATTTTAACTTTACAGAAACATACAGTCACTGGATGTTGTCATCAGTGATGTCATCAGTGATGTCATTTGAGATGTCATCAGTGATGTCATCAGTGATGTCACTGACCATGTCATGAATGATGTAATATGTGACATCATCAGCAGTGGATTGCGGGTGCGCGATATATAGTTAGTGCAACTAACTATATATGGAATTTCAATGGTTTCGTGTGAGTAAAATAAGGTTTTTTAAATGCTAATTCCTAACTATATATGGTCTATAACCTATGGTTTTTTCAGTGAATTTTCAAGGTTTTGTAAATGCTAATTCCTAACTATATATGGTCTATAACCTATGGTTTTTTCAGTGAATATATATATATATATATATATATATATATACGTATATATATATATATATATATATTAGATTGCCCGCTTATACACAGACAGTATTCAATATTAATTTTTTTTCCAGAGAAACATAATCCATCATAATTGCCAGCATCATCATTAAAGCACTAAAGGTTACGCTTGTCCACTTCAAAGGTTCATAGCTCGAATCGCGTTCAGTATGTAACTTGTACTAGGCTCGCCCACCATTCAGTTTTTTTTACGTCTAGCATTGCTTATTATGTTTTCTCGTTTGCCAGTCTTCTGGTGTACTTTACTTCTACTAGTTGGTCTCTCGTCTTCCTCAGATGACGGACTGATTTTGTTTTTTGGTAAATGTTACTGTCTACTACCACCACCATCACCATGGCACCTTGGGAAACCAAACCATCATCATGCAACCTTCGTTTTGCCTAATCATCAATCACAGATAAGAGAAGAACTGTGGGGGATGCAATAATGTATATACTATGGAAATTAATTCATTCACACACCCGCCCCCTTCCGAGTCCATATGGGTTTTAGTTGAAGTCTGCATAGACTAGGAGGAGAGACTAACAGTAGTAGGACAAGTAAGGGTACCCCATCTATCGGTTGGTATGTTATACTATCAGCACATTTAAAAAAAAAGAAACAGTGTGAAGTAAAAGAGTAACCCCCCAAAAAAGATTTGCATAATTCGTAAAACTATTAATTTATTCCCCTAACAAATAAACTAGAATGAAAGATACCCACAACACCTGACCCACCCCTCTCCCTAACTTTAACCAATGTCCAGCAAAAATGTGTCCAATTGTGCATAAAAAATCCAAAGGCCCATAAAAAAGAACACCCACGTTTTCTCCAACTCCCACATTCCCACCCCTCCCTAACAAGTTCCACCCACCAAAAATAAGATTCAAAAAGGGGCTAGAGAGGGCTATGGCCATCTAGCGGCGGACTACGAGGGGGATCTTGTGCTCAAGATGGTCAAAGCAGTCCTCTATCTGTGCATCTAGGCACGCCATCCAGAGGAGCATGTGGCACTGAAAGATTTTACATGAACAGGGATGGGCAGCAGTAGGTAACTTGTGGCCGGCGGCTCCCAGGCCATGGCGCTGTACCACCGGAGGCACTGGGGGGGCCTGGCTGGGGCCCAGGGCATTGGAGGTTGCTCAAAGGACATCACTGATGACATCATCAAAAGAATGTGAAAATTTAAATATGTATTATATACATACCAATCTGTTTTGAAGATTGAGCGGATATATATCTGTCTGAATGGACAATTTAGTAGCAATGTGATTGACTGTTTAAGTGACTAATTTAAAGTGTCTCACAAAATATATGGGATAGTGATTAAACTGTGTGAATACCTGTATCGCTCTATCTCTTGTAGTGTAAACTACTACATAAGTTGATTACTAGCTATGTGAAAGTCTATATTAGTATTAACTAGTTAAGTGAGTATTTGTATGGGATAGTGAATGTGTGTGTGGTTGGGTGGGAGGTTTGTGACTGTCCAAAGATGTATACATAGTTGATTTAGTAGGTATATGAGGTTAAGACTGTATGTGGAAACAGTTGTTTGGGTGAGTGAATCTCTTTATGAGTGTGGTGATAAGTCAATATATTTCTCATTGATACATGTCCAACAAAGTAGAAATATAAAAGGCAGTGTATGTGATAGTTGTTGATTATAAATTTGTATACATAAGGCTCAGTGATTGTATGAGTGACTGTATCGAAAACGGTATACTTGTAATAGTGATTTTATAACACACTAAGTATGAGTTACTATCTATATGAATCAATAAAGTGGTGTTTGTATAAGTGTGTAGCTTAGTAAATGTAAGTATGATCAATTGTTTGCATAATTGAGTAGCATGACTGCATAAGTGAATAGTATGTGTGCTGGTGTGTAATGTCGATGTAGGTGTATAAGTATATTTAATAGTATTCTATTGATCTTTGTTAGCATGTATGAGTGATTTTATAGGTAAGTGTTTAGATGTGTGTGTAGATGTAGGAATCACTGAGTGGGTTTTTAGAAATTGGTATTGGGTTTCAAATATGGTACTCCATATTTTATAATGTGCGTTGAAAGGTTATACTAGTGTATGATAAAATGTATCAGATTGTCACGTGGATGATGTCATAAGTGATGTCATCAGTGATGTCATTTGAGATGTCATCAGTGATGTCATCAGTAATGTCACTGACCATGTCATGAATGATGTAATATGTGACATCATAAGCAGTGGATTGCTGGCGCGCGAGTTATACTTAGTACAACTAAATATAACGGAGGAATTTCAATGGTTTTGTATGAGTAAAATGTCCAGCTAACTATAACACCTCTAAAACCTATGGTTTTTTCACTGAATTTCTAAGGTTTTGAAATGCTAATTCCTAACTATAACATGTCTGAAACCTATGGTTTTTTCAGTGAATTTCAAAGGTTTTTTAAATGCTAATGTCTAACTATAACATGTCTGAAAACTATGGTTGTTTCAGTGAATTTCAAAGGTTTTGTAAATGACCATTTTTAAATGTATTAATTGTTATATTTATTTTCTTGATACTGATTTACTACATTTTTTTAATCTATTTATTTTTAAATATTTTATTTTTTAAATTACATTATAAGTACATTATACATTACAAAATATACTTTCTCAGAATAAATTACTTTAGTTTAAATACTTTGAAAACAGACAATAGACTTTTAAGTACAGTAGTTACAGTTGTTGCAATGGCAACTCAATTTCAAACACAATGCAACATTGAACTCAATGTGAATTTCCAGTTAAATGCAATTAATTAGTTTATGGATTACTTTTCTAACCACAGGACTGGATCTTTAAGGAATATTATTGTATTTTAAAAGTTGACAGACATTTTTTCACATAGAATCATCAATGTTATCCTACGGGAGGAAATTCACTTAGCAGGTAAGTAGTGTCATCGTTACTTTTCCATACTCAGTGGTGGATCCTGGATCCAGCACTGGTGCATCTCCTGTAAACAGTTGATATAATGCATTTAAGTCATACAGGCGATTTTTAAGGAATATTTTTAGTTTCTGAAAATAGACACTGAAAACCAGACAATGGATTCCTATGGAAGGAAATACAAGTTACTGGTAAGTACGGTTAGAATAACTTTTCAGGGTCAGTGCTGGGCTAAAAGATGCAGCACTGGATTTTCTCCTGATAACAGGTGAGTAAATCGGAATTGGATTTTCGGATGATTTTAGGTGAATATTCAAAAATACTAAAACTCCACACTTAGACACATTTCCAAATGAAACCAGTCAATGTTAGCCTATGGAAAGAAATTCAAGTTACTGGTAAGTATAGTTAGAACTACAGATCCAGATCAGTACTGTGCTCAAAGATGCAGCACTGAGGTCTCTCCTGATAACAGGTGAGTAAATTGGAATTTGTAGTACATCCAGTAAGCGCCAAAGAGCTGCATAGCAGAGAGATGTAAAAAGGGGCACGGCCTGCACCACCTCTCTACAACGCAGCACAGTGGCGCTTCCTGGATGCACCTGGTGGGCTACTAGGCCCCCATGGTCCTTCAGGTTTGAAATATAATTTATTACCCAAATTCCACTTCAAACCTGAGGGACCATGGGGGTTCAAAACGCGCCACAGGGTGTGTTTGCACACATCACGTCTGACCTGTCCGCACTACAGCTCCCTGGCGCATACTGGAGGGACCCTCGGTATTGAAGGAGAAATAATTCCCAAACTTAAAACGCACCACAGGGCAGAGAGGTGTTCAGAGGCCACGCCCCTTTTTTTCAACACTGCAACGAAGCTCCGTGGCCTTACTGGAGATACCTGGTGGGCTAGTTTGCCCCCTGGGACCCTCAGTATTGACAAGGAATTAATTCCCCAACTTAAATCGTGCCACAGGGCGTGTTTGCACACATGTAAACTCAGTCCCCGCCCCCTCCCTTCACTACTGTGCAAACACGACCCTTGGCGCATTTTAAGATGGGGGATTAACTCCCCTTGAATACTGAGGGTCTCTGGGGTACAACTAGCCCACCAGGTACCTTCAGTAAGCGCCACGGAGCTGCGATGCAGAGTGTTGTAAAAAGGGGCGCGGCCTCAGAACACCTCTCTGCAACACAGCTCCCTGGTGCATACTGGAGGTACCAAGTGGGCTTGTTGGCCCCCTCTGCAAATGCACCAGGGGGCGCGTTTGCAGAGTGGTTCAATGAAGGGGCATGGCCTCCGTCCGCAATCCCGTTTTTCTTTTTCTTTTTTTTTAAGAAGGGTGGCTGTGTAGCCCACCTTCTTTTTCTAATTTTTAGGCCCTGGAGACCCCATCCCCCAGGGCCAGCCCCATAATTTTTATTTTTTAATTAAAAAAATGTGGAAGGGGGCCTTAATCCGCCCCAGGGACCCCATCCCCTGTGTCATGGCCTGTTTATTGTTTTCCTTTTCAACACCTCCGGGGCCGGCCTTTCTATTATTATTTTTTTTAACTTTTGGGGAGGGGGCCACGCGACCCCCCCCTCCCGGGCCTCTTGTATCCCCAGAGACCCCATCCCCCGGGGCTTGCCCTCTCCGTTGGGGGCCGTGGGGCAGTCCCCAATCCCTCCCAAGGTCCCGCCGGCTCCCCATCTCCTGCGGAAGCCGGCATTGCTTTTCCACATGGGGAGCAGCTAACATGCGGCTCCCCATATGGAAAAGCAATCTGCTTTGCTATTTGAAAGAGAGAGCAGGTTTCCTGCAAATAGCAAAGCAGTTTGCAATGACGGGGTGGGTGCCACGAGGCTCCTGCCCTGTCATTGCAAATGGCAGTGTGCCAGGGGTGGGCACCCCTGGACACTGCAGGAACCGGCCCTGGGGGGGAGGCTGTCCCCAGGACCCTCAAGTGCTCCAGGAAGGGCCCCCCCCCACCATTTCAAAACACTAGGGGGGTGGTGGTCCCCGAGGCTTGGGGGTCCATAATGGACCCCCAAATTTAAAACTTAGTGCTTCGGGGAGGTGGAGGTCCCCAGGCATGTGCGGGGGACAGGGTATATTTTTTAAAAATAAAGCCCCAGGGGGTGGTGGTCCCCGGAGCCACGAGGGGGCCATGAGCCCCCGCGACATTTATTTTATTAAGCCCTGGGGGTGGCGGTCCCCGGGGCTAGGGGGGCCTGAGAGCCCCTCCAACAAAGTAGTTGAAGACCCGGGGGTGGCAGTCCCCGGGGCTGTGGGGGATTGAGAGCCCCCCAACTAATATTAACAAGCCCGGGGGTGGCGGTCTCCAGGGCTGGTTACATATAGTCCATTGCCCCCGGGATTTGGCCTTCCCGGTGGCTAAAAACCAAAGATGCGGGGAGCCCGCGCTTCTTTTTTTTTTGTTTGCACTGGGTGCCCGAATCTCGCTGGTTATTTTTTTTAATGCTTTTTCTGGCCCTGGGGGTCCTTGTGGAACCCCCTGAGCAGGCCTAGGGGGTCAGGGTGTTTCTACCCTGCCACCTTTTCGCGTTTTGCGATGTTTTTTCTTTAGCCAACACTTCCTGGTTTGGAGTGTTGACAACCAATTAAAATATAGCTCGTGCATGGCAGGGTGCGCATAGGCTTCGCTTAAGGTATGCGGATACTGTCATTTTCTCAGGAACTACTGAACGGATTTAAACCAAATAAGCAAAAGGCACGAGTCTGAACAAAGGACTACCTCTTTACCAAATTTGGTGTAATTCCGTTCAGCAGTTCTGGATGTAGCTGCGGCTAAAGGTCCTATGAGAAATTGCATGGGGAAAACGCGTTTTCGGATCCCCCTTTTTTCTCGGCCCCCGCTTGATGAATCATCATGAAACTTCTAGGATAGGAGTAAACCGGAGCTGGCCAAAAGTTCAGAAACTTTCACGCAGATTCGTCAACCGGCGCCAAAGTTATTCCAAATAGAATGTTGCGGATTTCCTATGGATAATAGGTCCTAACTATAACTAGCTACTGGCGACCGCCAGTAGGTAATATATATACATATATATATATGGAAAAGCAATCTGCTTTGCTATTTGAAAGAGAGAGCAGGTTTCCTGCAAATAGCAAAGCAGTTTGCAATGACGGGGTGGGTGCCGCGAGGCTCCTGCCCTGTCATTGCAAATGGCAGTGTCCCAGGGGTGGGCACCCCTGGACACTGCAGGAACCGGCCCTGGGGGGGTGGCTGTCCCCAGGACCCTCAAGTGCTCCCGGAAGGGGGCCCCCCTCCCACCATTTCAAAACCCTGGGGGAGTGGTGGTCCCTGAGGCTTGGGGGTCCATAATGGACCCCCAAATTTAAAACTTAGTGCTTCGGGGAGGTGGAGGTCCCCAGGCATGTGGGGGGGGACAGGGTATATTTTTTAAAAATAAAGCCCCGGGGGGTGGTGGTCCCCGGAGCCACGAGGGGGCCATGAGCCCCCGCGACATTTATTTTATTAAGCCCTGGGGGTGGCGGTCCCCGGGGCTAGGGGGGCCTGAGAGCCCCTCCAACAAAGAAGTTGAAGCCCCGGGGGTGGCAGTCCCCGGGGCTGTGGGGGCTTGAGAGCCCCCCAACTAATATTAACAAGCCCGGGGGTGGCGGTCTCCAGGGCTGGTTACATATAGTCCATTGCCCCCGGGATTTGGCCTCCCCGGTGGCTAAAAACCAAAGATGCGGGGAGCCCGCGCTTCTTTTTTTTTTGTTTGCACTGGGTGCGCAAATCTCGCTGGTTATTTTTTTTAATGCTTTTTTTGGCCCTGGGGGTCCTTGTGGAACCCCCTGAGCAGGCCTAGGGGGTCAGGGTGTTTCTACCCTGCCACCTTTTTGCGTTTTGCGATGTTTTTTCTTTAGCCAACACTTCCTGGTTTGGAGTGTTGACAACCAATTAAAATATAGCTCATGCATGGCAGGGTGCGCATAGGCTTTGCTTAAGGTATGCGGACACTGTCATTTTCTCAGGAACTACTGAACGGATTTAAACCAAATAAGCAAAAGGCACGAGTCTGAACAAAGGACTACCTCTTTGCCAAATTTGGTGTAATTCCGTTTAGCAGTTCTGGATGTAGCTGCGGCTAAAGGTCCTATGAGAAATTGCATGGGGAAAACGCGTTTTTGGATCCCCCTTTTTTCTCGGCCCCCGCTTGATGAATCATCATGAAACTTTTAGGATAGGAGCAAACCGGAGCTGGCCAAAAGTTCTGAAACTTTCACGCAGATTCGTCAACCGGTGCCAAAGTTATTCCAAATAGAATGTTGCGGATTTCCTATGGATAATAGGTCCTAACTATAACTAGCTACTAGCGACCGCCAGTAGGTAATATGTATACATATATATATATATATATATATATATATATATATATATATATATATATATATATATATATATATATATTACTGCTCCAAAATCTCCTCTCCCAGCCGAGAAAGAAGAAGCAGCACTATGTATGCTATTAAGCCGCACACGTTTTCACTAACCTTTACCCTACAGGAAACATCATGAAAATGGTCATGTATTTGGTCAGCCGATTCACGGCTTAATGAATTAATTTCACCAAATTTTAAAAAGACAAATGTAATGTAATTTTGCCTACATAAGCATGATGAAATGTTTTGTTTATTTTGCACATTCCAACATGGCGCCCGCAGATTGCGAGCGGGTAGTCCTTTTTCAGTTTCCTCTTGAAATCACGCTCTGCGTTTAAAAATGGTTCCTGTGCAACACACTCGTTGTCACATTAATAAAGGGCTTGACCCGAAACGCGTCTGTAAAGGAATAATAAAGGAAACATTGTAACATACCCCGCGAGTGCCGCTTCTTCTTTCTCGGCTGGGAGAGGAGATTTTGGAGCAGTAATATTACACAGTGCACCAACCGTGTTGCGGCACCCACCGCCAGAGCCCCGTCGTTATTGGTGCAACAGGAGCGAGAATATATATATATAGATATATATATCTATATATATATAGATATATATATCTATATATATTACCTACTGGCGGTCGCCAGTAGGTATATATAGTTAGGATTTTTTCTCTATGGGTTTTTTGAAAATTCTATGTCTAATAACTTTGGCGTTTGTGGACGGAATTGGCTGAAATTTTCAGGAAAATGGCACATTTTGTTTCTGAGCAGCCCCTGAAAATTGGGGGGGGGGTTCGTCCAGGGGGGGTCGAGAAAAAAGGGGGGTCCCAAAACGTGTTTTTAACATTGAGTTTTCCATAGGGCGGTTGGCCTCACTTTTAGCCCGAACGGCTGAATGGATTTGCACGAAACTTGGCAAAATTGTAGGGACTGGTAGCCCGATGTGCCTTTTGTAGGTCTCAATATATGTGCTCCAGTGGATTTTGAGAAATTAACGTTTAAAAAAAGATATATATCTGTAACAGCGGACCGGGCAGCGTCCCAGGACGCGTACTTTTCGCGCAACGGAGCTTTGTGAAGCGAAGCTGATTGGTTCTCCGGCGTCTGTCAACATTCCAAACAGTCCGTAGCGGCCGCCATCTTGTCTCTCGGTAGGATCGAGAGACAAGAGGAGGCGAAAGCGAAGGGGCAAATGACCATAAGGGGGAATAGTAGATCCTCGCTGACCCCCTAGGTTTGATGTGGAGGTTTTAAAAGGGCCCCGCGGGGCAAAAAAAAAAAATAATAATAATAATCGAACGGCTGAATGGATTTGCACGAAACTTGGTAAAATATTAGGGACTGGTAGCCCGATGTGCCTTTGCTAGGTCTCAATATATGTGCTCCAGTGGATTTTGAGAAATTAACGTTCAAAAAAAGATATATATCTGTAACAGCGCTCCGCTTCGCGTACTTTTCGCGTTACGGAGCTTTGCGAAGCTGATTGGTTCTCCGGCGTCTGTCAACATTCCAAACAGTCCGTAGCGGCCGCCATCTTGTCTCTCGGTAGGATTGAGAGACAAGAGGAGGCCAAAGCGAAGGGGGAAATGACCATAAGGGGGCATAGTAGATCCTTCCTGACCTCTTAGGTTTGATGTACCATTTTGCCAAGTTTGGTGTAATTCCGTTCAGCCATTCAGGCTGTAGACGTATGTAAATGTCCTATGGAAAATTGCATGGGGAAAACACATTTGAAAGTGTTGAAATTTAGAACCAATTAAAATGTTACTTTGGTTTTGTATTTGTGTGTGATGAAAGTTAATTGGTTATGTATATATGTCAAATGAGAGGAAACCACAGCCATTTTGTGATACTACTGTCTGAGGTACATTTGTGAGGAATTTTTGGTGGTGAATTTCTGGTGTTTGATTTACACAGTACTAACACTTCTCCTACTTTTTAAAAGGTGAGTTGTTAATTTGTAAGGGGAACTATGTTGTACACTTGAAGATAATTTGAAAAATGTTTTCTGTTATTTATTTGCAGTCCTTCTGTTATACTAAATACTTGATAAAGTTAGTTTTATATTATGTATTACTAAAAACGATAAATGAAAGTGATTATTTTTTTCTGCAATTTACAGCAAGCAATTTCAAAATAAAATGGCTCACAATGAAGAGACCGTGGCAATTTCTTTTGAATTGTCCACTACATTGATTGAAATTGAGAGCACCAATAATGAAATATTGTCACAAGGAGGACATGACTTGTATGATTCCATTAGATTGATTGAAATGGACAGCACCAAGAATGAAATATTGTCACAAGGAGATGACTTGAATGATTCCACTACGTTGATTGAAATTGAGAGCAGCAATAATGAAATATTGTCACAAGGAGGAGATGACTTGTATGATTCCATTAGATTGATTGAAATGGACAGCACCAATAATGAAATATTGTCACAAGGAGGAGATGACTTGAATGATTCCACTACATTGATTGAAATTGAGAGCACCAATAATGAAATATTGTCACGAGGAGATGACTTGAATGATTCCACTACATTGATTGAAATTGACAGCACCAATAATGAAATATTGTCACAAGGAGGAGATGACTTGAATGATTTTTTTGATCAATCTCTTGATGGCGAATTTATCGAGTGTTTGGAGACCATAGAGTTACAAGAATCATTATTGCAGACTTTTCATGAGGACATTGCTGATGAGGACATGTTACTAGTTCTTTCAAATTTAGAAAATTCTGAAGAATAAATTTATATTTAGAAATCAAAAATTGTTTGAGACATTATTCATTTTTATTTTTAATTTATGAGGTTGTAGCGAAGTGATTGTAGTATAAAATGAGACTTATAGTATAGAGTGCAACATTTTTATGTTACATGGTAAGTTTACTCATATTTACTTCCCTTCTGCCACTATATTATCTCCAATGTGTATTTGACATCTCTTCTTCATCTCCGGCCTCCTTTCTCTCACTGTGTGTCTCCGATGCATCTTATCGCTGCTATTTTGTGTAATTACAGAAGAGAGTAAAATAAAATAGTTCGGAACGTGAAAAGGGGGCAAAGTAGAGTACTCCTCACCCCCTATGCCTTTTTAGGCGGTCCCAAAAGGATCAGTTTCTGCTTTCCTGAGAGATTATGGTATGAGTTCCATATACCACAATAAATTGCATTACAACATGCAAGATATCTATCTCCTATTACCAACTTTTGGAGATATTCGCGCTAAGCGCGAATATCTCCAAAAAGTAACACCTGCCCTGAGCAGTTCTTAGCCATGTTATCCAATGGGAGGTGGATAACATGGCTAAGAGCATTAGCTCGGTAATGTATGAATATCGCTGAGTTTTTAACCATATTCATGCATTGCGGCCCTTTATTATCGCATTTGCGATAAACCTTGATAATAGCAAGGTTTATCTTCGATAATTTCTGACGATGCTTAGCGGTAAAAAATTCGTTGGTAAGCATCGTTAGCGATAAATATCGCTTAACTTTGGTAATATGCCCCAACGTCTGTTAACGTTCGATTCGAAGGAAATGAGGAAGTGTTGAAAAACATTGTCTGCGCCATCTTGCCTTTTTTGAAATGCCACACTTTTGTCGTGCACGGCAGCCATTTTAGATGTCTTGACCAGACCCACTCTCTGCACGCTGTCGATTCGTAGCATGGCTCCTCACCCTCGCAAGCATCTTCCCCAGGCACTGGTCACCACCGCTCTCTGTCTTATGCATGGGCAATAAACCTCCCCCCATCTGCGCTGCTCTTCCCTGAGAATCACACTCTGTGCCCGCCCGACACCTCCCTTTCGCCCTATTCACTACCGCACCCTCTGACACTCCTCTTCCTCTGTGTCCGATTGTCCAGGCTATCAGCTAGCCCTGCAGATGTAGTTTATGGCGCCAGCTGTAAAGAATCACCCCTCTTCAAAGGAGTTATAGTAGATCAAGGCCCACACCCGATGAGATCTGTCACACCACACGTGTTCCTACTATCTGAAAACCATCCTGTATTGTGATTGGGGAGGGGACCGAGCCTGAAGCGGAAGATTCCAGGAATGACTCTTTGTACATCAAAGTTTTTACAATTATGTGTCACATTAAAAATATATAGCACTCCAACAAAGTAGTAGGAATATAAAACTTTAATAACATATAAATATATACAACAAAACAAAAACAGTAAAAACATTTAAACAACGAAGAGACCGTGGCAATTTCTTTTGAATTATCCAATAGATTTATTGAAATTGACAGCACCAATAATGAAATATTCTTGTCAGTAGCGGTCTGTTGTGCGAATAGTTCCAAGGCAGCAGAACGCGCTGAAATCTAGATGGCACGAAAGTGATGTCTAGCAAGTTGCCGCCCAGCAAATAACGGCGTGGGGCGCCGCGGGGGTGAGTGAGTCCAGTAGGCACCACAGCTATTCTTACCGGCATTGCAGAATTACTGCTGGGGACAATGCCTGTGCTGTAACAGGGTCACAGCAGAAACAAAAAGGATTCTGTTGAAGATGTTGTTGGTTTTCAATTTGAAAACAGTTCTGGTGTCAACTGCTATGCTAATGTAGTGGTTAATGTTTTGTTTTCTCTAGAAAATGTAAAAGAGGGGGAGGCAGTCCAAAGTTCCGTTAAAAGGGCAAAGGAAAGGATCGGTGGTTTGAACTATCAGTCAAAAAGGGGGGGGGGTGCAACAATTTTTCCTACCGGGTCACACTGTGCTTTCACCGGAAGTGAGGTCTGCAGGATTCTAGTAATTCAAAGTGAGGCTGGCGCCGACGTCCCGCGGATACAGTTTCGTCACTCCACGGGTGATCATGGCAGTCATTCCCCATCGGGGGTCGGAGACTCCCGCGGCTCCTCTAGAATCTTCAAGGTCGTGGAGGACTACGGTGGTGGAGTCAACCAGTGACCGGGCCATTTCTTTATGCTGGGCCCGCTCTTGCCAGGTCGACCGCCATTTTGAGAGTTCGGTAGCTACTGGCGATCGCGGGGTCAAATGAGCGGACGGGCTCCACCCTGCCGGGCGAGACGTTGCAGCATGGCCACAGTGGAAGAACCCTTTTCCGGGCGCCTGGAGCGCTGAGGGTGCAGCTGGGAAGCCTCCACCTGGGGAGGCGGGAGAGGCCTGTTCGCACCGTCTCTCCCTGCCAGTGCACCCCACGGCGTCTCGCTTGAGATTTGTTATGGCCGGACCAGGCGATGAGGACGAGGGGGGGGGGTCGGAGGCATGTGCAAGACATCCCCCCCCAGTGTTGTCGCAGCCATTATTCATGAAAGAAGAAGTGTCCCATCCGTCTTCGGGCCGGGCTTCCGGTAGATGTCGGCCGGACGCCCCTGGCTCTGGCCCCATGAACGGGTTTCTTGGTTTATCGGCTGCAGCCGGATCCCGTCGGCCTCGGCCCCCCGACCGTTGGTGGCCGGACCGGAAGAGCATGTGGCGGGACTACCTGCAACTCTCAAGGGCCACCGCGGCCGGACTGGGAGAGAGAGGGGAGGGTCGAGGAGACATTCCCCCCCCCTGCAACTGTTCAGCGTTGTAAAGGCAATCCCCTGGCCGGGTCCCGCTGGCCTCGGCCTCTCCTCCGGCTACACCCTACGTTAGGATCTCCTGGCCGAGGCGTGGCAGCAGGACCTGCCTTATATGGGCTGCTCCCGGTTGGGCGTAGCCGGAACCCTGCCCCACCTTGGAAGTTTCCAGAGTGGGGGCGGATGTTCTACTGACTTGCATTTTCCCTAGTCTATCGATTTTTTTGGCGTGGCAGGCGGTGGGACAGCGAGGGGTGATTTGGTTTCTCTTACTGTTTTTCTGGTCTCTCACCACTGGCATATTTTAACGTTTTCTTGTTTCTAGGACATTAATAGGTTTTATCATTACGTTATGTTATCGTTTCTTTGTTCGTTGTTTAATAAAAGTTCATGTTCATCAGTGGCCTACTGATTTTCGTTTTCCTATTCTTTTCTTTCCAGGTTGTTTCATGCTAAAGTTTCTGTTAACAGGATACAGTGATCACTTCGTTATTATTGCATATGTCCTTTTCACTAGGGGTGCTCTCTGGTCGGGCCAGATGACGTATGTCTAGTAAATGGTCCGGGTGAAACAGGTGCATCAATCAGTGGGGAGTAGATAGGCATGACAGATTACAACGGGGGAGAAAGGTCCGCATTACGTACCCTTTCACTACTTGCAAAGATTTTCCTACGTTTATTTGCAAACAGGGAATACCTCCAAAAAGAACTAATTCCCAAACAGTCAATGTTCGGACAATCAATCAATCAATGAGGAATGAAATAGGTACGACGTGTTAAAGGCTTGCGTTACCTACCCTTCACTATCTGCAAAGGGAGAGAGAATATTCCTATTCTTCCTCGTTTGCAGGCAGAGAAGATCCTTAAGAGAACCAACTTCGAACAATTCAATGCTCGATTCAAACAATCAACAAGGGGTACTGTGAACACAAATGAACGCCGCTTATGTACATACGCATTGCTATTTTCAACAGGTTGTTCCTAATGTTTCTATTTTAGCGAGGTAAAAAAGAGATCCCATTAGTGGCCTACTGATTTTGCTCGATTCCTTTTGTTTTTTTACACGATTTTTCGCTATCTGCAAAGACTAAACAGAGTATTGCGACTCTGTGCTTGTTTGTAAATAGAGAATGAACCAAAGAGAACAATCAATCAAATGGAGAGAGAAGCAGGCACGACGGATTACAAAGGGGGCAAAGGGCTGCGTTAACTACCCTTCACTATCTGCAAAGAGAGAGTACTCCTAATAGAAATGAGGGGTGGGGGGCAGCATTCAAAGCAGATCAGTGTGCATAAACACGAAAATGTTTTTACTTACCACGTACTTGACATTCGACAGCTTATGATATTTGCTATTAAAAAACCATTGAAATTCACTGAAAAAACCATAGGTTATAGACCATATATAGTTAGGAATTAGCATTTACAAAACCTTGAAAATTCACTGAAAAAACCATAGGTTATAGACCATATATAGTTAGGAATTAGCATTTACAAAACCTTGAAAATTCACTGCAAAAACCATAGGTTAGAGACCATATATAGTTAGCTGGACATTTTATTGACATAAAACCAATGAAATTCCATATATAGTTAGTTGCACTAACTATATATCGCGCACCCGCAATCCACTGCTGATGATGTCACATATTACATAATTCATGACATGGTCAGTGACATCACTGATGACATCACTGATGACATCTCAAATGACATCACTGATGACATCACTGATGACATCTCATTTGACATCAATGACCACATCACTGATGATATCATTCATGTGACAATACAATGCATCTCCTCACATTTTAATATAACCTCTGTTTCACCCAGTGTTAAAAAGAGTATAATTTTTGAAACCATTGACACACCAATACTAGTTACTACATACGCACTCACTGATTGCTACGTCTACACACACCTTCACTCATTCACCCATACAATCATTCATACATACAATCACTCATCTTTACAACACTATCATATGCACTCATACACCTATACAGACACTCACACTCTGCCACTCATCCATGGAGTTACTCACACACCTAGTCAGTCCTGTAAAGAATCAATCACACTTCCATTTTCTACTCTATACAGTTAAACATAGAGCACCTTACGTTTTCAACCATATACTAACACATACTTACTCTCTTATACAATCATTGATACAAGTACACATTGATCTGTACAGAGTCACACACCTCCCAGCCAGCCACACACACACTCAGTCTCCCATGCAAATACTTGGGCAATCAATCAATAACCCATATAGTTACTCATATAGCTACTGATCAACACATGCAGCAGTTTACAGAACAACAGACATAATGATGCACAAATTAAGACAGTTTAGTCACTAACCCATGCACTCAGTGAGACACATTTAATCACTCACTCATACATTCAGTCATGCACCTACTAAATCCTTCGTCCAGACACTTATACATCCACTCATTCTTCAATATGTAAGACATATTTTAACTTTACAGAAACATACAGTCACTGGATGTTGTCATCAGTGATGTCATCAGTGATGTCATTTGAGATGTCATCAGTGATGTCATCAGTGATGTCACTGACCATGTCATGAATGATGTAATATGTGACATCATCAGCAGTGGATTGCGGGTGCGCGATATATAGTTAGTGCAACTAACTATATATGGAATTTCATTGGTTTTATGTCAATAAAATGTCCAGCTAACTATATATGGTCTCTAACCTATGGTTTTTGCAGTGAATTTTCAAGGTTTTGTAAATGCTAATTCCTAACTATATATGGTCTATAACCTATGGTTTTTTCAGTGAATATATATATATATATATATATATATATATATATATATATATATATATATATATATATATATATATATATATATATATATATATATATATATATATATTACCTACTGGCGATAGCCAGTAGGTATATATAGTTAGGACCTAGTTTCCATAGGAAATCCGCAACATTCTATTGGGAATAACTTTGGCGCCGGTTGAAAAATTTGCATGTAATTTTCCAAAATTTAGGCCAGCTCCGCTCCGCTCCTTCCCTGGAAGTTTCGGGGGGATTCGTTATGGAGGGGCCGAGAAAAAAGGGGGGTCCCAAAACGTGTTTTCCCCATGTTCATTTCCATAGGACGAATAGACACGGCTACAGCCCGAACCGCTGAATGGAATTACACCAAACTTTGCAAAATTGTAGGGACTGGTATGCAGAAGTGCCTTTTCTATATTTGGTGACAATTGCTCCAGTGGTTTTTATGAAAATTAACTTAAAAAATACATATATATCTGGGCGAAGCCTAACCACACATCTCATCGTGAGATCTGATTGGCTTATCAGCACTTCATCCAAGAAGTGTTGGCAGCCATCTTGGGACCAATATACATGATAGCACCTCATTAAAAAGCATTGTAGTTAATAGTTACATTATAAATCATTTGTTGATGGTACCATACTCATTTTGGGAATTGTGGTGTGTTCTAAGGTGATTTTACCATGTGAAAAAGTTTTCTGCTGGGATATCATGAATCATGTTTGAAAGAAAACTATTATCTCATGCTTTTCCCAAAGTGATTTGGAAGGGGATCTATAAGCTAAACTGAAAGCATATTTTCTGTAAATTCACATTATCTTTCTCAGTCATGTGAGAATGAAGTCTGACATTCTCAGTAAAACATGTACATCCAACAAGGACAGAGACTGTCAGTTGATTCCTTGGTGTTCTACTGCAGCCTCCTAGAGTGTTCTAAAGAACAACTAGAGTGCTAACAGTCCTTCTTATTACAAAGGTATGGCACACCTGGAGCCATCTTGATTGGAATACTTGATTGGTAACTCTTAAAACATTTAATTTAAAAAGGAACAAAATGAGGGGGTATATTTTGCCATAGAAAGTATGATTAGTGCTGCAGAAAGAAAAATTAGGGCACATTTTGAGTGACTTCTCAAATCCTCTTCTATTTCATTAAAATATTCTGACATGCAGTCTCCCAAGATGGCCACCAGAGACAAAAGAGCCCAAATGTAGCCCAAATATCACCCAGATGTAGCCCAAGTATAGCCCAATGACAGAATGTCCCAGAGTGTTCTAAAGAACAACTAGAGTGCTAACAGTCATACTTATGACAAATGTATGGCACACCAGAAGCCATCTTGATTGGAATGAAGTGGTAAGTCTGAAAACATTTAATTTAAAAAGGAACAAAATGAGGGGGTTCATTTTGCCATAGAAAGTATGATTAGTGCTTCAGAAAGAAAAATTAGGGCACATTTTGAGTGACTTCTCAAATCCTCTTATATTTCATTAAAAAAATTCTGACATGCAGACTTTGAATACCAGCAGCAGATTTCCCTGGTGAGCAGTAGCTTTACTACAATGATCTAATGAGCAACTAGAGTGGTAACATTCCGAATTTATGGCAAATGTGTGACACATCTGAATGCCTTCTTGATGGAACCAAAGTAAACAAGCATTGAAAATGCAATAGATCTCGCCCTCGTTTAAGTTAAAGCCATTCTGTTTGTAATGAGGTGGCTTTTTAGCTTTTCTTTTATTAGTGTTTTTAAAACTTTCATGTAAATAACATGCATATGTATGCATATATGTATATGTATGCATGCATTTATATTTGTATTTCTATAGATATGCAGATTATATATGTTTATATATGTATGTATATATATATATTCACTGAAAAAACCATAGGTTTCAGGCCTTATATAGTTAGGAATTAGCATTAAAAAAACCTTGCAAATTCACTGAAAAAACCATAGGTTTCAGCCCTTATATAGTTAGGAATTAGCATTTAAAAAGGTTTTTTAAATGCTAATTCCTAACTATATAAGGCCTGAAACCTATGGTTTTTTCAGTGAATTTGCAAGGTTTTTTAAACGCTAATTCCTAACTATATAAGGCCTGAAACCTATGGTTTTTTCAGTGAATATATATATATATGAAACAAAGCAAGAGGGTTATTCTCTGGGATCCGTTTCCCATGGTCAGGTGGCGTGTACTCTCGGCAAACCCCGCCACCGAGTTTTTTAATAATTTCCAAAGTTCTGCCGTGATAAGCAACACACGCACTCGGAGAAGTACAGCTAGTGAGGGTTTATTTCCCAAGTAACGCTACACGTTTCAGCACAAAAGTGCCTTGAACATTCTATTGGCAGTAACGTTGGTGTCGATTGATGAATCTTGTTGAAATTTTCCAAACGTTTGGCCAGCTCAGTGCCGCTCCTTCCCTGAAAGTTTGGGGGAGATTGGTCAAGTGGGGGCTGAGTTTTTCTGTGGGGAGCCACAAAATATGTTTTCCCCATGCAATTTCCCATAGGACCTTTAGCCACGGCTACTGCCCGAACGGATGAACGGAATTACACCAAATTTGGCAGAGAGGTAGTTCTCAGTTCAGACTTGTGCCTTTTGCTTATATGGTGTCAATCTGTTCAGTAGTTCCTGAGAAAATTATGATTAAAGTCATTTATATATCTATGGGCGCTGTGGATCCGCGGATTGTGCGAGGATTGGCATCGTAGCATAAGGGCACCGTCCCGGTCACGCGCTCAATGCTAATTGGCTGTCAAGCGGTTGTACACATTCGAAACCAGAGACTGTTGGCAGCCATTTTGTGCCTCGGTAGAAGCGAGGGTGAAGAAGTTTGTGAAATATGTGTGCAAACCGCAAAAAGGGGACAGGGTACACACACCCTGACCCCCTAGACCTGCTTAGGGGGTCACACAAGGACATCTAGGACAAAAAATATATATATGTATATTTTTTTCAATTCGCGGGATGCGTGTAGGATCGGCAGATTTCGCCGTCATAAAAAAAAATGAAGTGCGGGCTCCCGCGGTTTAAGGTTATTAGTCCCCCGGGGGGAGAAAATTCCAGAGGCATTAAAAAAGAAAATAGTGTGGGGTTCCCAATCCCCCACACAGTATCCCAGGAACCGCCACCCTCCGGGGCTCTAAGTTAATATATGCGGGGGGCGATCACGAGCTCAATGCTAATTGGCTGACAAGCGGTTGTAAAAATTCGAAACCAGAAACTGTTGACAGCCATTTTGTGCCTCGGTAGAAGTGAGGGTGAAGAAGCCGGTGAAATATGTGTGCAAACCATGAAAAGGGGGCAGGGAATACACACCCTGACCCCCTAGGCCTGCTCAGGGGGTCGCACAAGGACATCTAGGGCAAAAAATATATATATATTTTGTTTTTTCTAAATCGCGGGATGCACATAGGATCCGCGGATTTCGCCGTCGAAAAAAAAAAAGAAACGAAGCTCCGGCTCCCGCGGTTTAAAGGTTATTAGTCCTCGGGGGGGCCAAATTCCAGAGGCATTTAAAAGAAAATAGTGTGGGGGGTCCCAATCCCCCTCAAACAGCCTTGCGTACCGCCACCCTCTAGGGCTCTAAGTTAATATATGTGAGGGGGCTCACTGCCAAACCCACCCTCAGTCCCTGGGACCGCCACTCTCTGGGGCTTGTTAAAAAGGATGGGGGGGTCTTAGGACCCCCCAGCTCTGGGGACCGCCACCCTCCGGGGCTTCTTTAATGTGTGGGAGGTGGGCCGCCTGGCTCCTCTCCTGGAGCCCAGTTGGCCCTGGGGACCGCCACCCCCCAGGGCAGGCTTCTGCAGTGTCCCAGGGTGCCCACTCCCAGGACAATGCCGTTTGCAATGGCAGATAAACAAGAAAGATTTGCCTGCCCTTCATATATTTTGATTTTTGCAGTTGCTGAAGCAACAATGATAAGCACGTTTCTTCTGTTTATCATGGAAATTTATTTATCATTCCATTCATTATTTCCATTTTTTGAACATATATTTGTACGTGAAAAAGGTTACCATTGGCTTTTCAACTTCTATTCACATACCACAATTAATAAATTATGTCTATAAAAGACAAGTGATTTTCATACAGTGAAAAATTAATCAAATTATATCTATAAAGGGCAATGATTTACATACAGTGAAAATAATAATAGTGCTTGTCAAAACAAGTATGAAAGTTGATAAACAATTCAATAATACATATACCGGGGGAGGAGCCAAGCTCGCGACCGTGATGGCCGCGTTGTAGCTCGGCTCCGTCAGCCTTCCTGCTTGAATTGCCTATCCTGTGCCTTATCCTGCCCCGAGAAGTCTTATTTGGTGGAATATGGAATTATGACGTTTTTGCTGGCACTTACCGTCTGCTCTGGATGATCCTAGGTGCCGCGGATCTTGAGCTGTGCCCTTGTTCGCTTCGGAGCTTCCGGGGCGGGCAGGCCTGGGACTCGTCTGCGGCGCCCGGGCGGGGCGGAGCGCCGGGGCCGACCCCTTGGTGGAGGAGTGGGGTCGGCCGGAGCGGCCACTGTGCGGTTCGACCGGTGGCGACTGACCGGGCCTGGTCTGGCTGTCCGGGGACCTGGTGGCGGAGCGCTGCCTTCCGCGGATGGGGGTTGACCGCATGGGCGCCTCGTCTCCCCTTTGTTCTCCTGTCCGGCCATCTTGAAACCCCCCGCCCGGTCTTGGCGAGCGGCGCCTGTGGGTCGGTGGCGCCGGCTGCCGTGATATTCTGGTGGCCCGCCTTTCTGCCCTGGAGGTTCCATTGCTTGTCTCCGGCTGGATTTCATCGAGCCCCGCCGGTGGCCGGATTGTGGTCGGAGATTGCCGAGGCCTCGCCGGGCTAACAAGATGGCGGCCTGCGCCCTGTATCTACGCCCAGTTGGAGATGGCGACATCGGCTGGCCGCACGGCACGTTTGCTGAATACCGTAAAGGTGAGCCTACAGTTGGCGACGTCTTCGCCGCCTTGTGTTCCTGGCGTGCTTCCGTGACTGTACCTGTCGCTGGGCCGGATGGTGGTCTTTGTACTGGGCTTGTTGGGCCGTCCCCTGCGTGTGCGGTTCCACCGCTTCAGTGTGCTGCGGGGTCCTTCCTGGAAATTGAGGACACCGGGGCCACCGCTTGTTTGGACGTACAGATGCCTACTGCCTTGTATCGTCAGGAGTTCTTCCCTGTGGTGGATGTACTGGAGGGCCTCGGCCGAGATCCGTCCGCGTCTGTCTCGCCGGGCCTCCCGGTGTTTTTTTGCCTCGACCTGCCGAGCGGAGATCCTTTAACTGTTTCACCGGGGCGACTTTTTCCCCATGGTCGGCGGAGCTATGCTTGAGTTGCCTGCTGCTGTTGCTGTCCTTTCTTGCTCATCCGGTCCGGAGCCGTCATAACTTGTGTGATATATCGACGATTGGAATCCCTGCTTTCCGCCTCTGGCCCCTCATGTTCTGGTTCTTTGTGCACTCTGTGCCTATGGCACTGGATAGACGAGGACAGGGGTGAGATACACTTGTGCCGCCGGACTATTACTTCGTGGCATGGCCGATGACCACCTTGCAGCTGTACGTGTATGATCGATTCCTCTTCATATTCCTGGTGCCTGTTTTTTTAAATGACTTCACCTTCTCGTGGGATCTAACATGTGTTCGAACGGGGGGTTGGGGGCTGATAGTTTTGATTATGTGTCTCCTCTCCCACTAGAGATTTTTTTATTTTTGTTTTCCTTCCTTTCCCCTTCCTCTCTTTTTGCCTATGTGGTTTCTTCCTTACTTTTTGACTCTTCTATATTTCGGGTTTCCTGTTAGGGCGACAGGCACGCTGCTGGGGGGGTAGGCCGTAGCCTTCTGCAGGGGTGCAGGGTGGGGTGGGTGGGGGGGGTCTGTATTTTTGTTTTTTTCTTTGTTCTTGGTTCTATGGCTCTTATGTATTCTCTTTTCTGGACGCTGCGTCTACATGTGGGCCTCCTGGGGTGTTTTTGCCAGCGTGGGCCTCATGATCTCCCTGCCACCGATGTTCATTGGGCATCCACTACTCCTATTTCCTTCGGTTCCATAGGCTGGCCTTTTCTTTTGTATGCTTTGCGCGCCAGGGGGCGCACGCTGTGGTGCCGCGTTCTCTTTTCCCTGTTTTTTCTACCCTTTTTCTTGATGTCCTTTTCCCCCTTTTTTCCCCTTCTTTCTCCCCTTCTTTGGGTTGATGTAGCGGATGGTTCTTTGTATTGCAATCCTGACTTCCTTTTTATGTATTGCTGCGTATTTTAGTAGTAACGGGTGGGCGTTGGGCAGTGGTTGGACTTGCTCGCAGATGTGGGACCTACGTTTTGCCCTTGCTACAATATAGCGTTTCGAGTCCAGGTAATTAATCACCAAACTCTCTTCAGGGCTTTATTATTCTGATCTATAAATGGAACGTTTTGACAGCATTAAAAAAGGACCTCTCTCTATTTGTAATTGATGCACTTTCTACCATCATATCTAAGAGGGTACCTGAATGAATGGTTTCGTCTTTCTAATTATTCCGGTGTTTGTCAATGTTTTTAGGAGCGCAGAGGACATCCGACAAAATCCTGCAAGGGAACATATTTAATCTCTATCAGTGTGTCAGTCGACTTTACAGGTTTACACGTATCTCAATGGAAAGGCTACATACCTATGGAGGGCGAGAATCGTGAAGTACTCTTAAACCTTGATTAAATCATGCTGTGGAACGAATACTTTCTGGGGACTTTTTTTCCTGAAATTCAAAACATTGATGTTTTTGTTACCAAAGCCCAAAACAGTCCTAAGCCGATATTGTAAGGTAGAAGTAAAACTAAGGTAGAAGTAAAGCATGGCGCTACCTGGATGAGATGTTAGTTGCTTGTGATATCCGACCAGTTAAGCAGTGGTGCTCGATTTATACACACAGACTGTTCTTCTATTGCTTTCTGCAACAAAATAACAGTGTGATCTTAAGTGTCCGCTTCTTAGATCATTTTGTTTATTTAAGCCAGTGTTGCGCTTGTGAGACTCACCGCAGTTTAAAGCTTGTGTTCCCAACAATCAGTCTCCTCTCCCAGACGCCATGTCTCCTTCATTCACTGTTTTTTCGTCTTCGTGTTCCTATAGCGTCATGTGATGAATCAGGTGACCTTGTGCCTTCCCTAAGGATTATGGGGTATGTAGTCCCTCCGATATTACCATGGGGCTTGTTCATAAAAGTGGTTTACAATATTCGAACCACATTATTTCCCCTTAAATATCGATATTCAAATTCTATTTATTTCGCTCATGTTGTTTCATCCACTGATTGCGCTATTAAATTTCATTATTAGATAAGCTTCCCTGCGCAATAACGCAGTTTCAATATCAGAAGAGAAATTTGAGGCATTTATGACTGATAAAACAGTCCATTGGAAATAATTTTCCCCATGTTTTTCTTCCAAAAAGTGTTCCACCATAGGTGCTGTGGACACTTTGTTCTTTATACGCGATCTATGCTGCGTTATTCTAGCATTTACCTGCTGATTTGTTTTGCCAATGTATATTCGACTGCAGGGGCAGAGGATGGCATACACTACATTTTTGGTTCTGCAATTATGTTTCCACCTAACTCCATTATGGGTAAATTCTGTACCTTCAATGGTTACATGCCACGCAATTGCCACATTTGCGGTGGCCCTGTATAGGTTTTAAATTCCATTGGGAAATCAAGTCACTTTTCTGTTTGGGAATAGAGACATCTACTCTGACAATTTGTTGCCCAATACTTGTATTTTTCTTCATGGCGAATATTGGTTTTTGTAGGGGGACCTCAAGATTCTCAAATAGGTGCCAATTTCTCAGCACGATTTTTTTAAACTGATTGGTTTGAGGACCAAACGTGGTCACACATACCAGTTTTTCTAGTTCTTGTTTTCCTTTACCTGCAACAATGTTTCCCTTGGCGTGAATCTGGCCCGTTTTTTAGAATGGTTCAACAATTTCTTAGGGTAGCCCCTTTTAATCATCGCATTACTGAAGACCGTTGCGTGATTTTCAAAACCGGACAGCTCAGTACAGTTTCTCCTGATGCGCAATAACTGCCCGTAGGGAAGGTTCTCTTTTAAGCTCTTTGGGTGCGAACTCCTGAAGTGTAGAATTGTATTTTTATCAGTGTCCTTTCTGTACAATGATGTTTTAAGTTTTTGATCATGTGCACTGACTTCCACATCTAAAAAGGTCATTTTTATTTTGCTGGACTGAATGCAGAACTTTATGTCTCTATGTCTGGTATTAAGCCAGCCATAGAATTCATTGAGCTCGATCTGGCTCCCCTGCCACAGGAGCCAGATGTCGTCAATGTACCTCAGCCAATGTAGGATGTGTGCCTTATAGGGATTATTGTTTTGAACAAATCTTTTTTCATATTGCGCCATATACAGCACAGCCATCTCCGGAGCATATGGGCAACCCATAGCTGTACCTTTGATTTGAACGTAGAAGTTGTCTTCGAATTTAAAATAGTTGTTTTTTAGGGCCACCTCCGCCAGCTGAATAATAAATTGTGTTGGGACACGGTGGGGACGTTCTCGTTGATCAAGGTAAAGTTCCATCACCTCAAGTGCCTCCTCTTGGGGGATTTGTGTGTACAGTGATGCGACATCTAATGTCGCCATCACTTGGGTCTCCTCATTAAATGCTGTATCCTCAATCTTTGTAATAAAATCGGTGGTGTCCCTTAGGTATGAGTCCACCTCCTGTAGGAAAGGCTTAAGGAAAAAGTCAATATACTTAGACACTGGTTCTAATGCCGAATCACACCCCGAAACAATGGGGCGTCCTGGTGGTCTAGAGCTGTTTTTGTGTATCTTTGATAGAAAATAAAGGATAGGAGTCCTTGGTGATTTTTGTTCAAGTATTCGAACTCTTTCGGACCCAGATAACCTTCATCTAGCCCCCCTTGAATGATTTTTAGAATTTTTCCCTGGACTTCCTTTACTGGATCAGCTTTAACTGGTCTGTACCATTCTTGGTTGTTAACGTGTGATCTCCCTTCCTCCAGGTACATATCACAAGGCCAGATCACTACAGCCCGCCCTTATCGGCTTGTTTGATGACCACAGACGTGTCTTGTTTCAAATTCTGAATCGCTTTAATCTGATCTTTACTGATGTTATTATGATTAAAGTGCTTCGCCTTTTCAAGTTTTGAGATAGAGGATAAAACCGCTTGTTCATAAGCATAAACCTCCTTGGGTATATTAAAGGAAGGCATACATTTTGATTTTCCTCTGAGTCCAGTAGTTTCTGTTCCAGCAGGTATGTCCGACCCCGCAAAGAAAGTTTTTAATCTGATCTTTCTACAAAAATCTAGTGCCTCGAGTTTTAATTTAGTGAAATCAGCCTTTCTCGAGGGAACAAATTTGAGAACTAAACTTAAAATTTTCTCCTCATCTTCAGTTAGGTGTTTATTGGATAGATTCACTATTGCCGATGTCTCTAAGATTTGTAGACCCGACTCCGGGTCCGCATTTCCCATGTCTGCTTGTAACGGTTTCTTGGTTGTCCTCCCTTCTCTAAAAAAGGGACTTGTTTTTTGGGGTTAGTGTCCCTTGAGTCAGACCCTGAGGACTCCGAAGAGGAGGCACTTGAAAAGGTGGTGAACCTACTCCTCGATCTTCCCTGGAATGTATTAAGTGCTCTCCGTGATTCAGGTAAGGTGTAAAAGTCTTCTTTCAAGAAGGGGTATACTTGTTTGCAATGGCAGGGCAGGAGCCTCGCGGATCACACCTTGTCATTGCAAACTACTTTCCTATTTGGAAGAGAGAGCAGGCAGACTCTGTTCCCCTCATCTGTAAAATGTATACTATCTCTCCTATAGATGACATGCATATTGAAACGCAGATTGTTGTGGTAAATGTTTCCCATTCTATAGTCTCAGAGAAAAGCAGAAACAGATTTATTCACATGTTTCCTAGCTTTCTCAATCTGTGGACAATATTGATTGGACCAGTTCCATTTCTGCCTTTGGCATATGTTAGAATAGACAAAGGCAGTTTGGGGGAAACGATATTTCAAATCTTCAAAGGAGTCCTTTATAAGTATTTTTGTTTTAATTAGACCAAGGTGGGGCCAAATCCCGGGGGCATTATTAAAACTGTTGGACAACAGTGTTTCCCCAGCGTCTTTGTCTTCTCGTATGAGATCTTTTTGAACTTTTCCTTATTTGAACTCTGCTTTTTTACAGTATATTTCTACTTCTTATTGCAATCTGTTTCACAGCATTCTGTTCTTAGTCTTGTTCACTTGTTGTTCTTTTGCTGACTTACCTGTTTGTGTACAAGATCCGCCTTTCTTCTTGTGTAGCCTTCCTTTGTGTAACTTCTTTTTTTATATGTGACCTTTGTTCTTCAGTGCTTGATCTAGTGTTCTGAACATATCAGTACATTTGTAGACATGTAGTTTACTACTTTCCATTCCCTCCCTCCACCCTAATTGACAAAATAATAGGGAGACACAAAGTAAGGGGCTCTAGTTGTTACTGTGTTTTAAGCTTGCCACACAGTAGGTAGGACACAGATTTAGAAACCCAGTCTCCACCACCAATGGACCTTCTCCCCGTTGTTGCCATCTCCTTTGCTATGCCTTATCAATCAAATTTCTTCATTTGACCTGGTCCTCCTCCAGTGTATTCTCCTCATAGTCCAAGCCCATACAATCCATCAATTCATGTGCCCTTGCCCACTCGGTGCGTGGTGGTACCTCCACCAGATATTGCACATTATACACCACCTTGGGCGTACCCGCTCTCAAAACGCTTCCACTGGCCATTGTACATGCAGACTTTGATCTTCATCTCCTAATTTCTTCTTTCAAATTTTCTTGGAAACACCTTATTAACCCTTCAAGAGAAAAAGTAAGAAGACTGGGAAACCACTTTATATCTGAGCTCTGTATGCCATCCTAATTCCCAATCATCAAATTACATGCTTGCTACCTTTCTGTGATGCACTTTAGTTTCACTGTCCATTCTTGTCTGGCTATACGCATCACGATAATTAAAGGGACAATTTGTTTGCATATTTTTATTAAAGCACTTGACACAATGCATAGTGACACCGTATTTATTTATTGTAAATATTTATTGAATGTTTTCAGATTAATTTCCACAAGTACTAACTTTGTTTCTTCATTTACAAAATAAATATTAAAAACATTTTCTAGTAAGCACCACACATGCTGATATTACAGTAAATAAGTTGTAAAAATATTTTCAAAGAATCTTATTTTTTTTCCGATCACGTTATACACTGATATTACAGTAAAGAAGTTTTTTAGATACTTTCAATGTATTACAAAATAGTGAATGTTTTCAAAATTATTTCCACAAGTACAAACTTTGTTTCTTGATTTCAAAAATAAATATTAAATACATTTTAGTATGCACCACAAACGCTGATATCATAGTTAAGAGGTTGTAAAAATATTTAAAATGTATCTTAATTTTTTTTTCCTAAGCATCTCAAACCCTGATATTACAGTAAAGAAGTTTTAAAAATAGTTTTAATGTATCACAAACTATTTTATGTGAGTACCACCAATGTTGATATTACAGTAAAGAAGTTGTAAAAATAGTTTCAGTGTATCTCAAAATATTAAACGTAAGGACCAGAAGCAATGATAGAACAGTAAACAAGTTGTGAAAATAGTTTCAATGTATTAGAATAACTCATTTCACTTCAGTGAGAACATGTGTCTTTACTTCTGACAGATCTTACATCTTACAGATGGAAAATGTCAGTTACTCAGTAATCATTTGTTCTTGGCATGTAGTGCTGTAGATTCAAATGGTTTCCATAGTCCTGTCATCTTGTGTTGTGTTGGGATGTTTGCAAGTTATTTTTCTTTGAAGAAGTCTATCTAGTCACGTGGTTAGGCTGTCTCTTCCTTTGGATGATATTGTGCATGGGAATCAACTCTATTGTTAGTATATTTGGACGCAGATGGTGAGAATGGAGTTATTAAGAGTATAATATAGTTGTACCCCTGTGTGTGTGTGTGTATATATATATGTTAGTAAATTTGATAAGGAAACTTGCTTACTATACAGTGCAGGCCTAGTGCATGGGTGAGTTGGGCCAAGCCAAGTGCCATAATCTTGCGAGGGGGGCAGCAGGGAGCTGCCTGACTGAATGTCATACAAACAGCATTTCACCCGTCCCACTTGTTCTCAATGGGGTTACGTTATAGACATTGTATTGGGAGCAGGAGCAGACAGACAGAACCTGTCTATATCATCTCCCCTGTGCCATAGGGAGGTATACAGATACATAGGGGTCCACAGATGGATAGAACACCAGCCCTGGGGGGGTGACGGTCCCCAGGGTCATTGAAGGCTCCAGGAGAGGGGCTGTGTGGCTTCCCTTACACATTTTGTAGAAGATCCAGGGGGTGAAGGTCCCTGGGGCTGGAGGGCCTGGAAGCTCTTCCACCCATTTGTTTGAAGCCCCGGGTGGTGGTGGTTCCTGGTGCTGCGGGTGTTCTCGTGAGCCCCTCTGCATACATTAAAACCGAGCCCCGGGGAGTGGTGGTTCACGGGGCTGAGGAGGCCTCAAAGCCCCCCCCAGTTAACATTTTAAATCCCCGGGGGTGGTGGTCCCCTGGGTGGGGGGAGGGGAGGGCCAGTGAGGCCCCCGCATATATGAACTTAGAGCTCCGGGGGTTGGCGGTCCCCCACCCATTTTGAAGAAGCCCCGGGGGTGATGGTCCCCGGGGCTGTGGGGGGCCTCATGAGCCCCCCGCATATATTAACTTAGAAACCCAGGGGGTGACGGTCCCCCACCCTTTTTAAAGGTGCCCCAATGGGTGGCTGTTCTGTGAATACCAAAATAGTAGTAAGTTTAGGATTGAGTCATAAGTTCATTCTGTGAATCGGGCCCAATCTGTCTATATCAGCTCCCCCGTGACATAGGTGGTATACAGATACATTGGGGTCCACAGATGGATAGAACACCAGCCCTGGGGGGTGATGGTCCCCAGGGCCATTGAGGGCTCCAGGAGGTGGGCCACGTGGCCCCCTCTTACATTTCTGAGAAGCCCCGGGAGTGGAGGTACCTGGGGCTGGGGGACCTTAGAGCCCCTCCACCCATTTGCTTGAAGCCCTTGGTGGTGGAGGTCCTTGGTGCTGCGGGGGGCCTCGTGAACCCCTCAGCATACATTAAAATCAAGGCCTGGGGAGTGGTGGTTCCCAGAGCTCAGGAGGCCTCAAAGGCCCCCTCCCCAGTTAGCATTTCAAAGCCCCGGGGGATTGCGATCCCTGGGGCTGGGGGGGCCTGAGAGCCTCCCATCCTTTTTAACAAGCCCCAGGGATTGGTGGTCCCCGGGGCTGTGGGGGGGCCAGTGAGCACCCCCGCATATATTAACTTAGAGCCCCGGGGGTGGCGGTCCCCCACCCATTTTGAAGAAGCCCCGGGGGTGGCAGTGCCCGGGGTTGCGGGGAGGCCTCGTGAGCCCCCGGCATATATTAAGTTCAAGTTCAATTAGTCTTTATTTCGAATAATAAGAATTCATAAAAGACAATATACAACCATATACAATATAAAAATCCACTGGATGTCCTTAGGACTAAAAACACAGTACGCAAACAGGTATACATAAAATACATCTAAATAGGACGATCAGTGCACAGGTGTACTCAGGCTCTTGGTTCGAATCAACCAGGACCATCCCAGAAATTTAGCAACACAAACCACCACTGTTTCAGATCTTACAACTTGTAATTTTGTGAGTGCCTCACGATAACCACTACAATTCAGGGATGCACATATGGGTTTAAGCCATTTGTTTCTAGGTGCTCGATAGACAGGACAACCAAAGAAAAGATGACCAATACTTTCTTCCTGGTCAGGACACCAGGGGCATTTGCTTCCTGTCTTCACATCCCATTTAGCTGTAAAGGAATTGACAGGCAAGGTGCCGGTACGGAACTGATGATAAAGTTTACGATCTAACACCTTGGATATCAGGTCCCAATACTGCTCAAGAGAGGGAGTAACCTTGTGCTGTAAGAATAATCCTGTTAAATTAGTATCCAGAGATTGGGTTACTAAAATAGATTTTTTCCATGCCCAAAAGAGCGCCTTAAACTCAGGTTTTGATGGAAAAATAGTCCCCCCTGGGTTTGACCAAAGCTCTGGAAGGCCCATCATATGTAGGATGTTTCTAACTTCCCTAAACCAGGGTATTTTTTGTGCACCCCATAGTGATTTTACCTCGTCTAGTTCCCGGGCAAAGAGACTAAGCTCGGGAGTGGACCAAAGGCGACGCCAGAGTGCCACAAGGCGATACTGGGCCAATTCATTAATTGGTCTACAACCTAGATCGAGTAACAAAGGTTTTATAGGTGCAGACTGCGGGAGACCTACCAGCTTCCGTAGGAACCTATTTTGTGCCACAGCCAAACATGAGAGATCTTTATGGCCCCAGACTTCGGCTCCATATAGGGTTGCAGAAAGGACCTTAGCCTCATAGATCTTTAGGGCTGGGGTAATACGTTTTGTAAAGGAGTTCTTTTGCTCAAGAACCAAACAACCAGCCAACCTATTAAACTTCAGTTTGGACGTCTCCAATTGGGAGTTCCAGTCGAGATGGTGATCAAGAGTCACACCAAGATATGTCATGACCTTGACCTGCTCAAGTAGAACCCCATTTAGAGACACAGAGCAAATCGGAGGGGTTTTCTTACAAAAAACCATAAATTTGGTCTTTTCAACATTTATTTGTAAGTCGTTTGTTTTACAAAACTCAGAAAATCTATTCAGGGCAACCTGGAGCCCACCTCTTGTTTTTGAAAGGAGGAGGGTATCGTCTGCGAAAATAAGCATAGGATATTTACGACCACCCAGCATTGGTGCATCGGACTGTGTATTATTAAAATATTGGGCCACCTGATTGATAAACAAAAGAAACAAAGTGGGGGCCAGGACACAGCCTTGACGCACCCCACGCTGTACAGGGAAGCATTTAGTCACCTGCCCCTGACAACCCCATCTTACCTGAGCGAAATTATCCTCATGTAAGCGCTGGACAAGGCTCAAAAGCTCTAAAGGAAGGCCCATTAATCTAAGAACTTCCCATAGCTTCTTCCTTGGGACTAAATCAAAGGCCGACTTAAGGTCGACAAACGCGGCGTATATTACGCCGCCGCCCAAAAAGACCACCTTCCAAAAGAGTAGTGAAAACCGGAGAACCTGGTCAATAGTACTGGTGCCAAACCTAAACCCTGCCTGCATGGGGGAAAGTATGTTATTAGTGTCGATCCAGCCCTGGATTTTTACTAAAATCATCCTAGACACAATTTTCTGAATCGCATCGATCAGACTAATTGGCCGATAATTGTTTGGGACGGAGCGGTCACCCTTCTTATATACAGGCAGGATTTCCGCACCTTTCCAAGATTTCGGAATTTCTGCCCCCGCAGCTATATTGTTTGCCAATAGCGTGATATAAGGAACCCATAAGTCAGGATTAAGCTTGAAGAGGTCCGCAGGGATAGCTTCTAGGCCAGGAGCTTTACCCGACTGGACTGACTCAAGTGCTTGTATAGTGTCAGTTTCCAGAAAGGTAAGTCTATCTTCTATTACTGGGAGGGAACTCGGTAGCAGGGTAGCTATTGTTCGGTCCAGTGCTATACTTGGGTCCTTAAATTGTGCCGAAAAGAATTCCACCCAAGATTGTGCTGACACGTGATTGTCGGGTGTTTGGGCAACTGAAGCCCTTCCCCTCCTGACGATCAGCCAAAATTCGGTTAGATTGGAGGACTCACAGGCTCTAAGGAGGGCGAGCCAATAGGAGTCATCCCAATCCCGCTTGGCCGCCCAGAGAGTATGTTTGTAACACTGCCTAGCAACCCTGATGGCAACAAGATTCCTGGCCTTAACTGCAGCTACTAAGCTGCTGTGAGCATCTCTGCAGCTCTTGTTGTACCATTTATTGTACGCCTTAGTGGTGACAGGCTTTGAGGGCTTGGTAAGGAGGTTTTTAAGACTCGAAAAACACTCCTCGTGGAGATTGGTGATTATTGAGTCAGCGACACCAGAGGGGGATAGTGGTGGCATCCTACTCCTCACGCTCCGAACCTTCTCCTCAATCTTGGCGATAAGCGCTAGATCATCTAGGACCCTGGACCATTTTACACGACGTCTATTGTCACACAAAACTACATCTGACGTCAAGCAGTTAGTTCCCCTGACTGGGGCGCCCAGGCCGGAAACCAAAATCTCGAGTGAAAGAGGATTATGATCGCTCTCTGGTCGGGGCTCTACCACCATATCTCGCACAATAGACCAACATTCAATCTTGATCAGTATGTAGTCGATGCGGCTGGAGCTTAGGCCATTATCAAAGGTATTTGTCCCTAATCTGTCGGAGCGTGTACGCCCGTTAACAGCCCGAAAGCCCCATTCTAAACAAAAACCCAGCCAATGTAAGGCTGCCTCAGTACCCCTAACTCCCCTAGAGATGGTTAGCGGGGGAATATTCCATGCTGTATCCTCCTCCGCTCCCACGTCCTCTGCCAAGGTAAGTATGGGCTCAAAAGATGTATTCATATCGCCCGCTACGATAACAATCTGGTCGGCTGTGAAATTCTTCAGTACTCGATCAAGGTCATTCAAGACGGTTTGCTTTCTCCCACCCTGACAGCCACGGGCATAGACATCAACCAAAAAAAGATCGGTGGCGTTGGCTTTACTCAGGATAATGCACAAAAGATCCACACTCTCTACCAGTATTTCCTTGCCATGAAAGCCCAGATTATTTTTAATCCAGATGGTTAAGCCACCTGAGGCCCTACCCTTAAGACTCTGGGTGGCGGGTTTTGAGAAATTAAGATAACCCACCCTGTATAAGGGGACTGTTGCCCATGTTTCCTGGAAAATAATGATGTCATATAGGTCAATGAAGTTGGTCCAATCGACATTGTCCAGGCGTCCCCGTAGCCCTGCAATGTTCCAGGATGCCACCCTCAATGGATGATCCGTACCATTGGCTCCGGGAGTAAGTACCAGGCCCGACTCCTCTGACCTAGACTTACCCAGAATATCATTAGGGTCTGGAATTGGGCTCAGATTTCTAGGCGAAGTAAGGCCAATACAAGGCGATATTAAGGTAGTAAGTGGGACTGTCTCCCTGGAGTAAGGAGAATTCATCAGATTTCTAGGCGGAGGTGAGTCGATACTAGGCAATATTGAGGTAGTAAATGGAACTACCTCCCTAGTGTGAGGAGAGTTCCTTAATGGCAATAAGTCACCGGACCCCCCATGTCAGTCGACGTCCTCCAGACAGCCGAACATATTCGATGTCGGTGCCCCCTGCCACCAATTATGCTGAGTATGTCCATCAACCATATGAATTGGCCGTCTAGCGTGCTGGACATTTGACCATAAGCCCTCCTGCATAGGTTGGTGTCTAGGAGGGTAAAAAAAAGTAAGTGGCCTCACTACTATAGAAGAATTAACTTCGTAAGATGGCCGTGCACAAAGATGCTGGGCTGTGTGGGGGTCAGCAAATGATACCACGACACAGTCACCAGCTATAGACTTGTGCGTGGGGCCTATCCAAGGCACTCTCCGCACCATTAAAACACTACTTCTATGATGACCGGGGAGCTGTTTATTAGAATTAAGCCAATGAATGACCTTGTTTTTTAAAGAAAGATCATTCTCCTGGGAATGCGGGTCCAATTCTGGGACACCAGCTAATATAATAACATAGGACCCAGCTTCAGGAGGGAGATCAATAAACCCTCCACGAAAGTTAGGGCGACTAACCTGTCGTAGAGGGTAATTCATGCGTTCGGGCCTTGAGGCATGGTGGGCTGCTGCTCTTGGGATAAAGTTCTGTCTATGAACAGGTTTTTGCGAGGAAAGAGATCTTGGTACATCTAGGCTAGGGGTAGATGCTATAAGGTTGGCAGTAGTGGTACGAGGCTTAGGTATTGGTTTAGGTGCTGACAAAGTCACGGGGATACTTTCAGATACATGCGGGGGAGGTAGTATGGGAACAGGTACCTTAAGTTGAGGAATAGAATCGGTTACACATGGGAGCTTAGCTTCCATTTCTTTTAAACTCAGACTAGCCAGGGTGACTATAGTCCTATCCATTTCCAACAAATTGTTCTCTATGCGGGAAAGTCTTAGTTCCAAAGGGGATAGTAATTGTTTAAGCGTACCCCAAACTATCTTAAGGAATTCTTCATCCCCATCCCTTTCATTCACAGGTCTACTCAGCCGACCCTCCGGATTGATCGCACTATTATTCCCTGGGGGGATGGTGGGGATGTTGTCTTCCACCAGGCTTGATAAGCCGGGAGCAACTTCCCCACCCAAAACGCTGGGAGTGGTTTTAGAGCTATCATCTTTCGCCCCAAGAGAACCCATGGCCCGTCTACTGTTAAAAAACTGAGATCTTGCAATTCTAGCTTTTTTCCGAGCATAAATAGATCTCGCAAGACATTTCTTTTTATAGGTTGCTACTTTCTTAGCACTACACGATCTCGCGATTAGATTAATTTTGGGAAAAGAGATGGAGCCTATACCACTAGTTAGCGGGACAGGGACTTTGTTTTGTTGCACTAGAGTTGGAATGGGGATGGGAGGGGAGTTTAAAAGAGTAGTTAACGGTGGGCGATGGATAGCTGCCGTTGTTATCAAAGGCCGGGGAGCTACTGTACGATCAGGGGTACGGGCAGATGCAATATTCCCCAGGGAGGATTTTTTTGTACTAGCTATATGTTCTGACAGCCTTCTTGCAGCATCAAGTTCTAAAGAAACCTTGTGCTGCATTTTACTGATTTCCTCGTCAATAGCCAAATTGGTTTTGACTAGGAAATCGTCCAGGGTTCTATTGGAATTGCTGGCAGCCATGAGGGTTTTGCTCCGACTACCCCGTGAGCACATTTTACAGAATACAAGTGAATAAATAACAATACAACCAACAATAAAACTGTAATATGTACCAACAAGGGGGGGAGGCCCAGCCCAGCCCTCTTAGTCCTCGAACAGCCTCAAACGGCCCGCTCTTTGCCCGGTCTTCGCTCCGGGCTGCGTCCCGCGCTGCGGGAGTGCTGGGTCAATAAGTAGGAGATCGTGTAAAACAGGGGGGCGTGGCAGCAGGGAGAGCGGACCGGAAGTTAGGAAATGGTCTTGCAGGGACTCCTGGGCAATGGAGTCCCCTGCACGCTCGCAGCCCCGCTGACCGCACTCACCCGGTAGCCTGCAGTCCGTCACCTAATGTCCCGGTGTCCAATGCGGCGAAGCGGCACCCGCGGAGCGGGTGCGGCGAGTTGTTGTTCAAGGTCCTGGAAATGCCGCTGTGATTAAGGGTCAACGACCAAAGTGCCTCTGTGCGCAGAAATGCGTCCCGCAGATGAAGGGATGGGAAAGGTTTTTAAGACCGCTGAGGGCGGGGGGCGGCAGCAGGGAGAGCGGACCGGAAGTTAGGAAATGGTCTTGCAGGGACTCCTGGGCAATGGAGTCCCCTGCACGCTCGCAGCCCCGCTGACCGCACTCACCCGGTAGCCTGCAGTCCGTCACCAAATGTCCCGGTGTCCAATGCGGCGAGTTGTGGTTCAAGGTCCTGGAAATGCCGCTGTGATTAAGGGTCAACGACCAAAGTGCCTCTGTGCGCAGAAATGCTTCCCGCAGATGAAGGGATGGGAAAGGTTTTTAAGACCGCTGAGGGCTGGGGGCGGCAGCAGGGAGAGCGGACCGGAAGTTAGGAAATGGTCTTGCAGGGACTCCTGGGCAATGGAGTCCCCTGCACGCTCGCAGCCCCGCTGACCGCACTCACCCGGTAGCCTGCAGTCCGTCACCAAATGTCCCGGTGTCCAATGCGGCGAAGCGGCACCCGCGGAGCGGGTGCGGCGAGTTGTGGTTGAAGGTCCTGGAAATGCCGCTGTGATTAAGGGTCAACGACCAAAGTGCCTCTGTGCGCAGTTAAGTTAGAATCCTGGGGGATGGCGGTCACTCACCCATTTTAGAGACACCCCGGGGGTGGCGGTCACTCTCCTGTATGTATAAATGTATGTATTTTTGTATGAGACTGTAATGAGATACAACTTTGTGTCTGGCATTTACTCGTCCTGAAATATCATTTATAACTCAAACAAACCAGGACTTGGTAATGACTGAATGAATGTGACAGTGTGTGTTCTGGGCAGGTCAGTACTTGTGAGGTAAAAAAAGATAAAAAGGAAATGTGAACTGTACTACCTATTTTAATAATGTTAGATCGTTTTAAATGTACTAGGAAGAAGAATTAAAGTATCCTCTCCTGTATGTAAGTATGTATTTATGTATGAGACTATAATGAGACACAACTTTGTCTCTGGCATTTACTCATCCTGAAATGTCATTTGTAACTTAAAGAAACTAGGACTTGTAGTTGTAAGTACTCTCCCAAACTTCTTTGCATATTCGGCAAATAACTTTTGTTACATTCACCTTTTCTAAGCCTGGTGGAAAGATCCACTGACTGCTGTCCATATGCTTGCAGCCATCCGCATTTTATACAGGTCATTCTAAGTTTTTAAATTGGAGACGAATATTAGGCTGTGCAGTAAAGGTTGACAGTGTGGCTCCACTGGTACTAGAGCCTACTTATAAAGCAGGAAGAGCATCTCTCAATCTCCTTAACTCCACCCTTGCAAAGTTGACCGGATGCTTGGTCTGCAAGTGCTTCCGCATACTTGCAGTTCCGCACAAGTATTTTTTATTGGGCTGTCCTCTTGAAAGCACAGTCTTGCATATACGGCAAGTAACTTTTGTTTCATTCCCTTTTTTTAAGCCAGGTGGAAAGGTGAAAAATTTCCAGAAAAATGCTGGTATGTTTTTCCTTTGGTGGAGGTTCAGGAACAAATTCTTGCTCTAGTGAGTTGTCTGAATCAGAGGATGATGGTGGATTAGTAGCCATGGTATGTTTAATTAAATCTGTTGTCCAAAAAAGAAAGAACAGCAGATCTTCTCAGGAGGTCTTTCCCTAAGAAAAGTTCTAAGAAGAGTGATTGAAATGGGTGGGGTCCTTCAATAGTTTCAATAGGAAGTGTAATGAGCCAATTAAATCTCTTTTTTTGAGGTCACATGGGGTGCACGTAGGATGCACCCAGCGTGATTTTCGAAATTGCATTAAAAAGTGATGTACTTTTTAATAAAGTTAAACAATATTCAGATACTCTCTTGTCTTAATATTTATATTGAATATATATTAAATACCTTTTTAATAGCATTGTCTAATCAAGCATTGTCTCTCATTGGCTGTTGACTTATATAGGAATATGCAAACAGGGTCAATATCTAGGGCATTATCAGTGTCAGCTGTTATTCTTGGAATGTTAAATATTGATTCACAAGTGCCCTCCTACCTACCCACCAACAACTATGGTTGTTTAAAGTTACTATTTATTTTACACACGCATTGACAACTCAATATTACACTCACTTACTCCATTATCAACCTCATGTGTGAATAGAATGTAACAATAGAGTTGATGCCCAAGCAGACTAATTAACAAAGGAGGAGTGACTTTACTCCCAACTTGAAAGACTTTTTTCCAAGAAATACAACTTATGATAATATGGACACGACACTAGATGGCAGGAGTATGCACAGTATGTAAATCTACAACTAGCATGCGAACACATCTTTGTCATGTAAATAAACTTTTCATAACGCATACATTTTGTACATTTGTAATCTAAATAAGGTAAGTAGGATGTTGCATTTGTTTCTATGCATTAAAATACACCCATCGGCTGCATTCTTGTCATAGTGCCTTTTGGGAAGAAAGTGTTAATAGATTTGTTATTCTGTTCGGATTGTATACATGTCAATAGTTTTTTGTTTTGCTAACTTATATATATTTACACGCTAAACATATTGCACTGTCCTCAGTCAGTGGCAAAGTGGTAATGAGTCCATTACTAGAAAGTTTGTATAGCCAGTAAACCAACATGGCAGATGCAACTCAGAAAGACCCTTGCAAATCCATTAGTTATACTGAGATCCACCCTGTATCAGACCCATCTGCACAATTGTGAATTGGAGATTATCTGCCACCAAAAACCCCTCAAGTACTTTTTTTTTTAACTTCGTCGACTAGCCATATTGAGAGTATTCACCTTAACGTTATCCGTAAAAATGTGTGAATCTTTTTGGCTGCCTACAGTAGAGAAAGACTCTAATGTAACAAAGATGTACATTAGTGTATCATAACAGCAATGGTAAAAATTGTAGTACCTAATTTGCAATATTTTCTACATGTTTCCAGGGGTTCACTGATCGAGAAAAATTATAACTCACACATTCTTTAATTTCAATTTACATATTTGGGCAACAAAATAAGGAGGACATGCTTTTTTTTCATTTTGTTGATACCAAAATGCCTCTAATAAGAGACGAACGGAATTCAGAAAAAACTTTTTGGGCTGCTTCAGCACCAATGACACCTTTAGTGTTCTTTTCTTTACCAGTGTAGAACAAGCTACCATCTATTTAAAAAAGAGAAAAGAAAAATGTTACAGTAACTATGCATGTGAAAAAGAATTACATGAAATGAGACCATGTCTTTTCTTAACCAGACTTAAAACATTACAATGAAAAAACATGAATTAAAATGTTTTAGTACTGTCAATGGTGAATTTTTTAGACAGTCTATGCACTCAATACTTCTGGACTTTAGTAAAACATTCAGGATATACATTATGTCTCACATAATGAAAAAGCTCTTGGTACTTAGTACCATCCATTTCTATTTAAAATGAGGATAAACATAAAAACAAGGTTAAGAGAATATCATCACCTGCTCACAGTCCATTACAATACCATAAATAACTACATATGTGAGTGAATACACCAATAATATAACAATTGCCCTCCCAGTCCTGACCCCTCACTCTGCTCACAAAGTTTAAAGACGCTTGGCAAATTAAAGAAACGCAGCAGGATTAAGTGATTTGCATAGAACAAAGGATATCAAATAAAGTTTCTAATAACCGTGCTAAAATATAGCATTGCCAGAAAGATTACTTTTTAATATATATGGGGCACGTGACACACTTTTTAAATGAGAAAAACTACATTGAATTAACTTAAATAGCACGTGGCACCCTGCTGCAGGAACGGCCACTTGGCGCTTGGTAAATTAAAGAAACGCGGCAGGATTAAGTGATTTGCCCAGCAACAGAGGCTACCAAAGCAAGTTATTTGCCATACAAAAGCTTGAAACCGTGCTAAAATACACTATTGCTGAAAAGATTATTTTTGCAATGCATGGGGCACGTGACACACTACTTACACAAGAAAAACTACATCACATTACCTTGAACAGCACGTAGCACACTGCTGCGGGAACAGCCACGTGTTGCTTGGTAAATTAAACAAACACAGCAGGATTAAGTGATTTGCATAGAAACAAAGGATAGCAAATCAAGTTTAACGTTATTAAAAAACATGGAGAGCGTGGTAAAATACAACATTGGCCAATCGATTACATGTGCAGTGCATGGGGAGGAAGCAACACGTGGTGCACTATTATATAATGAAAGGTGGCAGGATTAAGTGATTTGCTCAGAAACAGCGGCTACAAAGGCAAGTTATTCGACATACAAAAGCTGGAAATCGTGCTAAAATACAGCATTGCCGAAAACATTACTTTTGCAATGCATGGGGTGCGTGAGACACTACTTACACGAGAAAAAATACATCGCATTAACTTAAACAGCACGTGGCACACTGCTGCAGTAATGGCCACGTGGCGCTTGGCAAATTAAAGAAACGCAGCAGGATTAAGTGATTCGCACAGAAACAAAGGTTACGAAGTCAACTTTAACAATATAAAAAAGCAGGAAAGCGTGCTTAAAAACAACATTGCCAAATCAAACAAAAATTTGCATTCATGTGGTACTTAAAGATCGTTCATAATAATTAACTTAATTACCCTTAAAAAAGTACTCACCTACGAAGAAGTGGATACGAACACTATCAATGGCTGTGTCTGCGGAATAGTAAAAGTTCGAGTTCAGTGACGCGATGCAAGGAGTGAACAGTATCAGCAGGTCTGTGACTGCGAAATGGGAAAAGTTCGAGAAGGTTGGAAGGTTATAAATGCTTTGCGAACAATGATTGGTTGAGCATGATGTCAGTGGGTGTGAGAGGTGTGATTGGTGTACCTGAGCATGCACAAATAAAATGAAATACATTAGGGGTACACGGCCAGATCGTGTGACATATTGTGCGCATGCACAACATTAACACGTATACGCTACCCGAAACATACATGCGCAAAGTGAAGGCAACTCCCAGGGCGCATACACATAGATGGGGTTCGGATATCGATAGAACACCGGCTCCCACAGGAAGCGAGGAGCCGACGTGACCGTGGGGGGATTGGAGACCCCCCACGGTCCCCAACAGTGAGGGCCAGCCCCAGGTGATGGACTCCCTGGGGCTACCAGTGGCGAGTGAGTGGGGCCACGCGGCCCCCTTCCCTTCAACAAAAATAAATGAATAAAAAGGCCGGCTCTGGGAAATGGAGTACCCTGGGACTTGAAGTGGTCTCAGAAGGTGGGCTATGCAGCCCTTCTTCATGTTATGTTATGTTATGTTATGTTATGTTATGTTATTTATATTTTCATAGCGCGCTGATACCCCAACAAAGGGGCGTCCAGGCGCTCAGACAGGTACTGTAACATAACATGCAGAATAAAAGAAAAACTATTCAGAAGCAGAAAACAAGAACGTTTTAATAGTACGCCTAAAAATAGATAAGTCATTCAGAGCACGGGTGTGCACTGGAAGCGAGTTCCATAGTCCCGCAGCAAGCACCCGAAAAGACCGACCACCCATTCTGCTGAGTTTAAACCGAGGGCAGATCGCCAGATGCAAGGCCTCAGATCTAAGAGATCTCAGAGGTATGTATGGAGTGAGTAAATTAACAAGAGCCGGTGGGGAGGAATGTTTCAAGATTTTAAAAGCCAGACAGAGTGCTTTAAACTTAATCCTCTGTCTAACCGGCAACCAAAGGAGAGAAAAAATAGTGCCGGAGACAGAGCAGTGTCTGGGAAGACCAACAATGGCCGGCGCCGCGGCATTTTGCACCCTCTGAAGTCTGGCTACCTCAGCCTGGTTGACCCCTAACATCAGTGCACTTCCATAGTCCAGCCTAGATAGTATAGAGGCTTGGACTACGAGCTGCCGAGTAGGAGGGTCGAAGTATTTAAGGACCGGCCTTATGCCTCGCAGTATACCGTAGCATGTGGCTGCAACCTTCTTCGTATGCCCAATGAAGGTGAGCGCAGGATCCAGCCAGATCCCTAAGTTTTTCACTTCTGTTGCCGGTATAGGAGTAACACCCAGTTCTGGAGGCCACCACTGATCTCCCCATAGCTCAGCATGTTTTCCTAGGACCATCACTTCAGTCTTAGTAGCATTCAATTGTAAACAATTGGTACGAAGCCAATTGGCTACTGCTACAAGTCCAGCTCGGAATCTGGGAGCCTCTACATCAGGGTCTCCACTCAGTGTCACCGCTAGCTGTGTGTCGTCAGCATATGAGGTCATTGTCAAACCCCACTGTTTGACGACCACCGCCAGCGGTTTCACATATAAGTTGAACAGAGTGGGACTCAACGAGGAGCCCTGTGGGACTCCCAGATCCAAGGGGTGGATAGTGGACTGGCAAGGTGGTATAGCCACTTTAAAGGTTCGATCTGATAGAAAAGATCGAAACCACTGAAGAGCAATTCCCGTGACTCCGGCTTCCTCTAGGCGTTGAGTCAGTATGCAATGGGACACAGTATCGAAGGCAGCGCTCAGATCTAATAAAAGGAGCGCTGCCGTAAGCCCGGAGTCAAGCACCAGGCGTAAATGCTCGATAATGTGGAGCAGGGCGGTCTCGGTACTGTGTCCAGGGCGGAAGCCATTTTGACTAGAGTCCAGTATCTGATTACGGGCAAGATGGTCAGATAAAATGGAATTGACATGACTCTCGGTGACTTTAGCAGTCCAGGGCAAAAGAGATATGGGGCGGTAGTTCTCAGGCAGGAGAGGATCTAGATTAGCCTTTTTCAGAACTGGGGTAACCACCGCCTGCTTCCAAGAGGAGGGAACTATTCTGGTTGACAAAGACAAGTTGATAAGAGTCAATATCGGACCACGGCACAGCGGAGAGAGCAAACTAATGAGGGCTGGCTTCAGCGGATCCAGAGGAGAACCTGATTTGATCTTGAGGCTAAGTTTGTTAAAAATCTCCAGAGACAAGTCAGGAAGGAAGGCCAGAGTCTCATGACCCACGGAAATAGGGTCAGCTAACACTGGGTCCGGCCGACACACGTCAAACCCCCTGTATATGTTCTGCACTTTCTCCAAGAAAAAAACTGCCAAATTCTCGCAGTGGGAGTCAGTGCAGATCTCTGCCGAGGTAGCTCTCTTATTCGTAAGGTCTTTTAAGACCTTAAATATTAATTTGGAGGGATTAGTGCTGGCTTGGAATTCCCGAGCATAAAAATCGGCCCGAGTTCTACATATTGCTCTGTGATAAGCTCTAAGTTGGGCAAAATATGCAGTTTTCAGAGCCGGATCATAAGATCTCCTCCAGTTACTCTCCGCCTTCCGGCAAGATTTTTTTTGCATAAAAAACAAAAGAATGCCCCGGGGGATGGGGTCCCCTGTGCCAGGAATTGGCCACGGGAGGGGGCCACATGGCCCCCTTCTCATGAAAAAAAATTAATATGGATACTGCGCGCATTGTCATAGTACAATAAGCGCACCTTTCCAATCACGCACTGAATTCTAATTGGCTGTCAAGTGGTTATCAACATTCGAAAGTAAAAACTGTTGGCAGCCATTTTATGCCTCGGTAAAAGGGAGGCTACAGAAGCCTGTGAAATGTGTGTTTAAAACATGACCCTCTAGATCTGCTCAGGGGGTCCCACAAGGACCCCCAAGGCCCCCCAATTTTTTTTGGGGGGGGGGAATTGCATGGTGCACGTATGATCCGCGCATTTTAGAAATGACAAAAAAAGAAAAATGGAGGCTTCCCCGTATCTTTGGCAATTTGCATTCTTTCAACTGCATAGATGAGATGCAGCAGTGCTGGATCCAGGATCCACCACTAAGTAAGAAAAAGTAATGATAACACTACTTACCTGCTAAGTGAATTTCCTTCCATAGGCTAACATTCACTGGTTTCACATGGAAATTATCCTAAGTGTTGAGTTTTTGACCTTTAAAATATTGACCTAAAATCATCCGAACAACAAATTCCAATTTACTCACCTGTTATCAGGAGAGAACCCAGTGCTGCATCTTTTAGCCCAGCACTAACCCTCGAAAGTAATTCTAAGCATACTTACAAGTAACTTGCATTTCCTTCCATAGAAGTCTTCTTCCTATGAAAAAAAATGAAATAAAATTAGATTAGCGAGTCAGGCCCTGGGAGATGGGGTTCCTAGGGCCCAAAAAAACTAAATGGTAGGAAGGCCTCACAATGTAATGTAATTTTAAACACAAAATATCTAAAAATAAGTAGTTTAAAAAAAATTGTAAATCAGTATCAAAATAAATAAATAGAAGAATAAATACATTTAAAAATTGTCATTTACAAAACCTTTGAAACTCACTGAAAAAACCATAGGTTTCAGATATGTTATAGTTAGGAATTAGCATTTAAAAAACCTTTGAAATTCACTGAAAAAACCATAGGTTTCAAACATGTAATAGTTAGAAATTAGCATGTAAAAAACTTTTGAAATTCACTGAAAAAAACATAGGTTTCAGACATGTTATAGTTAGGAATTAGCATTTAAAAAACCTCAGAAATTCACTGAAAAAAACATAGGTTTCAGAGGTGTTAGAGTTAGTTGGACATTTCACTCATACAAAACCATTGAAATTCCCCCGTTATAGTTAGTTGTACTAACTATAACTCGCGCACCCGCAATCCACTGCTGATGATGTCACATATTACATCATTCATGACATGGTCAGTGAAATCACTGATGACATCACTGAGGACATCTCAAATGACATCACTAATGACATCATCCACGTGACAATCTGATACAACTTATCATACACTAGTATATGTTTTCAACACTCATTATAAAATATGAAGTACCATATTTGAAACCATTGACACACCAATGCAAGTTTCTAAAAACCCACTTACTGATTCCTACATCTACACACACATCTAAACACTTATCTATAAATTAACTCATACATGCTAACAAAGATCAATAGAACACTATTAAATAAATTATACACCTACATCAATATTACACACCAGTACACATCCTATCCACTTATGCAGTCATCCTACTCACTTATGCAAACTATTGATCATACTTATATTTACTAAGCTACACAATTGCACAAACACCACTTTATTAATTCATGTAAATAGTAACTCATACTTAGTGTGTTATAAAATCACTATTACAAGAATACAATTATCCATACATCAATCATACAATCATTGAGTCTTATGTATACCCATTTATATACATTAACAGTCACATTCACTGCCTTTTCTATTTCTAGTTTGTTGGACATCTATCATTGAGAAATATATTTACTCGTCACCACACCCATAAAGAGATGCACTTACCCAAACAACTTATTTCACATACAGTCTTAACCTCATATACCTACTACATCCTCTATTTACACATCTTTGGACAGTCATGCACCTCCCACCCAACCAAAAACACATTCATGGTGCTACACGAAAAAAAGAAGTGCTGCTACCTCCACCTCTGAAAACAAGGCCTGTGGCTGCACCCCTTCCAGGTGCCGCCTTCCACAAGGAAGGCGGGTCCTCTCTCACCGGATCGCACTCTCGCCCATGATGCAGCGGGGGGGGGGGCAGTAAAAAGTAAGGGAGAGAATTAACAAACGAAGTAAAAACATGAGAAAGCAAGTAATATAGAAAAACAGTACAAAACGCAGCAAAAAACACACAAAAAGTAGAAAACAACACAAAATATACATTGAACATGACACAGGGAAAGATAATCAATAAAAAAGATCAGAAAAAAAGTTTTGAGAATGAAGGATTGAAAATATTTAGGTAGGATTCAGAAGTAGACCCGAGCATCATAACAGAGAAAAAAACTTGTGCGCAACCGCTTGGTGCAGTTCGCAAGATATATCCCCCCAAGCACGGAATCCACATGGCAGTATGGTAGAAACATCACGCAAATGGGCGAAACAAGTAACTCTACCCACACATGAAACTCCGCATATCGGTGCAGAGTTTTTTACCGCTTTGCAGAGTTCCGCTTAGCGCGGCTACGTGCTCTCCTCCCAGGCTTAAATAAAACAGTTCTAGAAAAGGAAAGATTGCTCAGGGGTGGCCATTGTTGGGCTGCTCTTCTCAGATATTTCACAGACATGGCATCACCTGAGTCAAAATGTGTTGAACACATTCCAGAAAGCTAGCACTTTAATTGTATATAGCAAAGTATTTTGCAAATACGAGCATGTTGCATACACCTCTGTATGGTGATGTTTCCTAAAAGGCAAAGCTAATTTTTTCTGCCAGGAATCTATAAATACCATTATATTTCACAGCAATAACTCATTCCACAAGAAGATTTCATTCGATTAAGATGTTGTCATGAAAGGCTCCGAACGGCTTCCGATTTGGAACCAGCCTTTCCGACCGACTCGGACACAGTACACTACGAGCGATTATGATGGCTGAGAAGTGTTCAAACTGTCTGACTCAGTTCCGAAAGGCATTCGGAGTAACTGAGTTGTTCGGAGCCGAATCGGAGCGTGTTTTCAGCCAAGCGATTATGATGTCCGATTCGGACAGCCTTTCCGAATTGGTTGTTCCGTAACATCTCAGCTGTCGGAATGTGAATTTGGGGGCCCGTAGCAGGCCCCCTTCACCCTGGACCCTCCGAATCGGGTCTGTAGGGGTACCCAGGGTACCCCACTTTCCACCCATGCACAGCGTGGCAGTCACCATGGGGTGTCCGCCAGAGGGTGTACAATTTTTCCCAATAACCCCTTTCTTCAATGGGAGCCTGTGTATTCAGTCCGAACACAGGCTTACAGTTAAGTCAATGGATGTCCAACCGAATCCTAGTAGCATCCGGATGCATCCAAATCGCTCCGTCGGACTCCCCTGATCCGAGTTGTTTGGAAAGCATTCTGGAACCAATTTGGTCGGAATGCTTTCCTAACGACATTGTAATTGACCCCTAAATGTGATAAGCATATACTTTAAAAAGGATTGAGAAGAAATGGATCAACATTGAAAACCAGGCATTGGCTTTACATTTTTAATACAGGTAGTGAAGTGAGATATAGAGGCAGATAGGGACTGTGGCAATGATCATGTGTGCCACCATGGAGAAACGTTAAATGCTAGGATTGGTTCCTGGTAAGCTTCATTACTCTTAGTCATGTTCTTCCTTCTCACAGTCCAATTGTCTCCTGCCTGACAGGCATCCCTCCTAATGTTGCCAACAATGTTACTTTCTGTGTCAGGCTTTTTAGGAGTAGCATGCGAGTATCCTGTAACAACAAAGAAAAGTAAAGAAAATCTGCAATTTTATCCCACAACCCACCGCAGGATAGTTTGGCGGGACCAATGTCTGTGAAGATAAAGACCATGACACGGAGTGATGAGGCTTATCTGTAAGTATTTACAGTATTACCTCCTCGTTAGACATCCTCCTCACAGCCTGAACTTTGTGACCATATAAAAAAGCTGGATAAAACTGCCCTTAGAAAAATAGTGCACTGGACGAATTCAGATACGGCTATAACTAGTGCACTTGTTTTACAGATAGAAAGAAAAAAGTAGGTAACCAAAAGCACAACTGCTTCCCCAAATGAATAACTTTTGCCATAAGGAGACTATAATTAGAAATGTAATTATTGAGCAAAACCCATGTTGCTGCTGAGCAAAAGTCTTCTAAAGATATTCCTTTTAAAGCAGCCCAAGTTGATGAAACACCTCTGGTGGATCTATTCTGCACCAAAGAAGGAAGAGGACCTCCTGCTCTAGAGTAGGAAAAGGAAATAGCTGCTTTTACCCACCTGCTAAAGGAAGAAGTAGAACGTTTATGATCTATTCCTGCAAGTCACAAAAAGACCATCTGTTTTCCTATAGATGGATGTTCTGTCCAGGTAAGTTGATAAAACCCTACATAAATGTGATGCAATTTCTTGTGGGCCTATGTCAGAGAAAGAAAAAAAAACAGAGAGGGCAAATTCTTGTGAGGAGTAAAATAATGTAGATACTTTGGGTACAAAAATACGATCTGGTCTGAGAACCATCTTGGGCCAGATGTAGGTAGGCTTTTACCGGTGGGTAACGGCCGATTTCGGCCGTTACCGACCGGTAAATGGATTTTGAGATGTAGGGGGCAGATATTTACAGAATCGGTAAATTTACCGATTCTGTAAAATACCGAATCGGTATTTTTACCGATTCGGTAAATTTGATATGTAGGTGGGACTCTTCTGAGTCCCACAAGCCTTACCGAATCGGTATTTTACCATCAAATTCAATTTGATGGTAAAATACCGTAATGCATGCACACCTGTGCCATATTACAGGCAGACCTGCCCTTAGGGCATGTATGCCTGCCACATGGCACCCGAACCTGTTTTGGGGGTGCTAGAGGGTGTCAAAGTGACACCCCCTGCACCCTTGTGAAATTCGGTATTATTCGGTAAATACCAAATCAGTAATGCCCATTCATTCCTATGGGCTTCAAAGCCCATAGGAATGAATGGGCATTACCGGTCGGTATTTACCGAATCGGTAAATACCGAATATTACCGATTCGGTAAATCCACATCTGGATTTACCTACATCTCCCTCCTTCTATTTTACCGATTCATAAATACCGAATCGGTAAAATTCGGTATTTATGAGTCGGTAAAATAGATTTACCTACATCTGGCCCCTTATCCTCAAAGAACTTTAAGAAACGACCATGAGAAAAAAATAGCACCAATCTCACCAAGTCTCCTCTCTGAAGTAAGGATTACTAGAAAAAACACTTTATAAGTGAGAAAATGAAGACTGATAGAATCTAGATGCTCTAAAGGACTTTCTCTCAAGTAATTGAGTACTAAAGGAAGTTCCCAGGCTAGAGCTGAATAGTGGCAAACTGGTATTCTTAAAGTCAGACTCAGCAATAGCTGTTTATTTAAGTTGTTTAAAGGACTCAACTCCTAATTACCTTGATTGTTGACCACTGGCTTTTCAGAGTGGAGTGAGGGTCTCAGGCCTTCCATAATTCTGAAAAGAAAGTGAAATGGCATGAATATAACCATGAGCCATTAGCCTCTTCCTTTCAATACACAAGCCTTCAAAAATAGGTTATTTATGTCCCTCACTAAGAGAGATTGGACAATTAGAGGTGGTGGAGAAGTTAGAAATGTTAGAATCAGAAGGACTGCAAGCGGGGAAAGGAGAGGGGACAAGCCTGCTGAGACCAGTTGGGTATTCTTTTACGACAGGGCAAACCAATCTTCACCCAAGGAACTGGGTAATGTCATCTACAGATAAAATGTTCCTGGAGGAACCATTTATGCTTAACTCAATATTATATTGGTGGTACCTCCTGAGTCCCCTTTAAGGTGTCACCATCCTGCTCAGCTTTACCCAGCTAAGGCATTTTCCTTACAACCCCTACTTACTACCCTTCCTTGTAGCCATGAAGATTCACCTAAAAATCCAACTGAAACCTTTTGACATTGTCCCCCGCATCAAACGAACGACCTCCGGCAACAGATCCTTCTACTACCTCGCCGCCAAGACCTTGAACACCCTCCCTACCCACCTACGACAGACCAAAGACCTACTCGCCTTCAGAAGACTCCTCAAGACCTGGCTCTTCAAGCAGTAGTGGCACCCCCCTCCCCTCAACGCCTTGAGACCCTCACGGGTAAGTAGCGTGCTTTACAAGTACTCTGATTGATTGATTGATTCTAAAAGATTGTACTTATTGCACAAAGTCAAAAATGCACCTCATCCTGCCCATGTTATGTTATGTTATGTTGTGTTATGGTTTCAGTATTTGTAGAGCGCACTATCACCCGGGAAGGTATCCTGATATAGAGCAGGTGTGTGACTAGCTGCCCCTGAGGAGTCGGGGAAGCAATTCTCAGAGACAGGCCTTAAGCTTTTTGCAAAAGAGGAAGCTCTGATGTGTAATGGCAGGTCAATCCAGGCTTTTGGGGTGATGTTGGTTTCCTGTGTGTGTAATGTGGGATGTTAATTGAGATTCTTAAAGCTCAATTCTGGGTGGCTTGTACTTGTGTAGTGAGTTGTTCCCATCGTCCAGCTTACTAGTGATGATTTTGTGTACTTTACTTGTGCGGGTTGGGAGCCAATTGAAGATTTTCCTCACTATCTTCAGGGTGGTTAATGATGACGTTGTCACAACACTGACTTGGGCGTTCATGTTGCGCTTGCAGTTGATGATGATCTTGAGATTCTGCTATGGGAAGTGGATTTGAAGTCGGGTCCTAGCTCAGCTGGTTACCATGTGGAGACCCACTCTGATGGGTGCTTTCTGAGCCTCATTATTTCTGTCTTGTCAAAGTTGAGTTGAGGCTGTTGGTCTGCATTCAGTTAGCGAATTTAGTCATGCAGGCGGTGAACTTGTTCTGGGTGTGGACAACTTGTCCAAGAGGAATAATATGAGTTGGGTATCATCAGCATAGAAGAGAATTTTAATGTTGTGGGAGCGGATGATGCTAGCAAGAGGAATCATGAATGTGCTAAAGAAGGTGAGGCTCAGTGAGAATCATAGCGGTACTCCACAGATGAGGTCCCGGGTGTCCAAGGCATTCGAGGCCTAAACAAGTTGTACTTTAAATATTTATACAGTGCACTCCAAATGCCCCCTTTCTAACAAAACTCCCATAAATCCATATTCAATTTTCTCTGTCATGTCAGTTGAATATGGTTTCCATGCTCCCCACCACACCCATCTTGTAACCAACTCAGCTCAGGTGATGAATGTTCCGACAAATCCACCTTATTTCATTTGGATACTTCTTCCTTACCATTAATAACATTAACCCCATCAACTGAAACAAATAATTTTCTGCAAGATAAGTGACCTCACCCTCGGAACAGTTCTGCTGATATAAGTAGAATCAGCTCACCTCATGCCACCTTTTTCCACCACTGCACCTCAGTCTTCCTTACCTCTAACACCATTTGTTTGCTGAAAAGGCCATTGTTGAGCCAAAAAAAGGCAGAACCCTTAAACATAATACTAGCTTTGGAAATATAAATGCAAAAGAATGTCCTGATGTAAGCATTACAAAGCATTGACTTCCAGCATCTTATGTCTCGTAGGAATACACCTTAGCTGCGTCTACTGCTGCATCAGTTTAGAATTCAGTTCCGCTCGTACGGAAAACCCAGCTTCCACAACACACTCCAGAGTAACCCAGCAACCTATTGCAGCTCACGGTTATGGGTGTCTGGGCTCTATCCTACTTATTTCGGATTTTTTTTTTTTAAATGATACCAGTAATGAATAATAACCTAGTCACTTTGATGACATTTTTAAAATACCAATGCTCAGCACAGCCTCAGGCAGTGAATATGTCTGATGGCTGGGACAGGTGCATAGAGGAGCCTGCACCAGCATCCGTAAAGTTTTATAAGGCTGGTTTCATCCCAGCCCTGGCCTGAGGGCCTTCTCATAAGTGACATAATGTGGCTTCTATGATAAACGTAGTCCTGAGCACTTTAAATTTAAGCATTTAAGCAAGGCAGTACCTGAGGTTACTCGTCAATCAGAACACCTCACCCACACCCATCTCATTACAAGGTGGGATGAGGTCAGGAACCTAACTGATCCCTTCCCACCCTGTGACGAGATGGGAGAGGGTATGTCATGAAGTTGACACATTATGGAGAGTCTCCAGTTTTAAAGCGTCCCTGGCACAAGCTAGACATTAGTTATTTTTCAGATCTTTTGTCAAGCCACAGGCCTCAGCTGCCACTGGATATGGAGGTTGCAAACATGCGTTCCCATGACTGGCTGACGCTAGGCTTGGATAGCTGTATTCCTGCTAAACTGAGTGGAAATAATCGAGGGCAGTCTAACCCCTGGTTTAATGACTCGTTGATCAAAGCCAAAAAACATTGTAAACAACTTGAGCGCGCTTGTAGAAGCTCGTATGATCTGGGAGCAAAAAGCAAAATATCGAGCATCTATTAAGCACTACCATAAATTAATCCGGAGAGCAAGAGCAGTGTGTATTGCCATAAAAATCTCGGTGTGTAATAACCCCTCTAAGACAATATTCACCTTGCTCAAGGGTATGAAGAGCTCCGGCTCAACGGTGGGCTCACGGATTTAATTGAATCTTCAGTGGAATGACTTGGCCAGTTATTTTTTTAACAAGGTGGAGAATATATATAAAAGCCTCCCTCCGGCCACAGGCATCACTGATTTTGTGGATGGGCCAGGGGACACTGGACCCTTGGTGGTCAACAAATTGTCATATTTTCCCTAACTGTCCTCCCCTGATTTTGAGTCCCTCTGCTTGAAAATTAAATCGGGCTCGCCGGCCGACCCCTTGACACCTGCCCACTTCTGGCAGTTTCACGCCTTGATTTCACCAGTGAGCAAGGTTCTGGTCAACCTCTCTCTGACTACAGCGTCTGTACCATTGGCGTGGAAGCACGATAATGTTATTCCTCTTCTAAAGAAACCGTCTCTGGATCCTTCTGAGCAGGGCAATTATCGCCCTATATCCCAGCTGCCTTTTTGGCTAAGTTGGTTGAATCTCATGTGAATACCATTCTCACTGAGTTTATTGAGCATAATGCCATCTTGGATCCTTCGCAGAACGGTTTCCGAGCTCGCCACAGTACAGAATCAGCTCTGTTGGCAGTGACGGAAGAAATCCGTGGCAGTCTTGATGTCGGGCGACTCTGCGGCCTTAGTTCTCCTGGACCTAAGTGCCGCCTTCAACACTGTCTCCCACGTGATACTTTTAAAGCGCGTACAGGAGATAGGAATCAGGGGTTCGGCCTTGGCCTGGTTTTGTTTCTTCCTGGATGGGCGATCCTTCCAGGTCTTGATGCCACCTTTTAATTCACGGAAGTTTGCCCTGCAACATGGGGTTCCACAGGGATCAATATTGAGCCCCCTACTCTTTAACATTTATGTTCTACTCCTAGCGTCGGTGGCTATAAGAAGAGGGTTGACATTGGTGTCATATGCCAACGACACCCAATTGGTGATTGCCTTCTCTAAGAAGTGTAGTAACCTTGAAAAGTTTAAGGAGGATTTGCTAGAGATTGCGGATTGGATGGCTTTAAACTGCTTGCAGTTGAATGCCAGTAATTCTGAGGTCTTGCTTTTTGGGAAGGACCGGGTATATGTGGTCCGAGCACTGCTGGCCGGATCGTCTCAACCCGGCTCCTTCACCTAAAGAGGCAGTAAAAACTTTGGTGTATGGATTGACAGTAGTCTTACTTGACATGTCTCAGTTTTGCCACTGCAGCCTGTGTATGGAGCTTTAAAGTGCCCATTGACGTGGCAAAATAAACCTTTTGCCAGGCCCAAACATGCCATGCTCCTAGGGAAGTTCCTGAGCAGCCCACCGGGCAGGGTGCAATGTATTGTAAAAAGTTTGATATTTTAAGTTTTACATGTCTTGGTAGTGAAAAATCTTACATTGGTTTTTCACTATTGGATGCTTCTCCCATAGGATGACATCAGAGCTGCCTTATTACATTTAATAAGCTGTAACTTCCAAAGGAGAACAGATGAACAGTTTATGTTTGATATCTAATGAATTGTAATTAAGAGTCCTCTCTTATGGTGAAGTGAGGTTTTTTATATAATTTAAGAAAAATTGAACTTTGAAAAATGTGCCATTTTCCGTCTTTAATGAATGTATACGGTTGCTGCACTCTGTTGAACCTTTTTGTATGTTTGCACGGTATGTGTGCTGCGTTAGATTAGTGCCTGCTCACTGTTATATGACAAAGTATATGGCCTGGTCCCAAAAGGTCACCAGGACTCTAACGCGCACTACAATAAATTCAAATTCTCCAATTATACGTTCAAATACAGTTTTATAACATCAGAAATAAACCATCAAAATTTCTCATTTCTAGCACATATATTGAAAGTTATTCACAAAATAGACTTGTATTTCCATTGCATCATTGTATATTCAAAACATAATTCAAACAAATGTACTAAGAACCCAATGCATTTCGGGGCTGAGGCCCCTTCGTCAGGGGTCTGGTTGAAAGAAAAGAAAGGAAAAGGAAACTCAGTTACTTTTGGTGCTTATGAGGATTTTAAAACTTTTGTAACTTGTAGTCTTAACGATTCTTACCACGAGTGTAGGGTAACTCGACAAATCCTATATTAAGTAGTTTATTACGTAGCACCAGTAAATATAAAAGGAGAAGATTGTTTAGGCATCTTATTAGTTTGTGGAACTATAAATGAGGAAATTATTAGTCTTAACTTTATTTAATTGTTTGAATTAATTTATCTGAGCTTTGCTTGCATATTTGATATCTGCAAAAGAAATATTATCTTTGTAGTCACTTACGGGGAATGCCAAACCTAGTTCTTATCAACAACGCGGATCGTTTTTTAAGAAATCATTGCTCACCTGTGAGTCTTCTATGGGCGCGTTAATGAATTATCCTACGAGAGTCAAAAAAATAGATTCCAATGAACATTGTTACGCACATTTAGGAATCTACGTTCCGGGATATGTAAAGTTATCAATAAGATTTTTACCTGCAAGCCTCCAGAGTAGTTTATCGGTCTTGCTAACTCGTTATATGCGTTTGACTGCAAATGAAAAATAAACGCATTCAGTAGCCTGCTCGTAATTTTAAGGCGGTTGAACGCACGTTTAATGCTTGCTTGAAGTATTCAAAGCTTACCTTTTATGTAAACCATCTTGCTCGGTACGGCGTCTCGAGTCGGGTGTGTCGACCGGAACTAACTCTCTGTGCTATTAGTCCTTTCTTCCTTGTTTACCCACTGCTACACGATGCGTAGCAATAAACGAAGGACTTATTCCTTATGTATTCTATAGCCGCCATTAGTAAATGGTAAGAATTATATGTTTACTATAGATTTGAACTCCTGGCGATACTTCCTAGTTTGAACCTATTATGCTGTGCATAATATTTTACAATTTACTGTAAATCAAGAGGTATTTGAATATTTGTGTACCCTTGCATATATGGAACTTAAGAATGACATCAAAAAATAGTGAAAATAGTGGATAAGATTCAAACAATCAAGGCGAAACAACAATAAAAAATAAATAAAAATAAAAATAAACATTGCTTTACATATACGAATTCCTGCCTATTTACAATCTCATTCAGATGAATCACATCCATTTTAGACCCATATGTCACTAATGCGCTCACGTGTGTTTAAAGAGTGTATATTAGTATGTCATCATGTCATGTGTATATACATATCACTGTGGATTCGAGACCCTCGAGGATCTTTTTGTGTATATTTTTAGTTTTTCAGAATAATTTAGATCTTTACAGGAAGCAAATCATTTCCATTTTTTCATTTAACCCATTAGGGGTCACTGTCTGTAGCTTGCGTATCCAAAAGACTTCGCTCTGGAGTAGGATCTTAGCATTATCCAGTCCTAATCGTTGCGGGATAGGTTCAATAATTTGAAATCTGAGTTGGGCTATTGTGTGGCCTGCTTCCATCCAATGTTTAGCTAATGGTGAAGTGTAGTTCTTGTTACGGATACAACTTTTATGTTCGGAGAGCCGTAGCTTCAGCTTTCTGTCAGTCTTCCCAACATACAATAGTCCACAAGGACATTTAATTGAATAGACCACATGCTCTGAGTCACAGTTGGTGGTATGTCTGAGTTGGATTTTTTCTCCCGTGCGTGGATGTAGAAGTGTATTGCCAGGTATAACGTTATTGCAATTCTTGCAATTATAGCCTCGTGTTGTGCCTTTGTAAACTCCTTGCTGTTGAATAGTTTCCACGTGTCTTACTGGCTTATTTAGTCGTTCCTTCAGATTCTGCACTCATTTATAGGCGAATAGAGGTTTGTCAATGAACAATGTTCCAAAATCTTTCGCAACTTGTAAGATCTCCCATCTTCTCTGAATAATTCTTTTTATGTCCCTCGATGCTGTCGAGTAATTTGATACAAACACCATCCTTTTGTTAACAGTTTTCGATTTTTTCTGCAAGAGTTCTGTTCTTGGTATTGTATTAATTTTCTCAATCTGTGCTTCTAGCAGTTTTTTGGGGTATCCCCTGTCTAAATATCTTTGTTTCTGTTCTTCCAAACTTTTCTCACATTTTTCACTGTCAGATGATATCCTCTTTATCCTCATGAATTGTGATACAGGAAGATTATTGATTAAGTTAGCCGGATGACAACTTCCATAAAACAGCGCCGTATTTTTATCAGTTGTCTTTTTGTATACTCTTGTTTGGATTGAATCCTCCACTATTTCTACCATGACATCCAAAAATGGTAAAGATGTTGCGCTAATGTTGTATGTGAACTGAATTCTTGTGTTTGCTAGATTCAAACTTTTGATGTTTTGCATGAGTTCTGAGGCAGATTGTTTCCAAATTATAAAAATATCATCTATATACCGTTTATAGTACACGATTCCTTCTTGCCAAGTACAGTCCTCTAAGATGTAGTCCAATTCAAACTTTGCCATAAAAATATTGGCATATATACATGCACCAGGAAATCCCATAGCTGTTCCAGTGAGTTGGGTGTAATATTCATCTAGCCACGAAAAATAGCTGTTTTCCAGGCAGAATTCCAAAAGCTGCATGATTAGATATTTTAGTTCTTCTGGTTTGTCAGTTCTCAGTAGAGCCCATTCCATGGCTTCCAATCCTTGTTTGTGAGGGATCGACGTGTACAAGGATGTCACGTCTATGGTACATAGAGTCCAATCCATGCACCCTTCAGTTTTGATAGTTGAGAGACTTCTTAGGAAATCCGATGTGTCTTCCAGATATGTTGGCCACCCCTGGATGAATGATTGCATATGAGCATCAATGTAAATCCCTAGATTTTCAAAGATTGATGAACATCCAGACACTATAGGTCTGAACTGTTTTTTTTTTAAGTCCTTGTGTATTTTCGGTAGAAAATATATCCTTGGCCTTCTGGGGTAAATTTGTCTTAGGTAACGTCTAGTAGTGTTGTTGATCCAGCCCAATTCTTCTGCTTTGTCTAGGATTTTATCCAAAGTTTGAGAGATTTCTACTGTTTGATCTTTTCCCAGTTTGGCGTAGGTGTTCACATTTTGAACATGTTCGTTGCCCCTTTGTATGTAAAAATCTGAGTCCATGATGACTAATCCTCCACCTTTGTCCGCCTTTTGGATCACAATTGTTTTATTTTTTGCCAATGTCTGTATGGCACTGCCAATCAATAATCTTCCTGTATCACAATTCATGAGGATAAAGAGGATATCATCTGACAGTGAAAAATGTGAGAAAAGTTTGGAAGAACAGAAACAAAGATATTTAGACAGGGGATACCCCAAAAAACTGCTAGAAGCACAGATTGAGAAAATTAAGACAATACCAAGAACAGAACTCTTGCAGAAAAAATCGAAAACTGTTAACAAAAGGATGGTGTTTGTATCAATATACTCGACAGCATCGAGGGACATAAAAAGAATAATTCAGAGAAGATGGGAGATCTTACAAGTTGAGAAAGATTTTGGAACATTGTTCATTGACAAACCTCTATTTGCCTATAAAAGAGCGCTGAATCTGAAGGAACGACTAAATAAGCCAGTAAGACACGTGGAAACTATTCAACACGATGCTATAATTGCAAGAATTGCAATAACGTTATACCTGGCAATACACTTCTACATCCACGCACGGGAGAAAAAACCCAACTCAGACATACCACCAACTGTGACTCAGAGCATGTGGTCTATTCAATTAAATGTCCTTGTGGACTATTGTACGTTGGGAAGACTGACAGAAAGCTGAAGCTACGGCCCTCTGAACATAAAAGTCGTATCCGTAACAAGAACTACACTTCACCATTAGCTAAACATTGGATGGAAGCAGGCCACACAATAGCCCAACTGAGATTTCAAATTATTGAACTTATCCCGCAGCGATTAGGACTGGATAATGCTAAGATCCTACTCCAGACGGAAGTCTTTTGGATACGCAAGCTACAGACAGTGACCCCTAATGGGTTAAATGAAAAAATGGAAATGATTTGCTTCCTGTAAAGATCAAATTATTCTGAAAAACTAAAAATATACACAAAAAGATCCTCGAGGGTTTCGAATCCACAGTGATATGTTTATACACATGACATGATGACATACTAATATACACTCTTTAAACACACGTGAGCGCATTAGTGACATAAGGGTCTAAAATGGATGTGATTCATATGAATGAGATTGTAAATAGGCAGGAATTCGTATATGTAAAGCAATGTTTATTTTTATTTTTATTTATTTTTTATTGTTGTTTCACCTTGATGTTTGAATCTTATCCACTATTTTCACTATTTTTTGATGTCTTTCTTTAGTTCCATATATGCAAGGGTACACAAATACTCAAATACCTCTTGATTTACAGTAAATTGTAAAATATTATGCACAGCATAATAGGTTCAAACTAGGAAGTATCGCCAGGAGTTCAAATCTATAGTAAACATATAATTCTTACCATTTACTAATGGCGGCCATTGAATACATAAGGAATAAGTCCTTCGTTTATTGCTACGCATCGTGTAGCAGTGGGTAAACAAGGAAGAAAGGACTAATAGCACAGAGAGTTAGTTCTGATCGACACACCCGACTCGAGACGCCGTACCGAGCAAGATGGTTTACATAAATGGTAAGCTTGGAATACTTCAAGCAAGCATTAAACGTGCGTTCAACCGCCTTAAAATTACGAGCAGGCTACTGAATGCGTTTATTTTTCATTTGCAGTCAATCGCATATAACGAGTTAGCAAGACCGATAAACTATTCTGGAGGCTTGCAGGTAAAAATCCTATCGATAACTTTAATTATCCTGGAACGTAGATTCCTAAATGTGCGTAACAATGTTCATTGGAATCTATTTTTTTTACTCTCGTAGGATAATTCATTAACGCGCCCATAGAAGACTCACAGGTGAGCACTGATTTCTTAAAAAACGATCCGCGTTGTAGATAAGAACTAGGTTTGGCATATCCCGTAAGTGACTACAAACATAATATTTCTTTTGCAGATATCAAATATGCAAGCAAAGGTCAGGTAAATTAATTCAAACAATTAAATAAAGTTAAGACTAATAATTTCCTCATTTATAGTTCCACAAACTAATAAGATGCCTAAACAATCTTCTCCTTTTAGATTTACTGCTGCTACGTAATAAACTACTTAATATAGGATTTGTCGAGTTACCCTACACTCATGGTAAGAATTGTTAAGACTACAAGTTACAAAAGTTTTAAAATCCTCATAAGCACCAAAAGTAACTGAGTTTCCTTTTCCTTTCTTTTCTTTCAACCAGACCCCTGACGAAGGGGCCTCAGCCCCGAAATGCATTGGGTTCTTAGTACATTCGTTTGAATTATGTTTTGAATATACAATGATGCAATGGAAATACAAGTCTATTTTGTGAATAACTTTCAATATATGTGCTAGAAATAAGAAATGTTGATGGTTTATTTCTGATGTTATAAAAATGTATTTGAACGTATAATTGGAGAATTTGAATTTATTGTAGTGCGCGTTAGTGTCCTGGTGACCTTTTGGGACCAGGCCATATACTTTGTCATTTTCCTTCTTTAGCCATTTAGCGCCTGCAGCGTGTTTCTGGTTCATAGACTGGGTCTCTGAGTCATAGACTAGGTGTAGTTGGCAGTTAGTATGTGTTTATTCCTCCTAGACAGCCACACACAATAGAGACCTTATGTATGTCTGGATGAGCCATCACTGGCAGGATGGAAGGGCACAGTTAGGAACAGCTTCTTTTATACCTGAATAGCCTGTGTCCTGCTTTCACACAAGGGATTTCATTCACCCTGTAGTTAGTCTGGAGCCAGGACAGAGGAGGTAGAAAACCTGAGCACTATGAAGGAAAGCCTCTAGAAGTTCCTCACACTTCAAAGGAGGCACCAGGTCTAAATATTGAACATCAGAGACTAACTCTCCAGTATACTCCGGGACCTGTGGATTTGGCAGAAGGACTGTTGTGCTGCTTTGATGCCAGAAGGACTGCCACTCTGCTGCCCTGCTACTCTGCCACCCTGCTTGCTGAGATGGAAAATTGTACATGCACCCTTCATTCCAGGCTGATCAGGACTCCAAGGGTCAGTCAGCTGACTTCCTTTTCTGAGCTATAGTGACTTAACAAGCTTCAGAGTATCCCTTCAACTACCCTATTCAGCTCCTCCATGGACCTGCAACTGACCTCTACTTAAGTGAGTTCCTGACACCCAAGTGGTGCTCCTAAGGACCTGGACCCTTGGTGTGGCTCAGTTGAACTCCCCTGACATTTTTGGGCTCTTCACAAATGGGCCCATTTGCACCAAGACCGTGCCGCCTGAGGCAACCGCCAATGCGAAGTTCTGCTGAACCAACTCTTTGTGCTGCTACTTCAACAGTCACCAGCTACTCTCTACCTTCTCCTTGTTACTTCTTCCACTGCAAAGTAAACTCTTGGCTTCAACTGAGAAGGTAACTCTTTCAGCAGGACTAACTTTATCCATATATCTGACCTGCACTCCTTAATAGTCGACCTGAACTTGTGACTTTCCCCTGGTCTTGCACAACCAGATAGTGTGTTTCTAGGTTCTATTTCCACCTAAATATTTAAAATTCCATATCTCCAGGCCCACTGATTGGATTTTTGTTCTTTGGGTATTGTTTTATTTATTAAATAGAATTTTCTACATTGGTGTGGGACTTATTTTGTGTTGGATTTGCACTTTGCTACTGTTTGAAGTGCTGCATACATACTTTATATCATGCCTCTAAGTTCAGCCTGACTGCTCTGTCCCGGGTTCAGCACAAATATATTTTGGGTTGCTTGTGACTTCACCCTGACAAATATTGTGGTTAATACTGTAGATTTTACCTGCCAACCAGTGACCTTATTTCTTACAGAAACTCGCAGATATTTTTATTCATTGACTTTGTTACAATATTGTAAGAAATAAGACACTTACCCTCCCGACCTTCTTAGATCGGGTAAAGGCTATCAAATACGTAATGAAATTTAGATATAGCCACAAGAAAAGAGAACAGTAAGAAGGTTGCCTTATGGGGACCCTGTATAAGGTGGTTGGAAAATCTTTAGATCAAATTGGGGGTAGTCTTTTGTCCAATGATTATGCCTCTACATGGATATACTTCACCACTCAGGTCAGTTCCAGGGGCAAGCAGATAGAAATGTGTCACAGACCAATTTGAGAGTTTCTGTGTAAAGTGCAACCCATTAAGATCAGAATTTCTTTGCTGGGGCCAGCACGAAGGGTGACAACAGAGGAAATCGGCGATGTACTGGAAAGATCTAATGGCGTATGAGGACAAAAAAAAGAAATAAGACACTGAATAAGAGATATTTTTTACCTCCATTCTTGTGACCTACGATTGAACATTTCACAGTGCCACTTTAATACTCTATTTCCAGACAGGGGATGTGAATCCACTATTGATGTTTCAGAACTGATTTCAGGTGATTCCCTTTCAATTATCATATTATGGCTGTAGCTCAGACACAGCCTAGGTGCTATGTGATGACTCTTACAGCAGCAGGAATAGTTGTGGCTCCAAGCAGAATTATCCATAGCAAGGACACAACAAAACATGAAATCTTAGCACCCGGCTGTCATCAGCCTTCCTGAGCAGTCATGAGGTACAGACAAAAAAGAAGTCCTGTTTAGAAACTTTGACACCTTCAACAAAAGAAACCTACCCCTTACTCCCACCATATATCCTATATCATCACTCAAGAGGAATTCATCAGCAGCCCTCTTCTAAAAAGCCCTCACAGGATTTATTTGGTTAGCCCTTTCTCCATTCTCCCTCACTTGAGCTCTTGGACTACACTCTCCAACCATAGGTTCCATCAATGCACATCCACTGTGTAGGGAAGCTGTGTCTACTCTCCATCACGTTAAGTAACATGCATACCCCTGGTTCATGCACTTAGACTTTCATCACACAAGGAGTCTTACTACTGCACACTGCGGATCAGTTAAAGAACCAGGTCTTGAGGTCCTTCCTGAAAGCGTGCAGGGTCGGAGAGCATCTGATGTTCAAGGGGAGCTCCTTCCAGGTTTTGGCAGCGATGTAGGAAAAAGCTCTCCCGTCATTTCTGTTTCTGCAAATGCGAGGGACCTCTGCCAGGGAAAGGTCGGTGAAGCAGAGGTTCCCCTGGGCACGTAGAAGGATACTCTCTCGTTGAGGTTTTTGGGTCTGATGTTGTCAAGAGATTTGTAGGCGTGGGTGAGGAGTTTGAAGGTGACCCTCTTCTCGATGGGAAGGCAGTGGAGGGCTTGAAGGTGTTGGGTCATGTTTTTGTGAAGATGTGTCTCGAGAATGAATCTGGCTGCGGAATTCTGGATGGTTGGAGTTTGTGTAGAAGAGTTCTGTTGATTCCGGTTTAAAGGGCATTGCCTTAGTCATGTTTGCTGGTTATGAGTGCGTGGGTGATGGCCCTTCTGCAGTCGAGGGGATCCATTTTAAGGTCTTACCGAGGATGCGAAGGCCAAAAGGTAAGACTATGAAATAATACTGCCCATCAGGGGTGACAGAGGCTGTTTTCTCTTGGTACCTGGGATGCGGGGGAACTTGCCAAATGCCTTTTGTTAGGTTAATGGTTGTTATAAAAAGAGCTACTTCTAATTTCTCAGCAAATTCATTCACCCTCGGTAAGTGACACCCATCCAATTTGGAAACTCGGTTGACTGCCATAACGACTATACAAAACTTTATGCTTCTCAGGTTTTGGCACAAGCATGATTGGGGAGCACCAATCACTTTATGAAGGAACATTGGGCCTGATAATGAGAGCGGTGGTCTTCCGACTGCCGCACATGGGGGCAGATTAGGATGGCGGACGGACCTTCGTCCGTCCGCCACCCCAGAGGTGGAGGGACCGTCCGCAGGGGCAGCGGCGGTCCCTCCGCGCAAATTAGGATGTGACCGCCACCCTGGCGGTCACATCCTGTATTTTTAACATTGCTGCGGGTGCTGCTTCAAGCAGCACCCGTCGCAATGTTAAAAATGCATGAATTACATTTACATGCACAAAGCGGCAGGCACCACGCGGTGCCTGCCGCTTTGTGCATGTAAATGTTGGGGGGTACCATAGGTACCCCCCATGTGCAACCCCCACCCCCCGACACCCTGAGGGCCCGCAACGGGCTCCCAAAAGCCAAAGTCCACATGCTTTTCCACGGCAGAAAAGCCGCCGCGGAAAAGCATGTTTCCGTGAACATCCTAATTTGGCTGACGGTGTCTTGCAGACACCGTCACCAAATGGCCCTCCCCTCCCCGCGGATCAGCGGCGGACGAACCTGCCGTCCGCCGCTGGTCCAACCTCAATCCCACCACCAACCTAATCTGGCGGTGGGTGTTATATGTGGCTGCGGCGGTTAATCCGCATCCTCCATGCCGGCGGTGGCTTCCGCCGGCCCGGGGGATGCGGATTAACCGCCATCCTAATCGGCCCCATGGTGTGGTGCAGCAGTGGCGGTCTACAATGCGTAATTACATAATTAAGAGTAATCCAGCATTCAATCCTATTTTCTTTGTGCAAAATGCACCCTCACAGCACAAATGGGCTAGAGCAGGGGTCTCCAACCGGTCGATCGCGAGCTACCGGTAGCTCGCAGAGACCCTGTGAGTAGCTCACGCACCTTGCTCCTCAATATAGTAGCCTTTTAGTGTTGTTTGGGCTCTTTAGGCTGTTATGAGGCTCCATTTCCTGCCCTCACCCAAACCTGCTGCTCAGATTGGCATTGAGCTCAGCTGGGGCGGGGCAGGCCGAAGAGGATGACGTTCCTCCTTTGTACATGCAGGTGAGTGTCTCGTGACCATCTATGCGCCCCCTGCCTTTCCCTCACTAGCACCGCACTGCATTGTGTCATGAGTGTGAAGGGTGCTAGTGCGGAGCTGCAGCAGGCGTGGCAGGGCAGAGCACCTGGTTTGCCATTCGTGCAAGCAGTTAGAATGCCGCTAACCGCGTGATCCGCAGGGGAGCATAGGCGGGGCAGCGCTTTAGTCCCACCCGGCAAGCTCCAGCCGACACCGATGGGGCGCCCCTCCCCGCGTCCACCATTCACCGGCCAGGGAAGGGCCTACCTGTGGGAGGGGCGAACCCGCTATATAGTTACCGCGGTGGCCAAGGCTCGGCCTCTTTCCACCTCAGTCCTCCCGCTGCTCAAGCGCTGTTTCGTTTGGTCGCGGCGTATTCTCCTGCTAAAAGCCAGGTATGTGCTGCTCTCTTCCCTGCCCACCCGGCCTTGTCCCTGGGCATGACCAGGTCGTACGAGGCCCCGGTGGTGAACAAACGGGGGGAGGAAGAGGTGGCCACGCTAGTTGTGCGTGCGGGCGGGCGCACCTTTGAAGAGCACGGGATCGGGGCGGTGGAGGGAGGTTCAGCTGTCCCTCTGCCTGGCACAGTAAGGGTGCCTGAGCCAAGGACCAGGAGCCGAAGGAGGTTCCGGGAAACTGCAAAGGCGCCCCGTTAGTCCTTCGGCTGGTCGGGGGGCCTGAACCAACCGGGGGTGTGCCACACCGCTCCGCCCTGACAGGGGCGGCGGGAGTATAACGAAGTTGGTAATGTGCTGCACCGTCAGAGCATCGACTCGCCGTGCAAGATGGCTCCGTAGGCATGCGGGACAGCGAGGGGCTGCCTGCTTTGGATCGCCCGTAAGATGACCCACCTTAAAACGTCATACGTGTGATGTATGAAATAAACCTGCAGCAGTTCTTTCCCATAAATATGTCTCCAGAGTTTCATTGGGTAGGAATTGTGTATATGTACAAGCGGGCGGGAGTGAATAACGGTGTGGGCACTACTGCCGGGACCCACGCCATCTTCAGTTTTCAGCAGCACAGCCTGCCACCTAATATTCTAATATTTTCATCGATACCAGAGCAGCAGGTAAGCCGTGTGCGCACCCCCGGCCTGGCCCGGCCGACACTAAAGCCTAGGCCTGCTAAAGACCCTGTATACCATCATGTGTAAGCCTCAAACATGCAGGGTCCTTTCATCAATTTCCAGGCCAGGGACAGAGTAATCTCGCCATGAAGCGGTTAGTCATGGGAGTCTGATAATAGAAGAGGCCGCTCTGCGGTATTAACACTGATGTTTAATGTTAATCAAGTTACGTGGTTGCCAATTTAAGAAAATAACTTGTAGCCATAGGAATTAGAACACTTTTTGCAGCGTTTATGTCAGTCAGACACAGCCCAGTGCTGCCCCCACCCTCCTCTCAAGCTGCTAAATGGCTCCCTTGTGGACAGGCATCGATGTAAGGGTCAGGTAAGATGACCTGCCCTGGCAGTGTCATGCATCTTCCTGCCCCCGCTGTCAGCCCCCGTAGAGTAGGTCGGGGGAGCTGGTGGTAGTCAAACTCGAGGAGGGCAGGCGGGTGCACTGCTCCAAACCACTGGACCCTGTTCTGGTTCTCAATCCATGACACAAATGCTGAATACAGCGCGTCAAGGGTGCTGAGGCGGGGGCCACAAATCTACACACCTTCCTCTGATGACCTGGAGGAGGCAGGTCCCACGCTCTCCAGAGCCATTCAGGGGACATTCCTCCACCCCAACACCTGTCCTTTGGTGTCTAAAAAAAGTGTGCCTTCAAGCTTACTCAGAGATTATGCATGGTGTTTATCAGCACAGACCTGGAGGGACGCAGGAGGTACCGCCACTTGCTGAAAGGATGTGTGTAACGCCAGCTGGGCGAGGCTTCAGTGTGGTCAGGCGAACTTAGCCTTTAATCTTCCTGAAGTCGATAACATGGGTAACGCAGACTTGTGACATATTTAAATCGCTATGAAGCCTCTGACTAAACTGTACCAGCAAGAGCTATAAATTAAAAAACAGGAGTGTGTATATTTGTATGAAAGACGTTCCTAAACACCGTTCTTGAGCGTGCCTTAGTGAAGGACATCTTTAAACAATTTCCTTTTCTAGACTACTAGAGCTTCTGGCCTGTCAGTAGGTGGTTTGGGTGACATCGGGATTCAGACGGCTAACTTTCCTCTGTTTTGGGTTTGAGGGAGAGGGTCAATTTTCTACAGCAGGCATATATGGTTGTTCCGATGTATAAGAATTTGAGTGTTGTGCACGTCTTACATTTTGAAATGGAGCCAGCAGTTTTCCAGCACTTGTGCCTTTGGAAGCAGGGGCACATTTAGGTTCTGCTCTCAGTTTACTTTAGAGATGGGTTTGTGACTGCAAGTTTCTGAGAGCTGGCTTGGGAGTCAAGGTGAGGCCTGGACCATTAATCGTTTCAGGGCAGGCTCCTGTGGCACGTACAGTAGGTGTCAGTTATAGGGTAAAAAGCCTTGAGTTTAATCTTACAGTAATAGAAATAAATTGGTGTAAGTGACAAGGCCTTCCCAATGACGTGTGCAGCTCACATCCCGTGCTCCTGCGATAATGCTAAAGTCACTACACTAGTGCCCCCTGCTGCTGCCCATGTAGCACCATTGTTGCTTCTTTTTTATGAAGCCCCGGTTCCTTGATAGTACCAACATTTACCTCTTCATACAGTACCCCCCCTGGAACTGCCACAGTTCGTTCCTCTTCTATAGCGCTCACCGTGCAACTGCCACACAAAGTCCTTGGCTTTCTAGTGCCAACATCGCTGCTACCGGAGCTACTCTTTGCATCTATCACCAAACTCCCTCTACCTGTAGGGAGCCCTCATCCTCCCACAATGTATCTTTCCCTTTCTGCGCCCTTTCTACTTCCACAATGTGCACAAAGCCTCGGCCTTCCTACCACAAGTAATTATTTTTTTTAACTAATTACTAACTTCACTTATACTGAGCCTTTATATTCGAGCAGGCCTGTGTTAGAGAAAGTGAACATAAACAACGAAGCATACTTAATTATACTTAACTCCCCATATTCCAAAATGCTTACAGTGGAGCAAATACTTCCTTAATCCTGAATGATTATTACATTCAGAACAAACCTTTTACAAAACATGGAATAGGCCGAGTATAAAAGCAACTTGTCATCAGGCTCAGAACACACGCTAAGTGAGATGATTCACAGGTGAAATTAGAATGAGAGATGGAATGGTAGTTTGTGATGAAGTCGGGAAGCTCATTATCATTCAGTAATTTTATAAGCAATTTAATGAGGGGAGCTGATATACTATCAGGGGTGCACTATTACTTGCAATGGGTCGACTCTTGACAACACAAATCCAAAGTCAATCCTTTCAGTGTTTCTAGGGAACGTATTTTGTTCAAACCACAGTATGGGCTCTGAAGAAATTAGGCCTGAAGTCAATGAAACTGGGCGTGGGGGTATCTTTGAAAAAGGCACAAGTTCCTTGGAGTTTAGTAGCTCACAACGATTTTCACTGACCAGAAGTAGCTCTCACTTTACAAAAGGTTGGAGACCCCTGGGCTAGAGGATGCAGTTTGCACTGAGAAAATAGCACTAAATGCTACCAGACAAGAACTACAGTAGCCGGCATTCACTAATTGGCTCTAAAATGGTTGTTCCTGTGCTTCTGCCATAGACTCTTGAAGTATGGGTAATGGAGGTGATGCGGCACCTCCAAAATACCTATGCTGGAGTTCAAATGGGGAATGAACAATAAGACATTACCCTAAATTTTACTGTTATAGGGTCGTATTTGCTGTGCTTCAAAGACAGATGTAAAATATCAGGCTATGGACCTTATTACGACTTTGGCGGTGGTCCTGTAGCACCAATATTGTTTGGAGGGGCCGCCAAAGCCGTGGTGTGCCTGCCTGCTGGATTACAACTATAATCCATGTGAGCAGGTGGTGCTGCGGTGGTCTGACAGCAATGAACTGTTAGGCTCATAGGAGAGTCTAACATGCAGCCCGCTGCCATAACTGTGCCTGCAGCATGTTCCTGCATGGTGTGCTATACATGCCACATCGTGCTGGAACGGGATGCAATTACGAGGGGACCCCCCCACATGCACTACACGGCCAAATCCGTCAGGGGAGCCTGTTAGTTGCCTCACTACCAACCTTTTCATGGAGGACTCACTACCATGAAAAGGGAGGCAGCAGCTTCACCAGCATTTCTGTGCCAGTTGCAGACCGCCAGCCTAGCGGGAACCGTGATCCCGGAGGAGCCGGCGTTCTCGTGGCAGTCCGGCTGCCACAATCGGAATACTTTGAGCAACCCGCAGCTTGGTGGTGGTGTGACCGCCACTACGAGTACAGCAGTCCTATGGACTGCCATACTCTTAATTAGGCCCTATGTCTTTTGGCAGATTGCTGCTTACTCTTTTAAAATGGAGATTTATGTTTACTTGTCTTTCTCTGACTGCAAAGTGAGAGAATTTAGCAACGTGAACTATATGACAGTCTTGTTAGGATACAGGAGGTGTGAAAGGAAAGGCTGTGAGATCAAATATTTTTTTCAAATACACATCAACATTTAAATAACTTTAAATGGATTTTTCAAAAATGTCACACTTTTTTGTCAATTTTGAAATGCAATGGATTTTTAATTGGATCAAAACAAATTCATAGACTTTACTTGGTGATGCGGAAATGATGTAAAGTTTCTGAAACCCAATTTCTTTACATTATTGTTTTTGCACTTTGTAGTTTTACCAGTAAAACTGTATGTTTGAGCAAATGTAGTGGTCATTTCAATGGAAAATATGCTGTTTGTAAATACCAGCAGACTATGGATACATATATAACAATGTACTCCACAATGCACCACTGGCTACATACCATCACGTGCTGAATGGGTGTGGCTCATTTGCTATCCTTGTTCTTTATGTGACACTTGGAATTTTCACAAATCCTTATGACTTCAACAATGTAACACTGATTGTAGAACCCCCACTCTGAAATTGCTTTCACCACCACTGGCTCTTGGAGTAGAATTTTTGCCCCAAATCACTCTTACTTATTGAAGGAAGCACAATAGCATAATTTCAGTAATTTCACTGGCTTCCTGTGACACAGCAGTCTATGTTTAACCCCTTCGGTGCTTATGACGGAACGGTTCCGTCATGAGCGCCGGTTGGGCTGTGCTTATGACGGAACCGTTCCGTCACGGACCGCCCGTTTTTTAGAATCTTCAGCACAGCGCGAACATTCGCGCCGCGCTGAAGGTGTTAAGACAGGCTGCATGATTTTCAATGCGCTCCATGAAATGGGCCCTAAATTTATCTCCACAAAGATTTCACGGTACCTTCCCATACAGAGTCTCAGATCAGCCTCTATGAATATGCTGACTATCCCTAGATTTAAGCGTAAGAGAATGGGTGGTTCTCGTTTTTCTGTACCCGCCCCAAAAATCTGGAACTCCTTATCGATTGATATCAGACTAACGTCTAATTATATGGGTTTCAGGAAAAAACTGAAAACTTGGCTGTTCATCCAAGCCTACTTTTAGAGTATACTTCAGGACGATTTTCCTACCTCCGATAGCGCCAAGAGACCTTTTGGTGAACGAGCGCTGAATAAATCCCATAAACATAAACATCACCTCCAGAACTGGCCATATACCCCAGTGTAGCCACACTATAATGTCAGGCTGCACTCAGCCCTCGGACTAAACCCCCCACACAGAGTCCACACTGCATATCCCGGCCCAATGCCCAAGTTACACCTACCACTCTAACGGCGCACACTATAGCACACATATTGTTCAGTAAATAAGCATTCCTCCTACATATCAGTTACATTAGAATATATTCAACAAGAAGCCAAGTAGCAATGCACTGTGCCTGCCCCCCTATGCACCATGAAATCCATCCATGCATCAAGCCCCCTAAACAGGCCTATATAACTTAATAAATGTCCATCTGAGCCTTACCTGGGTAACTGCCGACTCCCGACTTCACACGTCCTACTTTCCTACTCAGGACAGCAACCTGCAGTTCTGTGCTCTGGGGCAAGCAAGCAACCATTAGGGCTAGCTGCTGCCGGCACTGCAGTAATGTTGAATCCGATTCAGACTGCCTCCAAACATGCAGTCTGACTGTCCGACTCAAGTAACGCAGTGTACAACGGCTTAATCTCCGATTGACACTGCAGTACATACTCATGCGCGGGAAGCAGTCTCAGGTCTAGTCTGCGCAGACTCGATTCCTTGGCTTCCCGCTTGCCACATCCTTTCCCAACTTGTCACAGGGTGGGTCCCACCACGCCCTATAACGAGTTGGGACAGGGTGGGGTGACACGCTCTCCACTCCCTGATTGACATGGAGTCTTAGCGATGCCAGGTTTGTATGTAAAACTGGGGCTAACTTTATCTCCATGCCATCAGGGGGTGGAGACTGGGCCTTGAAGCTAGGTCTTTGCTGAGCTGATGACCTGAGAGGCTTTAGGGATGTTAGGTTATCAGCCCGGCAAACACTTGGGCCCACCTGGGGAGCAAGCAAGCAGAGTCATGTGACGGCTGCGGTGTTGGTGAGTGGGGCATACAGTGCCCCATGTAATAGTAGTAAGTAGTAGACTACAATAAACGGGGTATATTCTTTATTAAAACAAATATGAGCATTGCCACTGCTACATTATTATCGAATATAATGGGGCGGAGCCCCAACGCCCTTAGAGAGAAACCATCTCTGCATTTGATAGTCATTGCACTGGTCCCCTAAACCCTAATCTTCATTGCTTTCTTAGCCCTGTTTCTGAACCTCCTAATCATAATCATTTTACTTCACCTAGTCTTCCTTACTCTAGTGTTCTGGGAGCCCTAGGTACTGCCCCCTTTGCCTTTCTAATCTCTGTTGTGCTTATCCTTCCTGGTTTCCTGGTACTACTGGTTGTTGCCCTCCAGGTCTTGATCTTCGTAGTCCTCTTCAATCTGGTCCTTATCCTCCTGGCAAAAGTCATCCTGCGCTATGCCCTCCCTGTTCTGCATGCTAGCCTTGAAAAGTATTGTCCCTGTACTTCCTGATCTGTAAAGCATAATTTGCATATAGTCCTGTATATTCCAGGATCTTTTCACCCCTCACCCTTATTCTCATCTGTCAATTCTACTGGTTCTACTCCCTGTCTGGTTAATGTATTCTCCTGGTCCCTGAACCCAATCCTTCTGCTCCTCATTTTCCTGGTCAATATAATCCTGGTCTTAGTTCTGGTATTCCTTTTTCAAGACCTCATGTATTGGGTCTTCTGACCTTGGTTTCCCTAGCTCTCCCAGTCCAGCTCCCAGCTCTCCCAGACCACCAGTTTTCCTGCCTCATCCTAGTCCTATTAGTCCTCTGGTCTTCTGCTTTGCCTGGTCCCCTCTATCATGATTCCCCTATTAATTGTCATTCTGGGTCTGTTCTTTTTTTATCCCTCTGGCACTGGTATCCTAGTTCTTATGTTACGAGTCACCCAGGTTCATATAGTCCTTATCAGTATGGTATAGAATTCCTGTGAGTCTGATCCTCATGCACCTTGAGGTAGTGGTCCCACTGGGCATAGACATCCTTGTCCCTTATATCCCCTCGTCATTCTATTCTATATTCTGTAGGTCCTGTTAGGCCACATCAGTTCTGGTTGTGGTCTTCCTGTTACTACTGGTCCATTCTCTACTGTCCCTCTCTTCCTACTTGATCTGATCTCTGTGGACTTGGCTCTCCTGTCTCTAGTCCTTCTTTGCATTCTTCTCCTGGTACTGCTCCTCTTTGGTCTTTCTACCTAAATCTGCTCCTCCTGGCCCTGGTCATTATTGTTCAACTGGTCCAGGTTGGTGCTCCCAGGACTTTGTTAGCTCTCCTCTTCATTATTGTTCTTGGCCTTCTGTTCCTTCTACCCCAGGTGTTTCTTTTCCTTCGGGTGGCCCTCGTCTACTGGGTCCAGACCCCTCTGTTCCACATCCTTCTGCCCTGCCTAATCCTTCTCACCCATGTACAGGTATACCTCTAGATCTGTTTTTACTTGCACTGCTCCTTATCGTCTATTTTTTCCTGGTCCCCTCTGGCATTGTTAACCACAGGCCTCGCCGATTATGTCTCCCTGCACCTGGTTTTTCCGATTCTGGTCCAAGTGGCTCTAGTTATCATAACTCTGCCGGTAGTCCACCTTCTGGACCATATTCTCCTACTTGTCATCATCCAGCCCGTACTGGTCAGATTCCTTGCTTCCCTAGATCCCCTCCACCATGGCTTTAGTAAGGTACAGCCTCCAATCAGGTCACCCAGATTTTTATTATTTTGGCATATAGGTTTCTTTTGCTGAGACAGGATTGTCAAGGACAGAAATGAGGGCTCGTAGAACTAGCATTTTGCCCACATAGCATGTTAAAAATCAAAACTACAATTCCCAAGATACTTTGTGCAGGTTAATAAAATGTCTCTTTGGCTGAAGGGGCCACTCAAAATATGGGACCAAATGCATCTGTGTCTGAAACCCACTCTGCTGGGGGAATACTATGAACAAATGTATTTATTTACAGGCAGCAGAGTGGACAATTCAAGTGAATTTTCCAGATGCTTTACCTTTCTGTCTCCTGCATTAACTTCCCCATTCCACAGACACACTGTTACTCAATTTACCACCTGCAAATGTCACAAAGCACTGTGCCCCAATCAACCAATTTTGTACTCTATGTGTTCCACCCTCAGGCACCCAGATACCACCTATCTATCTGCATTTCCTATTTGCTTTTGCTTTTCGACTGCTAGTGTGACAACAGTTTTGAAATATTAACCCTTTATATGCTGATGACAGAACCGCTCCGTCATCAGCTGCGGTGGCGCTGTGATGATAACGGAGCGGTTCCGTCATGGCCCGGCCGCCGCGTCTGCATGGCGCGGGTTCCGCGCCTGCGCTGGGCGTTCTATTTAGCGGGCAGGGCCATGACGGAACCACTCCGTCATGAGCACAGCCCAACCGCGGCTGATGACGAAGCGATTCCGTCACCAGCATGCGGCCGCCGCGCGACCACCCCGCCCCCTTAGCTATTCCGCCGCAGCGATGTGGTTAAGAAAGCTCAACCTCCCTTAAAAAGGAGCCAAAAGCTAGCACAAGGTCTTCCATAGGAAGCTGAAAAACAACTCAGTCCTCAAAAATCCTCAAAAGAAGAATCTTGAAAATTTTAAAAACAATGTATTCTCATGCAGCACTGCCAAGTACCATGATTCAGGCGTTAGAGTAACTCATTTCAATGTGGAGGTCCGCATCACCGCACTGTAATGAAAAGTCATGCATAATAGGGCCTCATGAGCTGTCAAGCAGGAGTGCTAGTAATGTAGCATAAGCACTGAAACTAAACCTCAGCTGGAGTGGTACGCAGAGCGCTGTGTGTGCTGCTCCCATGGCCTGGCTCAGAGTCTCCAGCTTTAGCTGCTACTCTGGTTACAATGTAGCAATAATAGGATTCACGCCTCGACAACTCTGTGGCATATTTTGAAACATTCATGACTGCGTGGCTACTAATGAGGGACATGTGCCTGGGGTGAGGTTTTGTAGCACACAGTTTATTAGGAGACTGACTTCATGTCCTGTTGCCGCCCACTGCAGCGTGAGCAGCCAGTTCATGATTAAAGCACTCTGAAGCAGTGGCAATGCCATGGTAGCGCTGCCTCTACTGCAGTAAAAAAAAATGTCCAGCGACCCAGAGGGAGCAAACTCACTTCACCAGGGTGTGCCGGCGGGCAGCTGAGTGAACCACCCACAGTGGCATCTGGAGTGGTTCAGCAGCATGGAGCACAGCAATTCACAAGCAGCTGTTAAGCTCCCCCCATCCCCTCAGAATCATGCCTGGGCATGCGTTTGCAGCAGGGTTTGTAGTTGTTGCGGAAACGACAAGATAGCCCATATTAAGGGGCATATTACCAAGGGCCATTATCGCCGCATTAGCGGTACTGTTTCCCGCTAAAGTGGCAATAATTTTATCGCCCAATTACCAAGCTGTCGCTAACACCAGTTAGCGACAGCTAATAGACGATAGCGAGCATCTGGGAACCCACTTTGCATGTCATATTTATCGCTAATGACATGCAAAGTGCCAAGATGTTAGCGACTGAAAACAGTCGCTAATATTGCTAGCTCCTATTACCAACAATGGCTTAGTTTTGGAAATATCGCGCTAAGCGCGAATATCTCCAAAAGCTAACGCCTGCCCAGAGCAGTTCTTAGCCATGTTATCCAATGGTAGGTGGATAACATGGCTAAGAGCATTAGCTCGGTAATGCATGAATATCGCAGACTTTTCAGCGATATTCATGCATTACGGCCGATTTTTATCGCTTTTGACATAAACCTTGATAATAGCAAGGCTTCTAAGCGATAAAAATCGTCATAGTGTGGCGATAAAATTATTCCCGCTAACCCTGCTTAGCGATATATATTACTATTGCTAGGTAATATCAGCCTGATTCATCAACGGGACGTTTTGCGTGGCCCTAATAGCGAATAATAGCGACTCGCTATCAAGGACACGCAAAACGGTATTCATGAATAATTTAGAGAAAATAAAGCGAATCGCACGCGGCCGCAAATACCGGTTGCGACTATCGAAAATCGCATAAAAAACGCTATTTCCGGCAACATCCGTGTCGGAATTGCGAATTCTCTAATAGCGAGATCGTCAATAGCGGGACCTCAAATAGCGCGAGATCGGGAAAACGGGAAGTCGCATGTCGAGCACAGCGATGACATCACAACCATGAAGCAGCCAGGGCCCACCCCCATACACCACAGTGAGGCAGACCTCGAGTCAGCAACTGGGAGAGCTCCAGCAAATCTGTCAGTAAACTACTCAGCAAGTACAGTGCAGCAATGTCTGAGGAGGCTGTTCCTGGGCCCAGCAACACCACAGGGCGGAAGAGAAAGTTAAAATTCTCCGAGCAGGAGCTGGAGCATTTAATAGAAGGGGTGGTGGCCAACCACTCCAAACTGTTTGGGAAGGACTCTAGGAGGGTGGCAGAACAGGAAAAACGCAGGATCTGGCAGGGTATAGCGTCCACGGTGAACTCCGTGGGTGTGGCCGACAGGTCACTGGACGAACTGAAAAAACGCTGGTACGACCTCCGAGGTCGTGCCAAAGAGAGGGTGGCTGAGCGCCTTGGAGAATCATCGGGCACAGGAGGGGGAGAAACTACAGTCCCTCCAAACACCCCCATGGAGGACCAAGTAGAGAACACCCTGGAGACAGAGGCGGTCATCGGAGTGACTCATATGGACTCATCCCGCACCACCCAAGACACCCGAGGTAAGTGGCATGCGACTCCGACCCTGTCCCCTATGAATGTCCATGACCAATTGGCCTCCCATATTGTTCCATAGTCATGCCATCGTTCCACATCAGGTAATGGCCTGAAGCATTGTGAGACATGTAGTGTGGCCACAATGTAGATTTACCACAATGCAGCCAGACAGGTTCCAAAGTACGCAAAGCCATAGCCAGTCAGGGAATGTCACCCAGCATGCATGTAGCAACTGCACGTGTGACAGATACATGCAACTAATGAACGTCCACTTCCCCTCACAGGTGGTGCAGACAGCAGCGACAGCGAGAGGCTGCAAATAGATGAGGAGGCACCGGATGAGGAGGAGGTGCCGCCACATACACAGCCACCAGCCCCTGCCCCAGCAACTACTCCCGCAGCCAGGTCCACCACCAGTGTGCCTCCTGCGTCTGGCGCAGCAAATACTTCCGCAGCCAGGTCCACCACCAGTGTGCCTCCTGCGTCTGGCGCAGCAAATACTTCCGCAGCCAGGTCCACCACCAGGGTGCCTCCTGCGTCTGGCGCAGCACCTACTCCCGCAGCCAGGTCCACCACCAGGGTGCCTCCTGCGTCTGGTGCAGCAACTACTCCCGCTGCCAGTTCCACTATCAGGGTGCCCTCCAGCCCCTGCCGCACCAACAACGCCTGCCGTGACACCACCAGCAGCTGGTGCTTCTACATCAGGGCCTGCGACAGCGGCAACACAGCGGCCACCCACTGTGTCAGGCCAGCAGAGCAGGCATGGCACGCCTCGCCTGCAGACCAATGCACCTAGCAGCAGGAGGGGGAATGGACCGGAGCTGGTGAGAGTGAGCGTGGAAAGACGCATGCTCCGTATACATCAGCTGCAAGCACGGCAGCAAGGTGCCATACAGCTACAGCTGTACAACATTGGCGGAGGTGGTTAACCCACTGGCGAACCCTCTTCTCAATCTTTCGTTGAGTCAGGGAGTGGTTCCGCCAGGATGGAAGCAGGCGATGGTCATCCCGCTGCTAAAAAAACCGGGGCTCGACCCGAAGGTCCCAGCCAATCATAGACCGATTTCGCTGTTGCCGGCCCTCGTTATAATCCTGGAGAAGCACGTCCAGTCGGTGCTCTCCAATTACCTGGAGTCTCATGAGATCTTGCACGACTCCCAGTCTGGCTTCCGCACTAATCGTAGTACCGAAACCGCGCTCCTTGAGGTTTCTGAAACCATCAAGGGAGTGTTGGATACCGGTGGCAAAGTCATGCTGGTGTTGCTGGATTTGTCGGCGGCTTTTGACACCGTCCCCCATGATGGCCTTCTCGCAAGACTCTATGAGATTGGCCTGCGGGGGACGGTGCTCAAATGGTTTTCATCCTTTCTTGCCGACCGCCGGCAAACGATCTGGACGCCGCCTGACACCGCTGTGATGCCGCCATTGGGAGTCGGGGTCCCTCAGGGCTCTATTTTGAGCCCGACCCTCTTTAATATCTTTCTGTCCCCCTTGGCGGCGGTCGTGGAGTCTTTCGGTGTCCGGATCGTGTCATATGCCGACGACACCCAGCTCCTCTTCTCTTGCGAGAGAGGGGCTGACTTTGACGGGGAGAGTATCCGGAGTTGCCTTGGGGCTGTGTTTTCATGGTTCCAACTGCACAGCCTCAAGTGCAACTCCGATAAGTCCGAGGTACTCTTTTTCGGGTGCGATGCGGAGCCTAGCTGGCAGGCCTGGTGGCCCATTGACATGTTCCCTCCGTCCGGCTCTTCCCCTGTGGCTAAGAACTTGGGGGTTAAGATGGATGGGGGACTGTCAATGAAAGCCCAGATTTTTGGGGTGACCGGCACCTGCTTCGGCCTATTAAAAATGCTGCGGAGGTTCCTGCCTCTTTTGTCGGAGGAGCATAGGAGGCTGACAGTGCAGGCCCTGATAGGCTCCAGGTTGGATTATGCCAACATTCTCTACCTGGGCCTACCTGAGTACCTGCTGCAGCGGCTTCAGGTCGCGCAGAATGCGGCGGCCAGGGCCATTTTTGGTCTAAACAGACGCGCCAGTGCCTCTGGGTTAATTAGGACTTTGCATTGGCTTCCGATCCGTAAACGGATCGCTTTTAAGGCCATGATATTGGCCTATAAGGCACTCCACGCAGTAGGAGCTAAACATCTCCAGAAGAGAGTGGTCTTTTACCATCCGGGCCGCTCTCTGCGGTCTGAATCGCTGCTTATGGCGGCCGTCCCTCGCATTAAGAGAGCTCGCCGGGGCGGCCGTTCTTTCAGTCTGCTAGCCCCACAGATGTGGAACGCGCTTCCACTCTCACTTCGGGGAGCGACTAGTCTTTTGGACTTCAGGAGAGGTCTTAAAACCTGGTTGTTCACCCAGTAGGCCTCATTAGCTGCTCTTTCTTGTTTTTTTGTGTGTGTGTTGTCTTTTTGTGTTCTTTTTAATTGCGTTATGTTATTCTGAATCTGTTCCCCTTACCCAAAGCGCCGGGACACTCTTTTTGAGTATCCGTTGCGCTATATTAAAAACATAAATAACATAACATAACATAACATAACATTGGGCGCAATGTTGCCGGAGTGGGGGACCGGATGGACCGCATGACGGCAGCCATGGAAGGTGTGGGTGAGGGAATGGCCAGCATGACTGCAGCCATGGCAGGTGTGGGGGAGGGTATGGCCCGCATGACTGCAGCCATGGTGGCCAGCACTGCTGCAAATACATCGCAGCGCAACGCAGCACGCCGCCGCCGCCGGCAGCTATTGACCAGGCTGACCGCCTACACCAGGTCCAATTATATCATTAGCAATGCCACAGCACAGTTGTCGCGGCGGTCCCTTGCGCAGCAGCAGCAGCTCATCCAGTGCTGCTAGGATGTGGCCAGGGTCCTTGAGCACCTGACCAGTGCCGTGACAGCACTACACCGTCCTGCTCTACCTGCCACTGTTGGGGGTGATGATGCCAGTGAGGGGACATCTAGTTTGAGCAGCCACTCTGCCTCACACGTAGGGGCACTCAGGCGCAGCACCAGGCCCACAGCAGCTGCACGTGCCATGGATGAGGATGAGCCACAGAGGCGTTTGGGTGGTACGCGCAGGAGGCGCACATGACTTTCTATGACTCTTACAGGCACAGGCTGAGTATAAGCCTGCCCTGTCCTTTCACACAGCAGTATGCTGAAATACTGTTAGCAAAGACAACATTTAAAGTGGTACCATTATTGTGAATGAAACAATTATATTTATTTTAGCAGCACACATTGGCGTAGTGTCATTATTGATTTTTGCATGCATTTGTGATTTGTGGGGTGAGGGTAGAGGGTGCATCAGAAACTGTTCAGTGTGATGTGGTTGCGACGTCTGTGGCCTTCAGCAGGATTCTCCCCGTGTGCATGGCGCGCATGAGCAGGTGGCCGGTCGTCCCCTTCAGATTCACTGCCAGATATGTCGACAGGTATCCCGCGCTTGGTTGCAATGTTATGAAGTATTGCGCAGACAGCCACAATGCGGCAGCACATTGCAGGACTGTAATACATGGCCCACCTGTCTTGTGCAGTATGCAGAACCTGCTTTTGAGCAACCCAAATGTCCTTTCTATGCAGTTCCTTGTCCGAATGTGCGCAACATTGTAGCGCCGTTGCTGGGGTGTAGCAGGGTTGAGGTATGGGGTGAGGAGGTAATCATGGAGGGCGTAGCCACTGTCACCTGAATGAGAGGAGCAGAGGGTGAGTGCCTGTGCTGCGCTGCTACTTCATAGCAATGTGACATTGTCGACAAAGTGTACTTACCAAGTAGGTGTCCTTCCCCAAAGTCTCCCCTGGCCATTCGTGTGTGGAGGCCGCTGTGCCGGAATATATAGGAGTCATGGGTACTCCCTGGGTACTGGGCCACAATGTCAGTGATGTAAGTCTTGGCATTGCAGACCATCTGTATGTTGAGGGAGTGGTAGGACTTCCGATTGCGGAACATATACTCCGTGGCAGCTGGTGGGCAGATGGCGACGTGGGTACAGTCTATGCATCCGAGTACATGTGGAAAATGTGCTACATTGTAGAATTGTAGCTTGGTCAAGTCCAATTCCTGTTGGCTGGTGGGAAATTTTATGTATCGGTGTAGCTGGGTAAGCATAGCGTCAACAAAAGTCTTGAGGCAGCGTGACATGGTGGGCTGGGATATCCCCCCAGCAGCCGCTACTATCCCCTGGAAGCTCCCAGAGGCCAGGAGGTGCAGGCTACACAATACCTGCACATGTGTAGGCACCGCATTGGTACGCCTTGTTGGGTGCTGCATCAGGGGGTCAAGGTCGTGTATGAGCTGGATTATCATTTCCCCATTCAGCCTGTATTTTGCATATATCTGCTCTCTTGTTTGGCCCAGCAAGGTGACCCGCTGGCGGAATATCCTCTCCTGGATCTGGCCTCTCCTCCGTGCTGCTCGCTGTAGCCTTCGGCGCCTGACGACCATGTACATTCCTGGCATTGTGGAACTCCTAATGCAGCTGCTGATTGTCCTTATGTGTGATTGGTCAGGCCTGAACCTGTTACTGATTGGCCAACTGTTTTTTGAAGAAAAAAAAATCTATGGCTTTTATGGTTACCACCTGCTTTGAGTTGTCCTTAATTTGCGCCGCGCAAACAGCGATTTTTGGGTTTTTCTCTATTTGCGGTATTTCATGAATACCGATTGCGATTGTATAGCGAAACCGCAATTTATTTCGCATAATCAGTGGATTGTCGCATTTTCCGATTCGCTAATGCTCTCCTACCGGGATTCTGCGAATATTATTGCGTATTCGCTATTATGTGTTTGCGATTTAATGATGAATGCCGATTACCGACATTGTGCCCGCAATTGCATTTTCGCAGCGATTGCGGGCGCAATTTAGCTTGATGAATCAGGCTGTATGTTCCTAAGCTCTCTGCTTGAGGCATTTGCTTTAAATGTAATAGAGCTATCGCGTGAGGACCAGTGGTGCCTGCCGGTCCAACTTCCAGCATGGTCAGCAGAGTCAATTAAGCAGAGCCTGCTGTAGTAGGCTCTGACAGCCTGCTGGTGTGATCTCATCTGGTGCTGCAGGGCTGGGCAGGTAGCGGCACACTGACACAGGTGGACACCACTCAGCTGCACGTGTGCTATGAGCCCCTTTATGTTGTTTTTATGTGTTATTACATTTTTTGCCTAATCTTCCACAGGTACATATACCCCTGAGCCTTGTGATGCAAACAGTTTGTGTAAGGAATTAACAGAATCGTTATATCAATCTTTGTCGCTCAATGTTACACCCTTTTTATTTTTATTAAGAATATGAGATTTCCTTTTTCCTCCGCTAAACTGACCCACGCCCATCTTGCAGCAAGCAACACAGGAAGAAATACAGACTGCCACCATGTGGGGCCAGAATAGCTTTGTGGTCAGCACTTGCAAACAGGCTTACAAGAGGCCTCATGTAGTAAACAATGTCGCTTTCCATAATTTCAAGCAAACAGTTTTTTAAGCGACCAACGTGCCCAAACGCCTTCCCTCAACTGGAAACTCATATATTCATCTCATAATATGAGACATTAGAACTCAGGTTGGTATCATATCAAACCCTTCGAACAAACCAAAAATAGATAAACCATGAACAAATACAGAAAGCAACTTAACATAAAAATTCCAAATAGTCGGTAATCATTTTTATTAGGGTTGAGCAGCACTAGTAGTCAAGTCATACAGCCTCCTAGCTGGCTGCAATTTGTGAGTCTTACTGTGAGAAGTTGGCCTGATGTGCAGTGCTCACTATTCTAGTGATCACTATATATCAGTCCAAACAACCCTTATTGATGATTGGTTGTAAGTCAACCTTATAGACCAGCTATCCTAGTAGCATGGATACGAGCAGTCTAAGGCTAAGACTCTAGAGGGCGTGTTAAGCCAGCTGTTTTACCATCACATTACCCTTTGAACACCCAGTGAAAGGACACCACACAAGTGTTATGAAAATAAACAGTGTATTTATTAGAATCACAACAACCCTGTACTCTTTATGAGGACAGGGTGCTAGGCACACAACAAAACTCTTACGAAAATACTTAAGTTAGCACAGTATATACAAATGCCCGAGGGGCACGAAAAACCATATACTTTAAAAGTGGAATGCGAATTACTAGCAGGTAAGTAACAGTACTAATAGGCTTTGGAATCGCTAGGACTTGACTAGGGAATCGTTAGATTACTTCTAGGAGGCCCAGGGGACTCGGGTGCAGAGTGCGCACTCTCACGCGGGATGCGGGACAAAGTCTATGGGAGCTAGAATTCACAAAGTTAGTGTTCACGGGCGAACCCGACCTGGTAGGGAGAAAACGACAGTGGATCCTGACCCTTGGATAGTGAGGCTATGCTGGGGCACCGAAATGCCGAAGTTACCTAGCCCAGGGGCTGCAGCTGCATAGGTCTCAAAAGACGTCGGGAATCCTCGTTGCCGGACCAGGAGCCTGGAAGAAAGGAGTTGCTGGCAGGCGACCAGTGAAGATTGTTCGAGTGATCCAAGCCTGGATCGAAGATGGATGACACCTGAAAGCAGAGGGGACCAAGTTCGTGACTACTAGCCAGTAGTCAGTGGGCACCAGGAGGGCACCGGATGGCAGTCACCTCGACTAGGTGAGTGGGCGACGCTGGCTCTGCGGATCTCACGGACCAGGAAGCGTTGTCGGCGACCAGGATGGAGAGGCGAGCTGTCCCACGATGGATGAAGCTGTCGGCGTTGAAGTTACCCAGGATTGGGCAACAAGCCTTGGCTAATTCAAGCCCACGCGGTGGACCCAAAATGGCGTCTTGAGTGGACCAGGAGGGTCCGGGGTGCTCCTCTTTTGGAAGGGAGCAAGGGCCAGTCTGGAGCAACAAGACCAGCAGCAGAAAAGTCGTCGGGCTTCGTTCAGAAGGCCACAAGCCAGCGGGCTAGTAGCCTAACAACGCGGTGAGCAGCAAAAAGCAGAAGGGCCCCACGCAGATCGTGGAGATGCTGGGAGGCTGCACTTCGGTGCTGGAGCTGCTCAGGGTCGGGGCTTCTCGGACCCCAAAGCACTCACCAGGAAATTACTCGGCGGGCTTGCTGGAAAGAAGTCGTGCAGTCTTGCAGATGGCCGGTCCCTCGAGGTCTCGTCGCACCCACGGTTCTCAGCTGGGCTGTAGAGGTGGGTAGAGGTCAGAGGTGCCAGGGAAGCCGGTTCTCGTTGAGCTGGGCAGTCTGATTCCGGAGGAAGGACTTGCAGCAGACCGCAGTGTTCTTAGATGGTGCCTGCGGATGCAGGGTGACTACTCCTTAGGCACAAGGGAGAAATCTTAGGAAGAAGTCTTGAGTTCCTTTCGTAGAAAGTAGTTTCAGGATTCAAAGATGATCTGATTTGGAAGGGGGCCAGTCTCTACCTTTATCTGGGAAAAGGGGGCTGGCACGCGACTAGGTCCTGCCCTATGGGTGGGACCAGGAAGGGGGTGGTTACACCCACTTCCTTGGCGGGCTTTTCCCCAGCACAGGGTCTGGAGTGTCCCTGGAACTGGTTCAAGCCAGCCTATGCACAGTGAGCACCGGGGTGCCACGTGCAGTCACCTTCCTCTGCAGCCCTGCCTACCTACAATACACAAAATCCTGTCTGGGACGGTGCTGGCACCACCCCTGGCAGGAAACCCTTTGTCCTTATCTCCTGCTCTGGGAGGACTCCCAGCAGCAGGAGGGCAGATTTGTGTCTCGGTGGCAGCATCCATTTTGTGGAGCTGAGGCTCTGTTTGACTTTAACCGGGGTTAGGGGTTACATACATGTCGTGTCCCTCTAGAAGGGTGGAATGCTAACCCCGTCGCCAGAATTGGCGAGGGGTTAGTATTCCAAGTCGTATGACACTTTACTCGACATGTTTTGATAAAGCGATACCAGAGTTGGCATTTAACCGCGAGGATTATAATGCACTTAAGAGTATATGGTATGCGATATCATGCAAACGGCTAAGGGATAGATCCCGAAAGCCGCAGACAGGCCCAGCTCATGCCAGAGCACCATCTCACACGATTCCAAGCACTCTGCCTTCAGGATTGTTAAGGCCTGCCATAGGAGTGACTGATAGGAGATCTGTGTGTCCATTTTAGGGTTAGATATAGGTATACTATATCTAAAGCAAAGGGTGAGTACACCTCCTTGCCCCAGCTGTCGTGCAGCCAGTTGTGTCAGTTTAGTTAGTCAATCCAGGGGTGGCATAATACATGCTTCAGCCCCTGGGAGACTTCTGGGTGCACCTCAGCCCTGGGTACAGGGACTTGGAGAGGGCCCAGTGCCAATTCAGTACCTGAGTACAATTTGGATAGAGAGAACAGCTAGGCTGTGGGTCTGATTAGCAGGCCCACAGCCAGGGAAAGTCGTAAACCAGTGCAGCAAAAAGCAAAAATCTGGGTGATCATAGGATTGCAGACCCTACTCTCCTACATGACCCCCCCCCCAAACTTTGGGACAATAAACTAACCTTGACCAGGTGAGTCTTCTTGCTCTAAGTGGAAATACCTGGAGAGCCCATCAGCATTGCTGTGATCAGTACCAGGTCTATGCTCCACTGTAAAATCCATCCCTTGTAGGGAAATGGACCACCTAAGCAGTTTGGGGTTTTCACCCTTCATCTGATTTAGCCACAAGAGGGGCTTATGGTCTGTCTGAATGGTGAAGTGAGTGCCAAACAAGTAGGCCCTCATCTTCTTCAGGGCCCAGACCACAGCAAAGGCCTCCCTCTCAATAGCTGACCAATTTTTCTCTCTGGGTGTCAACCTCCTACTAATGAAAGCAATAGGCTGATCATTACCATCAAAATTCAGTTGAGACAGAACAGCCCCCACACCCAACTCAGAAGCATCTGTTTGGACAATGAATGGCTTGGAGTAATCTGGACTCTTTAGGATAGGTGCTGTGCACATGGCCTGCTTTAGGTCATTGAATGCTTTCTGACAGCTTGCTGTCCACTGAACTTTCTTTGGCATCTTTTTGCCAGTCAGGTCATTAAGAGGGGTCACTATGGACCCATAATTTCTGACAAACTTCCTATAGTATCCAGTCAGGCCCAAGAAAGCTCGAACTTGAGTCTGGGTGATTGGAGGAGTCCAGTCCTTGATGGCCTGTATCTTACTCTCCAGTGGCTGAACCTGGCCTCCACCTACAAGGTGGCCCAGGTATACAACCTGTGTCTGCCCTATCTGGCACTTTGTGGCCTTGATAGTGAGGCCTGCCTTTTGCAGAGCCTCTAACACTTTCCTCAGGTGGACCAGGTGATCCTCCCAGGTGGAGCTAAAGACAGCAATATCATCAAGATATGCTGCACAGAAGTCATCCAGCCCAGTGAGGACTTGATTCACCAACCTTTGGAAGGTGGCAGGTGCATTTTTCAAACCAAAGGGCATTACCACAAACTGATAATGCCCACCAGGGGTAGAAAATGCTGTCTTGGGTTTGGCTTCCTCAGCTAACCTGATTTGCCAATACCCAGCTGTCAAATCAAATGTACTTAAGAATTTGGCAGAAGCCAATTTATCTATAAGTTCATCTGCTCTTGGAATTGGGTGGGCATCAGTCTTAGTGACTGCATTGAGACCTCTGTAGTCTACGCAAAACCTCATCTCTCTCTTACCACCCTGGGTGTGAGGCTTTGGCACTAGAACTACTGGGCTAGCCCAAGGGCTATCTGAGGGCTCAATGACTCCCAGCTCCAACATTTTCTGCACTTCTGTTTTGATGCAGTCTCTAACATGATCAGGCTGTCTGTAGATTTTACTCTTGACAGGCAGACTGTCTCCAGTGTCAACATCATGGGTACACCAATCAGTTTGGCTGGGTGTCAGAGAGAACATATGTCTGAAGGATTGCAGAACTTGCCTGCAATCCTGTTGCTGATGTTCAATGAGGCTGCCACAAAAGACAACACCATCAACTGATCCATCATCAGGATTCTGAGTGAGCAGGTCTGGGAGAGGGTCACTCTCTTCCTCCTGTCCCTCATCTGTGGCCATGAGCAAGCTCATGTCCTTCCTGTCAACATATGCCTTGAGCCTGTTAACATGGAGCACTCTGAGAGGGATCCTGGGAGTTCCAAGGTCCACCAAGTAGGTAACCTCTCCCTTTTGCTCAATGATGGTGTGGGGCCCAGACCATTTGTCTTTCAGAGCTGCTGGGGCCACTGGCTCCAGCACCCACACCTTCTGTCCTGGCTGGTACACAGTCAGAACAGCCTTTTGGTCATGCCAAGCTTTTTGAAGTTCTTGGCTGGCCTCAAGGTTTTTAGATGCCTTTTCCATATACTCAGCCATCCTGGAGCGGAGGCCAAGTACATAGTCCACTATGTTGGTTGCAGGCTTTTTGAGAGGTCTCTCCCATCCTTCCTTCACCAAACACAGGGGTCCTCTAACAGGATGCCCATACAGAAGCTCAAAAGGGCTGTAGCCAACCCCCTTCTGTGGGACCTCTCTGTAAGCAAACAAGAGGCAGGGGATCAGGACATCCCATCTTCTCCTAAGAGTTTCAGGTAGTCCCTGAATCATCCCTTTCAGGGTCCTGTTGAATCTCTCAACAAGCCCATTGCATTGTGGGTGGTAGGGTGTGGTGAACTTGTAGTTCACACCACACTCCTTCCACATTGCAGTCAGATATCCTGACATGAAGTTTGTACCTCTGTCAGAAACGACCTCCTTTGGAAAACCCACTCTGGAGAACACTCCAACTAGGGCTCTTGCCACCACAGGAGCTGTGGTGGTCCTCAGGGGAATAGCTTCAGGATACCTGGTGGCATGGTCCACCACCACCAGTATAAACTTGTGCCCTGATGCTGTCTGGGGTTCCATTGGACCAACAATGTCAATCCCCACTCTTTCAAAGGGAACCCCCACCACAGGTAGTGGTATGAGGGGGGCCTTTGTTGTGCCACCTGACTTACCACTGGCTTGGCAAGTGACACAGGAGCGACAAAACTCCTTGGTATTCTCATTCATATGGGGCCAGTGAAAGTGTGAGACAAGCCTGTCCCAAGTCTTTGTCTGACCTAAGTGACCTGCAAGGGGAATCTCATGGGCCAAGGTGAGAAGGAAACCTCTCAGAGACAAGGGGATGACCAGCCTCCTGGTTGCACCAGGCTTGGGGTCTCTTGACTCAGAGTACAGGAGTCCATCTTCCCAGTATACCCTGTGGGCACCTGTGGCATTCCCTGCAGCCTCAGCAGCAGCCTGCTGTCTGAGGGGTTCAAGGGAAGGGCAGTCTAACTGTGCCTTCCCCAGGTCTGCTCTGGAGGGTCCCCCTGAGCCCAGAAACTCAACTTGATCAAGTTCAAGCTCTTTAGGCTCAGTTTCCCTCAGCTCTCTCAGATCAGCCTCCTCAGAGACTTGATCCTCAACCTGGGGCAAGGGGGGAGGCAAAGCCTTAACCCTACTGCTCTTCTTCTTGGGAGGTGTCTGGTCCATAATTTCAGGATCCAGCACCTGTTCAGTGGGGCATCTTCTGGCCTGTGACCTAGTCACAGCAAGCACATGTGCTGGCAAGCCTAACATTTCCATGTGAGTCCTCTGCTCCACTTCTGACCATTGTGATGACTCAAAATCATTGCCCAACAAACAATCAACTGGGAGGTCTGAACTGACTACAACTTTCTTTTGTCCCTTCACTCCACCCCAGGAGAAAGCCACAATTGCCACACTATGACTAGTAGTGACATTGCTGGCATTGGTCACCAGGAAATCAGTACTTGGCATGATCTGTCCAGGGTCCACAAAGTTAGGTGTCACCATGGTGACACTGGCACAAGTGTCCCTATAGGCCTGAGCCATTTTGCCATTTATCAAAGGTGTCTGCCTGTATTTGCCCAAAGTATTGGGACTTATCTCAGGGGACATATCCATATCCCCTGTACAGACAAGGACAGCCTGAGTGAGTGTGCCAACTAAGTTGTCAGACCCCTCAGTACCCAAGGTTAACCCAACTAATGCCTTGGGAGGTACACTACCACTACTGACTGTACTAGGGGGTGCAGTTGCCTTAGGGGCTGTAGTGGCAGGAGTTTGTCCTCCTCTTTTGGTGCACTCACTAAACCAGTGAGATTTACTTTTACAGTACTGGCACCACCTTTTTGACTGGCCTTCTTGAGTCTTCTTCTTCTGGGAAGCCTGACCCCCACCCTTTTTGGTTTGTTGGGGACCTGGTGAAGACTTCTGGTCATTTTGCTCATTCTTAACATTACCCTTCTGGTCTGCTTTCTTCTGACCACCCTGGTTCTGGTTCTGGTTCTGCTTGATCCTTGTCCTGACCCATTTGTCTGCCTTCTTTCCCAATTCTTGGGGAGAGGTCAGATCTGAATCAACAAGGTGCTGGTGCAACAACTGGTTCTGATAATTGTTTAACATTTGTTCTCTCGTCATTACATTATACAATCCTGTGTAATCTGTAACCTTGCTACCCAGCAACCAGCCCTCCAAAGCCTTAGTGGCACAATCCACAAAGTCAGACCAGTCCTGAGACTGAGTTTTCTGGGTGTCTCTGAACAGCAACCTGTACTGCTCAGTGGTTAAACCAAACCCATCAACCAGTGTATTCTTCAGGACCTGGTAATTGTTAGCATCCTCCACTCTTGTAGTGAGGAGCTTATCTCTACCTTTACCATCAAAGGAGAGCCACAGTATAGCTGCCCACTGACTCTGGGGAATGCACTGCACAGTGCAGGCCCTCTCCAGAGCAGCCATCCATTTCTGGATATCATCCCCTTGCTTAAAGGGGGCACTATTTTAGTCAGGTGTTTAGTATCTAAACCCTTCTCTCTATCTCTTGGGAGATTGCTGCCACCAGTGGGAGCTAGCCCACTCATCTGCAGCTCTCTAGCAAAGGCAAGCTTCTCTTTGGCCAGGGCAAGTTCTTCCCTTTCAATCCTCAGTTCAGCTTGTCTCATCCTAGCTTCATGCTCCATTCTCTGAGGGGAAGTAAATCTCCTCTGTGGAGGATTCCTTCTCCTCTGGGAAGAGGCATTAGAGTGCAGAGATCTATTGGAGTCCCTAGAAAGAGATCTATCTCTCCTAACTCCAAGGTTAGGCCCACTTAGGGTTAGTACTGGGGGTCCCCCAGATCCTAGCCCAAGTAAGTCTAAGTTGTCCCTGGTTAGCCTTCTGACTACCTCAAGACCTTTGTCTACCTCATCCCCAGAGAGTTCCTCTTGATCCTCCTCCTCAACTGCAGTAGCAGTGTTGGAGAGGTCTGGATCCCCAGAGGTTCCCTCTAAGGCTGGCATATTCTCATGTAACTGAGAAATCTTTCTGGCATCATATGTCTCTAAGAGACCTATCAGAAAGGGAATGGTGGGGTTAGACCCCTGCTTCAGTTTCCTGGAGACACAGATTTGTCTCATCTCCTGGAAACTGAGAGCTGCATATCTTGAAGTGACCTGTGGAGGGTCAACACTGACCAGGGGAGTCTCAGTAGATTCTCCCTGGGTAGACATGCTTTTCTAGTGAGGTGTAAGTGGTGCACTTACCTACACTATATGTTTCCCTACTGATCCCTTGCTAGAGTTGTAGTTTAGGGTGTGCTAGGCCCTAGGAGCTACAACAGCTGGTTCAGTAGAACTCAGAGTATTCTAAGCTAAGTTATATGTACCTTTAGTACTTATGTGATCTTTCACAAGATATTCTTAGGGCATGTGTGGTAAAACAACAGCAAGCTCAAATCCCAACCGCTGCTCACCAATGTGAGAAGTTGGCCTGATGTGCAGTGCTCACTATTCTAGTAATCACTATATATCAGTCCAAACAACCCTTATTGATGATTGGTTGTAAGTCAACCTTATAGACCAGCTATCCTAGTAGCATGGATACGAGCAGTCTAAGGCTAAGACTCTAGAGGGCGTGTTAAGCCAGCTGTTTTACCATCACATTACCCCTTGAACACCCAGTGAAAGGACACCACACAAGTGTTATGAAAATAAACAGTGTATTTATTAGAATCACAACAACCCTGTACTCTTTATGAGGACAGGGTGCTAGGCACACAACAAAACTCTTACGAAAATACTTAAGTTAGCACAGTATATACAAATGCCAGAGGGGCACGAAAAACCATATACTTTAAAAGTGGAATGCGAATTACTAGCAGGTAAGTAACAGTACTAATAGGCTTTGGAATCGCTAGGACTTGACTAGGGAATCGTTAGATTACTTCTAGGAGGCCCAGGGGACTCGGGTGCAGAGTGCGCACTCTCACGCGGGATGCGGGACAAAGTCTATGGGAGCTAGAATTCACAAAGTTAGTGTTCACGGGCGAACCCGACCTGGTAGGGAGAAAACGACAGTGGATCCTGACCCTTGGATAGTGAGGCTATGCTGGGGCACCGAAATGCCGAAGTTACCTAGCCCAGGGGCTGCAGCTGCATAGGTCTCAAAAGACGTCGGGAATCCTCGTTGCCGGACCAGGAGCCTGGAAGAAAGGAGTTGCTGGCAGGCGACCAGTGAAGATTGTTCGAGTGATCCAAGCCTGGATCGAAGATGGATGACACCTGAAAGCAGAGGGGACCAAGTTCGTGACTACTAGCCAGTAGTCAGTGGGCACCAGGAGGGCACCGGATGGCAGTCACCTCGACTAGGTGAGTGGGCGACGCTGGCTCTGCGGATCTCACGGACCAGGAAGCGTTGTCGGCGACCAGGATGGAGAGGCGAGCTGTCCCACGATGGATGAAGCTGTCGACGTTGAAGTTACCCAGGATTGGGCAACAAGCCTTGGCTAATTCAAGCCCACGCGGTGGACCCAAAATGGCGTCTTGAGTGGACCAGGAGGGTCCGGGGTGCTCCTCTTTTGGAAGGGAGCAAGGGCCAGTCTGGAGCAACCAGACCAGCAGCAGAAATGTCGTCGGGCGTCGTTCAGAAGGCCACAAGCCAGCGGGCTAGTAGCCAAACAACGCGGTGAGCAGCAAAAAGCAGAAGGGCCCCACGCAGATCGTGGAGATGCTGGGAGGCTGCACTTCGGTGCTGGAGCTGCTCAGGGTCGGGGCTTCTCGGACTCCAAAGCACTCACCAGGAAATTACTCGGCGGGCTTGCTGGAAAGAAGTTGTGCAGTCTTGCAGATGGCCGGTCCCTCGAGGTCTCGTCGCACCCACGGTTCTCAGCTGGGCTGTAGAGGTGGGTAGAGGTCAGAGGTGCCAGGGAAGCCGGTTCTCGTCGAGCTGGGCAGTCGGATTCCGGAGGAAGGACTTGCAGCAGACCGCAGTGTTCTTAGATGGCGCCTGCGGATGCAGGGTGACTACTCCTTAGCCACAAGGGAGAAATCTTAGGAAGAAGTCTTGAGTTCCTTTCGTAGAAAGTAGTTTCAGGATTCAAAGATGATCTGATTTGGAAGGGGGCCAGTCTCTACCTTTATCTGGGAAAAGGGGGCTGGCACGCGACTAGGTCCTGCCCTATGGGTGGGACCAGGAGGGGGGTGGTTACACCCACTTCCTTGGCGGGCTTTTCCCCAGCACAGGGTCTGGAGTGTCCCTGGAACTGGTTCAAGCCAGCCTATGCACAGTGAGCACCGGGGTGCCACGTGCAGTCACCTTCCTCTGTAGCCCTGCCTACCTACAATACACAAAATCCTGTCTGGGACGGTGCTGGCACCGCCCCTGGCAGGAAACCCTTTGTCCTTATCTCCTGCTCTGGGAGGACTCCCAGCAGCAGGAGGGCAGACTTGTGTCTCGGTGGCAGCATCCATTTTGTGGAGCTGAGGCTCTGTTTGACTTTAACCGGGGTTAGGGGTTACATACATGTCGTGTCCCTCTAGAAGGGTGGAATGCTAACCCCGTCGCCAGAATTGGCGAGGGGTTAGTATTCCAAGTCGTATGACACCTTACTCGACATGTTTTGATAAAGCGATACCAGAGTTGGCATTTAACCGCGAGGATTATAATGCACTTAAGAGTATATGGTATGCGATATCATGGAAACGGCTAAGGGATAGATCCCGAAAGCCGCAGACAGGCCCAGCTCATGCCAGAGCACCATCTCACACGATTCCAAGCACTCTGCCTTCAGGATTGTTAAGGCCTGCCATAGGAGTGACTGATAGGAGATCTGTGTGTCCATTTTAGGGTTAGATATAGGTATACTATATCTAAAGCAAAGGGTGAGTACACCTCCTTGCCCCAGCTGTCGTGCAGCCAGTTGTGTCAGTTTAGTTAGTCAATCCAGGGGTGGCATAATACATGCTTCAGCCCCTGGGAGACTTCTGGGTGCACCTCAGCCCTGGGTACAGGGACTTGGAGAGGGCCCAGTGCCAATTCAGTACCTGAGTACAATTTGGATAGAGAGAACAGCTAGGCTGTGGGTCTGATTAGCAGGCCCACAGCCAGGGAAAGTCGTAAACCAGTGCAGCAAAAAGCAAAAATCTGGGTGATCATAGGATTGCAGACCCTACTCTCCTACACTTACTCTCTGAGGCTTGCCTATACCTGTGTGTAGTGGAAGATGAACGGTAAGTACAGAAGGTAGAGTTGAACACCCACATGCATCAAGCGATTTTGGAGTCGCAAACGGTGCGAATCGCAAATTTCAACTGTTTGCGATTCCAAAATCACTTTTTGGGATGCATCAACTTTTTTTTCCCGCAATTTAAGATATCGCAATTTTTTGCGATTTCTTAAATTGCAATAGCATTTAAGAAATCGCTAATTTTGCGATTCCTTAAAAGCAATGCATGATTATTTTTAATTTGCGAATTCGCAATTTTGAAAGGAAAAATTACCTTTGTTGTAATTTGCGAAAAGTTTCAAAAATGCACAAAAGTGCATTTTTGAAACTTATATTTTACACACACACATGCCCTTGGGACATTTGTGTGAGTAAAATGTATTTACGTTACATTTCAGGGGTGCAGGGGGAGGGCCTTTGGACCCCCCCTGCACCCTTGAAGTTGCATTCTCATTTTGCGATTCCTTAATTGCGAATTTGCAAAATGAGAATGCCTTCCCATTGATTCCTATGGGCCTGTAGGCCCATAGGAATCAATGTAATGCCATTCCTTAATTGCTATTCGCAATTAAGGAATCGCAAATACAGAAAATTAAGAAATCGCAAAAAGTTTTGTAATTTCTTGATGCATAGGAATTTGCGATTTCTAAATTGCGATTCCTTAATTTTCACAATTTAAGAATCGCAAATTCCTACAATGATGCATGTGGGTGGAAGTCCTTTATTGGAAGCGCAGGGGGAGGTACAAGAGCGGACTCTTCCAGGCAGAGGCTAACAAGTAACTGCCTTGGAAAAGAATCCTCAGTTGAGAACAAACTTAGAATGGGAATGTGGGAACATTCAGAGGTAAAATATAACAAGCGATAAACATTCTATAAAATACTAGAGCAGTAACCTCAGTAACATGTACTACACATCTTCCCTTCCAATGACAAATGAGCAAAAGCAGAGAAAAAGGAGGAAGGAAAAAAAGGAAAAGATGAAGAGAACTTAAGAATACTTAGCAAACAAAGTTTTTTAGATACCCTGGTGGTCTACGGCATCTGAGTGCGCAAGAGTGACCTCACCCATCAGGGACAGTACTTGAAGCATCCGAGAAAGCATGTTCAGACATTAGAGAGTCGCCCCCGCCAAGAGCCACACATGGCAACCTGGGGAGGGAGGCTTCCTCAAGATACTGAGCTAAAACATGGCTACTGTTGCCTAGAGAAGTGGTTGGTTTACCCTGTTTTGAATTCCCAACATTCTTTTGGCATAAGGCAACTCACCCGAAATTCCAACACTCTCCATTGTTTAGTATGACACAATAATTTAGGACATTTTTTACAGTAAAAGGACCTTTGAATTTTGAAAGACCTCTGCCCACCCTGCCACTCTTGATCTTGACTTGGTCACCCACCTTGATGTGACAGGGGAAGCTTCTGGTCGGATGGGCAGTCGCCCTTGTAAGGTGACTAACTGTTTCATCCATAAAGGGACAAACTTCGAGCCCGGGGTTCTGCCCGTCATGAGTTCGAAAGGAGAAGATGCACCGTCAACAAAGGGAGTGGTCCGATAGGCCCAGAGCATTTCATTGACCATTTTGCATACCACCGACCCATTGGCAGAGGCCATTTGTATGATCCCTTTAACTACTTTGTTCGCCGTCTCGCATAGGCCATTGCTTTAGGGATTATAGAGGGAGGTGCGGTGGTGAGAGACTCTGTAATCCTTCAAGAAGGCCTGCATCTCCTTGGAGACAAGTTGAGTGCCATTGTCTCTAATGAGGGCAGAGGGGATGCCCTCTTATCTAAATAACTTTGTTAAGAATTTCAAGCTCCCTATCGCCGGCATCAAAACCACCCTCACCCACAAAGAATGCATCTTGTATGGAGGCCACGGCAATGTCATTGTCACATTCAGAGGTGGAAGGATCAAGAACGGTCCGCCAATCCAGAGACATTCTGGAGAGACAGTCGGCCTGGACATTCCTCCACCCCTGAATGTACTCTATCGGGAATTGAAAATCTTGGAGTTTGGATGCAAGCTTGGCAAGTCTAGCGGACCCTTTACCAGTACCCCCTGGGGCAAGGACTTTGACCAGGGGTTTGTTGGCAGTTCTCTAGGTGCCCCATAAGTATGTTCAAAAGTATTCCACTGTCCAAGATGCAGCCAGAGCTTCTCTTTCGATAACCGAATAGTTATTTTCAGCATCGGTTAATGTTCTGGAGGCAAAGGCTCTGGTACGTTCGGACCCACTCCTGGATTGCGACAGCATAGCACCCAAGATTGTAGCACTTGCACCCACAGTTAAAATTGATTTTTTATTGATATCGAAAGGAGCTAAGACATTGGCATTGCAAATCTCGCTCTTGATAAGGTAAAAAAACTCTCAATGCCGGGTGCCTCAAAAAAAACCACACCCCTCTTAAGGAGATAACATATACAAGCGGTTTTGTCTGAATTCTTTTTTTTTTAACAAATTTAGAGTAATACTCTGTAAGATCCATGAAAGATCGTAACTGGTCTTTGTCAGTGGGAGGAGGAGCATGACTAATTGCAATTTACAAATCTCTTTTGGATTTAATGGCAGAAGCATTAATGGTGTAACTCAGGTAGTCAATCTGATCAACTAGGAACTTGCACTTTTCTTTACGGAGGGTAATTTCTGTTTTGACTAACATGTCTAAGACAATTGGGAGGGGATTGTTGTGTTGTTCTACTGACTGGGCGTAAATCAAGATATGATCCTGGAAATAGATGGTGTTTCCCACTCCTTTGTAAATTTTGGTAACCATAGATTGGAAAAACGCTGGCAGCTGAATTAACCCTTTAAGTGCTGCCGTCGGCCGTTGAACGTTCAGAGCACTTCCTGGCTGCTACTGCGCACGTTCAACGGCCGACGCAGCCCGCCCGTTTTTTAAAACAGCCACGGCAGCGGCCAACGGGTTAAGACCAAAAGGAAGGCATGTGGATTGGTATGTGCCCTTTGGGGTGATGAAAGCATTGAGGTGCTTGGAATCTTTGTGTTTGTTTATTTGATGGTATGAACTTCCAGTATCGAGTTTGGAGAAACCTCTGGCGCCCTTGAAAGTGGTGACCGGTTCCATGATGTGGGGAGGGAAAAGTATCAGCAACTACGCATTGATAAAGGGACCTGAGGTCGACACAGAATCTGAGCTTGCCATTGGCCTTTTTGGTGATAACAACAGGAGAAATCCATGGGAAGGCCTCTACTGGTCGATGACTCCTGCTCCTGCTGTGAGCATTTCTTTGATAAGGCCCTTTACCTCCTACTTGACTACTATGGGCACTCCCCTAACCTTATGCTGGATGGGGACTGAGTCCTTCTTAATGAGTATCTGATGTACATAACCCTTGAGTTGGCCAAGCTCTTCCCTGAAGACCGTGCTGGCCTCACTAAGGATTTTGTCCAAGCCTTCTTCTTTGATGACCATGACCTGTATGGGTGCTCTGGGGTTGACGATGATACATAGGTCGTATTGGTGCACCCACCCTAGTATAGCTGGACCATGTTGCGCTACATAAACCTTTCCATGAATATGTCTATGAGAGAAGGAGATGGGTGCTTCAAAGTACCAAAGTATGTCTACTGACTCTCCTTGAGCCTCCCCAGGGGAAATGTCTTTTGGGAGGAGTTGTTTTGTACCCCGTTTCTCATGAAAGAGGCATTTTGGGACAATCGTGAACTTTGAAACAGTATCAACCATCAGGCTTATTTCTTGCCCTTCAATGACAAACATGGCTTTAGGTCTATTTTTCTCCTATCTTCTTCTTGAGGAGTTTGATCACATTCAATGACTAAAGTTTTGTATTGTGTAAACTCGCGACACTGGCGCGAAATTTGCTTCTTCAGACTCTGGCGTAGGGCCCCATATGACCACATTTTAAGCATGCTTGTTTAGGAGCTAAAAAAACTTGGGGTTCGAATAGGCGGCTGTGCTTCCACACCTATTGCACATTTTGACATTGGTATGCTTGGGGATACTTGTAGCCCTGAGATTAAAAGGTTTCTTTCTAAACTTCCTGTTCTTGACAGCAGCAATGACAGTTGAGTCATTGTCGCAATGATCAAAGTCATGTGGCTCTTGAGTGGAGACTTCATTGACATAATTGGTAAGGGTTCTCTTTTCTAGTTCCTTCATACAGCCTTCTGACTGCTCTACAACTTTTGCTAAATATATTGCTGTTTTGCGATTAGGATTTTTGCTGCCCAGAGTTGCTCCTGGATCTTTTTGTTATTGCACTGGACAGTGAGTTGATCTCTAATCAGCTCATCAGTCATTGTTCCGAAATTGCACTAAATTAACTTTTCCCTAAGTCTGGAAATAAATTCGTAAATAGACTCCCCGCATTTTTGATGTTGATTGTAGAATTTGAAGCTGTTCATAAAGAGGTTTCCCTCCTTAGCATACCGTACTTCTAGTCTGTGGATGGCCTCTTTATACTCATCAGGCATTGCTTGAAAATTTGCTTGGAGAGCTTGAGGGAAGTAGCAAAACACACGCTGTCCCTCTCAAATACCTAGGGTGATTAGAAGCAGGGCTTTCTTTCTCTTCGCCGAAAGACCTGGCCATCTAAAGCATCTAAATAATTTTCGAACATGAGGATCCAATCCTCCCAAGGAATAGTTGGCTTCCGGGTTGCACTAAATCATTCCGCGGAGGGACCACTGAAACATGGAGAGAGGTCATAGTGTGAAAAAAACCAGGAGAAGAAGGTAAAATAGTGCAATTAAATTTGCCAGACACACTGCTTGAATGTTATTGTACGATATACATGGTGTGTATATCGCCAAAGTTAGTTCTCCAATAAGGTAGTGTTTGTGGAGTGCACAAGGGCAGACGTATACATCGCCGGTAAAAGTTATAGAGCAGGACCAGCTGGGCAGAACGGTATATGGGCCTGTATATCGCCGTGGAAGGAAGAAAACAGGAGTTCAAAATACCTAAATACCTGTGAGGCGGACAAGCTGCAAACACAAAGTGGGCGTGTGTCGCTGGGAAATACCTTTTTTACGAGCTTTGTAGCTTCTGGAAGACGTCCAACAGCGTGTTGGGTTGGTTGCCATGTTGAAGCGAAACAAGACAAGGAAAATGGCGGCCGACCTGAGGGCGCTTACGTCGTGCGTGCAGATGTTGCGCACTGATGTTTCACGTTGCGAGGCAAGGTGAAGTGCGTCAGGGAAGCAGCGTTTCCAAGTTGCTAAGAGATGCGTTGTAGCAACGAGGACAACGTTGCTAAGGGGACATGTCACTAGCTCTAGTTGAGCCAGTACATCATCGATACACCAGACTCTTCTTGTTTTTGGTACAGGAGGGCCTGAAACTATCTGGGCAGGCAGTGGCAATTGTCCGCTCTTGTCATCATTCCGGAATGAGTGGCACAGCTCTCCGTTGGTGACTCTGTGCAGCTCGCGTCCAGTGAAGGCTGGAAGTCGGCAAAGATGGATGCGGAATAGCTATTCTGCACGTAGGGTCGAACCAAGATCATCGTCAAGTTGTAGTGGAAGATGAACGGCAAGTACAGAAGGTAAAGTTGAAGTCCTTTATTGGAAGCACAAAGGGAGCTACAAGAGAGGACTCTTCCAGGCATAGGCTAACAAGTAACTGCCTTGGAATAGATTTCTCAGTTGAGAACAAACTTAGAATGGGAATGTGGGAACATTCGGAGGGAAAACATAACAAGTGATAAACATTCTATAGAAAACTAGAGCATTAACATGCGTAACATGTACTACATTGTGCTGTCTGCAGTGGCTCGCTAGTCAGCAGACTGCTGTCTCTTTTCATTTATGATAATTACGTAGCTGAGAAGATCCGTGTTGGGAGCCCTCACTTCCTACTACAGACTCAGACTGGGTCCCACACGGGATATACAGAACGGTCGGCCTGGAGTCCAGACTGATGCTTTTAACTTTATTGCCAGGTTAGAGCCAGGGGTGGTCTCGGCAAAAGGTTGTCTAAGACAGGATCTGTTAGCTGTTAGTGCACTGTGGGCACTGGATTAGTTCCCTTCCATTTCTGGTACTTTGCAGTAGTTTTAAGATCTTTTTAGAGTTTCTTGTTGATGAAATGGGTTTAAGTTCTGATATTTATATGTTTTCCTCTTCTTCATTGCTTGATTTTGTTTGCAAGAGAGTGTCACTGATAGTTTTTGATATGTCACTCATATTTACACTGAAATTACAAAATGTCACACATAGGAATTGTTAGACCTCGCACCTTGGCATGAGTCTCCCTTACACTTTTTGCTGATGTGCCTCAGATGTTTTGCTGGTGTTCAATGCTCAGGACACTGCGCCACGGCCAATCCGTGCCGCAGTGCAAGTGCTCCCAATGTAAAGTGTATGTGTAATTGATTTCCACGATTGGCTTATTTGGTTTACTATCAGTCCCCAGTAAAGTGCACGAGGAGTGCCGGGGCTTGTAGATACAAATGCTGCTAGTGGGCCTGCAGCGCTGGTTGCGCCACCCACAGAAGCGGCCTCGTAAGATGTGTCTCGGGTCCGCCATTGCAGACCCCTCGTACAGTCTCGTACTGTCACGCTGACTGCGTGAGTGCCCACACTTGCCAGTCCCTGAACCTTCCCTAACCTTCATATCAGTCACCCCTATGGTAGGGCAGGGTGCATTGTAAGCGTAAGGGAGGACAAGCCTAGAGTGTGGCATGTCCTAGTAGTGAATTACCGCCCTTTTCCTTCTTCACTATTAAAGGGCTACCTGTTCTCTTAGGCCAGATGAGCTGTCGGCACTATTACACCCTATAGTCCCGGCAGGCTCAGGGAACACGGTAGCACGTCAAGTTTAGTATGCCTGAATTCAGTATAATATAATACTTCCTTTAGTCAGGTTTATTTTAATATCCTGTGTTTGCAAATGCTACTTTTAGAAAGTTAGCCCTTGCTCGCCTAACTGTTTCAGCCCGCCTCTGCCAGGATGTGTATCTGCTGTCTATGTTTGTGTGAGTGACAGGGCTGGGAGATTCCCGGGGACAGTCGGGGGCAGAGCGCTGGATGGTTGGGTGAAGGGCAGTAAGGTAAATGATTTTCAAGGGCTGCTTGACTTAATGGCATGGGAGCACTTGTCTGATAATTGTTTTCCTGAGTTACGCCACCACCTGATCGATAGCAAGCTGTCCAACCAGAGGAAGCTTGCTGAGGAAGCGGACCGCTGGCTCAGCACCAGGGTCCACAAGGGTCCAGTGGGAGACTCAGCCAAAGGTGGGCAGGGTCCCCAGCAGAAGAGTGGGGGGGACAGGGGAAAACAGAAAGGGTTCCACAAAGGCCCCCAAAGTAATCCCCAAGGGAACCAAGGGAAAGGGTCTCAGCCTCCTCCAGCCCCAAAATCAACCGGGCCCGACAGGTAAACCTGTTCAAAGAGGGCCCATCACCTGTTTTAGGTGTGGCGACCTGGGTCACGTTGCCTCTGACCTTAAGTGTCGCTTGTTTGCAAAACCCGCACCCACTGGTGCTCCAACCCGGCAACAAGCTAATGTTAATTTTGGGGAGGAAGTATCCGTCCAAATGGGTGGGGATATCGTTCAGATGACCCTAATCTCGCTAGGAGACAGTGAGATGGTCCCCGAGAACTACCTACCCAGTAACACTAAGAAATATGGGCAGGTAGTGACCATCAATGGTAAGAAGGCGGTGGCTCTTTGAGATTTAGGAGCCAGTGTGACTGCAGTGAGGCAGCACCTGGTGTCTCAAGAGCAGGTGGTACCGCACGCCTACTGTACGGTTGTCAATGCTGACAATTCTGAGAGCCAGTGTCCGATGGCTTAGGTTCCCTTTGAGTCGGGGGGTCTCAGGTACTCTGCAAGTCGCTGTGAGGACCTCCGTGCCTGTAGATTCTCTGCTAGGTAACGATTTGGAGAACTCCCCTTGGGGAAAGGTGGAGAAAACGATTCATCTGCGGATGGTGGGTCTACCCGACTGGGCGTGCATTACCACGTGGTCCACGGCAGCCAGTAGGGGTGTTGAAGAAGTCCTGGAGCCTGAAGGAGAGGCCCAGGAACCAGCCTTAGAAAGAAGGCGCAGGGGGCGCGGAAAGCCGGCTCCCGAAGTTCTCACGGCCCAGGAGGAAGCAGACCTCGAGGGGGATTCCCTGGAGCCTACCGGGAAACAGATCGCTGAACTGGGAGACCTGCCTGAGCTGACCCATTGGGAGCAAGAAGGAGTTCCCTCCAGGGAGGAATTCTGCGAGGAGCAGAAAACGTGCCCTTCTCTCATGGGTACGCCGCAGCAGGCTGCAGACCAGGCCAATGGTGTTCGGTCCGGAAAACACTTGGTCTACTGGGAGAACGATCTCCTGTATTCAGAGCCTAAGGCTGCTGAACCTGGGTCAGGCTGTGTGCTGGTGGTACCCCAGAAGTTCAGAGCCTTCCTACTGGCTTATCACCGACTTTTACTGGCCCCAGATGCACAGGAGCTCAGACGCTCACTGTAGGACCTGCCAAACTTGCCAGGCAAGTGGTAAGTGTGGAGGGAAGAACAAGGCTCCCCTCCAACCATTCCCCATCGTCAGTACCCCATTCCAGCGAGTGGGAATTGACATTGTGGGGCCTCTGGACCCCAAGACAGCCATGGGCAACAGGTTCATCCTGGTCTTGGTGGACCATGCCACCCGGTACCCTGAAGCCATCCCTCTGAGGACAGTGACGGCCCCCGTGGTGGGACGAGCACTGATGGGAATTTTCTCACGAGTAGGATTCGAGTAGGATTCCCTCTAGAGGTGGTGTCTGACAGGGGAACCAACTTCATATCGAAATATATGAAGTCCCTTTGGCGAGAGTGTGGTGTAACGTACAAGTTCACCACCCCTTACCACCCCCAAAGAAACGGGTTGGTTGAGAGATTCAACCGAACCTTCAAAGGCATGATTATGGGCCTAGAAGGACCAATGAGGAATAAGTGGGTCGTCCTCTTGCCATGCCTACTGTTTGCGTACCGAGAGGTGCCGCAGAAGTCGCTCGGGTTCAGTCCCTTCGAGCTTCTGTACGGTCACCCGGTCCAAGGACCTCTGAGTCTGGTTAGGGAAGGCTGGGAGCAATCTCCCAGGAAACCTCCCCAGAATGTATGTAGCTACATGCTGGCCTTCCGAAACCAGAACAGGCGATTCATACAACTTGCTGAGGCAAACCTGGAAGCCAGCCAGGAAGAGATGAAGCAGTGGTACGACCAGAATGCCACTCTGGTAGAGCTTCAACCTGGACAAAAGGTGTGGGTCCTGGCCCCAGTGGAGCCCTGTGCACTTCAGGATAAGTGGACGGGTCCATCTGAGGTTGTGGAGCACAAGAGTCCTGTCACCTACCTGGTGAACTTGCAAACCCACAGGAACCCTTTGAGGGTCCTACATGTTAACCGCCTTAAGCCCCACTTGGAGAGGTCCGAAGTGGGCATGTTGTTGGCAACCGATGATGGAATGGAAGAGGAGACCGAGCTCTCTTCCGGACCTCTTGGTGGTCTCCGAGCGAGATGGGTCAGTGGATGGAGTTAACCTCTCACCCTCCCTGACCCCTGAGCTGCAGAGTGATTGCCGCCAGCTGCTGGGGCAATTCTCTGACTTGTTCTCCCTGGTTCCGGGTGCGTCCATGATGTGGACACGGGAGACAGTTTGCCGGTGAAGCACAAGGCTTACCGCGTGACTGACAGGGTACGAGCCTGCATCAAAGAGGAAGTCTTAAAGATGTTTGCTCTTGGGGTGATTGAGTCCTCCAGCAGTCCTTGGGCCAGCCCAGTGGTCTTGGTCCCGAAGGCTGTGACTCCGGGAGCCACACCCGATCTACGGTTCTGTGTGGACTATCGAGGACTCAATTTGGTCACGAAGACTGACGCGCACCCCATCCCCAGAGCTGATGAGCTCATTGATCGGTTGGGGGCTGCCCGGTACCTCAGTACGTTTGACCTAACGTCTGGGTACTGGCAGATCGCCTTCACTGACGGGGCCAAAGAGAGGTCAGCGTTTTCAACCCCAGATGGGCACTACCAATTCCGGGTCATGAACTTCGGGATGAAAAACGCCCCTGCCACCTTCCAGAGGTTGGTCAACCAGGTGTTGGTTGGACTGGACGCGTTCATTGCCGCCTACCTGGACGACATCGCAGTGTTAAGCGGAATGTGGGAAGAACACTTGCGACACCTGTGGGAAATGTTGGCGGCTCTGCGCAAGGCAGGCCTCACGATCAAGGCAAGCAAGTGCCAGATCGGGCAGGGTTCAGTGGTGTATTTGGGACACCAAGTTGGGAGCGGCCAGGTGGCGCCCCTTCAACCCAAAATTCAGACCATCTTGGCTTGGGAATCACCAGATACTACTGGAGGTTTGTCAAGGGATACGGCACCATCGTTGTCCCCTTGACAGAGCTGACTTCGAAGAAGCAGCCCCGGAAAGTGATCTGGACTGACGCCTGTAAATGTAAATGTAAATGTATTGCGATTTATATAGCGCACGTATCACCCGAAGGCATCAAGGCGCTTGCCTTCGGAACCCGTCCTGGTATTCCCCTGTCCGATAACCCCAGCAGGGTATCCACAAGGTGAAAGCCAGGCATCCCGCCGCGAGGGGCCATATTGGAGATTAAGCAAGCTATTGCCCAGAGTCACAGAGTGTGAACCCGTGAGTCGAGTAGGCACCGGAACGAGAATTATCGAGTCCGTGGAATTTTTGAGCCCAAGACCCGCCGAGGCGGGGAATTGAACCCTGGTCCACGACCGATCTCAGCTTCCGGGTCTGCCGCCTCTAACCCCTGAGCCACACTTCTCCACGCCTGTCAGGTAGCATTCGACACCCTGAAGACGGCCATGTGCACGGCGCCCGTGCTCCTGACTCCTGATTTCTCCAAAGAGTTCTTAGTGCAGACAGACACTTCAGAGCATGGGGTAGGGGCTCTCCTTTCACAGACGACTGAGGAGGGCTGGGATCACCCTGAGGCCTTCATCAGTCGGAGGTTACTTCCACGGTAACAGAAGTGGAGTGCGATTGAGCGAGAAGCTTTTGCTGTGGTCTGGGCCCTGAAGAAGCTAAGACCCTACTTGTTTGGGTCTCACTTCTGAGTTCAGACAGAACACCGGCCCCTGAGATGGTTGATGCAAATGAGGGGTGAGAACCCGAAACTGTTGAGGTGGTCCATTTCTCTACAGAGTATGGACTTTACAGTGGAACACCGCCCTGGCATAGACCACGCCAATGCTGACGGTCTGTCAAGGTTTTTCCTTCTTAGTGATGAGGAACTCCCTGGGGAAGGGTAGTTCTCCTCACCTTTCAGCTGGAGGGGACACGTGTTAGACCTGGCACCTTGGCGTGAGTCTCCCTTCCACTTTTTGCTGATGTGCCTCAGATATTTTGCTGGTGTTCGATGCTCAGGGCACTGCGCCACGGCAATCCGTGCCGCAATGCAAGTGCTCCCAATGTAAAGTGTATGTGTAATTGATTTCCATGATTGGCTTATTTGGTTTACTATCAGTCCCCAGTAAAGTGCACGAGAAGTGCCGGGGTTTGTAGATACAAATGCTGCTAGTGGGCCAGCAAGCGCTGGTTGCGCCACCCACAGAAGATGTGTCTCGGGTCCGCCATTGCAGACCCCGCGTACAGTCTCGTACTGTCACGCTGACTGCACAAGTGCCCACACTTGCCAGTCCTTGAACCTTCCCTAACCTTCATATCAGTCACCCCTATGGTAGAGCAGGGTGCATTGTAAGCGTAAGGTAGGACAAGCCTAGAGTGTGGCATGTCCTAGTAGTGAATTACCGCCCTTTTCGTTCTTCACTATTGAAGGGCTACCTGTTCTCTTAGGCCAGATGAGCTGTCGGCACTATTACACGCTATAGTCCCGGCAGGCTCAGGGAACACGGTAGCACATCGAGTTTAGTATGCCTGAACTCAGAATAATAAAATACTTCCTTTAGTAAGGTTTATTTTTATATCCTGTGTTTGCAAATGCTAATTTTAGAAAGTTAGCCTTTACTCGCCTACCTGTTTGAGCCCGCCTCTGCCAGGATGTGTATCTGCTGTCTGGGTTTGTGTGAGTGACAGGGCTGGGAGATTCCCGGGGACAGTCAGGGGCTCCAGGTGGTGAATAGGGTGCTTACTCCAAGATGGGTGGGCGGAGTAGTCCTTGACTCTGAATAGGATTGTGCTCCACCACCACAATGCTGGTTCCACCTCCTGCGGAGCATCTGATGTCTCTGCCCTGCACCCTGAAGGAAGACGGCAGCGTCCTGTCAACAGAGTACTCCAGAACCGGGTTGAACTAGGCTCAGGCCCCCTGGCCTGCAAAGACAAAAGAAACGCAGTATAAATATAGGAGCTCCGCTCCTTACAAATTAGATCCAGTTTTGACCACGACGAACCTCTGCCTGACTAGAAGGACCAAGAGAAGCTGAAAGACGGAAACCAGTCTGTATCCTGTAAGACTGGCCTGCAGTGGTGCCTTGCTGAGAACGGAGAGGAAACGACCAGAGAGGACTTTGTAGACTTGAGCCTGAAACGATCTCCAAGGGCTTGATCGAGAGCTTGCCCCCTGAACGGAACCCCAGGACCATTGGGTTCTACTCTGCTTGTGCCCGTCTGCTGTTGGGCCTTACTTCATATTCCCTCGCCAGAGTTGTGACTCGGGTGCCTTCGCCCCCTCCCAGGCCGTGACAGCTCGGAGCCTGGTCGCCCCGCCGTAGAGAGCCCCGCTCATCCCTGAGTCACTGTCCGCTTCAGTGCCGGGCCGCCCGCTCTCCTGTCACCGCGCCGCTAACGGAGCGCGTTGTGCGCTTCTAATCTTCTCCAGCCGGAATCTGCACGGAGCGCATTCCACAGCCTCGGACAGTCCGTACGTCGTAACCTACCCGACTGTCTGGCTTTGCCCTCCTGCATACCTGGGCTCGTGCCGCACCTCAAGAAAGGCCTACCCATACAGTGGTACCGGAAGCCTGGTGCTGCACCCGCCTGACATAGAACGCGACGCCCCTCACAGATCCACGAGTACGACCCGGCGTGCTAAGAAGTAGTATGTCCCGCAGGCCTGAACGGCGCCTCGCCCCGTGAGCTGCATCGACCCCGGATCGCCGCAACCCTCCACAGTCCTGCTCCCCCACCTCGCTCCTCAAGGGGGACCGAGCCAGAGAGATCCTCTGGAGAACCGTCGGCCTCGTCCAGGGTCAGCCCTCACCAGTAGCCACGCCTGAAACGACTCGGACTTCCACAAGCAAGGTACACTTGGACTCCGTCTCGAGTCACCCAGTCAGCTACGGTCGCTCCACTCGCTCCCTGCACCTACTTTCGCCTGATTATTCCCCCGATCTCGCCTGGTATCATCTGGAGAATGATATTGCCCTCAGCTCTGCTGCTTGATCCCTGATTGTGCCCCCGATCTCGCCTGTGATCGCATTGCTGTATCTGGTATCGTATTATTGTTGCTTTTCAACTGTTGTGCCTTGCTTGCGCCTGGTTGTGTCCCTGATCCCCCCACTGCATTTTGTTCTGTGCCATTTGGTCCTAGCTCCCTGCCACTGCTCCCCCGCGGCCCCACCCCCGTTCCCTGGAGCTTCCCTGGACATCGCCACCTCGCTCCCGCCTCCCAGCTGCTCCTCCCTCGCTCCGCCCGCTCCACTCTCCACTTATGACAGCTGCACTTACGCGCAGGGTCTACGTGCAGCGGACGCGCCCCATGCGCGCTGAAGGCACGCCAAAGGTAAGCCTGTCTACGCCCGTCCGTGCCTGGACTGCGCCCAGAGCCATACCCCCTTGCCCCCGCAAAAACCACTCCACCCGCCTTACGTACGATGCCGCATCCCTCACTGCACTCAACACCGGCCGTCTCCCCGACTGCCACCAAGCCGCCCCAGGACGCACCCACGGACCTTTCACCTGCCTAACCTGCAAGTTCTGCTGCATCAGAACCCACACTGCATCCACAAACGCCAAGCAGAGCTCTAACAACAACCACCTGAAGTGCATCCTGCTCAACACCCGCTCGGTCCACAGACACACCATTGAACTATTGAACCTACTCGATACCACAACTCCGGACGTCGCCTTTCTCACGGAAACATGGATGAATGCCTCATCAGCGCCCGACATCGCCATAGCCATCCCGGACGGATACAAGATCATCCGAAAATACCGCATCAACAAAACTGGAGGAGGTATCGCCATCGTTCACAAAAACACCATCCACATCACTACCAGCACCGACGACACCTTCTTAGCCACTGAACACCTCCACTTCCAAATACAAACCAACCCCAAGACCACACTCAGAGGCACCCTCATCTACAGACCCCCAGGACCCCGCACACAATTCAGCGAGGACATCGCTGACTTTGTCAGCCCGCACGCCCTCCCCTCCGAGGACTATATTCTCCTAGGAGACCTCAACTTCCATCTGGAGAATAACAACGACAGCAACACCACCACCCTGCTGGACAAACTCACCAATCTCGGACTCAAACAATTGGTGAACACCCCCGCCCACTACGCCGGACACACACTCGACCCAATCTTCACCTCCAGCAAGCACATCTCCTTCAATCACGCCACGGGACTCCACTGGACTGACCACAGCTGCGTCCACTTCAGCTTCAGAAAGACCACGATCCACCACCACCCGCAACAAGTTCCCCGAAGATACTGGAACAAAATTACCACCGACCACCTCACCACATCTCTAATACAAAACCCTCCCGCCAGTTCAACGGACCCAAACCAAGCAGCCATCAATCTCACACAATGGATCACCCACTGCGCTGATGAACTAGCACCCTTGAAAAACCCTCCCAACAACCCCAGGAAGCAAAAAAGCCCCTCGGTTCAACGACGACCTCAAGAACTCCAAAAAGAACTGCCCACCATCGAGAAAGCATGGCGAAGAAACCCAACCACAAACATCATGACCGCCCTCAAGAACCCCACCCGCAAACACCACCAGCTGATCCGCACCACCAAAAAATCAGCATTCAAGGAGCGACTAGACAACAATGCCCACAACAGCAAAGAACTCTTCAGCATTGTCAAAGAGCTCATCAACCCCAACGCCGGCAACAACGACATCACTCCCTCTCAAGACCTCTGCGATTCTCTTGGATCATTCTTCCACAGCAAGATCGCTGACATACATAACAGCTTCGGCGACCTGACCACTCCCCCAACCACAGAACAGAAGTCCCCCACCACCACCCTCCGCGCCTGGACCCCGATCAGCACCGAAGACACCATCCGCATGATGAACTCCATCCACTCCGGATCGGCAACCGACCCATGCCCCCATCACATCTTCGACAAGGCCGACTCCATCATCGCCCCCCAACTCCGGGACATCATCAACTGCTCCTTCAACACCGCCACCTTCCCAGAAAGCTGGAAACATGCCAAACTTAGTGCACTCCTGAAGAAACCTACAGCGGACCCCACCGAGCTTAAGAACTACAGTCCCATCTCGCTCCTCCCATTCCCCGCCAAAGTCATAGAGAAGACCGTCAACAGTCAGCCTTGAATCTAACAATGCCCTAGACCCCTCACAATCCAGTTTCCGAGCCAAACACAGTACCGAGACCGCCCTCATTGCAGACACAGACGACATCCGGACACTGCTCGACAATGGGAAACAGTGGCCCTCATCCTCCTGGACCTCTCCGCAGCGTTCGACACAGTCTGCCACCGCACCCTTGTACAACGCCTCAGGAACGTCGGAATACAAGATAAGGCCTTGGACTGGATCATCTCATTCCTAGCCGGAAAAACCCAGAGAGTCCGCCCCCCCCCCTTTCAGATCAGACGCCACCGAAGTCATATGCGGTGTACCACAAGGATCTTCACTCAGCCCAACCCTCTTCAACGTCTACATGAGTCCCCTCGCATCCATCGCACACCAACACAATCTCAACATCATCTCCTATGCAGATGACACCCAGCTGATCCTCTCCCTCACCAACGACCCAACCACCGCCAAAACCAACCTACACGAAGGGATGAAAGACGTAGACGAGTGGATGAAGAGCAGCCGCCTAAAACTGAACTCAGACAAGACGGAAGTGCTTATCCTAGGATCATCCCCCTCTGCCTGGGACAACTCTTGGTGGCCCTCGGCCCTAGGCAGCGCACCCAAACCAACGGACCATGCTCGCAACTTGGGATTCCATCTAGATTCCTCCCTCTCGATGACCAGACAAGTCAACGCCGTCTCATCATCATGTTTCAACATCCTACGCATGCTCCGAAAGATCTTCCGTTGGATCCCCACCGAAACAAGGAAGACGGTCACCCAAGCACTTGTCACAAGCCGTCTAGACTACGGAAACACCCTCTATGCCAGAACCACAGCCAAATTACAGAATAGACTTCAACGCATTCAGAACGCTTCCGCCAGACTCCTCCTAGACATACCTCGACACAACCACATATCTGGTCACCTGAGAGACCTGCACTGGCTCCCCGTCAACAAGAGAATCTCGTTCCGACTCCTCACCCGTGCACACAAGGCCCTTCACGACCTAGGACCCAGATACCTCAACACTCGCCTGACCTTTTACACCCCCACCCGCCAACTACGATCGTCCAACCAAGCCCTCGCCATGATTCCACGCATCCAAAGAGCCACCATGGGAGGAAGATCCTTCTCCTACTTGGAGGCCAAGACCTGGAACTCCCTCCCCACCCACCTCCGTCTTACACAGAACCACCTATCCTTCAGAAAACAACTCAAGACCTGGCTGTTCGATCAGTAGTGAACCCCTCTTCCCTTAAGCGCCCTGAGACGCTCTGGGTGAATAGCGCGCTATAAAAATGTATGACTTGACTTGACTTGCCTTGAGTTCACATCGGATCCAGGGTCTGCAACGTACTTATTTCCCTGTCATCGTACCTTGCTGAACAACGAACATTTAAAGACTAAGCTTGCCTATTGTAATCTGGTGGCCTTTAATCGCTAAACGTTATTTTGGTCTTGTGATAATCCTGCTTGAACTTATCTTTTATATAAAGTATACGTATTTTTGATACAGCCATTTGACTGGTGTCCATTTGTGGTGGGTCAGTGGGTTTACTGTGTGTGATCATAAATGCTTAACTTACTATCGCCCTGAGGATTAGCCTTGTCTGCTCGCGCCACACTACCTAGAGGGTGAGCAGGGGTTATTCGAAGGAGTAGTTCCCTTGCCCTGACTGGAAGTGAGGGTCCCTGCTTGTCACAAATGCATACCTGCGCCAACCAGAGACCTCCGGTTCCAACATTGGTACCAGCGGTGAGAATTTCAGATTTGCATTTGTGACTCATATACAGTGAATTACTGATCACCACGTAGTGAGAGCAGGCCAATAACGAAGCCACAGATTACGTTCTTACCGAGAGATCTCCAATCTCCCAACCATGCCTGGTTCACTCCCTATGAGAGCACCCTCTGTTATCTCTGGAATCGACGAAGTTGACTGGGAAGGGCTTGACAAATGGAAAATTGATCAATTGAGAGCCCTCTGCGAGAAGTTCCGAGTCGCCCACTCCGGGTACAAAATCAAAAACCAGCATCTTAAGGCACTGAGGGCTAGATGTAGGTAAATCGTATTTACCGATTCATAAATACCGAATTTTACCGATTCGGTGTTTATGAATCGGTAAATATGAAGGGTGGAGATGTAGGTATTTCTAGAAATTGAAATACCGAATCGTTAATATTCGGTATTTACCGATTCGGTAAATACCGAATCGGTATTTTCTATTGATTCCTATGGGCTGTGAAGCCCATAGGAATCAATGGGAAATACTGATTCGGTAATTACCGAATCGGTAAATACCGAATGTTGCAAGGGTGCAGGGGGTGTCACTTTGACACCCTCTAGCACCCTGAATTCAGGCACGTGTGCCATGTGGCACACAGACATGCCCTTAGGGCATGTCTGTGTGCCACATGGCATAGGTGTGCATGCACACATGTGCATGCACACCTGGATTCGGTATTTTACCACCCAATTGGATTGGGTGGTAAAATATCGAATCTGTAAGGCCTGTGGGACTCAGAAGAATCCCACCTACATTTGGATTTACCGAATCGGTAAAAATACCGATTCGGTATTTTACAGAATCTGTAAATTTACCGATTCGGTAAAATAAAGGCCCCTACATGCAAATTCTTAAATACCGGTCGGTAACGGCCGAAATCGGCCGTTACCGACCGGTATTTGGTCTCCTACATCTGGCCCTGAGAGCCTGGAAAGAGTTGAGAGAGCCAGAAAATCAGGTGGTAATGGATCGCCCCGATAGCCTTATCGAGGTGCAGGGAGGCCCGTCGTCAGAAGAGCTGGCGGACAGGGCTGCAACCAGAGCGCATGAAGTAGAGATGGCCAGATTGAAAGGACAGATGGCAATGGAAGAGAAAAGGCTCCAGCTGGAGCATGAGATAGGCCTGAAAGAATTGGGTTAACTCCTGAAATGTACCAACAGCGGTTTAGGAAGTGTGTGAAGATTCAAGGGGGTACGTATGTGGAGTATGTGACCTTTTTCTGCTGAGCGCTGGATGGTTGTGTGAAGGGCAGTAAGCATGGGCGTAAAATCCGCTCCGATCGCGGATTTTTCGGATTTTCGGCAAATTCGCTCGCGGCGGATTTTTTGCTTGGTGAAACAATATTGCGGCGCGCGGCGTGGTGCACGGCGTTCACTTTCCGTCATTTAGCGTTTGCGCAGTTGTTTTTCTCGATCATATTTTGCGAGTGCTGCGCCATTTTGGATCTTGCTGCGGGATCCCGCGGGAGTTTGGCGCCCGCGAATACGTAATCGCGGCTTGCCACCTTGCACAGCACGCCTCGCGAGAGTTCGCAATTGCGAACACGTAGTTGCGGCGGACAGGAACAATCTCGGACTCGCGAAATAGAGATTTTGCAATTCTGCACAAGAAATCCACCAGCAAACAGGATAAACCTTCAGAAAATGATGATTTTTATCAGAATCACTCCTCAGGTTGACATTTGCATGGCCTTTTGTTTTGCAAGGAGTCCATTTTTTGGGGGGGGGGAGGAAGGAAGTGCCCCACAGTCTCCAACTTCCTGTTCCTGTCCAGCAGGCTCCTCCCAGTGCTTTCTTCATGTGCTGGTCACTTTCATTTGGACCTTGACCTGGAAGGATTACTTTTTGTGGGTGCTGCTGGATATTTGGATTTGAGGCCTTTTTGACTTTCTTTGGATCACTTTTGGATTAGAAATCAACTTTCACAAGTAAGTTTGTTTGGGGCATTACAGTTGCTGCAACTACAATTTTGGAACTTTTTCAGAACATTAAATAAAATATATTGTGGGTAGCCACAGTATCCAGTAGGACCAGGGTTGGTTATGGGTGCATGATACAACTGTTTTGTTGAATTTAAACACCATTGAGGACATGGATGGACTGGGATTGTGCTGATTTGTGTTGCTTTGTCGTTTTTTTGGGGCTGCTGGTGGGGCCCTTTGCCCAGGGGTGGTGAGTGTTGCATGGGCCTAGTCTTTCTTTGGGGTGTCTTCTTGAATTTAAACATCATTGAGGCAATGGATGGGCTGGGATTGTGCTGATTTTTGTGTTTTTTGTCGTTTTTTTGGGGCTGCTGGTGTGGCCTTTTGCCCAGGGGTAGTGGTGCATGGACTGAGTGTGCCTGTGGTGTGGTCTCACTCTCTTTAATGTAAACATCCTGGATGGCATTGGATTGTGGTGATTTTTGGGTGTTTTTCTGTTTTTTTGGGGTGTACTGTTGATGTGGACTGGCCATGTGGGTGGTGGTGGTGGCCATCTTGAGTGCTGGCTGGTACAGGCAACATGTGCTTGGGGTGCAAGGGGCCATTTTGAAGAGAGGCAGTGTCTGGGGCCTGCACCTATTGTGCCTACTTTTCATCCATTATGCCCAGGGGTAGTGAGTGTTGCATGGGCCTAGTCTTTCTGTTGGATGTCCTCTTGAATTTAAACACCATTGAGGCCATGGATGGGCTGGGATTGTGCTGAATTTTGTGTTTTTTGTCGTTTTTTGGGGCTGCTGGTGGGGCCCTTTGCCCAGGGGTGGTGAGTGTTGCATGGGCCTAGTCTTTCTGTGGGGTGTCTTCTTGAATTTAAAAACACCATTGAGACCATGGATGGGCTGGGATTGTGCTGTTTTTTGTCGTTTTTTTTCGGGCTGCTGGTGTGGCCTTTTGCCAAGGGGTAGTGATGCATGGACTGAGTGTGCCTGTGGGGTCTCACTCTCTTTAATGTAAACATCCTGGATGGCATTGGATTGTGGTGATTTTTGGGTGTTTCACTGTTATCCGTTTTTTTTTCGGGTGTACTGTTGATGTGGACTGGCCATGTGGGTGGTGGTGGTGGCCATCTTGAGTGCTGGCGGGTACAGGCAACATGTGCTTGGGGTGCAAGGGGCCATTTTGAAGAGAGGCAGTGTCTGAGGCCTGCACTTATTTTGCCTACTTTTCGTTCATTATCCCGAGGGGTAGTGAGTGTTGCATGGGCCTAGTCTTTCTGTTGGATGTCCTCTTGAATTTAAACACCATTGCGGCCATGGATGGGCTGGGATTGTGCTGAATTTTGTGTTTTTTGTCGTTTTTTGGGGCTGCTGGTGGGGCCCTTTGCCCAGGGGTGGTAAGTGTTGCATGGGCCTAGTCTTTCTGTGGGGTGTCTTCTTGAATTTAAAAACACCATTGAGGCCATGGATGGGCTGGGATTGTGCTGTTTTTTGTGTTTTTTGTCGTTTTTTGGGGGCTGCTGGTGTGGCCTTTTGCCAAGGGGTAGTGATGCATGGACGGAGTGTGCCTGTGGGGTCTCACTCTGTTTAATGTAAACATCCTGGATGGCATTGGATTGTGGTGATTTTTGGGTGTTTTCCGTTTTTTTGGGGTGTACTGTTGATGTGGACTGGCCATGTGGGTGGTGGTGGTGGCCATCTTGAGTGCTGGCGGGTACAGGCAACATGTGCTTGGGGTGCAAGGGGCCATTTTGAAGAGAGGCAGGGTCTGAGGCCTGCACTTATTTTGCCTACTTTTCATAAATTATCCCCAGGGGTAGTGAGTGTTGCATGGGCCTAGTCTTTCTGTGGGGTGTCTTCTTGAATTTAAACACCATTCAGGCCATGGATGGGCTGGGATTGTGCTGAATTTTGTGGTTTTTGTCGTTTTTTGGGGCTGCTGGTGGGGCCCTTTGCCCAGGGGTGGTGAGTGTTGCATGGGCCTAGTCTTTCTGTGGGGTGTCTTCTTGAATTTAAACACCATTGAGGCCATGGATGGGCTGGGATTGTGCTGAATTTTGTGGTTTTTGTCGTTTTTTGGGGCTGCTGGTGGGGCCCTTTGCCCAGGGGTGGTGAGTGTTGCATGGGCCTAGTCTTTCTGTGGGGTGTCTTCTTGAATTTAAACACCATTGAGGCCATGGATGAGCTGGGATTGTGCTGAATTTTGTGGTTTCTGTCGTTTTTTGGGGCTGCTGGTGGGGCCCTTTGCCCAGGGGTGGTGAGTGTTGCATGGGCCTAGTCTTTCTGTGGGGTGTCTTCTTGAATTTAAACACCATTGAGGCCATGGATGGGCTGGGATTGTGCTGTTTTTTGCCGTTTTTTTGGCGCTGCTGGTGTGGCCTTTTGCCCAGGGTTAGTGGTGCATGGACTGAGTATGCCTGTGGGGTCTCACTCTCTTTAATGTAAACATCCTGGATGGCATTGGATTGTGGTGATTTTTGGGTGTTTTTCTGTTTTTTTGGGGTGTACTGTTGATGTGGACTGGCCATGTGGGTGGTGGTGGTGGCCATCTTGAGTGCTGGCGGGTACAGGCAACATGTGCTTGGGGTGCAAGGGGCCATTTTGAAGAGAGGCAGTGTCTGAGGCCTGCACTTATTTTGCCTACTTTTCATCCATTATGCCCAGGGGTAGTGAGTGTTGCATGGGCCTAGTCTTTGTGTGTGGTGTTTTGAATGTAAACATCATGGATGGCATGGGATTGTGCTGATTTGTCTGTGTTTTTCGATTTTTTGGGGTGTATAACTGAACTGATGTTCCTCTGTCTTCCATTGCTTTTAGGTGCACAAGAACCACCAGTGCCAGGAAGAAGTCCTGCAGCGGTGTGTGTGTGCAGCATAACGTCACGCGACGTCACGTCTGGACACAGACAACTCTGCAACTCGTGCAACTGCTGCCTGCTGTTCTGACCTGCTCTGAAGAAGATGGCCCCAAAAAAATTTACCCGTAGCTCCTCTAGCAAGAAAGTTGCCAGTAAGGAGCAGAAGAAGCAAGTTACCAAGGAGACTGGTGTGCCGGCCGCCCCTTTTTTTGGGAGTAAAAAAAAAAGTATGCCTGCAGCAGCAGCGGGATCTGCTGGGGACCAAGCTGGGAGTAGCACCCCCGCTCCATTGGGCTCAGTGCCACCACCACCACCATGCCAACTTAAGTCCAAGCCCTTCACTGCTGCAGAGGCACTTAGTCTAGTTGTTCAATCACCATCGACCAGTGATGTTGGCTCATCGCAAGAAAGTAGCAGCAATGTCCCTCAATCAACACAGGCTGTTGTAACTCATCTGACGAGTGTTGAACAACCACAGCCGCAACAAAAACACATGTGCAAGTACAAGCCCAAGTACATGTGGAAGGAGAGGCAGCGCAAGGAGATGCGCAAGCAGAGGTGCATGGAGGGTCACAAGTGCCCACAATAGTTGTTCCTCCCGAAGTAGGGGCACATCAGGAAATCGACAATCAAGGCGAGGTATCATTTGAGGAAGACACTCCTCCTGATGATCATTCATTGTCTTCCACACCCCTAGCAAGGAAGAGATCAAGGGTGGTGTCTACATCTTCTTCAAGCACACCTCCTTCTGATGATACGGATCAAAATTGGGAACCAGCACCACTGCCGTCTGAGAGTGAGGCACACCATGATCTGACAAAGGTAGTTAAGCGTAAAAGGAAGCTCGTCCAAAGTCTCAGAGTTATGGAGTGTGATGATGAGGCTCAACAAGAAGTGGCGGATACTGCTTCTGATGAAGACTCTGACAACGACGACCCAGTCATCATAAAGGTCACTGCAGCCCCAGCGGGCATGCAGCAAACAGACATTTTGACCCTAGCCCGAAAAGCTGCTGAGCGTGATGATGATGATGTTGTCGACGAGGAGGCAGTGGAAACACCACAATCATTGGAGTTAAGTAGTACACCAACTCGTACCGCTTCCATATTTCTTTCTCGCAAGAAGGGACCTCCATCCACCTCGACCTTAATTAGTGGCGGTGAAAGTGCACAACGTACAAAAGTTGGGCAATCCAGATCCTCCACTTTATCTGGCATTAGCAGCATGACCACCACCACCAGTATCGCCGCCTCCTCCGGCCCCCACAGACACTTCAAGTCCCCAGTTTGGGACTTCTTTACTGTTTGCCCAAAAAGGGAAAAGTTCGCCATTTGTAAGCTTGCAGTTAGTCGTGGTAAGTTTGGTACCAACTATGGTACCGGAGGCCAGAGAGGTCATCTTAGGAGACAGCACACTGTCCAATGGTTTGCGCACCTAAAGGCGATCAAGGAAGCCCGAATTGGAAGTCAAGAAAACGTTGATGTTTCATCTGATGATGACGAGGAGGAAGAAGACGTGTCAAACACTTCACTTACACCCAGTACCCCTGTCAGCAGCACACCCCATGTGAGGCACACTAAGAGTGTTGGAGCGAGTGAGACACCAACGCGCAAAAGTTCACCAGCGAGCATAATAGGGTCAACGAAGTCATTATCATCCCGTAAATGCTTGGTCCAGGGCAAAATTAGAACCATGTTTTCTTCAGACGCGCCATATGAACGCAACCACCCACTGACGCGTCTGTATAACACTAAGCTGGCTAAAATGCTAGCTGTGGACCTTCTCCCTTTTTCTTTTGTAAAAGTGGTAGGGTTTCTAGAATTAGTGGCAACGCTCTGCCCTAAATGGAAGGTTCCTAGCCGGTTCTATTTTGCCAGAGTTGCGGTTCCAGCACTACATGAAGATGTGCTGGAGGCGATTGGGGCAGCTTTGCAGAAGAGTGCTGTTCACACTATACATCTGACAACAGACATGTGGACCAGTGGCGCAGGCGCTGATTACATGTGCATCACTGCACACTGGGTCTCTTTTTCAGGTGTTAAAGCAAAGCTAAACGCAGGTGTTGACCCGGACCAAGCTTTTAAAGCTGCTCGGAAACATGCAACACTAGACATGTTTGGCTTGGAGAAAAGTCACACATCACAAAACATTTTGGACGAGTTTAACAAAAAGGTCTTTCACTGGCTGTCCCCAAAAAAATGCCAGATTGGTTATGGGGGTGTTCTACTTCTTTGCGGGTGAGTTGACGGCTCTGGGCCCATTGCTGTGAAGCTCTAATAACGGATAAAAGTGTTTTGGACCAAATATGAGGTGGAAATTTCTTGCCGTTTTTGCTGACTTGCTTGCCTTTTTGAGGTGCCCTTTGGCGGGGTTCCGGGTGTTTGTGGGTGAGTTTTGGGGTCTGGGAGCACTGCTGCGACAGTCTAATCTTGATTGCATTTGCTTTTCAGGAAATCCGTGGTGGAAAACAGGAGTTATGATGATGACCTAGCTGCACAGCGCGTTTGGACCGAAGGCCGAGAGATATTGTAAGTATGAGATTTTGCTTTTTGGCTGTTTGGGGGTGTTGTCGCGTACTTTTTTGCGGGTGGGTTGGTGGGTCTTGGGGCATTCCTGGGAAGGTCTAATACCGGATAGAAGTGTTTTGGACAACATCCATAAGGAAAAGCCTTTTTTTTGCTATTTCTTCTGACATCTTGCTCAATGTAGCGTTTTCGGGGGCCTGTTTGGGGGGCTTCCTGGTGTTTGTGGGTGGGTTGGGGGGTCTCTGTCGAAGCACTGCTGCGACAGTCTAATCTTGATTGCATTTGCTTTTCAGGAAATCCGTGGTGGAAAACAGGAGTTATGATGATGACCTAGCTGCACAGCGCGTTTGGACCGAAGGCCCAGAGATATTGTAAGTATGAGATTTTGCTTTTTGGCTGTTTGGGGGTGTTGTCGCGTGCTTTTTTGCGGGTGGGTTGGCGGGTCTTGGGGCATTCCTGGGAAGGTCTAATACCGGATAGAAGTGTTTTGGACAACATCCATAAGGAAAAGCCTTTTTTTTTGCTATTTCTTCTGACATCTTGCTCAATGTAGAGTTTTCGGGGGCCTGTTTGGGGGGCTTCCTGGTGTTTGTGGGTGGGTTGCGGGGTCTCTGTCGAAGCACTGCTGCGACAGTCTAATCTTGATTGCATTTGCTTTTCAGGAAATCCGTGGTGGAAAACAGGAGTTATGATGATGACCTAGCTGCACAGCGCGTTTGGACCGAAGGCCGAGAGATATTGTAAGTATGAGATTTTGCTTTTTGGCTGTTTGGGGGTGTTGTCGCGTGCTTTTTTGCGGGTGGGTTGGCGGATCTTGGGGCATTCCTGGGAAGGTCTAATACCAGATAGAAGTGTTTTGGACAACATCCATAAGGAAAAGCCTTTTTTTTGCTATTTCTTCTGACATCTTGCTCAATGTAGCGTTTTCGGGGGCCTGTTTGGGGGGCTTCCTGGTGTTTGTGGGTGGGTTGCGGGGTCTCTGTCGAAGCACTGCTGCGACAGTCTAATCTTGATTGCATTTGCTTTTCAGGAAATCCGTGGTGGAAAACAGGAGTTATGATGATGACCTAGCTGCACAGCGCGTTTGGACCGAAGGCCCAGAGATATTGTAAGTATGAGATTTTGCTTTTTGGCTGTTTGGGGGAGTTGTCGCGTGCTTTTTTGCGGGTGGGTTGGCGGGTCTTGGGGCATTCCGGGGAAGGTCTAATACCAGATAGAAGTGTTTTGGACAACATCCATAAGGAAAAGCCTTTTTTTTGCTATTTCTTCTGACATCTTGCTCAATGTAGCGTTTTCGGGGGCCTGTTTGGGGGGCTTCCTGGTGTTTGTGGGTGGGTTGCGGGGTCTCTGTCGAAGCACTGCTGCGACAGTCTAATCTTGATTGCATTTGCTTTTCAGGAAATCCGTGATGGAAAACAGGAGTTATGATGATGACCTAGCTGCACAGCGCGTTTGGACCGAAGGCCGAGAGATATTGTAAGTATGAGATTTTGCTTTTTGGCTGTTTGGGGGTGTTGTCGTGTGCTTTTTTGCGGGTGGGTTGGCGGGTCTTGGGGCATTCCTGGGAAGGTCTAATACCGGATAGAAGTGTTTTGGACAACATCCATAAGGAAAAGCCTTTTTTTTGCTATTTCTTCTGACATCTTGCTCAATGTAGAGTTTTCGGGGGCCTGTTTGGGGGGCTTCCTGGTGTTTGTGGGTGGGTTGCGGGGTCTCTGTCGAAGCACTGCTGCGACAGTCTAATCTTGATTGCATTTGCTTTTCAGGAAATCCGTGGTGGAAAACAGGAGTTATGATGATGACCTAGCTGCACAGCGCGTTTGGACCGAAGGCCGAGAGATATTGTAAGTATGAGATTTTGCTTTTTGGCTGTTTGGGGGTGTTGTCGCGTGCTTTTTTGCGGGTGGGTTGGTTGGTCTTGGGGCATTCCTGGGAAGGTCTAATACCGGATAGAAGTGTTTTGGACAACATCCATAAGGAAAAGCCTTTTTTTTGCTATTTCTTCTGACATCTTGCTCAATGTAGCGTTTTCGGGGGCCTGTTTGGGGGGCTTCCTGGTGTTTGTGGGTGGGTTGGGGCGTCTCTGTCGAAGCACTGCTGCGACAGTCTAATCTTGATTGCATTTGCTTTTCAGGAAATCCGTGGTGGAAAACAGGAGTTATGATGATGACCTAGCTGCACAGCGCGTTTGGACCGAAGGCCCAGAGATATTGTAAGTATGAGATTTTGCTTTTTGGCTGTTTGGGGGTGTTGTCTCGTGCTTTTTTGCGGGTGGGTTGGCGGGTCTTGGGGCATTCCTGGGAAGGTCTAATACCGGATAGAAGTGTTTTGGACAACATCCATAAGGAAAAGCCTTTTTTTTGCTATTTCTTCTGACATCTTGCTCAATGTAGCGTTTTCGGGGGCCTGTTTGGGGGGCTTCCTGGTGTTTGTGGGTGGGTTGCGGGGTCTCTGTCGAAGCACTGCTGCGACAAACTAATCTTGATTGCATTTGCTTTTCAGGAAATCCGTGATGGAAAACAGGAGTTATGATGATGACCTAGCTGCACAGCGCGTTTGGACCGAAGGCCGAGAGATATTGTAAGTATGAGATTTAGCTTTTTGGCTGTTTGGGGGTGTTGTCGCGTGCTTTTTTGTGGGTGGGTTGGCGGGTCTTGGGGCATTCCTGGGAAGGTCTAATACCGGATACAAGTGTTTTGGACAACATCCATAAGGAAAAGCCTTTTTTTTTGCTATTTCTTCTGACATCTTGCTCAATGTAGAGTTTTCGGGGGCCTGTTTGGGGGGTTTCCTGGTGTTTGTGGGTGGGTTGCGGGGTCTCTGTCGAAGCACTGCTGCGACAGTCTAATCTTGATTGCATTTGCTTTTCAGGAAATCCGTGGTGGAAAACAGGAGTTATGATGATGACCTAGCTGCACAGCGCGTTTGGACCGAAGGCCGAGAGATATTGTAAGTATGAGATTTTGCTTTTTGGCTGTTTGGGGGTGTTGTCGCGTGCTTTTTTGCGGGTGGGTTGGCGGATCTTGGGGCATTCCTGGGAAGGTCTAATACCAGATAGAAGTGTTTTGGACAACATCCATAAGGAAAAGCCTTTTTTTTGCTATTTCTTCTGACATCTTGCTCAATGTAGCGTTTTCGGGGGCCTGTTTGGGGGGCTTCCTGGTGTTTGTGGGTGGGTTGCGGGGTCTCTGTCGAAGCACTGCTGCGACAGTCTAATCTTGATTGCATTTGCTTTTCAGGAAATCCGTGGTGGAAAACAGGAGTTATGATGATGACCTAGCTGCACAGCGCGTTTGGACCGAAGGCCGAGAGATATTGTAAGTATGAGATTTTGCTTTTTGGCTGTTTGGGGGTGTTGTCGCGTGCTTTTTTGCGGGTGGGTTGGGGGGTCTTGGGGCATTCCTGGGAAGGTCTAATACCGGATAGAAGTGTTTTGGATAACATCCATAAGGAAAAGCCTTTTTTTTGCTATTTCTTCTGACATCTTGCTCAATGTAGCGTTTTCGGGGGCCTGTTTGGGGGGCTTCCTGGTGTTTGTGGGTGGGTTGCGGGGTCTCTGTCGAAGCACTGCTGCGACAGTCTAATCTTGATTGCATTTGCTTTTCAGGAAATCCGTGGTGGAAAACAGGAGTTATGATGATGACCTAGCTGCACAGCGCGTTTGGACCGAAGGCCCAGAGATATTGTAAGTATGAGATTTTGCTTTTTGGCTGTTTGGGGGTGTTGTCGCGTGCTTTTTTGCGGGTGGGTTGGCGGGTCTTGGGGCATTCCGGGGAAGGTCTAATACCAGATAGAAGTGTTTTGGACAACATCCATAAGGAAAAGCCTTTTTTTTGCTATTTCTTCTGACATCTTGCTCAATGTAGCGTTTTCTGGGGCCTGTTTGGGGGGCTTCCTGGTGTTTGTGGGTGGGTTGCGGGGTCTCTGTCGAAGCACTGCTGCGACAGTCTAATCTTGATTGCATTTGCTTTTCAGGAAATCCGTGGTGGAAAACAGGAGTTATGATGATGACCTAGCTGCACAGCGCGTTTGGACCGAAGGCCGAGAGATATTGTAAGTATGAGATTTTGCTTTTTGGCTGTTTGGGGGTGTTGTCGTGTGCTTTTTTGCGGGTGGGTTGGCGGGTCTTGGGGCATTCCTGGGAAGGTCTAATACCGGATAGAAGTGTTTTTGACAACATCCATAAGGAAAAGCCTTTTTTTTTGCTATTTCTTCTGACATCTTGCTCAATGTAGAGTTTTCGGGGGCCTGTTTGGGGGGCTTCCTGGTGTTTGTGGGTGGGTTGCGGGGTCTCTGTCGAAGCACTGCTGCGACAGTCTAATCTTGATTGCATTTGCTTTTCAGGAAATCCGTGGTGGAAAACAGGAGTTATGATGATGACCTAGCTGCACAGCGCGTTTGGACCGAAGGCCGAGAGATATTGTAAGTATGAGATTTTGCTTTTTGGCTGTTTGGGGGTGTTGTCGCGTGCTTTTTTGCGGGTGGGTTGGCGGGTCTCTTGGGGCATTCCTGTGAAGGTCTAACACCGGATAGAAGTGGTTTGGACAAAATCCATAAGGAAAAGCCTTTTGGCGCTTTTTGTAACTTAGGGTTCGTTAGGGTAAGCCCTAGCAGCAGGATTGCATGTGTTTCGGGGTGTTCTAGATTTTTGCAACTGAGTTCGGGGGTCTTAGAGCACTCTTGGAGCGATGCTGGCTATGGATACTTTTACTTGCTTGCAAGTGGTTTGAATACAATCCACGGTGGGTAAGGGGGTATTTGGGCCTACTTTTACTTTCAAAGTACGTTTTGTCACCATTTTTCTGCTAGGCCTTGTTTTTTGAGATCTGATTGGGGGTCTTCTACATTTTTGCCACTGCCTTTAGTAAGGGTCTGGGTGGGAGCACTGCTGGGAAGGTCTAATTTTATTCTAAAACACAGTTTACAGTACACCTAGCTTGAGGGGAAATATCCGCTAAATTAATTTGGCCATACTTATTTATCCTTCAAAAGGTGACTCAGACAGAGTACGCAATTTCAAAAATATTGTACTGTCTATTAGGAAAATCAAAGTGTGACTTTTTGTACCACACAGCGTACATACCTTATATTTATTTATCAGTGGTATTGTAATAGCACTTACTGTTTTCCGTTCAATAATTACAGGCCGGATTCCAGTCTGTGCAATGGGGAAAAAAGATGGAGTCAGGCTTCACATTAACGAGCCGCAATTCAACATCCGCCAGGCAGGCAGTGGACAGGGTGTCTTTTGTCAGTGGTCACCAACATTGATGGACGAAGCGTCAGCTGGAATGGAGGAGTGCCGCTAATAAGAGGAATTGTTTGCTGCATGCAAATTACTTACCAAATTCAACAGGACAACTCCAACAACACAACATACAGATACAGTATCCATTGTTTTCTTCTATGAGTGTGACTGCATTTCTTGGATCTCTCTCTGCTTCTAAATTGATCCCAGATTTCTTTATCTTCAATTATTGTTTGTCCATGCTGTGCTTTTTTTTTCTTCTCTCAAGAAAACCTACCCAAAAAGAAACCCCCATTCCCATCCATTTTCCAAACCCTAACCCTCTTCCCCCAGGCTGTGTGTTTTTTTTGATGTGTGACTAAATGACATCAATAATTACACACACTTGCTGGGGAGGATAAGGTCATACCAACAGGCTGGTGAAGGAATCCGAGGATATATTCTAGACTTACTCAGCTTCAGTACTATTTCTTGTAGTAGTAGGAGCCAATGTCAAATAAATTCAACGTAAGTACTAGTTATACTTGCAATACTTTACCATTTGTTAGGCTACATTGTGGCACTGTTCTAGTGTACTGTCACCTGCTATATTCTCTATCGTACCGTAACCGTTGTAATGCTACAGTAAGGACAAACGAGGTTTCGTTTTCTTTTTTTCCATAGGCATGCAACTGCCACTGTGTCACACCACTAGTACCACCGCAATGAGGACATTTCATCCGCCCAGGATTGCCAACCTTAATCCCCATTTTCCGTGGAGCCAGCCCTGGGCCTAGCCCTACTTTCAAACACAAATTACAGGTAAGATAAGCGTTTGGTGGGAGGTAGTATAATGGAGTATTAGGACGAGACGAGAGATTGACGTTAGTAGTACTACTAAAGTCCTAGGACAGGAAAACAAACTTACTGTTAAACCCCCACCCACCAGACTCAAAAGCAGTAAAAAACAGGTATGGTCAGATAAAGTTTAAAAAAGTATATTTATGTAGCCCTAACAAAATAATCTCCCTCAAGACCCTCCCTAACCCCAATGATTGTCTTGCAAAAGTCCCAAAAAGAACCCAACTCCCAAATCCCACCCCCCAAAAGTCTCTAAAAAAAGGGCAAGGGACACTACACTACTGGAGGATGCTGTTCACTGTAGCAGCCAGGGCATCATGCTCCTTGCGGAGGGTGGCATGGTCGAAGCGGAGGCCCTCCACCAAGTTCTTATAGTTATGGACCTCCTGCTCCAGGTACGACACTCTTAGGGATAAGCGGCGCTGGCGTGCCTTGCAACTCCTGTGGGGGGCAGCTGATGTCGTTGCTGCTTGGCGGTGGCGGTTGGCTTTGGTAGCCCGGCTCCGTACCGCTGGAGCACTGCGCTGGCTGGCAGCCCGTGGGGGTACGGAGGAGGATGCAGCTGTTCCAGTGGAGGATGTTGTGGTTCCACCGGTTGACTGCGTGTCCTCCTCCTCCATGGCCACCAGCCGCCGATATTCGGCGACAGTGGCATCCAGCCTCCGTTGCCGGGCCATTTGAGCCTGCTCCCTCCGTGATGTCGATTTGGAAGGAGCAACTATATGAAGAAAGAAAGACATAGTCTGTAACCAATGCTCCTTAAGATTAATAACACAAAGTGATTGAGCAGAAAGTTGTGTCACAGTACAAGTAGCAAATTGAAAGCACAGTACATAACTATTGAGGACAGTATCTATCTAACCTCCCACTTCTGCATCCTTGCTCTAACATTAGTGGGAGTTTAATGAACAAATTCTACGACCACTATGGACTTCCATTACAGTCGACTATGACAGTACACCAGTCTTATTCTTCTTCTTCTCTCTTGTTTAGGGAAATTGGTACGTTATCTTATGCAAGCCGGCGGAATGCCAGCGCAGTGAACTTGCACCCGAGAAAAACAGACGCACACCATGATGAGTGAGACGGACTTGCGTTACTGTACCGGTCCAGTACATGCAGGTGGTGAAGCTATTACTTTTCTATTACGGGTGGCACTGAGAATACTCTGTTACAAGGGCTACTGCTTAATTAATTTACCTTTCACCCTACAGTGCAAATGAGTACTAGAAAAGGAAAATGAAGAAGCTAAATAATTTGATTATCTATCAGTTCACATGGGATGTATTTGATGACATATGGGATGACTTTAGGTGCTTTGCTTATTATTGAGTGAACAGTGATACACCCACACATGAATGACGTACTACTACTAAACTAAAGTTATTAAGAGAGGTACGGAGTGTCCACCGTAATAACCAGATATATGCCCTGCTTGCAGTTGCAATACAAACTACTGCTACTATTCATGGTAGTATTGGACAAATTTACAATTTCTTTTCCTTGCCTTCCCTACACTGGAACGGACGTGTGGGTGCGGTGTTACATGCTCTTCAAGGTAACACTTAGTTCATCCAGTGACCATCTACTCTCTCTAGATACACATGTGCTATCTAAGAGTCAGATAATACCATGCTCCAGGCATCCATCCATTCAAAGTATATGCACACATACAGTTTCTGTTTCACCCACCCAGGCTGTTGTCCTTCCACCCATCCTTGCTTCATCATTGACCCAGCCATGCACCATACCATATTCTTTCCTTCCCAGCCACCTCGGGGGCCATGCAAACACATATCATTCTTTCTTCTTTGCCAGCCATCATAACATTTCTCGTCCTTCCACACTTACTTACACCCTTCTTTCGCTTTTCGTTCATCCCATCCATCAAGTTCATCTAAGATCTTATTGGGATTCTTCTCACCAAAAACTTCACAGCTAAGTCGAAGTACATTTAGAGGAGGCTACTACCTGGTTGATTTATAATACACCCGTGCAGAAAGCACACTATCCAGTCTTCAATCTCAATAAGTAAGGAATATATAGCTTACCTCTTCCCGCCACCACCGTGCGAACCCTCACAGGAACGTCCGGCACTTGCACCGCCTCCTCCCCAGAGTCCTCGTCCAACACCACCACCTCCGCGCTGGCCCCGCCACCAGATGTTCCACCTACAAAGTACATTTAAGAATGTTAGAATACACCACTCACTACTATATAATATTTGGTCTAGGAGGAATAAACAAATGTTAAAAAAACGAAATACAATGTAATAATTTGTAACTGTCTACTCTAAAGTAAAAATGTCCCTTTTTCCACAAGAAATGTGTCCAATTAATCGTTAGCACTAAGCACTTTTCCATTTTCAGTTAAACGTTTACTTTTATGACAAATTTGATTTTAATAAATGTGTTTACTTTTAATAAAGCTTTTAAACTTAAATAGACTCTGTGGTTTTTGGTCCTCCAGACTAGAGTGGATGAGCTAAAGGTTTAGGAATTTTTGCAAGCATGAGTGCCTCTGGCACTTCTTGACTCTGACTCCGTACTCTTGTCCTGCGTTGGATAATCTAATGATCATTGGGGATCAATCATCGGTGACTTTGGGAGCTAAATGACTCTGCCACAATATCTAGTCAGTAAGGAGATTGGGGGTTCTTCAAAGTCTGATATCACTGAGGTATGTGGAAAGAAAGTCTACCTGCGCCTATTATAATTGATAAACAATGCACTATTTAGTGTTCATAGTTCGGTTTGTGCAGATTTGTCCCTGCAACAGTAGTAGAATGGATTGTCCTCCTATCCAAACCAAAAGTAAAGTAGTATCTTATTCTTTCTTGGTGGTCATTCACCTTTTTATTGTTGGCAATTGTCAAAGCATAAACATTTAGAAGACTTGAAAAGACATTATGGACAATCCCAGAGGACTGCACTCAGTGCATAGAGCTGACTAGAATGGGAGTCCAATGGAATTGCCAAATGTGCAATCTTAGTTAGCTACACAGACAGACTAATAAGAATAATCTAGTAATATCACAGGGAGTCATAGTCGAGGCAGGATAAGAATTTAGATCCAGTCTACAAGAAGATCAAAGACGATTTAGAAAAAATCGAATGAGGAACGCTAGGAAAAAATAGGTACTCTATATTAAAATTAAAACTTACTGGGGCCAGCAAAGGAGCCCTCGCCTGCCCGATCCTGGCCTGCATCCTCCTGAACAGCACCCTCCTCCTCCTCCTCCTGTGTCCTCTTGCCCTTGGGGGAGCTGATGTACAACATGAAAGAAAGAAAGACCAGAAAACATGGATGAGATTTGTCAACCAAATCAAACATTTCAAAAGAACAATAACAAAATATTTTGGAGAAATAGCAAATAGATAGACAACTATTCCACGGGATATATTGACCTATCTCATGTGGTATACTACGCTATTCGTATTGCCTGATTTGCGGACCGTTGACTTTGAAAGTTCCTATGTAACTCACTAAACAGACTACTAAAAAGGTGTGCCTAGGCCTGGCATGCAGCAGTCCGCAGCACGCGAAGTGACAGACAAAGTCCATCCTGCTTGCAGATCAGTGAATACTCAAACTATCAATCCACCTACCACCACCACTATTTCTTCTTATAGCCATGTGTCTAAAGGAAGGACTGGACTTCAGTCTGTTGGGGCTGATTTAGAAGTCCCTAGCGGCTCATTTTCCTCCATTGTTGCGTGACTTTTGTGACGCAGCCGCAGAACAAAAGAGTCGCCATGGTGCGGCGTATATATAAAAAAAACGCATATGGGAGATGCATCACGTTGTAAAGCCCTGCGCCATCAGGGGGCGTTCCGGCGCAAGGGAGGGCGTTACTGCGCAGGAACGAATCCTAAAAGTGGCTGAGGGAAATCTACAAGATGTCAATCAGTCACTTTTAGGACAATGATGCATGACTCAAACCCTGCGCCTGCTTGAAGCTGACGTACGGCTTGATGCAGCATTGGGGAGATAGGGCACCCCAGCGCATTGCTGGAGCTGCGCCATCGTTGGCACGCAACTCCAGCAATGCGCCATCTTTACGGCACAGATGCGTAAGGCTTCTGTGACGTTTTGGGCCAATGGGTGGTGGTGGCATGGCGCACAATTACTGCCTCATCCCTGCTACTTTGCAGGGGTGCGCCGGTAATTGAAAATATGACCCTTAGTGTCTAGCATTACGCAGTTCTTTACACTACACTCATACATAATTTCTCAGGCCAATGAAATGAACACAAAATACAAAACAAATAAGCATAGTAGCAAGCAAGGCTACTGAGAAGGAGAGCAGTGCACCTGAAATGCATAGAAGATTTTGAAATATAATTTACCTACAATGTAATCAGCAGCATTATTGCTCTTGGTAAAGAACAAAGATTTGCAAATAACAGAGCCGGATAAAACAGATTAGTGATGAAATAGCTAGAAATAGCTACTACTACTCACCAAGCCCGGGGACCTCTACGCCGAGCGCGTCCAGCAAGTCCCGTTCCCGGTCCATGACATCCGTCCAGCGGTGGGTGGCCTGGTTATAGGTGCGCCGGACCCCAGAGAGCTTAAACATGGCCCGGCACACCTTCTCCCACCGCTTTCGGCGCTCCCGGATGCCATAGCCGGTTGCGAACTTGCCGCCTCCCAGGATGGTCTTGGGGAGGCGGCGCTGGACGTGGAAGATGAGTGCGGCCACCTCCTCCGCGCTAAAGATATCCCGTGGCATCACTAGCTCCCCCCTCAAACGCCCGCACGGGAGCCGGGCACGGGGTGCGGGACCCTTCCCCTTCTCAGGGTGCTTCCCGGCTCCCTTTACCATGGTCTGGGCAGAAATGAGTTAAATAATAAAGAAGAAATAGAATAGGGAAGAAGAAAAGAAAAGAGTTTAAAAAAGTAGTTTAAAATTAACAAAAAAATTGCAGAAAAACGATTTTTGCTAAACTGACAGCAATCAGCAGGTGCAAAAGTTCAAACTTAACATTAGTAACCTTTCACTCTAGTGCTTCCTGAGGGGCCCCTCCAGAGTTCAGTTGCCTATTTGCAACTAAATCATGACCCTGCTATGACCCAAACAGCAGGCTCATAGAATAGCTACAAGTAGACCATAAAGGTCCTGTGAAAAAAAATTGCACTGCAACAGAAAGCAAATTACAGATAAGGAAGGAAGCAGGTGCCAGCCAGACTGGAAGTTTCAAAATTACTGACACATTAATCACCCCCAAATTAATTCATGGCAGTTGAAGAAGGGCAGGTGTGCTTGCTTTCACTGCAACAGAAAGCAAATTACAAATAAGGAAGGAAGCAGGTGCCAGCCAGACTGGAATTTTCAAAATCACTGACACATTAATCAACCCAAAATTAATTCATGGCAGTTGAAGCAGGGCAGGTGTGCTTGCTTTTTTTCACCCCCATAATCTACAGTGATAAACAAACCTAATGGGTGGCAGTGAGGATGTACCAGAGGGTGGCATGGGTGTACCAGAGGGTGGCAGTGGTGAAACAGAGGGTGCTGTGAACCTGTGATGATAAACCAGACGTAGAAACAACATAGTCGCGGCCGTTGCGAACCGAAAAGTACGTTCGCAATTGCGAAATGGTCCACAAATCCTCACGAACGCTCGCCAACACAAAAAACGTAAAAATTCGCAAATCCGCGAGAGTTCGCGGATTTTGTGTATTGCGAATTCGCAAATTCGCATACGCCAGATCCGCTAGATCCGCCCATGCTTAATTAGGGCAGTAAGGTAAATGATTTTCAAGGGCTGCTTGATTTAATGGCATGGGAGCACTTGTCTGATAATTGTTTTCCTGAGTTACGCCAGTACCTGATAGATAGCAAGCTGTCCAACCCGAGGAAGCTTGCTGAGGAAGCGGACCGCTGGCTCAGCACCAGGGTCCACAAGGGTCCAGTGGGAGACTCAGCCAAAGGTGGGCAGGGTCCCCAGCAGAAGAGTGGGGGGGGGCAGGGAAAACAGAAAGGGTTCCACAAAGGCCCCTAAAGTAATCCCCAAGGGAACCAAGAGAAAGGTTCTCAGCCTCCTCCACCCCCGAAATCAACCAGGGCCCCGACAGGTAAACCTGTTCAAAGAGGGCCCATCATCTGTTTTAGGTGTGGCAACCTGGGTCTCGTTGACTCTGACCCTAAGTGTCGCTTATTTGCAAAACCCTCACCCACTGGTGCTCCAACCCGGCAACTAGCTAATGTTAATTTTGTGGAAGAAGTAGCCGTCCAAATGGGTGGGTATCCCGTTCAGATGACCCTAGTCTCGCTAGGAGACAGTGAGATGGTCCCTGAGAACTACCTACCCAGTAACACTAAGAAATATGGGCAGGTAGTGACCATCAATGGTAAGAAGGCGGAGGCTCTTCGAGATATAGGAGCCAGTGTGACTGCAGTGAGGCAGCACCTGATGTCTCAAGAGCAGGTAGTACCGCACGCCTACTGTAGGGTTGTCAATGCTGACAATTCTGAGAGCCAGTGTCCGATGGCTCAGGTTCCATTTGAGTGGGGGGGGTCTCAGGTACTCTGCAAGTCGCTGTGAGGACCTCCATGCCTGTAGATTGTCTGCTAGGTTACGATTTGGAGAACTCCCCTTTGGGAAAGGTGGAGAAAACAACTCATCTGCGGATGGTGGATCTACCCACCTGGGCGTGCGTGACCACGTGGTCCATGGCAGCCAGTAGGGGTGTTGAAGAAGTCCTGGAGCCTGAAGGAGAGGCCCAGGAACCGGCCTTAGAGAGAAGGCACAGGGGGCGCGGACAGCCGGCTCCCGAAGTTCCCACGGCCCAGGAGGAAGCAGACTTTGAGGGGGATGTCCTGGAGCCTACCGGGGAACAGATCGCTGAACTGGGATACCTGCCTGAGCTGACCCATTGGCAGCAAGAAGGAGGTCCCTCCAGGGAGGAATTCTGCGAGGAGCAGAAAACGTGCCCTTCACTCATGGGTGGGTATGCGGCAGCAGGCTGCAGACCAGGCCAATGGTGTTCGGTCCGGAAAGCACTTGGTCTACTGGGAGAATGATCTCCTGTATTCAGAGCCTATGGCTGCTGAACCTGGGTCAGCCCGTGTGCTGGTGGCACCCCAGAAGTTCAGAGCCTTCCTACTGGGTTTGTGCCGTTAGCAGGACATCTGGGGATGGACAAGACCTATGACAGGCTTGTCACCCACTTTTACTGGCCCCAGATGCACAGGAGCTCAGACGCTCACTGTAGGACCTGCCAAACTTGCCAGGCCTGTGGTAAGTGCGGACGGAAGAACAAGGCTCCCCTCCAACCATTCCCCGTCGTCAGTACCCCATTCCAGCGAGTAGGAATTGACAATGTGGGGCCGTTGGACCCCAAGACAGGGCAATAGACCTATAGAATGCCCCAATTATGCCACTCGAAGTGGCCCCTCACTGAGCTCATGCGGGCAGGCATCTCAGCCTGCATGTCTTGGTGCAGAGAAAACTGAAGAGTTGACATAGATGCCATGCCAGCAGCACACTGCAAGGGTGTAGGTAGAACACTCCTACAGCAGGCTTCACAGCTCGAAGACAGGGTGCACTATACCCCATGTGTGGGCACATCTGCACAAGTAGATGTGTCCTTGTAATATCTAAGCAAAACCTTTAGAAATTACAAGTGCAATGGAAGCCATAACAAGTACATGGGCTGAACACCCACCATTATGAGTTCCCCAGCTACATGATGGCTTCAATGTACTCTAGGGTGTTTTCATAAACCCACAGTAATGACAGTGAGGGGTCCTCTAAAAACCTGCAGACTACTAGCGTCTTTCCTGACTGGTCTCAACCAGTGACCCAGTATAGATCTGTTTCTGACCTCTTGAGGGGGTGCCAGGTTCCTTGGAGGCCAGGAACAAAGCCTGCTCAGTGTGGAGGTGTTCACACTGCCTCCGAGCAGGATGGAAATTCCAGGTCGGGAAGCTTCAAAGGCCCTGCCGCTTTTCATATGCGGCCCGGACCTCTCTAAATAGCAGAGATGTCCACTCAACTGTCCAGCACCCACTTGTGGTGGCTAGACAGGCAGTATAATTTTTTATATCAGGAGACGTGCCCACATTCAGATTCCTCCATATTTTGGGGGAAGGAATTAGCCTATTGGGGTCAAGGTTATGCCTGCTTCTAACAGGAGGTTCTCATATAGAGGGTGTAGTTAACCTAAAGGTGGGTAGCCAATTATCTACTACCTGGTACTCCCCTTAACACCCCAAAATTGAGTATCTAGGTGGCACCATTAGACCCAGAACTTCAGAATCAATGGACCTAAAGAAGAGAAGGACAAAGAAGAGCTGCTGAAGACAAGAACTGAGTGCCTGCCGTGGACTTTTGGAGCAAAACCCAGCTGCCACTTCAAGACTCAACATGAGAGGTGAACTGACTCGTCCTGGCACGGTGTGGCCTCTACAAACATCGTATATCACTTAAGAACTCACTTGGAGTAGAGGAGCTAATCCCCTGCAGCCACAGGCACTGAACCGCAGACACCGGTCCACCGACTTGCAGCTCCCCAGCCCTACCGGCACAGCAACCTACCAGGAAGAGGTACTCTTGCTCTAGAAATTCGGATCTGTCTCCCCCACTTGGCAGAGGCACCAGGACCAACCAGAGCCATGCCTATCAATCCCTGGGCTATTCGATGCTCTGCAACAAAGACTGACCGAAAAAGTCCAGTCAGGCCTCCAACTACCCAGGAAGCAAGCACCCATCGAGGGATGTCGGCACCCCTGAAACCTGCTCTGAGTCCTGATATCGTCATTCGAAGTTACTTGCCCCTGACTGCAAGGAGCACCTTTATGCATCGAACCCAGCTGACCTACCTGCTCTGCATCCAGCCTGCTCGGCCTGGGTAACGATGAACTGCCGTTGCCCCCTTGTTAGCCCTTGGACTTGATTGCAAGTCCTCTTGTGCAGCCTATTTTCAGGTACCCCCTTGCCCCCCCTTCACTATAGCACACCAACTACCAACCTCACCAGCACCCTGCTCCCGGCAGAATTTGGGCTGATCCCAGCAAACTGCTGGTATTCCTTTGAACCATGGCCCATTACTAACCCGAACTCCAAAGGTGAACCCCTGAATCTAACTGTACTTACCGATACAGCATTTTAGAGTTTCTTTCCATAGAAATGTATTGGGAGTCATTATGCACAATTGTAAAAGCTTGATTTTTCATTGAACAATCTATTGAGAAAGGAAGTATTTACCTGTGAATGAAGTTCTTGGTTCGAATATATATAAAAAGAAGTGTATTTTTCTTATTTGGTCTCTGATTTATTCCTTAAGTGAGTGTCTCATTTATTGCCTGTGTGAGTACGACAAATGCTTCGTTTAATTAATTAATTAAAGTAATTTATTGTTTGTGGGTATTTAAAAACCATTACAATTTCACAAGAACACTGCAGTCATATTACAAAATTAAAACTGCAATTGATTATAGTTATTTAAAAGAAAAACAGGTTCAATTGAAACAGAGGACGGATCCATGCATATTAAGACAGTGTAATTGACACTTTTAAAGATACTGGGAGTACCACACTGATGGGCTGAAAAGTAACACATTAATAATAGCAAGATTGCTCTGCGAATGGTGCTAGGGCAAATATATGACAGAAGTTGTTTTTCTGCAACAAAGGCAGTGAGGTGTTCTTTGAGATGTATCATACAATAGGATTACCTAAAGGAGGAGAAACACCAGGATGATCTTCATGGGATGTGCAACCAAAGTGCTAATTCATCGAGACAGCCATTTTACAGCAAAAGTGGCAGCAGATGGTCCTCAAATATGTTTGTCATCAGGTCGGCATCAACAGGAGTAGCAGTACATTGCTCCCGATTGGTAGCAGCACAATAATTTGATAAAGTGCTAATGCAACGTTAGGGCAACCATTGAACAACACAGGTGTTGGTAGATTGATCCTCAAAGCAGACACCATCAGGTTTACTTCACTCATGGGTACGTTAACATTAGGCACATTATAGTATAACCGATCAGTTGTTCGAGCTAATATCCAGGTGGACAAGGTGTGCAGGGCTAGGTCTCTCAACAGATAGCTTGGGAAAGCCAGCAGAGTCCACCTGTTGAGTCCCTAATCGACTGAGCATGTTGGATACAATGGTGACAAATTCTGTCATCAATGTGTTCGGAACTGTGTTGTCAGGATTTAGGGAGGCATTCACAGATTCCCAGTGTAGTCCACATCCTCTGTAATCTGCTTCTTTCATTCAACAGTTATGGCATGCAAGAGGCATACAACTTGTTCGAAACATACTGCACAGCCGCAGGTCCTGCAGGTTGTACCCTCACTTGGGAGACACCAGCTGGACAGATGTTTCAGAAATGACCACTTCCCTAACCTATGGCCCATAAATAATGCCTTCAGTTGGATGGCATACGTACAAGCTAGATATGATGCTGGGGTGGGTGGCTGATACCTACCTAAGCATGTCTGCTTTTATTTTTTTTATTTATTTATGAAGTTTTCTATAGCGCTGTCAACACCCAGAGGTAACAGAGCGCTTTACAGTAGAGAATAGCATATGTAAATGTGCTGGACTTGTAAAGCGCACAGCTGCCCGTGACCGTCCCGGCGCTTGCTTAGGGAACCCGTCCTGGTATTCCCCTGTGAGAAACCCCGGCAGGGTGTCCACAAGGTGAAAGCCAGGCATCCCGCCGCGAGGGGCCGTAATGGAGATTAAGTAAGCTATTGCCCAGAGTCGCAGAGTGTGACCCCGTGAGTTGAGTAGGCACCAGAGCGAGAATTGTCGACTCCGTGGAATTTTGAGCCCGAGACCCGCCGAGGCGGGGAATCGAACCCTGGTCCACGGTCGGTCTCAGCTTCCGGGTCTGCCGCCTCTAACCACTGAGCCACACTTCTCCGATAATCAACAAAAGCAACAAAAGCATGACATATGAAGGGTTTTCGACAATTTTCGAGTGTCACAGTGAGCGCTGCATATGTGTACTGCAGAGCTACTTTGGTATCAAGGGTTCAATACACTTTACAGAATCGCATGTAATCCCCAAAGGTATGACATAGGAAAGGTATTGACAGTCCACGAGAAAAAGTAGGAGCTGTATAAATGTACTGCAGAACTTCTTTGGTATCAGGGTTCCATGTGGGCACAAAGTTTTGGTGTTGCAGTCCGTTACATCTTATCCACAGCCAAGAGAACGGATGAGGAACAGGGACTTGAGTTGTGTTTTAAATTCCACAAAGGAGGGTATGGTTCTGATGTGCGTGGTGATGGAGTTCCAAATTTTAGGGGCGTTTTCCATGAAAGAGCAGTCCGCTGTTCTTTTCTTTTTGGTTTTAGGTATGATGAGCAGGAGGGAGTTAGAGCTTCTCAGATTCCTGGCTTGACCAGCTTTTTTGAGTTTTTTTGCCAGGTATTTGGGTTTGCCGGTATGGAGGGCTTTGTGGGTGAGGCAGGCCGTCCTGAAGCTACTTCGCATTTCTACTGGTAGCCATTTGAGTTCTTTGAGTGCCGGGGAGATGTGATCAGATTTTTTGATGCCGGTGATCATTCTGGCTGTTGCATGTAATGTTCTTTTGATCGGTGCCAGGTGTGATTTAGGAATACCTGTTAGAATTGCGTTCCCATAGTCCAGTCTTGACAATACCAGGGATTCAGTGGCCAGTTTGAGATCCTTGTTATGAATGTAGGGTTTGATTTTGTTCAGAAGTTTGAGGTTAAAGAATGCGCTTTTGGCAGAGCTCTTAATGTGTTTCATCATGTTTAGTTTTGGGTCCAGGGTGATGCCAAGAGATCTAACAGAGTCTGCTAGAGTAAGATTCCCTTTGAGCGCATCGATTGCCTATAGCCATTCAGTGATTTGAGGGTTATCATCCTTGTTCGAGATGAGGAGTGTCTCGGTCTTGTCTGGATTTAGTTTCAGATGGTTGTTTGTTAGCCATTCTTGAACATCTTTCAGGACATCATTTAGTCTTTGGATGTCAGTGAGAGAGGAGGTTTCCAGGTAGATCTGCATGTCATCCGCATAGAGGTGGAAGCGGATGTTGGTTTTATTGAGTAGTTTGGCGAGCGGTTCCATATAGATGTTAAAAAGCTGTGGAGAGAGCACCAATCCTTGGGGGACGCCCTTGTTAACTTGCTGGGTTTCGGAGGTGAAGTTCTTGATTTTTATTAATTGGGTGCGGTTGTGTATAAAGGAGGAGAACCACTTGAGAACTACCTCGCCGAGGCCAGCTCTTTCTTGGAGGAGTTTGTGGTCCACTGTGTTAAATGCTGCCGAGAGGTCAAGGAGAATGAGGAGGCAGCATTTGTCTGAGACTAGAGAACCATGGATGTCATCTATGATGTTCAGCATCGCGGTTTCTGTGCTGCAGCCCTTTCTAAAGCCAGACTGGTGGGGGTCTAGAAGGTTGATGTTGTCCAGGTGCTGTGTCAGTTGATGAAGAATGCAGCATTCAAGTGTTTTTGAGAGCAAGGGGAGGTTGGACATAGGTCTGAAATTGTTCAGATCTGTCAAGTCTAGACCGGGTTTTTTCAGCAGGGGGGTGACTTGTCCCATTTTTAGGCAATCAGGGACCACTCCATTTTTTAAGGAGCTGTTTATGATTTTGCCCCAAATAGGTGCGAAAGCGTGTTTTAATTTCTTGATTAGTAGGGGAGGAATGGGATCAGAGATGTGGGCTGATGGTTTTGAGGACGCGATCAGCGAGATTATCTCTGTTTCTAGTACGGGACGAAAGCTGAGCCAGGGGGTGGGAGAAGAGCCAGGAGAGAGGGCAGGGGGTACAGCCGAGCTGCTCTTCTTAGGAAGTGATTCATTGATGTCTAGTGATAGTTCGATTCTTGCTATCTTATCGTTGAAGAAATTAGCAAAGTTATCACAGAGTTCTTTGGACGCGTGAACGGAAAAGGACACTGGTTTGGAGGTTTGTTGTCTGATGATGCTGTAGAGTTCCTACGGTCTGTTTTTGGCCTTGTCCTGTGCCTCGCGGAAGAAGTTGGATTTCTTATTTTTGATGTGGTTGTTGTACTTCCTACGGGCTGATTTCAGTTGGTCACGAAGGATGGAAGTCGGGTTATTTCTCCATTTTCTTTCTTTGGCTCTTAGGATTCTCCTTTCTGTGTTACGGTCATCATTGAACCAAGTTCTAGAAGGAGTGGTTCTGCTTCTTTTGAGCTTTAGTGGAGCTAGCTTGTCGAGAATGGACCCTAGCTCGGAATTGTACCGATCCGTGAGATCTTTGGTGGAGAGGTGGGCTTTGTTGTCCGGGAGGAGTGAGCTTAACTGCGCTGCCAGGGTATCCAGGGGTACATGGGAGATGTTTCTCATCCATTTTGGGGGGTCGTGTGAAGGTTGGTAGGAGATAGTGGGGTGATTAATATGAAATAGGATCATGTGGTGGTCTGACCAGTCGACGGGAAGTATGTGGTTGATCGTGATAGAGTTCTTTTGCGAAATGATGGCATCCAATGTGGCTCCTTTGTAATGAGTTTCCTCAGTGCAGTGTTGTTTAAGGTTGTTATCCTCGAGGAGGCTAGATAGCGATTGGATTAGAGGGTTGTGAGTCTCGTTCCATCGTAGATTCAGGTCCCCAAGAATTAGGCTATTGGAGTCGCCGAGTGCACCTTGTGTTATTAGGTCGGATAGTTGTTCTCCAAAAGCGTTGTTTCTGCCTGGGGGGTGCTAGAGCAGGTGACATGGTAGAGAGTCATTGTCTTTGGTCTTGAGGATGGCGGATAGACATTCAAAGGAATTGTAGTCGAACGAGGTGGTTTCCGAGATGGCCAAACTATCCTTGTGGATGATAGCTACCCCTCCTCCTTGCTGCTCTATCCTGTCTTTGGTGATGAGGGAGAAGCCAGGTGGTACGAGCATGTCTAGACAGGTAGAATATAACTTATTCAACCAGGTCTCCATGAGGAACGCAATGTCAATATCATGAGTGAGGATAGCCTCGGCTAGTTCCGTTGCGTGTAGTGAGGCCGATCTGCAGTTGATTAGTAGGCAGTTAGTGAAAGGTATCTGATTTCTGGTAGTTCTATCTTTGGTCGCCCTCGGTATGGTGGTCAGGACAGGATGTCTCAGTGGATTGGAGCAGGGAGGGTCTTTCCGGTGTCTTGTGATCACTTGAATTTTGAATTTAGGAGAGTCTGAGGCGGGAATGTGGTATGCAGCAGCTAGAAGGGCTGCTTCACAGTCTGACATTGGTGCTTCTGTTCTGGAGGGCCTTGAGGTCGAGAGTTTTGTATCTGATAGAGTATCGATCTTGGTCTTAGGGAAGGGAGCTCCTGTTTTTGGGTCCTTAAGTGCATATGGTTCCGGGCCCAAGTCGGGGGGACTGTGTAGATGGGTACTAGTGGATTCTGCGAGCCCAGGGTGCGGTTGGTGCTGACGGCGTGGGGAGACCTGGATGGGAGTTTCATGTGTTTACGGGCTATACCTAGGTTGGAGAGGATTTCCGTTAGGCCCGAGAGATTGCGTCTATCTGGCTTTCAAGAGCCACGAGATGCTGTGGCACGGAATCGAGAGAGGAGTTGGGGGCATCTAGGGTGTTGTCGTTCAGGTTGAGGAGTTGAGGTCTTTTAATGGTGGAACAAGTCGGGTTATCCTTTTTCGGGGCTTTTAGTGAGTAGCGCTCTGTCTGAGTGAAATGACCAAAGGTGTACACACTTTCTACTACTTGTTTTAAAGTTTAATTGACTGGGGTCACTCCCCATGGGACTTTTGTGTCCAATACTAGCTGGCAATCTACAAAAAACTGACTGTGTGATTGGTTTAGTCTGCTGCAGCTGATTTTGGAACCTAACAATGCCTCCAGGCTACCAGCCCTGCAATCCATTTCTTGTGACACAGGTTAAGGTAAGCACCAGCGTCGTCTACTCATTGGTCCGGGGGGGGGGGCATATTCGAGCCTGATCTGTGTGGCAGATGAGGACTTTGGTAGCTACATTTCTTTTTGTAAATATTTACAAGCTTATTCAGCGAGGTATTGTCCCTGCCGAGTAAGATTTCCCTGCCATAGGTTAATGAGGGAGAGATTTCGGCCCGCATAACTTCTAATAAGAGAGAGGCTTGGTCTCAATAACAATTTGGTTAATTTTGATAGTGTCACCTGAAGGGTCAAAGCTTTTGCCTCATCTTCTTTCCATTGCTTCATAAAGCAGCCTCAGGCATTAATATATGCCCCTACGTTCTTGTGGAATTGATCCAACATGATTTTGTTGCCATTATAGAAACATCCACCTCCTTGGTGTTTTTTCATGCCAAACGTTACAACCTTCATTTTCTTCAGGATCACCTCCAGATTGTTAGCGGCTGTGTAGATGTACAGCTGGTTAAGCAATCATTGGAGTCCTACCCTTGTCTGACTGAATAGGCCACGGTTGTCCACTTAGAAGAGTTTTCAGATCCAACCTATCTTTGGGGGGTGACTTTTAATAGCATTAATTAGCTGTGGTAGCGCTGCAATAAATATATGGAAGAGCAGTGGGGCTAGCACACACACCTCATTAATTCCTCGTGATTTTTTCCGATAGGTGAGCTCCATCTCCCAATTTGTTGCATATCCATGTGTCATAGTGTAGCTGGATTATAGCCTCGAAAATCTTGGGATGATTTCCATCTCTGTAGTTTAGCCCAGAGTGCCGCCTAAAAAATAAAAAAAAACAGCAATGCTTCAAAGATTCTGATACTGCTCTTTTATCCAGCAGGACAGGTATTGGCATTAGGTTGATTAGTGTGTTGGATTTTGCTATGAATCCTGTTTGGTTGAATGGGATTAGCCGGTTTTGTTCCACCCATAGGAATGGATATTCCAGGAGCAGGTTGGCATAGTATTTGGCCTTATTATCAAGGAGGGCAATTAACTTGTAGTTGTTTGGATCAGCTCTAATGCCTTCCATTTAGAGTGGATGTAATATGGCACCACGCCGTTGAATCGGGTATTGATTAAGACCTCAGGTAGGGGTCAAAAATCCTGGTAAACTACCCAGCCAGAATGTGATATCTTGTTTGTAGAGTACCTGTGGCAAACCATTTGGCACAGGGGCCCCATTGTTCTTCCTTTGGTTATTACACACACTGTGTGGGTTGTAAAGGAGTAGGTTCCCCGGCATTGTGGTGTAAGCAATCGAGATCTTGAGGAGATGCTCCAGTAGCGATTATGGATTCCATTTTCACACGATTGTCAATGGTATTGACTTCCTACTCCGTGGTCAGAAACTGCCTACCTGTAGACTTCTGTCCCCGCTTGAATGTATTGAGTAGATCCTTGTCTCCTAGAGTAGTCCAAACTAGCCTTCGAGTTTTATTGCATACTTTTTAAACTCCTTAATCGTGGTTGATGGACAGATTCACAAATAGAGACAAGCTGACTGGTTGGTCGAAGGAATTTTATAAGCAGTTGGCATGTGAAATTTGTCCATCCCATAATCAGGGACTCATAATTAGCACATTCAGCCATAATATCATTACTGATGAAAGCACTCCATTTGAGGTGTTTGAGGTTCTCCATGCACGTTCCACTGTATTTAACCCTAGCCAAGGTGTGGAGTGATAGGTTAGGTGACAGCGTGATGATCTGTGGGCAATGGCCCCTCTCTGCCTGTGGATTGATATGATAATTTTCTACAAGTAGAAACATTTCAGCATTGCAGATGGTGTAGTCAAGGAAAGAACAGATTTTTCCCTACGGTTGGGTTTGGCGGCGTCTCTTGTGGGAAGCATTCATTCAGTATTTCGTAGCCCACACTGCTAGGTTGCAAGATCATATATTAGCCCAGCATGCTATACAGCAGCTGCTTGGTTTTACCTGTTCGGTAATGTTCTGGGCACTCCCTATATTAGGTCCCGCGTGGTCACCCGCGAGATCTTGGAAAAGATTTGTGCTGAAATCCCCAGTGATCAAACATGCTGCCTTAGGATAAACACTGGCTAGATCACACTGTATTTGTTTTAAATAATTACATTTGAACCTTTTCTTCCTTGCACTTGGACAGATTTAAACATTTATGAGTTACATCAATTGCTGCTAGGTTACTGATCTTTATTCCTGACAGCCAATTATCCTCGAATATTAACATGGCAATATCCCTTTTACCTTGTAAAAAGAGATAGCCGTACCATCTACCGTACTTATTCTCCCTAAAGGCTGGTGTCCAGTGCTCAATATACCCGTGTGAGGTCCGACATTCAATAAAGTCAAAATTTTGTTGTGTGGAATCCGGTAAAATAGGTCTTATGTTGCAGATTCCACCCAACCAGCCCAGCCAGATTGCAACACATTGCCCTCTGTTAACAATATACATTTACAATAACATGCACAACAATCGTTGCCATGATATGAACACAATGCTATACTTAACTATATACATCTATAAAACATTTGATACATTTATAAAACATTTACCCCAGTCTTTGCAACAAAGGGAACCAAGGCTGAGCAGGTATGCTATTCCATATGATAGTCCTTGCACTGGTTTGCATCTATTTCTCTCTTCCTTGACCAACACACTCCTCTTCAGCCTCTGCTTTACACCATACCTATCCTGACCGGTGGTCTCCCTCCTCCACATAATGTTACCTCTCACTCCACTTGCTGCCTTGTCAACTTCTAGCCATAACCATCGAGGAACTCTCACAACTTTACTTAAGTTCCACACATTTCCATCAGATCATTCTACTACTTGACTCCCGACTCTAACTATCTTCATTGGAGCTGAATACCTCGACTGGCCAGACTTCAGCAACCTTTCCTTTCTTACAGGCACCCACTCATTTTGCCTCAAAGGCTGCACATGACCATCATGGTGATCTAGTACATTTTGCTTTTCCTCAGAAGACCCTTTCATTTGAGCTTTCTCTAATTACTCCTTCATCCACATTTGATTCAGGTTGCACATACCCTTCCTCCCTCTAATTTTTTCGAATGGTAACAAATCTCTATCAATCCTGGGTGTATTTCTATAACTCCATATCAACTCTTTAACAGTTTGTTGGCAATTATCCGCATTATCAGTTGCCAATTGTAACCCTTCCTTTAGTACACTAATCCATATTTCTACAATTCAGTTACTCTGGGCCTAGTACACGGATCCCATGACCCTCAAGAAATAGCTTCATCTCATTGGATGTCAGCTGCACACCATTATCCGTAACCAACGTTTTAGGAAATCTTTCTCTCTCAAGGATTTCTTCTAAGAATTGAATAACACATTTAGAAGGAACCTGTGGCACAAACTTGACTTTTGGCCATTGCGACAACTAATCAATCAAGACTATGGCATATGTGGGATTCGTACCTATACATATGGGTCAAGCAATATCAAGTTGGTACGAAAGGGGGTGGTGATGGACGGAGCATCTGAACCAATCAAACACTCACACCCTGTCAACAGATCTAGGTTTAATCCATCACCGTTCTTTAGCCCACTCTGCGACCCCGGTTCAGACATGGCCATATGCAAATCAGTCTGACCCTGTGCCTCATGGGAACAGTCCAGCCCGCACTGCCAAGCAATGCCTTACCTGGACCGGAAACAAACTTCCAAAGACCAGTTTCTGGCATTTCAGCCGTCTTCAGCCCGGCTTGCTTGAATCCAGTGGCAAAGTGAGCAATATCAAGAGCCACTCTTTCTCATACTCTCGACGGTCTTGAAACTGGAACTCTCTCATATTTTACAACTCTTCGAGCTTTGTCATTAATTGCACATCCAACACAAGATCTTACACTTCTTTCCACACACCTAGAAACAGCTGGCCACCAAAATTCTCCTCTGATTCTTTTTTTCATGCTGCTGATCCCCAGATGAACTTTGTGCGCCATGTCTAATACAGTCTGTCTGAGACTCTCTGGCACCATTAGTTGCTCTCCTCTCATAAGAATATCATCTTGTTCCTACAACTCATGCACTACGTACAAGTAAGGTAAGTGATGTTCCTCTAAATCTTTTTTCCTTGGCCAAGAGGATTTAATGTATGTCAATATTTTTTGAACATCCTCATCATTCTCACATTCAAATCACAAATTAATACCACTTGGATACCTCACAAATTAATACTACTTTTTCTGACTCATTGTCCTCAATTACAACATCATCCCCCACTACAGGAAGTCTTGATAAACAGTCTGCGAATATGTTTTTCACTCCAGGAATGTATTCCACTTTAAAATGAAAATCTTGTAAAGTGTATTGCCATCGGGCAATTCTTGGTGTTACCTTACTGCAACCCTTTGTAGTAAACAAATCTACTAATGGACGATGATTCAAACTAACTTTGAATATTGTTCCCTACACATATTTTCGAAAGTATTTAATTTCCCACCAACATGCAAGTGTTCTTTTTTCTAATGTTGAATATTTGTCTTCTGCAACCCTAAGTGGTCTTGATGCAAATGCAATTGTATCTAACTTCCATCTCTGATTTTGCATCAAGACGGCTCCAGTACCAACATTACTGGCATCCGAAACAATGACTAAATCACATGTGGTATCAAAGGTAGCCAAAGGAGTGGCTGATGCTATTCCTTCTATTAACAATTTGAATTCTTTTTTACAATTTTCATCTAACGTAAAGTATTTCAATTGGGTGCTACACCATCTTTGCTAATAGAATGACCATAACAATCTACACCAAATGTGCATTTTCCGGGGCCCCATCACTACTGTTCTGCCTGCTTCAGCCCCGTTGTCTGGGGGTTTCAACATCATTGGGTTGGTCCAGAGGAGGATCGGAGTTCCAGCATCTATTCCTGGTCAAATAGCTCTTCCTGGCATCTTAAGCGCTGAACCCTTGCTCAAAGGACTACAAGTCCCAGCGTCCTTAGCCTTCACTAAAGTGGCTCACTGGTTAGAGGAGGCAGACCTGGAAGCAGAGGTCAGCCCGGGACCAGGGTTCAATTCCCGGCTCGGCGGGGTCTTGAGTCCTAGAATGTCCATGGACTCGACAATTCTCGCTCCGGTGCCTACTCAATTCACGGGTTCACACTCTGCGACTCTGGGCAATAGCTTGCTTAATCTCCACAACGGCCCCTCGCGGTGGGATGCCTGGCTTTCACCTTGTGGATACCCTGCCGGGGTTATCTCACAGGGGAATACCAGGACGGGTTCCCTAAGCAAGCGCTTAGAAACCGCTCGGTGATTTGCGCTATACAAATTCCTGTACATTTACATTCACTCCATGTGACGTCGGTAAGGGGGAGGCATGGCCATCGCGCTTATAGTGCTTCCTCACCCACTGTGGCACGGGATCCATTGCTGCTGTTCTGCCTGCTTCAGCCCCGTTGTCTGGGGGTTTCAACATTGTTGTGTCGGTCCAGAGGAGGATCGGAGTTCCAGCATCTATTCCTGGTCAAATAGCGCTTCCAGGCATCTTAAGCGCTGAACCTTTGTTCAAAGGACTACAAATCCCAGCGTCCCTAGCCTTCACTCAAAGTGCCATTGGTAAGAGGGAGGTGTGGCCATCGCGCTTATAGGGGTGCCTCTCCCACCGTGGTGCGGGATGCATGCGGGCAAAGGGCTGACCAGTCCTTGCCGGTTAGTGACCGGATGAGGCTGGGCTGGGCAACCCTATATCATCTGCCCCACAGACTCAGACTTGGACTACTCTGGCAAATCCCCTTCTGCTGTATAGGTACTGTGTATTTTTAGGTCTTGTGACCTACAATGCGCGCAAGCGCATTGAGGGATCGAGAATTAATGTGCTCAAAATCCTCATGAAACCACCAGATTTTTGCTGGCGTTTTCATGAAGTTCACGTGGCCACAGGCACGCGCTTTTGGGCCATAAACTAGCATTTCTCCTCCCCCTCCCCAGCCAGCCTCCCCCAGGCCGTAGCAGCACTCCTCCCACACCAGCACCTCCCCTCTCTCTCACCGCAAACACAGCCTTGCCCTAGCAGCACTCCTCCCACACCAGCACCTCCCCCCTCCCACACCAGCACCTCCCTTCTCTCTCCCCCAAACACAGCCTTGCCCTAGCAGCACTCCTCCCACACCAGCACCTCCCCCCTCCCACACCAGCACCTCCCCGCAAACACAGCCTTGCCCTAGCAGCACTCCTCCTCCTACACCAGCACCTCCCCCCTCCAACACCAGCACCTCCCCTCTCTTACACCAGCACCTCCCCCCTCCCACACCAGCACCTCCCCTCTGTCTCCCTGCAAACACATCCTTTCTACGTACATGTATTCCACGTCCCAGCGCTCCTTTTCTCCCCCTTCCTTGACCCAGCTTGCTTTCTTAGCCTTCCCTTCCTCCTGCTCGGTGTACCCTCTCCCCCAGCTCCTGTCGCTTCCTCCCCCCACCTCTCCCTCGAGCACGTTTTCAGCTCCAGCCAGGGCATAGAGACCGACACTGGGGGGTCAGTGCTCTTCAAGCCCACACAGGCTGCACCCTCCGGTGCCAATTCTTATTAACCCCAGCAACTTCAGCTTTTCAACACAACAGAGTACATACTATGTTGGCTTTTATCGAGAAAGGGGGAGCCCTGAAGAGGTCCTTGCACCGAGTAAACACAGGCACCGTACACTCCCCTGCCGTCAAATGTTTTATGGCTCCAGCCAAGCCATGCTCCTTGCCCCATTTCCCACGTCCGGTGAAATGTGAGGCCAAGGGAAAACCAGAAACCGCTCCGAAAAGGCGTATTAAAAATAACACATTTGTATGGCATGGAAGCGCCTAGAAGCATTTCAGAATTGCAGTAATGCACTGCGTAAGACTTCACACTGACCCCCTAGGTGCTGAAGCCAATGGACGGACAGCTGCAAGGGGCGTTTGTGGGAACGAAGCTTCCGGGGAAAACAAGCACCGGCAAAGGCAACAGGTCTCAGTTTAATGCTCTAGCACAAGAAGCATTAACAGAGCAAAACGCACGGGGGCGCAATATGTGCAGAGACTAGGGCCCTCGTTATAAAGTAGTGCATCATGCAGTTCCGTTCAAGCTCGGGGGTGGCGGCGGAAGGATACACCCTAAAGCAATAGGCTGGAGTCAACAGACCCCTCTGCTGAGTCAAGACGCGATTGACAAAATCCCCAGCCATTGGCAGAAAGGGACTGGATGAACAAAGAATGAATTGAAGGGGTAGACCCAGAGCTCCCATCTGTATTATAAGCAGCAATAGGTTTACTCGACAGCTGGACCGTCAAAACACAGACCTAACCGTAAGGTGCGCCGCAACCCCACGTTTAGCACAACTCCGTCTAGTCCAGAAAACGTACCGAAGGTCCATTCAATAAATGCAAAATGCCCCATCCAGGTTTTGTCCAGGAAGTCTCCAGGAATTAAATAACAGGCTAACCTGGACGCAGTTTCAGAACTGCCTTTTAAACTGAACCCCCCTCACCGCCATATAGTCTAAAACGGAGTTTACTTAAGTACTTGGCAAGAGGAAATCTGAAAATAAATCTAAACACAGTGCAATGAGTAAGATGAAAATAACAAGCATTTGCAATGCAATAGGTCTCGTTTTAACGCAAATTTAAGCTATAGGCCTTGTAAATGACAAAGCCTTTCATTTATGTTCTAAAAACCAGAATGCAAAAATAAAGGGCATTATCATTTACAATGCTAATAGTTCAGACTCGCGTAATTGCGAGACCTATTGCATTTCCAATGCTTGTTTCATATTGTCTCCTATCCTGGGTATCTGTAAGAAGGACTAAACTGAATCTCAATCCCCATAGACTGTTGTCACCCCCACGAACGGCCAAATAACTCATAGAACTCTGAGCGCAAAGTTGGTTCTACCAAATATTGGCTACTAGCGAAATAGTACTTGTCTCAGTCCTAGTACTAGTTCTCCTATACATCTGACCCACGGGAAATAGAGAGTCTAGGGAGGGCAGTGGGGGCGTTTTTGACACTGATTAATGCTTTAATTTCGGTGCTGGGTGTTTCTTTCTTGCCCAAGCTCAAGTTAAAGTGTATGTATTAATTCAGTGACAGGTGAAGCCCAGCACGTCACCCCCACGGAAGGTCCCACAAAAGAAAGCATTGCACAAGGGTAGAACATGCACAAACATCCCTAAGAATGGTAAACGCAAACTAACAACTGAGGTCGGACCTAAGAAAAAAAAATTGGTGAGGGCACCATAGCTAACCTGGAGGGGGGCATTGAGCAAGAACACAATTGGATAGCCCTCAATCTGTCAGTGTAGCTTTGATTCACCCACCGTGAGCCTGTAATTTGATGGCAGCACTTCATGACAAATTGAGAGCTACTCCTAAATAGGAACTAGCCCTACTAATTAGTCGACTACATAAATTAGAGAAAGCACTGGCAGAAGGGGATGCAGGTCCTTCAGCACAACAAGATCAGTCTACCAACAACGTGAGAGGAGGGATTGAAATAGGTTGCCAGGTTGATATTTCAATCACAACACACCCATCTGGGATGGGGGGCGTGAACCACTGAGGGTTCTCCTACTAGCCATGAAACAGGGGAAGCGAGTACCAGCAAGGAAAAGAGAAATAGGAGTGTTAGTCACGAGCCAAGTGTAAAAACCACACCCCCTGCTGCCAGAAGTAGTGATAAACCTCAACCCCCAGTCCTGGATGCTACTAGAAAAAAGAGCAAGCACCCAGTTCAAGGCCTTAATGTAGAGGGGAATGAGATTATTGATACCCACTTGCCCAATATAAATCTCCCCCCGGCATGTGCCCCATATGTAGTTATATTGAGAGGAACCCCCCCCCCCAATTGCACCCAACACAAAGGAAACCCAATGCGAACTCAGAAACAAATGCCTGTTTTGGCTTGCAAAATAGAAACACTTTGAGGATGCTAGAGCAGGGAAGATCATAATGGTCTGAAGAGTAGGGTGGTTGGGAAATGCCGGAACACAGAGTCAGAGGAGTGTGTTGTTATTAATTTTAAAAATTCTAACAACGTTAGAAACCTATTGAACACTACCATTAATTGCCAAAACGCACCAATAGGAAATAGATTCCGTCCCTTAGACTTTTTTTTATCCTCAAGAGCAAATAACCATAAGAGATAGTGTAATACATGTAATTCAAATGATGGGTGCAGTGACTCTAATGGAGGGAAGCTGGGACACATTTTACAGGCGCCCCCGTTTCAATATCCGGGTGAATTTCTAATTTATTTAATTTCTAATTTAAAGCATTTATAAAGCGCAACGTGCACCGTACGGTTTCTTGGCGCTAATAGTGAATAATAGATTGTATAGTCTGCAGGAGGTAGATTGACTGGGGGAGGGGCTCCCGGATGGGGACAAGTCTAAAACACTGTGGCAGGTCCAGAGGGCATAAATAGAGTGTAGTGGGAGCCGGCCAGTTGGGCGTAGTAGCTCGGACAATGCCCAGAACATCAGCCCAATAAGAGTCAGGACACTACTGAGTAGGGTCTCTGATGCCTCGCCCTCACTTCCACTTATGGGTATAAACAGAGAAGGTGAATCTGGCGGGATACCCGACAGTCATCCTGGGGCCAAACCAGGTGATCCTCCATCCCCCTGTGCCACTGCCTTTGAGGTACCGAGTGGGATAAGAGGACAGGTGGGTGGCTGGCGGATCTTGTCCTGGAACTTGGTAGGACTCAAAAACAAACTGCCCTGCCCAGAATGGGGGAGTTTTGTGGATAACTAGGATATTTGTATATTCCAGGAGACCTGGGCGAGGAAAGAATTTCAGAGGGTAGGTTTTGCATCTTTTAACATCATAGCCACTATGAGGGGGAGGGGGAGACCCTCCGGTGGATTAACTATTTGGGTAGGCATACATCTTGGCTGTAGAGCCGAGCAGATGACATCTCCCATTAACAACATTCAATGTGTCTTGATGACATTAACCACAAAAACAAAAAATAGCCTTAATTAATTAGTACTCCAGACCTGTGAACAACAGACAAAAATCTGTTGTCATAGACCTCTTGGGGCGTATTTTACTAACCTTTGATCCAGCAATTTTGTTGATTGTCGGAGGTGACTTCAATTGTCAATTTGAGCCACTTACTGATCCAAATCTTTCCGCGCCCACAGAAGAAGATCTGCATTGGTCAATATCTGACCCACAGATTACTCCGATTAAAGTATGTTCACCACTGGCACTGCAACCCCATTCACTTACCTTGGCCCTCTCATTGAGGACATGCAATGTGAGGACTAAATCCCACCATCCGGGTCAGCTTACATTTAACTGAGAAAGGCAGGCCTCTTTGCTTGACTACATCCTGGTGGAAACCAGATCCTAGGAAAAGATCTCCGACTTTTATGTCCAGCAGAGACAGGAAAGTGACCACAATGCCCTGATAGTCATCCTGAAAATAAGGAACTTGGGTATTTCGAACCCGTCACCCCTTACTACAATTGAGACCAATGCATTATTGCTATCAAATAACAAAAGGAGAGTTAGATTGACCCATATCCAGCATTCTCCCTCAAAGCTGGCCAAAGTTTACCAGCTAGCATTACCTATGTTAACTTAAATGTGGGAGGTTGGACAGGTGGAGGTCCACACTTGGGGTCGAGATAAGGCATGCAAAATACATGAGGAGTTAACAGCAAAATGGATTGATGTATTCTACCCTATGTCGCGACCGAGGTAAAAGAAACTTCCTAAATGCTCCTGGTTTAACGTTAATTGTCGTAAAGCCAAGCTGGATATACTGGATGCGGTGAAGGTGAAGGTCAGGCCACAAATTAAACTTGCCAGGGCCAGGTATAAAGGGACCATCCGGCAAGTAAAGAAAAACTGGGAACTAGATAGGTGGGAAGCCCCTAGGACAGCCTTGAACAACAAAGATTTGAGATTGTTCTGGGCAATAGTAAGTTCAGGAGACAGGGATAGAGCCTAACATGGTGCCCGAAGTTTGGCAGACGCATTTTGGATCATTGTATGACGGGGATTGACATCACCCAAAAACTGATGGGGCGGGTCCTTTTGGACCGCTTACAGGGTTGGCTAGAGAAGGAGGAGATCCTAAGTCCTTAACAGGCTGGCTTCAGAACAAATATTTCAACCGTAGACCAGATTTTCATATTACAACTACTCTTCTGGAAAACAGTGACCATAGAGGGTGAAAGCCTCTATCTTATTGTTGTTGATCTGAAGTCGGCCTTTGACCTTGTACCCAGGGAGAAACTCTGGAAAGTACTAAGTGACCTTAGGATTCCACAGTGACTCCTCAATGTGCTAGTGAGGCTTCATTCAGGGAACTATGCACAAGTTAGATGTGGAAAACACGGGGAACTTTCTGCACGCTTCCCCGTCAAAAAAGGGGTATGCCAGGGATGCGTTCTTGCCCGACTCTATTTTGTCTCTACATCAATGGGCTCATAGACCACCTTAATAACATCAAGGATAATGACGCACCTAAGCTAGTCTCGGGAAAAGTTCTTGCACTGATGTTCGTGGCTGATACCCTGCTACTGTCCAAATCGCCAACGGGTATACAATGCACTCTGGATGGCTTTGTGGAGCTCTGTAATATGAGGGGCTTGGAGATCAACCTAACTAAGAGCAAATATATGGTCTTCAATCCCCCCAAAACCACCCATCCAAATCCTTCCATAAATGGTACACCCCAGGAAAGGGTGAGGATATTCGAGTATCTGGGTATAACTCTATCAGAGTACTTGGAGGGGGGACTCCAGATGGCCAAGGTAAGACTTAGGTTAACTCAGACTGTCGGAGGGATTATGAAAGTGCACAGAATCTCTACATACAAGCCAGCCGTCCCTGTAGTGGAAATATATAAATCCCAAGCGGGGGGGCTACTCTACTGGAGTGAAACTGTGGGGGCATTGCTCTTTCTCTAACCCCACGAAAGTGAAGAACAACTTCATGAGGCAGTTACTGGGCCTTACTCGCAGAATCCCACTAGCTCTGCTTAGTATGACCTGGGCATGAGGCCTAATAACGAAGAGATTGCCCTTAGTCCCATTATATTCTGGCACCAGGTGTTGGTGACTCCGGAGTTGTCCTTCTATAAAGCCAAGCTTAAGGAGATTCTGTCTATTCCAACTACTAAGAAAATACAATGGCTTTCCCACATAAGGGATCTCTTTGCTAGGCTAGGCAGGAAGAACCTCTGGAAAACTCCTGAGACATCATGCCCACTGATATCCAGGCTGGATTTAGTGCAACACTATAGGCAATCCAACTTAATGTCCATTCAGGAAAGTGCTAGTGGTGGTTGGATGACAGCAGAGTTCTTACAAGTAAAGGATATATATAGAAAAGAACACTTCCTGGATGTGATCTACCCCACTGGCCAGGAAACTGTACATGCAATTTAGACTAGGGTACCTTCCACTAATGAGCCTTATGTGCAAATGGGCAACAGAGAACATGGGATATGGTCCGGCATGCAATTACAGGGTAGAGTCTGAAATCCATGTATTGTTCTTCTGCCCTGCATACCACCTGCCTCGCAAATGCTGGCTAATTCAAATATTTAGAAACCTAGGGTTTGGGCGTTGCTTAGAGGCAATCAGGGAACCTTGTCTTAGCTTTCCGTTTTTCTTATCGTTTTTATTGTGTCTATTTTAGTCTGTCATTGACCTAATAGTTGTTTTTTAATGAATTTTAAGAATGCTGGATGATGCCATTTTATAATCTACGCAACTGTAGATATATGATCGCGAGTGTACACCCTTTATATTTTTTTTAATGTCTGCTGTGCTTTTGTATTGATGTACTTTTACGGTCCTAGTGGCCGAAATAAAGTTATTGACTGACTGACTGGCATTTCTGTTTAGTTAAAGTCAAACCTTTATCCTGCAATGTATTCAATACATTGTATAATTTTTCATTATGTTCTTCTGTGTCCTTTCCGAAAACCAAAATATTTTCATGAAAACATAGAACACTATCTGATTCCTTAAATAACTTATGCATTATTCTTTAAAATACAGAAGATGCCGATATGAGTCAAAATCGGTACAAAAAGGGGTGGTAATGGACGGAGCATCTGAACCAATCAAACACTCACACCCAGTCAAAATATCTGGGTTTAATCCACCACCGTTCTTTAGCCCACTCTGCCACCCCAGTTCAGACATGGCTATATGCAAATCAGTCTGACCCTGTGCCTCATGGGAACAGTCCATCCCGAACTGCCAAGCCATGCCTTCCCTGGACCGGAAACAAGCTTCCGAGGACCGGTTTCTGGCATTGCAGCTGTCTTCAGCCCGGCTTGCTTGAATCCAGTGGCAAAGTGAGCAAGGGACTCACGTCTGAGCATACCCTGCCAAACTTATGGCGACCAAAAGCGGTACAAAAGGGGGTGGTAATAGACGGAGCATCTGAACCAATCAAACACTCACACCCAGTCAAAAGATCTGGGTTTAATCCACCACCGTTCTTTAGCCCACTCTGCCACCCCAGTTCAGACATGGCTATATGCAAATCAGTCTGACCCTGTGCCTCATGGGATCAGGCCAGCCCGAACTGCCAAGCCATGCCTTCCCTGGACCGGAAACAAGCTTCTGAGGACCAGTTTCTGGCATTGCAGCCGTCTTCAGCCCAGCTTGCTTGAATCCAGTGGCAAAGTGAGCAAGGGACTCACGTCTGAGCATACCCTGCCACACTTATGGCGGCCAAAAGCGGTACAAAAGGGGGTGGTAATGGACGGAGCATCTGAACCAATCAAACACACACACCCAGCCAAAAGATCTGGGTTTAATCCACCACCGTTCTTTAGCCCACTCTGCCACCCCAGTTCAGACATGGCTATATGCAAATCAGTCTGACCCTGTGCCTCATGGGAACTGTCCAGCCCGAACTGCCAAGCCATGCCTTCCCTGGACCGGAAATAAGCTTCCGAGGACTGGTTTCTGGCATTGCAGCCGTCTTCAGCCCGGCTTGCTTGAATCCATTGGCAAAGTGAGCAAGGGACTCACGTCTGAGCATACCCTGCCACACTTATGGCGGCCAAAAGCAGTACAAAAGGGGGTGGTAATGGGCGGAGCATCTGAACCAATCAAACACTCACACCCAGTCAAAAGATCTGGGTTTAATCCACCACCGTTCTTTAGCCCACTCTGCCACCCCAGTTCAGACACGGCTATATGCAAATCAGTCTGACCCTGTGCCTCCTGGGAACAGTCCAGCCCGAACTGCCAAGCCATGCCTTCCCTGGACCGGAAACAAGCTTCCGAGGACCGGTTTCTGGCATTGCAGCCGTCTTCAGCCCGGCTTGCTTGAATGGCTTGCTTGAGTCAAAATGGCATTCTCTTATATCTATCAGCACCTTCTGATGTGATGTATTAAAAGATGTATCTTATTTGCTCTCTTCATGTAATGCTATTCGATGATAGCTCTTATCTCAAGGCACTTCTCATTGCTAAGGGTATATTTCTATTGTTACGCACCTTAGGCACCACATTGCCTTTGAAACAAATTTTATGTACAAAGTTCTTTAACAATCCTGGCTGAGAAGAAAACACTTTAGGAAACATATTTATCCAATCAACTGCTGTATTGTCTCCTACCTGTAATACCAGATCACTATACACTACCACCTGTTCTGGATGATTAGGATTAAGAACAATCATCACATCTCTTTGCTGTGGCCACCCCAATAAACACATCCCTTCTTTAGCCACATAAACGTTTGCTTCAATTGTCTTACCTTTATAAATCAAATTAGACTTAAAACATTCCAAAACATCAATAGGCTTTTTCCCATAACTCACTCATTTTATATCAGGTGGGGACAGATGTACATCTGGAAACTCTATCATCAATGCATCTCCAATCAGGGTATGTCTAGCTCCAGAATCTGCCATAACTTGTACTTCTTTATACCCAATTTTGATTGAACAATAGGGAGCATCTTGTACTTCTCCATTAATCTCATACACACTCAACACATATTCTTCTGTATGTTCTTTTGAATCATAACCAATCCCCTTATATAATTCATCCTTTCCATCCCTCCTTCTAAAATTGTGTCTTTGCCTTTGTTCCTATTTTTGCACATCCTTGCATAATGTCCTGTAGTTTACAATACCTAAACACGTGTCCTATAGCTGGACACCGTTTATCATTGGCCAAATGGCCAGGTAACCCACATTTGAAGCACACACATATTCCTTTTTGTCCAAATTCTGAGCAGCTTGCATTCTTACTTCGGGTTTACTACTCCTTTTCTCATGAATGTTAATTTTTTTACTATCTGGGTTTCTGCAAGGTGTTTTTCTGCTAACTTCAACTCCTAAAATCGATGGGCAATATCTAGCGCTTTACTTAATGTTAACTCTTCTGCAGCTAATAATTTTTTTTTAATTGTGAATCTGCAACTTTATGCTCCATTTAATCTCAAACCATTTGATCATTGAAAAAAGCATAATTACGTTTATCTGCTAAAATTCTCAGGTCATTCACAAACACATCAATTGACTCATTAGGTAATTGACCTCTGCTAGAACCACCCCATATACTTTTTTAATATATAACTTGTCTAGTTGCTCAATTGCGCACTTATACATGTCTATGCTATCCTCCTCTCCTTGATCTGTTGCGATTGGGGCAGATGACTCAGAATGCGTCTGCCTTCTGCTCAGGTTTCAGGATAGCCAATTTCTGTTTGTCTGTGTAACTATCTTCTCCTATCACTTCTATGTAAGCTTCCAATCCTTCCTTCCATTGTCTCCATTCCAACATAGGCTCTCCAGGTGTAGCTAAAAATGGCATTGGCGCAATAATTCTATCCATGGTCTGGAGAAATTTATATCATATAGATTATAATTTTATGGATAAATTAAGCACCTTTAAACTGTAAAAATGTAGCCACTATATTCCTGAATTCACTAAGTGTTCTTAAATGTGTGAATCATGCAGTTATGTTGCCTTTAGATGTACATCAAAACTCTAACTATTTAATGGCAGATGTTGTCTTTATCTATTTCACAGTAATATGTTTTTTGCTGTATACAAAATGGGTATGTGAATCACCAATTTGAAATCCTGTGATTCACCTGTGTAGTTTTAACATTGTTGTAAAACCTCAGTAAATGTTCATTTGTATTAAGGAATGGTGTGCCAACCACCACGTTAGCACACAACAGCTGTACAATCTCTGTATGCTACCTATTATTGTTGTAAAATGGAGTGCCAATCACCACGTTAGCATACAACAGCTGAATAGGTTTGCGGACCACCGAGAGGCTGATATCTGTAGTGTGGCCGCTGCACTGTAAGAAATTAGCAGCTTGAGCTTCAGATATTGTACCTTTAGGTGAGGCCCCGTATTGAGTGAGGGAAATATCAGAATTGGTCGAAGGGGTAAGAAGAAGAACAGGATTCGACTTATTCCTAAACGGAAACAGAAAAAATTGCGGCTTCCTCCAGTAAGTGAGGAAGTAAATAGTTTAAAATCTCCTCTAAGTAGAAAGGACACAGGGACTTTGGGGCAACCTAAATTGAATTTGGGTCAAAATGCTGGGCAAAATAATGATAACCAGTCGATCTGTTCGAACCTGGTGCTGACTCACCCACAGTGCCAAGAGGGCCAAGAAGAAAGTGGGATACATCATGAGATAAGCAGAGACCCCCTATCAGGAAATGTATTTGAAAACTCACATGAGCCTGCAATAGATCAATATTCAGCTACCGGAGATGCCCTTTTCCATCTTCGTGGATGGGATACTTTTCCAGCATGGTTTGATTCCAGCTACAGGACAGTTGGGATGTGGGACTTGTCCACAGTTGTTAACAGTAATGGGGGCAAGTTAGAGAGAGACTCGGTTTTAGTGCAGCCTGGTAATAGGCGACTAAAGAATGCAGGGCCAGAAATGGGGCAGGTGAGCAGGACCTTGCTTTTTGTTTCTCTGAACAAATGTTATTGAATAGAAGTGTCCTCCTGCAGTTGATAACAGAAATAAAGGACTTGGTCCATTAATAAGTAAAGATATTGAGACGGTCTATTTAGACTGAAGGAGCAACCACCCCCACCAAGTACTAGAGTTACTTTTTCACCAGGGGTAGTTTCATCATTGGTTATAGTTAATGCAAACTACGTTAGAAAAAGAGGCATAGATTTGATTGATAGCGCACCCCCTTGCCGAGTTCCATCAGAAAGCTTAGAAACGTTTCATCAGATGCAAGGGTTTGGGTTCTCTAACAATAGGGATGCAAAAATCCTCATATACCTTAAAGACATCGAAATAACTGTAGGGAAAAGTCTAGGAAACAGATAAATTAACATTTTAGGCCCTGAAGCCCAAGGGCCTAGTAGTCCTAACGTGGAGCATGAGGTTGCAAAGTGGAGCTGGGTAGCAGGTACCCTGAATGGGTAAAAAACATCTACCATAAAGCCCAAAGTGCGGGGGTAGCCAATTGGGAAACATCCTATCCTGGAATGTGCGGGGGGTAGGAAAAAAGAGTTGTAAGCTTAAATCATTATTAGAATTTGACCCAAAAATAAGTTGCCTCTTGGAAACGTGGATGGGGAGGAGTTTCAGTTTGAGAATTTTATGTGTGTTGTTGTACAGCAATAAAATCTGTAAAAGGGCACGCAAGTGGAGGTTTAGTTATTTTACGAGGCAGTGACATAAGATGGGATCCTGTGATCTATAAGCACACCTCAAAATGCTGTATCGGAGTAAAGTTGAGGATTAGTGAAGATAACCTGGGGCAAGTAATTTCTCTTTTTCTGGTAAACGTGTATATTCCCCCAGTGAGTGCATTAAACGTATTGGTCAACTCAATCTGTGCTTTTGTGCAAAGGATAAGTAACAAAGAAGAATGCTCAAGTATAATGATGGTGGGTGATTTTAACGCTAAATTATCCAATAGTGCTGTGATGTCTTTTTCTAACCAGGAACTGGAGGAGGTATGGGCCATCCCAGATTCTGTACTGCTGGTCCATCTAAATCAGATAAACGAGGCTTGTTACTTTTGCAAAATTTTAGAAGTTTAGACCTTGTAACGTTAAACGGTAGATTCCTGGTGGTTTCCCCCGCAGCTTATACCATTACCGGTGCATATGTCACTCTTTAATTGATTATATGGCAGTATCTTTTCAACTATTTAATGTATGTATTCAATTTAAGGTATCTCCCACAAATATGAGTGACCATAGTATTTTAGCTGTAAAAATGGACATAGAAATTGAGAAGCCTGAACTTTGGAATCAGAGGGAGGAAAAGGTCTCATATAATCGCAATAATGGGCGTACTTGCTGGTCAAATAATTTGCTCCCGAATTTTAAGAGGGTTTTTGAAAATATAGTCTTTACTTCCAGCCAAGGAACCCTGGTTCAGAGGTTTGAGAGAGTCTTGGCTGCAATTAGAACATTTGGAAGAAAGAAGCAAGACAGTTGTTTTACTCCATTAGTAATAATACCATGGGAAATAAAAAAATTGAATCGGAAAATTAATGGTTTAATTAGAGACCAATTTAGGAATCCCACGATACAAAGGCAGAGAGAAATAAGTAGATTGGAACAGGTACGGAAAAGGAAAATAACATCAGATTTACTTTTTTTCATTTACATTAATGATTTGCAAAGAAGAGTGGGGCTTAGTAAAGGGGATCCCCCTAAATTCGGAAACATAGAGCTGAGCTGTCTGCTATATGCAGATGATGCCATGATAATGGATTTGACCCCAATTGGACTGCAAAGACGACTAGCTGAGCTAATTGGGTACACAGAAGAGTATTACTTAAAAATAAATATTTTAAAGAGTAAAGTCATGAGTTTTAGCTATTAAGGATGTATGGTCAGAAAAAATTTGAATTGGATCTTGGAAAATGAGAAATAGGAAGTAGTAAAATTTTATCCATATTTAGGAAAAATATTTACAAACAGGTGCTCAGCTAACAGTCACATGGACCATTGCAAAGGCAAAGCAATCTCACAAGTCTTGGCAATTAACTGTCTGTATACACACTGTGGGAAAAGACATTTCTCACACATTATATTGGTCTATAAAATAAAGATGCCACCAACACAGAACTACACTAGTGAAGCAATAGACGCACAAGAGTGGGACAAATTCTAGAAAGTGGAAGGGCAAATTTAGCACCAGATATGCAATTTGAATCACCCGGCACCTATTGCCGCGCTTAGGCTTGAATTTGGTCTACTTTCCACTCATGTGCTATCAATGGCCGCATGTTTAAGATGGTGTAATGCATTGTTAAATAGCTCTGAGAACCTGCTACTGCTAGCATTGTACAGAGAAATATTTGTAAATATGAAAGAAAAAAGTGGTATTTTTAGGAATAATTTAAAAGCATTAGCAATGTTTGGTTTAGATAAGGATGGGGCTGTGGTTCTTTGGTAAAAGGGCTTTGAAAACTATAATTAAGAAGACAATCTATGGGGTTTCTCGTGAAAGATATATTAAAATGTACTTAGAGAATAGAAATATTGATTGCATTGTGGGGAGCAGTGCAGCCAAAAAACTTCAACCTTATGTTTTATGGAATCTTAAACATGGAGTGCGCAGAGTGATTCTGTTATTGAGATTGAATTTACTACCTCTAAGAATTGTAAGAGGTATTCCTAGACATGAAAGGTAATGTCATTTATGTAATTTTTGCATTCAAGAGCTTAATCATGTTTTATTTATTTGTCCCACATTACAATCAACACGTCGTAGATATCTAAGGATTTGTTTTTTAAAGTAAAATATTACCACAGCAGAAGAGGCCCGAAATTGTCTGCTTTCCCCCTGTGAGAAGTTGGCCTGATGTGCAGTGCTCACTATTCTAGTGATCACTATATATCAGTCCAAACAACCCTTATTGATGATTGGTTGTAAGTCAACCTTATAGACCAGCTATCCTAGTAGCATGGATACGAGCAGTCTAAGGCTAAGACTCTAGAGGCGTGTTAAGCCAGCTGTTTTACCATCACATTACCCCTTGAACACCCAGTGAAAGGACACCACACAAGTGTTATGAAAATAAACAATGTATTTATTAGAATCACAACAACCCTGTACTCTTTATGAGGACAGGGTGCTAAGCACACAACAAAACTCTTATGAAAATACTTAAGTTAGCACGTTATACACAAATGCCCGAGGGGCACGAAAAACCATATACTCTAAAAGTGGAATGCGAATTACTAGCAGGTAAGTAACGATTCTCAGAGGCTTTGGGATCGCTAGGACTGGACTACTGAACCTTTAGATTACTAGCAGGAGGCCTAGGGAACTCGGGTGCAGAGTGTGCACTCTCACGCGGGATGCGGGACAAAGTCTATGGAAGTTAGAATTCACAAAGTTAGTGTTCACGGGCGAACCCGACCTGATAGGGAGAAAACGACAGTGGATCCTGACCCTTGGATAGTGAGGCTATGCTGGGGCACCGAAATGCCGAAGTTACCTAGCCCAGGGGCTGCAGCTGCATAGGTCTGAAAAGACGTCGGGAATCCTCGTGCCGGACCAGGAGCCTGGAAGAAGGAAGTTGCTGGCAGGCGACCAGTGAAGAAAAGTTCGATGGATCCAAGCCTGGATCAAGGAAGAAGAAAACCTGAAAGCAGAGGGGACCAAGTTCTTGAATCACTAGCCAGTGATTAAGTGGGCACCAGGATGGCACCGGGCGAAGTCACCGCAGTCAGGTGAGTGGGCGCTGCTGGGCTCCGCAGTCTCTCGGACCAGGAGGCGTTGTCGGCGACCAGGATGGAGGTGCGAGCTGTCCCACGAAGGTTCTTGCTGTCGACGTCGCTGGACCCAGGATTGGGCAACAAGTCTTGGCAAATGCAAGGCCCACGCGGTGGACCTAAAATGGCGTCTTAGCCGGACCAGGAGGGTCCAGGGTACTTCTCCGATGGAGGGAAGCAAGGGCCAGTCTGGAGCAACCAGACTAGCAGCAGTGTTGTCGTCGGGCGTCGTTCAGAAGGCCACAAGCCAGTGGGCTAGTAGCCAAACAACGCGGTGAGCAGCAAAAAGCAGAAGGGCCCCACGCCGATCGTGGAGATGCTGGGGGGCTGCTCTTCGGTGCTGGAGCTGCTCAGGGTGGGGGCTTCTCGGACCCCAAAGCACTCACCAGGAAATTACTCGGTGGGCTTGCTGTGCAGAAGTCGTGCAGTCTTGGCGATGGCCGGTCCCTCGAGGTCTCGTCGCACCCACGGTTCTCAGCTGTGCTGTAGAGGTGGGTAGAGGTCAGAGGTGCCAGGGAAGCCGGGTCTCGTCGAGCTGGGCAGTCGGATTCCGGAGGAAGGACGTGCAGCAGACCGCAGTGTTCTTGGATGGTGCCTGCGGATGCAGGGTGACTACTCCTTAGCCACAAGGGAGAATCTTGAGGAAGAAATCGTGAAGTCCTTTCGTGGAAAGTGGTATCTTGATTCCAAAGATGATCTAATTTGGAAGGGGGCCAGTCCCTACCTTTATCTGGGAAAAGGGGGCTGGCACGCGACTAAGTCCTGCCCTAGGGGTGGGACCAGGAGGGGGGTGGTTACACCCACTTCCTTGGCGGGCTTTTCCCCAGCACAGGGTCTGGAGTGTCCCTGGAACTGGTTCAAGCCAGCCTATGCACAGTGAGCACCGGGGTGCCACTTGCAGTCACCTTCCTCTGAAGCCCTGCCTACCTACAATACACAAAATCCTGTCTGGGACGGTGCTGGCACCGCCCCTGGCAAGAAACCCTTTGTCCTTATCTCCTGCTCTGGGAGGACTCCCAGCAGCAGGAGGGCAGACTTGTGTCTCGGTGGCAGCATCCATTTTGTGGATGCTAAGGCTCTGTCTGACTTTTACCAGGGTTAGGGGTTACATACATGTCGTGTCCCTCTAGAAGGGTGGAATGCTAACCCCGTCGCCAGAATTGGCGAGGGGTTAGTATTCCAATTCGTATGACACCTTACTCGACATGTTTTGATAAAGCGATACCAGAGTTGGCATATAACCGCGAGGATTATAATGCACTTAAGAGTATATGGTATGCGATATCATGGAAACGGCTAAGGGATGGATCCCGAAAGCCGCAGACAGGCTCAGCTCATGCCAGAGCACCATCTCACACGATTCCAAGCACTCTGCCTTCAGGATTGTTAAGGCCTGCCATAGGAGTGACTGATAGGAGATCTGTGTGTCCATTTTAGGGTTAGATATAGGTATACTATATCTAAAGCAAAGGGTGAGTACACCACCTTGCCCCAGCTGTCGTGCAGCCAGTTGTGTCAGTTTAGTTAGCCAGCCCAGGGGTGGCATAATACATGCTTCAGCCCCTGGGAGACTTCTGGGTACACCTCAGCCCTGGGTACAGGGACTTGGAGAGGGCCCAGTGCCAATTCAGTACTTGAGTACAATTTGGATAGAGAGAACAGCTAGGCTGTGGGTCTGATTAGCAGGCCCACAGCCAGGGAAAGTCGTAAACCAGTGCAGCAAAAAGCAAAAATCTGGGTGATCATAGGATTGCAGACCCTACTCTCCTACATGACCCCCCCCCCCCAAACTTTGGGACAATAAACTAACCTTGACCAGGTGAGTCTTCTTGCTCTAAGTGGAAATACCTGGAGAGCCCATCAGCATTGCTGTGATCAGTACCAGGTCTATGCTCCACTGTAAAATCCATCCCCTGTAGGGAAATGGACCACCTAAGCAGTTTGGGGTTTTCACCCTTCATCTGATTTAGCCACAAGAGGGGCTTATGGTCTGTCTGAATGGTGAAGTGAGTGCCAAACAAGTAGGCCCTCAGCTTCTTCAGGGCCCAGACCACAGCAAAGGCCTCCCTCTCAATAGCTGACCAATTTTTCTCTCTGGGTGTCAACCTCCTACTAATGAAAGCAATAGGCTGATCATTACCATCAAAATTCAGTTGAGACAGAACAGCCCCCACACCCAACTCAGAAGCATCTGTTTGGACAATGAATGGCTTGGAGTAATCTGGACTCTTTAGGATAGGTGCTGTGCACATGGCCTGCTTTAGGTCATTGAATGCTTTCTGACAGCTTGCTGTCCACTGAACTTTCTTTGGCATCTTTTTGCTTGTCAGGTCATTAAGAGGGGTCACTATGGACCCATAATTTCTGACAAACTTCCTATAGTACCCAGTCAGGCCCAAGAAAGCTCGAACCTGAGTCTGGGTGATTGGAGGAGTCCAGTCCTTGATGGCCTGTATCTTACTCTCCAGTGGCTGAACCTGGCCTCCACCTACAAGGTGGCCCAGGTATACAACCTGTGTCTGCCCTATCTGGCACTTTGTGGCCTTGATAGTGAGGCCTGCCTTTTGCAGGGCCTCTAACACTTTCCTCAGGTGGACCAGGTGATCCTCCCAGGTGGAGCTAAAGACAGCAATATCGTCTAGATATGCTGCACAGAAGTCATCCAGCCCAGTGAGGACTTGATTCACCAACCTTTGGAAGGTGGCAGGTGCATTTTTCAGTCCAAAGGGCATTACCACAAATTGATAATGCCCTCCAGGGGTAGAAAATGCTGTCTTGGGTTTGGCCTCCTCAGCTAACCTGATTTGCCAATACCCAGCTGTCAAATCAAATGTACTTAAGAAGTTGGCAGAAGCCAATTTATCTATAAGTTCATCTGCTCTTGGTATTGGGTGGGCATCAGTCTTAGTGACTGCATTGAGGCCTCTGTAGTCTACGCAAAACCTCATCTCTTTCTTACCACCCTGGGTGTGAGGCTTTGGCACTAGAACTACTGGGCTAGCCCAAGGGCTATCTGAGGGCTCAATGACTCCCAGCTCCAACATTTTCTGCACTTCAGTTTTGATGCAGTCTCTAACATGATCAGGCTGTCTGTAGATTTTACTCTTGACAGGCAGACTGTCCCCAGTGTCAACATCATGGGTACACCAATCAGTTTGGCTGGGTGTCAGAGAGAACATATGTCTGAAGGATTGCAGGACTTGCCTGCAATCCTGTTGCTGATGTTCAGTGAGGCTGCCACAAAAGACAACACCATCAACTGATCCATCATCAGGATTCTGAGTGAGCAGGTCTGGGAGAGGGTCACTCTCTTCCCCCTGTCCCTCATCTGTGGCCATGAGCAAGCTCATGTCCTTCCTGTCAACATATGCTTTGAGCCTGTTAACATGGAGCACTCTGAGAGGGCTCCTGGGAGTTCCAAGGTCCACCAAGTAGGTAACCTCTCCCTTTTGCTCAATGATGGTGTGGGGCCCAGACCATTTGTCTTTCAGAGCTGCTGGGGCCACTGGCTCCAGCACCCACACCTTCTGTCCTGGCTGGTACACAGTCAGAACAGCCTTTTGGTCATGCCAAGCTTTTTGAAGTTCTTGGCTGGCCTCAAGGTTTTTAGATGCCTTCTCCATATACTCAGCCATCCTGGAGCGGAGACCAAGTACATAGTCCACTATGTTGGTTGCAGGCTTTTTGAGAGGTCTCTCCCATCCTTCCTTCACCAAACACAGGGGTCCTCTTACAGGATGCCCATACAGAAGCTCAAAAGGGCTGTAGCCAACCCCCTTCTGTGGGACCTCTCTGTAAGCAAACAAGAGGCATGGGATCAGGACATCCCATCTTCTCCTAAGAGTTTCAGGTAGCCCATGAATCATCCCTTTGAGGGTCCTGTTGAATCTCTCAACAAGCCCATTGCATTGTGGGTGGTAGGGTGTGGTGAACTTGTAGTTCACACCACACTCCTTCCACATTGCAGTCAGATATCCTGACATGAAGTTTGTACCTCTGTCAGAAACAACCTCCTTAGGGAAGCCCACTCTGGAGAACACTCCAACTAGGGCCCTTGCCACTACAGGTGCTGTAGTGGTCCTAAGTGGAATAGCTTCAGGATACCTGGTGGCATGATCCACTACCACCAGTATAAACTTGTGCCCTGATGCTGTCTGGGGTTCCATTGGACCAACAATGTCAATCCCCACTCTTTCAAAGGGAACCCCCACCACAGGTAGTGGTATGAGGGGGGCCTTTGTTGTGCCACCTGACTTACCACTGGCTTGGCAAGTGACACAGGAGCGACAAAACTCCTTGGTATTCTCATTCATATGGGGCCAGTGAAAGTGTGAGACAAGCCTGTCCCAAGTCTTTGTCTGACCTAAATGACCTGCAAGGGGAATCTCATGGGCCAAGGTGAGAAGGAAACCTCTCAGAGACAAGGGGATGACCAGCCTCCTGGTTGCACCAGGCTTGGGGTCTCTTGACTCAGAGTACAGGAGTCCATCTTCCCAGTATACCCTGTGGGCACCTGTGGCATTCCCTGCAGCCTCAGCAGCAGCCTGCTGTCTGAGGGGTTCAAGGGAAGGGCAGCTCAACTGTTCCTTCCCCAGGTCTGCTCTGGAGGGTCCCCCTGAGCCCAGAAACTCAACTTGATCAAGTTCAAGCTCTTTAGGCTCAGTTTCCCTCAGCTCTTCCAGATCAGCCTCCTCAGAGACTTGATCCTCAACCTGGGGCAAGGGGGAAGGCAAAGCCTTACCCTTACTGCTCTTCTTCTTGGAAGGTGTCTGGTCCATCATTTCAGGATCCAGCACCTGTTCAGTGGGGCATTTTCTGGCCTGTGACCTAGTCACAGCAAGCACATGTGCTGGCAAGCCTAACATCTCCATGTGAGTCCTCTGCTCCACTTCTGACCATTGTGATGACTCCAAATCATTGCCCAACAAACAATCAACTGGGAGGTCTGAACTGACTACAACTTTCTTTTGTCCCTTCACTCCACCCCAGGAGAAAGCCACAATTGCCACACTATGACTAGTAGTGACATTGCTGGCATTGGTCACCAGGAAATCAGTACCTGGCATGATCTGTCCAGGGTCCACAAAGTTAGGTGTCACCATGGTGACACTGGCACAAGTGTCCCTATAGGCCTGAGCCATTTTGCCATTAATCAAAGGCGTCTGCCTGTATTTGCCCAAAGTATTGAGACTTATCTCAGGGGTTATATCCATATCCCCTGTACAGACAAGGACAGCCTGAGTGAGTGTGCCAACTAAGTTGTCAGACCCCTCAGTTCCCAAGGTTAACCCAACTAATGCCTTGGGAGGTACACTACCACTACTGACTGTACTAGGGGGTGCAGTTGCCTTAGGGGCTGTAGTGGCAGGAGTTTGTCCTCCTCTTTTGGTGCACTCACTAAACCAGTGAGATTTACTTTTGCAGTACTGGCACCACCTTTTTGACTGGCCTTCTTGAGTCTTCTTCTTCTGGGAAGCCTGACCCCCTCCCTCTTTGGTTTCTTGGGGCCCTGGTGAAGACTTCTGGTCATTTTGTTCACTCTTTGCATTACCCTTCTGGTCTGCTTTCTTCTGACCACCCTGGTTCTGGTTCTGGTTCTGCTTGATCCTTGTCCTGACCCATTTGTCTGCCTTCTTTCCCAATTCTTGGGGAGAGGTCAGATCTGAATCAACAAGGTGCTGGTGCAACAACTGGTTCTGACAATTGTTTAAAATTTGTTCTCTCATCATAAGATTATACAATCCTGTGTAATCTGTAACCTTGCTACCCAGCAACCAGCCCTCCAAAGCCTTAGTGGCACTATCCACAAAGTCAGACCAGTCCTGAGACTGAGTTTTCTGGGTGTCTCTGAACAGCAACCTGTACTGCTCAGTGGTTAAACCAAACCCATCAATCAGTGCATTTTTCAGGACCTGGTAATCATTAGCATCCTCCACTCTTGTAGTGAGGAGCTTATCTCTACCTTTGCCATCAAAGGAGAGCCACAGTATAGCTGCCCACTGACTTCGGGGAATGCACTGCACAGTGCAGGCCCTCTCCAAAGCAGCCATCCATTTCTGGATATCATCCCCTTGCTTAAAGGGGGGCACTATCTTAGTCAGGTGTTTAGTATCTAAACCCTTCTCTCTATCTCTTGGGAGATTGCTGCCACCAGTGGGAGCTAGCCCACTCATCTGCTGCTCTCTTGCCAGGGCAAGCTTCTCTTTGGCCAGGGCAATTTCTTCCCTTTCAATCCTCAGAGTAGCCTGTCTCATCCTAGCTTCATGCTCCATTCTCTGAGGGGAAGTCAATCTCCTCTGGGGAGAGTTCCTTCTCCTCTGAGAAGAGGCATTAGAGTGCAGAGATCTATTGGAGTCCCTAGAAAGAGATCTATCTCTCCTAACTCCAAGGTTAGGCCTACTTAGGGTCAGTACTGGGGGTCCCCCAGATCCTAGCCCAAGCAAGTCTAAGTTGGCCCTAGTTAGCCTTCTGACTACCTCAAGACCTTTGTCTACCTCGTCCCCAGAGAGTTCCCCCTGATCCTCCTCCTCAACTGCATTGGCAATGTTGGGGAGGTCTGGATCCTCAGAGGTTCCCTCTAAGGCTGGCATGTTCTCATGTAACTGAGAAAGCTTTCTGGCATCATATGTCTCTAAGAGACCTATCAGAAAGGGAGTGGTGGGGTTAGACCCCTGCTTCAGTTTTCTGGAGACACAGATTTGTCTCATCTCCTGGAAACTGAGAGCTGCATATCTTGAAGTGACCTGTGGAGGGTCAACACTGACCAGCGGAGTCTCAGTAGATTCTCCCTGGGTAGACATGCTTTTCTAGTGAGGTGTAAGTGGTGCACTTACCTACACTATATGTTTGCCTACTGATCCCTTGCTAGAGTTGTAGTTTAGGGTGTGCTAGGCCCTAGGAGCTACAACAGCTGGTTCAGTAGAACTCAGAGTATTCTAAGCTAAGTTATATGTACCTTTAGTACTTATGTGATCTTTCACAAGATATTTTTAGGGCATGTGTGGTAAAACAACAGCAAGCTCAAATCCCAACCGCTGCTCACCAATGTGAGAAGTTGGCCTGATGTGCAGTGCTCACTATTCTAGTGATCACTATATATCAGTCCAAACAACCCTTATTGATGATTGGTTGTAAGTCAACCTTATAGACCAGCTATCCTAGTAGCATGGATACGAGCAGTCTAAGGCTAAGACTCTAGAGGGCGTGTTAAGCCAGCTGTTTTACCATCACATTACCCCTTGAACACCCAGTGAAAGGACACCACACAAGTGTTATGAAAATAAACAATGTATTTATTAGAATCACAACAACCCTGTACTCTTTATGAGGACAGGGTGCTAAGCACACAACAAAACTCTTATGAAAATACTTAAGTTAGCACGTTATACACAAATGCCCGAGGGGCACGAAAAACCATATACTCTAAAAGTGGAATGCGAATTACTAGCAGGTAAGTAACGATTCTCAGAGGCTTTGGGATCGCTAGGACTGGACTACTGCACCTTTAGATTACTAGCAGGAGGCCTAGGGAACTCGGGTGCAGAGTGTGCACTCTCACGCGGGATGCGGGACAAAGTCTATGGAAGCTAGAATTCACAAAGTTAGTGTTCACGGGCGAACCCGACCTGATAGGGAGAAAACGACAGTGGATCCTGACCCTTGGATAGTGAGGCTATGCTGGGGCACCGAAATGCCGAAGTTACCTAGCCCAGGGGCTGCAGCTGCATAGGTCTGAAAAGACGTCGGGAATCCTCGTGCCGGACCAGGAGCCTGGAAGAAGGAAGTTGCTGGCAGGCGACCAGTGAAGAAAAGTTCGATGGATCCAAGCCTGGATCAAGGAAGAAGAAAACCTGAAAGCAGAGGGGACCAAGTTCTTGAATCACTAGCCAGTGATTAAGTGGGCACCAGGATGGCACCGGGCGAAGTCACCGCAGTCAGGTGAGTGGGCGCTGCTGGGCTCCGCAGTCTCTCGGACCAGGAGGCGTTGTCGGCAACCAGGATGGAGGTGCGAGCTGTCCCACGAAGGTTCTTGCTGTCGACGTCGCTGGACCCAGGATTGGGCAACAAGTCTTGGCAAATGCAAGGCCCACGCGGTGGACCTAAAATGGCGTCTTAGCCGGACCAGGAGGGTCCAGGGTACTTCTCCGATGGAGGGAAGCAAGGGCCAGTCTGGAGCAACCAGACTAGCAGCAGTGTTGTCGTCGGGCGTCGTTCAGAAGGCCACAAGCCAGCGGGCTAGTAGCCAAACAACGCGGTGAGCAGCAAAAAGCAGAAGGGCCCCACGCCGATCGTGGAGATGCTGGGGGGCTGCTCTTCGGTGCTGGAGCTGCTCAGGGTGGGGGCTTCTCGGACCCCAAAGCACTCACCAGGAAATTACTCGGTGGGCTTGCTGTGCAGAAGTCGTGCAGTCTTGGCGATGGCCGGTCCCTCGAGGTCTCGTCGCACCCACGGTTCTCAGCTGTGCTGTAGAGGTGGGTAGAGGTCAGAGGTGCCAGGGAAGCCGGGTCTCGTCGAGCTGGGCAGTCGGATTCCGGAGGAAGGACGTGCAGCAGACCGCAATGTTCTTGGATGGTGCCTGCGGATGCAGGGTGACTACTCCTTAGCCACAAGGGAGAATCTTGAGGAAGAAATCGTGAAGTCCTTTCGTGGAAAGTGGTATCTTGATTCCAAAGATGATCTAATTTGGAAGGGGGCCAGTCCCTACCTTTATCTGGGAAAAGGGGGCTGGTACGCGACTAAGTCCTGCCCTAGGGGTGGGACCAGGAGGGGGGTGGTTACACCCACTTCCTTGGCGGGCTTTTCCCCAGCACAGGGTCTGGAGTGTCCCTGGAACTGGTTCAAGCCAGCCTATGCACAGTGAGCACCGGGGTGCCACTTGCAGTCACCTTCCTCTGAAGCCCTGCCTACCTACAATACACAAAATCCTGTCTGGGACGGTGCTGGCACCGCCCCTGGCAGGAAACCCTTTGTCCTTATCTCCTGCTCTGGGAGGACTCCCAGCAGCAGGAGGGCAGACTTGTGTCTCGGTGGCAGCATCCATTTTGTGGATGCTAAGGCTCTGTCTGACTTTAACCGGGGTTAGGGGTTACATACATGTCGTGTCCCTCTAGAAGGGTGGAATGCTAACCCCGTCGCCAGAATTGGCGAGGGGTTAGTATTCCAATTCGTATGACACCTTACTCGACATGTTTTGATAAAGCGATACCAGAGTTGGCATATAACCGCGAGGATTATAATGCACTTAAGAGTATATGGTATGCGATATCAAGGGATGGATCCCGAAAGCCGCAGACAGGCTCAGCTCATGCCAGAGCACCATCTCACACGATTCCAAGCACTCTGCCTTCAGGATTGTTAAGGCCTGCCATAGGAGTGACTGATAGGAGATCTGTGTGTCCATTTTAGGGTTAGATATAGGTATACTATATCTAAAGCAAAGGGTGAGTACACCACCTTGCCCCAGCTGTCGTGCAGCCAGTTGTGTCAGTTTAGTTAGCCAGCCCAGGGGTGGCATAATACATGCTTCAGCCCGTGGGAGACTTCTGGGTACACCTCAGCCCTGGGTACAGGGACTTGGAGAGGGCCCAGTGCCAATTCAGTACTTGAGTACAATTTGGATAGAGAGAACAGCTAGGCTGTGGGTCTGATTAGCAGGCCCACAGCCAGGGAAAGTCGTAAACCAGTGCAGCAAAAAGCAAAAATCTGGGTGATCATAGGATTGCAGACCCTACTCTCCTACATGACCCCCCCCCCCCAAACTTTGGGACAATAAACTAACCTTGACCAGGTGAGTCTTCTTGCTCTAAGTGGAAATACCTGGAGAGCCCATCAGCATTGCTGTGATCAGTACCAGGTCTATGCTCCACTGTAAAATCCATCCCCTGTAGGGAAATGGACCACCTAAGCAGTTTGGGGTTTTCACCCTTCATCTGATTTAGCCACAAGAGGGGCTTATGGTCTGTCTGAATGGTGAAGTGAGTGCCAAACAAGTAGGCCCTCAGCTTCTTCAGGGCCCAGACCACAGCAAAGGCCTCCCTCTCAATAGCTGAGCAATTTTTCTCTCTGGGTGTCAACCTCCTACTAATGAAAGCAATAGGCTGATCATTACCATCAAAATTCAGTTGAGACAGAACAGCCCCCACACCCAACTCAGAAGCATCTGTTTGGACAATGAATGGCTTGGAGTAATCTGGACTCTTTAGGATAGGTGCTGTGCACATGGCCTGCTTTAGGTCATTGAATGCTTTCTGACAGCTTGCTGTCCACTGAACTTTCTTTGGCATCTTTTTGCTTGTCAGGTCATTAAGAGGGGTCACTATGGACCCATAATTTCTGACAAACTTCCTATAGTACCCAGTCAGGCCCAAGAAAGCTCGAACCTGAGTCTGGGTGATTGGAGGAGTCCAGTCCTTGATGGCCTGTATCTTACTCTCCAGTGGCTGAACCTGGCCTCCACCTACAAGGTGGCCCAGGTATACAACCTGTGTCTGCCCTATCTGGCACTTTGTGGCCTTGATAGTGAGGCCTGCCTTTTGCAGGGCCTCTAACACTTTCCTCTGGTGGACCAGGTGATCCTCCCAGGTGGAGCTAAAGACAGCAATATCGTCTAGATATGCTGCACAGAAGTCATCCAGCCCAGTGAGGACTTGATTCACCAACCTTTGGAAGGTGGCAGGTGCATTTTTCAGTCCAAAGGGCATTACCACAAATTGATAATGCCCTCCAGGGGTAGAAAATGCTGTCTTGGGTTTGGCCTCCTCAGCTAACCTGATTTGCCAATACCCAGCTGTCAAATCAAATGTACTTAAGAAGTTGGCAGAAGCCAATTTATCTATAAGTTCATCTGCTCTTGGTATTGGGTGGGCATCAGTCTTAGTGACTGCATTGAGGCCTCTGTAGTCTACGCAAAACCTCATCTCTTTCTTACCACCCTGGGTGTGAGGCTTTGGCACTAGAACTACTGGGCTAGCCCAAGGGCTATCTGAGGGCTCAATGACTCCCAGCTCCAACATTTTCTGCACTTCAGTTTTGATGCAGTCTCTAACATGATCAGGCTGTCTGTAGATTTTACTCTTGACAGGCAGACTGTCCCCAGTGTCAACATCATGGGTACACCAATCAGTTTGGCTGGGTGTCAGAGAGAACATATGTCTGAAGGATTGCAGGACTTGCCTGCAATCCTGTTGCTGATGTTCAGTGAGGCTGCCACAAAAGACAACACCATCAACTGATCCATCATCAGGATTCTGAGTGAGCAGGTCTGGGAGAGGGTCACTCTCTTCCCCCTGTCCCTCATCTGTGGCCATGAGCAAGCTCATGTCCTTCCTGTCAACATATGCTTTGAGCCTGTTAACATGGAGCACTCTGAGAGGGCTCCTGGGAGTTCCAAGGTCCACCAAGTAGGTAACCTCTCCCTTTTGCTCAATGATGGTGTGGGGCCCAGACCATTTGTCTTTCAGAGCTGCTGGGGCCACTGGCTCCAGCACCCACACCTTCTGTCCTGGCTGGTACACAGTCAGAACAGCCTTTTGGTCATGCCAAGCTTTTTGAAGTTCTTGGCTGGCCTCAAGGTTTTTAGATGCCTTCTCCATATACTCAGCCATCCTGGAGCGGAGACCAAGTACATAGTCCACTATGTTGGTTGCAGGCTTTTTGAGAGGTCTCTCCCATCCTTCCTTCACCAAACACAGGGGTCCTCTTACAGGATGCCCATACAGAAGCTCAAAAGGGCTGTAGCCAACCCCCTTCTGTGGGACCTCTCTGTAAGCAAACAAGAGGCAGGGGATCAGGACATCCCATCTTCTCCTAAGAGTTTCAGGTAGCCCATGAATCATCCCTTTGAGGGTCCTGTTGAATCTCTCAACAAGCCCATTGCATTGTGGGTGGTAGGGTGTGGTGAACTTGTAGTTCACACCACACTCCTTCCACATTGCAGTCAGATATCCTGACATGAAGTTTGTACCTCTGTCAGAAACAACCTCCTTAGGGAAGCCCACTCTGGAGAACACTCCAACTAGGGCCCTTGCCACTACAGGTGCTGTAGTGGTCCTAAGTGGAATAGCTTCAGGATACCTGGTGGCATGATCCACTACCACCAGTATAAACTTGTGCCCTGATGCTGTCTGGGGTTCCATTGGACCAACAATGTCAATCCCCACTCTTTCAAAGGGAACCCCCACCACAGGTAGTGGTATGAGGGGGGCCTTTGTTGTGCCACCTGACTTACCACTGGCTTGGCAAGTGACACAGGAGCGACAAAACTCCTTGGTATTCTCATTCATATGGGGCCAGTGAAAGTGTGAGACAAGCCTGTCCCAAGTCTTTGTCTGACCTAAATGACCTGCAAGGGGAATCTCATGGGCCAAGGTGAGAAGGAAACCTCTCAGAGACAAGGGGATGACCAGCCTCCTGGTTGCACCAGGCTTGGGGTCTCTTGACTCAGAGTACAGGAGTCCATCTTCCCAGTATACCCTGTGGGCACCTGTGGCATTCCCTGCAGCCTCAGCAGCAGCCTGCTGTCTGAGGGGTTCAAGGGAAGGGCAGCTCAACTGTTCCTTCCCCAGGTCTGCTCTGGAGGGTCCCCCTGAGCCCAGAAACTCAACTTGATCAAGTTCAAGCTCTTTAGGCTCAGTTTCCCTCAGCTCTTCCAGATCAGCCTCCTCAGAGACTTGATCCTCAACCTGGGGCAAGGGGGAAGGCAAAGCCTTACCCTTACTGCTCTTCTTCTTGGAAGGTGTCTGGTCCATCATTTCAGGATCCAGCACCTGTTCAGTGGGGCATTTTCTGGCCTGTGACCTAGTCACAGCAAGCACATGTGCTGGCAAGCCTAACATCTCCATGTGAGTCCTCTGCTCCACTTCTGACCATTGTGATGACTCCAAATCATTGCCCAACAAACAATCAACTGGGAGGTCTGAACTGACTACAACTTTCTTTTGTCCCTTCACTCCACCCCAGGAGAAAGCCACAATTGCCACACTATGACTAGTAGTGACATTGCTGGCATTGGTCACCAGGAAATCAGTACCTGGCATGATCTGTCCAGGGTCCACAAAGTTAGGTGTCACCATGGTGACACTGGCACAAGTGTCCCTATAGGCCTGAGCCATTTTGCCATTAATCAAAGGCGTCTGCCTGTATTTGCCCAAAGTATTGAGACTTATCTCAGGGGTTATATCCATATCCCCTGTACAGACAAGGACAGCCTGAGTGAGTGTGCCAACTAAGTTGTCAGACCCCTCAGTTCCCAAGGTTAACCCAACTAATGCCTTGGGAGGTACACTACCACTACTGACTGTACTAGGGGGTGCAGTTGCCTTAGGGGCTGTAGTGGCAGGAGTTTGTCCTCCTCTTTTGGTGCACTCACTAAACCAGTGAGATTTACTTTTGCAGTACTGGCACCACCTTTTTGACTGGCCTTCTTGAGTCTTCTTCTTCTGGGAAGCCTGACCCCCTCCCTCTTTGGTTTCTTGGGGCCCTGGTGAAGACTTCTGGTCATTTTGTTCACTCTTTGCATTACCCTTCTGGTCTGCTTTCTTCTGACCACCCTGGTTCTGGTTCTGGTTCTGCTTGATCCTTGTCCTGACCCATTTGTCTGCCTTCTTTCCCAATTCTTGGGGAGAGGTCAGATCTGAATCAACAAGGTGCTGGTGCAACAACTGGTTCTGACAATTGTTTAAAATTTGTTCTCTCATCATAAGATTATACAATCCTGTGTAATCTGTAACCTTGCTACCCAGCAACCAGCCCTCCAAAGCCTTAGTGGCACTATCCACAAAGTCAGACCAGTCCTGAGACTGAGTTTTCTGGGTGTCTCTGAACAGCAACCTGTACTGCTCAGTGGTTAAACCAAACCCATCAATCAGTGCATTTTTCAGGACCTGGTAATCATTAGCATCCTCCACTCTTGTAGTGAGGAGCTTATCTCTACCTTTGCCATCAAAGGAGAGCCACAGTATAGCTGCCCACTGACTTCGGGGAATGCACTGCACAGTGCAGGCCCTCTCCAAAGCAGCCATCCATTTCTGGATATCATCCCCTTGCTTAAAGGGGGGCACTATCTTAGTCAGGTGTTTAGTATCTAAACCCTTCTCTCTATCTCTTGGGAGATTGCTGCCACCAGTGGGAGCTAGCCCACTCATCTGCTGCTCTCTTGCCAGGGCAAGCTTCTCTTTGGCCAGGGCAATTTCTTCCCTTTCAATCCTCAGAGTAGCCTGTCTCATCCTAGCTTCATGCTCCATTCTCTGAGGGGAAGTCAATCTCCTCTGGGGAGAGTTCCTTCTCCTCTGAGAAGAGGCATTAGAGTGCAGAGATCTATTGGAGTCCCTAGAAAGAGATCTATCTCTCCTAACTCCAAGGTTAGGCCTACTTAGGGTCAGTACTGGGGGTCCCCCAGATCCTAGCCCAAGCAAGTCTAAGTTGGCCCTAGTTAGCCTTCTGACTACCTCAAGACCTTTGTCTACCTCGTCCCCAGAGAGTTCCCCCTGATCCTCCTCCTCAACTGCATTGGCAATGTTGGGGAGGTCTGGATCCTCAGAGGTTCCCTCTAAGGCTGGCATGTTCTCATGTAACTGAGAAAGCTTTCTGGCATCATATGTCTCTAAGAGACCTATCAGAAAGGGAGTGGTGGGGTTAGACCCCTGCTTCAGTTTTCTGGAGACACAGATTTGTCTCATCTCCTGGAAACTGAGAGCTGCATATTTTGAAGTGACCTGTGGAGGGTCAACACTGACCAGCGGAGTCTCAGTAGATTCTCCCTGGGTAGACATGCTTTTCTAGTGAGGTGTAAGTGGTGCACTTACCTACACTATATGTTTGCCTACTGATCCCTTGCTAGAGTTGTAGTTTAGGGTGTGCTAGGCCCTAGGAGCTACAACAGCTGGTTCAGTAGAACTCAGAGTATTCTAAGCTAAGTTATATGTACCTTTAGTACTTATGTGATCTTTCACAAGATATTTTTAGGGCATGTGTGGTAAAACAACAGCAAGCTCAAATCCCAACCGCTGCTCACCAATGTGAGAAGTTGGCCTGATGTGCAGTGCTCACTATTCTAGTGATCACTATATATCAGTCCAAACAACCCTTATTGATGATTGGTTGTAAGTCAACCTTATAGACCAGCTATCCTAGTAGCATGGATACGAGCAGTCTAAGGCTAAGACTCTAGAGGGCGTGTTAAGCCAGCTGTTTTACCATCACATTACCCCTTGAACACCCAGTGAAAGGACACCACACAAGTGTTATGAAAATAAACAATGTATTTATTAGAATCACAACAACCCTGTACTCTTTATGAGGACAGGGTGCTAAGCACACAACAAAACTCTTATGAAAATACTTAAGTTAGCACGTTATACACAAATGCCCGAGGGGCACGAAAAACCATATACTCTAAAAGTGGAATGCGAATTACTAGCAGGTAAGTAACGATTCTCAGAGGCTTTGGGATCGCTAGGACTGGACTACTGCACCTTTAGATTACTAGCAGGAGGCCTAGGGAACTCGGGTGCAGAGTGTGCACTCTCACGCGGGATGCGGGACAAAGTCTATGGAAGCTAGAATTCACAAAGTTAGTGTTCACGGGCGAACCCGACCTGATAGGGAGAAAACGACAGTGGATCCTGACCCTTGGATAGTGAGGCTATGCTGGGGCACCGAAATGCCGAAGTTACCTAGCCCAGGGGCTGCAGCTGCATAGGTCTGAAAAGACGTCGGGAATCCTCGTGCCGGACCAGGAGCCTGGAAGAAGGAAGTTGCTGGCAGGCGACCAGTGAAGAAAAGTTCGATGGATCCAAGCCTGGATCAAGGAAGAAGAAAACCTGAAAGCAGAGGGGACCAAGTTCTTGAATCACTAGCCAGTGATTAAGTGGGCACCAGGATGGCACCGGGCGAAGTCACCGCAGTCAGGTGAGTGGGCGCTGCTGGGCTCCGCAGTCTCTCGGACCAGGAGGTGTTGTCGGCAACCAGGATGGAGGTGCGAGCTGTCCCACGAAGGTTCTTGCTGTCGACGTCGCTGGACCCAGGATTGGGCAACAAGTCTTGGCAAATGCAAGGCCCACGCGGTGGACCTAAAATGGCGTCTTAGCCGGACCAGGAGGGTCCAGGGTACTTCTCCGATGGAGGGAAGCAAGGGCCAGTCTGGAGCAACCAGACTAGCAGCAGTGTTGTCGTCGGGCGTCGTTCAGAAGGCCACAAGCCAGCGGGCTAGTAGCCAAACAACGCGGTGAGCAGCAAAAAGCAGAAGGGCCCCACGCCGATCGTGGAGATGCTGGGGGGCTGCTCTTCGGTGCTGGAGCTGCTCAGGGTGGGGGCTTCTCGGACCCCAAAGCACTCACCAGGAAATTACTCGGTGGGCTTGCTGTGCAGAAGTCGTGCAGTCTTGGCGATGGCCGGTCCCTCGAGGTCTCGTCGCACCCACGGTTCTCAGCTGTGCTGTAGAGGTGGGTAGAGGTCAGAGGTGCCAGGGAAGCCGGGTCTCGTCGAGCTGGGCAGTCGGATTCCGGAGGAAGGACGTGCAGCAGACCGCAATGTTCTTGGATGGTGCCTGCGGATGCAGGGTGACTACTCCTTAGCCACAAGGGAGAATCTTGAGGAAGAAATCGTGAAGTCCTTTCGTGGAAAGTGGTATCTTGATTCCAAAGATGATCTAATTTGGAAGGGGGCCAGTCCCTACCTTTATCTGGGAAAAGGGGGCTGGCACGCGACTAAGTCCTGCCCTAGGGGTGGGACCAGGAGGGGGGTGGTTACACCCACTTCCTTGGCGGGCTTTTCCCCAGCACAGGGTCTGGAGTGTCCCTGGAACTGGTTCAAGCCAGCCTATGCACAGTGAGCACCGGGGTGCCACTTGCAGTCACCTTCCTCTGAAGCCCTGCCTACCTACAATACACAAAATCCTGTCTGGGACGGTGCTGGCACCGCCCCTGGCAGGAAACCCTTTGTCCTTATCTCCTGCTCTGGGAGGACTCCCAGCAGCAGGAGGGCAGACTTGTGTCTCGGTGGCAGCATCCATTTTGTGGATGCTAAGGCTCTGTCTGACTTTAACCGGGGTTAGGGGTTACATACATGTCGTGTCCCTCTAGAAGGGTGGAATGCTAACCCCGTCGCCAGAATTGGCGAGGGGTTAGTATTCCAATTCGTATGACACCTTACTCGACATGTTTTGATAAAGCGATACCAGAGTTGGCATATAACCGCGAGGATTATAATGCACTTAAGAGTATATGGTATGCGATATCAAGGGATGGATCCCGAAAGCCGCAGACAGGCTCAGCTCATGCCAGAGCACCATCTCACACGATTCCAAGCACTCTGCCTTCAGGATTGTTAATATTTATAACAAGGGGTGGTGAGGGGCAGAGTCTCTGAATTAAGCAGAATACTCTCACCCAGTCAAGAGATCAGGGCTAGATCCAACACCGTTTTTTAGCTCATTGCACCATCCCAGTTTCAGAACCTGGCTGTATGCAAATTAGTCTGTTCCTGTCCCAGTGCATGATGGGAACAGGGCAAACCAAACTACAAAAGCCAATTCTTACACTGGGGAGGAAACAAGCTTCCGGGGACTGGTTTCTGGCATTACAGCCGTCTTCGGCCCGGCTTGCTTGAATCCTGATGGTGCAATGAGCAAGGGACTCATGTCTGAGTATACCCTTCCACGCTTAGGGTGGACAAAAATATTTATAACAAGGGGTGGTGAGGGACAGAGTCTCTGAATTAAGCAGAATACTCTCACCCAGTCAAGAGATCAGGGCTAGATCCAACACCGTTTTTTAGCTCATTGCACCATCCCAGTTTCAGAACCTGGCTGTATGCAAATTAGTCTGTTCCTGTCCCAGTGCATGATGGGAACAGGGCAAACCAAACTACAAAAGCCAATTCTTACACTGGGGAGGAAACAAGCTTCCGGGGACCGGTTTCTGGCATTACAGCCGTCTTCGGCCCGGCTTGCTTGAATCCTGATGGTGCAATGAGCAAGGGACTCATGTCTGAGTATACCCTTCCACGCTTAGGGTGGACAAAAATATTTATAACAAGGGGTGGTGAGGGACAGAGTCTCTGAATTAAGCAGAATACTCTCACCCAGTCAAGAGATCAGGGCTAGATCCAACACCGTTTTTTAGCTCATTGCACCATCCCAGTTTCAGAACCTGGCTGTATGCAAATTAGTCTGTTCCTGTCCCAGTGCATGATGGGAACAGGGCAAACCAAACTACAAAAGCCAATTCTTACACTGGGGAGGAAACAAGCTTCCGGGGACCGGTTTCTGGCATTACAGCCGTCTTCGGCCCGGCTTGCTTGAATCCTGATGGTGCAATGAGCAAGGGACTCATGTCTGAGTATACCCTTCCACGCTTAGGGTGGACAAAAATATTTATAACAAGGGGTGGTGAGGGACAGAGTCTCTGAATTAAGCAGAATACTCTCACCCAGTCAAGAGATCAGGGCTAGATCCAACACCGTTTTTTAGCTCATTGCACCATCCCAGTTTCAGAACCTGGCTGTATGCAAATTAGTCTGTTCCTGTCCCAGTGCATGATGGGAACAGGGCAAACCAAACTACAAAAGCCAATTCTTACACTGGGGAGGAAACAAGCTTCCGGGGACCGGTTTCTGGCATTACAGCCGTCTTCGGCCCGGCTTGCTTGAATCCTGATGGTGCAATGAGCAAGGGACTCATGTCTGAGTATACCCTTCCACGCTTAGGGTGGACAAAAATATTTATAACAAGGGGTGGTGAGGGACAGAGTCTCTGAATTAAGCAGAATACTCTCACCCAGTCAAGAGATCAGGGCTAGATCCAACACCGTTTTTTAGCTCATTGCACCATCCCAGTTTCAGAACCTGGCTGTATGCAAATTAGTCTGTTCCTGTCCCAGTGCATGATGGGAACAGGGCAAACCAAACTACAAAAGCCAATTCTTACACTGGGGAGGAAACAAGCTTCCGGGGACCGGTTTCTGGCATTACAGCCGTCTTCGGCCCGGCTTGCTTGAATCCTGATGGTGCAATGAGCAAGGGACTCATGTCTGAGTATACCCTTCCACGCTTAGGGTGGACAAAAATATTTATAACAAGGGGTGGTGAGGGACAGAGTCTCTGAATTAAGCAGAATACTCTCACCCAGTCAAGAGATCAGGGCTAGATCCAACACCGTTTTTTAGCTCATTGCACCATCCCAGTTTCAGAACCTGGCTATATGCAAATTAGTCTGTTCCTGTCCCAGTGCATGATGGGAACAGGGCAAACCAAACTACAAAAGCCAATTCTTACACTGGGGAGGAAACAAGCTTCCGGGGACCGGTTTCTGGCATTACAGCCGTCTTCGGCCCGGCTTGCTTGAATCCTGATGGTGCAATGAGCAAGGGACTCATGTCTGAGTATACCCTTCCACGCTTAGGGTGGACAAAAATATTTATAACAAGGGGTGGTGAGGGACAGAGTCTCTGAATTAAGCAGAATACTCTCACCCAGTCAAGAGATCAGGGCTAGATCCAACACCGTTTTTTAGCTCATTGCACCATCCCAGTTTCAGAACCTGGCTGTATGCAAATTAGTCTGTTCCTGTCCCAGTGCATGATGGGAACAGGGCAAACCAAACTACAAAAGCCAATTCTTACACTGGGGAGGAAACAAGCTTCCGGGGACCGGTTTCTGGCATTACAGCCGTCTTCGGCCCGGCTTGCTTGAATCCTGATGGTGCAATGAGCAAGGGACTCATGTCTGAGTATACCCTTCCACGCTTAGGGTGGACAAAAATATTTATAACAAGGGGTGGTGAGGGACAGAGTCTCTGAATTAAGCAGAATACTCTCACCCAGTCAAGAGATCAGGGCTAGATCCAACACCGTTTTTTAGCTCATTGCACCATCCCAGTTTCAGAACCTGGCTGTATGCAAATTAGTCTGTTCCTGTCCCAGTGCATGATGGGAACAGGGCAAACCAAACTACAAAAGCCAATTCTTACACTGGGGAGGAAACAAGCTTCCGGGGACCGGTTTCTGGCATTACAGCCGTCTTCGGCCCGGCTTGCTTGAATCCTGATGGTGCAATGAGCAAGGGACTCATGTCTGAGTATACCCTTCCACGCTTAGGGTGGACAAAAATATTTATAACAAGGGGTGGTGAGGGACAGAGTCTCTGAATTAAGCAGATTGTTAAGGCCTGCCATAGGAGTGACTGATAGGAGATCTGTGTGTCCATTTTAGGGTTAGATATAGGTATACTATATCTAAAGCAAAGGGTGAGTACACCACCTTGCCCCAGCTGTCGTGCAGCCAGTTGTGTAAGTTTAGTTAGCCAGCCCAGGGGTGGCATAATACATGCTTCAGCCCGTGGGAGACTTCTGGGTACACCTCAGCCCTGGGTACAGGGACTTGGAGAGGGCCCAGTGCCAATTCAGTACTTGAGTACAATTTGGATAGAGAGAACAGCTAGGCTGTGGGTCTGATTAGCAGGCCCACAGCCAGGGAAAGTCGTAAACCAGTGCAGCAAAAAGCAAAAATCTGGGTGATCATAGGATTGCAGACCCTACTCTCCTACACCCCCCCCCATCTGAACTCATGTGTTTTAAATTTTTTAGCTTTTTAAAACAATTTTTAAATATATACTAATGTCGTAAGATTCGTCTGAATATGAATATACTGAGTACTTGTACTTTCTTGACCTTTCAGTCTTTAAGGCAATATATTTTGTTTACAATTAAACATTTGCACTTTTATAAACGTTTGCTGCTGCTACTTACTTATTCTCTAGGATCTCAAGCACTTTACTTATTTTGAGTTGCTGCTAAATTATCGTGTACTTCATGAGCTTTTTAATATGTATGCACTGAGCATTTGCACTTTTTTGACTCTTCGGTCTTAGGCCAATTTCCTGTGCTTGAAATTAAGCATGTGCACTCTTGTAAACTTTTTCTGCTGCTAGTTACTCATCCTTTAGGATCTCAAGTACCTCAAATCCTTGTTTTGCTGCTAAGCTATTGTAAACTTCTGTACTTTACAATACGTTTTAATTTTGAATGTTTTATGATAGAAGTACATTAGAAGTCTGTATAAGTGTGTAGGAAATTCGTGTATGGCAATCTGATTACTCAAGGTTTACCCCTTCTGGCACTGGAAAACCTCTAGAACTGCTGTTACTGATTTGCCTATTTGTGTTTTTAGACAAAATGATAAGACAAAATTAGATTTACAATTTTTTTTAATTTTTTTGTGGAATGTAATGTGTTTTTAAGATGTACTTTTATGAGGAATTCTTTGGAATTTCAAATCATAATGAATAACTTGAATTGAGCAGCTTGCACATGCGTTAGCATTCTAGTTTCTGAGCTGATTATCTTTGTGCAAGTGCACATGATAGTTATCGTTTACGTTTATACCTCGATTAGCCCTACGCTTGTTAGCTTGCGCATAGTATTACATAAATGGAGAAATCAAACAGTACTTCCATAGTTTTTGCTTCTCACCGAATGCTCCTTTATGCATGGCTTCACTGTGCCGTGCTCTAGACTCCTTCATCCGTCTCCAATAGTTGCCAGTGTGAGGTCCGACTTTCAACACCGGATGTATTACCAGGTAAGTTTATTCAGATATGTAAGGCACCTCATACAGTAACAGGAGCCAGGATAAAACTGTTGTTGTGTGGAATCAAGTAACATAGTTTTTATGTTCCAAATTCCATGCACCCAGTGCAGCCAGTATGCAACAACTCTACATTCGGGAGGCTTGTCTTGGCCCATGTTTCCAGTAGGGCTATAATTTTGATGTTCTTTAAGAACACAGCTACGTCTGGAGACTGAAGTTTCCTGGTGAGACCGTTAATGTTTCAGAAACACAGGGATAGTAGAGGCACTTTAGGACTGGTAGATACTTGAGAGTTAATTCAGTCTAGGCTACTGATGGATAGAGCTGCAGGCAGGCAAGCCAAATCTTTCTCTGTGTGGTCTATGATTTGCACCCTTTGTTCGCTGTCACAACCCTGGGCATTTTTTTATAAATTGAGAACAGTTACTATTTCGCACGGAGGCACTTTTACTGACCAGGACAGCAGCGGCTCCTTTTCTTTCACCGCCCGAACTCCACATCTCGCCACACCCGCTCCGCAGGTGCCGCTTCGCTTGGAGAGGCGCAGGGGGCTTTCAAGGACGACCCACAGTTACAGGGAGGTCTGAGGCGCGAGGTGCTAGCGGGGCTGCGAGCGTGCAGGGACTCCAGGAACCAGGAGTCCCTGCGAGACCAACCACCAGCTTCCGGTCCGCTCTCCCTGCTGGCCCGCCCCCCGCCCTGCTGAGGCTTTAAGAACGTTCCTCGCTATCCTTTCTGTGGGTTACTATTTCGCACGGAGGCACTTTTACTGACCAGGACAGCAGCGGCTCCTTTTCTTTCACCGCCCGAACTCCACATCTCGCCGCACCGGCTCCGCGGGTGCCGCTTCGCTTGGAGAGGCGCAGGGGGCTTTCAAGGACGACCCACAGTTACAGGCCGGTCTGAGGCGCGAGGTGCTAGCGGGGCTGCGAGCGTGCAGGGACTCCAGGAACCAGGAGTCCCTGCGAGACCAACCACCAGCTTCCGGTCCGCTCTCCCTGCTGGCCCGCCCCCCGCCCTGCTGAGGCTTTAAGAACGTTCCTCGCTATCCTTTCTGTGGGTTACTATTTCGCACGGAGGCACTTTTACTGACCAGGACAGCAGCGGCTCCTTTTCTTTCACCGCCCGAACTCCACATCTCGCCGCACCCGCTCCGCGGGTGCCGCTTCGCTTGGAGAGGCGCAGGGGGCTTTCAAGGACGACCCACAGTTACAAGGCGGTCTGAGGCGCGAGGTGCTAGCGGGGCTGCGAGCGTGCAGGGACTCCAGGAACCAGGAGTCCCTGCGAGACCAACCACCAGCTTCCGGTCCGCTCTCCCTGCTGGCCCGCCCACCGCCCTACACGCCCCTTTATCTTTTAGAAAACCTCCCGCAGCGCGGGACGCAGCCCGGGGCGAAGACCGGGCAAAGAGCGGGCCGTTTGAGGCCGTTCGAGGACTAAGAGGGCTGGGCTGGGCCACCCCCCCTGGCTGGTGCATTATACAGTTTTATTGTTTCTATATTTATTGTTATTTATATATCCTGTATAATGTGCTCACGGGGTAGTCGGAGTAAAACCCTTATGGCTGCGAGCAATTCCAACAGAACCCTGGATGATTTCCTAATCAAAACCAATTTGGCTATTGACGAGGAAATTAGTAAAATGCAGCACAGGGTCTCTTTGGATCTTGAAGCTGCACGAAGGTTATCTGAGCACTTAGCCAGTACAAAAAAATCTTCCCTGGGGAACATTGCTTCTGCCCGTACCCCCGAGCATACAGTAGGTCCTCGGCCATTGTTAATAACGGCAGCCATCCATCCTGCCCCTTCTACTACCTCTCCAATATTTCCCCCCAACCCCCAACCCACTCCAGTGCAACAAAATAAGGATCCTGTCCCACTTACCTGCGTGACAGGCACCTCCTTTCCTTCCAAAACGAATTTACCCACGAGATCAAGCAGTGTCAAGAAAGCTGCAATTTATAAAAAGAAATGCCTTGCTAGGTCTATACATGCACGGAAAAAAGCTAAAATTGCCAGATCACAGTTTTTTAACAGTAGAAGGGCTTTGGGTTCTCTTGGGTTGAAGGACGATAGTTCTAAAACTAATCCCTGCACTTTGGGCGGGGAAGTTGCTCTTGGTTTACATAGCCCTGTGGATGACAATATTTTGGTTGCCTCCCCAGGGACGAACAGAGCGAATCAACTGGAGGGTCGGTTGAGTGGATCTGAGAAAGATAGGGGGGGTGACGAAGAATTCCTTAAAATAGTTTGGGGTACGTTAAAACAATTACTTACCCCCTTGGAATTAAGGCTTTCTCGTATAGAGAATAATTTGTTAGAAATGGATAGGACTATAGTCACCCTGGCTAGCCTGAGCTTAAAGGAAATGGAAGCTAAGCTTCCACGTGAAATCGAACCAACCCTTCAGACTAATGCACCAGAACCCATGTTACTACCCCCACAAACACCTCAAAATATTCCTGCGACCCCACCAATACCCAAACCCATACCAAAGCCCCGCACCACTGTTGTAAACCATACTGTACCCACCCCTAGTTCTGTTGCACCAAACTCTCTTCCTTTGCAAAATCCAGCCCACAGGCAGAAACCCAACTCACGAGCTGTACCACACCACGCCATAAGGCCAGACTTTGTGAATAACTCTCATCGGCCGGCTAGTCGTCCCAACTTTCGTGGAGGGTTTATTGACCTTCCACCGGAAGCTGGGCCTTATGTTATTATATTGGCTGGAGTTCCTGAATTGGGCCTGCATTCTCAGGAGAACCATCATTCTCTGAAAAACAAAGTCATTCATTGGCTTAATTCAAACAAACAGCTTCCCGTCCACCAAAGAAGCAGTGTACTAATGGTACGTAGAGTGCCTTGGATAGGCCCCACACACAAGTCCCTAGCCGGCGACTGTGTTGTGGTATCTTTTGCAGACCCCCACACAGCACAGCACCTTTGTGCATGGCCATCTTACGAAGCTAACTCCACAATAGTTGTGAGACCCCTTACTTTTTTCTATCCTCCAAGACACCAACCCGCGAAGGAGGGTTTATGGTCAATCGGAGGAGTGTGGCTCACTGGTTAGAGGCGGCAGACCCGTAAGCAGAGAACGGCCCGGGACCAGGGTTCGATTCCCGACGCGGCAGGGTCGTGGACCAGGGTCAGCGGACTCGATAATTCTCACCTCGGTGCCTACTCTAGTCAGAGACCACACGCGGCAACTCTGGGCATCAGCTTGCCTCATCTTCACAACGGCCCCCCCAGATCGCCGGGGATGCTTGGTCGCACCTTAGAGATACCCATCTGGGACCATCTCTCAGGGTGAGCCAGGACGGGTTCCCCAGCGGTCGAAGCGTGGAGATACTCCTCCGGGAGTCGATTCCTAGCGCTATATAAACCCGCAATTAAATTAAATTAAATTAAATTGTCCAGAATGCCAGACGGACAACTCACAGGATTGATGGACATAGCCAGCATAATTGGTGGCAAGGGGCACCCATCTCCAACATGTTTGGCTGTTTGGAGGAGGTTGATTGACTTGGGGGGCCTGGTGATATAATGCCTACTATGGACTCTCTTCACTCACGGGGGATTGTCTTACCCACTACTTTAACAACACCTTCTAACGGCTTAATTCCTCCTAAAAATATAGGTCCAATCTCAGATCCTACTAATATTTTAGTTAAGATTGGGACAGGGGAAATGGGCCTGGCACAGATACCCCATGCCAATGGCACGGATAATCCACTAAGAGTGGTCTCCTGGAAAATTGCAGGGTTACGGGGACGCTTGGACAACGATGATTGGGTCAACTTCATTGACTCTTATGATATCGTTGTTTTCCAGGAAACATGGACAACAGTCCCCTTATTTAGACTGGGTTATCTTAACTTTACCAAACCTGCTATCCAGAGTCCCAAGGGTAGGGCCTCTGGTGGCCTTACCATTTGGATTAAAACCAATCTGGGCTTTCACGCTAAGGAAATTTTGGTAGAGAGTGTAGACCTCTTATGTATTATCTTGAGCAAAGCCAACACCAAGGATTTCCTCCTAATTGATGTCTATGCCCGTGGCTGTCAGGGTGGGAGGAAACAAACTGTCCTGAATGACCTCGATCAACTTTTTAAGAACTCTAAAGTCGATCAGACTGTCATAGTAGCGGGTGACATGAATACATCTTTCGAGCCCATACTTACCTTGGCAGAGGATGTGGGATCTGAGGAGGATACAGCCTGGAATATTCCCCCGCTAACCATCACCAAGGGAGTTAGGGGCACCGAGGCAGCTTTACATTGGTTGGGTCTCTGTCTGGAATGGGGCCTTCGGGCAGTTAATGGGCGTACACGCTCTGACAGTTTAGGGACTAAAACCTTTGACAACGGTCTGAGCTCTAGCCGTATCGACTATATATTGATAAATATCGAATCATGGTCTATTGTGAGAGATATGGTGGTAGAGTCCAGACCAGAGAGTGACCATAATCCTCTTTCCCTGGAGATTTTGGTCCCCGGTTTGGGTGCTCCAGTCATGGGAACTAATTGCTTAACGTCTGATGTAGTTCTGTGCGACAACAGACGGCGAGTAAAATGGTCCAGGGTTTTAGTTGATTCAGCGCTTATTTCTAAGATTGAGGAGCAGGTTCTGAATGTGTGGAGTAGGATGCCACCATTACCCCCTTCTGGTGACGTTGATTCTATAATCACCAATCTCCACGAGGAGTGTTTTTTGGGCCTTAAAAACCTTCTTACCAAACCCTCAAAGTCTGATATTGCAAAGGTGCACAAAAAATGGTACAACAAGAGTTGCAGAGACGCTCACAGCAACTTAATAGCTGCTGTTAAGGCCCGGAACACGGATGATATTAGGACAGCTAGGCAGCGCTATAAGCATACTCTCTGGGCAGCCAAGCGGGACTGGGATGATTCTTACTGGCTTGATCTCCTCAGAGCCTGTGAATCCTCTAACCTAACTGAATTTTGGTTGATTGTCAGGCGGGGTAGGGACTCAGTTGCCCAAACGCCGGACAATCACGTCTCAGCTCAGTCTTGGGTGGAATTCTTTTCGGCACAATTTAAAGATCCAAGTGCAGCACCGGATCAAACCACTGAAATTACGCCACTGTGTACACTACCACAAATAGGAGACAGACTTACATTCTTAGAATCTGATACTGTACACGCCCTTGAGTCTGTACAGTCTGGTAAAGCTCCTGGCCTAGATGCTATACCAGCAGACCTCTTCAAACTGAACCCTGACCTATGGGTTCCCTACATTACGCTACTGGCTAATAACATCGCTGCTGGGGCTGAGATCCCCAAATCTTGGAAAGGGGCGGAAATTCTGCCAGTATACAAAAAAGGCGACCGCTCCATCCCAAATAATTACCGGCCCATTAGTTTGATCGATTCGATCCAGAAAATAGTATCAAGGATGGTTTTAGTAAGAATTCAGGGTTGGATCGAATCAAACAACATACTTTCCCCTATGCAGGCAGGGTTTAGGTTTGGTACCAGCACTATAGATCAGGTGTTCCGTTTTTCACTGCTTTTTTGGAAGGTGGTTTTTTTGGGTGGCGGTGTTTTATACGCCGCATTTGTCGACCTCAAGTCGGCTTTTGATCTAGTCCCAAGGAAGAAACTATGGGAGGCTCTTAGACTAATGGGTCTTCCATTAGAGCTATTGAGCTTAGTCCAGCGCTTACATGAGGATAATTTTGCTCAGGTAAGGTGGGGGAGTCAGGGACAGGTGACCAAAAGCTTCCCTGTTCAACGTGGGGTGCGCCAAGGCTGCGTCTTGGCCCCCACCCTGTTCCTTCTGTTTATTAATCAGGTGGTCCAATATTTTAATAATACACAGTCCGACGCACCCACTCTGGGCGGTCTTAAATATCCCATGTTAATCTTCGCGGACGATACCCTTCTCCTTTCGAAAACAAGAGGTGGGCTTCAGGTAGCCCTGAACAGATTCTCAGAGTTTTGTAAAACAAATGACTTGCAAATAAACGTTGAGAAAACCAAATTTATGGTTTTTTGCAAGAAAACCCCCCCTAATTGCTCTGTCACTTTAAACGGTGTTCTAATTGAGCAGGTCAAGGTCATGACATATCTAGGTGTGACCCTTGATCACCAACTCAATTGGAACCCCCAACTGGAGACAACAAAACTTAAATTTAACCGGCTGGCTGGATGTCTGGTCCATGAACAAAGGAATTCCCTAACAAAGCGCATCACTCCAGCCCTAAAGATTTATGACGCCAAGGTTATTGCTGCAACCCTATATGGAGCTGATGTCTGGGGCTACAATGATCTATCATGCTTGGCTATTGCGCAGAATAGGTTCCTACGGAACCTGGTAGGTCTCCCGCAGTCTGCACCTATAAAACCTTTGTTACTAGATCTTGGTTGTAGACCTATCAACGAGATGGCACAGTATCGCCTAGTGGCACTATGGCGTCGTCTCTGGACTACCCCAGAGCTTAGTCTTTTCTCCCGTGAATTAGACGAGGTAAAATCACTGTGGGGTGCGCAAAAAATACCATGGCTTAGGGAAGTCAAAAACATCCTGCATATGATGGGCCTTCCAGAGTTATGGTCCAACCCAGGGGGGTCAATCTTTCCATCAAAATCTGAGTTTAAGGCGCTTTTTTGGGCCTGGAAAAGATCTATTTTAGTAACCCAATCCCTGGATGCAAATTTAACTGGTTTATTTTTAATGCACAAGGTTATTCCTTCCCTTGAGCAGTACTGGGACCTGATTTCCAAGGTGTTAGACCATAAACTATATCATCAGTTCCGTACTGGCACCTTGCCTGTCAATTCCTTTACTGCAAAGTGGGACACGAAGACAGGAAACAAATGCTTCTGGTGTCCTGACCAGGAAGAAAGTGTTGGCCATCTTTTCTTTGGTTGTCCTGTTTATCGATCGCCTAGAAGCAAATGGCTAAAACCCATATGGACATCCCTGAATTGTAGCGGTCACCGAGATGCACTCACAAAACTACAAGTAATTAGATCAGAAACAGTTGTGGTTTGTGTTGCTAAATTTTTGGGTTGGGCCTGGTTGATTCGAACTAAGAGACTGAATATACCTTTGCATTGATTGTTCTATCCAGATGTATTTTTGTATCATGTTTCTTCAGCATAATGTGGATATTAGCAGTATTAATTTATGCGCTTGTTGTATTGTATTTTATTTGTACCAGGGAATAACCAGTGGATTTTTATATTGTGAATGGTTTGTATATTGTCTTTTATGAATTTTTTATTCGAAATAAAGACCAAATGAACTGAGAACAGTTTCTTTTTATCATAAACTGTAGGAAGTAATGATTTTGCTAGTAGGGTAGGGTACCCTGGCTCTTTGAACTGGCTGATCTTAATGCCCCTTGTATTAAATAACTCTGATCTAGATAACATTAACTGTACAAGGGTTGACAAAGTGAATTTTGCTAGTGTCGATTCTGAGGTTTGATGACATTTAGGATGGAGTAATTCAATTGCTTTGATGTCACTTGACTCCAATCTTCTCAATTCAGGGATGGTCGTAAGCAATCTGAGAATGTTTTCCTAGTTTAAAATGTCATGAAGGCCTTGCAAGTGATATTCCAGGCTGAACAGTAGCCTGGTATTTGAGTTTGGCAAAGCTGTTTCTTGGTTGGATCCTTGATTATGCCCCCATGACCTGCTTGGGGCCTGCTTTATCTTATACGATTCCGGAGTTGTTCCCTGTTGGCTCTCTTCCCAAGGGCCGTGATGTGAGTGCTCAGTTTTATGTGTTGCCTGCTGTTGAGAAATAAGGATACCCTGATCCTTTGTTATTGTTACTGTAATGGAGTCCATTGGAGATCGCAACAGGTAACCCCTGACAACTTTAGAGCAATTGGGTTGTTTGATGGCAGTATCTCTGAAAATCAGCTGATTTTGTACACCCAGATTCACTTGATGATCCTGATTGTTGTTCCTACTTCTTTGATGCTTTGGTTTGTAGCTCCGCAATGGCAGAATTTGATATTGTACCTTCTTTGTGGATGCCTTAGTCTTCTAATAGTTTGCTTGACTCCCCCTTGGGGTGACTTACCAGCAACTTGTAATCTGTGGGTTCTGTTACCACATCTGGGATCAGCACTTGAGGCAGCAGCGACTGTGAGATACAGAATTCTACCCCACTTAAATGGAATCTCATCTTTTGCTTGCAAATAATAGGAATAGGTTACAGGTTGAGGAGGCTGTAGTGCTGGTTGTCTTGTTGCCCTGCTTTCAAAGCCTATTCTTTTCCCTCTTACTAAGGAGTTGTGTTGGCAGAGGACTTTTGATGGCCATCACACTGGGAGGTAATTTAGTCCTTGAGGGAGGAGCATCCACTGGAGACGCAGGTGTTATCAGTGCCCTGGCTGCTTAGAGTCACATCTCCCGAAGGGCAGTGGTTGTCTCCGTGTGTGTTGCCTTGCTCCCAGGGCACTTGCGGGGTGGAATGTTACAAGTTCCTGATGTCATTGTGTCTGCATTTGCTGTGGTGATAGGACTCAATTGGGGGACTGAATTTCCCATGTTGTAGATAAGATATGTGTCATTTTGCACCTTGGGAGCTTGTTGGGTAACTGCACCGATGGGTTATTGACTTAGACCAGGTCCCACTGGGAGTATCTCATTTTGGTCAAAATTATACTAAGGAATGTTGGGAGCAAGGGCACACTTTCAATTATAGGGGAGTCGCTGCACGCTGATTGAACCAAGTTGATGTTCGGTTGAGCTCTAGTTATCAACTTTAGGTTGTCCAATTTATTGTCGAATCTGGCCTTAAAAAGAGCCAGCGGGTTCAAAAGAACAACTTGCACGTCCAATTTTTCAGAGTGATAATTCATAGCGGAGACTGTGTGTTACAAAGTCATCCTGTGCCTTGGGCTCTGCCTAACCATGTCCAGGTCCAGTGCTGTGGTGAAAACGCAATGGAAACATACATACTTTAGGGTACACTATTTGTAACAAAACCCCTATAATTGGCATGACCTACCCTAGAAGTCCCTAGTACATAATAGGGCAGGGGGATCTAAACTACCTTTAAGTCCCTTGTCTATAATAGAGCATGGCAGTTTAGAGGCCAGCAGCTCTTTCTGTGCTTGCAAGTGTGTACTGCTGAGAGCCTTAGGTCATTTTATAAGACGCCTGATGTTGCAGCACTGCTTTTAAATGCTCAAACATTATTTTGAGGGTAGGGGCACTTAAAAAATGAGAAACTACAATATTTAACATATTAACTACCCCCAGGTCTCCCATAGATTTCCCTGGGGTGGGTCGGGTGTCTAGTACTTATAAGAATAGTCCTTATAAAAGATGTTTTATATGCCCTTGGGATAGAGTATTTGCATCTGGTGTTGGAGAAATTGGACATTTCATTTTCCCCATTGTAGCTCCCCAGCCACATAGAATAACATTGCAATAATTTGTGAACTCATAACTATCGCTAATTATTATCAAAAAATCTCATTCAAGGACTTAGGAGAATGGTATTGACAAATCGAACAATATGCTGTTGTTGAATTTATCCTAAAATATACAGAAAAAAAGTTATAAGATGTTCATGGCTGCAAAACAAATTCAGTTCCCCTGCCCTCTTCCCTGTTTGGTCAGAGTTAGCAGGATTAGCCAGGTGGCTTTGATGAAGTAATATGTGGCACCCGGCAAGTGAGGCTATCTGGTAGGAACGGGCTCTGCTACACTGGAATGCCAGAGCAAGGAGGATGGGTTATAAAGCATGAGCTTTAAAGGAAGAATGGGACAGGCAGAGTAGACCAGGTCCATCTAACCCCAAACCCTCTGAACCCAGCCAGATGGAATGCTTAAGGAAGGAAATTGTAGATGTCAGGGCAAGGAGAGCTATGGAAATGAGCCATACTCGAGGATGGTTTAACTAGTTCCTGCTTCTCTGCTGAGACTTCAGCCATATTTAATTTTGGAGGATAAGTTTTTTTCTGGGAGACCTGTGCCACACTTTGGAGGAAGTGGTCGTGGCCTGGGATGTTGCCCTCCACCTCAGTTGACAGGAGTGGCCTTCTGCTTGAACTCAGAGAACACTGATTAGGTATCTGAGAGGGGCAGAGCCTCTTAGGTCTGCTGGTTGAAACTAAGAGAAGAAGAAGGGTCCATGTTGGATGTTTGATTTGCACAAACCAGGCCCTGCACTCTGACAGACTGTGCCTGCTGCACAATCTGAAACAACAGCACTGTGGACCTAACTTGCTTCAACAGGAATACAACTGTGACTCCTGCAAACTAGAGGTTAACAGAGCACACCTGGACTGTAAATATTCATATCTCCAGTACCCCACACCGGATCTTTTTAATTTTGGTGTCATTTAAAGATGTCCTATTTTTATAAATTGGTGCTGGATTTGTATTGTGTGTTGTGTCTTAATTATTTACTGAATTGGTGTTTCTAAATGGTTTACATACCTGTCTCTGAAGTTAAGCCTGACTGCTCACAGCCAAGCTACCAGGTTTGAGCATTGGAATAATTTTCTGAGACCCATTCTGTTAGTGGCCAAATTGCCAGTGGTAGATGCATATTTATCACTACTAATAACCCACTTTCCAACACTGTGGATTGCAAAGTTTGTAGGAGTTGGGAGGACACTGTGCTAGAAAATGCTTTTGTTATTCCTGATATGGATCTGAATTTCAGGCCCATACCACCAGGATTATTTACGGTGTTTTATGAGCCATCCAGATGAATAGATTTCATATGTGAAAGTAGTATTATGTTTCCTGTTGAAGCCCGGGTCCATTGAGCAGCAGGCTGACTAAGAACACTGTCTATAACTGGGATTGGATTGCCATTGTAGTGGACGCCTTTCGCTTCCTGTTGGATGGGTTCCTTAGGTAAGAATTCGACATCTGAAAGAATAGGTGTTCTGTCACTTGATATGATTATTGGTGAAACTCTGTGTTCAGAATAGCTCATCCAAGGAAGAAACCGCTAGTCATACCATTGATTAAGAATGGGTGTTACCGGAGGAGGAGCTACGCGCGGATCCAAATGGACGCGTGAGCACAGGGCTCCCGAGACCCCTTCCACCTCCTACGACTATCCTGTTCAATATCCTGATTTAGACGACGGGTTCGACTGAAGGAAGCCCTGCTGATACGAAATTGTCTTTCAGGATTCGATTTGGCCGCCGGACACCGGACTTGCTGCATCTCGAACTTTATGGCCTACACCGGCGGATGCCCACGGTCTCGAGTTGCCGAAATACCCGAGTGGTAATCGAATAACAACGGTCACTGAGGCTTGATTGCAACCCTCGTGGTACTTTCGGTTTTGTTTTTGGTCGCTGTCCTCCGTGGCTTCCTGCCTGCCAGTACTGCTGGCCCACGCCTCGCAGCACGCCCCCAGCGCATCTCCTGTCTTTCGTATTTCTCGATCATACACGGCGGATCTCTAGAGAGTTGCCTTCGCCGTACCCTCCCAGAGGTCTGCCAGGACTCCTTGGTCACCATGTCGGGTAAACCTGAGAGTGAGAAGCGGGCCACCAGGATCACGAACCGAGGGGGTTCGACTCAGTCCAATACCATTGATCGCTTCGCCCGCCCAAAAGGCACCCCTGGGGGGTGGGTAGAACCCCTGGTGAATCTGGAGAAGATCTTCCTGCGACAGAAGACCTGACGCTGAGAGACGTCATGGGCGCCATTGCGAGTGTAAAGACCTCCATGGGCCAGCAGTACGAGACACTGGCCTCGAAGATAGACACTGTGGCTATCGAGGTTAACCTCATCAGAACGGATCTTGCAAAGACTAATGAGCGGGTAAAATCGCTGGACATTAAAACTGCAAGTCTCACTACTGATGTTTCGGACCTTCAGACTGAGGTCCACAATCTCTGGAAATTTAATGACTTGTTTGCTCGTCGGCTGGATGATTACGAGAGGCGGGCCAGGCGAAACAACGTCCGCATCATTGGTGTTCCGGAAAGTTCCGAAGCGGTGTCTACGGATCTTTTGGTTGAGGACCTCGTGCTAAACCACTTGGCACCTAAGGGCCTCAGTAACTTCTTCACTGTGGAGTGTGCCCACAGAGTCCCAGGTGGTAAGCCTAAATTGGGAGCGACGCCGCGGCCCATCATAGCCAGGATCTTCAACTTTCGGGACCGAGACGCTATTCTCCAGGCATCGCGCTCTGGTGGGCCCACGAAATTTGACAATGCATCCATCAGTTTTTACCCGGACTTCACGCAGTCAGTCCAGAGGCAGCGCATGAGCTTCACGGGTGTGAAATGACGCCTCCGAGATATGGGCCTAAAGTACGCTATGCTGTTCCCGGCCCGCTTGAGGGTCGAATATGAGGAGCGCAATTTCTTTTTTGATCGCCCGGAGGCTGCTAGTGACTGGCTTGATACTTTGCCGACGCAGCGCGATCAATCTGAACACTCCGGCGGTGCTGAAGTTGGCCTGGAGGAACGGGTGGAGTGAGTCCCCACCGGAGGGCCGGCTATATGGACTTGCAGCAGCGGTTTGACTATTATTGAGCGCATGTAAATTGTCTACCCGGGGGTGGGAGTGTTCGGATTTCTTCCTCCTCCAAGGGGTTCTTCTCTCTTTTCGTAGATTAGTTTAATGGGGCGACAGGCACACTGCAAGTTGGGGTGGTTCTTTGGATCGACGCAGGGGTGCATGGTGGGGGGGTGTGTGTTGGGTACTCTTTTGGGGGTGGGGGGGGCTTCTGTTTCTTTGTTTACTCCGAGGTTTCTTTTCAATACACGATTCGCTGGATGTGACTGTCCTTATGCGGGGGGACGCTGGGTACATTTTTGCAATGGGGGGTAGGGGGCTGAGGGTGTTGAGTTGGAATGTGAACGGGCTGGGTGATAGGATCAAGCAGGGGATAGTTTTGCAGTACTTGAAACGTCTTTCACCCGATGTTGTTTGCTTCAAGAAATTCATTTGATAGGGAACACTTGCCATGCGCTGAATAGGAGGGGGTATCGTCTGGTGGCGCACTCAGGTTTCACCATGGGTTCAAGGGGGGCGGGCGTCTTGGTTCGTAACTCACTCCCCTTGGAGATAGATGACGTCGTGCTTGACGATCATGGCCGATACGCGGCCATTACGGGGCGATGGGAGGGAAAGACGATTTCCATATTCTCTGTCTATGTCCCCCCAGGTCTACAGTCCACTACGTTCTCTGATTTAGGTGGGGTGGTCCTGAGCTTCCCTGAAGGCATGTTGATAATGGGTGGCGACTTTAATTCAGTGGTTAGTGGCGATGATGATCGTAACCCTCCCAGAACTCTCTTGAGATCGCAGTCATGGTTGGGTGATTTTCTGGATGCGATGGGTTTAGTGGATAGCTGGAGACACCTGCACCCTGGGCAGTTACAGTATACCTTTCACTCGGGAGCGCATGGAAGTCTCTCGAGGCTTGACTATATCCTGGTGCCAGCGGTGCAGATGTCTCCGTAACGGAAGTGCGTCACCTGGCTAGGGGAATCTCGGATCACTCTCCACTTTGGCTTGGGATTGATTTGTCCTTGGGAGCGGTTAACCCCTGGCACCTACGCAACCCCAAAACTAGGGCTGCAGTGGTTCAATGCGTGGAACACTACTTTAATGAGAACGTGGGATCGGTGTCCTCTTCCGTTTCCCTCTGGGAGGCCTATAAGACTGTGATTCGGGGTCAGGCCCTATCCTTGATTACTAGCGTGAAGAAAAGTAAGAATGAGGAGGTTGTTTGCCTTGAAAATGACATCACAGCTTTGGAGGAAGATTTGGAATCCGGGGTCACACCTGAGAAGTTGCATGTTTTGGCCCTTAAACAGGCTGACTATAGGGCCCTGGTGACGGATGCAGCCAGGATGATGTATCGTGTGCAACAGGGGCGAATGTATGATGTTGGTGATAAGGCCGGGGAGTTGATTGCTTGTTTGGACAAGAGAGAGTGTTTGAATAGGGACTGCCTGGCTACCAACACATCAGCCTTCAAACTCTTCTGCAGAGAGCAGCTACCACAGGTAAGAGCGTGGGGCAGTGGGGCCGGGTGGGGGTGGGGGGGCGATTTCGAGAGACTACCACGAGGGAAAATCAATTATTTATTTAATTTTCGCTTATGGTCGTATCTCAAAATACACCAACTCGGCCCCACTGCTCTTACCTGCAGGGCCCGCAGCTAGCAGAGCACCCAAGGATCATATCTTGGTTCCACGCTGTTCAATGCCTACGCGACACCAAAGGGCAACATCATCCTATCCCACGGAATCAACATAATCCCTAAAGCGATGACACCTAGTTTATTCTCTCCATCTCAAAAAGAAACATCCAACACCCAGACTAACTTCATCTCATGCATTTCCAAAGTCACCATTTGGATGAAGGCTAACTGTCTGAAATACAACATAGACAAAGAAGAAGTGGTACTCTTTGGCAAGACCACTTCAACATTGAACTTTATCTGGTGGCCACCAGACTTTGGACCAACACCTTGCTCAACCAATCAAGCCAGGAACCTGGGCATAGTGGTGGACAACCAATACTCAATTGGCAACCAACTCAATGTAGTTGCTTCATCTTGTTAAAAACTCCCTGAAAAATATTGAAATGGCTCTCAATAAACACAAAAAGGCCATCACCCAGGCCTTTATCACCAGTAAACAGGACTACTGCAACACACTTTATGTCGGCATCAAAGTCCAACTGACCAGGAGACTTCAGGTCATTTAAAACGTCTCTATCAAAAAATATATTCCCCCTTGACCTCTATAATTCTAGCGGGATACCTCCAACATTTTGATATTTATACTTTGATACATATGGGCAAACAGCAACATTTTTTGAATTTATAATTTTATTATTTTTTCTTTTATTTGATTATATTTCATAGTACCAAAAGTTTCTCATTTATCATTTTATCATTTCAAATTTGAAATGATAAAATGATAAATGAGAAACTTTTTGTACTATGAAATATAATCAAATAAAAGAAAAAATAATAAAATTATAAATTCAAAAAATGTTGCTGTTTGCCCATATGTATCAAAGTATAAATATCAAAATGTTGGAGGTATCCCACTAGAATTATAGAGGTCAAGGGGGAATATATTTTTTGATAGTGTTTTGCTTTTCCTCTCTTTCCCTGACCATTGTAGTGAATACAGAGGGGGTCCCATTCTTATGTTAATACATTTAAAACGTCTCTGCCAGACTCACCCTCAGGCACCCACCTTGCACTCACATTACTCCACACCTCAAAGAGTTCCACTAGCTTCCCATCTAAAAGCATGCACTTTTCATGCTCCTCAGCCAGACATACAATGCGTTGCACAACCTAAACCCTGCTTACCTCAATAGCTGCCTCACCTTCCGCACCACTACAGATCTCATGCTTACTCACATCCCCCACATCAGGAGAGCCAGGGCCTGCAGCCATGCCTTCTCGCACCTCACAACCAAGGCCTAACATGGCCTCACCCTGTACATCAGAAGCGCATGTTCAGTCCTGAAACTCCGCAGGAAACTGAAGACAGCTCTTTACCTAGACCTGAGACTAGACCAACTCAGTCCCCTCCTTATCTAACACCTGTGAACCTTAAATAACATAACATGACATAACAGATTGACTACAAATAAGAGAAAGTTTATGAGACTAATACAACATATGAAAATCTATGATTAATATAGAATTCAATTTTGTAAATACCCAAAAGTGCTAAACAGAAAATTTATAACACACTGCATAAATGTCTACATTGTTTCATGAATAAATTCCAGTTCTTCATTGGATCTAGTTGCCTTTTATCAGTGTCTGTAACCCAAAAGCCCCAGTCTCTGAAAACAGTTTATGTAATTTGGGATTGAGTTGTAAGGAACATCTTTAAACAAAGAAACAATAGGAGAGCTGATCTCAGTGCACTGCCTGGAAGAATCCACTATGATTGGGGCTTAGAGGGCCAACAGTTTGGCATATAGAGTCATTCTTGAAAGCAGGATAGATGAACTGTAGAAGTGGTGACATAGACACCTGGGCCCAGATATATAAAACCCTTGTGCTGTATCATGCGAGGCGACCCAAGGGAAAGCAAGAGCTTCAGTGAGATTTACTAAAAAATGCAAAGTTACCTTGAGTGGCTCTCCACACCTGAGTAAATCTGGAGTAACGAAGGGCAGCACAAGTCTCTGCATTGCTTTACTCTGTCCCAGGGAGGCATTCCATGAGTGGAGTGTGGGTGTTCCCAACCATCCACCCATGGATTTGAGCGCATTCCCTAATTTACTAAGACTAGAAAACCTGGGAATTGCATTAAAATGCTACACCTTGCCAGGCGAGGCATAACAAGGAGAACCACTTTCTCTCGCCTCAATTTTCCTCTTTCTATGTATGCTGCAATCTGCATTCTGCAGCACTCGTAGAAAGGAAAAAGCTTCAGAGGATTATTTTTGTGCAGAAAGGTGCCCCTTTGGCATTCCTGCCCTTGCCCTGTTACGCAACGCAGCAAGCTGCATTGTGTTACTTAACTTGTTAGTAAATCTGCCCACATTTTCTGTACCAGAAGCTCAAAATGTTACTCAACATGTTACTGAGTATTGAATCCTGGGGTTTGTTGCTCACCCTGGCAGAGCTACCTGCTATGAAACAATTTCATGTCATTGTCTTTTTATCAGAGCATCTGCATAAAGGTTTTTACGCCATTGTCCTTGGCTAAGCAGGCCCCAGGCCATCCACCTGTCTAAATGAGCATACCAGGTCTGAATGGTCCTTTCTGTCTGCACCAAGGTGGTGAGGAATGGACACTAGGAGATCACAAAAGGAAGGCTGATAAAGAAATGACAATGTCTTTTAAGGATAGTTCATGGAAGGATTAAACAATACAGACTAGACTTGGATGCATTCCTCTTAGCAGTAGTAATAATAGTTGTATACGTAGGAGTAGCATTGGTTGTAGTAGCTGCTGCTGCTGCTGCTGGTATAGCTGTAGGTATAGCTTCGCAATATAATATAGTATATAACACCGCCGATGTAGGCGATAGCTATGATAATCCCAAGTACCAGAGCCACGTTGTTGAAGATCAGTGCTTTACTGGAATATTCTTGAGCTTGTGCTGCATTGTTATTGCGAATGGCTTCTTTTGTCTGGAGAAGAGAAAAGACAAGAGTTGTAAAAGTCAAAGAAGTGAAATATCTCAAGATTGCCACTGCTTTTGGGACAAGTTGAGCTTTGATTTAAAACGGGTCCACAGTATGACTTTCCCACATGCAACATCTGAAGGACCTAGGAAACACCAGAAGGGATTAATTCTCAGGATTTCGCAATGGACGACAAACTACCCATCGCAACTTTTTTTAGCACAAGGTATAGCTTGAGTCAGTTGGTACATTCGGGAGTGAGGTAACGCTGGACAGGTTACAGTTATAAGACAAAGCCATCCTAAAAGAACTAACCCGATCAGGTTTTGTAAATTCGATAGGCCTAATTCACAAAGGTAAACTAGGCCTAAGTTTACACTTGCAGTAGTAACTTTACTACTTTTTGGCATTCATACAATTACAGTCTTAGGGGCATATTTATGACGTATGTGGGGCAGGGCAGTGCAGCAAGTCCGTAACAGGGAAAGAGCAGGAATATGCGTTATTTATCCAATGCAGTGCATTCCTGTTCTTTTCCCTTATGTTGGCAAGGTTTTGGAAGCCTAACACCAGCGCAGGAACCTTTGCACCATGGTGCATTGCACCATGGAGCTTGGGTTCCTGTGCTGTAGGCAGGATTGTTTTTGTGCAGGAAGGGCCACATTCCTGCACAAAAACAATCCTGAGAGGCATTTTCCTGTTTCTATGTGTGCCGCAATAGTAAAGATATTTCTCCTCATTGCGTCTCTCCTGGGGAGGTATATCGGTGCATTCTCAGGTCCAGCTGTTCTTGTAAATCTGTGAATGCATCAAAATCTGTGGATGTTGTGTGGGAACACCCACGCAACTCCCATGGAAATGCCTCCCAGGTGCAGAATAATGCAACACAGCGATTCGCGCTGCGTTACATTACTTGAGCTTCATGAAGCCACGAAGGGCTTCATAAGGTGGCCTTGTGTGGCTTCATAACTCTCACTTTACATTTGTGTCGGCCTTGCACCACGTTGAATGGTGCAGGAGCAACGCAAAGGGGCTCATAAATATTCCCCATAGTTTGTGAGTACCAAAAAGTAGTAAAGTGACTACAGCAAGTGTAAACTTACACCAAGGTTTAAGTTTACCTTTGTGAATCAGGACTTATATCTTAATCCGACACAATGTTTGTGAGCATTCTTGAATTTTTTTTATTGAAACATTCTTGGGCATGCTGAAAAGCAGACATTTAACTTATGATAGAAAGCTTTCTTATTTACAGGCAAAATAGGAGATGGGAAAAGATGGTGGAATTACGTTCATAGGTATTCTCAATTGATTAGTTTCAACTTTACTTCAATTTAATGCTGCCAAAATTTACAGTCGGTCTAACAATATTGACTGCCACTTAACGTAAAAAAATGGAATGGCTTTTCAGATTAAAAAGTAAACTTAAGTGAACACATTGATCCATCTATGTATAATTTAATTGCCCATTTTTGTGAAACATTCAGTCTTTCACCAACAAAAAAATGTACTTCTGGCTCTATGTTTCGAATCAAGTGTGATGTGAATGGTGCCTATGGCCATTTCTTTGGATTTCCTGCATGGAACAATGATAAATTATGCCTAGAAATGTAATCTGATCTTTCACTTTAATGCAATGCTTTGCCTTACTCCATGGGTGTTATGGTGGGTGTTCCCCCTCAACAGCAATGGACTTTAACTCTGCCCCAGATTTAGAACATCAGGTAAACTCAGGCCAGCGCCAAAATCTTGCGCCTTCCTAAAGCAGGCTTTAAAAAGAGAAATGTTGACATTTCGTTTTTTCCTCTTTCAACATGAATGCAGCACCGAGAGAAAGAGGCATACGCCTCTCGTGATTGTTTTTGTGCATGAAGGCGCCCTTTCCTGCACAAAAAACATTGTGGCAACAACACAGATATCCTTGCACAACAGTGCCTGCATTGGCGCACAAAAGCAAAATGTGGACCGGCACTAGCTGAAAGGACAGGAATGAACGGTATCTTGTAAGTTTGGTGCTTTCCTTTTCTTTTGAATTGGCATAGGCCAGCGCAGCAAAATTATTTACGATGCTGACCTATGCCAGTTCCCTGTAAATATGCCCCTCAATTGGTGTTTGGCCCTAAGGACACAAGTCCAAAAATGATTAGGCTCTTCATACTCCTGTGTTTGATAAAATGAGTACCATTTAGTAGGATAATATTAACAACAGATATTCTTCTTCTTGCAAGTGCAATCTTTGACACGTTTTTACATACCTTTGTTATTAGTGACCGACTCTTGATTTAAGACTAAGTGCTTGATTTAAAGTTTGGCGGACAAGTGCTCCATCAGAAACTTGATGGACATCCTTCCGCCTCATTACGAAGGCATTGTATCCTAGTGTTCTTCTAATAAGACAGACGGGAGATCCATCACGTTTGTAATTGAATATTGTTCCACAAACCTTTAAATCAGGCCCAAGTCTTTCATGCATCCTTCATATGTTCTACATATGTGAGTACACAAGATGGCTCCTATCTGCAACTGAGGTTTGTTTAGAAAACCACCTAAAAGCAGGCTATGCCAAGCTGGATAGCATGAGGTTGGGTCAATAGGTGTTGGCCAAAGTGTAGAAGTAGGTACCACCCCATTGGCTATGAACTGCAATCACACTTGATGATACAAAATGCAATCATCCACTTGGTTTGGTAGCCCTGCAGTAGTGATTCACAGCATTTATTCCACTACCTCTGCACACACCAATCAGATGGCATGCTAAGTCCTCTGCATGGCACATGCTTCTCTTGCCTAACATGGACACGTTTCTGCCTCAAGAAATATGCCTGCCACTGGCTTGACCAGAAACACTGCCAGGCCTCCCAGTATTGTGGCCCGAATCAGGATACAAGTCCTAAAAAAAGAAGCGGGGACACTGACGTCACAACAGGAAGTGACATCGCAAAATGTGGCTTGCACCATCAGACTCATTGCCTCCCCTCGCTCACCCCTTAGATGCGATTGAATCAGAGAAGCCAGCATGTGAGCAGCGATGTGAATGGGCTCCGCTCTTGCCCCAGAGAGGCCGAAGAGTGAATGTGTGGCTCCTTTTGCTCCTGCTATCGAGCTCCTGGTAAAATAAGTGGGTGGAAACCCGCCAACCCGCGTGGTACCCCGTCTTGAGCCGTGACCCAATGATCCATCCATCCTCAATGAAGGAGCCCTCTCTCTCGCCAGGCTCCTCTCAAAAGGGAATCTTTCCCTTCAGCACATGCCAGGCGTGGCTTGTGGATATCCAGCAGAGATGCATTGTATTCCACCACACCACCTCTCTCAGCTGCTTATCTGGAGTTCATAGGTGAACAGCTCTGGTACATTCCAGACCTTGCATATATATGTACTTCTTTAGAGCTCAATCAGATGGCACCGGTCCCAGCCAATCATCTTCGAATTGGCCTCTAATATTGAAAGTTGCCTTATCCTTTCTTCCCAGTCTACCTAACCTATGGCTTCCCCAGGGCCCTGCTGAACATTGCTCCTGCTACCCTCCTCTGGCACTCTGCAGCCACATTTAGGCACACATGGCAGGGACAGCAGCTTTGCGCCCTCACTCCTCTGACCACTAGCTGTTATATTGACTCCGCACAGTGAAAGTCATTACACCCAGAGCAAAACATAATACACCTAAAATAGCAATATTTTTGGGTCGTAGCCAAAAGTATCCATCTGTGTTCTTCATGTACAACTAATAATGATAACGAACTGGAAAAAAGAGCAAACTAAATTAAATCCCCCCATTGGTATTCAAATATTCTCAGCTGAAAGCACATGCAACTTAAAACCTTCCCTCTACATCACCCATCACTTATACAGCGTCTGTCGCCTTTTCCACTATTCCGCAGTCCAGAACACAGGACATTTCCATCCCACTGGCACTCAAACCACCCATTAGAGATGGATGAAAGAAGGAGTTTGTTTCATCCAATAAGGAGATGCTGGCTGTATGTCAGATAATCGGATGCAAAAAGTTTATTGTGCCCTAAATATTGTTTATAAACATAGCATCCCATTAGGTGTTGACTATTGATTATTTGCTCAGTGGGCGAGAATGTTTTAGTTGATTATATCTATGACACAATATTAAGTCGGACTATATTCTGACAACGCTAGTTTGGCATTCTACCATCACATCAATATAGCGCACAAAAAGTACGTGAATGGATTCCCCATCTGGATTTAGCACTTCCTGAAAAAAATGGAGGATTATTCAATGCCATCTGACTTTAAGTCCACCCCCGGCACCCCCCCTTCACACAGAGTCACATTGATTAGCTGTAATTGGTATCAATATGCTTCTTACTCACAAAGATAGTTACATTTATTTCATAATCATGACCACTTTAGAAATTATTTATTTACTTATTTTAATTTGCTCCTTGTCTGGAAGAAACCACTCCAAGCAGATGTATTTACACATTAACGTTTTTTGCTACAAAGCTAAGGAAATATGGCGACTGTACATTAAAGGCACATAACCAGGTAAGTGTGCTTCTCGATGGGGTTAGCCACACTATATTTGCCCCCTGGCGATTTAAAAGAGCCATAAGAGTACAATGAGATCCTGCAGATTTCTGATGTGTAGGAAGATGGCTCTATATATACAGCCTGATTCATCAAGCTGATTTGCGCTCGCAAAGGGCCAGATTCTGAGAATCTGGCCCTTTGCGAGTGCGATTCTTGCATTTGGTATTCATCATCCCAAATGCAAAAATCACTATTAGCGAAATCGCATATTTGCGAGGAATTGGATTTGAGGAATCTCTAATAGAGAGTCCTTAAATGCAATTCATCAACCAAATAGAAATAGTGAAATCGCAATATTTGGTCTCAATTTACCACCAGGTCTGACTTGGTGGTAAATTGCGTAAATAGTGTAAAAAGCACTTTAGTGCATTTTTTTCTTTTGCATGTTACACACACACATGTCCTTTGGACATGTGTGTGCGCAACACCTGTTCAAATGTGCATTTTAGGGGTGCTACAGGGTGTCCTTTGGACACCCCTGGCACCCTTAAAATCGCTATCTGATTTGCGAGTAGCAAATTGCTACTCGCAAATAAGGGATACTCCCCATTCATTCCTATGGGCCTTTTGGCCCATAGGAATGAATGGGGAGTTATTTCCTTTTTTTGCGAGTAGCAAATTGATACTCGCAAATAGAGAACATGTAGGAATCGCTATTTATTTAGCAATTCCTACATGAATACCGTTTTGCGTGTCCTCAATAGCGAGTCGCTATGATTCGCTATTAGGGCCACGCAAAACGGCCCGTTGATGAATCAGGCTGATAGTGCACTAAAATGAAGTACACTGTGCAGAGAGAGTCCAGGAAGTCCCAGATTGGTAAACAGCGGCAAAAGCAGATAATACTAACGCTCGCTTTGTGTTAGTGTGGGCGAGCAGTTAGGGTTATCAGAGCGTAGCGCTAAGCAGAGTTAATGTGGAACTTGTAATAAGGACCAAACTTCTCCAAATTCTCCACCTGCTGCTTTCATAGAGATATGCAGCTAGATTCATGAAAGGGCCGTTTTGCGAGTCTTTAATAGCGATTCATAAGGAATCGCCATTAAGGACTTGCAAAACGGGATTCATGTAGGAATTGCTAAATAAATTGCGATTCCTACACATTCCTTATTTGCAATTAGCAATTTGCTAATCGCAAATAAGGATGCGATTTCAAGGGTGCAGGGGTGTCCAAAGGACACCCTGTAGCACCCCTGAAATGTGAATTTACACTGATGTTGTGCACACACATGTCCAAAGGACATGTGTGTGTGTAACATGCAACTTAGAAAAATGCATTTAAATGCATTTTTCTAAGTTTTAGCTATTTACCACGAGGTTTCACTTCGTGGTAAATAGCGGTCCTAAATTGCAATTTCGCAATTTCAAATTGGTTCATGAATTGCATTTAAGGAATCTCAAATAGAGATTCCTTAAATGCAATTCCTCGCAAATGTGCGAATTCTTTATTAGCGAATTTTGCATTTGGGATGATGAATCCCAAATGCAAAAATTGCACTCGCAAAGGGCCAGATTCTCAGAATCTGGCCCTTTGCGAGCGCAATTAAGCTTGATGAATCTAGCTGATGGTGAATCAGCAAGGTGTTAGTTATGTATGTTTTTTTAAGGCACTGCACGCCAAATTTTAGGTACTTCAGGGCGCGGAAGATGAGAAACAGAAGAACTACTGGCAAAGCTAATAGGTCTCACCTGTGAAACCGTTGCCAATGCGTGCGTTATCTCCTAGATGACTGCCATTAGTGCTGGAACGTATGTATCCATGGTAGCATCATTAAATAACTTTAAGAAAATCAATTCTTAGGCACTCAGGGAATGTGCGTGTCGGTCATCAACAGCAAGCCACTGAAGCCATGCTCATGTAGATGGGCATTTCTCGACATGCCCTCTTTGAGAATTCACGGGTTTCAATGACACACCGCAGCCTGGAGGGCTCCCTTCTGCAAAGCCGGAGGCTGTGTCAGTATCTTTGGATACTTGCTGGCCAGCAGCACTTCTGCTACTGCATGCAGCACTGCACTCACACACAACTCAATGAGCTCTAATCACTGCCCCCTACTTATTGCCGCAGTACATAGTTTGCACTGCCCTCTACTTACTGTCCCAGAACTAATACTCACATGCACGCCCACACGCACACAGACACACACACACACACAGTTATATCACTGCACCTCAGCTGCCCATTTAAAGCACTGCTCCAGGGTATGTAAGACTAATTATTGACTCTAAACAGGAACAAATAACTTTATTTGCATTTCGCGTAAAGACCGCCTTAATGGGCGGTGCGGCGCGCTCCCCCAGGGTGAACCTATCTACCCGCGGATCACACATACGCTATCTTTCTGGGAAGTATTTGACTCACGCGCTCCAGGGGGGTGCTAGATATGTCGCATACCTGAGCGAGGCAAACGCCTGCCCTCCCCCAGCACCCCAGAGCTTTCTCGAAGCTTTCTTAACTGTTCCAGTATTGTTTGAGCGGTGGCCTTCTGAGAGCGACAGGTGCTTGTGCAGGAGACTTGATTTACAGCAGCCCATCTCCAGTCCTCCAGGCGGCCATAGAGACGGGGCAGCATCTCAGGTGGGCCAGAGTGCCCAGCCTGGAGCACGCCTCTCAAGGTGAAAGAGCTGGGCAGCTGTGTGGCATGGGGTCCATGGTGCAGAGCGGTACCCACCATCTTCCTCTCTACCACCTTTCAAGCAGCAGAGTGACATTTTGGGACTCCCTTCCCAAATTATGCAGGAACAGGCCTGGATTAACCATCAAGGAAAGGGGGGGCACCACCGACATTTTCATATGGTTCAAAACTGCAAAAGGTGCAGCAGGACCTATAAATAAAGGGGAAGTACACAAAAATAAACATTATTTCCCTTCTTACTGTGAATGTTGTTTTTTTCCGTAAAATATAATGGTATTTTATGCTTTTTATTGTCGATATTTTGAATTAGGTATATCTGGGGGCATCTTTTAAGTGCTTAGGGCCCCTAACGATCTTCATCTTGCGTTGTGCAGGGCGCACCATCACTAAATCTTGCAGGAGAATTTACAATTCTAGTCTTGGTTCAGTAACACCCCTCAACCGGGCCCACAGGGTGAAGTACGTGGCACAATATGGAAGGAAGTGTGTGCCACTGGGACCTACTCAGGCACCAAGGGCAGCGTCAAACACTGATTGTACCCTACAGGGCCATGGTTAGGCGGGGGTGACATTTTAATTATGCCGGAGTAATCGGAGTCAAATTACGAGATTAGGCCAGTTTCAGTAACTAAGAGAACAATGGGTAGAAAATCCTACCGTAGGAGCACAGGTACAATGATCTATGAGCGAGAGTGGCTGCTGGCCACTGCTGTTTGCACTCGGTAGCATTTAGTGCCATTTAATTCGTGCAAAATGCAACTTCAGGGCCATATTTGACGCAAGGGTGCATTTTGCAGTGAGAAAATAGTGCGGTTTACTGGATTACGCTTCTCACATAATTACAAGTTATTTTGCTGTAATTATGAGCAATTACGCTAGACCAGTTACGCCCATTCCAGGTCACGGTGACCATGCCCTGCCAGCAAATCAAGCACCAGAATAACTCTTAAGTAATTTCATTTAAGCGTTCTGTGCAGAGACCCCAAGCCGCAGTTTGAGTTCATGCTTCAACCGCCTAAATCCTGCGCGGTGGTCCATTCATGCAAATCGACTCTGACCAGGACCACCAGGAGAAGGCCTCTGATGTGGATCTCGGCACGCTTGACTCCTGCTGTGGATCCACACTGACTCCTGTTGTGGCTCTGTGCCTGGTTCTTATTGTGGTTTTCTACCTGGCTTATTGGGGTCTGTGCCTACCTCCTGTTGTTGCTCTCTGCCTGCCTCCTTTGTTTGCTCTCTGCCTGCCTCATTTTATTGCTCTCTGCCTGCCTCTTTTTGTGGCTCTCTGCCTGAATCCTGTTGTGGCTTTCTACCTGGCTCGTTGTGGTTCTCTGCCTGGCTCCTGTTGTTGCCATCAGCCTGACTCCTGCTGTGGATCCTTACCTAACTTCAGTTGTGGTTCTCTACCTGGCTTCTTTTGAGGCTCTCTGCATGGCTCATTGGTGACCCTGTGATCTTAATGGGCATATCTGTATGACCCATGGTGTGGATCCCTGCCTGACAGAAGGTGTTGATCACTGTCTGCCCCCTTGGTGTATATCATGGCCTTGTTGTCAGTGTGTCTCTTTTAGAAGGTGGTCCTTACCATCTGAGCTGACCGTATTTTTCGCTTTTTGAACACCTATGTTTTGAGCTTCTACTGTGGGAGAGTCTCATAAGTTGGGACTCACCCACAGTGAACTGATGAAGAAAGGGACTGCATGTGTACTTTCCCGGTGTCCCCCTGGCGTGAGTAAGCCACTGCGCTGCAGCCAGAATAAGGGGCACTGGACTGGTTGTATGCCAACACGTGTGTACATGTGTGTGCACAAGTGAAAGGGCTGCGCAGGGGAGATACCTGGTGTGCGCAGCCCAGGAGCAGCTACAAATTGAATGGTGTGGCAGGACTTATGCAGAACTGTGTAGTGACATGAAATAGGCTTTCTACAATGGGAAGAAACACTTGAGGGAAAGTCAGTGTGCTTTACTGTTTTTATTCAATTCCATTATTCTCCTATGAGGATGAGGAGCACATGGGCTAGTTTTAATTTCATAGGGCTTACAAATTCCAGACACGCACTAAAGTCCACTGTAATTTATGTGAGAAGAATTAGTCCAAAGTCATATTTGTACTGCTTTTGGGTTATCGAGAAATGTAATAATTCTCTGAGTCAGCTCATAACCGGGGCCTGGCTGGGGCTGACCCTGCCAGGCTGAAGTAATGACCTTCCTCCCCAAGCTGTAGCCTCAGAAGCCCAGCCCTGCACAACTAGCATTCTAAGAGTTCAAAGATGTGGTCGGAATGACCTACCCCTCTCTGCCGGAATCGTTGGACTCTTGGGCACAACACTTAACGTGTCTCCAACGCCTGCTGGATACTGTTGAGGCGAGACTCTTCGAATATTTAGGTCGTCCTCTGCAGCTGTAGGTACCTTACCCACAGATTTTACACGTGGTACATAGGTTTTCCACCTTCCACAGTGTGTAGATAGTTTTTCACTAGGTCCTGATGAATTGCCACTGATCCTCCTGACTATTAAGGCAAGAAACATGTCGACCCCTTGAGAGTAGAGCACACTTATTCTGTACCCTAAATTTCAGATAGTCACCACTCCCTCCCCCTTTTTTATCAGGTAGAGAGCCAACTTGAATAAAAGCCATTTTTGGACTCCCCAACCTATTTTAACCACTTTCATTATACAACATCTACACTCCTTAGGCCCCTCACCCACACTGCATCAAACGGCAAGAAACAAAAGTTCTCCGCTAAAGAGCCCCTCTATGGGTGCCCATCAGGTATTGCAATGCCGACCCGACGAGGAGCAGGCCCATATGATGAATCATGACACCTAGTTGGCTGGGCGTGTGAGGGGCCTAGTTCCGAAAGGAGTATCTCTCCTCTGGCGGATTATAGGAGGCCACATATATAGTGTTTCTCTCCACACTTTTCTTGACACACCTAAGGGATTGCATACCCTCTTCTTTAACTGATTACTACCCCACACCACCTCCCTTGAGTAATCCTTTAGACTGCTCTGCAACGCTACCCTTTGAGAGTCAGGCGCTGCACTAGGGTGTTTAGTTCCCAGTGAAGGACAACTATGGCATGTTATTTGTGCAGGCCTCACAGATACTGCCTTGTTTTCCAACAGACTCCCTACATGAAAGTTGGTGTAGGTTTCTGTATGAGTCCTGGTGGCAATCTCTGCCTGGTTACGGGACGTTGTCTCTGCCTGGTTGCAGGTGTGTGTCACTACCTGACCCCTGATGTGGATCTCTGCCTAGTGTGAGGTGTGGGGCACTACTTGTCCTCTGTAGTGGTTCCTAGACTGGGCACAAGGGTGAACCCCTGCTTGAGAGTTGGTATGTATCCATGTGTTACAGATGATGTCGGTCTCCGTCTGGATCCTGGTGTGTTTCCCTGCCTGATGCAAGGTGTGGGTCAATGCCTGGACCCTGACGTGGAGCTCAACCTAGTGTGAGGTGTGGGTCACTATCTGTACTTTAGGGTGGTTCCTGGGCTGGGTCCAGGTGTGGGTCCATTTGTGAGTTGCTACGGGTTCTTGACTAACAGATGATGTGGGTCCCCGTCTGGCTCCTGGTGTGTCTCCCTGCCTGACGCAAGGTGTGTGTCACTGGCCTGGTTCATGGTGTAGGGCTGTGCATGGCTCAAAGTGTAGATTGTTGCCTGGCTTCTAGTGTGAATTTCTGCATAATCTCAAGTGTGCATTCCTGCCTGGTTTCTAGTGGGGGTCAGTGGCATGCAGTTGAATAACGTAGAGTGGAGAGGTGTACATTAGAGTGGCGGAGACTGGAATAGCAAAGTGCAGTACAGTGGAGTTACATACAGTGGATTGAGATCCAATAAAATAGAGCAAAATGGAGTGGGGTAGAGTGGAAAGGCATTTAGTGGAGTGACATGCAGTAGAAAGGCCTACATTGAAGAGGCATAGAGTGGAGTTGCATACGGTGTAATAGCATAGAGTGTAGTGGCATAGAGTGTAGTTGTGTACAGTATAATAGCGTAGAGTGGAGTATTGTACAGTGGAATGGCGTAGAGTTTAATAGTCTATAGAGGAGTAGCATACTTTGGAGTGGTATATAAGGGAGTGGAAAAGACTGGAAAGGTGCTAGTGGCATGGGGTAGATTGTAATAGCATACAGTGCAGCAGCGTACATTGGAGTGGCCAGATTCACAAGAAGAAACGGAAGGTGCACTCGTTGCGAAGTCAATACACGTACGTCGAGGTCTGTTTCAAAATTACTTCTTTTTATTCAATCAATCTTTTAAACCGGCACACAGCCAATGGGTTTCATTCCCGATTTTTGCCAGAGGGAACTTCGTCAGGGCTCCTATGTGATCAGCTGGTCAGTAGCAGTAAAAGGCATATATGACGGAATTTGGACCCCATAGGACAAGGGGTTAACCTCAATAGCAGGATGCTTGATAAAATCTTGCGCCTCAGGGTAGCAGGCTTAAAAGTATTCTCTATGGTAAGATCGAAGTGAGGGAAAGGTCCAAAATTCACTAGTTCATCAAGAGACTAATTGCATGTCGAGTAATGCTGTATTAGCTAGTACAGCGACGTCTTCTCATAAAGCGGCATGATAACCGGCAGTGCATTGGAGTGGCATTCAATTAAATGGCCCAAGATGACCGGCCAAACAGTCATGTACATTTCAGTGGCCACTACTCCTCCCCTTGCTAGCTGTGACACAGCCAAACCCCACCCTCCCCTTAAACCGGAAAAATAAAATGATAATAACATAATGTTATTATCATTTTATTTTTCGTTTATTCACTCTTCAAAATGCAGTGGGGCAATGCTCCGTAAGCTTAGCAGAAGAGTCGCTGCTGGTTATACCGTAATAACTTTGTATCTACCGTGGTACATGGTGATGACAAGATAGTTTATAATTGGGTAATGGCTGTCTTTTGAGAATGAAAAGGCAGCCTTATTGTTGTTACTACACTTTGTTGGTGTTCCTGTTTTATTTTTGCACCCCTTAAGGATTCAGCACAAAATATTTCAAAATGTCAAAAATGCTATAAGTCCAAAATGTTTTGCATCTATTTGTCATATGGGCGGAAAGTTAGGGAGCTAATAACCAAGGATTATTATTTTTGAGAATACTAACTATAACTACATAGTCAGAATACTAACTATAACTACAGAGTGACAATCAGATTTCATGTGATTTTTTATCTACTACATTTTTTATGTATATGTTGATTAGTTAAACCAAAGGGGATGATGGACGGAGTGTTGAACATTGCAACCACTCACCCCCAGTCAATTGATCTGGGTTTAATCCATCATCAATCTTTAGCTCACTCCGCCACCCCAGTTCACACATGGCTATATGCACATCAGCCTGACCCTGTGCCACATGGGAACAGTCCAGACGGAACTTCCAAGCCATGTCGTCCCTGGACCGGAAACAAGCATCCTGGGACCGGTTTCAGGCTCACAGGCCTCATCAGCCAGGCTATCTTGAATACAGTGGCAAAGTGAGCAAGGGACTCACGTCTCGGCATACCCTTCCAACTTAGTATGAACAAAGCAAAACCAAAGGGGATGATGGACGGAGTGTTGAACATTGCAACCACTCACCCCCAGTCAACTGATCTGGGTTTAATCCATCCTCATTCTTTAGCTCACTCCGCCACCCCAGTTCAGACATGGCTATATGCAAATCAGTCTGACACTGTGCCTCATGGGAACAGTCCAGCCCAAACTGCAAAGCCACATCTTCCCTGGACCGAAAACAAGCATCCTGCGACCGGTTTCAGGCTCACAGCCCTCAACAGTTAGGCTATCTTGGATCCAGTGGCAAAGTGAGCAAAGGACCCATGTCTGGGCATACCCTGTCAACTTAGGGGGTAAACAACGTTTATCGCCAAACTTTTTCCCCGCAGGGAATGATAACGCAGTTGTTACAACGACCGCGTTTTAATTCCCCATACCATTACTCTGCAAGCTGGAACTACGACTTGCGGAGAGGGAAGAATGTATTGGATTTAAAATCCAACACCTTCCCTACTGTCCGTACAAACTGGAGTTGGAATAGTAAATTGTATTATTCCAACATCCAGTGCCCCCCTTCCACAAGTCGTTGTTACGACTTGAGGGGTAATGGTATGCAGAATTACAACGCAGTCGTTATAACAACCACATTGTAATTCACAGAGGGCAAAAAGACTGCGTGATAACGAGGTATATTCACTTAGGGCGAACAAAGCAAACCCAAAGGGGATGATCCATCATCACCTTTGGTTTTGCTTTGTTGATCGGTTTACATAATCATTTGGCCATAATTGTGTCTTTTAGCTGTTCATGTAGTGATTATGAACTTTACATAGTTTGCGTTTTGAGCTTCATTGCTCCTTTTAGTTGGATTGTGCCATGTATGAAGACTCAAGTGAATGACATGCAATCATTGTTATGGGCATGAAAATAGAGATTGTTATATGTTCCCTAGTGGCTAGTTAGCATGTCCTCCATTAAGTAGTTTGTGTGGCTCACTGCAAAGGGAATTTGTTATTTTGTTTCACACAGGTGCATAAAAAATATGGCTTCTGTATGGCTTGTTGAGAAATATGTATTGTGTCAGCCAGACAGTGTGCAAAAAAACATATTTAGATTATGATGCATTCTATTTATTATGCATTTGTTTACAGGTTTCCATTAGTATTGACCATCAATACTTCATGTAGTAAACTGAAACTTTACACATTTTTGGGCTTTCTTGCTACCTTTAGTAGTATTGTGCTGCAAGATATCACTACATTGATGGCCCATAAAACTTCATAACCACTTCTAACCATCACTTGCAATACCAAAAAGAATCATCTACATAGTCTAATGTGCACTGTTTTGAAATTTCATTACTATCCATTCAGCCATTTTCTGCTACATGAAATGCAAACGTCTATGTTGAATGCATTCGATTTCAAGCTTGTTTTGCAACCCTCTTTTTTCTTTGCACTCCTTGACCAAATGCAGCAAAACATTCAGTCCTCTCACAATGTGATGGGTACAACAGGTCTGAAACGTTTTGTGGAGATTTGTCAAATGGGTGCAAAGTTATTAATAGACAAAATCCAAGAAATCCCTATCTCTGGTAAACCTACTTATAACTACAGAGTGGTTCACTCAGAGTCTGTGGCCGCGTCATGACCACAAAAATTCAAGCTCTCTCTCGGAGCTTGTGATTTAATTTCTTTTATTGCCAACACACTAAACACACTGGACTGGCGTGTTTCAGCCATATTTCATACAAAAATTTAAACAAAAAGGCACTTCATTGGTTCGTCGTCATATCAAAACAGACAAGGCCAATTCGCTTTAAAATCACAATTTCATGGTGCCATCTTTAAACAACAGTAACAATTCATAGTGTTCTGAATATCAGTACTGAAAAGCATAATTAATTCAATTAATCTCTATTGTATCACGAAGAAATTTATATTTACATATCAAAAATGATATAGGCAGTAATACATTCTCAATTTTTCCAGCATAATATTCTGTGTTATTATTTAAACTTTTTTGTGACCACTGTGTGCTATGCAGCCACACAAGATTTTTTCAATCTTTACCTAAGTGGGGTTACAAAAGTGGGTCTCATTACCCTATTTTCTGTGTTTTCTAGCCTGTCCTAAATGAACTATTGTTTGTCGGTTACAACCTGTCTCCTTTCTTTCTTCCTGTTTGTAACGGTCATTTAAGATGGTCTGAATGTTCTTTCTCTAGTTGGAACGAGAGCAACTGGAATACATAACTGTCTGCCTTCTCAAGGGCATCAGTGATGTCACTGAGCATGTCATGAGTGATGTAATATGTGAGGTTATAGCAGTGAATAACAGGGGCGTGGGCTATAGTTAGCTCGGCTAAATAAAACTACTGAATTTCTCTGGTTTTGTAGGAGTGAAAAGTCAGCTTACCTATAACTTTCCTTAAGCCTGTTTTTTTCAGTGAATTGCTAGGTTTTTTTAATTTTATTTCCTAACTATAATATCCCTGTGACCTTTTTTTCTGTGAATTTCTAAGTTTAAAAAAAATGTTAGTTGTTAACTTTAAAATTCCTGTATCCTTTGGTTTTTCAATTTATAAGGTTTTTTAAATTCTATTTCTTAATTGTAATGTACATTTTGGGTAGGGCACCGAATCGGGTTCGGCATTAGCGGACCCGATTCGGAAGCTGAATTTCCGTCCGAGATGTACACGGGGCTGGACGTCGAAGTACGATGCGAACAAGCGCGAAATATCAGTCCGAATCGTTTCTGGGTCTGAACTGCTCCGTACGACTCTGTCACAAGCAAACTGTGGCGCGCCATGGGGACGTTTCACGACCGAGCTAGTACGATGCTCGATTCGGACAGCCGGATCGAGTCGGAGCTTCCGGCTCGCAATAGCTCCCGGAGTTGGACTTTGGGGGTCTGGGTCAGACCCCCTGTTACCCGCAGCCTTACGACTCGGACACGGGGACCGAGTCCAACAGCATACGGCCGCATCGTACCACTCGGTCGGGCTGCAGGAGTCCGGATCGGTCGGAATCGGCCCCTATGTTGTCACTGAACCTCTAAGATTCATACTTCCTTTCTATAATTGGATATCATGTATTAAATTTTACAATACACCACTCATTTTTTGATTTCATATGTGTTTATCGGAAAATACATTAATTACTGGTTTTATTTTTGACAATTTTGTAAGTCAGCACTACAATTTTCCATTTACAGTGAAGATTCTGTCATCCGTAAATGTATTTCACATACTGAAAAGTGCACTACCAGACATTTTAAAAAACAAGTTTAACTCAAAATATTTAGAAGTATATTACTTTAACTTTTTTTCTATGATCAATTTAGTGGAAAGTCACTTTTACCCCCAATTTTTTTTATTTGCGACTGCTGATGTCACTGCGATGACGTCAATAGTCGTGGAAAGCGCGTTGTTTATACAAAATGTAAAACATATATATATATATATAGGTATATTCTATACTATAGTTAACAGTAGAGCTCTATTAGTGTACCTTTGAAACTCATATTTTTCCAGTGCGTTTCCAGAATATTCGCCTTCAAACATTTTATTTCTGTTTCCACGAAGACAGCGGACGCCGCGATGACGTTGGTAATTGCAGATACAGCGTGTTTTTTAACAACTCTCAAACATATATGTAGATGAACTGTGAACAAGTTTAGGCATAACTGTTTACCATTATAGTATTGAAAGTTCTTTTTTTCTTTCCATTTTTAAAGAAAACAAGCTTAAACTTGTATTTTGCATTTTCGCTTCAACGCAGTAGCCATGGTAACCGCAGCTATTTCTGTCACAGCCAATATCACATGCCCGGGAAAGCACAGAATACCATTGGATAATGTACTTTTCAGCAAAATCAATAGGAAGTACACACCGACTCCTCCTTCTTGAATCTTCTTTCATGGAACTTCACTTTGAGCAGGTGGATCATTTTGCTGTGCAAACCTTTTGGCTTTTTTCCCATCAGAAATGGCAACACAGCAAGGATATGGGGGTCATCGGAAACAACAGCTGGACCAGGATGTGGAGACTGAAGATTTGGAAGAAGAGGAACTTCCACAAAAGAGAGCCAGAGTGGCATGTGATTTGTTTTACAATCCCATCAGAGGAATCAAAACCAGCTGTCAAACTTGTGCAAAGTACACTCTGCAAGAAGACCCTCTCTAGAGAGATGAACAAGAAATGTTCCTGTGGGACAATGTCCACATTATACCATCTAAAAACCTATCATGAAAAACCTCGCCAATTGGTGATTAAGCAGAGGGAAGCTGGAGGACCATCTAATTCAGTGGCAGCAGCAACAATTTCTGATTAGAAACTCCCTTCTGAGGTAAAGGCTACTGCAACAGATATGGCTCCAGAGTTGGAAAGAATGGCCATACTACATGGACTCTAGTGTTGTCATAAGTGCTGGTGAGCAGTGTCTTACAACTATTCACAATGCTGCAAAACAGCATACATGCTCATTTTTCCCCTTTTATATGTTTTGCACATTTTCAGTGCACGTTTTTTCAATCTAGTGAATGAGTGAGTGCATGGGTACTGTCTCAATGAATAGATAAGTGCATGAGTTGTGCCTAGGTGAATGGACGAGTAGAAGCGTAGTGCCTGGGGGATTGGATGTGTGTATGGGTAGTGCCTAGATGAACGGGTGAGTGCATGGGTAGTGTCTGAGTAAACGGATGAGTGTGTAGGTACTGCATAAGTGAAAGGATGAGTGCAAGGGTGGTGCCTGGGTGCTTGGATGAATGCATGGGTAGTGCCTGTATGAATTGATAAACATGTGTGTGATACGTGAGTGAATGGATTGATGTCTGCATGGGTAGTGCCTCTATGAATTGATAAATGCTTGTGTGGTATGTGAGTGAATGGATGGATGAGTACAAGGGTAGTGCCTGGGTGAGTGTGTGATTGCATAAACAGTGCCCGGGTGATTGGAAGAATTATGAGTAGTTCCTGATGGATGGCATGAGTGCATCAGTACTGCCTGGGCGAGGGCATGCATAATGACTGTGTGAGTGGATGAGTGCATGGGTAATGCCTCAGTGAATAAATGAGTGAAAGGGTAGTGCATAAATAGTGTCTAGGTGATCGGAAGCGTGCATAGATAGTGCCTGAGTGAATGGATGATTGAATGGGTACTGCTTGGGTGATTAGATGAGTGCATGCATAGTGCCTGACTGAAAGGATGAGTACATGGGTACTGCCTCAGTGAATCGATGAGTGAAAGGATAGTGCCTGGGTGATTGGATATGCGAATGAGTAATACGTGGGTGAATGGATCAGTGCAAGAATAGTACCCACGTAAATAAAAGAGTGGAAGGGTAACATCTGAGTGATTGGATGAGTGCAAGGTAGTGCCTGGGTAATGGCATGAGTGCAAGGGTAGTGGCTGGGAGATTGGATGACTGCATGGGTGGTGCTTCAGTGAATGGATGAGTGCATGGATAGTGGCTGAGTGAATGGATGAGTACATGCATGCTGCCTGAGTGAACAGATGAGTGCAAGGGTAGTGCCCGGATGCATGAATAACGGCTGGATGAATGAATGAGTGTATGGGTAGTGCCTGTGTGAATGGATGAGTAGAAGGGTAATACCTGGGTAGTTCTGTAGGTGCATGATTAGTAACTGGGCAAATAAATGAGTGCATATGTAGTGTGTGAGTGAATGGATCACTGCAGGTGTAGGACATGAGTAAACAAATGAGTGCAAGGGTAAGACCTAAGTGATTGAATGAGTGTAAGATAGTTCCTCAGTAATTGCATGAGTGCAAGGGTAGTGCCTGAGTGATTAGAAGAGGGCAAAATAGTGATTGGGTGATTGCATATGTGTACGGATAGTGCCTGGGTGAAGGGATAGGTGCTTGTGTAGTGCCTGATTGAATAGAAGAGTGCAACAGTAGTGTGTGAGTAAATGGATGAGTGCAATGGATAATGGCTGGGTGAATGAATTAGTGTATGAATAGAGCTTGATTGATCAGATGAGTGAATGGGTAGTCTCTGGGTGAATAGATGAGTTAATGGGTAGTGGCTGCATAAATGTATGAGTAGAAGGGTAGTGCCTGGATGATTGGATGTGTGCATGGGTAGGGCCTCAGTGAACATATTAGTGCATGGGTATAGTCTGAATAAATGCATGAGTGCATGAGTGAATGAATGAGTGCAAGGGTAGTGCCTGGGTGAATGGATGAGTGCATGCGTAGCACCTGAGTAAAAAGATAGTGTCTGGGTCATTGAATGTATCCATGGGTAGAGCCTGGGTGAATGGATGAGTGTGTGGGTATTGCCTAAGTGAATAGATGGGTGCACGGGTACTGGCTGAGTGATTCAATATGTGCATGGTTAGCGCCTGGGTGAATGCATGAGTGCATGGTAGTGCATGATTGAATGGATGAGTGCAAGTGTATTGGCTGGGTCGTTGGATGAACACATGTATAGTGCATGAGTGAATGTATAAGTGGAAGGGCAGGGCCTGAGTCATTGTATGTGTGCATGGGTAGTGCCTGGGTGAAAGGATGAGTGTATGGATAATGCCTGTGTGACTGAAAGAGTGCATGGGTAGTGCCTGGATCATTTGATGAGTGTATGGGTTTGTGTCTGAGTGAATGGATGAGCGCATGGGTAGTGCCTTGGTAATTCGATGTGTGCATGACTAGTGCCTGGGTGATTGGATGTGTGCATGGGTAGTGCCTGGCTGAATGGATGAGTGCCTGGATAATGCCTGAGTGAATGTATGAGTGCATGGGAAGTGCCTGGGTGAGTGGATGAGAGCATGGATACTGCCTGGGTGATTGGAGGAGTGCATGAATAGTGCCTGAATGAGTGAATGAGTGCAAAGGTAGTGCCTCAGTGAATAGCTAAGTACATGGGTAGTACCAAGGTGAATAGATGAGTAGAAGGGTAGTGACTGGGTGAATGGATGGGGGCTTGGGTAGCATCTGACTAAATGGATGAGTGCAAGGGTAGTGCCCGTGTGATTGGATGAGTGCATGGGTAGTGACTGACTGAATGGTTAAACGCATGCATAGTGTGTGAGTGAATGGATGAGTGCAAGGTGGGTGCCTGGGTGAAAGTGTGAGTGCATTGATAGCGCCTGGGTGATTAAAAGAATATGTGAGTAGTGCCTGGTTGATTGGATGAGTGCATGACTAATGACTCGGTGAGTAGATGAGTGCATGGGTAATGCCTCAGTGAATAAATGAGTGCAAGGGTGGTGTCTAGGTGATTGAACCACCAGTGCATGGATAGTGCCTAACTGATTGGGAGATTGCATAGATAGTGCCTGAGTGAATGGATGAGTGCATGGTTACTGCTTTGGTAATTTGATTAGTGCATGGGTCGAGTCTGGTTGACTGTATGAGTGCTTAAGTAGTGCATAGGTGACTGGATGAGTGCCAAAGTAGCACCTGTGTGATTTGATGAAGGCAGGGGTAGATCCTGGGTCATTGGATGAGTACAAGGGTAGTGGCTTGATGGTTGGGTGAGTGCATGGATAGGACTTGGGTGTTTGGGTGAATGTATGGAGACTGCCTGCTTGATTGGGTGAGTGCATGGATAGTGCCTAGGTGATTGAATGAGTTCATGGGTACTGCCAAGGTAATTGTATAAATCCACGAGTAGTGTTAGGGTGAGTAGACAAGAGCATGGGTAGTGCCTCATTGAATGGATGAGTTCATACATAGTGTCCCAGTGTTTGCAAAGTATATGGGTAGCATCTCGGTGATTAGATAAGTGTCTGAGTAATGGCTAGGAGATTAGATGTATTCAAGTGCAGTACCTGAGTGATTATATGACTGCTTAGGTAGTGGCTAGAGGATTGGACAAGTGCAACTGTTGTGCCTGGGAGATAGGATGAGTACATGAGTAGTAACTCAATGAATCCATCACTTGATTAGTGATTTGACACACGTAACATATCTCGACCTCCAACCACAGTGAAAAAATAGAAACAGATAATAATTTATTAGAACTTTATTTCAAACATAAGGCAACCAAACAACATACACTATTGTTTAAGCAAAACCTTGATTCAACACAGACAAATGTTTCACAGTTTTTTCCTGTTTTCAGCTTTCATACTTGTTCACTTTCAACAGTGCTTTGTATGAAGACTCAACATAAAACAGTGGATTGTAAAAAAAAACAAATGTGCACAGTAAATCATTACATATATGACATACTGTTCACTGCACTCACAGCAAGTTTTTAATACTGGCTTGCTACCGCAATGAAAGCAATTAAGTGGTAAAACTGTTCCTGTTATTATTATGCCTAGTACAAAATGTCCAACAATTATGAAGCCGTCTTCATTGTTGCATATCCTTTTGTAAACATCATCCCTCTTAGGCCAAATGTTCTTAGTCCATGTATGAAAAATATAACTCAGAACTATATAGAAGTTTCTGTAGCAGAAACAAAAGGGGACTTTTTTTAGTGGTGAAGAGACTTTCACATGCAATTTAAGGCTACTGGTATTATAGTGCCTCATTTGCATTTTATCAGTAGTAACACAATGTAGTCCTCAAATATTTCACAAATTCCTTTCCCGCCGTTAAAAAGAGTCCTTCATTTCTAACAGCTTGCTGTTGACAATATCCCCAATTGGCCGAATACTGCCTCAGAAACACATGATCCATATATGTCAACACAGTACCATATTTTCTTTATCCTAAATCTCCTTAGAAATTTGGTACTAGAAATACCAGATATGAGTTTGGTAACTTTTGGGTAGTCTTGATTTGATTGTCACTTTTATGTTGTTGCACTCTGTCCATTCTGTTTCACATCTTAACTATATTGTGTAGTGTTTAGAGGTTATATTAACTCCTTTAGAAAGTTCTTTTTGAGATAGAAATGTGGGCAGCTTTACAATTTGGATTTCAGCTCCTAATCTAGTACCATCCACTTTGTATCATTATAGCATGACTATGATATATATATATATTTTCACTCCTCTATAGAAACAGCGTTGACCTAAGTTCTGATCTGCAGTGTAGACAGGTCGTATTCTGATGGATGTTTGTAGTTAAATCTTTGAACGATGCAGCTTCACAATCTGGTAACATCAAGTAGCGGAATCATTCTAAATCGATTTCACTGCTAGATGTAAATTCATAATCTTCTCAGTTATGGGTCTATTTATAATTTAAACCAAATAATTTGTTGATATTCACATCTTCTTCATCTAATAATCCTAGCATTACCATTAGAAATTTTGAGCATCCTGCTGAGAAAACACTACTGGTTGAGAAAAAGAAAATTGTGGCGGTCGCCCTACTCTTTTATTCAATTGTTAATTTGTTGAAATCCAATTGTAATACTGTATGGGTGCTATGGAGTATCACCTCCTGATCACGAGGTGCATGTAGTCAATTGCAAAGTAAAGTTCTTCAACTCTGTAAGGGCAAACTCCTCTGAGCACTCCTTTGCGAAAATTTTGCTTTAAACAATCACCATTCAGTTTAGCATCTTTCACTTTGGTTTAGTCAACTCCATATTCCAATAGTGAAATATCCATCAATTTTTATCAATGTTCTTTCAAAAATGCATTTAAATGTTCAATTATTCGAAAACAGACATTATTTAGTTCACAGAAGTAGCAAAAACAATTCCCCGATGCATTTTGGGTCCAGCCCTTCTTCAGATGATTGAAAAGTAATTTACCCATTGACCCTCGGTCCATATGCGAAAATCTAAAAACAATAATTGCAATCATACTCGGTGACATACGAGATTGAAAATAAATATCTCATGCCAAGTGGCCCACATGTCGAACTTTGTGCCAACAAAAATGAATTATACTCGTGAAAGTGATTCATTCAGGCAATAACGCGTGTGCTCAAAGAAACTGTGCTCTTGGAAATAGATAAAGCAGTAATGCATTCGAAGTGCTCAAAGAGGCAGCGTTGTGCCCATACGTCGGTGCAATCAGAGTAACTGTGTCATTTTACGGAAAAGTTTCACGATGTGCACTTGTCTAAACACTCTAATGAAAGTAAAAGGGACACATTTTCTCTCTGTATGTGCAACCTAACGTTCAAACCATGAGGCCAGAAAGTTGTGCATCTGTAACTTTAAAATAAGTAAGTGCTCAGATAGTCCATGTCGGAGTTGTTTTAAAAATATGTGAAATCTCGTACCTGTGAATGCTCTATGATAGAGCGTGATCTGTGAAACAACCGCCGCATTGTGTGTATGACTGCAACAAAAGAAATTGTCTACCGATGCAATTTATACCGGCACAAACCCTTGCCATAACTGTGGATGCTGCAACAACATAATAAGGGGTACTACGCTTCTGCACCCTACCCAAGGCTACCTGTGATTCCAGTAACGTGGTGTATTTGTTGAAATGCCCATATGGGTTACCCTATGTTGGAAAGACAGATGGGAAAATTAAAACCTGCTTGGTAGAACATAAAAGTAACATACGTTAACAAATTTGAAATCATCAATTGCTGTATACTATTCTGGAAAAAACCATATATCAGCCAATTGGGGTATTTGATCTTGGAACAGATAGAGTTAAAAGAAGGGAGAGACAGCAAAAACGTTCTGTTACAACGTGAACAGTACTGGATTCACAAATTGAACCCGAATGGTCTGAAGGAACGTTTGGAATTTAGTTGTTATCTGTAATAAGTAACTGCACTTTTTTGTGTTTTGTTATGATGGTTAATTGAAGTATCCTTCTTAATTATTTACAGATTCCACACACACACCATAGTATACCTATTCAAGCTAGTATTTCTCTTTTTTAAGGTGATACTGATTTTCACGTATCAATGTACTGGTGCTCTTATTATTTTTAACTGCATTGACAAATGTTGTTTATTCTAGTTCAAAACAGCATTGCAATTATGCGATGACTATTTAACACATTTGGAATACTGTGCACTCTGTAGTTAAATTTGTAATTTTATTTTTGTTTACACAGGTTTAAGCACACGTTCAACACACTGCGTTAAGCTACACACATTAGATTAATCGTTTTTAAATAGAGTAGTTTTTTTCAGTCAACCATGCTGTCTAGTCTTTTTCCAACTGAAAAATGTTTGTGGCACTCACTTCCGGGTCGCATAACTATTTAGTTCTGTTTCTTACAGCCGATTCATACACACAACGCGACGGTCATTTCACGGATCATGCTCTATTATAATGCAATCACAGGTACGAGGTTTCACATATTTTTAAAACAACTCTGATACGGACTATCTGAGCACTTACTTATTTTGAAGTTACTGGTGCACTACTTTACGGCCTCATGGTTTTAACATTGGGTTGCACGTGCAGAGAGAAAATGAATCCCTTTTACTCTCATTGGAGCGTTTAGACAAGTGCACATCATAAACATTTTTCATAAAATGACACAGTTACTCTGATTGCACAGACGCATGGACATAGCACTGCCTCTTTGAGCACTTTGAACACATTTCTGCCTTATCTATTTTCACGAGGCCAGTTTCTTTGAGTACACGCGTCATTGCCTGAACATATCACTTTCAGAAGTATAATTCATTTTTGCTGCACAAAGTTTGACATGTGGGCCATGAGCAACAGCAAAAAGGGTATTGAGTATACGGGAAGAATTGGCGCTCAGACAGTATTAGCGTACATATAAAATGAAAGAAACAGCAGTAACTGGTGCAAGCAGGGAGGGGAGACCCCAAAAAAAACCTCAATTTAAATGTGAAATTTCACATCTATGAGCTAAGAAACAAAATCCCGCGCACACAGATTAAGTGTCAACAAGTAGAGTGCTACTATATATAAGTTACAAAGACAAAAATCCAACGTCGATTCTTTGAAATTTTGATGTGTCACTCCTTTTATTTAGATGGTACACCAATGGAAATTGACAGCCAGCCGACACGTGTTTCGTTATAGGTCTATACAATCATGGACACTATAACTCTTCAGGGCTGGAAGAATACAAAAAAATTAATGACCTATAATAAGTCTGCTACAACAGTAGTAATTCATAAATGTACCAAAGTGAATGTTACATTCTGCTCATTCCAAAGATTAACCTCGTTATAAGGATCCCAAAGGTGATTCTATACGTAAGCTATAACAGCAAAATTACAATCCTACTCCGTATTCCATGGATAGATGCATTGCAATTTTTATAGCAACACAAAATTATACATGTCAATGTAATCTAAAAAATGTAATAAATATAGTGGAAAGACACCCGTGAAATCTTTAAAAAGAAAACTGGTTGATTATTCATAGAAGGCTGAGCAACAATAACAACGGTATTTACAACAGAAATTCATTCATGCATGAGCATAGTCCGAGTGTATAGTAAGCTGTATGCACAGCAACATTAATTATGAGCAATGCCGTGATAACTCAACCGCATGCAACCCCATCAGTGCAATGCGTAATACAAGTTATTTCAAAGCTACCTCAATGGCTGTGTCTTTATCTTTTTAGGGCTGGTTGTGAAGAAGTGGGTAAGACAGGGAAAGGGAAAAAAAGAAAACAATAGAAAGAGCTAATTTAGTTGGTAACAGTGTCTAGAAAAACAAATAACCCACACCAAAAAGGTGTATGTCATAGCAGAGAAGCCTCTTACCCCAAGTCCGGTGATAATTCCAACCCGGCAGGGTGACCTATTAGTATGACGATGACGAAATATTGATTCTGTAAAGATAATTAAGTGCTCCATATTAGGCATTTAAAAAATATTATTTCAACCCTGATGGCAAAGTAAACAAGTTATCTGAAACCTCGAATCCAAACAAAAATTACCAATAAAGCAAGAACATCTCAACTATATATCATCTAGGAGGTATTGAAAAGAACACGAGGTCTCCAGGAAAGTGAAATGTAAGAGAACTGAACGTCATTAGAATCGACTCCAATGGCTATCCCAGCACAATGTATCAAAACTGTAATAGTCTTAGATTTAGTGCCCGAAATCAGTACTATTTAGTCCCACCCTCACCCATGAAAGCAGTTTCTTACCCGTAAGTTTCAAATCACCATGTAAATAGAAGACGCCAATATTCAGCACAATTGTGCCATCCAAAAAAGTTCAATGATCCAAATCGTGGATTTCGAGAAATTAGTCCCAATACACCACATGGGTACGTGTGGTGTCCGAATTCTAGAAGCAAAAAAATATATATAACGGGATCTATTAGTCAATAGTTCCCAATTCCAACAGGGTAATCAATTTCGAATCCACCGGATATAATTCAAAGAGTCCGAAATTCAACAAAGCAGCATTTTACCTGGGTAGAATCACCCTCGTTGAAACTGGCGTCCCCGACCCGGAAGTAACCACAGCGAGAACCGGAAGGTAAACTTATAGCCTCCATGAAGCTAAAAAAGGCTGGAATGCGAACGTACGTAATTGTTCCCACGATTAGAAAAAAGACTATGTCATCGCTCGGGAAACTCCAGGTCCCGATTGTATAAGTCCTAATGAGAATTGTTAGAGTACTAAATAAAAAACGGTAACAACTAAATGTTCAAACCTAATTCAAGCTATTAATTCCAAATTGCTCCTAAATCGACAAAGGTTGCCCTAAGACACCACAAGAACATCCAAACTAAAGAAATATAATCAGGAAGGTAAAGGAGAAAGAAAAAGAAAGGAGAAAGGAAATTTGATAAACTCCTATCAGTGCAAAAATAGAAGGGGGTTCAGATTTAACCATCAAAAATAAGAGGGAATTACATTATCTTTACACGGAAAGAAAAGAGGAACATAATAAGTACAAATCAATACAAAGGTAATTTGTGCGAGGTGTGTGCATTGAAGGGCTGTGTACCCTCTGCTGTTGCTCACCTGAGAATTTCGGTCCTGTCAGGTGTGCTCTGTGATTGGTGCATAATGAGTTTGTGTGTCCTACGTTGTAAAGTGTAGTGTGTGCATTGCCTGAGACGGTAAGTCCTGCCAGGTTTACAGTGGAGTGTGCTTTGCATGTGATGATGGGTGTATGAGTTGAGTGTGTTTAAGGGTCATGTACTCGGTGTAGTTGCTTTGCTTGAGACGACTGGTCCTGTCAGGTGTGCTAGTTGTGCTGCGCAAAAGGAGGGGGGAGTGAGGGAGGTACACCTCAGTGATGTCCTCTATTCTCCCAGTCCTGCACATTATTACAGTGGTGTAGTTTCAAAGGACTGTCAGGTGTGCTAGTTGTGGTGTGCAGAAGGGGGTGAGTGAGGGATTTACACCTTAGCGGTGTCCTCTATTCTCCCAGATCTGCATATTATTATAGCGGTGTAATTTCCAAAGTATTGTGTTCATATTCTTGTATCCTAAGTCCTTCCAACTTTCTATTAGTCAGATTCCAATTGTTATTGTACCTTTCGTTGTTATTTAATGAAGTGGTGTGTACTTCTATTGTACTTTTTTGTAATAATATTATTATGTGTTTTCCCTAAGGGTAGGCGATTTGTTGTGACTTGTATCCTAATTATTCTTCCTTTCCCTTTCAGTGGTATATTCTGCCATTGCCATTGGTCTGCCACAGCTCCATAATACAATTGTGTCCAATGACAATGACCACTGCGGCTGAGTGTGCCTACCGTGATGTTTAAATCCTCGAATGCCGGCCACGACAACCTCAGCTGCCATGTTATTTGCCTAGGTGGTGTCACACCATGGGGGTCAGAATCTCTCAACCGCATCGCTGACATTTAACAATTTTGTCAAATCGCAGTGACCACAGTGGCTGAGCACTCCCATGCGATGTTCAAATCCTCAAATGCCGGCCACGGAGACATGTCCCATTGTCTGCCATGTCCCATTGTTTGCCATGTTATTCGCCTTAGGAATGTTAGGGGGGTATCCCCCAACAGAAGCCAGGTCTGGACGTATATACAATATGTGAAGGAGAAAGAAGACAACCTGGCTTACCGATTTATGTACCACTATTTATTTCTGAGAATGTTAAGAATCTGTTTCTGGATCGACCTTGAAACTGAGACAAAGCTCTCCGTGCCTCTGCTTGTGTACAATAGTCCTCCTTCAAATATGGGTATACAGTTTCAATCTGGAAGTTTTTTGTATCTTTTTCAAACTTGGCTGTCTTGAAGTTAATGGTATTATCTCTAAAAGTTTGAATTTCTTTATCGATCTTTTCTAACAGTGCCTTTGCTTCTGTCACATCATGGTTGTCATGTATGGCTTGTGTTAAAGCATCTAGTTCTTCAGCTTCTTTCTGACAAATTCTTTGTGCCGTTTCTATGGTATGTACCATAAGGTCACAGCTGCACTTGGTTGAGATAAAACTAAAACCTTTTTTATACGCTGTGTCCTCAGTGAAGATCACTGGTATATTCTTTACCTGCAATCCCCATGGGATAGTGCCTGCTTTAAGATGTTCAAGCAGAAAGTGCCCATGGAGTTCTGTCCTGATATGCTTTTTTTGTAATCGGATTAATTAAACTGACTGATTGTGTTATTTAACTGTTGTACTGAGTACTATAGACGAGAAGGGGATCGGTGCAGTTATTAGACCCTGTATATGGGTTTCTGTAAATGATAATGTATCTTTCTCAGACATCCTTTAGCAGGTTATACAAGCCTGCTTTATGGATTTTAATTATTCTTTTTATATAGAAGATTAATTTGATTCTGAAACCTCGCAAGGGTTGCCCGCTCTAACTTTGAGGAAGCGTAGGGGGGTATCGTCCAACAGAAGCCATGTCTGGACGTATATACAACATGTGAAGGAGAAAGAAGACAACCTGTCTTACCGATTTATGTACCGCTATTTATTTTGGCTGTCAAAAAAACAAAGACTGTTAAGTTCATATGTTTTTAGTGTTTAAATCACAGTTCTTAACATGTTCCACACATTATTCATAAACATTTCTCTCTTGTCTGAGTTGAATACATGAAAAAGTGAGTAGAGGGTGCACTGCTATGTGTGTTCAAAAGAGTTAAATCGAAGAAGAATCCGTTTTTTTATGTTGGTTGGGTGCTCTCACAGGTTGTGCCGCCGTCCGTCAGGCGCATGTATTATAAAATGGAGATGTGCACGCTGAGAATGCAAGTGCATCCCTGGAGTGAGGCACTGCCTTGGTTTTTAGAAAAAAATCCACACGTTTCTGATAAAGTTTGTTTTGAATTTAACTTATGATTTCATCAGGGTTCATTGGGTTGAAACAGATGATATTGATGGCATATCATGCATTTTCATTTCATGAATCAACGACTTTGGTGATGTTCACATATAAACCTCCAATGCATTTCGGGCAGTCCTTGCCCTTTGTCAAGGAGTACTGAAAATGAGGAAAGACATAGCATGCTGTCAGTAGGCTGGGAACACGTAATCAGGTAAAACAGGTAAAGGAAATGGTAGAAATAGTGCAACTCGTGCTCGTGCTTAAGAGAAAGTATCAAAACCCCGTAAAAAACGCAAGATAACACCGTGTGACCGTCTTGGGTGTGTGGTGTCTAAAAGGTCTGTGCTCAGGACGTGTTGAATTTTAAAAAAACAACAATGGTAAGCGGGGCATGGCTCGAGTGCTCAGGAAAATCTAATGGTGCGGGAACATGAAGACTAAACTTACGGTTCGCCGGTCTCGGGGGGAGACATAGCGATCTAAAGTAACAGAGACAAGGAGTGAAAAGGAGTGAATAATTGCCACAGGATCCGCCGTGGCGTGTCCTGTAAATCGGTGATCTACAAAATGAAGATTCTTACTTAAGCGCGCCGGTGGGAATCTGATTTTAATGACATCTTTCAAAACCAGCCAATATTTGCATACACACGCAGCAACAATATGAGAGAAATTCTAAGCAAGAAAACCGTCACCAACAAAGACTTCAGAGGAACTCTTCCATGCATGAATTGCAGTAACTGTAACTGCATTATCCAAGGAAATCCAAGGAAATTACATCACACACCCAATGAAAGGTCATACTATCAAATTGAGAGTGAATGCCACATGCGACTCAACCAACCTCATCTACGCCATCAAATGCCCATGCGGGAAACTATATGTTGGCAAAATAGAAAGAAAAATAAAAGTGCGAATTAACGAACATAAGTCAAGCATTCGCACCAAAAACGAGAAATCCAATGTTGCCGCTCACTTTTTGGAGTCTCAAAACTCCATTGCACAACTGAAATTCACCGTTTTGGAAATGGTGACAAAATGTGAAGGGAGAGACAATCGTAAATATCTGTTACAACGCGAAACAGAATGGATTTACCTTCTTCAAACACTAAAACCACTTGGTCTCAATGATCGCATTGAGTATAGCTGTTATCTGTAAATAACGATTAACATTTTATTTTGAGAATATGTCTGCATTGTGTAAATAATGATTAATACTCTGCTCCTATGATGCGTCCCGTTCACACTGCTTCAGTCTTCACGACCCTTGTTTTTTCATCTTCTCGCTTTTTTTCATTCCTTTTACTTCCCTCTTACACTTCCCCCCTCATTTCACCTATTTTCCATTGCTTTCTAGTCACTTAACTCCAACCATCCAACCCATCACGATTAGTACAGTCCGTTTTTTATTTCTATCACTTCCCGATGCACAGCCCACGAGTCCTTCTTTTACCTCGAGTGAGAAACGCTAACTGCTTCCACATTCGAGACGAACTGCGAGAGATCACCTCACGCCCACCGGCGCGCTTAAGTAAGAATCTTCATTTTGTAGATCACCGATTTACAGGACACGCCACGGCGGATCCTGTGGTAATTATTCACTCCTTTTCACTCCTTGTCTCCGTTACTTTAGATCGCTATGTCTCCCCCCGAGGCCGGCGAACCGTAAGTTTAGTCTTCCATGTTCCCGCACCATTAGATTTTCCTGAGCACTCGAGCCATGCCCCGCTTACCATTGTTGTTTTTTTAAAATTCAACACGTCCTGAGCACAGACCTTTTAGACACCACACACCCAAGACCGTCACACGGTGTTATCTTGCGTATTTTACGGGGTTTTGATACTTTCTCTTACGCACGAGTTGCACTATTTCTACCGTTTCCTTTACCTGTTTTACCTGATTACGTGTTCCCAGCCTACTGACAGCATGCTATGTCTTTCCTCATTTTCAGTACTCCTTGACAAAGGGCAAGGACTGCCCGAAATGCATTGGAGGTTTATATGTGAACATCACCAAAGTCGTTGATTCATGAAATGAAAATGCATGATATGCCATCAATATCATCTGTTTCAACCCAATGAACCCTGATGAAATAATAAGTTAAATTCAAAACAAACTTTATCAGAAACGTGTGGATTTTTTTCTAAAAACCAAGGCAGTTCCTCACTCCAGGGATGCACTTGCATTCTCAGCGTGCACATCTCCATTGAGTTGAATACATCACAGATAAAAAACATGTGAAATACGTTGACAGATACAAAGTGATATCACAATTCAAATGTGCTGTCCAATGTCATCATAAACGTGAAAAAACATAACACAAAAAACTCGATAGAATTACACCAACAGAATATTAGTTCAACTCGTAATACAAAGCAATTCCAAAAATGCCCTTTAACTTGGCATATTTAGGGAACTGCAGCCATATGGGGGAAATACTACTCTGTGGGGTGCTCTTTACATCATGCGCCCTCTCCAGAAGTCCAGAATTTTCTGAAACCCTTTGTGGCAAAGTACAGGATATGTCGACGCGTTTCCAATCCCAATCAGTATTTTGGTAGGACTCCACCAAAGAGATACAGAGTGAAATAATCAGTAAAATCAGTTGGGGTCTGGAAGAAGGCAGCATAGTTCCAAAGGAATTAGAATTTTTACACAAAAAACATCTGAGAATTCCAGTAATTTATTTTCTCCCGAAAATACATAAAGACCTGACACAACCACCTAGGAGACCAATCGTATCTGGATGCGATTCGGTACTGGAACAAATAGCAAAATACGTGGATGTCTTCCCCAAACCTTTTTGAGATACAATACTATCGTATCTTAGAGCTACAACAGATTTTATCACAAAGATCGAAGGCCAGCCATTTTATTGTTACCAACAATGGATGGTTTCATTTGACGTCAACTCCTTATACACCCAGATCCCTCAAGATGAAGGCCTGGAGTCTATGGAAGTGTTTCTTGAAACAAGACCAGAACCCCAAATGGGTTCCGACAGACTTCATCCTGGACCTGGCAAAAATAGCCTTAAAGAAGAACTATTTCAGGTTCAAAGACACGTTCTACATGCAGGTCAAAGGTACTACTATGGGGTGTCCTTATGCCCCAGAAATGGCGATACTTTTTATGGCCCTATATGAGGAACGAATAATTTTCAACAATAATCTATCAAGAAGTAACACCCAGTCATGGTTCTGCTACATTGACGATGTGTGGTGTCCGTGGCAAGGTACAGAAGACCTATTGCAGTCCTTCTTTGAATGACTTAACAGTAGACAACCAGATAATAAATTTAGTATGACAAAGAACATTCCTCGACTTGGAGGTGTTCGCAGAAAATCAAAAATTAATTACTACTTTACACTGCAAGTCTACAGATAAAAACACCATTCTACATTACCATAACTTCCACCCTAGAAGCCTCAAAGATAATTTACCCTACAAGTCAACTGCTAAGAATCAGACGCAATTGCGGTCGCAAAGAAGATTTTATTGCTCAGGCAGACATCTTATGCGAAGAGCTAAAAGAAAGAGGGTCCCCGAGGAAAATGCTTAAGCTTGCAACTAAGAGAGCGTGGCACACGCCACGAGAAGAACTACTGACTAAGAAGCACAAAAAAACACTGGAAAGATTGGTATGTGTATCCACGTTTGGCCCACATACTCACAAATTCCGTAAGATAATCTTAAATAACTGACACCTGTTAACCAACCTTGTATGCACCATGGAAAGACCACTTTTCGCTATGAGAAAGAATAAAAGCATTGGTCAACAAATTATATGTGCAGACCTCAGGGACAGTAAAACCACGACAGATTAAAGATCTTTATGGAATTTGACTCCAGTAGAGGGACACCACAAATGTGGCACCTGCTCAGTATGTGACAACACTGCAGAGGGTAATGAATTCACACATGTCTCCATCAAATGGGTACACAAAGAATTCACAAACTGCAAAACCAAAGACATTTTGTACGCTATCAAATGCCCTTGCCTGAAGCTATACATCGGCAAAACCACACAACAAATCAATCAAAGGATTGTCCAACATAGATCACGGATCAAGGAAAAAGTTATATCAGCACCAATGGTACCAAATTTCGTTGAGAAACATCATTCTGAAAAAGAATTCACTTGGACAGTCCTGTCAGGAATCAAAGAACCACCTAGAGGTGGCGATGTTGAGACATTTTTTCATAAAAGAGAAACATACCTCATCATGAATTATAATTGTGTGGCAAATGGTTTAAATGAGTTGACAGAACTCCAACAGATTTTGTGCTGAGTCTTTAGTGAAGTACCTCTTTACACTGTATTGAAGAAAGCTATACTATTAAATGTCATCTAGCCAAGAATAGATTGGGCACCTATACATATAATGGTAAAAGAATGCACTATCATTGCAACACTGCAGCGGAATGGTGAGGAACAAGTCTTTGAGCGCACAATGAAACATGCACGATGCGTTCCCGGTACAAACTCACATCACCAATATGGCCGAATGCCTTCCTATAAAAGTTTGTCAGATCACGATAAAGATCGGATAGTAATAGAAAGGGAACATTCATAAAAACGTACCAGATTGCCAATATTGTAGACATCATCCATTGAATAAGCTTCTGAGTTTTTCCAACCTATACAGCCATCTTTGCAAAACAATCAAAAACTACAGATCCCAGAATCCACTTAAAAAGAACCAAAATGTATTTCCTGTGCAACAGGATATAGAATGGACTGATGATTGTGACCACTTTTAGCTCAATTTTGCGGTCAAGACACTGGAGCACACTTCGGTCGTATAAGATAACCTTTAAGTAAGTAAATGGCTTAGTCATATGAATCATTAATAATCAAGGTTGTCACTTTTAAAACAGAACGTAGTAACTGAAACGCATTACTCTTTCAGAAACTCAGAGCGTCTGGTCGAAAGGTATTGAATAGAGTCTAATTAAGCTTTCAGACTTCACAAGCCAGTCAGTGCATTCCTTGTTTTATGGCTTTTTATTTACGAGCATACACGGCTTTTTGACAGGATAAAGTGCTGATTAATTATTTTTTTGTAGTCAGTGAGGCAAACCACCGATATTCAACGTTGCATACGAATTACTCCTCGAGTAATGTAGACAACGAGAGGAATTAACCCGTCCACATTTCTTGGCTAATACAAACGTAAGTGGAATCTCAATATAAATTCGACCCAATGAGACAAACAGCAATTGAAGCAGGCTTACTGTATGAGAGTGCCTTGTCCTTTTCAAGTCCTGAAACCTGAGATGAAGGAATAACATCTAAAGCACGATATGTGCAACAACCTTACCCTCAGGTATTATAAAAACTACCAAACACGGTGAATTTATACATTAAGAGGGACACTAAGTTTTAGATCATTTGTTTTATTTTAACTTCAATCTATAGGTTACGCCGTGCCTAGCCCTGATGATAATCCCGTAAATACTGACCGGGATTGAAAACGGGTCGGCTTTTCAAGTACTTTGCCACAAAGGGTTTCAGAAAATTCTGGACTTCTGGAGAGGGCTCTTGATGTAAAGAGCACCCCACAGAGTAGTATTTCCCTAGTGTGGCTGCAGTTCCCTAAATACGCCAAGTTAAATGGCTTCTTTGGAATTTCTTTGTATTATGAGTTGAACTAATGTTCTGCTGGTGTAATTCTATCGAGTTTTTTGTATTATGTTTTTTCACGTTAATGATGACATTGGACAGCACACTTGAATTGTGATAATAATTAATTTGTTCCTTCATCACTTTGTATCTCTTCACGTAGTTCATAAGTTTTGTATCTGTGATATATTCAACTCAGACATGAGAGAAATGTTTATGAATAATGTGCGGCACATGTTAAGAACTGTGATTTAAACAATAAAAACATATGAACTGAACAGTCTTTGTTTTTTTTACCGCCAAAATAAATAGTGATACATAAATCGGCAAGCCAGGTTGTCTTCTTTCTCCTTCACATGTTATTGGCATAGGCAGTGTCACACCACAGGGGTCAGAATATCTCCATTGCATCACTAGCATTTAACAATTGTGTCCAATTTCAGTGACCACAGTGGCTGAGCAGGGCCACTTCAATGTTCAAATCCTCGAATGCGGGCCGCAACGACATGCCCCATTAGCTGCCATGTTATTGGCATAGGTGGTATCACACCATGGGGGTCAGAATCTCTCCACTTCATCACAGGCATTTAACAATTGTCTCCAATGGCAGTGACCGCTGTGGCTGAGCACACCCACCGTGATGTTCAAATCCTCGAATGCTGGCCATGGTGACATATCCCATTGACTGCCATGTTATTTGTATAGGCGGTTTCACACCATGGGCGTCAGAATCTCTCCACCGCATTGCTGGCATTTAACAATTGTCTCCAATGGCAGTGACCACAGTGGCTGAGCATCCCCACCACAATGCTCAAATCGTCGAATGCCGGCCGTGACGACATGTTCATTGGCTGCCATGTTATTTGCATAGGCCATGTCACACCGCAGGGGTCAGAATCTCTCTGCCGCATCGCAGGCATTTTACAATTGTCTCCAATGGCCATGACTGCAGCGGTTGGCGCCTACAGCGCGGGTACCATCATCTTGAGTCACAAATTGCAGCTTTATGCTCCACACAAAATCAGATATCAAGGGTACCTTGTGAATGGACTAGAGGGTGTGAAATTAATGTGTTTTCATCCAACACATGAAATAGCTGTACTCAGAGGTTTTACAACGTTGCTTTGCCCTTCCTCAAAAGACAATGTCATCCTTGTGTGCATGGACACACATTTCCAGTGGAGTTGTGTTTCCTTGTTGTGAATGTGGCAAGGTATGTAATGCAGACTCCTCACACAGGCATAATGGACTAAGCACAAAATGTGCATATATGCTGTACACAGTGCTGTAAAATAATAATGTTTTGTCCTGTTTTGAGGAAATGGCGGACTATAGGGATGATGTTGTGCATCATTTAGATCAAGGTGTGTCATGACATCATCAAGAAGTTTAGACTCAATTGCCTGACAATTCAAAAGCTATGTCGGCAGTGTACATCTCAGTTAGGGGCTCACAGCACCTGTCCCACAGCTCTGACCCCAACAGTGAAGGTGATGGCCATCCTGCATTTCTATGCAACTGGTTCACCTCAGGACACAGTGACTACAGGAGGTGGGATGTCACAACCAATGCTCATTTTGGTGTTATGTGATGTCCTGTCTGCATTGATGAGACTCTGGACATGTATATACATTTCCCCTGAAGAGAAGAATTGACAACTGTGAAGGGTGACTTTTATGTCCTAGGTCACATCCCACCAGTTGTAGGAGCCTTATATGGCACATAGATTGGCCTTGTTCCACTTCAGGCAAGTGAGCAAATCTAAAGGAACTGTCAACATCATCTTTCTATCAAGGTGCAAGTGACATGTCTAGCAAAATTGACCATTTGCCGTCTGTCCAAAATTCCCAGGGTCTGCACATGACTCCTTTATCATGCGGAAAAGCAAAAAAAAACAGTTGATGTCACATCTTTAACTGGAGAGGGCCTGGCTTGTTGGTAAGTGAGATGTATCCATATTTTAAATGTGCATGTGACTTGCTGACATCCTCAACAGAAATATTGATTCAGATTGTGCATCTGTGTGTCTCACAACTAGGGGGCATATATATCAAAAAGAGGTTTGTGATTCTCAATATGCGATTTATAGCGAATCGCATTTTGAGAATCGCAAACCACAATGTAATAAATAAATCGCAAATAAAGTGCGATTCCCAAAAATTCACAGAATGAGACTGCGAACCCGCAGTTAGGGATTCCTTATTTCGCAAATCGCAAATATATAATTTCAAAAATAGGGAATCTGCAATTCAGGTGCAGCTTGATGACATCACACCCAGGAAATGGGAGTGCCATGTTGCAACTGATTGCCTGATGCTGAGTCAGAGGATGAGAGGAGATTCAGAGAACTGAGCATTGCATTTCCAAACATCCACAATGGATCCCCAGTAGAAAGAGAAGGACAAGGAGGAGGCGGAGAGAAAGAGAAAGCAGAAGTTCAGCGAGAGGGAGCAGGAGGTGCTTATAAAGGAGATGGTACTCAGCCATGAATTATTATTTGAGAAAAAGTCACTCTGTGTCCCAGAGTCGAGAAAGAGGAAACTATGGCTGACATCCAGGCTAAGGTGAATTCAGTTGATGTGACCCAGCGCACTGTGGAGGACCTGAGAAAGAGATGGTATGACATGTGCCTTAGGACAAAGGAGAAGGTGGCATCATTATCCCATTCACATACTCAGGAATGCACCAACTACAAAGTACATATGCTACTCCAGTCAACTTGTTCCAGTACACACAGCAATGCATCATGGGAGATGTAGTGGTGAAGAATTACCCATAAGCACTAATAATAATGCCCCGCAGCAAACACTGAGGGAAGAACCAAGACTGCGCTCACAGGATATGACTTCGCCGTCAAAGAGGCCACTCAGTAGGAATCTAAACACAAGTGACCTGGAAAATGCGACCACCCCAGCAAGCGCCCCATGTACAAGTCAAAGGTCAAGTAGGAACACACAAAATAGTCATCACCCAATACCGAAAGGGAGTTCACTCAAAAGAGTGTTTACCTTACTCATCCCACACAATAGAGACATGGCTAATGGAACCGGAGGCACCAAGGAAAGGAACCTGAGAAAAGGAACGGAACCTACACATGAGGAAACAAAAGATGAGCATCGAACAGAGAGGAGGAACACTACGAATACAGGACCGCAGTCTCAAAAAGAAATTAAAAGAATACAGACACAAATTGACAACATGTCAAAAGACTTACAAAACACACTGAAAAGAGTGGAAAACATCCCGGAACTCACGGTAGATACACACTCCAAAGTTGAGCACATGCAAGAACTACTGCAGATGTCGAGCAGGCAAAATAGACCAAAGAGAACCCTCAGGTACTTAACAGAAGAAGAAACCATGTCATTACTGAATAGTTACGAACCCGAAGAACACAGTAGAGCGGAGATAATTAAAACAGTTCCGATTGATGCTAACAGAATATCCAAACAAAATGGAAGGAAACTAGACTTCAACAACCTGCAACAAGTCCATATATCCACGAACCTGAGTGAACAGGAATCTAATAATGCAAGAAAACCAGTGAAATGTATGTTGCTCAACTGCAGGTCAGCTGTAAAGCATGCGTCAGACGTTGCTGCTCTTATCATTAATCAGGAAATTGATATAGCTATCCTAACTGAAACTTGGCTTTCGGAATCATCATCTCCATGCATGGACCTGTTAGTGCCCTCCCAGTATAACATAGTAAGACTGGACAGACCAAAAAAGATAGGGGGAGGGATAGCCTGCATCCACCGATCTGATATAGAAATCAACCAAATTCAATCCGGCCCTATGGAATGCTTTGAATACCTAGGCCGTAATGTTCGATCTACAGGCATTCAAAGTTGCATCCTGCATGTCATCTATCATCCCCCAGGAAATAATGCTACCTTTATAGACCAGTTAATGCAGATTATCACGGAAAATTCTAACATTCACTCTAACAACATATTCCTGGGTGATTTTAACTTACACTGGGACGACAATAAGGACAAACTGATCAACACTCTGAAGGACTTCCTGACTGAGTTAAACCTTACCCAAGCATGCACACAACCAACACACTCGAAAGGAGGAATTCTTGATTGGATACTTTCAAGAAGCAATAACATACAGATCCAATCAGTTATGCCATGCGACTGGTCGGATCACCACGTCATAACCTTCCTAATGTCAACGCTGAAAAGGGGAAAGACTAAGCAGCCTACTAAACTCAATAAGTGGACCCGGGAGACTAAAGAGTCGAATATCGAACGATTAATAGAAGAATGTGAGAAAGATCTCAAGTTATCGAATAACATGCAGAACGTGAATGACCTAATAGACCACTTCAACACAACAGTCACAAACTTAGTTAACACCACTATGCCACTAAAGTTAAAAAGAGTGTCGGAAAAGGACAAAAATCCATGGTTTAATGAGGCACTGAACGAGGATAGACGGAAACTAAGAATGCCCGAAAGGAAATGGAGACAAAACCCGGCAACTCCAGAGCTGAAATCATTAAGAAAAATAAGGAATGAATACAACAAAAAGATCCTGAAGTCTAAAAAGGAATATATTAGATCAGAACTGGATAACGCCAAAAACAGACCAAGGAAACTATTCGAGGTCCTAAAGCAACAATCCAACAAATCGGCAAAATCGGGCCAAGAAACCACTAAAACCCTTCTGAGCTGTGAAGTATTCGCTAATTTTTTTCACCGACAAGGCCATCACATTGGACACAGAGCTCAAAGCTGAAGCAGACAATCTACTCATCCAACCACACAGTCTGCACAATAACATTCAGACAAATGACCTTGAGGAAACTAAAAACAAAGCGCACTGGGACACCTTCAAAACGTATGATCAGAATGCCATCGCCAAAACACTAGCGGACATAAAACCAAATAACCACTTCAATGATCCACTCCCCACCAAATGTTTACAAAATATCAATCACGTCATCATCCCAATATGGACAAAAATAATAAATGCATCACTATCGCAAGGGGTCCTTCCAGAATGCCTGAAAGCAGGCCAAGTTACACCGATCATCAAGAAACCAACAGCGGACCCAGCAGATCCGAATAACTTTCGCCCAGTCACCAATATTCCATTACTGGCCAAGCTAATCGAGAAATGCGTACAAAATCAACTAAGCCAACACATCACAAACTTCAGACTATTGGACAGCTGCCAATCAGGAATCAGATCAGGACACAGCACGGAAACAGTGATCCTACATATCGCGGATGACGCCTTACAGGCCCTAGATCTTAATAGAACATGTCTACTGGTCCTTCTAGACCTATCATCAGCGTTTGACATGGTAAATCATGATAAACTACTGGACAGGCTACACAAAAGGATGGGAATGTCAGGTCTGGTACTGGAATGGTTTGAATCCTTCCTTCAGAACAGATCGCAAAGATTCTTGGTCAACCAATCTTTATCCCCCTTCTGTCCAAACTCGATCGGGGTCCCTCAAGGATCTACCTTATCTCCTTCACTCTTTAACCTATACGTTGAACCTCTGACAGAAATCCTCCAAGACGCAAACATATCCTATCACATGTACGCGGACGGCACGCAGATTTACATCAAAGTAGCATCTCTAGAGGACATCAAGTTAATCAATGAGGCGTTAAGAAAGACAATGTATTGGTTAACCAGTAATCACCTGAAGCTGAATGCTCAAAAAACTGAATTCCTATTAATTTCACCACCAAAGATCAACTCAGAGATGATAGAGTGGACCAAAATGATCACAGCACTAAACTGCACCCCTACGCTGGTGGACTCAGCCAAATCGTTAGGAGTCACCTTGGATAAGAATCTAGACATGAAAGCACACATCAAAATAATGGCAAAAAGTGCGCGCTTTCACTTGAACTACTTAAGGAAAGTGAAACCGTTCATCTCATCGGCAGACCTCAAACTAGCAATTCAATCCTTAGTTATCTCAAGGATTGAATACGGATGTACAACCTTAGCAGGCCTACCAAAAATGTCCACGGCACCTCTAAAAGCATGCCTCAATGCAGCTGCAAGGCTCATCACCGGCTCGAGGAAGTTCAACCATATTTCACCTCACCTAAAAGCGTTAAACTGGCTTCCATATAAAGCCAGAATCCAATTTAAAATGGCATGTATCACCCACAAAGCACTCCACTACAAAACACTGAGTTACCTGGCCCAGAAGATTGAGATATCGGGAGATTGCAGACCTGCCAGAAGTGCCAAGGAGCTGCTGTTGAGGCCACCCATATTCAGGAAGAAGAAAACCTATGACAGAGCGTTCTCTGGGGCAGCCCCCAGAGTCTGGAACTCACTCCCTCCGAAGATCAGGAAAATTACTAACATTATTACTTTCAAAAAGGAAGCTAAGAGCTTCCTAATGAATAAGTTCCTTACATAGTCAAGTACGGACTTCAACGCCACTGCATCGGAAAGGGCCCACACGGAGCATCGAATGGAAACTAGAAACAATGTCCAGTAAGCAGTAAAGACCTAGAGGCTAGAGCACAGAGAGAACTAGAAGAAGTTCGCATAATCAAAGCCAAGACAGTATGGTCTATTCAGGAACTTAGCATTCAATTTAACAGGATATTGGAGAAAAGTTATAAACATTTATGTCAACTTGGGGATAAACGCAGGTTGAAAATTTAGCATTATGTTATCCTGGTGTTAGTACTAACCGAATCTACCTCATATCAGTATGATACGCCTATTTACTTAAAGTATAACTAACCTACCATAGTCCAGTAGGGCAATGCTATGTGAATTGTAGCAGTAGGTTACACCTAATGTATGGAACTATAACTACCTACCTCATTCCCTTTAGGGTAACGCTATGTGAATGGTTTGTCTAATCTACCTCATGTATAAGTATTCTGTATTTCTAATCTACCTCCTGTTCATATATTCTGTGAAGCGCTCTGATACCCAAGGGTCACGTTCGCGCTATATAAAACTTTCTAAATAAAATAAAATAAATGTAGTCAGATTAATCATTCAGTGAGGCAATGAGACACAGGAATGTAGAAGCAGTATGAGAAATTCAGTAAATGCAAAAAGGGGTAGATAGCAACTAGCTAATACAAACTGAGAAAACTTTATTGAGTAAGAAATACAGAAAATGTCACAAAATGTGCCTTTTATACACAGCACAACCTGAAACACAGGATGAAACAAAGAAAAAAACCGAACCATTACGTCCAGATCCTGGTTCGACTCGGACACTAATGAAGAAAGGAGACAATTAAGCGCTGCAGAAAGACATTGGAGAAGTGTGCCTACTATCTCCCACCGAGACAAACTGAGATCCATCCGAAAGAAGTAAAACAACCATATTAAGAACAAGAAATCCATGTATTTCAGATCTGCTCTCGACAACGCAAAAAACAGACCCAAGGAGCTCTTCAGTATTATTAAACAACAAACTTCCAAACCGGACTCCTCGCTTGGACAGGCCTCCAAAGAACGTTGCAACAACTTCGCTAACTTCTTCAATGACAAGGTCTCCAAGATTGAGCGCTCACTGGTCATCAACTGCTCTCCCCGACCCCATAGAAGCTTGGGGGGGATGCTTGGTTGCGCTCCACCTCCCAATACTAAACCATGGTTACTCTTCCATCCCATTCTAGAAGAGGAAATAGTCAAACTTATCTCCACCGTGAACCTTTCATCTCATACCCTCGACCCCCTTCCTGCTCGTCTAGTCAAAAAACTGAAACTCTCCCTATCCCCACTTTGGTGCAGGATCATTAACAGCTCCTTAAAAACCGGAACCGTCCCAGACTGCCTGAAAGTGGGACAAGTCACTCCATTGCTAAAGAAACCAGGCCTTGATACAAATGACTTAAATAACTTCAGACCCGTCTCCAACCTTCCTCTCCTTTCCAAAATACTAGAAAGGTGTGTTCTTCAACAACTAACACAGCACTTGAACAATACCAACCTCCTTGACTCACATCAGTCAGGATTCAGGAAAGGGTGCAGCACGGAAACTGCAATCCTTAACATAATTGATGACATACACAAATCACTGGACCAAGACCAATGCTGCATCCTCATCTTCCTCGACCTATCTGCAGCATTCGACACAGTTGACCACTTTCTTCTCCTCAAAGCCCTCAAAGAAAGGGCTGGACTAGATGATGTGGTCCTCAAGTGGTTTTCTTCTTTCCTGCATAATCGCTCTCAAAGAATCAAAATGAGAAGCTTTGAATCCGACCTTCATCCAGTCAATAGAGGAGTTCCACAGGGTTCAGTGCTCTCCCCTCAACTCTTCAACATCTACATGGAACCCCTCTCCACCCTACTCAGGAAAGCTAACATCCCCTTCCACCTCTACGCAGACGATACTCAAATCTATCTGGAAATCTCCTATGCTAATGACATTCACAGACTCAACGAAACACTAAAGGAAGTCCAATGCTGGCTGTCAAGTAACCATCTAAAGCTGAACCCTGACAAAACGGAATTACTCCTCATCTCAAACAAAGAAGAAAACACACAAATGATCGAATGGCTAAAAGATATAGACGCGCTCAATAAGAATCTCTCCCTAGCGGACTCTGTCAAATCACTAGGCATCACACTTGACTCTAAACTAGATCTGACCAAACACATCAAGATCTCGGCTAAGAGTGCCTTCCTTAATCCGAAGCTACTTAGCAAAACAAAACCTTTCATTCCACCCAATGATCTCAAACAAGCCACCCAAGCATTGGTGTTATCAAGACTCGCCTATGGGAATGCAATCCTCTCCGGAATACCCAAAATTCATCTTGTTCCACTGAAAACAACCCTCAACGCGGCTGCCAGAATGGTCACTGGAATAAAGAAATTTGACCACATCTCTCCGGCACTAACAGAACTCAAATGGTTACCAATAGAATTGTGGGTGAGCTTTAAAACAGCATGCCTCACCCACAAAGCCCTTCACACTGGCAAACCTGAATACCTGGCGGCCAAACTTAAAAAAGCGGGTCAGAACAGGAACCTCAGAAGCTCTAACACCCTACTCCTGATCCCACTAAAAACTCGAAAACAAAAAACCAAGGATCCGTCCTTCGCCGGGAATGCACCCAAAATTTGGAACTCAATCCCCCCCAACATCAGAACTATTCCTTCTTTCCCTAAATTCAAAAGTCAGCTCAAAATCCTATTCCTGGATCGCTCCTCAACTATGAGATAGGATCACCCTGGAATGTCACAAGAGACTCTGCTCCCCCTCCCGAACAGGGACTCCCTCTTCCTCTTATTGTGACTCGCACCTTGACGGTCTCTGTGCACTGTATTGTACTTTGATATGCTCTGTTTGCTTTCTTTTTGCACCACCTTGTAATTATGTGAAGCGCTCCGATACCTTGCGGTCTGGCTAGCGCTATACAAAACTTCTTAAAAAAAATAAAAAAAATAAGACAGTGCAGGAGCTGAGAAGGGGACATCTATGGAGGAGCAGGCTAATGATACCACGCAGACAACACCTGTCCCACCGAGAAAGCGCACCATTGTGCCCCCGCTGCCACTTCTTGAGGCAGAAACCCAGTGGGGAGGGGAGGATGATGCTCAGGCTGTGTCAGGGAAGCATGCAACACAGATCCAGGAACAGCACACACTGCAACATAGTAAGGAAGGATCTGTGAGACCCAGGCCAAAAGTGAGCACTAGCGCTGCCGCAGATGATGAACCCACAGTGTTTGCTGGACTGGAGGGCTCCATGAGCATGCAAGTGGAGGTGGCCTACTGTAGCCAGGATGTGTCGAAAGGCCTGGTGAAGGTCACCACCACTGTGGTACAGCTGCAAACAGCCACCACAGGTGGCACTGGACTCCTGGGCTCAGGGGAGAGTGAGGAGCTGTCCAGTGGGAGCAGCATAACCCCACCAGTGCCCGAAACAAGACGACGCAGTGAGAGACAGGGTGCAACACCTGAGGATCAAGGGAGGGCAGTCAGCACCCTGAGCCTGCACCAGCAGGCCATTCCAGGAAGAGATGAACTGCCATCACTGAGTTTAGCAAATTGGTGAAGCAACTCATTATAACCGGACTTGTGACTTGCCTACATATGAGCACTGTGGCCATAACATGTGCTATGTCTAGTGACACTCATGATGTGTCTGTCAGGCTGTGTTACTAAATTTATCCTGCAGCTTAAGGATTAAATAAACACAGACCTGCACCAAAACATCTTTTGCATTATGTCATTATTTCTCACCTAGAAATAGTTCTGTGTGATCTCATCCCATCTCTGTCGTCTGGCAGCTGCCCCAACTCCAACTACTGGTCTGCAAGGCGGACCTGGGCCCTCATCCTCAGAAGTATCTGTAACAGTTAGCTCTCCTGGAATGCCTTTTTTCATAGCTATGTTGTGAAGCATTGCACAGGTAGCCACAATCTTGCAGCTGGTCTCTGGGCTGTATTTGAGTGCTCCTCCGCTTTTATGCAGGCACTTTGGCACTTCGGTATCCCAAATGTCAGCTCAATTACACAGTCCGTAGATTTGTATGTGCGACTAAATCTCCTCTCCCTTGCATTGGCTGTATTGAGGTATGGTGTCAGGATGAAGTACTGCACTGCATATATACTGTCACCGACAGGATTGAAAACAGGAGGTGAGTTACTGTCCTGCCACCCCAGTCATTGAGATGTCTGTATATCCCACTATGTCCAAAGATAAATGAGTCATGAGTACTGCCTGGGTATTTTGCTACAATATCATTGATGATATATTTAGCATTGCAGATGACATGTATGTTTAGCAAATGATAAGATTTTTGGTTTCCGAATATATAATCATTGTTTGATTGGGGTGTGAAGGCCACATGGGTTCCATCTACGCAGCCAATACGTGGGGGAATTGTGCAATCTGGTAGAAGTCCAGTTTTGTGTGCTGTAATACCTGTTATGTGCTGGGGAATTGTATGTGATATCGTAGCCTCTGTAACATTGCATCCAGGGATGCATGGAAGAAGCGTGACAGGCAACTCTGGAAGACCCCACCTGCTGCTGCTATCACCCCTTGAAACCTCCCTGCGGCCAGTAAGTGCAGTGAGCACAGGACCTGCACATGGGTTGGAATTCTTTGGGTCCTGGTGTTGGGTGTTCCAGCTGGAGTTTCAGCTCCTCTATCAGGTATAAAATAGTGGCTAAGTCCAGCCTATACTTCTCATGGATATACTCGTAAGTCTGCTGGAACAGAGTGATGCACACTCTGAAGATCCGTTCCTGTCGTCTCCTTCTCTGTGCTGCAGCCCAAAATCTCAGCCTCCTGGCTATCACATACTGTGCTGCCATTGTGGAAGTCCCTGTTGCATTGTGGGCTTGTTTATATAGGTTGTACTTGGCTACCACCTTCTTTGAGTTGGTGGTAATTTTGTTGTGCAAAATTGCGATTTTCATGAAATCGCAATTTGCAAATTTTTCATACATTGGTTTGCAAATTTGCATTTTGCGATTTCTCTATTTGTGAATTTCGCTGGTTGTGTGTCGCACCTTGCGAATTCACAATGGGAATTTGCAGATTTCGGGCATCGCAAAATAGGTATTAGCTAAATCTGTGCATTTCTATTTTGCAATGTAAAAATGTGTCATACGTAGAACAAGTCTATTTTGTGGTTGCAACCAGTTTTTTTGCAATTCGCAGTGTTTGCGATCGCAATATAGCTTGATACATATGCCCCTAGGTGACTCAGCATACCCAAACCAGCCTTGGTTGCGGACCCCACTGAGAAATCCAACAACGCATGGCGAAATTCGCTTTAATGAGTCCCATGAGAGGACACATCGAGTAGTGGAGCAGGTTTTAGGGCTCCTGAAGGCCAGCTTCCCCTGTTTGGACAAGACTGGTGGAGCCCTCTTCTACTCACCCTAGAAGGTGTTCAGATTACAGTCGCCTGCTGCAAGCTCAACAACCTTGCACTGCGCAATAGGAGCCCTCCGATTCTGGAGGATGGGAACAAGAAGGAGCGCACCGTGTCAGAATCCTGACATAGACAGTGAAGTTGAAAGTGGTGAAGAGGAAGGTCTTGATCAGTCTCAACAGGTCATCAACAACTACTTCCCTTGAGTGTAAGTATGCTGTAAGATGGCATGACTGTGACAGTTGCATTTGCTGTTGTGGTGAAGCAGTGAGGATTCTGCCTGTTTGTTGTGCACAACTGTGGGGTACTTTTTCTACAGCTGTCTTTGGATGAACTCTTAACTAATGTATATGTTTAAGGTGTAGGTATGTTTATGACTGATCTGATACTTGTACTGTGTATTCCAGAAGTGTGGTTATTGTGCCATCATAGAACTGCTCAATTATATTTCCTTGTTGTGTCTTTGTAGGTCTCCTTTGCCCTGTCATTTTCCAATCTGACATGTCAGCGTATTGACATCATCTACAAAATGATGCTGTACTTCCAGGCAAAATGGATGTGAGGTGTCTGACCCAGACTTTTTTAGTACAACTCATCTTTGCAAGCAACTTGAACTGCGATAGTGTGGCTGTTTCTGGTGACATTTTTCATTTCCCATGTGTCATGTGTTGGAGCATATCCTATGTGTTCCATTGTGTTCCTTACCACATTGTGTCATTTGGCCAATACATGTTTGTCATTGTTTACCTAGGTTGATACCTCTCTGTGCGCAAACTGTATGTAGGTATCCATGTGTGTCATTATTATATGCAAAAGAGATCATGTGACAACACATACACATGCCCTAAGGATTTCCAGAAGATGCAGCCACACCTGTTTGGAGTGTACCTGTGCAGAGTTGAAGATTTGACCCCCTGTTGCTTTGACTGTTGGTGTGTGAAGTCTCTTGTGGCATACTTGACATGAAACATCAGTGTGATTACTCTGGCATTGGACAGTGCATAATGTTTCCTAAACATACTTACATCTGAGATGTTGATACATGTAAACTGTGGTACTGCATGTACCACTAGTGACATGTGTGATGTCACTATGTTGATGGGCTTCTCCTCCTAAGCACCTATGGGTGAGACACTGTAATAGCTTGCGCTGCACCTAGTGACTGCCTAAATAGTTTTGCACATAATGCCATCTGGTGGTACAGTCACAGTCAAGTTCACATAGTAATTATTCGGAAAAAAATACAACTTAGACAAAATGATGTGTCATAGGTGTATTTATTTAGGTGCAGATGTTGAGTTCCAAAAAGTGAAAAACAGTGGGAAGGTGAACACAGAGGGGTCATGTTGTCAGTGATGGTAAATGAACACATTAGAGTTGTTACCACATTTTAAAAGTCCACATTCCAAAATACTCATGCGATCAGAATGGAAATGTGTGACAGGATAGTCCACAAAGTGAATGGCCCGCGAACAACTTGTGATATTATGGGAAGCTCTGGTTCCCGGCGTGGGCTGGTTCTTTGCCACTTGAATCTCCCGTTGGGTTTCTAGGACGTCCCACTTATGTTTGGGGGATTCCCTGCTGCAGGCTCTGAGGTGCCTGAGAATACAGCGTGTGACAGCTCCTCCCTCCATGTGGCAGCCACAGAGGTTGATGGAATGGCTGCGGGCTAGCCACTGGATGAAGATGTTGGTGGGTGGATTGACTTGAGTTGCACTGATGTCCCTCGGCACCCCAACGAGCTGGTCCATAATTTTGATAAGTTGTCCAAAACAGTTGTCCATGGACCACTGCAGCAAATTGATTTCCCAGAGTTTCTTTTGTTTTTTTAGGCACCAAGGACTCTGGTGATGGTGGCCAAGGCTTCAGTGTTAACGGTGGTCTCACATGATTGGCCCTCAGTGGCCCTCAAACCAGCACTGACACCCGGACCTGTACCCTTGGCTGAATCTCCACCAGCACATTGTCTCCTGCATCTTCGGTGAGCGTGGTGTTGTTGCTCACCTCTGGGACAGGTACTGTGGCGCTGGCAACAGTGGTGGTGGTGGTTGGTCCACAGGTAGTTGAATTTGTGCTCAACATTGTTGTGGCTGCTGTGGCTTTAGTTGTGGTGGTGGAGCCAGTGAGATTCACTGATTGTTGTCACCCTGTCTGGCCAGAAGGGCCAGGTTGGTCCTCCACTTCCAAATGTTGGGGAGATTTAGCCTTTGAGAGTTTACAATCCAGGGGTGGAGACTAGCTTTGCTTGGTGGTTGGAGTCTCAGCCAGCTGCTGATGATTGAGAGCTGCCTGTTGGAGAAAGGTTACATTGTCAGGATGGTGAGTGCATTCCACAAAATTTGTGACACTCTGAGTAATGGTTTGAAGGAAAAAAAAGGCTTGGTCTTGGACATAACGGACATTATCCATGTTCTTTACCTGTATGACATGAAATAGAGGTACATGCAATAATTGTTTGTCACCTGACATGGACATAATAATTACTGTAAATTTTAAAAATTGCTTGTTTTAAAAAACATGTCACTACCTACCAACTTGATGCTCATCCACTATGGTTTTGGCATGTGTATTGTTAATTTAGCAATACCATGTTTTCAATATGCAGGTATATTCCAATTTGTGTTGTTCATTTTGCAGTGCTCATCATATGTGCTCTGTTATTTGAGTGAGTGTCCATGCTTGTACTGTGGCCATGTCACCTTCATGCTTTCCACCCTTTGTGCTAACACATGTCAATGTGCACAAATTGTGATATGTCTCGACATTTCTTTCCTGGTACGTTGGTTATTAAAAGTGAGTAATTAGACATGTACTTAAGCATAGCTATGTGTGCAGTTGATGTGACATATGGCGCAACGTAGACATGGCTGACACGCTAGGACCGCTATGCCTTCCAACTCTAACACAGCCCAAAAAAAATGAATACAACTCAAAAAGAATTCCTACAGGCAAGGCCCACACCTATTACTAATCCAACACTGCAAGCATAGTCTCCAAGACTGTGCCCTTATACTCACCTTAAACCAGCTCACCGATCTCTCTGACACCATTACACACTGGGAGTACTGCCCATATCCCTTGTTCCACCCCTTCAAACTTAAACATAGCCCAATATCAACCCTCATCATGACACTGCAAACCCCTATTTCCAATTCCAATTTCAATCTTTATTTCGATCTGTTTGATCATAAAAGATATACAGACAATCAAATAATTTAACAGATCAATGAAGACATGAGTTATAAAAAAGGTTGAATATTGAATATATAAATCAGTTCATTGTATACAGGGTTTAAAATCATTAGTCAAATAAAATTGTTACGAGACTGCCTCCACCCTCATAAAGCGAGTGCGAGTATGCCACATCGCTGTTAGATACTTTGCTACTGCGAACACAATTGGGGGGGGACACCTCAGTCTTTAACATTCTATACGCAGGAAGGTACTGTTTAAAACCCAATTATTAAGAAGGGGGACAAGCCAGTATTTCCTACTTGCTTGGTAGGCTTTACAAAATAATACCACATGTAAGTCATCTTCTTGAGGGTGCGCACACGCCGGGCAGTGCTGTGTGGTCGGTGGCGAAGACCAAGAACTGGTGAATGACCTCAGGGGTAATGTGCCATATCTCCACTGGAGAAATAGCTTCCTGGTTAGCACAGGGGTCATGCCATCCAAAACACGTTCCATGAAGTAAAAGTCTTTGCATTGGATGAATAAGCTCGTTAGAGATCCCTCGCGAATGCTGTTCAGAGCAGTGGTTAGCTTTAGATCGTAGTAAGCTTTAGACAATGCTTTGCGAGAAATCTTTCTACTTGCATTTGCCGGGTCAGTCCAAAGTTCTGTTAAGCATAGGCTGACGCATGTCCTTTTTATGTAACTTAACCATGGAATATGGGTAGCATTTTGTGAGATTAGAAAGTCCTGGAGCTCTGCCCTGTAGTTTGTGAGGTCTTGGCTGCTCCATAATCGTCTCCAGAACTTTAGTGGTTTAAGTCCCAGTTCATCAGCTATTGGCCTAATTCCCAAATCCAATCTCAGGGGGAGCAGCGGCGTACTTAAGGGGAGGGCTGTCAACTGCCTGATGAATTTGTTTTCCACAGTCGTCAAGTTTTGGGCGGAAGTATGGCCCCACATTTCTCCCTCGTAGGTGACTTCCCCCCGTGCCTGTGATTTGTAAATTTGAATGACTGGGGCAAGGGGACAGTATGTTGAGTTCTTCACCATCCTGGAGATGCCACCTGCTATCTGCACCAGTTTCATACTGGCCTTGGTCTGGTGTGTCCCCATGTCATGTACTCATTTAGGGTTAGCCCTAAATACTCGAAGGTGGAAACCCTCTCTCTAATCGGACTGAACCTAGCAAGGGATTAGGGCGTGTTGAAGGCATGGGATTCAAGATCATGTATTTTGTTTTGGAGGCATTGATCTCGAGGCCCCTCTCCAGACAAAACTCTAGAAACCCATCGAGTACCCGTTGGATTCCCATGGGGGATTTCGACAACAGCAGGGTGTCGTCCGCAAACATAATGGCGGGCACCCTGCTGCCATTCAATTTAGGGGCATCTATGTCGGCAATCTGAGTCAGGTGGGCGATTACCCCGTTCACAAAGAGGCAAAACAGGGTCGGTGCAATAACACAGCCCTGTCTCACCCCTCTGTCCACGGGGAATCTCTCCTTTAGATTCCCATTTCTACCACACCTGACTCGTGCAAAGTTGTTCCGATGTAATCTCATGAGAATAGTGAGAATGCCTCCCGGGACGCCTAGGTCAGCAATCACGCTCCATAGTTTGGATCTTGGCACCAAATCGAAGGCGGCTCGCAAGCCAACGAAAACCGTGTACAAGCTACCGCCCTCGATTAGCGCAGTCCTCCAGTAGATGAGATTCAGACGGAATATCTGATCTGTTGTGGACACCCCCCTTCTAAATCCCGCCTGATATGGGCTCAAAGTGCCAGATTCCTCGAGCCAAATCTGGAACCGATCTAGTACCAGTCTACCAAACAGCTTCTGGGAAACGTCTATTAGGCTGATGGGCCTGTAATTGGCTGGGAGCAGAGGCGAGCCCTTCTTATATATAGGGACAACCTCTGCGCCCAGCCAAGTACAGGGCACCTCCATGCCCTTCAAGACTGTGTTAAAAATTTTCAGCAAATAGGGGGCCCATACATCAGGCTCTTGCTTGAAAAGGTCGCCTGGTAGGCCATCCAACCCGGGTTCTTTGCCTGATGAAAGGCCCGCGATAGCAACTCTCATTTTCAGTAATGGGGTCAACCTCTAGATGGCTAGATGTAGGTGGGGGTGAATAACATGTAGCCCCCACCTCCTCTGTGTAGAGGGACTGAAAGTGCTCTTGCTATACCCCTGATGCGATGTTCGGTTCTATTGCTGATGCTAAGTCCTCGGATCCCGTGTTGACAATACGCCAAAATTTACGGTAGTCCCTGGCAGCTAGGGAGCTAGAGAGTTCCTCCCATTTATCATGATTCCATTCGATTTTGGCTTGGGTAACCAGTTTCTTGTATTCCCTTCTTCTGGCCTGGATCTCCTGTCTATTTTTGCCCTCCTTGATGGAGGACAAGAGATCTCCCTTTGCCTTGCGACATGCGGGATTATACCATGTATTGCGGTGAAGCCCGCCACCTCTAGCAGATCCCTCGGAAAGTGATCTATTCCCAAGGTCCTGACAAGTTCCTCATGTAACAGAGACAGTGAGTTGTGGGTGACCTGGGTGCTCGGTTCCTCACATAAGATACCCACTTTTTCCAGTATTGGAATGAGTCTATCATAAAGCCTAGATAGCTTCTCTCTGTTGGTGACTAGTTTCTCCCACCTTATTCTCCTTCAATTGTTTTCGAGGAGAAGGCCTGGGTTTGCCACTGCCGTGGCCTCGTTCCTGCCCTCTAAGCCAGGGAGTGCGTAGTCCAAGACTAGGGCGTTGTGGTCGCTGTCCACTCTATCTATCACCCTAAAATCGATGATGTGCGACCAAGAGGACATTTGTACTAGAACATAATCCAGTCTTGACTCCCTGCCTCTTCTATTAAAAGTGTGTTTGCTCGGAATATCAGATCTGGTACGTCCATTGCAAGCCCTAATCCCATGTTTAAGGGTTAGGGCGGTAATCTGTAATGCAAGTGGAGTCCAGGCTCTGGGCGGGGTAGCCACGTTAGAGGGTATTGCCCACCTTGCGTCCTCTTCTGTGGAAGACCCGTCCAAGAGACCTGTAAGGGGCTCAAAATGTGAATTTAGGTCCCCACCCACTACAAATGGGATCCCCTTGGGAATTACACTAAGGAAAGCTGACAATTCCTCAAATGGTGGGTGATTCCCGTGATATGTTTACTGGTCTTGAATAAACGTTTATCACCGCAAGTCTATGGTGGTTTGGCCATTCCAGCAACACAACTAATATATCGTCTGAGGCCAAAGGGAGACGGACCGCCTGGCAGCCCAAGTGGGATGCCACCCAGGTAGAAAGGCCTCCAGAGGGATGGCCCTTGCCCCCCCCCCATTTCGCAGAAATGGAAAAGGCCGCAAACTCTTGGCGGGAGTGCTCATCCCTTGCCCACGTTTCTTGAAACAGGCATATATCCTTTGAGTCAATAAAGGAAGTCCATTCCTGTTGTTCCAGTTTGTTACCCAGGCCAGCCACGTTCCATGATATTATCTTCAGAGATGGTGGCCTGTGGTTCAAAACTGGAGTGAAGGAGGGGACGTTATCATTTGGACTACCCCGGGGCATTGTTTTTAGGGCCAAGTCCCCAGGTGCTTCCCCAGGTTCACTGGTATAACTCAGATGCAATTTGGTTAATCTCTTGAATAGGTGGTAGTACATCTAGTTGACTGGTCTCTTCCAGTGAATCAATTGTAGATCTGGGGGGATTGCGGCTACCTCCGTGCCCTCTTAGGGACAGCAATAATACTTTCCACCCTTACGCCTAAACTGTCAATCCACCATGTCCAGGTGGCTGAACCTATTAAATGTTGGAAAGTAAATAGGCTGCTGGACTCTTGGGTGACAGTAAACTCCTCTCTCACCACCTCTCCATACACCTCCCCTCCCATGATAGGTTTCCCAGCCCTCCTCCTCATTATTTATTTTGAGATACGCTTGGTGATGGCTTCTAGGGTGCTGATAAACCCCTATTTAGCCAGAACACAGTACTCAAACAATCCAATTAAAAGACTGATATTCCCTGATCCCAGCACACATGAGCACAGCACTGTCCTCATAATCAGCCCATCCAACTCTCTAACCCAAAATACTCCAAGAGTAAACTCCTTGATATCATGCCAGTCCCCTAAACCAAAGACAGCACATAACAATTCCCATGACATGGTGCTATGTTTGTATTTTAAAAAGCACGTTTTTTTTTACAGGCCCACTGCTGATGTTGCTGAATGCTGACTTTGCCATGTGACAAGAATATAGGGCCAGATGCACGACCCTAAATTGTATGTGCAAATGGGTCTCTGACCCGTTTGCGCATGTAAAATGGCCCAGGGCCATGTACAATTCCTAAATAGCGAGTTGTAATTTATTTGCGACTGGCTATTTAGGAATTGCGACTCGCTATTAGGAAGGGGCGTTCCCTTCCTAACAGCGACCACAGAGCCATGTATGAATGCTTTGCAACCACAATTGCGGTAGCAAAACACTCGTAAATTACTGCCCTCCTCAAGAGGGTGGTAATGGAGTTGCAGGGACCACTGCCTGCCCTTAAAAAATGAAACAAAAACGTTTTGTTTTTTTCCAAGCAGCCCCTTGTCCTTTAAGGAAAACGGTCTGCATTAAAAAAAAAGCAGCTTTATTTAAAAGCAATCCCAGACATGGTGGTCTGCTGAGCTCAGCAGGCCACCGTCCTTAGGAGGGCCTGTGATTACGAATGGGATCGCAAATTGCAAGAGGCTCATTAATATTCATGAGACTCACAATTTGCGACCCCAATGGAAACCGGAAGTACGTTTCAATTTGCGAGTCGCTATTGTGACGCAATTTGCAAGTCACAAAATTGTTGGTCGAACATCTGGCCCATAATGTTTTGATTCCTTTTCCTCCCTTTGTCTGCCATTACTCTACACCTACAGGTCTAGTGGGTTATTTTCCACCCCTGCTTTCTCCCTTTGTCACTGTTGTCCTATCTTTCTCGTCCTCCTCTTTCCTTTTTTCCTTTCTTTCTCTTGCTGTATCTTGCTCTGGGTCAAAGTCCCAATTGCAAAACTGGGTGGTCGTACATTTTTCGACAACTTTTGACCGTTTGCCCTAGAATTTTTTTATGTTAATATCTTCAGATTATGCAACAGATGGCAGATAATGTGGTAAATGCGGCTAATCGCATAATTCCAGTGGGTCTGCTTAACACTCACTCACATCAAAATCAATCCCTGTGATCTCACTTGTTACACAACCCAAGAGCAATATTGAGAGACTCAGTCCTACCTCTTCTCAAATCCTAGAACAATCTTCAAAAACACAGTCCTACCCCCTCCATATATTGCCAACATAATCCCAAAATTGCTGAGATCACAGGCTCCATTCGCCAATAGACGCGTGCGTTACAGATGGTTAGAGAATCACTTCAAGCAATAGGTAGGCACTGTCTTTAGTAATGGCAAATTTGCACAATAGTAGCAAGATCTTTTTTACCAGATGTTCTATTTAATTCATAACAGCCAATGACAAAGCCAATCGCTCTGGCTTTGTAAATCAATGTTTGTTCTTTTTTGAATTCGAGAAGGCAGGAAGTGCAAATCGAGCAAGGGGAGAAAAAGAGAAAGAGATCAGTGGGGAACGAAGGGGAAACGGATGGTTTGGCAATGAGAGAGAAATACATCAAAAAGAGAGAGATACTGAAAGAGACAGCCAACGGGGGCTGAAAAGTGAGTTATGGGGAGAGTGGGCAAAAATGGGTACGAAGAAAAGGGAGTCATGAAGGGGAGAGAAAGGGTGGGCTGTCGTGGTGAGCAATGATGAGAGAGAGAGAGAGAGAGAGAGAGAGTCCTAGTGAAGTCAGGGGAAGATGGTATGGGGGCACAGAAAGTGCCGTCAGCTCTTGCTTCTTGAATTGATTTAACACAGTAAGGTAGCCGTTTGCGATTTGCAAACGCCGGAATTCGCAGAATTTCGGCATTTGCGAATCGCAAGCGGCGTTTTGGTATGTTTGGGCCACATAGCAACATAAGGAATCGCAAACATTGCGATTCCTTATTTTGCTCAAGCATTTAAGGAATCGCAATTTTGCAATTCCTTAAATGCCATGTAGATGGTATTTTGCATTTTGCATTTTTTTTTTATTCAAAGTGCCATGTGGCGCACAGACATGCCATTAGGGCATGTATGTGTGCCACATGTACTTACAGGCACATTCCAGGGGGGCAACAGGTCCTTTGGACACCCTGGCACCCTTGGAATTGCGATTCTCAAATTGCGAATTTCTCAAGGAAATGGAAATTTGAGAATGTATCCCCATTCATTCCTCTGGGCCTCTTGGCCCAGAGGAATGAATGGGACACTCATTCCTTAATTGCGATTCGCAATTTGCTAATTGCAATTAAGGAATATTAGAGATTCGCTAAAAAATTACGATTTATTACCTACATTCCATTTTGCAATTCTTAAATAGCGATTCCTTAAAAATCGCTATTTGAGAATCGCAAAATGGAAATTACCTACATATGCCCCTAAATGTTTAATGTTGTTACATTATAGGATACAGTTGTCAGTTTTGATTTTTTTTATTTGACAAAGATTTGCTATGTATGTATATATCCTGGATATGTATGTTATTGTGTGTATGAGCTTGCTTTACAAATTGCACCCAAGTGGTTCTTTGTATATCAATGAAGAATGATATTCAGCTATAAACACACTCTTGTATTCTCTTGATTCGGGGGTAATAACGTTGTTTTAAGACTCGACACATGGTAATGTCTCTGTACAACATCTAAAGTTAACAAAACGCTATTGTCGTCATAAATTGACTACTGAAGAAATGAAGGTGACACGTTTCTTCTCTGTACATTTTCGATATTTATGGTATAGGGGGTATATTTATACATACATAATTTACTGATCCCAGTCCCATAGGTCCTAAATTGGATAACTCTCCGTTATGACAGTAATGCCGAGCAGCACACAAAGTGCAGGAAGCAAGAATGCTTCACGAGAGAGCAACTTCGAGTTTCCAAAACAACATTTTTAACAACAAAGACCTTCAATGCCCCCCGTGACGGGAAGTGCCAGAAAGTGTTGCTATGTCCATCCCCAGACAAAGAAGAGAAAATAAAGATACCAGGATAGAGTCACCTGAGAAGTCCTTGCCTAACCAGTCACGCAGCATTTATGCACACATTCCTACTCGAAGGCACGTTAGATTTCAGTAACAAACAATAGAGCCCATCCCATGTACGGTAACACGACTGAACTCAGGTGACTACTCTTGGGTCTCAGCAGTAGTCTTACCTGGCGATAATGGAGTCATCTTAGCAAAGGTATCTACAATAGTCAAGGATGACATTGCAAAACCAACCTTCGAAGTGAAGGACATTTTCAAGGAGTTATTTCTCCAGCAGTAAAGTTTTCACAGCTGTGAGATGTGTCAGTAGTTGAATGGCAGATGTTATGACTGTTGTAAGGCCTGACAATCCCATAACACCATCTACAAACTTTGATATCTGCCAGCTTGCATCTGCCTCCAATCAGAAGTTTTCACCTTAGGCCAGACTAGACTCACTTGCAAACTGCTCACGTGCCCAGAAACAGGGGAAACACATTGGTCTAATCTGGCATGAGTGCAGTGTTAGGATTATATTTGTAAACATGCAGTTGCTGGACACCAGGGGCCTCATTTATGAGAAGTGACGCATCGCTGCGCCTTGAGACCCTCCGGGTGAGTAGTGCGCTATATAAATGCATTGATTGATTGATTGATTGCGTGAAAGCAGCGATGTGTCACTTCTCAGTGCGCACTCCTTGCGACATGATTGATGCGTCATATTTACAGTATGATGCATCATGTCACAAGGAGTTACAGATACGTCAGTATTTCTGACGTATCTGTAGGCGCAAAAGTCACGCATTGCTGGGGTGTGTCACAAAAGTGACCCAACTCCAGCAATGCGTCCTTTCACATGGGGCAAGCCCCATGTGAAAGGGCTTGCATCAGTCTTATGCCTGCTGTGAGGCAGCACAAGATTTTGACGCAACAGCGTCCTAAAAGTGACGCAGTGAAATCTCATAGATTTCACTGCGTCACTATTACGAGGCTTTTTGCGGGGGAACGCCCCCTCTGCATACATTATACCTGACGCAGGTATAATGTAGCGCAGGGGTTTACAAAGTGACGCATCTACTTAGATGCGTCACTTTGTAAATAGTGCGCAACAGGAGGCATGTTTTACGCTGCCGATGCGTCACAAAAAGTGACGCATCGGAAGCGCAAAACTGACGCAAGGCCTCATAAGATGCATTATTGCGTTACCTTAAGTCTAACCACTTGTAAAGTGCCACGACCAACCCACGGGGCCATGCTGGTACTAGCCCACCAATACAAAACACTAACTTGTGAAGTGGCTCATGGGCGTGGAAAGAGTCAGGTCTTTAGGCCCTTCCTGAATTTTAAAATGATTGATTTATTCCAAATTTTCAACAGGAGTCTGTTCCATCTTTGCGTTTCAGCTGTCGAAAACATTTGACCCCTATGAGAAGCATGGAAGAAACACAGCCCCTGCAGAAGAGCTTCACCATTTGATCTTCATAAACAAGGGGGAAGGTACCAATTAAATTAATCAATCAATCAAAAACATGTATACAGCACACTGCTACCTCGACAGAGCGGCTCAAAAGCAAGACCGAAGAACAGGATCGGGCACACTCATGTCTACACTTGATCAAAAAAGCAGGTTTTCTCCTTAAAGCAGTGTTTGGACTCGGCCATACTCAGATAGATAGGCAAGCTATTCCAAAGCTTGGCTGTCAACACAGAAAAAGACCTGCAACCTCAGCAAACTTTGGAAAACTTCGGGATACGCAATTGTCACAGGTGATTAGATCTCAAGGCTCTCACCTGGTGGTACTGACTAATATATTTTTTTGGTATCTTGGACCTTTGCTTCTAATGGCTCTAAATGTCAATGTCAGGGCTGAAAACGTGACACTCTCACAGCCGGAGCCATGAAGCTGCTTCAGATGGAGGGAAATGTGATGATGAAGAGGTACCCAGAGCATTCTGTATTATTTGGAGTCTATGAGTCAGGAAAGCCGGAAGGCACAGTTATAAGCTGTTAGAGTTATCCAAGCATGATGTCACAAGTGCATGGACTACAATCTTTCGGGTGTCTGCCGGCAGAAGGTGCAGTCATTTCCTGACTGATCTTAACTGCAGAAAGCAGGAGGATGAGAGCTGCCGAATTTGGGTAGCAAGGTCAGAGTCAAACATAATCCCTAAGTTTCTAGCAGAGGTTGCCAGTGCTGGTGGCAGTTAAGCAGGCCACCAGAGACTAGATAGAGGGGATGTCAAACCTGCCTAATAAGAAGTAACCACCAGGCCACAACATCGCCTTATGCACTTAACACAGTGATTTAAAAACAACCTCCTAAATCACAGGAAAACCATTGAAGGGAAGGGAGCACATGGGAAACATGATCTCTGACTTTCAAAGCCAATGCTAACATAGCTGTGTAGTTCTGGACAAGTTGCAGCTTATTTAAAGTTCAATTGGGTGATTCAAGGTTTTACAACAATCTAACCTGGTTGATATGAATGAAATTAAATTCCTAACATTGGCGTAAATGAAAAAAGATGAAGAATTATTTTCAATGGATGGAACTGGAACACGAATGAGTTCGCTACATTAATTTACCTGGTCCTTCGGGGCCTAGGGTCAGCCCATTATCACATCTAAGTTGCACATGCGAGGCACCGGTGCAGGTTTTGAACGACGTGAACTGGCCAGTCAAGGATTTCTATGAGAGAAGACCCATTCCACAATGGCCTCAATGCGCGCGCGTGCCTCATCATGCTTTTATCATAAGACGTGTTCTCAATTGTGGCGATGCAACTAGTATTTTAACACGGTAAGTCACAGTGCACTTTTTGTAAATTAAAGTGCTAGTAAAAAAATAAAAAAGAACTGATCAGAGAACCTAGAAACTCAACAGCAATTGGCAGTTCCCAAGCCCCTGGAAAAAATATTAAATAATTAATTACAAAGGGAATTGTATAGGGAGCAGGGTGAGGGGCAATTGAAGAGAAAAAATGGATGGGGAATGAGGTAATAGGGTAGAAAAGAAATGCATACTCCAATGGAATGCTCAATAGAATATAAAAAATTTCACCTCAAGTCTGCAGTGAAAGGATACAACCCTTACAGTCAGAACACTATGAGATTGAAATGCTACTGGGCTGGACAAGCACAAAAATAGGGAGGAAATCCATCAAATTAGAAGCAGAAGTCTGAAAAAGACAACAACGCCGTCCAAACAGGAGCAATGGGCTGACTTCTACCGATATATTACGTATTCCAAATAAAAGGCCCCCCTACAGACAGATAAAGCTATTTGCAGCTGACACCTACAAATGATGGTAGTTTTCTAACTTTTGCCTATATTAACAGAGAATCCTACTCTTCAGGAAATGAAAGGTGGATTGGGGAAACAAAATGGAGACAAATGTGCATAACTGGACAGTATCTCTTAGAAGAGAACACTGAAACATGGACCGGTGAAGGCGTGCAAGGGGCCCAGGTGGCAGGATCAAAAACAGAGGTGGATATTTACAATTAAATGTAGGAGCACAATGTAACCCCAAAATTGGTAACGCAGAGCTCCACAATTTTTAAATGCAGTGATACTCCGTATTTACAAAAATACAGTGCACCCCTGCATTCCACTTAACACTGGAGCAAAAAAAACTGCCTAACGCCGGGGCAGGCGCCCTTGTCCCATGTTGAAAGGGTGTCTGCACTGCAGGGGTGATTGTTTATGTGCAGGAAGGGACACCTTCCTGCACATAAACAATCTTCCCAGGAAATGTGTTGTTTCTATGTGTGTGCTTGTAAATATTCCCCCGAGTATGGTAGCTGCACAGTCATGATGAAAGGATAACACTGGTTTGCCATGAGGAAGCGGTAGGTGAGAATGCAGGACCTGCTCGGAAGGGAGGGGACAGCATATATGGTATGGCTAAGCTAGTTCACCTCTCTGAGCAACAGATGCTACTATTCCACCATCCAGAGCGGTGGTACATTATTTTTAATCTGACTAGGGCCTCGCTGATGCTTTCACTGACTCTGTCTGTTGCAATAGATATACTATTTGAACTCTTATGCATCATCTTGAACTATTTCTTGCTGGTTTGTAGCACTATTATTCTAGTATTCAAAGAGTGAATGGATCACTCGAACCTAAAATCCCAGGGTCTCGTGTGGTAACCAATATTAAAACCCTCAGTTGCGTACAGGAGCGAGGGCGGTATATCTTGGTTCTCTGCCTCTAGAAACGTGAGAGCAGCTTTTTCTGGGTTTGTTAGACCTGGCGTGGTTTCACCCTATCTTTTTGCCTCTACCTCCTGTATTTTTGATGCTGTGCTGGATTTCGTTTTTGCTGGTTTAGATGCTTTGGGCACTTTGCCACTGCTGTTCATTGTCAAAGTGCAAGTGCTCCCTGTATAAACTGTTATTATGAATGATTATCCATGATTGACCTATTTTTGTCACCAAGAAGTCTCTAGTAAAGAGCACTAAGTGTGCCAGGGCTGGTGATAACAAATGCTACTAGTGGGCCTGCAGCCCTGATTGTGCCACCCACATGAGTAGCCCTAAAATGGTGTCTCAGGCCTGCCACCGCAGTGCCTGTGTGCAGTCTGTGAACTGCCATGTCCTCCTGGTCAGTGTCCCCACTGGCCAGGTCTAACCCTTCTCTTTCTGTACACATTGGTCACCCCTATGGAAGGTCCAAGGTACCCCCTTGGGCAGGGTGCAGTGTATGTGAAAGGTAGAGCATGTACTTGTGCAGGTGACATGCTCTGGTAGTGAATAACAGCCATTTTCGTTTTTCATTATTGTAAGGCTATCTTGTACCATAGGCTATCATGGGGAATGCTGGCTACAGTGGCTACCAGCATATCTTCCCATAGGAGCAGGATAGGACATAAAAGTTTGGTATCCCTGAACTCAGAATTTAATAACACATCTTTTAGCAAAGGTTGTTTTTAAATTCTGTGTTTGAGACCAGCACTTTTAGAAAGTTGCTGTTCTCTTGTTTGACCTTTCTTGGTGCCTTGGCCTGTTTGTGAATTGACTGTCTGGTTTGTGAGTGACAGGGTCTGGGTGGCTCCCAAAGTCTGAGTGGGCCATCCCTGGGCTGAATAGCTCCATCGGCATCTAGAGTGGTGGGAGGGGCTAGCACCTGGGCCTGAATAGGGCTGTGCCTGCCTTCCACAATGCTGGCTCCACCTCCTGCTGGGCGGCTGAGGACCCTGGCCCTCACTCTGAAAGGTAAGGAGAGGCCAAGAAAACAAAGTGCTCAAGGAACACCCAGAACTGGTTCAGACCAGGCTCAGAGCCCTCCTGCACAAAGGGATCAAAGACTTTTAGGGGTATAAGTACAGGACCCCTGATTACAGAAAATTAGATCATCCTGGAATCAAAAAGGAACCTCTGCCATGGAGAAAGCTGGAAGACTGAAGAAGAAGGACTGACCTTTTGTATGAGGCTGAACTGACCTGCAGTTGCTTTGCTGCCTAGGAGAGGGGAAGGACTTTGTGGTTGCTTTGTCCCCTGACTTGAACGAATCTCCAAGGGCCTGTTGTGAACTGGCTCCCTGTTTTGAAGTCCCAGGTACAATAGGACTTCAACCCCAGCTTCCCCGAGCTCTGCTGAGAGAGCTCTGTCCTTCTTAGAGTGCTTGGGCCAGTTTTGGTGCCTCTGGAAGTGGTACCTGTGTTGGGAAGCTGGAAACCAAGATTTGAGAGACTTTGCTACAGAATATTTATCGCATCGCTCGATTGCGGAGCGCTCCATTGTCAGTGCGAGGAAATTCCCGCGGCCGCGAAGGTCAAGATCGTCGCAGCGCCTGTTGCGTCTGCCCGAGATGTCGCATCCCTTCGCTAGTGGGAAAAATATAATTGCTGCGAGTATCGTCGCAGAGCCTGTCATCAATGGGTGAGATCGCCGCACAGCCGCTTTGCGAGCTGTTTCACATCGCTGCGAACATCGTCGCAGAGCCATCGCTTTGAGGGGCCGCGAGAGGAGAAGATCGTCGCTAAGCCCCGGAGATCGACGCATCGTGCCTTTGCGAGAGAAAACTTCCTATGAAACCTACGCACCGGATTCCATACAAGTCATCGCCTTCCTCCCCATACAATCCAGATTCATCGCAACACGTCCGCTCATGCCTCCCCAGGGTCTCAGGAGTAACGCATCACTTGTTTTATACCGCTACAGCTTCTGTGCTTGGAACTTTCTTATCGCAAACAAAGGTACTATGGCTAAAACGTGACACAACTGTGGATCATTTTATCGCCAACCTTAAGAACACTTTGCAACCATATTCTTGAACTGTGTATGTTGGTTTTGGTCTTGTGTAGTTTATGTTAAATACCTTTATTTTTCTAAACTGTTGTGGAGTCAGTTTGTGGTGTTTTCACTGTGTTACTGTGAGTATTGGTACAAAAACTTTACATACTACCTTTGATATGCCTGACTGCTTGTGCCAAGCTACCAAGGGGGTGAGCAGAGGTTATCTAAAGAGTGTTTCCTCCTTACCCTGACTAGAAGCAAGGGTCCCTATTTGGACAGTGGTACCTACCTCTGCCAACTAGAGACCCCCAGTTCTAACATTGTTGGTCAGCAGTGGGATTTGAACTTGTATTTTTACTAGACCCACAGTGACTGGTGTACATCACTAGTGAGTGCAGACCACTATGCCACCGCATACTACATTTTGATTTTTGATTCTATTTTTTGAGTAACTCTTCCAAGTATCATGTCTCTGAATGGAAAAGCACCCAGTGTGGAGGCAGAATTGGAGTTTGTCATTGAGGATTTGTATTCATACAAAGTTGAGCAGCTTAGGAAATTCTGCCATGAGTTTGAGTGCCCCATAAAGAGCAACCTCAGGAAGGAGGAGTTGCAGAGAATCTTGAAGGCCCATTGGGAGGCCCAAGAGGGAAATAATGCAAGTGGAGGGAATGGCTTTCAACCTATAGATCTGCCTGCAACCATTCCAGTAGGGGCCTCACCCAAGAAGAGTTACAAGAAAATCAGAGAGCAAGGGACCATGACTAGGAGGTCCTGAAATAAAAAATGGAAATGGAAAAAGAAAGAGAAAGAGTGGAAAGAGAAAGGGCGGCGGAGGAGAGTAAAAATGCCGTGCCATGGAGGAAAAGAAATTGCTTCTGGCTCATGAGTTGAGCATGAGGGAACTGGATATCAAGGCCAAGCAGGTGGATTCCAGTTCAAATGGTGGCAGCGCACAGCCAGTGCAGGGGGTAAAGTATATATTCCGAAGGACCTGGTACAGAATTATAATAGGAGTGAGGTTGTCCGAAAGATTTCTTGCTTTTTCTCCTTTGACGCTCTCAAAATCATTGTTCTGGCTATGATTCTCTCACGTTTGGACTACGGGAACTGCTTGTACGTGGGCATTCCTGCCTACGAGCTGCGACGCCTCCAGACCATCCAAAATCAGGCCGCTCGCCTTATCCACCGGCTTCCCAGGTTCCACCACACCACTCCTTTACTTAAATCCCTTCATTGGCTACCCATCCTGCAGCGAACCCTCTTCAAGCTGGGATGCATAGTCTTCATGGCCCGCGCCCGTACGGCGCCTATCTTCATCAACTCCATGATCACCCACTACCTCCCCTGCCGTGATCTCCGTTCCTCTAGCTAGTCACTTCTCAGTGTTCCCCGCTTCCGCAAGACCAGAGTAGGTGGCACTAGGTTCTCCACTCTTGCCCCCCGCTTCTGGAATAGCCTTCCGCTCACCATCAGGTCCATCACTGATTACCTGCACTTCCGTAAGGTGCTCAAAACTCATCTGTTTGCTCAAGCCTTTGCTACCCAGTAATCCCCTGGTGCTTCTTCCATCTGCCACTGTCAATCACCTAGCGCCAGGAAGCCGCTTGGTCACAGTGCGCTTTATAAATATTTTCAACTTTCAACTTTCATCTAAGCCTAGTTTACTTCTTATGAAATTGCATTAAGAATAAATGGTATGCCTGAACAGCATTGGGGGCGGGCCTGAGGAAACATTTTGAGGCTTCTGGGAGGAGTGCTCTAGAGCCCTTAGAGTTAGCAGGTACCATGACCTACCCCAATATGAAGGAGGCCCTATGTCTCAGGTATGGACTTACTCCAGAGCAGTACAGACTGCATTTTAGAAACTCCAAGAAGAGACAGTCTGAGACTTGGATGGAATGTGTGAATTTGTACTCACGTGCAATGGAAGGTTAGATGAAGGGCAGCAAAGTAACTGATTTTAAGGGGTTATTGCATTTAATCAGTTGGGAGCACTAGAGTAGTCTGTGTTCCAGAGCTGCTCCAGCATCTTTTAGACAGCAAGCTGACAGACCCCATTGAGCTTGCTAAGGAGGCTGGACCGGTTCCAGGGTCCACAGAGGAATTTTGGGTACCACAGCCAAAGGTGGGCAGGGTCCCCAGCAGAAGAGTGGGGGGGACAAGGGTAACCAAAAGGAGTTCTCTCAAGGGCCCCAAAATAGTTACCAGGGAAAGGAGTCCCAACCCCACTGACCTAGACAGCCATGGCCCCCTAGGGGCAGAAGGGATAACCAAGGTCCGCTTGCATGCTATCACTGCAACGAGGTGGGCCACTTTTCATCCAGGTGTCCCAAGAAAAACCCAGCACCCACTGGTGCTCCCGCCCCAGGGTTAGCAAGTGTAGCTTTGGGAGGGGATTTGATTTCCAGTGGGGAAGGGGAGCTAGTAGATATGACCCTTGTCTCTTTAGGAGACCCAGAAGTAGTCCGAGAAACCTTACTGCCCCCTAACACTAAGAAATATGGGCAGAAGGCGATCATCAATGGGAGGGAAATAGAGGCTCTGAGAGACACAGGAGCCAGCGTGACAGTGGATGGTGTGGTCCTCTCGCCCACCCGGACCAAGAACAGCAGAGGGGCTGTCACCAAGTGCTGAGTCAGTTTGCCCCCCTGTTCTCCCTGACCCCAGGTATCACGAACGGGTGCCTCCATGATGTGGACACTGGAGATAGGTTACCTGTGAAACAAACATTTTACAGAGTAGCTGACAAGGTCAGGGCCAGCATCAAGGAAGAAGTTTCCAAGATGTTGGCGCTAGGGGTGACTGAGCCCTCCAGCAGCAACTGGGCTAGCCCAGTGGTCTTAGTACCAAAAGCTGCTGCACCCGGTGCCACTCCAGAACTCCGGTTTTGTGTGGACTACTGTGGGCTCAATGCGGTCACGAAGACTGATGCACGCCCCATCCCCAGAGATGATGAGCTTGTGGATCGGTTAGGAGCTTCCCAGTACCTCAGTACGTTTGATTTAACTTCTGGGTACTGGCAGATTGCCTTAACTGATGGGGCCAAAGTGAGGTCTGCATTCTCAACGCCAGAGGGGCACTTCTAGTTCAGAGTCATGCCCTTTGGGTTGAAGAATGCCCCTGCCACGTTCCAGAAACTGGTTAACCAGGTATTGACTGTGCTGGAGGAATTCAGCGCAGCATACTTGAATGACATTGCTGCGTTCAGCTCCACGTGGGAAGAACGCATGCAACACCTCTGTGAAGTGTTGAAGGCTCTGCAAAGGGCCGGCCTCACTATCAAGGCCAGCAAGTGCCTGATAGGGCAGGGATCTGTGGTGTACTTGGGACACCAGGTAGGGGGCGGCCAGGTGGCGCCCATACAGGCGAAGATTGATACCATTCTGGCTTGGGAGCCCCCCAAGACCCAGACGGAGGTGAGCGCCTTTTTAGGTCTCACCGGGTATTACAGACGGTTTGTCAAGGGATATGGCACCATCGTTGCCCCCTTGACAGAGCTGACTTCCAAGAAGCAGCCCAAGAAAGTGAATTGGACCGAAACCTGCCAAACTGCTTTTGATGCCCTGAAGACTGCCATGCGCATGGCACCGGTGCTCAAGGCACCTGACTTCTCCAGTGAGTTCATAGTGCAGACAGACGCTTCAGAGTATAGTGTGGGAGCAGTACTCGCACAGATCACTGACGAGGGCTGGGACCAACCTGTAGCTTTCATTAGCCGGAGGCTACTCCCCAGGGAACAGGCCTTTGTTTTTTTCTGTGAAGTTATAGTTAGGCTTAGATTTTGTCATATGAAACCAGTGAAATTCACAAGCTGGTTTTGTATGACAAAATCTGAGCCTAACTATAACTTCCCTGTAACCTTTGTTTTTTTCTGTGAATATATATACATTCACTGAAAAAAACAAAGGTTTTCAGGGAAGTTATAGTAAGGCTCAGATTTTGTCATACATAAACAGTGAAATTCAGAAGCTATAGTTACCTGATCTAACTATAACTTGTGCCCCTGCAGTGCACTGCTTATGATCTCATATATTACATCACTCGTGACATGGCCAGAGACATCACTAATGTCATCATTGATGACATCTCAAATGACATCACTGATGACATCATCCAGTAAGTGTGCTTCATAAATAATTCTGAGAGTTAAAGTTATATACTTAGCTACTGCATAAGTTAAATTACTATTCTTTTCACACTACTTATGAGTAATACTCTTTCTACATTTGTCATTTGTTATTTGTGGCACGAGATAGAAAGGGACAAAGCCTTTGGCCATTTCTACAGCACAGCCTATCTCGGCATGGATGGTACTGTGCTAATCCTATGCTTAAAGACTTTGATAGAAAAGCAGACTTTTGTGGTGAGCAGATCTAGAGTTTCGCTGGTGTTGATAGTGGTCTATACAGGAGCTACTTTCCACCTAAACTTTAGAACTACCCAGAGTTCTCTCCTTTTTTTTGCATAATGTATGCATGACTCTATGCCTGAAAGGATATATATATATATTCACTGAAAAAACCATAGGTTTCACACCAGTTATAGTTAGCTGGAAATTTTACTCACATAAAACCAATGAAATTCCCACGTTATAGTTAGTTGGACTCACTATAACTTGCGCGTGCAATGCACTGCTGATGACGTCACATATTACATCACTCATGACATGGTCAGTGACATCACTCATGACATCACTGATGACACCATCCAGTGAATGTGTGTCTTTTTAAAAAATAAATATGTGTTATATATGTATATGTAAAAGTTGATGGAAGAATAAATGTTTAAATAAGTGTTTACATGGATGTTTTAAAAATAAAAAATGATTGGTTAACTGGTTTATTAAGTATATATTAGTGAATACATATATTAGAGAGTAATGTTTAAATATTTAAATATATGTATTAGTGTTTCACTTTGTGTATAAGTGGCTGCATGGGTTGGTGAGTAGCTACATGTGTATGTATATGGGTTATTAGATGTTTTTCTTAGTATCAGTATGAGTGTTTGTATGGTTTGGTGGGGGTATTACTTAGCACATAGATGCATGAATGACTGACTCTCTCTTTGTATGTGTTTTGAAGACAGCATATGTGCAGGACTGTATGGGTGGATGAGTGTGTATATGTGTGTGTTAGTGAATGAATGACTGTCTCACTAGTGTCTTTATCAGTAACTACATATGATTTAATCTAATATATGTGAACATTGATGTATATAAGTGAGTATATGTGAGAGTGAGGGATTGTAAGAGTTCCTGTTTAAATAAGTATGTGTTTCTATAAGTGATTTTTTAAGAGAGTAAGTATGTGTAAGTTTCCTTGGAAGTAAGGTGGTAGTGTGTGTATAGCTGTATATGCAAATAAATGAATGTTCAACAGTTTATTTGCATGTGTGAGTATCTGTGAGAGTATCTTTTGGATGACTGTCGGTGTGTAACAGGATGTATAGGTGTATCACTACAAATGATGAGTGAGTATATGTATGAGTGACTATATAGAACTGTTGATCAATGAGTGGATGTGTATATAGATGGTGGAATTATTGAATTGGTTGTTGTAACTGGTATGGGTATCTCCATTTATTTGTAAATTTTAGTTTCTATTTTTGAATATGTGTTTCCAGGGTTCCATTACAGTGGGAGCGCTCCCGGGGCGCGTACCGATGCGCTCACCGGTGAGCGCAGTGTTACGGCGCGCCGGGGCGCGTACCGGTGAGCGTCCCGTTAGCGCTATTGCCGCGAACGAAAACAACATTGTGACGTATTGCCGCGTGATGCGTCTTATGACGCACGGCGTAAGCGCACCCGGAAGCGCCCCAGTGCATACGATTGCGCAACATAAGCGCCGCCGGGCACGCCCCCGGGAGCGCACCGGAGCGCGTAGCATAAGCGCATCGGGTCATGTGACCTGAAAATAACACTTTTTATTGGTTCAGATCAGGTTTGGTTTCCAAATGATGAAAGCCCGGATCATGTGACTTGAAAATAACACTTTTTATTGGTTCAGAACAGTTTTGTTTTCCAAATGATGAAAGCCCCACCTTTTTTCCTCATTCTCACTTTGTTCTTTAAGTGAGGAAGACCTGTTTTTTGCTTACAGATATGGCTACAGTACTATCAGCAGCTTGAGCATCTGCCCCACCACCACCACCACCACCACCACAAGGACCACCAGAACATCACGTTGGTGGTCAAGAAGAAGAGGAGGAGGAGGAGGAAGAGGAAGAAGAGAGAAGGCAGTACCTGCCTGAAGACACAACCCCATACAAACCTAGGGAGCACTTCATATGGGAGTTTTATAAAATCCCAAGGGGTTCAAAAAAAGTCAACGCTGCAAAGGTGACTTGTCTCATCTGTGGTGCTGTGCTATCCAGGGGGAACCCTGGAAAAAAATATTCCTTTGGGAATCATACAATGATTCGGCACATGCAGCGTTTGCACCCTAATAACTATTCTGCAGCAGAGGTGAGAGAACTCTGCAGAAACCTACCCCAATCATCTTCCCGAACCTCAACAACCAAAGAACCCACTCCATCGGGTCCAGAGGCAAGTCAGATGATTCCAAATATACAAAAAAAGTTTGGGGGATACAACATTGTTTGTATATATTGTAACAAAACACTTAGTTATGGTGAGCAAAGCATAGCACTCATAAATGTTGCTGGTGATAACCACAAATGCCCGAAGAAACCTTAATTTTTCCTGATTTTTTTTTGCTCCAGTTGAGCCGTTTTCAATTCCCTGTTTTTTGTTTCTCCCCATAAAAAATACAAAAAAATATAAAACTGTTAAGAAAAGCCAAAAAAAGTAAAAAAATTCAAAAAAACAATAAGAAAAATATAAATCAACAAAATGAATGAAAAAAACTGTTCTTTTTAGAACTACCTCTAATTTATAAAAAAAAAAACATTTTTAAAAAACTCTGTCATTCTTTTTTCTCCACGGTACGCTCCCCGGTACGCGTACCGGGGCGCGCACCAAAAAAAAAGAAAAAAAAGAATGAAGGAATAAGTATGAGGGAAAGGGACAGAGAGAGTGATGTTAAGAGAAAGAGAGCTAGAGTGAGCAACACAAAGGGACTGTGTATTAGATAGTAAAACAGTGAGGGAGGATTAGAAAAGAGCAGTGACTCTAAGTAAAGAGGGGTGAAAGACGGTGGACAAAAGTGAATAAGGGTAAGACATGGGGAGTTTCGAAACGCGTCTGGTGCTCTGAGGGTCGGAAATAAAAGCTTTTGGATCCTCCTCCCGCGAGTGCTGTTTTTCTTTGAAAAGTAAGAAGGAAAAGGAGCGACGATAATAGCGAGGAACGCCCCTCGCAACAAGCACCCGTGCTTGAGTGCACGACCTGGCGTGAGGTGGAAGCAAATATATATATATATATATATATATATATATATATATATATATATATATATATATATATATATATATATATTACCTACTGGCGGTCGCCAGTAGGTATATATAGTTAGGATTTTTTTTCTATGGGAATATTTGAAAATTCTATGTCTAATAACTTTGGCGTTTGTGGACGGAATTGGCTGAAATTTTCAGGAAAATGGAACATTCTGTTTCTGGGCAGGCCCTGAAAATTTGGGGGGGGTTCGTCAAGGGGGGGCCGAGAAAAAAGGGGGGTCCCAAAACGCGTTTTTCCCATGTTAATTTCCATAGGGCGGTTGGCCTCACTTTTAGCCCGAACGGCTGAATGGATTTGCCCGAAAATTGGCAACATTGTAGGGACTGTTAGCCCGATGTGCCTTTGCTAGGTCTCAATATATGTGCTCCAGTGGATTTTGAGAAATTAACGTTCAAAAAAAGATATATATCTGTAAGCGCGCTCCGGGCAGCGCCCCGGTTCGCGTACTTGACGCGTAACGGAACTTCGCGAAGCAAAGCTGATTGGCTCTTCGGTGTCTGTCAACATTGTAAACAGTCCGGAGCGGCCGCCATCTTGTCTCTCGGTAGGATCGAGAGACAAGAGGAGGTCAAAACAAAGGCGAAAATGACCATAAGGGGGCATAGTAGATCCTCCCTGACCCCCTAGGTTTGATGTGGAGGCTTTAAAAGGGATAGCGCCCGGTTCGCGGGAAGCGGCCCGGGGAGCGTACTATGAGGAAAAAAGAATGATAGACTTTTCAAATACTGTATGTTAATTGATTGTTGGTTTTGTTGATTATTTTTTTTTTTTTTAAACAATTATTTATTGTGTTTCAAAATTTAATAAAATGTCTAACATTTCACTGTCTGAAATGTCGTTATTTTCATTGAACATAGCTTGTAATGTTTGAGTGTGTAAAATGTCCTCATTTTCAAGGAGGACATCTACTGCTTGCACACATTGCAGTAGTTCTTGGTCCCAAGTTTCATCCATAAATTCTATATAATTTGGATCAATTATTTCTTGGTTGGTCTCTTGCAGGACAATTTCCAATGAAACTTTGTGTTCGCCTTCCATTTTGTCTGAAATTTGGATAAAAAATATATTAGTAGAGATAGGGCACTGTTGGGATTAATTTTAGATAGGCAGTTTTTAACAGTGAATTTATCTTTGGGCAGTGTATAGTATCAGAGTGGAAGTAGGAATATAAAAAAGTGTATGTGATTTTACGTAAGTAAATTCATAATTATACAAGAGAAACCTAACTCCATCCATAACTATAACAGAGAAGTCTATCTAAATCTATAACTACTACAGAGGGATAGTATATAACTATCAGAAAAAGTTTACCATATTAACTTATAGTGCACAATATACTTCAGTTTTTAAAATAACAACTTACCTTTACAAAGAAGTTGTAGTGATTAGTGAAAATCCAATTGAAATGTACACCAGGAAGTAGTAGTCAAAATGACTGTGTTTCCTTCTCTTCCTTTATATATATTCAGGTACATAACCAATCAAATGTCAGGTAAAAAAAAAATAGAAAATGAAAGTAACATTTTAATTGGTTGTGAATTCCAACACTTCAGATGTGTTTTGTGAAGTAATTTACCTCAGGGTATTTAGAGAGGTCTACAGGCTAAATGGCTAAATGGAATTTCAACCAAATTTGTGAAAATGGTAGGGATTGGTATGTAGTATGAGCAAATCTATATTTGGTGAAAGTGTCTCAAGGGTTGTTTCTGTAAATTACTTTCCCACCTTTTTTAATGGAGCGCTTCCCGGGGAGCGCCCCGGTACACGAACTGGCGAGCGCCCCGGTACGCGAACCTTAAGCGTTACGGGAGTCCACCATTTTGTGTTTCGGTCGAATTAAGATACAAGATGGAGGGCACATAATGTTCAGAATGGGTAGAAGGGGACACGGTAGACGTATTTTGACCCCCTAGATTTTCTGAGGATGGCTGAGGAGGCCCATATGTGCGAAAAAAAACATTTTTTTTAAAAATTTCGCGCGGTTAGCTTCCGGTTCGCGTACCGGGTAGCGCTCCGGGGAGCGTACTTTGTTGAAAATTAGTAAAAAAAGTTAGAGTAAAATAATAATTGTGAGTGATCAGATGTAGGGTAGCTCTGAGAAGAGCTTTTGGGTTTATGGTACATTTAGGTACTTATAAGTAGGTACCAATGCACATTTTTAAATTCAGAACGAAAACTCTGTTCCCTTCATCTGAGAAGTGAACTCCATCTCCTCTGTAGATATCTTGCATGTAGTAACGCAAGTTATTGTTGTACACGGAGCCCATTCCATGGTCTCTCATGTAAGCTGAAACAGATTTGTTTACATGCTTCCTCGACTTCTCAATTTGTGGACAAAATTGGTTCGACCACCTCCATTTCTGTCTTTGGCATATATTTGAATATACCAAGGCAGTTTGAGGAAAAAGTGCCATTAATTGCTCAAAGGTGTCCTTTAAAAGCATTTCCAGACCTACTCCAGTCAAAGTGCCCAAATCATTACCTCCACAGTGCACAATTAACAGGTCAGGTTTTGGCAAATGCATAAAGGTTTTCACCAATGGTATCAATTGGTGACATTTTAATCCTCTGTGGCCAAACCACCTAATTTCCACATCTTATAAATTGAGGTTAGGTAAATTTCTGTTCTCAGCATACCTCTGAGCCCAATAGATGTAACTATGTCCAACAATCCAGACAGAAAACATGGTGAGAGAAGGTTCTGCTGCAGTCAGATGAAGTGTGGGAATGAAATGGCAGTTGAAAAAATAAGAGTTTAAAATGAAAAAAACTGTGGAGTTTCTGTGTTAATGAAGCAGTAGCAGTGATTGGTGGATTTTGATTGCTGAAAACAGAAAGTTCGGGTGCATGGATGAGTTCTTTGAAAGATGTAATTTGAATGGTCAAAAAAAAATCATTTAATGAAAGATTGCTCTGGATACGCAGGTGCACTGAGAGTTCAGAGTTCAATTGAAACATTGTTGTGTGAACTTGCAAACACCAGAGGTCTTCCAGGAGGTGGTTGCTATGTAAAAAAAGGCAGAGAGGGCAGAGGGGGGAAGGGTTTTGATTTGAAAAAAGTGAGGGAAGAGTTTTGATTGGGTGACATGAGAGATATGTGTGATGAATTACAGCATTTCTGTGCTTTCTATAGCTGCAGCCTCTGGAGTGCATACCCTTTGTTCTGCTGAAGACAAATTGGTGTATTTCTGAGACTGTTTTGAAACTCATAAAGTACTTGCTAAGGTGAGAAAAGATTTATTTAATTTAGATAGAGAATAGTGTGTTTTAAGGAGAAAATTATGAAGAAAGTTGTGTTTTTAAAATGTTGCTTTGTCTCAAGTGTTTTACAAATAGATTATGTTTCTTTGAGAAATTGTAATTGGAGAAAATGTGAAGTATTAGTACTGACAGGGTGTTTTTGTGCATAGGAGCTGTGCAGTGTTTTCAAATTATGACTTGAAAATCGTTTTTGAGGAAAAGGAATGCTTTTAAAATTTATGACAAGGAAATAATGGTGTCTGCTTCTTTATAAGGCATTTGAGTGTCTCTGATGTTATTTTTCCCATTTCAATTTAAGACCTTTCTCCGTGGGGCAAGTTCCTTGGAAATATGCTCCCACCTGTGCTTGGCAAATTTAGATTTTGAGTCTTTAAGTTACATAGCCATGTTAAAAGTGACCCAAAAATGCTGCAAAGGCAATCAAAAAACGCTTTCATGTGTCTTAAGGACATTTTCAGTCATTTCCCCATGTGCAGTGTTTTCAAATTATGACTTGAAAATCGTTTTTGAGGAAAATGAATGCTTTTAAAATTTATGACAAGGAAATAATGGTGTCTGCTTCTTTATAAGGCATTTGAGTGTCTCTGATGTTATTTTTCCCATTTTACTTTAAGACCTTTCTCCGTGGGGCAAGTTCCTTGGAAATATGCTCCCACCTGTGATTGGCAAATTTAGATTTTGATTCTTTAAGTTACATAGCCATGTTAAAAGTGACCCAAAAATGCTGCAAAGGCAATCAAAAAACGCTTTCATGTGTCTTAAGGACATTTTCAGTCATTTCCCCATGTGCAATGTTTTCAAATTATGACTTGAAAATCGTTTTTGAGGAAAAGGAATGCTTTTAAAATTTATGACAAGGAAATAATGGTGTCTGCTTCTTTATAAGGCATTTGAGTGTCTCTGATGTTATTTTTCCCATTTTAATTTAAGACCTTTCCCCGTGGTGCAAATTCCTTGTAAATATGCTCGCACCTGTGCTTGGCAAATTTAGATTTTGAGTCTTTGAGTTACATAGCCATGTTAAAAGTGACCCAAAAATGCTGCAAAGGCAATCAAAAAACGCTTTCATGTGTCTTAAGGACATTTTAAGTCATTTCCCCATGTGCAGTGTTTTCAAATTATGATTTGAAAATCGTTTTTGAGGAAAAGGAATGCTTTTAAAATTTATGACAAGGAAATAATGGTGTCTGCTTCTTTATAAGGCATTTGAGTGTCTTTGATGTTATTTTTCCCATTTTAATTTAAGACCTTTCTCCGTGGGGCAAGTTCCTTGTAAATATGCTCCCACCTGTGCTTGGCAAATTTAGATTTTGAGTCTTTGAGTTACATAGCTATGTTAAAAGTGACCCAAAAATGCTGCAAAGGCAATCAAAAAACGCTTTCATGTGTCTTAAGGACATTTTCAGTCATTTCCCCATGTGCAGTGTTTTCAAATTATGACTTGAAAATCGTTTTTATGGAAAAGGAATGCTTTTAAAATTTATGACAAGGACATAATGGTGTCTGCTTCTTTATAAGGCATTTGAGTGTCTCTGATGTTATTTTTCCCATTTTAATTTAAGACCTTTCCCCGTGGTGCAAATTCCTTGTAAATATGCTCGCACCTGTGCTTGGCAAATTTAGATTTTGAGTCTTTGAGTTACATAGCCATGTTAAAAGTGACCCAAAAATGCTGCAAAGGCAATCAAAAAACACTTTCATGTGTCTTAAGGACATTTTAAGTCATTTCCCCATGTGCAGTGTTTTCAAATTATGATTTGAAAATCGTTTTTGAGGAAAAGGAATGCTTTTAAAATTTATGACAAGGAAATAATGGTGTCTGCTTCTTTATAAAGCATTTGAGTGTCTCTGATGTTATTTTTCCCATTTTAATTTAAGACCTTTCTCCGTGGGGTAAGTTCCTTGTAAATATGCTCCCACCTGTGCTTGGCAAATTTAGATTTTGAGTCTTTGAGTTACATAGCTATGTTAAAAGTGACCCAAAAATGCTGCAAAGGCAATCAAAAAACGCTTTCATGTGTCTTAAGGACATTTTCAGTCATTTCCCCATGTGCAGTGTTTTCAAATTATGACTTGAAAATCGTTTTTGAGGAAAAGGAATGCTTTTAAAATTTATGACAAGGACATAATGGTGTCTGCTTCTTTATAAGGCATTTGAGTGTCTCTGATGTTATTTTTCCCATTTTAATTTAAGACCTTTCTCCGTGGGGCAAGTTCCTTGGAAATATGCTCCCACCTGTGCTTGGCAAATTTAGATTTTGAGTCTTTGAGTTACATAGCCATGTTAAAAGTGACCCAAAAATGCTGAAGAGAAATGAAATGAAGAAGCAGACACCATTATGTCCTTGTCATAAATTTTAAAAGCATTCCTTTTCCTCACAAACGATTTTAATTTCATTTTAAGTCATTTCCCCATGAATGTAGGTATACAATTGATTTATATGTTGTGTTTAAAAACGTTTTTTGAAATCAATTACATTTCTGGATATGTACTGCTAGAGCTTCATGCACCTTAAACAAACCTCTGGATAGGCTACACCTTATCGTCATCCTGAATTAATCATTTAAAATGCTAGGGACAGATTTATGATAGGTGTATGCCTCTTTTGCGCCACTGTGCGTCACTTTTGTGACGCAGTGGCGGGGCAAAAGATTTGCTATGTGGCGACAAAATTACAAATTGATGCATCTAGGCAGATGTGTCATGCTGTAAAAAACCTGTGCCACATGAAACCGATGCAGCAGTGATGCAAAAGATGCACCATGTTGCAAGACAGGCCTCACTTCATCTCCAACAAGATAAGAAGCTGAGTCTTCTGTAAATGTGAAAATTGTTGTATACACTGCTCAACTTCTGTGTACTCTTTGATATGCTAGACTCCATCTGCACTATGAGGTACCTAAGCAAAGGAAACACAGGTGATGTAATTGTAAAATGAGGAAAAGAAACTCCACATTTTTCAATTACATCACCTGTGTTTCTTAAGTTTACGAATGACATTGTGCAGATGAAGTTAAGGTCTGTCCACGGACACAAAAGAGGTCTGGCCTTTGTTCAAGAGTGAAGTGCACATGACGTACTTCATTAGTAGGCCTTCACATGTATTATCTCCTCTGTATTCTTCAACAAGCGTAAATTTGATCTGCAACCCTGAGTAGGCCTCACCTTAAACAAACCTCTGGATAGGCCACACCTTATCGTCATCCTGAATCAATCATTTAACAGGTTAGGGACAGATTTATGATAGCCGTGTGCCTCTTTTGCGCTGCTGTGCGTCACTTTTGTGACGCAGCGGTGGTGCAAAAGATTTGCTATGTGGCGACATATTTAAAAATTGATGCATCTAGGCAGATGTGTCATGCTGTAAAGTCCTGTGCCACATGAAACCTGCGTCAGTTTTCATATAGGTGTTTTGTTGCAAGGTATGCATTAATTTGCAAGAAAGCCCTGTAAAACTAACACAGTGAAATTTAGAAGATTTCACTGAGTCAGCTTTATAGCATTGCTGAATCAAATCCTTACGCCTGTTTGAAACAGGCATAAGAAGTGATGCACCATGCAATGTGAGGGTTCCTCCTGTGCATTGCAGTAGACATGTCGCGCTTATGACGTGATTCCTGCAATGTGCTGCTTTTGCGGCACAGATGCGTGACGCATCTGTGCTGTTTTTGCTCAATGGTGCTCCACATTGTAAATGCGGCACACTATGGGTGGCAGAGCAGCGGTGCACATTAACTGGTGCATCCGTGGGGATGCGCCACTTAGCATAAATCTGCCCCTGTACATTTAAGTATGAGCAGGGGACACAGAGTCGGTGAGGCTTATCCAATGTTAAGAAGAGATGAGTCCTGTTCACTGAAAACTTGGATATAGGCCTCACCTCCTCAGCATCGCTGGACATGGCTAAATAATAGCTGCAAAATGTTACTCTTGTTAAACAATTTTACTATTATAATCTCTGAGATTTGTCGCTTACTCTGCAACATCTCATTGTTGTTATCTTTCTTTAAAGATAACAACAACATCAAGATGAGCGACAATCAGCAATCAGTTGATCTTGACCTCATCATTGAACTCGTAATTGAAACGTCAGTGGAAGTAGATCCCTTGGATGATTTAAATCCTGAGGATGAAGAAGAACATGATGAGGATGCAGATTTGTCAGAATTGTATGACATAGGGTGGGAAGCTGACCTGTTTGAGCCTATGGAACTATAAACATTTATTTTTAAAATTTACAATAAATGAAAAGTAAAAATGTAAACTGTTTAATTTTAAATTAAACACACCTTCAAAAACAGGTTATGTGTAGTGTCTTCAATAAAATATTAAAATATGCTCATAAAATTAGATCAGATTCACATATAAAACAGCACAGGTAAAATGAATATGAATTCCATTTCTTTTCTGCTATTTCTGTATTCTAAATTTGCCAAGCACTAAAAAATATTCTATGTAAAAATGTGAAGTAGTGTGTTAAGTTTTTGATGACTGTTATTGATTTACTGTTTGGTAATAGTGGTTAATAACATTTTTTATTATATTTTACCACAGATTCAACTGCAGATCATTTCAAGATTTCAGCATGCCAACCAAGGATAGACTTAGAAAGGCTGCAAAATGTCAAAGACAGCATTTCCATGAAATAATGCAGCAGTCCTCTAGCAAAAAAACTTGTCAAGTCACCAAGAAAGCACCGGGTAAGACCACAAAAACATTCATAAGAAATATTTGTAGTAAAAAAAGTATTACTACAGAAAATGTTTCAGTCCAGAAAAAGAGAAGCAATTTAAACGGAAAGGAAAGGCCAATCAAAAATGTTACTGCTAGAGCAAGAGATAACTCTGTGCATGATAGTAGAAGGAAACAACAGTTTAGGGACATTCGTAAACGAATGTTCCGCAACAGGATAATTGGCAATTTGTTAAAAAATATTAAGAAAGGTCAACAGAAAGTGTTTTTTTATAAGAGAAAAAAAAAGTTGAGAAAGTTATTGATCAGGCATTTGAAATTAAACGTAAGTTATTTATTTTGATAATCAATAGAATTAGGAAGCTAAACAAGGCAATTTATGATTTCAAAACAAATAGTAGATGGAAGAGAATAGTTAATCGTAGTAATTTTTGTGAAGTTTTTTCCGGAGAATGGATGCATAGTTCAAGTTGTGAGGCATTTTTTAATGAGGAGAGTTATTCCAGGATAATGATTTGGTGCATGCAGTTGACACCAGTGGTCGAGCTTATGAAGTGAAAGATGGTTGTCCAGTTGAAAAAGAAAAACTTGTGACAACAGAGGCAGAAGAGATGTTAGGTAATGAGGTTTTAGGAAGACGTCCTAAGGGACCTGTGTACACCTGGAAGTGTAGTAGTATTTGCAGTGTGCGACAGGATTCCATCAATTTGCTTTGTGATTTTGTACGGACATTTAATAAGAAAAGTTTGAAGCAGAAAATGAAGTTGTTGCAAGAATTAGATCCTTGCAGAGTGAGAGAAGTGACAGGTTTGCATGGTCATTCACTGGCTTGTCGTTCCAGGAGAGTATGCCAGAGTGTTTTTCATCATTTCAGGATGCTAGCAGTGCATCATAATAAAGTGAGGAAATTAGTTAGAATGTTGTATTATGCTAAGAGTCCAGCAGTTATGCTTAAACAATTATGCACTGCTCTTTTGCATGGTTCTGAAATAGATGTGAAGAATATTTGTGAAGAAATTGAGTTTTGTTGCTTTGGAAGTAAGGTGGAGAATGTTGAAATTGACCAAGAAGAAGAGGGTAATGTGGAAGATAGTGTACAGGTTTCCAGTACAGATAATTTTCAGAGGGAAATTGCGACGTTTCAGGTGAAATCAAGTGAGAGGCCTAATTTCACTTGTGTGTGTTGTCGACGCACTTATTATAAGAATCAGACTAAGTTAGTGGATTTATATGCAAAAAGTGAAAGGGAAAATAATAGTGAATGAAAGGATTTCACAACATACTTGATGGTAGAAAATTGTTTTGATTTGGGATCGGATCAACGTGTGTGTACTTATTGTTGTAGCAAATTAAATCAAAACCAGATGCCTGCTAGAGCAGTTCATAATAATCTGGAATTGGTTGAGATTCCTTCTGAATTGAAGGACTTAAATACTTATGAATCTATTTTGATTCAAAGTATCCATCCCTTTCAGGCTATTGTAAGAATGGAGCCAAAGACAGGGAAATTGCCTCCATCAGATTTACAGAGAGGATTAAAGAGAAGAGTTGTTTATTTGCCTCTAGATTTGAAGAAAAACATTAACACAATTGGAGTAGAAAAAGTGGAAGAGGACCCTCTGGTTATCTTAGTTAATGGGGTTCCGACAAAGAATAAGAAAATATGGCAAGATTTAGTGGATGTTAGGAAAGTCAAAAAGGCAACATTGTATTTGAAAAAAAATAATAAGTACTATAAGAATATATTTGTTGCAGAAGAGGAAGTAAGTGAGGAAGAGGATAGCGATTTGTGTGCTGGTCAAATTGAGAAAGTAGAACCCTCTACTAGTGAAGAAATATATGAACATTATAGTGTTCATCCTTTGCATTCCAAGGAAGTCATGGGGAATGCTATTGAGTTGTTTCAAATGAAACAAGCAAAAGGGAGTCCCATTAGTGTTTGGGAGGAAAGTTTGGAAGCTCGGTGTTTCCCACAGCTTTTTTCAACAGGTCAGGGAGGAAGATATGATGAGCGACCTCATCAAATTCCTGCTTCTGAATACCGGACTTTGCGATTGTATGCAGGAGATGCTAGGTTTCGACAATGTATTCCCTATTTGTTTCATCTCCTGTTTGAAAGCGATCTGTCTGGACTGTCATATGCAGTGAACCACATCTTGAAAAGTGGTATACACATGCAAAACATCTCGGCAAGTGACTTTATGGATAAAGTCAATGTCCAAGACAGTATTTTGGATTCTCACCTGATTAATCTCATGGCCTGTCAGCGTGGTACTAATGAGTACTGGTACCGTCGTCATGGTGATTTAAAATGTATGCTGAGGAACTTAGGAACTCCCACATGGTTCCTCACTCTGAGCTGTGCCGAGTATGGCTGGGAAGACTTACTTGAATTTCTACGAGAGGCAAATGGAAACATCGAAAACATCGAATTCAAGACACCCGGAGAACTGTGCTCTTTGGATCCAGTCAATGTATGCCGGTACTTCAATCATAGATTTGAAGCTATGATGTCTTTCATCATGAATAAGAAGAATCCACCTCTTGGAGAGGTGTTGGATTTCTTCTGGAGAAAGGAGTACCAAGCAAGAGGTGCTCCTCACATACATATGCTGTTGTGGATCAAGGATGCACCTAAATTTGGAACAGATCCAGAAGACTCAGTGATGAGTTTCATACAACAGTATTCTACGTGTGCTGTTCCAAACGCAAAGGAGAAGAAAAGCCTAAGAGAAAAAGTTCTACGTTTCCAAAGCCATCGTTGTGGAAAGTACTGTCGTCGTAAATTCCGAAACAAGGACAAGTTCTACACCAAATGTCGTTTCGGCTTTCCACGACCGGTGATTTCTAAAGGAAGAGTAAACAGTTTGATGTCTTCGCTGCGACATAATGTGATGAAGAAATCACCTAAAAACACATACAATTTGAAGAGGAACGAAGAGTCCAAGTACATCAACGACTACAACCCAGTGATTTTGTCCATGTGGAATGCTAACATGGATATACAGTTTGTGGCTGATAACTGTATGGCTGTGGCTCGGTATGTGACATCTTACATCACCAAAAAAGAAAAGACAGAATTGAAGGATATGTGGGAGGACATTTGCCATGAAAAGAGCCTCAGTAAGAAGTTGTACAGTTTCAGTCTGAAGATGTTGTCGCATCGAGAAATCGGAGCTTACGAATGTTCTGACCGGTTGTCTTCAGCAAGTCTCTATGCCAAATCTAGGAGTATCGTTTGGGCGAGTCTTGGTCTTGCTGCAACACGTAATCGAGTTCTGAAACCTGTGCGGGAAATTGAGTATTTGGCGGAAAAGGAGCCAAACAGTACCGACATTTTGAAGAGCAACATGTTGGATACATATTATCCAAATCGAAGCAGTCACCTCGAGAATGTTTGTCTGTATGAGGTTCTAAAAAATTACATATTCAAGAGGAACATCAAAGAAGATACTGAGAAAGGAGTGTATGCTGTAATTGGAAGTGAGGGATGTCTGGTCAAGCAAAGAAAATGCCACTTGGTAAACCATCGAAAATTGAGTGGCGAATCTCCGGAAAAAAAGGAGTTTTTCTATTTAGCACTTTTGCAACTTTTCAAGCCTTGGCGTGCAGAAGAGGAACTGCTTGGAGATTTCCTCTGTTACGAAGACTCTTTCACTGCCGCCAAGGAGACCATAGAATGTCCTGCTTTTCCTAAATATGTAGAAATGTTGAATGCGGAAATCGAGCAGGAAGCAACGATTGCAGCCGAGATTGCCAGAGACAGTTCTCAGGACAGTCAGAGTTCTGCTTCATTGAGTCAGGATCCACTAGGAGGACCTGTTATCGAAAATGAAGCTGCCACTGCCATGAATGAAGTGGAAAGAGCCATGGCACATGCTCAGGAGGATGCAGTTAACTTAGAAGACTTGGAAAGACAACTCAACGTTGAGCAGAGGAAAATATATGACGAAGTTACCAAGCAAATTGATCATGGATTAAGTCATGAGAAGAAAGAGTGCTCATGTACGTCGTTGAAGCCTGTCCGACTGTACGTGAGTGGAGAAGCGGGAACTGGAAAAAGTTTCCTCATTAAAGCAATTTCATGTTATTTGCAGGAAAGGACTGAGTCATCGCTGTCTTGTGTTGTCACCGCTCCAACTGGACTGGCAGCACATACCATTAAAGGGATTACTTTACATCGTTTACTGATGCTGCCAGTGGAGCATGACAACAAATTACAATATCACAAGCTATCTGGAGATCCTTGTTGTGAAGTTTCAAGAATCTTGAGGAAAATGAAACTTCTTATCATTGACGAAGTAAGCATGGTTTCCAATGTCATGCTTGCCTTTGTGCATTTGAGAATGCAAGAAGTTCTCAAAACAGAGTATGATGTGTTATTTGGTGGCAAACACATCATTGTTTTCGGAGATCTTCTGCAGCTGACACCAGTGAAAGGACAACCTGTGTTCAAAATGCTCACGCATGAAGATACCAGGAAGTGCCTAGGGAGCATTGGCAACGTCAATATATGGTTAAACTTCAATTATGCTGAACTGCATGAAAATATGAGTCAGGCGAAGGATGAAGTTTACAAGAATATTCTACAAGATGTTAGAATTGGAAAAGTGACCGAGCATGGGAAAGAAGCTTTACATGCACGATTACTGTCAAATATATATCCAGAACAAGATGTTGTGCCTGAGAATATTTTTCAGAAAATTACTGAGAAGAAATCTGGAATATGTTTGATGCCAACTCTTGCAGAATGTGCCATCTTCAACAACAAAATGTTGCATTTAGAAAAGCAAGAGATTGTGAAACTGGAAGCTATTGACAGAGTAGAGCATATGGGATCAACAATTATTTTGTCTGAGAATTTGAAAACAAAATTGGATTCATTAGAGAAGACTATATCTAAAACTGCAGGTTTTGAAAAGACTCTGAATGTGTGCTTAAACTGCCGTATAATTTTAAGAAGGAATTTACATGATGAAAGAGGTCTGGTAAATGGATCAATGGGTAATGTTGTTGATTTTGTGAAATACAGAAATAGAGATGGAATTGAATTTTTAAAAATTAAATTTGATGGCATTGAGGAAGTACAGCTAATTGGTCGTTGTTCTGCTAGATTTTTGCTTGTAAAAGACTTATATGTTCGCCGTAAGCAGTTTCCTGTTTGCTTGGCATATGCGGTGACAATCCATAAATCGCAAAGTTTAAGTGTAGACAGTGAATTGGTGAATATTGGCAGTTCTGTGTTCAAGGAGGGTATGGCATATGTGGCATTGTCACGAGTTAGAACTTTATCGGGATTGTACTTGATTGAGTGTGATGTCACAAACATTTGTGCGGATCTAGATTGTGTTAAGGAATACAATAGGGTAAGAAGAGAGTATGCGCCACATTTGCCTCAATATCCTTTGTTTGAGAAACGTGTGGTAGGCCGGAAACGAAGAAATGTGACCAATACTAGGGAGGTTGTAGCAAAAAGACGAAAAGTCGATGAACCTGAAATTATAAGCAGAAACAAAAAGAATTCTGTTGAAGATGTTGTTGGTTTTCAATTTGAAAACAGTTCTGGTGTCAACTGCTATGCTAATGTAGTGGTTAATGTTTTGTTTTCTCTAGAAAATGTAAAAGAAGAGATTGTGGTCAATTCTGATCAAAGATTTTGCAGTTTGTTAAATTCTGTGTTAGAGAAATGTAGCACTGATAGAACAAAAATAGAAAGTGTGTCTGAAATTCGAAATCTGTTAGACAGATGTTCAGGTCAAACACAATTCTCTCAAAATATTCAGCAAGATTGTCAGGAGTTTTTAATGTATATACTTGATGTATTGCATGCTGAAGGTGTAGATGTAGATCACCTGTTTGGGCTTTCTTATCAATGGCAGCATGACTGCGAGAACTGTAGGGTATCAAGTACTACTAGTGTAGACTCAGAAAGATTTATATATTTAACTTTGCCAGACAGTAAATCAGTCTCTTTTAATAAGCTAGTAAAAGCAGCTGATCACAACATGGAGTGTAGCCAATGTAAATCTGAAATGATGTCAACATTATTTACACGAACATATGGCCAGTATGTCATTTTAATGTTCCAACGATGTAGGCCTGATGGAACAAAATTGACAACTTTAATTAAAAATTTTGTGGCTTCACAGTTGTCAATATCAGGAAGGACTTTTGTAACTGCAGCAATTATATATCATGACGGTCCTTCAATAACATCAGGACATTACACAGCTTATTTAAAGTCTAGAAATGGCTGGTCATTCTGCAACGATTCTGTTTTAATTTTCAAAAAAAAAAATTGCCGTATGACCTTAAAAATTCTTACCTGGTGTTTTTAAAACCAAAATTTTAGGGAAAGAATCTCGGGATGTGCTCTGAGGAATTTCAAGAGGTTCTAATGGCTCCTACACGATTTGGCCTTGAGGATAAGTGTAGTACAGAGACATAACTTCTTACCATAACAGTTGACGTCATGGAAAAATAACTGCACTTTGAATGAGTTCAGAAAAACTGTTTCTTTTTATAAGCTAATTGAAGCAGCCAATCAAAACATGGAGTAGAGGGAATGTAAGTCTGCAATGCTGTCTACTGTTTTATATTGCTTTGTGATTAAAAGTGATGTAGAGAATTAAATAATTGTAGTAGTCATAGAGGTAGTGTAAGTCTGCTTCATAGTAAGCAGTATCAGTGTCATAGGAAATGTAGAACATGAGTGAGCAAGAAGGGTAAGATATTACTAGTCCAGGATTGTGAAAATGGTCTTCAACATTTTAATTCTGAAAGTTGCGGAAATACAAAATGACGGGATTGGCTTACAAGAATTTCAAGAGTTATAAATGGCTCTTACATGATTTGGCCTTGTGGAAACGTGTGGTAGAGAGCGAGAAGTCATTTATTGTATGTAACATATTTTTCAAAACGATGGAGGTTTTCTTTCAGAAAGTGGCGGGCTGAAAGTAATAACAGCACAACAGAGTGTAAGCTGTTCATAGGACATCCTTCGACGTCATGGAAAGTAAGTTAATTTTAAGGAGTTCTGAATTCTGATTTGTTATGTTGTATGGGTTTTTTAAACACAATCATTTTGATTGTGTTTTTTTTTCCCCGCTGTTATATGATGAATACCTTCAAGTCACTGTTTTTAGTGAAATTTGACACATTCTGAGAACAGCAAAAATAAACCATTTAACATGTATAATTAATTATGTACTGTTTGTATTTATGATGTACATTTAGAACTGTGTAGGAGGAATGGAGAAGGAGAGGCTTCTGTAAGTGTCAAAGTTGTTGCATAGAGTGCTCACATTCTACGTAGTCTTTCATATGATAGACTACATTTCCACAATGAGATACCTAAGCAAAGGAAACACAGGTGATATGATTGTGGAATGAGCAAAAAAAATTGCACGTTTTTCAATTATATTACCTGTGTTTCCTAACATTACACATCACATTGTGTAGATGAGGTTTAGGCCTGTTCCAGGAGACAGAGGAGGTCTGACATTTGTTCAAGAGTGCAGTGGACATGACTCACTTCGTTGGTAGGTCTGCACATGTATTATCTCCTCTGTATTCTTCAACAAACCTAAATTTCATCTGCAACCCTGAGTAGGACTTACCTGAAACAAATCTCTGGATAGGTTACACCTTATCGGCATCTTGAAACAATCATTTAAAATGTTAGGATCAGATTTATGAAGGCCGTGCGCCTCTTTTGCGTCGCTGTGGGTCAGTTTTGTGTAAAAGATGCACCATGTTGCAAGATAGGTTTTAGTTCATCTCCAGCAAGATACCATCAGTTTGAAATGTATATAATTAGCACTGTGTATGGGGCATGCAGAAGCTGAAGCTTTTGTAAGTGTCAAAGTTCTTGCATGCAGTGTGCATTTCTGGGTACTGTTTCATATGCTGGACTACATCTGCACTATGAGATACCTAAGCAAAGGCAACACAGGTGATGTGATTGTGAAATGAGGAAAAGAAACTCCACATTTTTCAATTACATCACCTGTGTTTCCTAAGTTTACGAATGACATTGTGCAGATGAAGTTTAGGTCTGTCCACGGACACAGAAGAGGTCTGGCCTTTGTTCAAGAGTGAAGAGGACATGACTTACTTCATTGGTAGGCTTTCACATGTATTATGTCCTTTGTATTCTTCAACAAGCGTAAATTTGATCTGCAACCCTGAGTAGGCCTCACCTTAAAAAAACTTCTGGAGAGGCCACACCTTATCGTCATCCTGAAGTAATCATTTAAAATGTTAGGGACAGATTTATGATAGGTGTATGCCTCTTTTGCGACACTGTGCGTCACTTTTGTGACGCATTGGCGGTGGAAAAGATTTGCTATGAGGCGACAAAATTACAAATTGATGCATCTAGGCAGATGTGTCATGCTGTAAAAAACCCGTGCCACATGAAACGATGCAGCAGTGATGCAAAAGATGCACCATGTTGCAAGACAGGCCTCACTTCATCTCCAACAAGATAAGAAGCTGAGGGGCATATTATCAAGGGCTTTATCTCCGCTTTTTTGGCTTTAAAAGACAAGAAAGCGGAGATAAAATTATCTCCCTATTACCAAGCTGTCGCTAACACCAGTTAGCGACAGCTAATAGGAGATAGTGACCATCTTGGGCCCCGCTTTGCATGTCAGTGATATTTATCACTAATGACATGCAAAGTGGGCGTGCCAAGATGTTAGCGACTGGAAACAGTCGCTAACATCGCTATCTCCTATTACCAACTTTTGGAGATATTCGCGCTAAGCGCGAATATCTCCAAAAGCTAACACCTGCCCAGGAGCAGTTCTTAGCCATGTTATCCAATGGGAGGTGGATAACATGGCTAAAAGCATTTGCTCGATAATGCATGAATATCGCTGACTTTTCAGCGATATTCATGCATTGCGGCCGTTTTTTATCGCATTTGCGAATAACCTTGCTAATAGCAAGGTTTATCTGCGATAAAAATCACCGATTTGCGGCGATAATTTTTGTCTCTAAACAAGTTAGAGACAACAATTATCTCTATTGGTTGGTAATATGCCCCTGAGTCTTCTGTAAATGTCAAAATTGTTGTATACACTGCTCAACTTCTGTGTACTCTTTGATATGCTAGACTCCATCTGCACTATGAGATACCTAAGCAAAGGAAACACAGGTGATGTGATTGTGAAATGAGGAAAAGAAACTCCACATTTTTCAATTACATCACCTGTGTTTCCTAAGTTTACGAATGACATTGTGCAGATTAAGTTTAGGTCTGTCCACAGACACAAAAGAGGTCTGGCCTTTGTTCAAGAGTGAAGTGTACATGACTTACTTCATTGGTAGGCCTTCACATGTATTATCTCCTCTGTACTCTTCAACAACTCGAAATTTCATTTGGAACCCTGAGTAGGCGTCACCTGAAACAAACCTCTGGATAGGACACATCTTATTGGCATCCTGAAACAGTTATTTAAAATGTTAAGGGCAATTTTATGATGGCTTTGCACCTCTTTTGCGCTGCCATTGCATCACTGTTGTGAGACAGCAGCAATGCAAAAGATGCACCATATTGCAAGATAGGCCTCACTTCATCTGCATCAAGATACTGTTGGTTTAAAATGTATATTTTTAGGACTGTGTAGGGGCATGGAGAAGCAGAGGCTTCTGTAAGTGTCAAAGTTATTGAAAAACTGTTTGTCCTTCAATCTTTTCCCTTGTCTTTTCTAATTTTTAAATACATGTTTTAATATTTTTCAAATGTTTGTTCTCTCTTTCACAGATTGAAAGTATAAAAATTACAAGTGACTAAGTTAACGACAATTATAAGGTAAATGTTTTGTACTCTTTTCGTTACATTTCTATCACATTTAACTTCTATTAGTTTCACTACTTCATTTCTTTAACCCTCACTTTCCTGCCTTTGCTACTTCCCTCAATCCTTTCTCTATTACTTACTTACTCTACTCCTTCCACTATTTTTGTCAGTCCCTCTCTTCTCATACTTTGTCACTCTTGTTCACTCACTCTGTCTCTATTACTCTCACTGTTTCTGACTGATCACTCTTTCACTACTTGTTCATTATGCTTTCTCTCTGTAGTTCAAGCACAGTAAGGGGCATATTATCAACACAGGCAATACATTTATCAGTGTTTTTATCGGCAGAAAACTGCCGCAAAAGTGGCTTTAGTAGCAGTTTTCTTCTGGAAAAGCGGCTTTAGCGGCAGTTTTCTGCCGATAAAAGCAGTAAATATTGGCAGAAAACTGCCGCAAAAGCGTCTTTAGTGTCAGATTTCTGCTGATAAAAGCAGCAACATTTTTATCGCCTATGTTGATAATATGCCCCTATGTTATTTACATTTCTTTGCTGTTTCAATCATTCCTTTTCTGTTACTTCTTCTTTTCTGCATTGTGTTTTTTCTCTCTGTTCTTCCGATGTTTTAATCTTAATTTGATTATTCATTCACATTCTCTAAGAAACTCTTGTTTGTTATTCTTCTACTCTCTTTTTTTTTCTCACTTCCTTATCTATTTTGTTTTTCACAATTATATTCTCTTAAATCTTTTCTTCAGTAAATAGATCTATTAAACAGTATCTCTACTTTACTCCCTATAGCTGTCTTTCTTTTAACATAACTGTCTGTTTCCTTCCCTTATAATTACTCTTCTTTTTTGTAAAAAAAATTTTTGGGTTCGCTCCCGGTTCGCGTACCGGAGAGCGAACGGGGAAGCGAACCAAAAGAAATAGAGGTTGGCAGAGTTCCAAATATTCTACCAATTTTTTTATAACGGGGAGGTAGTTCTGAAAAGAACTTTTTTTTTTATTGTTTTTGTTGTTTTATATTTTTTTTATTATTTTTCTGAACATTTTTTTACTTTTTTTGTATTTTCTGAACAGTTTTATATATTTTTTGGTTTTTTTGGGGGGGGAAACGAAAACGATTCATTGTAAAGGGCTCAACAGGAGCAATAAAAAAAAAAGAATTTATTGTCTGGGGCGTTTCCGACAAACATGATTGTCGATAGCTCTGTTGATCAGAGTGATGCTACTTTCTCTGTAGCAAATGAACTCATTGCAATGCACGCACACTTGTTTCACTTCCCCGAATTTCATCTGAATATTTGGGACCAACTCCCTCGCCTCTGGTCCCGTCACTTCCTGCACAACTGATCTTCTGGCCATAGAAGGAGGATTATCTTGCTGGTCACGTAACTGCGCAGCACTGTAGTTGTTAGGATGCCACCTACTCATATGGCGATGCATCGTGTAATTGCCGTAACTGTACTTCTTCTCGGTGCCTCTGGACAGGCTTTCTTTACATATAAGGCAAGTTACGTACCGTGCATTGACTTTTTTTTGGCCCTGGGGATAACTAAAAAATTGCCAAATATAATTTACTTTCACATGAGACCTCCTGGGCTCCTCACGCAAAAATTGCCTCTCTTGCTGCTCTTCCTCTTCTTCCTCTTCTTCCTCCTCTTGCTGAATGATAACTTCAGCAGGTGGTCCTCTCTTCTTTGGATGTGGTGGAGGTGGTGGGGAAGCACCAGCTGAAGCTACTAATGAAGCCATTGCTCACTAATCACAAAGGGTCTTTCTCTCACAAAGATGAAAGTCAGAGTGAGGAAAGAAGGAGGGGTTTTCATCATTTGGGAAAAGCAATAGTTCTAAACCAATGAAAAGTGTTACTTTTAGGTCACATGACCTAGTCTTGCATCATTAGGAAACCAAAAGTGAAATGAACCAATGAAAAGTGTTATTACCGAGTCACATGACTTGTTGTGTTTACGTTACGCGCTTTGGGCCGCGTCCCGGATCGCTTCCGGGAAGCAGCGCTTCGCGCCTCGGTTCGCGTACCAGTTCGCTTCCGGGTACGCTACCTTGGCGCGTCATATGATGTATTACGCGACAACGCGATACGTCACGCTGACGCGACGCGTCACGATGTTGTTTTCTAACGCAGCAGTTGCGGAAACGGAACGTTTACCGGTTCGCGGACCGGGTCGCGGCACCAAATTGCGCTAACGGGAAGCTAACCGGGAGCGTACCGGGAGCGAAACAAAAAATATAATTAAAAAAAAAAAGTATTAAAAACATGTAAAATATATTTTTTGATTTAAAGAAAAATACATTTTAAAGCTTTTGTTATTTGCTATTAAAAAACCATTGAAATTCACTGAAAAAAACATAGGTTATAGACCATATATAGTTAGGAATTAGCATTTAAAAAACCTTTTTTTACTCACACAAAACCATTGAAATTCCATATATAGTTAGTTGTACTAACTATATATCGCGCACCCGCAATCCACTGCTGATCATGTCACATATTACATCATTCATGACATGGTCAGTGACATCACTGATGACATCACTGATGACATCTCAAATGACATCACTGATGACATCACTGATGACATCTCAAATGACATCACTGATGACAACATCCAGTGACTGTATGTTTCTGTAAAGTTAAAATATGTCTTACATATTGAAGAATGAGTGGATGTATAAGTGTCTGGATGAAGGATTTATTAGGTGCATGATTGACTGTATGAGTGAGTGAATAAATGTGTGTCACTGAGTGCATGAGTTAGTGACTAAACTGTCTTAATTTGTGCATCATTATGTCTGTTGTTCTGTAAACTGCTGCATGTGTTGATCAGTAGCTATATGAGTAAGTATATGGGTTATTGATTGGTTGCCCAAGTATTTGTATGGGAGACTGAGTGTGTGTGTGTGGGTGGCTGGGAGGTGTATGACTCTGTGCATAGATGTGTTAGCAGTTAATTCAATAGATGTATGGGTTCAAAAGTGCATGTGGAAACACCTGTATGGGCGGTTGACTGAGTGCATTGGTGAGTGAATGGATATCTCAGTGCTACATGTCAAAGTAAGTACATATGTAAAACACAGTACATGTGACAGTTGACATATATAAATAACTGTGCATAAGAGCCAGTGAATGTGTGAGTGGCTGTATGGATCATTGTGTACTTGTATCAGGCATTGTAAAAGAGAGTAAATATGTGTTAGTATATGTTTGAATAAGTAAGGTGTGTATAACTGTATAGTTGAGGAAATGGAGGTGTGATTGATTCTTTGCATGACTGACTAAGTGTCTGAGTAACTCCATGGATGAGTGACAGTCTGTGAGTGTCTGTTTACACTGAGTGTATCTAAGGTTATATTAGAGTCTGAAGAGGTTCATCGTATTATCACATGAATGATGTCATCAGTGATGTGATCAGTAATGTCAAATGAGATGTCATCAGTGATGTCATCAGTGATGTCATTTGAGATGTCATCAGTGATGTCATCAGTGATGTCATTTGAGATGTCATCAGTGATGTCATCAGTGATGTCATTTGAGATGTCATCAGTGATGTCATCAGTGATGTCACTGACCATGTCATGAATGATGTAATATGTGACATGATCAGCAGTGGATTGCGGGTGCGCGATATATAGTTAGTACAACTAACTAAATATGGAATTTCAATGGTTTTGTGTGAGTAAAAAAAGGTTTTTTAAATGCTAATTCCTAACTATATATGGTCTATAACCTATGTTTTTTTCAGTGAATATATATATATATATATGCAACAGCTGCAGCCTCCCAAAGCTCCGTATTGTACGACCAAGGAAAACTACACGAATCCAGCGTAATTGAAGGCACAGAAGTTTATTTAAAAGCTGAGCCTAACAAAATCTGACGCGTTTCGGGCATCCGCCCTTGCTCACAGACAATCAGTAAGTAAGACTACCACAGTTAAATACCTTGTGCTCCACAGTTTTTTCCAAGTTACATTTTTTTCTCTTTCTCTTGCATTACACCATGTGATCATAGAGATAGAGGACATACTACAATTATAGTGCTTTGTAGTCTGTTTTCCAAAACATTACTCCTGCTCTGGTCTGTTTCAAACAGTATAAAGTGGTTAAAATCCACACATTTTTTTGGGGTTAAAATCCACATTTCCAAAGTCCATACAATAATCCTTACAAAATGCAATATGTGACCAAAAATAAAATAAAATAAATTGGACACCAAACATTTGAAATCAGGCTAAATAACTGCCTGCCATTTCCGTTGTGCTATATTTAAAGTTTACATAAATCCAATGTAATATTATGGATGAGACCTTATCCATGTGCAAATAAGCAATAAAGTGCATTATGCGCAAGTCTATAAAATATATATGGGTTACCAAATTCAAACAAATAACAAGATTCATACATAAATATAACTATAAATATAAATACATTTTAACAGTAAAGTGCTGATATAGTATATGCAGATTCTTGTCATAATGTAGATAATGTCTAAGAACTGGACCCAAATAATAAGGATAAAATAAACAGAATTGGGTTTGAGGTTGTATATCCTCATAAAGTGCTAATGCAAAAGTGCAAATTACACGACTATATATACATAGTCAAATAAGGTGTCGAATGCATGCTGGTGCAAATTACACAATATTGTAAACATTTGACTACACTACAGCAAAACAAATTGGAAAGATATATATATTCTTCCCACTCTCCTCACGAAGAAAGATTCGCACTCACGGGTACTTTTGAAGTTGTTATCTTAGTTTATTTACGATTCCAGGTTTTGCACAACCAACGCGTTTCAGTGTCTGCTGACACCTTGAACAAATCTACTGGCGTTCGCCAGTAGGTAGTTATAGTTAGGACCAACTTTCCATAGGAAATCCACAACATTCGCCGGTGGACGAATCTTAGCGAATTTCTCCAAGAAAATGGCCCGCTCTGATCCTTCCCTGAAAGTTTGGGGGTGATTCGTCAAGTGGGGGCTGAGAAAAAAGGGGGGTCCCAAAACGTGTTTTCCCCATGCAATTTTCCATTCGGACCTTTAGCCAGGGCTACAGCCCGAATGGCTGAACGGAATTACACCAAATTTGGTGTAGGAGAGGTAGAGTTCGGTTCGCAGATTGTGCTTTTTGTTAAATGGTTTAAATCCGTTCAGTAGTTTCTGAGAAAATTAAAAGTAAATCATAGCGATATCTAGAGACGTAGTACCGCACACGTACGGAAATCCGTACAATTACGAGCACGAGCTGCATGCTGATTGGCTGTCAACTGTCTGTCAACACTCCAAACCAGGAAGTGTTGGCAGCCATCTTGTGCGTCGCTAGAACCGAGTCACAGGAAAACAGTAAAACAAAGTTGAGAAATAAGGAAAGGGGGTTGGGTAGAAACATGTTGACCCTCTAGGCCTGCTCAGGGGGTCCCACATGGATCTTTAGGCCCCAAATTTATTTATTTTATTAAAATAAAAAAATTACAGGGTACTTGAATTGTACGCGTACGTGGTGAAAAAGGAAAAAAAACTAGAAGACTGTTTTATTCTTAATTAGCCCCCGAGGGGGCTAAATCTCGGGAGCATTTTTTTCATAATGGGGGCTCCGAGACCCGGGGAAAGGCACCCCCTCGGGTTTCATTTTGAAGTATGGACGTGGGGAGCCGTCTGGGATCGTGGGGGCATTGTGGCTAAAAAAACCTGTAATTTTTGAGAACTAACTTTACTGGTTAAAAAAAGAGCTATATTTCTATGATAGTATGCAAAACTTTCCAGTTTTTTTTGTGTACCAGTTGTACTCTCTACGCATGCGCAGCCTCGTTTCCAATCCCATGTTTCTGTTTTTATCTTCAAGTTCGCCAAGCAAAGCTGTCCTCATTTCAGGTATTAAATTTGCTGCTTTCTTTTCCCGGGCCGTGTCGGTCATCCGCTGCTATACTTTTGTAATATATTAATCATCATATTCTATCTATATTTATTTGAAACGTATTGCCGAGGCGCCAAACGTTGATTACATACTCTGTCCACCGCCATTTCAGTAGTTTTCTTCCGTTATTTTTATTATACCTGTTAGTTTCATTTTACCCTCCGCCTATGTTTTCTGTGATCGATGAGATTTCCTCCCACAGACACCACGGTGTTTGTCCTTGGACTCTGATGTTATCAGACTTTGTCACACGCATACCTAAAATCTAATTTGAAACACGTAAGCCACAGCCATTACAACGCGTGTCCGTCACCACAAAACTATTAGGATGTTTATGGCTTTATTATGCGTGGTAAATGTATACTAGTTGTAAAAGTATACGTGGTAAAGCCATATGTGTGCTAATGAATTTGTGGTGACGGTCACACGTGGTTATGACCGCGTTGCAATGGCTGTTGACCCCCAGGACACTGTAGGAACCAGGTCTGGGTGTGGCGGACTCCAGGGCATCAGGCAGTGGGCCATGCAGCCTCCCTCACACAATATAGAAATCTCCGGGGGGTAGTCCTTTTCGTGGTTTGAGGGGCGTCATTGAGGCCCACACAGTTAATTTTGTAGGGGGGTAGGTTTGCACGGGAAATTATTGCAAGAGGTTTATAAATGTGGTACACATTTTTTTGTTTTACTTTGATTTCCTTTCTATGTTGTAGTCCATCCAGAGAACATATAACTTATTGTGCAGCCAGTACTTTTCAACCCTACTGTCAAACATCTTACTATAGTACTTCAAATTATAAATGTTATTTTTGTTGTAGACCGTCCCCCCTCCCCCCAAAAAAACCAAGTATATCGTTTTTTTATTAACTTTTATTAAAACAACAATAACTGTAAACGTAACTTAAAGATAATGTAATAAACAACTAGAAAAATAACTTTAAAAAACAGTATTATAAACAAATTGTGATGTGGACTCCAAAAGACGTTGGGTAGGTAATCTGCAAAACAAAAAAGAAAAAAGAATTTAAAGTTATGTAGATAATGTGAAGAATTACAAGTGGAGGTAACAGTACGATTTTACGTGTGCAGTGTGCCTAGTACATTTCACTTCTGTTATAGTCCCGCGTTCAAGTGGTGTCTATATGGAAGTGCCTACTGCGTTACTGACACAAAAGTGGCACAACGGGATTGTAAATACACCGACTTATTTCTAATGCATTGCAATGGAGGCATTGTATATCTAGGACGCTGTGCTTACCTTGTATAAACAGTGCGGCCACCATAGTTCACAACTTGAATTTAACTGTGCTTCTACAGGTCAAAGTAGACAGCAGTGTCTATAACTTTAAAAGAGAAAGAGAAATGATGTCACAGAGAGTGAGAGAGAGAAAGAGAGAGAAATGAACATTAAAAGTGTCTCACAGAGTCTGGAGTTGAGATTTTTTCTTGAAAAGTGAGACGCAGATTTACCAGCTCCTTGCGCCAGTTTTCCCATGTTAAAAGTGACACAAAAGTGGCGCAATAAGCTTGTAGATCTGTTTTTCAGACTGTTGTAACCTGTCTGTTGTCACTGCTCGGAGGTAATTATATATTTCTACATAATCAAGCTGCTACACACTACCCACTCTCTCCTTTCACAAATAATGTGTTGTTGTTTTGGAAACAATGAGGCATATTATCAAGGTACGGTGTTACAATTATTGCCGCTTTAGCGGCAGGAAACTGCCGCTAAAACGGCGATAAGGGCTTGATAATATGCCGTAGAGAATTCCAATAGAAGCCCATGTTAACACCAGAACATGGTCTTCTATTGGAATTCTCAAGGGCGTATTATCAAGCCCATTATAGTTTCCTGCCGCTAAAGCGGCGATAATTTTATCGCCGTTCCTTGATAATATGCCCCAAAATTCTTTGTCACCTAGTGCCATTGGCGTGATTGAAAGATGGTGCTCTACGTGTCGAAGAAGCCTTCACTGTAATCAAAAGAGTTAACCACTTCAATTCAGATAAGGTTGTATACAGCAGAGTGGAGATAGCAGCGTCCAAAACTTTAAAAAAGAAAGAGAAACAATGTGAAAGAGTAAGAAAGAGAAAGAGAAAAAGGACATTAAAACGTGGGAGAGACACACACGACAGGGGGGGGAGGTACCTGAAGCCAGAGGTGAAACCACAGTCAAAAATATCAGGGAGGCTTAAGTTCAAGCAAAAAGAAGAGTGGAGCTGCAGGGGCTGTAAGCGGGGGGGACATCAAAGCCTCATTAACAAGCAAAATGTCTTTAAAAGACCTGTGACGTACTCGGGTGCGACTGTGTCTGGGTCGAGGAAGCTATGTCATTGTAGCTGAAGCCCCGTTAGCCCAATGTGTGTTTTGCGCGCCTGCTGCATATGACACATTCTCTCCTTTCACAGATAACTTGTCGTTGTTTCAGAAACAAGCTTCTTTGCGAACCTTGTGCCATTGCCGTCAACCTTGTTACATAATCCATCATGAAGCTGTACATTTAAAAGATATTAAAAGAATAATGTTATGATTGGTAATTGTCACTATATTAATTTGGAGTTAGATAACATCGCGCTTTTATACACGTTCATTCTCACATTTCTACGAACCGTTTGTATTGGTAATATTCCGGACATTTCAGCGATTATAAAAACGTTACTGCTATTGGGAAAAAAATGTATGCATGTAAATAAATAAACTATATAGGAGTGCATTTGTCTAAAATACTAAGTCGCATTTTTGTATGTAGTCAGCTACAACCCTTTGCCTCCCTCCGATGCGTACTCAAGCCTCACTGCTCACCTTTTCGTGGAAAAGACACCTTCTTCATGATGTAGCCCCGATCGTCAACAAAGAAGTCTCATATATGGTGCAGAGTCTTGATATCTCTATGGCTAACGACATACTTCTGCTCCCATCATCATCATCGCAGGTTCTTCACCCGCTCTGTGCTTCGGGCACCACTAACCCAGTGACGAAAGAGGCCACGCATGTAGTATAGGGCCCCTTGTTCGGTGCTTTGGGAACAACTCTAAAATGGCATACAACACATGCGCTCCGTCTTTTTTATACATAGTGTCACATGTGTAGTGATGGATACGCTGACTGGGTGTTGTGTGGGTGTATACCAGCCATGAGGGAGTGTGTGTGTTGATCTGACAACTAGACCTGCAACTAAGAAATCACTAAAATGGAAATTTGGGCCTTGTACTGTTGTTGTGTTTTCCTGGTAGCGTAAGAGTGGCTTTCTTTTTTCTATGTGATGTTACGATACCGTCACCATGTATGTAGCCTATTTTTTGACGCATTTTATTGTACAATGTGTTTCAAAAACTAGTTGTGGTAGGGTGCTTTTAAATTAAAGTGTGTACTCTGCTTACAAGTTTGTTGAGTGTAGAAGTATTTTTTTTTCTATTTTCTATTCTATCATAATTGTGCTGACTTTTCTCCTTTAGCGTGCAGTACTATATTATTTTATAAAATGTATAACTGTTGAAATCATCTTTGAAAGAAGAATGGAAGTATGTAAGCTGCTGTTTGTGACGAAAAGCAATGCCGGCTCCCGCAGGAAGTGGGGAGCCAGCTGGGACCGTGGAGGCCTTGGGGCTTTTCCCACGGTCCACATCGTTACATTTGAGCCCCGGGGGATGGGGTCCTCGGGGATTATAAAAAATTTGTGATAAAGTCTATTTTTGTATGGTAAATTTATCGTACGCGTACCAAGCCCGTATGGACGACATACTGTGCGAAGATTGGAAGTCGTCCCATAAGCGTACTGAAGGAAAAAAAAAAGAATATTTTTCTGATATTTATGAAGTGTATGTGTTTAGATATTGGGTGGCTCTAAAAAGAGCCCATGTGTTTATTGGGAGATTTTGGTACCTACAAGTAAGTACCAATGCAGAGTCTAAAGTTCAAGAGGAAGAGTCTGTTACCCTCATCTGTAAAATGTACACCGTCTCTCCTATAGATGTCATGCATATTGAAACGCAGATTGTTGTGGTAGATGGACTCTATTCGATAGTCTCGGAGAAAGGCAGAAACAGATTTATTCACATGTTTCCTAGCTTTCTCAATCTGTTGACAAAGTGGTTGGACCAGTTCCATTTCTGCCTTTGGCATATATTAGAATAGACAAAGGCAGTTTTGGGGAAAAGTGTCATCAATTGTGCAAAGGTGTCCTTCATAAGCATTTCCAGACCTACCCCTGTCAAAGTGCCTAGGTCATTGCTACCACAGTGCACAATTATGAGGTCAGGGTGTTGGGGATGTAAAAAGGATTTCACCAATGGCATCAATTGGTGCCACTTTATTCCTCTCTGTCCAATCCATTTAATGTCTACATTTGGTAAACGTAGGTCTTTGGGAATTCTTTTCTGTTCTGCGTACCTTTGGCTCCAGAAAATATAACTGTGTCCCACAATCCACACTGTAAGCATCTTGAAGAGCGGTCTGGATGCACTCTGATGGTCTCTGTAAATGAAATGGCAGTTTGAAAAGTATGATTTTTCTAAAATGGTGGAGAACATGCAGTTTTGAAAAAAGAAAAGAAATGATTAGTTGTTTTACAACATTCTACACAGAGCTAGGATGCATGTTTCTGTTTTTTAAAGGCCTGATTTTTATTGGTTAAGAAAAACTGATAGAAAAGAACGTTACATAAGATAAGGTGGTATATTCTCAAGTCAAGCACACTTGCTGTTTTAATTTGCAACAATGTATGATTAACTTTTCACCTGTGTGCTCAGTCAGGTGTTGCCTGAAGTGTTTCTATGGTAACTGGCAGAATGTGGAATGGGGAAGGGTTGAAAGTTTTGTTAGTTGGAAAGGATGCAAAAGTTCAAGCAATATAAAAGTGTGTTTCATTTTGATTCAATATGGGAATAAATGTGATTTTTTATTTAATTGTATATGTGTGCAGATTTAGTGTGTAGATTGACAGGAAAAGTTTGCTATGTGCTATAGGACTTCCTGACCCCTAGGACTGCTTAGGGGGTTTTAAAATGATCCCCAAGGTCAAAATCTTTGATGGCCTTTGTTGAGCCTTTGATAGCCCTGGGGAGCACCACCTCCGGCGAGGTGTGCCTGCCTATCGGCGCTATGTTTTAATTGATTAAAAAGCTGTGCTTTTAACTGTTTTGACTGCTACTTGGTGCACTCACCCACTTGCTCTGTCTGATCGAGACGACCCGGTCCACCGCAGCCACTCGGGCTGATTGTTGTGGAGGGCGCCCCGAACACTTTGGGGAAAAAACTCACTTCCTGATTGTTGGCTAGCCGCCATCTTGGTCGGCGGTCTAGCTGTCAGGATCTCCCTCGCCCTTCAGGTATTTAATCCGGCTCGAGTTAGGGGTCAGGTTTGTTACCAGCGAGGTGTGCCTGCCTATAGGCGCTATGTTTTAAATTGATTAAAAAGCTGTGCTTTTAACTGTTCTGACTGCTACTTGGTGCACTCACCCACTTGCTCTCTGTCTGATCGAGACACCCCGGTCCACCGCAGCCACTTGGGCTGATTGTTGTGGAGGGCGCCCCGAACACTTTGGGGGAAATACTCACTTTCTGATTGTTGGCTAGCCACCATCTTGGTCGGCGGTCTAGCTGTCAGGAGACAGTTGCGTGGAGTATTTAGGAGGGCCATGATACGGGAGCCCTGCGGAAGTGCAAAGCGGGCGCACCGGCAGCGCGCCAAAGGCAAGCCAAAGGCAAGCCCGTCTGCGCCGGTCCGTGCCGGCACGGGCCTAGGGACTAGGCATTATGGCAAAAACCTTAGCTACTCCTCTACGGAGCTTCGCTCATTACAACACTCAAGCCTCCCTAGTCTGGATCTAGCTACACAAACTTGTTTAGTGGCTAATAACATCTGTCTCCCCCGGGCGGGCCGTGCCTCCCCTCATACTGCAGTACCTCGTCCTTCCCCCATTAGGAAAATTTCGATGCCCAAGGACTCTACTCTCCGTTGTCTGTATTTGAATACACGGTCCATGGTAAAACATCAACTGGACATTTTTCTACTCCTCAATACAGATAAACTCGATATTCTACTCATTACCAAAACTTGGCTTACCCACGATTCTCTGCCGGATGTCCTTGCAGCTCTCCCTTCTGACTATTACATACTGTCAGCGAACCGGCCTCCGGGGAAGGTGGGGGGCGATGTCGCAGCCATCATCCATAAGGACCATAAGTTTACGACTCTATCTCCTCTGATCCTGTCAGATACAGAAAATCTCGTAGTCAAAATTGACACAGACAATGGGACCATGGTGGTGGCACTTATTTACCATCCCCCTTATGTAATGCCCACCTTCCCGGTCTCACTAAGCGATCAACTGGCTGGCTTAGTTGTTAATTTTGCCAAGGTTTTGCTGGTCGGGGACTTAAATTACTGGTTCGATGACTTAGCGGGTGGGCCCCAGGCTATTGAACTCTCTGAGCTCCTCTCTCATTTGAACTTTACTCAACATGTTCGGACCCCTACCCACGAAAAAGGACACATTCTGGACCAAATCTGGTCCTATAACGTACCTTTGTCTATCCCAACGGCAACCCCATGCATCTAGTCAGACCATTATTTAATCTAGTTATCTTGTACTCTGCACGGCCATTCAAAAGCCTCCATCCCAGTGGGAGGGGTAACTAGGAAATGGAGATCATTGAATAATCAAGATTTTATGAACTCCCTGACCAATTCAATTCCGGCTCCTAGCCATAATCTTAACCTCATGGAAAAAAATCTCTCTGATTGGCTCTTGGCAGCCTGTAATGAACATGTACCGCTCACCAAATTCTCCCTTGCCCGTCGCGCAGATGCTCACAGATGGTTTTCAGCTGACCTAAAGAAACAAAAATTGGAACTGCGTCAACACGAGAGAATATGGAGACATGGGTACTCTGATGTAGACAGGGTGTTATACACGACTGCCCGTAGGAACTATAAGAACCCTATATAAACTACTAAGGCAGCATTTTTTTCGGAGAAAATCTTAAAGGCTCATAATAAATCAAAAGGAATCTTTAAGGTGGTGAACGACCTCTGTAACGATGTAAGAACATCTCCTCCCCAAGTCCCAACGCAAGAGCTTTGCAACTCGCTTAATGACTTCTTTATGGCTAAAATAGTCACCATAAAAGAAAGCATACCGGAAAGGCCTAGTATGGTCTCTATAGAGGATACCCCTAGGAACTCCTCCGAACTGGATGCTATTCCCCCGATCGACCATCCTAGGCTAGTTGAATTGATGAAATCTGGCTCGCCAAATGATTGTTGTCCCCCTTACGTCCTAAAGGACGTCTTCTCGGCATTGCCACAATGTATACTTCCTCTTCTTAATGAGTCACTAGCACAAGGTAGGGTTCCCATTACTTTCAAAAATGTGACGCTGGTTCCGCTCATTAAAAAAACCTGGGGCCGAGCCTGCCAATCTTTCTAATTATCGGCCTATATCCCTCCTTCTATTTGGACCAAAGATCTTGGAAGCTCACGTGGCTAGATGTATCTCCAATTTCATCGAATCGTCGGACTACCTGGAGCCTAATCAAGCCGTTTTTCGTCCGGCGCACTCAACTGAGGCCGTGATTCTTGCAGTCCTGGACACTATGAGATCTAATGCTGATAGGGGTTTCCATCAGGCTCTAGTGCTCCTGGACTTGTCGGCAGCGTTCGACACGGTTGATCATACCATCTTATTGCACCGTGTCGAACAGGCTGGTCTGCGGGGCTCCGCTCTCAGCTGGGTGAACTCTTTCCTGAGTGACCGCACTCAAGCAGTCAGGCTCGGGAACTTTACTGCGCCCAAATTGGTCACTACCTGCGGTGTCACGCAAGGCTCGTCACTGTCTCCTCTCCTGTTTAATTTATATCTCAAACCCCTATTACACTCTTTAAAAAACAGGAAGGTCATTATTTTTAATTAAGCCGACGATCTGCAGCTAATATTCTCACTGGACTCCCCAGACTCTGTCACGGAATTCCAGGCCACCATGTTGCACATTCAGCGGTGGATGGAGTTGTACCATCTAAAACTCAACCCAGGGAAGACAGAGCTGGTACTCCCGGGCAAAAGTGCAGCCAGTTGGGACCCCCACTTCTGGCCGTCAACAATGGGGTCACCTCCCTCTCCCTCTCCTTCAGTGAAAAGCCTCGGGATCACCATTAACTCAGATCTTTCTCTTAAAGGTCAGGTGAGAGCTGTGATCTCTTCCAGCTTCCATCAACTGCGCAAAATAAAAAAAAATTGCCTATCTGCTTACCCACTCTGCGCTTATACAAGTGGTGCTCGCCCTGGTCTTGTCCCGATTAGATTTCTCCAACTCTATCTACCTAGGACTACCCATATTTCTGTCTAAGCGCCTACAAATTGTCCAAAACCAAGCGGCCAGACTAATTTTTAAACATCGTAATTGGAGATCGGCAAGACCATTGCTGGCCGCCCTCCATTGGTTACCCATGGCCCAACGGGTGATATTTAAAGTAGGATGTCTGGCTTTTAAGGCCCTGCACGGGAAAAGCCCCATGTTCAATAAAGCCTGATTGTCAAGCACGAGCCTACCCGCAATCTTCGCTCAGCCCATCTTTCCCTTCTCACCTTACCCTCCTTCAAACAAAAGCGTCAGGGTGGGTGTCGATTTGCTTACCTTGCCCCGAAGGTGTGGAACACTCTTCCTTTGACGATCAGGAGTTGTACTAACTTTATGGAGTTTCGGAGAGCCTTGAAGACCTGGCTATTTAAGCAAGCATCCGGATAGGTTATCTGCTATCAATTTTCCTCACTGTCAGCGCCATGAAACCGTTGGGTGCCCGTGCGCTTAAAAAATTTCGATTAACATAACATAACCTCCGAGGTCCGGCTCCTATAGTGTTACGGGATGCCTATTCCCGGGACACTGCTGTTTGCTATGGTAGGGCGAGTGTTCTCTTTCAAGTAAGAAAGCAGATTGCTTTTCGTCTGAGAGAGCAGCATGTAAGCTGGTCTCTCTGACAAAAATGCCGGCTCCCGAAGGATGCAGGGAGCTGGCTGGGACCGTGGGGGTTTTGGGGCTCCCCCCACGGTCCTGAACATTGTATTTGAGGTCCCCAGGGATTGTAAAAAATTAGAGATAGATGCTACTTTTTTTTTTACGGTATATTGACTGTACGCGTACAGTGCGAATTCTGAAAGTCATTCAATAAGCGTACGTAAGCAAGAAAAAATCTATCAAATCAAAATATATATTTTACAGATATCTATCTAGTTTATGTGTTTTTATGTTGGTTGCTTCTAATGAGACCTTTTCTCTTTATTGGTACTTATAAGTAAGTGCTTATGCATAGTCTAAATTTGTTGAGGAGCAGTGTTTTATAGAGTGCTGAACTTTTGACCTCTGTTGACAGTTGACTTTTGCATGATCTTTTGGGGGTAGTGTGGAAATTTATGTCAGTTGGAAAGGTTTGAAATGTTGAACCAATAGAAATGTGTGTTTCATTTTGAATTAACCCCTTCGCTGCGGGGGTTATTTCCCCGCTGTGCTGGGGGGAAGGAACGCGCACTGCAACCGCATGCTCATGACGAGCTCAGCTCGTCATGAGGCACGGCGCTCCTGTGCTCATGACGAGCTGAGCTCGTCACAGGTGCATTGGCTCCAGTGGAACGTTCAGCACAGCAGGGGAATTCTCCCCGCACCTGAGCGTTCCACGGGCCATGAAGAGCTGAGCTCGTCATGAGCACCGGAGCGCCGTGGCTCAAGCATGGGAGGGGTTAATGTGTAAGGGATTTCATATGGTTATTTACATGTATGTATGTATGTGTACAATGAGAGGGAAAATGTTCCATTTAGTAGTTCTGCTGCAAACACTGAACTAGAGAGATTATGTATAAGAATATCTACTGTGTGAGTGGCATTCTTCTTAATCTACAAATCAATTTGAAAGGTGAGTTGATAAGTTGTATGGGAATGTATGTGGTGCATCTTTGTACATTAAGGAATTATATTCATCCCTTTTTAAATGTTTTATAGTAGTAACGGTGTTTTGCTATAATGTATGCTATGTTTTTTTGTTTAATATCACATTGTGCCTCTGTGTACATTAAGGAATTATGGGGCATATTATCAAGGTACGGCGTTAAAATTAGCGCCGCTTTAGCGGCAGGAAACTGCCACTAAACTGGCGATAATGGGCTTGATAATATGCCGTAGAGAATTCCAATAGAAGCCCATGTTAACCCCAGAACATGGGCTTCTATTGGAATTCTCAAGGGTGTATTATCAAGCCCATTATCACCGTTTCCTGCAGCTAAAGCGGCGGTAATTTTAACGCCGTTTCTTGATAATATGCTCCTATATTTGTCCCTTTTTCCATAATTTCTAGCCTCTCTTTTTATACTCCCCTCTCTCTCCTCTTACTCCTTCCTCTCTCTTGGTACTATTCTCTTTTACTTACATTGTCCTCTGTGCTCATATTTCCCTTCTTTGACTTTATATTTTCCTGTCTCTCCTCTTATTCCTACTGTCTCCTCATTTTCTTCCCTCTCTCTTCATATTTCATTTTTTTCTTGATACTCCCTGTTCTGTCCTCTTTCTCGTTTATCTCCCTCTGTATATACTCTGGGCAAATTTACAAGCCTCTTGTGCTTCTTTGTTGTTTTATGTGTTTTGATGTAATAGTGGCAGAAATAATGTAGTAAATTGCATATGTATTTGGAAAATGAGTCAGTGTTGTTCACTGAAATGTAGTAATTATATACATGGAATATGTATAGTCACTTAAACGTTTTTCAGCAGTAAATGGTAAAATGCATGGTCTCATATTTTTTGTCTAATATCACACTTTGCATGTGTGTACATGAAGGAATTATGGGGCATATTGTCAAGCCGACAGGAAACTGCTGATAAAGTGGCGATAATGGGCTTGATAATATGCTCTATGGAATTTCAATCGAAGCTCATGTTAGATGTCCTTCAAACTTCTGAGCTTCGATTGGAATTCAATAGAGTATATTGTCAAGCCCATCATCGCAGTTTCCTGCCGATAAAGCGGTGATAGTTTTATCGCCCAGGCTTGATATTATGGCCCAATATTCGCCCCATTTTTAAACGTTTCACAGTAGTAAATGTGTTTTGTTAAAATGCATGGTCTTATAATTTTTTGGGTAATATCACACTGTGCATCTGTGTACATTAGGGAATTATATTCGCCCCTTTTTGCATATTTTCTACACTCCCTCGTCATACTCCCTCCTCTCTCATCTTGTTCCTTCCTCTCTCATTATACTATCTTCTTTTTCTTATATTCTCCTCTCTTTTTATACTTTTTTTTATACTTGCTACTCTTTTTGTATATTTCTCCTACTCTTTATATTCTCTCTTGTCTTTATATTCACCACTGTCGTCATAGTTCTTTACTGTCTTCTCATAGTACTCCCTCTCTCCTTATACGCTCAGTCTTCCCTTATGTGTGTCTTCTCTCCACCTTTTTGTCTCTGTGTCTCTTACATTCCTTCCTCTTTCTTCAAATATACTCTTCTATTCTTATATTCTCTGTTTCTTCTTATTCTTGCTGTTCTTTGCCGGTACTCCCTATTGTTTTCTCATACTTTTCTTTTTCTTCTCAAACGCTTGTCTCTGTACTCACATTTCTCCTCTCTTTTCTTATTCTTCGCACGCTCTACTAATATTGCCGTCTTTTCTTATCGTCACATTCCTCTCCTCATTTTTCACCCTGTTCTTATGCTCCCCCTGTTTTCATATTCTACTCTCTCTTCTCTTACTTCTCCATGTCTCCTCATACTACTGCGTTTTTCTTATATTTCCTTTTGTCCTATACTCCTTCTCTCTGTGTTCATATTTTCCTCTTTTCCTTCATATTTCTTTTCTATTTTAATTTTCTCTTCTCTCTGTTTATACTTCTTAAATCTGTTCATATTGTTTGCTCTCTTCTCTTACTCCTCCTTTACTCCCTGCATACACTCTGCAGCACATTCCTCATATTCTCCGTCTTTTCATACTGACCGCTCTCTTTATATACTCTCTTGTCATACTTCAGCCTCTTTCCTCATACACTTTTCACTTTTCATAATCCTCCATCTGTTTATACTCCTTCTTTTCTCCTCATACTGTATCCTCTGTTCTTGTACACCCCTTTTTTCCTTATGTTCCACTTTTCCTCACATTATCCGTGCTCTCTTCTGGTACTGTTCTCTCTCTCCTTATAGACACTGTCCTTTGCTAGTATTCCTTTTTTGTTCTTATAGTTGCGCGTCTTTTCACATATTCCTTCTTTTTCCTTTATATTCTTTCTCTCTCTTCATATAGTGCCCCCTCTGTCCTCGCACTCTCTTTTTTCTTCTTATACTCCCTTTATCCCCTTATATTGCAGTATCTGTTTATACTCCCCTTTTTCATTATGTTTCCCCTTGTTTCATACTCCTTCCTCTCTTGTTGTAAGTCCTTTTAATTTTGGCCTCATAATCCTCCCTCTCTTCTTAAAAGTAATATAATAGAATATTTCATATATTTATTTTTGTAATGTTATATACATTTTTTTTTATAATAGATTCTGTTTATCAATACTGAAAAAATGTATTATGCCTACGAAAACTCAAAAGAGGAAACAACGAAAGAAAGGTGTTTATTTGAAGAGAAGTCATCCACAAGATTTACATGAAGAACAATGTGTTAACAAAAAAAAAAAGTCCTGGTTAGTGAAGGAACACTTTTCTGAGGAAAATATTAAAGAGTAAGAGTAGTGTGCACACAGAGAAAAATAGTACTAGAGTATCTGCAATGAAAAAGAAAAAGAAGAATAAAGAGAACAATCATGGAAAAGCAACTGCTGAAAAAATCGTTTATAGTAAAAGGAGGAAAAACCAATTTATGGAAATTAGGAAAAAAATCTTTTATAATAGGGTTGCCTCTAATTTAATTGAAGAAATTAAGGAATGTAAAAAAACAGCATTTTATAAGAAAAAGAAAGGTATAGAAAATGTAGTTGAAAAAGCTTTTGAATTGAACAAAAAACTGTTTATTTTAGTAATCAATAGAATTAGATCACTAGATAAGCCAATCCATTTAATGAAGGCCAAAAGTAAGTGGAGAAGAAGTAATTTTTGTGAGGTTTTTTTGGGTGAATGGAAACATAGTTCAAGGTCTGAGCCTTTTTTAATGAAGAAAGTTATCTTCAGAGTAATGATTTGTTGCATGCAGTTGACACTGGTGGTCGTGCTTATGAGGTTAGAAATGGTTGGCCTATTGAGAAAGAGAAATTGTTCCTAGAAATGCAGAAGAGGTGTTAGCTGATTAAGTTTTAGGGAGACGTTCTAAAGCTCCAGTGTTCACTTGGAATTGTAGTAGTATTTGTAGTGTACGGCAAAAATCTATTGAGTTTTTACGCAATTTCTTATGTAACTATACTAAGAAAAGTGTTAAACAAAAGATTAAGATGTTGCAAGGACAAGACCCTTGCAGAGAGAGAGAAAATACTGGTTTGCAAGGTCATTCTCTGGCGTGTCTTTCTAAAAACATATGTCGAAGTGTTTTTCACCATTTCAGGATGTTAGCAGTACATCATTCTGAAATGAGGAAATTAGTCGGAAGATTGTATTATGCAAAAAGTCCAGCACTGATGTTAAAAAAAGTTGAACAGTGCTCTTTTGCATGGATTTGTATCAAATGTAATGAACGTTTGTGATGAAATTGAGGTTAGTTATTTTGTTCCTGAGGAAGACAGTGCAGAAATTGAGATATTAATAGAAGGAAATGTAGAAGAGAATGTACAACATTGTAGTACAGAAAATTATGAGCAAGAAATTACAAAGTTTAAGGTGATTTCAAGTGAAAGGCCAAAATATTCTTGTATCTGTTGTCGACGAACTCATTATAAAAATCAGATCAGGACTGTTGATTTGTATTTAAAAGTGAAAAGGAAAATAATAATGAGTGGAATGATTTTGCAACTTATTTGTTGGCAGAGAATTGTTTTAATTTGGGTTCTGATCAGCGTATTTGTTAATATTGTTAAAACAAATTAGATGAGAACAGAATGCCTGCTAGAGCTGTGCATAATAATCTTGAGTTGGTAAATATCCCTTCTGAACTGATGGATTTAAATTCCTATGAGTCTATTCTCATTCAATGTGTGCATCCATTTTAGGCTATTGTTCGTATGGAGCCTAAGCCATAAAAATTGCCCCCTTTCAGATTTTCAGAGATGATTAAAGGGAAGAGTTGCATATTTGCCTCTAGATATAAAGACATATATTGAAACAATTGGTGTAGAAAATGTAGAGGATGAACCTTTATTTATTCTTGTTAATGGCATTCCTACTAAGAGTAAGAAAATCTGGCAAGAATTAGTGGATGTTAGGAAAGTGAAGAAGGCAACGTTGTATCTGGTAAAAAATAATCAATATTATAAAAATGTGAATGTGAGAGAAGAAGAAATAACCGTAGAAGAAGATAGTGACTTGCCATGTGGACAAATTGAAAAAGTGGATGTGTCCAGAACTGAAGAAATCTACGAACATTACAGTGTTCCTCCACTGCATTCTAAAGAAGTGATGGGGAATACTATAGAGTTATTCCAGATAAAAGAAGCAAAAGGAAGTCCCAGTAGTGTATGGAGAAAAAGTTTGGAAGCTTGTTGTTTCCCTAAGTTATTTCCCACAGGAAAAGGAGGACGATATGAAGATTGACCTGTGCAGATTCCTGCATCTGAATACTGGACATCAAGATTATATGCAGAAGATCCAAGATTTGACAATGTATTCCGTATTTGTTTCATCTTTTGTTTGAGAGTGATTTGTCTGGACTTTCTTATGCAGCAAACCATATATTATAAACAGGTGTACATCTGCAAAATGTTTCGGCAAAAGAATTTATGGATAAAGTACTGCAGAAAGATAATGTTTTGGAATCTCAGCTAATTAATATCATGGCATGTCAGCGTGGTACTAATGAGTACTGGTACCGTCGTCATAGAGACCTGAAATGTATGCTAAGGAACATAGGAACTCCTACATGGTTTCTTATTCTAAGCTGTGCTGAATATGCTTGGGATGATTTACTTCAATTTCTTCGAGAGGCAAATCCAAATATACTGATTATTGAATACAAGACACCTGGAGAATTGTGCTCTTTGGATCCAGTTAATGTATGCAGGTATTTCAATCATAGATTCAAAGCTATGATGTCTTTTATCACCAATAAAAAAATCCTCCTCTTGGTGAGGTTCTGGATTTCTTTTGGAGAAAGGAGTATTAAGCGAGAGGTGCTCCTCACAGACATATGCTAATATGGATCAAAGATGCTCCCAAATTTGGAACTGAGTCAGATGATACTGTGCTGTCTTTTATTGAAGAATATGCTACATGTGATATACCCAAAAGTACACAAGATAAGGACTTAAGACAACAAGTCTTACGATCCCAAAACCATCGTTGTGGGAAATACTGTAGTCGAAAGTACAAATCTAAGGACAAGTTCTACACCAAATGTCGTTTTGAATTTCCACGTCCTGTAATATCGAAAGGAAGAGTGAACAGTTTTATGTCATCTTTGCGACATACTATCACAAAAAAGTCTACAAAAAATACCTACAATTTAAAAAGAAATGAAGAGTCAAAATACATAAATGACTACGACCCAGTCATTTTGTCCATGTGAAATGCTATCATGGATAATCAATATGTTGCAGACAATTCCATTGCTGTTGCTCGATATGTAACATCCTACATAACCAAATCAGAAAAGAAAGAATTGAAGGAAATATGGGAAGAGATTTCCCACGAGAAGAGTCTAAGTAAGAAATTATATAGTTACAGTTTGAAGATGTTATCTCATCGAGAAATTGGAGCATATGAATGTTCAGATCGCTTATCATCTGCTAGTCTATACTCCAAATCTAGAAGAATCATTTGGGTGAGTTTAGGTCTTGCTGCAACACAATTCGAGTACTTAAATCTGTACAAGAAATTGAATATTTAGCTGAAAAAGACCCAGAATGTACAGATATTGTGAAAACAAATATGTTGGATACATATTATCCAAATAGAAGTCATCATCTTGAAAACATGTGTCTCTATGAAGTGCTTCAAAACTATATTTTTAAACGGAATATTATAGAAAACATCAATAATGGTATATATGCTGTGGTTGGTTCTGAAGGGTGTTTGGTGAAACAAAGAAAAGGACTTTGATTAATCACCGTAAACTGAGTTGCAAAACTCCTGACAAAAGGGAATTTTATTATTTAGCTCTTTTGCAACTTTTCAAGCCGTGGCGTTCCGAATTGGAATTACTTGGAGATTTTCAGAGCTATGAAGATTCGTTCAACGCAAGTAAAGATAGTATAGAATGTCCTGTTTTTGCTATTTATGTGAAAATGATGAATGACGAAATTGAGCAAGAAGCTACAATTGCAGCTGAGATTGCTAGAGACAGTTCTCAAGAGAGTCAAACTTCTGCTCCAATGAGTCAGGACCCACTAGGAGAACCAATTGTTCAAAATGAAGCAGCAACTGCTATGGAAGAGGTGGAAACAGCAATGTATCAAGCTCAAGAAGATGTAACAAACTTAGGTAACTTGGAAGAACAACTAAATCTTGAGCAGAAAGAAATATATGAGCAAGTGAGAGAACAGATTGACCATGGATTACTTCATGAGAAGAAAGAGTGCTCTTGCTCATCATTTGAACCTATCCAAATGTACGTGAGTGGACAAGCTGGAACAGGCAAAAGTTTTTTAATTACAGTAATCACAACTTTCCTACAGAAAACAACTGAGTCGCATTTGTCTTGTGTTGTCACTGCTCCAACTGGATTGCAGCCAACAATATTAAAGGAATTACTTTACATCGTTTATTAATGCTACCAGTAGAGCATGAAAACAAATTAGAATACCACAAGCTATCTGGAGAAGCTTGTTGTGAAGTTTCAAGAGTCTTGAGGAAAATGAAACTTCTCATTATTGATGAGGTAAGCATGGTATCAAACTTAATGCTTGCCTTTGTGCATTTAAGAATGCAGTAAATGTTTAAAACAGAGTATGACGTATTATTCGGAGGAAAACACGTCATAGTTTTTGGAGATCTTCTACAACTTACTCCTGTAAAAGGACAACCAGTTTTTAAAACACTGGCGCATGAAGATACCAGAAAGTCTTTGGGGAGCATTGGAAATGTAAACATTTGGTCATATTTTGAGTATAAGGAACTTATTACAAATATGCGACAGGCAAATGAAGCTGATTATGGAAGTATTCTTCAAGATATAAGAATTGGAAAAGTGACTGAACATGGCAAACAAGCTTTACAGAGACGATTACTTTCCAATTTGTTTCCAAATGAAAATATTGCCCCAGAGAAAATATACAAATACAAATCTGTAATCTGCTTAATGCCAACACTGCGTAAATGTTCTATATTCAATGAAGAAATTTTAAAGTTGGAAAATGAAGAAATTATAAAATTGGAAGCTAGTGATAAAATAGAACATGAAGGAATCACTATTATTTTGACTGAAAAGTTGAAGAGGAAATTGGATTCTTTAGAGAAATCGATAAGTAAAACTGCTGGTTTAGAAAAGAATTTATATGCATGTGTAATCTGTGGGGTAATTTTACGACGTAATTTGAATGTGGAAAAAGGTTTAGTAAATGGAGCCATGGGTAAAATAGTTAATTTTGTTAATTACGTAAATAAAGATGGTATAGAATTTTTGAAAATCAAATTTGATGAAATTGAAGAAGTACACCAATTAATTTGTTGTTCATCTCAGTTTTTGCTTGTTAAAGGTTTGTATGTTCGCAGAAAACAGTTTCCTATTTGTTTGGCGTAGGCGGTGACCATTCATAAATCTCAAGGTTTAAGTGTAGATAGTGCTTTAGTGAATATTGGAAGCACTGTGTTCAAAGAGGGTATGGCATATGTTGCTTTGTTTCGAGTGAGAACTTTATGTGGATTGTACTTGATTGATTTTGATGAGACAAAGATTAGTGCAGAGCAAGTTGTGTGAAAGAGTATAATAGGTTAAGAAGAGAATATGCACCCAATCTAGGTCAATATCCAATATTTGAAAAGCGTGTGGTTGGTAGTAAATGAAGATTTGAGAATATCTGTAGTGAAGCTGTAGTGAAAGAAAAAAAAGATGAAGTTGTGATTGGAGGCAAAAAGAAAAAGGACAGTGTTGAAGAGAATGTTCATTATCAGTTTGAAAATAGTTCTGGTGTCAACTTCTATGCTAATGTAGTTGTTAATGTTGTTTTCTTTCTTGAAAGTTTGCTACAACAAAACACATTTTTGAAAATCGTAAAGAAAGAATTTGTTGTTGTTGTATTCTGTTTATGAGAAATGTAGTAGTGATAAAAGTAAAATACAAAGTGTTTCTGATATTCGAAATATTTTGGACATATGTTCTGGTTCTACTCAATTTACGCAGAATATTCAGCAAGATTGTCAGGAATTTGTAATGTATATGCTTGTTGTATTGGAAGATGAAGGTATAGATATTGAAAATCTTTTTGGCCTTTCTTATAAATGGGAACATAACTGTGAAAATTGTTTGTATACATGTAGCAGTAACATTGACAGTGAAAGATTCACATATTTGACTTTACCTGACTGTGAATCAGTGTCTTTTAACAATCTAATTAGAGGAGCTAGTCAAAACATGGAGTGTAGACAATGTAAATCAGAAATGTCATCAACATTATTTATACAAAGATATGGACAGTATGTAATTTTAATGCTGCAACGTTGTAGAGCTGATGGAAGAAAATCGGAAACTTTAATTAAACATTTTGTAGCTGGTCAAGTTTCAATATCAGGAAGAACTTTTGTAGCTGTTGCAAATATATTTCATGATGGACCTTCTACAACATTTGGACATTACACTGTTTATTTAAAGTGTCTGAAAGGTTGGATACATTGTAATGATAGTCAATTGGTTTTTAAACAACGTTTTCCTAAAGAATTACCAAATTCTTACCTAATATTTTTAAAGCCAAAATTTTAGGAACAAAATTTGGCCTTTTAGAATTACTGTTGTTAAGGTAGGTTAGTCTGGTGTTGTAGAGTATTTTGTAAGTGAGGGTGAGGAGCTTGAACGTGATCCTTTTGCTGATATTGAGGCAGTGTTGGTGTATCAGGTGGTGGGTGATGTGGCTGCAGCAGGGGACATTGATGATCACTCAGGTGGAGGTTTTTTGGATTTGTTGTAGTTGTTGTAGGTGTTTGGCTGGAATTCCTGTGTACAGTGTTTTGCCACAGTGTAGTCGGCTGCTGATGAGGGCCTGTGTCACTGTTCTTCTTCTTTTGGTTAGGATCCACTTGTAAATGTTGCGGAGCATGTGGAGGATGTTATAGCAGTACGAGGAGATGGTGTAGACTGGCTTACACATGGAGATGGAGGAGTTGAGGATGAATCCTAGGTTGTAGACTTGGTCAGTAGGTGTTGGTACTGTTCACAGTGTAGTCAGCTAGCAGGAGTCATCCGAGGCTGAGGGGGTGGGTCTGAGGATGAGTACCTTCATCTTGTGCGAGTTCATGTTTAGAGAGCTGCTCTTTATGTAGTTGGTGACGTCCTTCATTGTGTCGTGGAGGTTGCCTTTGGTGGTATGTGGCTTCTTGGTGAGGAAGAGGATGAGCTGGGTGTTGTTGGCGTAGGAGATGTTGTTGAGGTTGTGATGTTGGGCTACTTGTTTAAGAGTGGCGATGTAGATATTGAATAGTGTTGGGCTGAGAGATGAGCACTGGGGGACAGAGCAAATGATGTCGGTGGTTTTGGATCAGAAGGCTGGGAGGCAGAAGCTCAGGATTACTATTGAACAATTTCCAAACTAAGAATTTGACGCATACTATTTGGCCGTGTGGAAAAGTATGTGAAACCATTAAGGACTTTTTCTTGTATATTTTGTCAGCATATATTTGTAAGTAACATTATTTACAGTGAATGAAAATTAATCTTAATTTTTTGGTATTTTATGATTGTTTTAGATGTGTCATATTTACGTAATAAATTGCTCCCAGAAAAAAACATTTAAGATAGGTTTTATTTCTATTTTTTAGATTGTTATTGAGAATGTTGAATGTTTTTTTAAGATAATCTTATTGATTGTCTTTTTTTTGCCCGTTGTTATGTGATGAGTACTATTGAACTCACTGTTTCTAGTGAAATTCAATATATTCTGAGAACAAAAAAAAAAGGCAAATGTAATACTCTACAAATTATTTTGTGTTGTAAAAGATACATTTTAACTGTAATTTTTGTGTCTTCCACAGATGGTAATTTTATAATGTATAATTTTTTTTATTATTTATTATGTTTAAGGTAAGTACAAGTAACTGTTAAAAATGGTCGATGGAATGTGCTCCTACCTAGCTGAAGTAACAAAACATGGATGGAGTACATAAGTGTGTAAAGATGGTTTGTATCTTTTAAAGACATTTCAAAAAATTATATGCTGAGTGTACCAGTGTTCTATACCTGTTGCTGTGAGTATTTTCAACTTATATATCTTTCTCTCCAAGCCCGTAAGCAGATTGTAGTCGCCCTTGTTGGCTCAAGGCTTGATTATTGCAATTCCTTGTATGCGGAGTCCAACAAGGGTCTTATCCATCGACTACAAATAGTGCAGAATGCGGCAGCACGTTTTGTGCTGGCCCTTCCCTTGGCATCTTCAGTCACGACTGCTAGAGAGCTTCATTGACTCCCTGTCCAGCACAGCGTCTCTTTTAAGATTTTATGTCTTACCTACAGAGCTCTCATGGCTGGTACGGATGATGCACTCGGGTCTCTGCTCTCTCACTATCTCCCAACCAGATCTCTCCGATCTGCTGGGCTATTTCAACTGGTAGTGCCCCGCACACGGCTAGCCGGATGGTGAGCAAGAGCCTTTTCTGTTGTTGCTCCTAAGCTCTGGAACTCCCTTCCAATTAAGGTTAAATCTCTACCCTCAATTGATCTGTTTAAAAAAGCCCTGAAGACATGGTATTTTATTAAAGCCTATCAATGATGGACTGCTGAATTGATCTGCGAGCTGTACTATTTGTTTTAGGCGCCTTGACGCCCATTGGGCAAAGTTTGCGCATGACAAAACTCATATCATTCATTCATTCATTCATATAAGGAATTACTACTTTCTAATTATGTTAAAAGGTGAGTACTGGATAGGTCTTTAAGAGTTTATTTGTGTGAAAAGACACGAAGTATTCAAAAACTAAGGTGATAATGTTACCTAAATATACACAGATACACAGTGTTATTCTGGACAACCAATAGTATCTCTTGCATTTTACTAAAACGCATTTACTATTTTGGAATGGGTAAGGTGAATAGACATATTCTACATTTTTTAGAACTGCATTTTACTATAACAGCCTGAGTCTTTTCCTATAGTCGTAAGGAGTGACTGGTTTCAAAATTTAAGAAAACTTAAGAACAGGATATCCCTATAAGTAATTATATTTATATAACTTTATAAAGGTGTAAAACTCTACTAATGGAATGTTATTAGACAATGGTATTTATATATTATTTTTTTTAGCCCAAAATAGATGAAAACGCTAGTTTTGTATTATATATTAAGAAAACTGATAAAATGAACTGTTTATAATTTTATACAAGGAGCTACAACATAAGAGAAAAATTATGGAAAGAGAACAGACCCATACTGAGGAGATTTTGGAAATTATCTTGACTGTAATTGAAGAACTCATCATATCTGTCATAAGCAATAAGAGTGAAAAGGGGTAAATTAGTGCTGCAGACATGAGCTATGATTTCGAAGATGAAAGCTTTGATGCAAATTTTGTGGAAGCATTAAATTATGTTGAAATTTTAGAACAAAATAATTCCGAAACTGCTAACGAGGGAATTGATGTGTATGAAATACCTGATGAACTTGTTTTAGAAGCTCTGTTAAATTATGAGATGTTAAAAATAATAAAGGTTTGAGCACTATCTACTAATGTATTCATTGTACTAAAACTGAAGCACCTATAGATTCAGTTATACATTCTTTAAATTTTTGTATTGATTTAAAGTATGCAAAGTGGGTCTGAGGGCATGGATTGCTTAAACTCCCTATGGACTATATGTGCAGTCTTCTATGCACCTGCAAACTTGTGTTTTATACCTTCAATTCCCCAGTCTGTATCCTTACACTTACACTAAACACTCTGGCACTGCTGTTTCAGTATTTGTAGTGAGTCATTCAGCAGTATGTGCTTATCTATGTATTGTGATAAAACTGAAGCTGTTATAAATTTAGTTAGGCACTTTGTTTGCAGAACTATAATCATCTAGCCAGTACTTTAGTATTCATGGAGCAAAGTAGGCCTTACACCATTGATTGCTTTAAACCCCTGTAGACAATGCATGTTGTCTTTTATGCACCTGCAAACTTGTCTTTTATACCTTCATTTCCCTAGACTTACACTTCCACCAAACACTCTGAAACTGCTGTTTCAGTATTGTAGTGAGCCAGTCAGCAGTATGTTCTTTTCCATTGTACTGTGGTAAAACTGAAGTTGTAATACATTTCTTTGCATGCACTTTCTTTGCAGAACTGTAATCATCCACTCACTATCTAGATACTCATGGATTAAAACAGGCCTTAGGCCATAGACTTCTTCAAACCCCTATAGACTGTGCATGCAGTATTCTATGCACCAGCAAACTTGTCCTTTATACCTTCAATTCCTCAGTGTGTATCCTTACACTTCCAGCAAACACTATCATACTACTGTTTCAGTATTGTAGTGAACCATAAAGCAGTATGTGCTTATCTATACACTGTTGTAAAAGTAAAGCTGCAATGCATTCAGCCACACACTCTGCTTGCGGAATTGTAATTATTTAGTCAGTACCTAAGTACTCTTGGTGCAAAGTGGGCCTTAGGGCATGGACTGCTTGAATCTCCTGTAGACTACGCATGCACTGTTCTATGCACCTACAAATTTACCTTTTATATGTTCAATTCCTCAGTCTTTATCCTTACACTTGCACAAAACACTCTGTCATTCCTGTTATAGTTTTGTAGGGACTCATTAGTCAGTGTGTAGTAATCTATTCACTACATTCAAACAGTAATCAGCAGATGTACAATAAGTGGTACATCCCCAGAGATATGCCAGTTATTGTGCACTGTGACATCACCACCATGGATGCACTGTATTTACAATGGGGTGTATTATGGGGCAAAAACGGCACAGATATGTGATGTATTTGTGTTGTGAAGGTGGTGCATTGCTTGACTTGGAAAATTGTTGGAAAGTAGTTTTGTTATTATTTTACATAAAGAATATGAAATATAACTTAGAAAATAAAATAAATATAAATATTTATAATAAAAATGTAAGAAATTAGTATAAAAAGAGAGAAATATAATAATTAATTCATTTAAAAATTATCATTTACAAAACTTTTGAAATTCACTGAAAAAACCATAGGTTTCAGCCACGTTATAGTTAGGAATTAGCATTTAAAAAACCTTGCAAATTCACTGAAAAAACCATAAGTTTCACACATGTTATAGTTAGGAATTAGCATTTAAAAAACCTTCGAAATTCACTGAAAAAAAACAGGTTTCACACACGTTATAGTTAGCTGGACATTTCACTCATACAAAACCATTGAAATTCCCCCGTTAAAGGTAGTTCAGCTAACTATAACTCACGCGCCCGCAATGCACTGCTGATGACGTCACATATTACATCACTCATGACATGGTCAGTGACATCACTCATGACATCACTCATGACATGTCCAGTTAACTATAACATGTGTGAAACCTATGGTTTTTTCAGTGCATTTCTAAGGTTTTTTAAATGCTAATTCCTAACTATAGCGTGTGTGAAACCTATGGTTTTTTCAGTGAATATATATATATATATATATATATATATATATATATTACCTACTGGCGGTCGCCAGTAGGTATATATAGTTAGGATTTTTTCTCTATGGGATTTTTGAAAATTCTATGTCTAATAACTTTGGCGTTTGTGGACGGAATTGGCTGAAATTTTCAGGGAAATGGAACAGTTTGTTTCTGAGCAGCCCCTGAAAATTTGGGGGGGGTTCGTCAAGGGGGGCCGAGGAAAAAGGGGGGTCCCAAAACGCGTTTTTCCCATGTTAATTTCCATAGGGCGGTTGGCCTCACTTTTAGCCCGAACGGCTGAATGGATTTGCACGAAACTTGGCAAAATTGTAGGGACTGTTAGCCCGATGTGCCTTTGCTAGGTCTCAATATATGTGCTCCAGTGGATTTTGAGAAATTAACGTTCAAAAAAAGATATATATCTGTAACAGCGCTCCGGGCAGCGATCCGGTTCGCGTACTTTTCGCGTTACGGAGCTTTGCGAAATGAAGCTGATTGGCTCTCCGGTGTCTGTAAACATTCCAAACAGTCCGTAGCGGCCGCCATCTTGTCTCTCGGTAGGATCGAGAGACAAGAGGAGGCCAAAGCGAAGGGGCAAATGACCATGAGGGGGCATAGTAGATCCTCCCTGACCCCCTAGGTTTGATGTGGAGGCTTTAAAAGGGCCCCGTGGGGCAAAAAAAAATAATAAAAAAATCGTTTTTTATCGTGGGGTGCGCCCGGTACGCGTAACGGAAAGCGGACTGGGGAGCGTACTACAAGGAAACAAGAATGATTGACTTTTAACTTATTGTATGTTTATAGACTTTTTTTTTTTTTTTTTTTGCTGAGTGACGTCTCGGCCTATCTCCACGGGATGCAGTCCCTACCATCTCGGCGTTTAAGCCCAGGGGGACCGGTAGTGTGGGAGAGATAACGTCTGTTAACGTTCAATTTGAAGGAAATCAGGAAGTGTTGATAAACATTGTCTGCGCCATCTTGCCTTTTTTCAAATGCCACACTTTTGTCGTGCACGGCAGCCATTTTAGATGCCTTGACCAGACCCACTCTCTGCACGCTGTCGATCCTTAGCATGGGTCCCCACCCTCGCAAGCATCTCCCCCAGGCACTGGTCACCCCCGCTCTCTGTCTTATGCATGGGCAATAAACCTCCCCCCATCTGCGCTGCTCTTCCTTGAAAATCACACCCTGTGCCCGCCCGACACCTCCCTTTCGCCCTATTCACTACCGCACCCTCTGACACTCCTCTTCCTCTGTGTCCGATTGTCCAGGCCGGTCCCAGGCTATCACCTAGCCATGCAGATTTAGTTTATGGTCCCAGCTGTAAAGAATCACCCTTCTTCAAAGGAGTTACAGTAGATCAAGGCGCCCACCCGATGAGATCCGTCACACCACACGCGTTCCTACTATCTGAAAACCATCCTGTATTGTGATTGGGGAGGGGACCGAGCCTGAAGCGGAAGATTCCAGGGATGCCTCTTTGTACATCAAAGTTTTTACAATTATGTGTCACATTAAAAATATATAGCACTCCAACAAAGTAGTAGGATTATAAAACTTTAATAACTTATAAATATATACAACGCAACAAAAACAGTAAATACATTTAAACATTTTTAAAAAAAAGAAGCAACAATGGTCAGTAGCAGTGTTTTGTGCGAATAGTCCCAAGGCAGCACAACGTGCTGAGTTCTGGACGGCACCCAGGTGATGTTACCTGGGTGCCGCACTGGTTTTTGGTATCCTCCGAAAAAGGGCGTGGGGCGTCCCGTGGGGTGCGGGGGGAGGCCTCATCAGTAGCGTCTGTTGTGCGAATAGTCCCAAGGCAGCAGAACGCGCTGAGATGTGGATGGCACCCAGGTGATGTCCAGTAAGTTGCCGCACTGGTTTTGGTATCCTACAATGCTGCTCCGAATAACGGCGTGGGGCGCCCCGGGGGGGGGTGAGGCGGCGTGAATGGGCCTCCCAGGTGGAGGCTCGTCTGCTGTAGTGGGGCGCCCCTTTACCGTTTCAGTTGCCATTCCGTGGGGCGTCCTGGGGGGTGCGGGGGGAGGCCTCGTCAGTAGCGGTCTGTTGTGCGAATAGTCCCAAGGCAGCAGAACGCGCTGAGATGTGGATGGCATCCAGGTGATGTCCAGTAAGTTGCCGCACTGGTTTTGGTATCCTACAATGCTGCTCCGAATAACGGCGTGGGGCGCCCCGGGGGGGGGAGGTGAGGCGGCGTGAACGGGCCTCCCCAGGTGGAGGCTCGTCTGCTGTATTGGGGCGCCCCTTTACCGTTTCAGTTGCCATTCCGCCCGCTTTTGGTACACTGTGCCAAAATCTGCCATTCAGCTGAGTTGCGCCCACTCTTGCGGTGCAGCGATAGGCGGCTGCCACAGGACTCTCAAAATGGTGGCAGGCTCTTTCCTTTTTGGGCCTGGTCCACTGAAATGGCCCTGGGACACTTTGGAACTCGGACGCTTGTCTACTAGGTCTTGGACCCCATTCTCGAAAGCGTCCCCTCAGCCTTGAAGATTCTACAAAAGTCATGGGGGCCACCAACTCCTGCAGGCTTCCGGTGGGGAGCGGCTGCCATGATTGCTCGTGGAATGACCACGACGGAGCCACGAGATGGTGGTGCTTTCATGCTGACGCCAGCTTCAGTCTGAAACATCCAGAAACAAGGTGGGGCTTTCATCGTTTGGGAAAAAAAAATGTTTTAATCCAATGAAAAGTGTATTTTTAGGTCATATGATCAAGCCTTCCATCATTAGGAAACCAAAAGTAAAATGAACCAATGAAAAGATTTATAAACAAGTCACATGACCTGTTATGCGGCATAGGGCTATAAAAAGCGTAGAAAATCCGTTGGCACGTGAGGCGGCGTCAGTAGCGGACCGATGTGCGAATAGGCCGAAGGCAGCACAACGCGCCAAGATCCGGATGGCACCGAGGTGGTGTCCAGCAAGTTGCGGCACTGGTGTGGCCATCCTACAATGCTGCGCCGAAAGTCGGCGTGGGGCACCCCGTTGGACTGTGAGTTCACGTCAGTCAGTGGGGGCTGTTTGAGGATCTGACTGCATTGGAAAGCAATGTGATACTGTGCGTCGCCCCCAAGATAAGGCGGCGTCAGTAGCGGACCGATGTGCGAATAGGCCGAAGGCAGCACAACGCGCCAAGATCCGGATGGCACCGAGGTGGTGTCCAGCAAGTTGCCGCACTGGTGTGGCCATCCTACAATGCTGCGCCGAAAGTCGGCGTGGGGCGCCCCGTTGGCCTGTGAGTTCGCGTCAGTCAGTGGGGGCTGTTTGAGGATCTGACTGCATTGGAAAGCAATGTGATGCTGTGCGTCGCCCCCAAGATGAGGCGGCGTCAGTAGCGGACCGATGTGCGAATAGGCCGAAGGCAGCACAACGCGCAAAGATCCGGATGGCACCGAGGTGGTGTCCAGCTAGTTGCTGCACTGGTGTGGCCATCCTACAATGCTGCGCCGAAAGTCGGCGTGGGGTGCCCCGTTGGCCTGTGAGTTCGCGTCAGTCAGTGGGGGCTGTTTGAGGATCTGACTGCATTGGAAAGCAATGTGATGCTGTGCGTCGCCCCCAAGATGAGGCGGCGTCAGTAGCGGACCGATGTGCGAATAGGCCGAAGGCAGCACAACGCGCCAAGATCCGGATGGCACCGAGGTGGTGTCCAGCAAGTTGCCGCACTGGTGTGGCCATCCTACAATGCTGCGCCAAAAGTCGGCGTGGGGCGCCCCTTTGGCCTGTGAGGTGGCGTCAGTAGCGGACCGATGTGTGAATAGGCCGGAACCAGCACAAGGCGCCAAGATCCGGATGGCACCGAGGTGGTGTCATAGTTCAGAGTTCTGAGAAGCGGGGGGGAGGCGGCGCAAACGAGTCTCTCCCTCCATGTGGAGGCACTTCATCTGCACTGGGGCGCCGAGATCAGGATGGCACCGAGGTGGTGTCTAGCAAGTTGCCGCACTGGTGTGTGTTGAAAATATGAAAGATCCTCAGCAAGTCTATGTTACTTCAATGGAGCGCCGTCTAGCTGAGTTTAGCCCGCTCTTGCTGCTACAGCGACAGGCGGCTGCAACAGGACTCTCAAAATGGCGGCCTGTTCTTTGGATTTGGGCCTGGTCCACTAAAATGGCCCTGGGACACCTTAGAACTCGGACGCTCGAATTTTTTTTCCTTTCCTCTACATGCAAAAAAGGTAAATGCCTGGTACGTTACCTGCCTCATCTGCCACGATGTACTCTCCAGAGGAACCGAAAAAAAATATAGTTATGGTAATTGTGGCAAATAAATTTCATGTGGACAGATGAGTGTTACTCTAATAAATACAGCATATGAACATCATCATAGTCGATGGTTGGTGGAGACATTTTGACTATATCCTGGACCTGCCCGTCCTCGCCCAAAATGGCGCCGGAATAAATGGGACTCGTAACTCCTTGTTGTGTACTGGTTGCACAACCTTGATATCACGAGATACGTATGCAGTTTTGAAGCACATGGCGGGCGGGGACGAGAATTGATTGAATATTTCGACATCCCTATTGATATTAAGTTCTGATGTGTTATTGATTACTGTACTATTGAAAGTTCGAATTAACGTCACCCATGGTACTTGCCCGCAAATGTATATCTAGATAATTTTATTGTAACTTGCCCTGTCGTTTTTTAATTATAAAATGTACGTCCACCGATTCCGCAACTGTTAGACACCTTAGTTCTTGCAACCTAACGGCCCGCCCGTTACGTTCCTCTACAGTGTAAATGTCTCCTCATCATATACGATTACAGTTTGCTCCGTGGCCGGCCCACGTGGTTATAGGCCCGTATTTGTATACTGACATTTTCACAATAAAGGTTTTTAAAAGAAAACATGGTAGTAGTATTTACATTGGTAAAGTTTTTAATAATAGTCATTGTTTTCGAATCAGTAAAAGGCAAGTGAAATAAAGCAGTCCAATTACATGAAGGGTAAAAGGTATCATACGCAGGTACGCAGTAAAGATAAATGGTCAAGGGCTGTTGTATTTTCTACTCCTGCAACATAAAGTGATCGATAAGAATCTGATATTCAGGCGTATCGGCGACTAAGACAGCAGGCCGAGCCTCTTTTGCTCAACGGCTCCGTCATGGGACGAAGAAACGCCCTTTTTCTCGAAAAAGGAATATATTTTACTTGCAGGACAGTTGTAAATTTTCCGGGAAAGTACATTAGCCTGGAACATTATAACATATATGTTTAAGAAAAAATAATGTTCGAAAGTAATACAAAGTGTAATTTTTAGGTCATATGACCAAGCCTTTCATCATTAGAATAAGAAAAGTAAAATGAACCAATGAAAAGTTTTATTAACAAGTCACATGACCTGTTATGCTTACGTTACGCGCTGCGCGCCGCGCCCCGGATCGCTTCCAGGAAGCTGCGCTTCGCGCATCGGAGCACTTCCGGATGCGCTAACGCGGCGCGTCATATGACGCATTACGCGACAACGCAGGTCCAGAATATAGTCAAAATGTCTCCACCAACCAGCGGTCGGAACACTACCCCTTTCAGCAGGCTAAATAGTTCTGTAAAATGACAACAGAAGGGACAGGCAACAAGAACCATCAGTCAAAGAGGGGAGGGCAAGTTCTTTTCTACCGGGTCACGTTGGGGCGCTACCGGAACTGATCGAATTGGTAGTCTACAGTGTTTCTGGATGTTTCAGACTGAAGCTGGCATCAGCATGAGAGCACCACCATCTCGTAGCTCCGTCGTGGCCATTCCACGAGCAATCATGGCAGCCGCTCCCCACCAGAAGCCTGCGGGAGTCGGGGGCCCCCAAGACTTTTGTAGAATCTTCAAGGCTGAGGGGACGCTTTCGAGAATGGAGCCCAAGCCCTAGCAGACAAGCGTCCGAGTTCCAAGGTGTCGCAGGGCCATTTTAGTGGACCACGCCCAAATCTGAAGAGCCGGCCGCCATTTTGAGAGTCCTGTGGCAGCCGCCTATCGCTGCACCGCAAGAGCGGGAGCAACTCAACTACATGGTGAGCGAAACGCTGTAGTCGCAAGAGCGGGCGGTAAACAGCTGAATAGCGGAAGAGGCACAGTGTAGCAAAAGCGGGCGGAATGGCAACTGAAACGGTAAAGGGGCGTCCCACTACAGCGTGTCTTCAGGTCAAACGGATTGTGGGACAAGGTCCAGAATGGAAGAGTCACCAAAAGGCAAAAAGTTCCGCTTAACCCCGGGAGCCGGCCACCTATGTCGGGGGCGATCTCAGGCCACAGCAGGGCAACACGACTTAGGGAGGGGGCCGGAGCCAAGCGCCCCCTCCGAGTCCGCGCCATCACACCGTCCCTCGGGGGCCTCCATCAAGCGTTTCAGGGAGGCACCGCATCACATTGTTTTCAAATGCAGTCACGTCCTTAAACAGCCCCCACTTACATTGAGAATAGTGAAGCTGTAGCAGGTGCAAATAAGCTTCAGACAGTCTAACAAGCACTCCTCAAAACTTTGAACTATCAGAGTGCATGAGTTTCATGCTCGATCGATTGAGCTAGCCGGATCGGGCAACAAAAAGTATAAAATAGTTATTTAATAAAATGTTTTACCCTGTTACTTTGCTGGTGTGTTGTATATATTTGTAATTTTTGCATAGAGTTTATCGTTATTTTGGGCGGGGTGGGTGGTGGAGCCGAGCTGTCTTGCAGCCATCATGGTGTGGAGTTCAGTTCATCTCACTAGTTTCGTATTTCTCATGAGGGGTTGTTCCTAATGTTTCTATTTTAGCGAGGTCAAAAAGAGATCCCATTAGTGGCCTACTGATTTTGCTCGATCCCTTTTGTTTTTTTACACGATTTTTCACTATCTGCAAAGACTAAACAGAGTATTGCGACTCTGTGCTTGTTTGTAAATAGAGAATGAACCAAAGAGAACCAATTCTAAAACAGTAAATGCTTGGATAACAATCAATCAAATGGAGAGAGAAGCAGGCACGACGGATTACAACGGGGGCAAAGGCCTGCGTTAACTACCCTTCACTATCTGCAAAGAGAGAGTACTCCTAATAGAAATTAGGGGGGGCAGCATTCAAAGCAGATCAGTGTGCATAAATACGAAAATGTTTTTACTTACCACGTACTTGACATTCGACAGCTTATGATATTTGCTATTAAAAAACCATTGAAATTCACTGAAAAAACCATAGGTTAGAGACCATATATAGTTAGGAATTAGCATTTAAAAAACCTTGAAAATTCACTGAAAAAACCATAGGTTATAGACCATATATAGTTAGGAATTAGCATTTAAAAAACCTTATTTTACTCACACAAAACCATTGAAATTCCATATATAGTTAGTTGCACTAACTATATATCGCGCACCCGCAATCCACTGCTGATGATGTCACATATTACATCATTCATGACATGGTCAGTGACATCACTGATGACATCACTGATGACATCTCAAATGACATCACTGATGACATCACTGATGACATCTCATTTGACATTACTGATCACATCACTGATGACATCATTCATGTGATGATACGATGAACCTCTTCAGACTCTAATATAACCTTAGATACACTCAGTGTAAACAGACATTCACAGACTGTCACTCATCCATGGAGTTACTCACACACCTAGTCAGTCTTGCAAAGAATCAATCACACCTCCATTTCCTCAACTATATAGTTATACACACCTTACTTATTAAAACATATACTAACACATATTTACTCTGTTATACAATCCCTGATACAAGTTCACAATGATCCATACAGCCACTCACACATTCACTGGCTCTTATGCACAGTTATTTATATATGTCAACTCTCACATGTACTGTGTTTTACATATGTACTTACTTTGACATGTAGCACTGAGATATCCATTCACTCACCAATACACTCATGCACACAGTCAACCGCCCATACAGCTGTTTCCACATGCACTTTTGAACCCATACATCTAGTGAATCAACTGCTCACACATCTATGCACAGAGTCATACACCTCCCAGACACCCACACACACACTCAGTCTCCCATACAAATACTTGGGCAAGCAATCAATAACCCATAGAGTTAGTCATATAGCTAATGATCAACACATGCATCAGATTACAGAACAACAGACACAATGATGCACAATTTAAAACAGTTTAGTCACTAACCCATGCACTCAGTGAGGCACATTTAATCACTCACTTATACAGTCAGTCATGCACCTACTAAATCCTTCATCCAGACACTTATACATCCACTCATTCTTCAATATGTAAGACATATTTTAACTTTACAGAAACATACAGTCACTGGATGTTGTCATCAGTGATGTCATTTGAGATGTCATCAGTGATGTCATCAGTGATGTCACTGACCATGTCATGAATGATGTAATATGTGACATCATCAGCAGTGGATTGCGGGTGCGCGATATATAGTTAGTGCAATTAACTATATATGGAATTTCAATGGTTTTGTGTGAGTAAAATAAGGTTTTTTAAATGCTAATTCCTAACTATATATGGTCTATAACCTATGGTTTTTTCAGTGAATATATATATATGGTAACGGCGGTACGCAAAGAAATAAGTGAACGGCTCCGCAAACATGAAGAGCGCATCAAAGTGAGAAAAATCCACAAGTTTGCGAGGGATTTGAATGATTACACGACTGGCCAAATATATACATTTTCCCGCAAGTTCGACAAAGCGAGACAGTCCAAGCTGACCAAGCAAACGATAAGGGCTGATGGCGCAGCAAGCACCATTCGAGTGGATGAACAGAGTGAGAACTCTGATGCAGACTCAATCTCATTGGCCAGCACATCGAGCACTTCACTAGTGGATTGTAATGGGGCAGAAGGAGGTAACCCTGGTAGAATCCTCAACCTTGCGGAAGAAATAGATTTTTTAGTGGAGGACCGGCTGCAAACATTGCGACCCAGGACGCGAAAGAATCAAAACGCAAGAGGCGCAATGCAAAACGTCACGCAAGACGAAAAAAACGAAAAACCACAGCAGCAGCCACAAAAGAAAAAGAGGCAATGGTACAACAAAAAGAAATATTAAAGGACTGTACCATTACCAATCTCACGAATATTACCCTATCAACGGCGGAAGAACAGCTTTTAAGCTTAGGATTGAACTTTTGTCCCGAGAGTTCGTTCAATTACACAAACACCAGAGCGGATGTATTTAAGTTCATTCGCAAATTAAAGCTGAAGAAATTCTTTTCATCGAAACCAGCAATAAAAGACAAAGACAAAACCACCAAACAACCGACGAAGACTGCAGGCAGTATTTCAGCGCCAGCAGCACGAGATGCTAGATTGCTTCTGACACTGTGCAACCTGGAGGATTCTAGAGACTCCGGGAATTCTACCACTAAGGATGATGTGGTTCCATCTACACAACGTGAACTTTACAATGTGGACATCTGCCAAAAAGGATCTGGTATCAGCCCATTTAAACCGGTAAGCACGTTTTTGCCTGTAATGCTAAAAGATGCGGTAGACATTTACCATGATTGTGTCATTGAAGATCTTAAGAAACTAAACCGCAAAGTGCAGGCTCAAACGCACATGAACAATGCTAAAGTAAATCAATATAACATGTTAATGAAAAAATTGAGTCAGAATCATGAAGTGGTGATCAACAAATCAGACAAAGGTGGAAATATTGTGTTATGGAATAAGGAAGAATATATTGTAGAAGCCATGAGACAATTAAATGGCACCTCTTGTTATGATAGATCGAATGGAATGGCATATAAGCGAGCAAAGGATGAGGTGAAAAAGATGCTAATGTCATTTAAAAGGAATAATTTGATCTCCCAAACTGAGTATGACTTTTTGAATGTTGAGCACCCAGTGATACCCATACTATATCTGATTCCTAAAATACACAAACAGAAAGTTCCAACACCTGGCCGTCCGATTATTGCGGCTATTAATAGTGTAGGAGAGAACATTTCCAGTTACATTGATTTTTTCTTACAAGACATTGTGAAAAACTTACCAAGTTACATTAAGGACACAGGGGACTTTTTGATGAAATTGTCCTCTATTGTGTGGCAAGAAAACTGGTGTCTAGTAACTCTGGATATAGAGTCACTGTATACGTCTATAGATCATTCTAAAGGTTTGGAGGCAATCAAACATTATCTTGGTCTACGATCATGTGAATACTACGCACACAACAAAATGTTATGTGAACTAATACACTGGTGCTTGCATAACAATTACTTCATGTTTGCTAAGGGCATATGGAGACAGGTACGGGGTGTGGCGATGGGATCGTGCTTCTCCCCCAGCTATGCGTGTTTACACGTGGGCTGGTGGGAGGAGCGCGGACTCACTGCCACACCAGGATTCCAGCATGTGCGATACTGGAAACGGTTTATAGATGATGTTTTCTGTGTATGGGAGGGGGATGAGGTGAGTGCGCAGGTTTTTGTTGATGCACTCAATAATAATCAAGAGAATCTTTTCTTCACCTCCAATATCAGTAAGGTACAAGCAGATTTTTTAGATGTTCATCTAATGATTGAAAATAATTCTGTGACTACCTCTCTTTTCCGTAAACCGACAGCTGTAAACAGCATATTACATGCCAGCAGTAACCATCCACAACATGTGATTAATAATGTCCCATATGGAGAATTGGTGCGAGTCAAACGAATAAGCAGTACCCCTGAGATATTTGAACAAGAAGCCAGAAATACCATTGATAGGCTAAGAATCAGAGGGTACAGTGATAAGGTTTTGAATAGTGCCCTGAGAAAAAGTCGTGATCAATCTAGAGAATCATTACTCAGATCGGAGACACCAAAACCTACCTCAGAGAACAGTACACCGCGCTTGATTCTAACCTATAGCAAGCAGGAAAAACAAATTAGGTCCATTGTTAGGAAACATTGGCCTATTTTGATGACAGATGGTTTTTATAGTGAGGTATTACAAGATTGACCAACGATAACCTATAAAAAATCACATAGTATGCATAATAGCCTAGTGAAAACCAGCCCAGAATCAGGTGGTGGCAGCACCTGGCTCAAATACAAAGGTTTTTTTAAATGCTCCACATGCAGGGCGTGCAAGTTTGGTGTGAACACCACTCATTACAGCACACCATTCTGTCCTACGAGGAAGGCTATTCGGGGTAACTTTAACTGTCATAGTGAGTTTGCAATATATGTCCTGACATGCACCTGTGGACTGCGATATGTGGGCAGCACGAAGCTACAGGTGCATGTCAGGATCTTGCAACACTTGCGTGCAATAGTGAACAACGACAGTGCGTACCCAGTGGCACGCCACTTCAAATCAACACATAACAATGATTTGTCACAATTGACTTACTTTGTTATAGATGTGGTGGCCCCTCTCAGTCGGGGAGGTGACAGAGAGGGATTCCTAAGAAGAAAAGAGACAGAGTACATTGTGGAGCTGGATAGCAAATATCCGAATGGGCTTAATACGACTGAAGATCTGCATCATCTTCTATAATTATGCACATGATGTATGTTGTGTCACGTAGTATATAAGCAACAGTCAACATGAATTAGATCCTGTTAAGGATTCTTATTTTCTTTATTCTTCAAGGGCCTTCAAGGATTACGAAATACAGTACGTAATATGAGAACAGTAGCAGCATTAAGTTGTACCTATGTGGAAACAATCGTGCGAATTACATCGTCCACGACAATGAACTGATAACAAGCTGAGAATTCTGTTAAAACTCTCATCCAACGAATATGTATAAATCAAGAGAAGAGCACGTTTAATGATATTTACTAAACACAAAGGTTTTTTTGTACTTTGTTGTTTTTTTAATTGTCTACAATCACTTATATATGTATTGCCACTTAGGGTTAAAGTATGGACTATAGGGGAAATGTGAATATATGAAATATGGTGTTCTCAAATACCTGCACTGTAGAAGGGGGCAGGATGCACACCTATTATTCCTCATTTTACAAGTTCATCTTCTTATGTCTAAGATATGCGTGCTGATTGAATCAAGTGTCATGCCCTGTCGGCACTAAAGTTATAAACATCGCTGTAATGAGGCTTAATCTCGCCTCAAACAATCGCACTGCAAAATGTGCGAGTTTCGCCAATGTATATTTGTTTATTCAACCATACTCAAAGTTCATCCAAATACTCCATAGTATTCCATACTCTTTTTTTTAAACTTCTTCTCAAATCTTTACGCGAGTCCACATGCTGCGTGTCTATGCCATTTCCGAGTTTTTACTGTTCACTCTGCGTCTATCCAGACTTCTTGAATAAACAGGACTGAAGCATGAATTCATATCAGGCAGCGTTTATTTTTTAAAAGAATACCCAATGCATTTCGGGCTCAACGCCCTTCTTCGGGGGTCACTGTAAATAGAATAATAAATAACCACAATCACAAATACTGTTTGTAACTTCCATGCAACATCACCCATTACAAACTGATAGTAAATTTGTTATGCAACAATTAAACGTTTTTACACTTTAGCAAACCTAGCGCGGTAATTGCATGTATAACAGAAATAACAAACAGCCTTCCTCATCCTTTCTTCCCTACTTGTAAAACCATCCTTATTTCTCAAATTCCACTTTTTTGAATGCAACCCCTCACCCCGTTCGAGACACATGATTTCCGATGAACCTTCCTACTCCCCTCCAACCAAACAGCGTGTCGATTACATTTCGCTTTAATCATCTGCGCATTGATCTACAATCACCCTGTCTCCGCTCGTGAACAGTTTGTGAAATACCATGAACCTATCTCTCATCTTCACTCCCCCACCTCCGTTCTCAAAGGCGCCATTATTTCACAACATCTCCCGCTCCCTCTCACCCTCGGTGATTGATCCACTGGCACATTCTACTTAGCTCGTACCTGCCATACGTTGTTTAAAACGGAGGAGGACAGATGGTTTTAAACAACGTATGGCAGGTACGAGCTAAGTAGAATGTGCCAGTGGATCAATCACCGAGGGTGAGAGGGAGCGGGAGATGTTGTGAAATAATGGCGCCTTTGAGAACGGAGGTGGGGGAGTGAAGATGAGAGATAGGTTCATGGTATTTCACAAACTGTTCACGAGCGGAGACAGGGTGATTGTAGATCAATGCGCAGATGATTAAAGCGAAATGTAATCGACACGCTGTTTGGTTGGAGGGGAGTAGGAAGGTTCATCGGAAATCATGTGTCTCGAACGGGGTGAGGGGTTGCATTCAAAAATGTGGAATTTGAGAAATAAGGATGGTTTTACAAGTAGGGAAGAAAGGATGAGGAAGGCTGTTTGTTATTTCTGTTATACATGCAATTACCGCGCTAGGTTTGCTAAAGTGTAAAAACGTTTAATTGTTGCATAACAAATTTACTATCAGTTTGTAATGGGTGATGTTGCATGGAAGTTACAAACAGTATTTGTGATTGTGGTTATTTATTATTCTATTTACAGTGACCCCCGAAGAAGGGCGTTGAGCCCGAAATGCATTGGGTATTCTTTTAAAAAATAAACGCTGCCTGATATGAATTCATGCTTCAGTCCTGTTTATTCAAGAAGTCTGGATAGACGCAGAGTGAACAGTAAAAACTCGGAAATGGCATAGACACGCAGCATGTGGACTCGCGTAAAGATTTGAGAAGAAGTTTAAAAAAAAGAGTATGGAATACTATGGAGTATTTGGATGAACTTTGAGTATGGTTGAATAAACAAATATACATTGGCGAAACTCGCACATTTTGCAGTGCGATTGTTTGAGGCGAGATTAAGCCTCATTACAGCGATGTTTATAACTTTAGTGCCGACAGGGCATGGCACTTGATTCAATCAGCACGCATATCTTAGACATAAGAAGATGAACTTGTAAAATGAGGAATAATAGGTGTGCATCCTGCCCCCTTCTACAGTGCAGTTTGTTACAGATGCCCTACACCAGGATTGCACCCAACGGAAGAAACTGGAGATGATTAAAAAAAGAATTGATAAAAATGTTGAAAACTTGAGTCTGCATGCTAGGAGTAATAACGTGGTTCATCAACGACGGCGGTATAGGCGAGCAAGGAGCCTACTTGAAATTGACTATGTAAATGACATTTTAAATGTTCACAGTCGTTATACGTTTGTACTGAGTGATTCACTATTGTTTTACACTCTTACTTTGAGCGCCGTACAGGTTCGCTTAACCGCGCTGCACTGAATTGTGGTAAATGCAGTCACTGATTGAGAAAACCTAGGCGTAACATTGAGCGGGTGCGAGGGCGGGAGATTCAAACAGAAGAGCCCTATTGGACAGATAGAATGAGTGGTTAAATAAGAGAGGGATCATGGGTAAGAGACTGACGGGAAGGCAAACGGAGGAGGACAGATGGTTTTAAACAACGTATAGCAGGTACGAGCTAAGTAGAATGTGCCAGTGGATCAATCACCGAGGGTGAGAGGGAGCGGGAGATGTTGTGAAATAATGGCGCCTTTGAGAACGGAGGTGGGGGAGTGAAGATGAGAGATAGGTTCATGGTATTTCACAAACTGTTCACGAGCGGAGACAGGGTGATTGTAGATCAATGCGCAGATGATTAAAGCGAAATGTAATCGACACGCTGTTTGATTGGAGGGAAGTAGGAAAGTTCATCGGAAATCATGTGTCTCGAACGGGGTGAGGGGTTGCATTCAAAAAAGTGGAATTTGAGAAATAAGGATGGTTTTACAAGTAGGGAAGAAAGGATGAGGAAGGCTGTTTGTTATTTCTGTTATACATGCAATTACCGCGCTAGGTTTGCTAAAGTGTAAAAACGTTTAATTGTTGCATAACAAATTTACTATCAGTTTGTAATGGGTGATGTTGCATGGAAGTTACAAACAGTATTTGTGATTGTGGTTATTTATTATTCTATTTACAGTGACCCCCGAAGAAGGGCGTTGAGCCCGAAATGCATTGGGTATTCTTTTAAAAAATAAACGCTGCCTGATATGAATTCATGCTTCAGTCCTGTTTATTCAAGAAGTCTGGATAGACGCAGAGTGAACAGTAAAAACTCGGAAATGGCATAGACACGCAGCATGTGGACTCGCGTAAAGATTTGAGAAGAAGTTTAAAAAAAAGAGTATGGAATACTATGGAGTATTTGGATGAACTTTGAGTATGGTTGAATAAACAAATATACATTGGCGAAACTCGCACATTTTGCAGTGCGATTGTTTGAGGCGAGATTAAGCCTCATTACAGCGATGTTCTCAAATACCTACCATTTAGACCGGCCATAAACACCAGTTTAGTATTTTTTCTATGCAAAAATATCTAGTTGTATATATTTGTAGATAATGTATATAGTTGTATAGGAATATAATATATGTAAGTATTTGTATATAAGAATTGCACATATATATATATATATATGTTTCTAAGTACGTGGATAATGGTTGTGAATTAGGGTAGTTTTTTGGATTTTGGTCTATAGGAGGTGAGATTATAACCCTTGTATGATGGATTGGACAAGGAGTGATTTATGAGAACATTGTTATTTATTGCATTCATGCAGCTATATATTTTTTCTTTTCCTTTCCCCTGTCTTTAAGTTGAAGGATGGTGGGTGCGGTGAAGTATTTTATTTATGTTCATGCACCATGTGACTCACTTTGGAGGTGGAGCACTGCAAAGAAAAAAATGTATTTAAATGTGTGCTGACCAGGTGTATGGTGTGTGATCAAGAGCACGTGTTGCTCGAAACGCGTCGCCTGAGAGGAGAATAAAATCTACCTTAATGCAGCCTGGGGTCCGTGTCTTCTATTTGCAGGAGCTTGTTGCAGTGTTGAAGACTTGGTTTTTATATATATATATATATATATATATATATTACCTACTGGCGGTCGCCAGTAGGTAGTTATAGTTAGGATTGTTTTCCATAGGAAATCCGCAACATTCTATTGAGAATAACTTTGGCGCCGGTGGACGAATCTTCGCGAATTTCTCTGCTCCTTTCCTGAAAGTTTGGGGGGGATTCGTCAAGCGGGGGCCGAGATATTCGGGGGGGTCCCAAAACGTATTTTCCCCATGTTAATTTCCATAGGGCCGTTGGACTCACTTTTAGCCCGAACGGCTGAATGGATTTCCACCAAACTTGGCAAAATTGTAGGGACTGGTAGCCCGATGTGCCTTTGCTATGTCTCAAGATATGTGCTCCAGTGGATTTTGAGTAATTTAGGTTAAAAAAATATATATATCTATAAGCGCGCCCCGGTACGCGCACCGTAACGCGTACCAGCGCGTAACGCGAGTTCGCGAGTGGAAAGCTGATTGGCTCTCGGGTGTCTGTCAACATTCCAAACAGTCCGGAGCGGCCGCCATTTTCTGTCTCGGTAGGATCGAGACACAAGAGGTGGCAAAAACAAAGGGGGAAATGACTAAAAGGGGGTAGGGTAGACCCCCCTGACCCCCTAGGTTTGATGTGGGGCCCATAAAAGGGCCCCGCGGGGCAAAATGTTTTTCGATTTTCGTGGTGGGGGGCCCGGTACGCGCACCGGGGAGCGTACCGGGGAGCGCACCATGGGGAAAACCCAGTGAAACAGTAAAATAATAATTTAAAGTGATTAGAGGTAGGGTAGCTCTGAATAGAGTTGTTGTGTTGTGTGGGTGATTTCAGTACCAACATGTAGGTACCAATGCAGAGTCTTAAATTCAATGTACACCTTCTTTTCTGTAGATATCTTGCATGTTGTTACAGAAGTTATTGTGGTATATGGAATCCATACCATAGTCTGTCAGGAAAGCAGAAACAGATCCTTTAAGCACTCCCTGAGAAGGCCTAGGGGATCATGGGTAGTCTACCCTGCTCCCTTATGATGTTTTAAAATTGCACAGTATACTGTAAGTCTCACTTTATATTATAATCATTTTGGTACTACTTCATGAATTACATATAAAAATGAATAATGTCTCAAACAATTTTTAATTATTAAATAAAAATGTATTGTTTAGAATTTTCATAGTTTAGTAAAACTTCCAGCATTAGATGATCTGGAATCGCCTCAAAATTGCATGATTCAATATTTTGTAAACAGTCAATAAATTGTTGGTCTAGAGACTCATCCATAAAATCTTCATCAACAAAATCTTGTTGAAGAATCTCCTCATCGGTAATATCGAAAGAAATATTGATGTTTTCATTTTCTCCTTCCATATTCTTGCTGTAAATTGCATAAAAAATAACTATATCAGTAGAGTTAGGGCACTGTTGGGTTTAAGTTCAGACAGGTACTTCTGAGTTTTTAACAGGGAAGTTATCTTTGAGCAGTGTATGGTATCAGGCAGGAAGTAGAAATATAAAAAAGTGTATGTGAAGAAGCCTAAGTAAATTCATAATTATACCAGAGAAGCCTAACTCAATCTATAACTATAACAGAGAAGCCTATCTTAATCTATACCTATAACAGAGGGACAGTAAATAACTATCAGAAAATGTTTTTACAAATTAACTTAAAGTGCCCCTTACAAATTAACAACTTACCTTATAGAAAGGTGATGAAGATAAATGAGAAAATCCTTTAAAGATGTACCTCAGGTAATTGTAGTCAAAATGGCCGTGTTTCCCTCTCATTTTTCATTTATATTCATGTACATAACCAATCAAATGTCAGGAAATAAAAGTAGAAAATGAAAGTAACATTTTAATTGGTTGTAAATTCTAACACTTCATATGTGTTTTTGTCATGTAATTTACCTCAGGATATTTAGACAGGGCTAAAGCCCAAATGGCTCAATGGTATTCCACCAAATTTGGGAAAACGGTGGGGACTGGTATGGAGTAGAGCCTATTCTATATTTGGTGAAAGTCTCTCCAGGGGTTTTTATGTAAATTAACTTTTACAATTTTTTGGGAGCGCTCACCGGTGCACGCCCCGGTACGCGTACCGGCAGCGCTACGGGAGTCCTCCATCTTGTGTTTCGGTAGATTTGAGACACAAGATGGAGGACAAACAATATTGGGAATGGGTATAAGGGGGCACGGTAGGCACCCCTTGACCCCCTAGGTTTTCTGAGGGGGGCTTAGGAGGCCCATATAGGTCAAAAAATTCGCGGGGGAGCGCCCGGTACGCGTACCGGGGAGCATACCGGGGAGCGTACTTTGGTGAAAAACAGTGAAAAAAGTTAGAGTAAAGTAATCATTTTGAGTGATGAGAGGTAGGGTAGCCCTGAAAAGAGCTTTTGGGTTCCGTGGCTGATTTAGGTACCTACAAGTAGGTTCCAATGCACAGTCTTAAACTCAGGAGGAATATTCTATTCCCCTCATCTGAGAAGTGCACACCATCTCCTCTGTAGATATCTTGCATGTTATAACGCAAGTTATTGTTGTATATTGAACCCATTCCATAGTCTCTCATGTAAGCAGAAACAGATTTATTCACATGTTTCCGTGCTTTCTCAAATTGTGGACAAAATTGGTTGGACCACTTCCATTTCTGTCTTTGGCATATATTGGAATATACCAAGGCAGTTTGTGGAAAAAGTGTCATCAATTGCCCAAAGGTGTCCTTTAAAACCATTTCCAGACCTACCCCAGTCAAAGTGCCTAGGTCATTTCCACCACAGTGCAAAATTATGAGGTCAAGGTGTGGCAGATGGTAAAAGGTTTTCACCAATGGTATCAATTGATGACATCTCAATCCTCTTTGGCCAATCCACTTGATGTCTACATTTGGTAAATCAAGGTTGTGAAAATTTTTGATAGCTGCATACCTTTGAGCCCAGTGGATGTAGCTATGTCCAATAATCCAGACAGAATACATGGTGAGAGGAGGTTCTGGTGCAGTCAGATGAAGTGTGGGAATGAAATGGCAGTTGGAACAGTAGGAGTTTGCAAAAAAAAACTGTGGAGTTTCAGTGCTCTTGAATCACAAGCAATGATTGGTGGATTCAGATAGTCGAAAACTGAAAGTTAGCGTGCATGGTTTTGTTCTGTGAAAGAAGTAATTTGAATGGTTAAGAAAAAGACATTTAAAGAAACATTGCACCGGATAAGCTGGTGTATTGAGATGTCAAACATCCTTGCTGAGTTCATTTGCAACATTGTAGAATAAACTTTTAAATCTTAGAGGTCAGTGAGGAGGGAGTTGCTATGGTAACATGTAGAAAGGGCTGAAGGGGGAAGGGTGTTGGTTTGAAAATAGAGAGGGAAGAGTTTTAATTGGTTAACATGAGGGATATGTGTGTAGAATTACAGGTTTTCTGTGCCATTCATGGTTGCAGTGCCTGGAGTACATACCTTTTGCTCTACTAAAGAAATATTGGTGTGTGTGTCTGACACTGTTCTCAATCTCCCAAAGCATTTGTAAAGGTGAGTAATGATTCATTTAATATAGATAGAGACTTGTATACTCTATGGAGAAGATTTGGAAGCAAATTGTGTTTTTTAAATGTTGCTTTGTGTCATATTTTTTGATGATGCTTGGTAAAAAGTTTTTGCTGCATAGAGGAAATGTATTTTGTAAAATTGTGAAGTTTCAGTAGTGACATGGAATGCTTGTACATAGGACCTGTGCTGTGTTTCTTAAATGTGATGTGAAAAAAGATTTTGGGGAAAATGAATGGCGTTTACATTTTTGAGAAGGAATAAATAGTGTCAACATGATTAAAGAAATATATTTGAACCTTTCACAATGATGTCACCTGTGTTATCTCAGATTAGGAAGCACATTGAGCTTCTTTCTAGTTGGTTTGTGTCATGTTTTTGATAATGCTTGTTATGAACATTTGCAAGATAGAGGATTTGTATTTTGTGAAATAGTGAGGTTTGAGTAGTGAAATTGAATGCTTGTACATAGGACCTGTGCTCTGTTTCTAAAATGTTATTTAAAAAACGATTTTGGGGCAAATGAATGGCTTTTACATTTTTGAGATGGAATAAATAGTGTCTGCATGATTAAATAAATATATTTGAACCTTTCACAATCATGTCACCTGTGTTACCTCAGATTAGGAAGCAGATTGAGCTTCTTTCTTGTTGGTTTGTGTCATGTTTTTGATAAGATAAAAAGATAGAGGATTTGTATTTTGTGAAATAGTGAGGTTTCAGTAGTGAAATTAAATGCTTTTACATAGGACCTGCGCTCTGTTTCTAAAATGTTATTTAAAAATGTTTTGGGGGCAAATGAATGGCTTTTACATTTTTGAGAAGGAACAAATAGTGTCTGCATGATTAAATAAATATATTTGAACCTTTCACAATCATGTCACCTGTGTTACCTCAGATTAGGAAGCAGATTGAGCTTCTTTCTTGTTGGTTTGTGTCATGTTTTTTGATAAGATAAAAAGATAGAGGATTTGTATTTTGTGAAATAGTGAGGTTTCAGTAGTGAAATTGAACGCTTGTACATAGGACCTGCGCTCTGTTTCTAAAATGTTATTTAAAAAATGATTTTGGGGCAAATGAATGGCTTTTCCATTTTTGAGAAGGAATAAATAGTGTCTGCATGATTAAATAAATATATTTGAACCTTTCACAATCATGTCACCTGTGTTACCTCAGATTAGGAAGCAGATTGAGCTTCTTTCTTGTGGGTTTGTGTCATGTTTTTTGATAAGATAAAAAGATAGAGGATTTGTATTTTGTGAAATAGTGAAGTTTCAGTAGTGAAATTGAACGCTTGTACATAGGACCTGCGCTCTGTTTCTAAAATGTTATTTAAAAAACGATTTTGGGGCAAATTAATGGCTTTTACATTTTTGAGAAGGAATAAATAGTGTCTGCATGATTAAATACATATATTTGAACCTTTTACAATCATGTCACCTGTCTTTTCTCAGATTAGGAAGTAGATTGTGTAGATGGGGTGAGGCATGTCCAGGGGTGCAAAGGAGGTGAGGCCTGTGTCCATGAGTGCAGTGGACAGGACTCACCTCCTCTGACCCTTGGACAAGCCTTACCTCATCTGTGCCCCCTGGACAGGCCGCAATGTATTGGGTATAATTGATGGTAACAGGGTGCAGATGAGGTGAGGCATGTCCAGGGCTGTAGATGAGCTGAGGCCTGTCTAGGGGTGCAGATGAGGTGAGGTCTGTTCAGGGTTGCAGATGAGGTGAGGATTGTCCAGGCATGCTGAGGAGGTAAGGCCTGTGTACAAGAGTGTAGTGGGAGAGAGGCCTGTCCAGGGGTGCAAAGGAGGTAAGGCCTGTGTCTAAGAGTGCAGTGGGGGAGAGGCTTCATGAAGTCCAGCCCACTGCACTCTTAGACACAAGATTCACCACCTCTGCTCCCCAGGACACGCATCTCTTCCAGTACACTCTTGAACAAAGGCCTCACCTCCTCTGTACCCCTGGACAATCCTTACCTCATCTGCAACCCTAAATCGTTTTTTAAACAGGCCTAAATTTATTGGGTATAATTGATGGTAACAGGGTGCAGATGAGGTGAGGCCTGTCCAGGGGTGTACATGAGGTGAGGTCTGTCCAGGGGTCCAATTCATGTGCCCTAAATTGATTTTTAATTAATATTTAAAAAACAGAGCACAGGTCATATATAGAAGCATTTCATTGCACTAATGAAACCTCATTTCTTTACAAAATGCAATTCCTCTATGTAGTAACATTTCTTTACCAAGTATTATCAAGAAATATGACACAAAGAAAGAATAAAAAAGTTTAATCTGTTTCTTAATCTTAGAAAACACAGCTGACATGTTTGTGAAAAGTGCAGGTATATTTATTTAATCATGCAGACACTGTCTAATCCTTCTGAAAAATGCTAAAGCCGTTCATTTGCCCTTTAATCATTTGTATATTAACATTAAAAAAACTGAGCACAGGTCATATGTACAAGCATTCCATTTCACTACTGAAACCTCATTTTTTTACAAAATACAATTCAAGCATTAACAAAAAAATAACAGAAAGCAACAATAAAAAAACACAATCTGATTCATAATATGAGGAAACACACCTGACATGATTGCGAAAGGTGCAGAGGAGATGAGGAAAGTCGAAATGGCTTTCATGATTGTGAAAGTTGCTGAGGAGGTGAGGCCTGTGTCTAAGAGTGCAGTGGGGGAGAGGTTTTATAATGTCCAGTCCACTGCCCTCTTGGACACAGGCCTCAACACCTCTTCTCCCCAGGACAGGCCTCACCTCATCTGCACTCCTGGTTAGGCCTCACCTTATCTGCATCCTGTTACCATCAATTATACCCAATACATTGAGGCCTGTCCAGGGTGCATGGAGGAGGTGAGGCTTCTTTAGGGTCAGAGGAGGTGAGTCCTGTCCAATGCACTCTTCGACACAGGCCTTACCTCCTCTGCACCCCTGGACAGGCCTCACCTCATGTGCACAAGGTACTTACTAATCTGAGAAAACACCGGTGACATGATTGTGAAATGTGCTAATATATTTTTTAAATCATGTAGATACTATCTAATCCTTGTCAATAATGTAAAACTATTTCATGTGCCCGAAATCTTTTTTTGGAATAACATTTAAAAAAACAGAGAAAAGGTCATATGTATAAGCATTTCATTACACTACTGAAACGTCGCTCATTTATAAAATACAATTCTTTTATGCACCAAGGTTTCTTTACCAAGTATTGTCAAGAATGTATAAGTCTCTCTTATATTCTCTTCCTGACTTACTCTATTTTTTCATCAGTCCCCTTCTAACACCCTCTCTCTGACGCATTCCTTTTTACATCCTGACTCTGTGTTACACTCTCTTACACTTTCTCTTTGACTTACTTTCCCTTAAACCATGTCTCTGATGTATTCCCTCTCTCTCATTACTCCTTGTTACATCCTCTCTCTGATTTACTTCCTCTTACACCCTCTCTCAAACTTACTCTCTCTCTCTACCTTTTACAGCCTCTCTCTGTTTTAGTGTCTTTTACATTCTCTCATCTTCTAACACCCTCTCTCTATCTTACATCGTTTTACACCCTCTCTCTGTCTTAGACCCTGTTACATCCTTTTTCTGACTTACTCCCTTTGTCCCTTTCTTTGACTGACTCCCTCTCCCTATTACATCCTTTTTCTGTCTTACAACATATTATACACTCTTTCTGTCTTACTCCTTCTCTATGTTTTACCCCCTCTACCTGTTTCTTTGTCTGACTCTCTCTGTCTTTTTGTGTTAGTTTCTCTAGCTCTTTTTCTCTGTCGTACTCCTAGTTACATAGTTGCTGTGATATAAACTTAGATATGTTGTAAACTAGTGTTTACATCGTTTGCTTATTGTCATTGCTTTGTTGTTTGGTAATAGTGGTCTAAAATGTGTTATTTTTTTCTTTAACACAGATCGAAATCAAGATTTCAATAGTAAGGAAATAGGAGGAGAAGAAAAGATGTCAAGCGGAAAAAATCAAAATCAGCAACGGAATTAAAGCACTCGTCTACAACAAATACTTCAAAAAACAGGAAAAAAGCTCCTGGTAAGACAACTAAGTCTTTCTTTCGGAACATATGTAGATAAAAAAAAATGTTGATGAGAATGTGAATATACAGAAGGAGAGAGCAGAAGGAGAGAGCAAATTTGAAAAGGAAGGAGAGGCCCCCAAAAAATGTTACTACTGGAGCAGGAGAGAATAATATGTATAGGAATAGAAGAGAAAACCAATTTAGGGACATTCGTAAACGAATGTTTCGCAATAGGGTAGTTTTAAATTTGTTAAAAAAATTTAAAAAAGGTAAATATAGAGCTGCTTTTTATAAGAAAAAGAAGAAAAAGAAAACTGTAGAGAAGATTGTTGATCAGGCTTTTGAACTTAAGAATAAATTATGTATTTTAGTAATCAATAGAATTAGGACACTTAACAAGACAATTGATGTTTTCAAATCAAAGAGTAGATGCAAAGGAGTAATTAATCGGACTAATTTTTGTAAAGTTTTTTCTGGAGAATGGATGCATAGTTCAAGTTGTGATCAATTTTTTAATGAGGAGAGTTACTTCCAGGAGAATGATTTGGTGCATGCAGTTGACACCAGTGGTCGAGCATATGAGGTGAAAGACGGTTACCCGATTGAAAAAGAGAAACTTGTGTCTAGAGATGCAGAAGAGGTGTTAACTGATGAAGTTTTAGGGAGACGTACTAAGGGTCCAGTGTACCCTTGGAAGTGTAGTAGTATTTGTAGTGTGCGACAGGATTCAATCGATTTGCTTCGTAATTTCTTACGTACATATAGTAAGAAAAGTCTAAAACAGAAAATGAAGATGTTGCAAGACTTAGATCCTTGCAGAGTGAGAGAAAACACAGGTTTGCAAGGGCATTCACTGGCTTGTCTTTCTAGAAAAGTATGTCAGAGTGTTTTTCATCATTTTAGGATGTTAGCAGTGCATCATAATAAAATGAGGAAATTAGTGAGAAGGTTGTATTATGCAAAAAGTCCAGCACTTAAGCTTAAACAATTAAACGGTGCTCTTTTGCATGGAACTGAATTAAATGTGAAGAAGATTTGTGAAGAAATTGAGATTTGTTATTTTGGTGAAAAAGAGGACAGTGTAGAAATTGACACAGTAATAGAAGGTAATGTGGAAGACAATGTACAGATTTCAAGTACAGAAAAGTTTGACCAGGAAATTACCAAGTTTAAGGTGAAATCAAGTGAAAGGCCTAATTTTACTTGTGTGTGTTGTCGACGGACTCATTATAAGATTCAGACTAGGTTAGTTGACTTATATGCAGAAAGTGAAATGGAAAATAATAGTAAATGGAAGAATTTTGCAACTTTTTTGTTGGTGGAGAATTCTTTTGATTTGAGTTCTGATCAGCGTATTTGTAAATATTGTTATAATAAATTAAATGAAAACAGAATGCCTGCTAGAGCTGTTCATAATAATCTTGAGTTGGTAGACATTCCTCCTGAATTGATGGATTTAAATACATTTTGATTCAATGTGTCCATCCATTTCAGGCTATTGTTCGCATGGAGCCTAAGATAGGGAAATTGCCTCCTTCAGATTTACAGAGAGGATTAAAGGGAAGAGTTGTTTATTTGCCTCTAGATTTCAAGAAAAATATTGATACAATTGGTGTAGAGAAAGTGGAAGAGGAACCTCTGGTTATTCTAGTTAATGGGGTTCCGACAAAGAGTAAGAAAATCTGGCAAGATTTAGTGGATGTTAGGAAAGTCAAAAAGGCAACGTTGTATTTGGTCAAAAACAATGAGTACTACAAAGATGTATGTGTAGGAGCAGAGGAAACAGCTGCAGAAGAAGACAGTGATTGTTCAGCCGGCCAAGTTGAAAAAGTTGATGTGTCTAGAAGTGAAGAAATATATGAACATTATACTGTTCATCCTTTGCATTCCAAAGAAGTAATGGGGAATGCAATTGACTTGTTTCAAATGAAAGCAGCAAAAGGAAGTCCCATTAGTGTATGGGAAGAAAGTTTGGAAGCGCGTTGTTTTCCACAGCTATTTCCAACAGGTCGAGGTGGACGATATGACGATCGACCACTTCAAATTCCTGCATCTGAATACCGGACTTTAAGATTATATGCTGAAGATCCAAGGTTTCGTCAATGCATCCCATATTTGTTTCATCTACTGTATGAAAGTGACTTGTCTGGGCTTTCTTATGCAGTAAACCGTATACTGAAAAGTGGAGCACATCTGCAAAATGTTTTGGCGAGGGACTTTATGGAGAAAGTCAATCTGCAAGACAATATTTTGGAATCTCATCTAATAAAGCTCATGGCATATCAGCGTGGTGCAAACGAGTATTGGTACCGTCGTCATGGGGAATTGAAATGTATGCTAAGAAACTTAGGAACTCCTAAATGGATCCTCACTCTTAGCTGTGCTGAGTATGCATGGGACGACTTACTTCAATTTCTACGAGAGGCAAATGCAAACATACAAAATATAGAATTCAAAACACCTGGAGAACTCTGTTCTTTGGATCCAGTGAATGTATGCAGATATTTCAATCATAGATTTGAAGCTATGATGTCTTTCATTACCAACAAAAAAAATCCTCCCCTTGGAGAGGTTTTGGATTTCTTTTGGAGAAAGGAGTATCAAGCGAGAGGTGCTCCTCACATACATATGTTGTTATGGATTAAAGATGCACCCAAATTTGGAACAGGTTCGGATGACACAGTGATGAGTTTCATTGAAGAGTATTCAACATGTGCTGTTCCGAAAACTACCGAAGAAAACAGTTTAAGGCAACAAGTTTTACGCTTTCAATCCCATCGTTGTGGAAAGTACTGTCGTCGAAAATTCAGAAACAAGGACAAGTTCTACACAAAATGTCGTTTCGGGTTTCCACGACCAGTGATTTCTAAAGGAAGAGTAAATAATTTGATGTCTTCTCTGCGACATACTGTGACGAGGAAATCACCAAAAAATACATACAATTTAAAAAGAAACGAAGAGTCCAAGTACATCAACGACTACAACCCAGTGATTTTGTCCATGTGGAATGCTAACATGGATATTCAGTTTGTTGCTGACAACTCTATTGCTGTGGCTCGATATGTGACGTCTTACATCACAAAAAAAAGAAAAGACAGTACTGAAGGATTTGTGGGAGGACATTTCACATGAAAAGAGTATAAGTAAAAAATTATACAGTTTCAGTTTGAAGATGTTGTCGCATCGAGAAATTGGAGCATATGAATGTTCTGATCGGTTATCATCAGCAAGTCTCTACGCCAAGTCTAGAACAATTATTTGGGTGAGTCTAGGTCTTGCTGCAACACGAAACCGAGTTTTGAAATCTGTACAAGAAATTGAGTATTTGGCGGAGAAAGAACCAAACAGAACAGATATTTTGAAGACAAACATGTTGGATACATACTATCCAAAAAGAAGTAGTCATCTTGAGAACAGTTGTTTGTATGAAGTTCTGCAAAACTTTATTTATAAGAGGACCATCAGAGAAGATATCAATAATGGAATATATGCTGTCATTGGGTGTGAAGGATGTCTAGTGAAGCAGAGAAAAGGCCATTTGATTAATCATCGAAAATTGAGTTGCAAAAATCCAGAGAAAAGGGAATTTTACTATTTAGCTCTTTTGCAACTCTTTAAGCCATGGGGTACAGAAGAGGAACTACTTGGAGATTTTCTCTGTTACGAAGATTCTTTTAATGCAACCAAGGATACCATAGAATGTCCTGATGTTCCAAATTATCTGCAAATGTTGAACGAAGAAATAGAGCAAGAAGCCACAATTGCTGTAGAGATTGCTAGAGACAGTTCTCAAGACAGTCAGAGTTCTGCTTCATTGAGTCAGGATCCACTAGGAGGACCAATTATCCAAAATGAAGCTGCTACTGCCATGGATGAGGTGGAAAAAGCTATGGAACAAGCTCAAGATGATGTAGTTAACTTAGAACATTTGGTGAAACAACTAAACCTTGAGCAGAAAGAGATATATGACGAAGTCACAGAACAAGTTGAACATGGATTCAGTCATGAGAAAAAAGAGTCCTCATGTACATCATTTAAGCCTGTCCGACTGTACGTGAGTGGAGAAGAGGGAACTGGAAAAAGTTTTTTGATTAAAGCAATTGCAACTTATCTGCAGAAAAGGACTGAATCACCGCTGTCTTGTGTTGTTACCGCTCAAACTGGGCTTGCAGCACATAACATTAAAGGGATTACTTTACATCATTTACTGATGCTACCAGTTGAGCATGATAACAAATTACAATACCACAAGCTATCTGGAGATGCTTGTTCTAAAGTTTCCTGAGTCCTGAAGAAAATGAAACTTCTTATCATTGATGAAGTAAGCATGGTCTCAAATCTAATGCTTGCTTTTGTGCATTTGAGAATGCAAGAAATTCTTAGAACAGACTATGATGTCTTATTCGGAGGAAAACACATTATTGTTTTTGGAGATCTACTGCATTTGACTCCAGTGAAAGGACAACCAGTGTTTAAAATGCTCACGCATGAAGATACCAGGAAGTGCCTAGGAAGCATTGGAAATGTTAATATATGGTTACATTTCAAATATGCAGAACTGCTTCAAAATATGCGACAGGCAAAGGATGAAGATTATAAAAATATTCTACAAGATGTAAGAATCGGAAAAGTAAGTGAGCATGGGAAAGAAGCATTACATGCACGATTAATTTCAAATTTGTATCCAAATGAAAACATTCTTCCAGAGAATATTTTTAAGAAAATTACTGAGAACAAATCTGGGATATGTTTGATGCCAACTCTGCAAGAATGTTCCATCTTCAACAACAAAATGTTAAAGTTAGAAAATGAAGAGATTGTAAAACTGGAAGCTATAGATAAAATAGAGCATATGGGAGCAACAATTATTTTGTCTGAAAATTTGAAATCAAATTTTGATTCATTAGAGAAGAGTATATCCAAAACTGCTGGTTTTGAAAAGACTCTGAATGTGTGTTTAAATTGTCGTATCATTTTGAGAAGGAATTTAAATGTTAAAAGAGGTCTGGTAAATGGAGCAATGGGTCATGTTGTTGATTTTGTGAATTACAAAAATAGAGATGGAATTGAAATTTTAAAAATTAAATTTGATGGCATTGACGAAATAGAACAAATTTGTCGTTGTTCAGCTAGATTTTTGCTTGTGAAAGACTTATATGTCCCCCGAAAAGAGTTTCCTGTTTGTTTGGCATATGCGGTGACAATTCATAAATCTCAAGGTTTAAGTGTAGATAGTGCTTTGGTGAACATTGGAAGTTCTGTGTTTAAAGAGGGTATGGCATATGTGGCATTATCACGAGTCAGAACTTTATCAGGATTGTACTTGATTGAGTGCGATGAAACAAAGATTTGTGCAGATCTACATTGTGTTAAAGAATACAATAGGTTAAGAAGAGAGTAAGCTCCACATTTGCCTCAATATCCTCTGTTTGAAAAACGTGTGGTAGGCCGAAAAAGAAGAAATGAGAATAGTTGCAGTGAGGTAGTAGCAAAAAGACAAAAAGTAGATGAAACTGTAATTGTAAGCAGAAAGAAAAAGGATTCTGTTGAAGATGTTGTTGGATTTCAGTTTGAAAACAGTTCTGGTGTCAACTGCTATGCTAATGTAGTGCTTAATGTTTTTTTTCTTCAAAATTTACAAGAACAGATTGTTGAAAATCGGGATCAAACATTCTGCTGTTTATTGAATTCTGTGTTTGAGAAATGTAGCAGTGATAGAGCAAAAATAGAAAGTGTTTCAGAAATTCGAAATCTTCTAGACATATGTTCTGGTCAAAATCAATTTTCACAGAATATTCAGCAGGATTGTCAGGAATTTTTAATGTATATGTTTGATGTATTGGATGATGAAGGTGTAGATATAAAAAATCTTTTTAGCCTTTCTTATTAATGGCAGCATGACTGCGACAACTGTAGTTTATCAAGTAGTACTACAATAGACACCGAAAGATTTATATATTTGACTTTACCAGACTGCAAATCAGTGCCTTTTAATAATCTAGTTAAAGCAGCTGATCACAATATGGTGTGTACCCAATGTAAGTCTGCAATGCTGTCCACATTATTTATACAAAATTATGGTCAGTATGTCATTTTAATGTTCCAACAATGTAGACCTGATGAAACTAAATTGACAACTTCTATTACAAATTTCGTGGCTTCTCAGTTATCAATTTCAGGAAGAACTTTTGCAACTGTAGCTATTATTTATCATGACGGTCATTCAACAACATCAGGGCATTACACATGCTATTTAAAATGTCGAAAAGGCTGGACTAACTGTAATGATACTCATTTGACTTTCAAACAACGTTTGCCTTTCGACTTAAAAAACTTCATACCTAGTGTTTTTACAACCAAAATTTAAGTAAAGGTAATTGGCCTATGAAGACGGGAGCAGTTAATAAAAGTTAGTTTTGCTGTTTAAAATTATATTGTGAGTGAAAGTGATGAAGATAATATAAAAATTATAGTTCTCATAAAGGTAAGGTAAGTGGATCGCATAGTAAGTGATATCAGTATTATAGGAAATGTTCAACATGAGAGAGCCAGAGATGGAATTATGAATATTTAAATATTGTGAAAATGTTGTTTCAGCCTTTCTTTCAGAACGTCGGGAAAACGGTAATTTTAGAGTTTGTTTTAAGTAATTTGAAAATATACTGATACATCTGACACTATTTGACCTTAAGGAAAGGTGAAAGAATGAGCAAAGAGTCATGACTGAACACAAGGAGTATATGAAAACATTGAAACATATTTCAGATGTTCTTGGAGCTTTTCTTCTAGAAAGTCGATGAAATGGAATTTTTAGAGAACAGCAGAGTACCTTCCAACGAAAAAGACCTTCATGATGTACTATTTGGCCTAAAGGAAAAGTAAGTGAATCAAAGATTAGTGTACATATGGGATTTGTTAGTTTATATGTTTTTTTTAAACACAATCTTTTTGATTGTTTTTTTCCCGCTGTCATATGATGAGAATAGTTTGAACTCACGGTTTTTAGTGAAATTCAATATGTTCTGAAAACAGCAAAAATAAACTATCTAACATGTTGTACAAATTATTCTATAGTTTGTATTGTGTAATTTATATTGTATTCCCATTGTCTCACACTCACTTTCCTTTTTCCTCTCTCTTTCAGCTCTCTTTACTCACTCACACTGCCTTTCTCTCACTCTGTTTCACACCCATTCGTTTACTTCACTTCTTTAACAACCCTTTCCATGCAATAGATCTTGCTTTTAGAAAGTGTCTCACCGCCTGTAAACCAAGGTCATGTTTGATACATGTGTACAAACTGCTCACGTCCATAGTGACCAACACATTTTTTTACATTTTTTACATTTTTTGAATAGAATGTTAAGTTTGCTATTTGATGGTAGAATCAAGTGAATATCTCTAACTCTGGTTCTTTAAACTCTCTCACCGTTTAAAATTTTAAAATTTTACTGCAACGCGACCTTAAAGTACACCACTCCAACATGTCCGCTCTTTATTTTGCACTGGGTGGTTGTTTTTGAAAGTCCTTTCTTTATGTTTTGATTGAGTTAATGGTAAAAGGACGATGATTTTGTATCCGTGACAAACGTGATCAAGCCTGTTTGGTGAAACGCGTTGTTTGTTTTGCTGCCAATAAATTTTCAAGCACAGCGACTTCTGGAGTGTTGTCATAACGTTTCCTCGTATATGGGAAATCTCTCTTGGATATTTGGGCCGCCGGGACCCTAATGACGACCCGCTCGTGAGCCTGAACTGGCCAGACACCGGAATTGTGGTTTGCAATATATATATATATATATATATATATATATATATATATATATATATATATATATATACTAGCAGCCCGCCCAGCGTTGCCTGGGGCAGAAAGGGACAGGGGGCAGTACACCCGCTCCCGCCCCGACCCGCTCCCGCACCGACTCCCTCCCGCCCCGACTCACTCGCTCCCCCCTCCCGCCTGACCTATGGGAGGAGCAGGTCCTAGTTGGCCAACACCACAACCTTATTTCTAACAATATTGCTTTGTATTTGCGTTACATTGATGATATTTTTCTTATTTGGAGGGGCAGTATAAACAGTGCTGAGGCTTTTATTGATTTGATTAACACAAACACCGTTAATTTGAATTTTACTTCAAATATGAGTTCTAAATCTATCTGTTTTTTGGATGTTGAGGTATTTGTTGAGGGTAATAGTCTGAGTACAAGGCTTTACAGAAAGCCAACCGCAGGAAACACCATTTTACATTCTAACAGCCATCACCCGGCACATTTAGGGGCCGATTAGGATGGCGGACGGAAATGGGTACTGTCCGCCATGGTGGGGGAAATTTTACTCCCGGCAGCGCCGCGGAGAAACCGCGGTTGGGATTAGGATATTCATGTCACGAAACTCCGACCGCGGCGGACGGAACACAACCAACACCGTCCGCGGTGGACGGAACACAACCAAGTCCGTCCGCGGCGGACGGAGTCCAATGAACAACCACTGCCGCGGACGGAAATGACCGCGGAAAATAAAACATGTACCGCCATCCCTGAGAATACTCCGTGGCCGCAATTAGGATAAATCCGCCCGTACAACGGAACTCACAGCCATCCACGTCCGCGGCGGAAACAATGCAACGAGAACCACAGCATCAGGGCGGAAGGCCAACACGCACAACATCCCTAGCGCCTAACAAATGTATGAAAGTGCACCGCAAGTCCTAAGCAAACATACGAACATTGACAAGGCCCCCCCCCCCAGCACAAGCCACCATGACACGTCCCAATTATCCAATAATGCACACAAGTCAACACGCCCACCTACCACCTGACTGCCAACAACCATCGAGACACGACTATAAAAAGACACCCCCACACAACCACAATCCCTTGCACCACAGCATTGCTGCCAGCAAGAGGGCCATTCGAGACACTGCTAACTCACATAAAATCACATAGAAGACACCCACCCACCACCCTACCACACAAACACCCACCACACAAATCCTACACATCACACACCACACACCTGCACCTCCCAACTCACTCAACTCACACACTGAGCACCACACACCATGGCACCCAAAAAAAACCCCAAATTCACGGAGACAGAGTTGCGGGTAATGGTAGATGAAATTATCCGTGTGGAGCCCAACATCTTCGGGGCCCAAGTCCAGCAGACGACCGTGGCGCAAAAGAACCACATGTGGGACAGGATCGTCACTCGTGTGAATGCGTCGGGGACTGTGCCGAGGACCAAGCACGACATTCAGAGGCGGTGGCATGACCTTAAGACCAGGGTCAAGGGCATCCGAGCGAAAAACCACGCCAGAGCCAATCTTACTGGCGGTGGCACACCCCCGGAGCCCATACCCTACACCGATTGGGAGGAGAAGGTGCTGGTGATACTACACCCAGAGAGCCTAGACGGCCTTGACGAAGGAGAAGAGACTGGTGAGTACAAACCAAGCACCACGATCAGCACGACATGGTCAGGCTCACACAACTGAGAAGAAACATCCCCCACGCCCCAACCCATGCACGTCGGACACCAACACACTAACATGTCCATGGCTCCCAACAGGCCCCCATGTTCACGGGGAGGGTGGTGGTGGTGGTGGCGGTGGTGGAGGGTGGGGTGTGTGAGAGGCCCAAACTACAACTCCCAACAGGCCCCCATGTGCACGGGGAGGGTGGCGGTGGTGGTGGAGGGTGGGGTGTGTGAGAGGCCCAAACTACAACTCCCAACAGGCCCCCATGTGCACGGGGAGGGTGGCGGTGGTGGAGGGTGGGGTGTGTGAGAGGCCCAAACTACAACTCCCAACAGGCCCCCATGTGCACGGGGAGGGTGGCGGTGGTGGTGGAGGGTGGGGTGTGTGAGAGGCCCAAACTACAACTCCCAACAGGCCCCCATGTGCACGGGGAGGGTGGCGGTGGTGGTGGAGGGTGGGGTGTGTGAGAGGCCCAAACTACAACTCCCAACAGGCCCCCATGTGCACGGGGAGGGTGGCGGTGGTGGTGGAGGGTGGGGTGTGTGAGAGGCCCAAACTACAACTCCCAACAGGCCCCCATGTGCACGGGGAGGGTGGCGGTGGTGGTGGAGGGTGGGGTGTGTGCGACAGGAAACAGAAATGTCTACAAATCAATGTAACCATGTACTGTCCACATTACTGACCTGCTCGATCTTGTCCCTCAGGTGATCGTCAACTGACTGGGGAAAGCAGTACCCGGCCGCCAGCCTCGCCTCCCACACCTACAGGACTCTCTGCCGACGACGACACAGGCAGCTCCGGGGCGGAGGATGGAGCGGGACCAAGCACGCAGCCAGGGCCATCTGGCTCACAGGGACTCCCGGGACCGACCAACGTCGCATGTGTGACTCCCGCGGCACCCGTCTCTGTGATCTGCACAGTCCCCACCACCACCAGTACCACCAGTACCACCAGTACCACCACTACCACCACTACCACGAGCACCACGACTCCTGCCGGTGCCACCCAGCATGACCCAGCGCGCAACGCTGGTCCAACGGCCCCACACACAAGCAGGGTGAGTGGGCCACAAACACAGGCAACGGGACAACTGCCAATCAGGCGACCCACACACCGCCGGTCAGAGGAGGGACAGCTACCCGAGCCAGTGGCACAGTCCCTACAAGCTCTTGCCAGGTGCCAGGCCTCATACGACCGGTCCCAGGCAAACGCTGATCGTGTTCACGAGGACTCAGTGGACAACACCAACAGCCTGCGCGAGATCTCTGGCATCCTTGGCCAGATGTTGGTGATCATGGGCCAGCAGGCAACGATGTGGAGGGAATGGGTTGCCCGGAACAACCCCCCCCCTCCTCCACCATGTGTGTCAGCGCCACCGCCACCGTCACCTCCGCCTCCCCCGTCGCCTCCGCCTCCGCCTCCACCGCCGCCACCACCACCTGAGCCCCTGGCGACGGATGTGGCCCATCACCAACCTGCCCTCCCAGCTGCCTCTGTACCACCTCCGAGACGGAGGGGGCGTCCGAGGCAGGAAGTTGCTGAGAGCAGTGTTGGAGCGCCAGGCACACGCTCCAAGAGGGGACGACCTTGACAATGCCACTGCCTGTGCCAGACATTCACCCTGCAAACCATCCTGTCCCACATAGACAATCATTGCCACTGGTCTGCTGGACTAGCCTGACACCCCCCAATGTGGTGTCAGCACGGACATTTCATCTGCCATTACCTACAACTCCAACTCCCTCCCTCCCACTTACTTGTATATATTCACCAGCACAAAAGCACAACCTGTCAATAAATTGCATTTACTCACACAATGATGTTTTGCCTCCATGTTTATTCACATGATTGCCATCAGATACAGACGTAAACAGGTACAGGGATCATAGTCGCACATGATCATGGCGCTGCGGGAGTGACCTAGAGAAACCCAGAGACAGCAAACACACGTCAGTAAAGAGATTCACACACATCACAACACAATGCACAGCAACATTACACAAACGACAACCATCACACAAGCATGGGATGGGAGCACACACATCATGGACACTCCTATGTCCAAAGACATGAAGACACACATGTGCAACCATCACAAACCACACCCAGCTGAATAACCCCATATCCACACAACACCAGAAAACATACATGAGGCATTGTCAACCGCCACTAGAGGTAGATACTCACATTCAAGGGAAGTAGCGATCAATGAGCTGGCGCCTCTGGTCCACACCTTCCTCCTCACCACTATCCTCATCAGTCGACATGGGTGGGATGGGAGGCCGAGGAACTCCTTCGTCTTCAGGGTCCAACAGCAGTTCAATGTCATTGCGTACTGCCAGGTTGTGGAGCATGCAGCAGGCAATCACGATCTTGCATACTTTTCCTGGTGAGTAAGGCAGTGCCCCTCCGGTCTTATCGAGGCACCGAAACCTAGACTTCAGCAGTCCAAAGGTACGTTCGATGACTCTCCGTGTCCTTCCATGTGCCTCATTGTACCGCATTTCACCCGCCGTCCTCGGATTACGTAGGGGACTGAGGAGCCAGGGCCGGTTTGGGTAAGCCGAGTCGCCTATGTAGGGGGATGACAGAGACAAACATCAGAACAAGATATGGTGGGTACCCCATGCAACACAGAGATCACAAGAGTCCCCACTGCACACTCACCAACAAGCCACGCTTGACCGGGTGGCAGATTTGCCATGAGTCGTGGGACATTGCTGGTTCGCATGATGTGGGCGTCATGTGCGGATCCAGGAAATCTTGCACACACATGGGAGATGATGTTGCTCGCCAGGCACACCACCTGCACGTTCAGCGAATGAAAGTGTTTCCGATTCCTGAACACTTGTTCGCGTGCCCGTGGTGGAATGAGCGCGATGTGCGTGCCATCAATTGAGCCCACAACGTGAGGTATGTGGCCCAGTGCATAGAAACCAGCTTTGACAGCTGGCAACTCTTCCGGACGTGGGAAATGTATGTACTCATCCTTGTACAGCATCATAGCTGTTAACACATCCCGAAGAACCGTGCTGAACATTGCCTGTGACATACCCCCGGCACCTCCAACTGTATACTGAAATGTGCCAGTAGCGAAGAAATGTAGTACCGCCATGACCTTTGCAGTGGGTGTAAACGAGCCAGGATACGTTCTACGTGGCTGCAGATGAGGAGCCAATTGAGCCACAAGCTCCAGCAACCGACGTCGATCCAGCCTGAATTTCCGAATCACCTCCTCGTCTACCATATCCTCCAGCTGAGTGTATGGGCGATGCACATTTGGAGCCCTCCTGTGTGGGAGAGAGATGTAACTTAGGTCAACGTACAAACGACGCATACGTGTACAACTCCATCACATGTGTACCTTACTGACATAACTCCAGTCGTCACCCTAATGTATCGTAGACACATCACAGACACTCATGCAACTGCATGCACACAAACGATAAGTTTACACACGCCATGTCATCAAGCACAAATGCCACCACCAATGATGATGTGCATACGGTAATGACATGCATGGTGACAGAACGTATAAATCACATACACGGAATGCATGTGTACCACCACCACTGTAGTCACCTCGACACAACAATAAACCGACAACAGATGCATGAATTGGCCACACAGCCGTGATGTACTGTGTAGTTGTGAAGATGTAACAACGTCTGTAGGGTCAAACCCGACGTCAACACGTACGAATGCACATCTGTTGGCCATTGTGTGCCGACCGATGTCCATTGTATGGACACACATGCTATATTGTATGACATATGACCTTTCACAATCACGCTCACATCCCTCATGACGCAACTGCACACAACACATCACGGTGCAGCGTCTGACAAGATCACATATTTGGCGCCGCCATGGCGGTGCTCAACTTCCGCTACTTCCCAAAGGCAGAATGCGGCCTGCGTCCCTCTTCCCATTGGCTGCATGTGCAGGGACCGTGACGGGCACACATCGGCAACCGCACGTGCAAGCTTCAGGCACGGATGCTTCAGTTGCAACAATGTACTATCACTGGCGCCTCCATGGCGGGGCACGTACACAGCGGGGGAGGTGCAGGCCTATACACCCTGCAGATGTACTCAATGGACATGCCAGTTCATGACCCCCCTTACAGTCACCTTGCATCATCCACCGTACACCGGCCGGAGCGGCCGGCCCATGAACAACCGCCGTGCACGGCCATGAACACAACCGCCATGGCCGTGCCCGGCCATGAACAACCGCCGTGCCCGGCCATGAACACAACCGCCATGGCCGTGCCCGGCCATGAACAACCGCCGGTCCCGGCCATGGCGGTTGTGTTCATGGCCGGGCACGGCGGATGTTCATGGGCCGGCCGCTCCGGCCGGTGTACGGTGGATGATGCAAGGTGACTGTAAGGGGGGTCATGAACTGGCATGTCCATTGAGTACATCTGCAGGGTGTATAGGCCTGCACCTCCCCCGCTGTGTACGTGCCCCGCCATGGAGGCGCCAGTGATAGTACATTGTTGCAACTGAAGCATCCGTGCCTGAAGCTTGCACGTGCGGTTGCCGATGTGTGCCCGTCACGGTCCCTGCACATGCAGCCAATGGGAAGAGGGACGCTGGCCGCATACGGCCAATCGCAAGTAGCGGAAGCTGTGCACCGCAACAACAGGGCCAGTCATTGGCCCATTTCACGATCACGCTCCCAGGGCTGACCAATTGCTGGCGACGTATGCCACTGACACGTGCTGAGGGCCCTATATATGTGTCTTGGCCAACATGAAACTTCCTACCCTGGGGACCAGTGCTGCCTGTGACCATCACCTCGACCTGCTGCTGCTGCTGAGCTGACCACCGACTGCTGCCTGTGACCATCACCTCGACCTGCTGCTGCTGCTGAGCTGACCACCGACTGCTGCTCTAGTGCCATACTCCGTGATCTTGCCATGTCGAGAGGCAAAGAGATCCGGTCTCGACCCTTCACCGCCGCGGAGCTTGATGTCCTCGTGGACGGTGTACTCCGCAACTATGGACGCCTCTACGGCGCACCGGGACGGGTGGTAAGTGCAGTGTGGGACATGTTGGTGTGCATGAGGGGGCCAAATGATCAGGCCTATTTATATCTTAGCTGTGTAGTGTGGGCTAGACATATGTTCCTGATTGTGCATGGCTGCTGACAGTAACGTCTTGCCCCTATGTGTGTGACAGGCCACCTGTCCACTGACTTAAACCCTTTTGTCTCCCATCATGGTAGGTCAAGCTGCACCTTCGCAAGGACCTGTGGAGGACCATAGCACGGGAAGTACGGGCATTGGGGGTGTGCAACAGACGACATACACACTGCCACAAACGCTGGGACGACATTTCCAGGCTGAGCAAGAATGTAGCGGAAGTAACACTGGGCCTGATTCCAAGGACGCCCCGTCTGGCCCGACGCTCCATGACCCCTCTCATGCACCGTATCATTGCAGTGACGCATCCTGAACTGGCCGAACGTCTGAGTGCCGATCAACAGCAAACTAGCGGTGAGCATACTGTCTGTGTAGGAAACTTGTGAGTGCTATGCATGTATTGGTGCACAGACACACCATTGAGTTCCGTGTTGCGTATGTATGCCTGTGATGGCATTTTGGTCCCATTGGGTGGTACTCATTTGACATCCAGGTCCGCCATGTTGACACGCCACTTGCTTAGTAGTTGAGTGTTAAAGCACATCCCCTAGTGGTCCATGTCCCCATGGCAGAAAATGTGAGGATGACTGGTAGGGGTGGGCCATGTGCAGGCTGAGGGCTCATGAACCTTTGTCTGCTATGTGATTTGGCTATCCTGTTCCTTCTGTACGTGAGTGTGCCCATGACTCACACATCTTTTCTGTGCATTTCAGCTTTGACAGAGGACACTCAGCCACAGACGGTGGAGAGTAGCCGAGGAAATGAGTCCGGCTCAGACTTCGCACACACGCAGACTGACACGGAGGAGGCCAGCGCCGGAGAGGGGGACAGGACCGTCCCTGAGGACTCGCATGTGGAGACACCATCGTCCTCCTCGTCGGACACTCTTGGTGAGCCTGCACTGTTGTCACAGACTGGGAGTGGGCACTCATCACCTTCTGTCGGAAGACAGCACACAGGGCCCACACTTCCGCCAACTGCACCATGTATTGTTCGTGGCCGAAGGAGTAGGGGGAGCAGAGTGGCGTTCGGTGCAGGCACCGCTGCCCCTGCCACGGTGAGCCAAAATGCACTGTGTGCTGAGGCCGTTGATCTGCTGCGACAGCTGTGTGTGGGTCAGACCAATATGACAAATGCTTTCCAGGATCATGATAGGAAGTTGGGGCAGGTGGTGGCATTCATGGAAGGGATGCATGGCGATCTTGCAGGTCTACACAGGACAGTGCAGTCATTGGCAAGCAGTGTGTCGTCTGCAATAGTACAGTCGAATGAACAGGGTGCTACTTCTGTTTCCCCATCTACACCGCTGGATGTCTCAGGGGGTAGTGATTATTCAGAGCAGGACTCAAATACAGGTTATTGCACTAGAAGCAGCGTCAGACAGCACGTCAGGGCACGCAGGGCACAGACCCCATCCCCTAGATCAGCTAAATCTGTTCACGTAGACGACGTCAGATGCACTGGAGTACACACACAGGATCCACAAGTGTTGTTGGGGGACATGCCTTCCGGAGCTACACAGGCATTCAACACGAAAGGTACTCCGAAGGCAAGGGATACTCACATGTCCATGGACTGTTCCTTGGACAAGGCCAGTCAGAAGACAAAGGCACCTACTGAGAGCAGGGAGACTCCCAAGAGCAGGCCCACAGCAGTGGATAGGAACACTCCCAAGGACAGTGAGAAGACTAAGGCACCTACTAAGAGCAGGGAGACTCCCAAGAGCAGGCCCACATCAGTGGATAGGAACACTCCCAAGGACAGTGAGAAGACTAAGGCACCTACTAAGAGCAGGGAGACTCCCAAGAGCAGGCCCACATCAGTGGATAGGAACACTCCCAAGGACAGTGAGAAGACTAAGGCACCTACTGAGAGCAGGGAGACCCCCAAGAGCAGGCCCACAGCAGTGGATAGGAACACTCCCAAGGACAGTGAGAAGACTAAGGCACCTACTAAGAGCAGGGAGACTCCCAAGAGCAGGCCCACAGCAGTGGATAGGAACACTCCCAAGGGCAGCGACACACACAGGGAGCAGGTGTCTGCTGGAGGCAGGTGCACCACAGACGACAAGTCTGCTGGCAGGAACAGGGCGGCGAGCAGGGCACAGGCTACATCCAGAGACAACACTCCACCTAAGGATAAGGCACATCCTACGGACAAGGCATCTAGCATGGACAATGGCGCAATCAAGGACAGGCATACTTCACCCCTGGCTGCACTGAGGCTGATGTTTTCTACTAAACGCCAAACTGATGTCTCCGCGGCGGAGTCCCCCCATACCTCCACTCCCATCCAGGCCAGTCAGAAGCAGAGGAGGGTGTCCCCTGTTGTTGCATCCCCCATTACACATCATTCCGAGTCCAGGCGGCAGGCACAGAGCAAACGACAAGCAGGCTCCAGCACGTCCCCCGAAACCAGATCCCCGGCAGCAGTTGCTCCACCTATACTGGGTGGTGATTCTTTGGAGTCCCCACCACTTGGCAGTCCTGTCCTGTCCAGGGTGCACTCACACCTCCCTAAGAAACGCAGACACACACCATTGACACCTGCAAACCCCGATTTGGCTCTAGGTGAGCTATCCCCAGCTCCCAGGCCCACCCTGCCTCCTGGCCCATACAGCCCTGTGGCTCATCATTTCAGTTGTCCCAGTGGCGCCGGTGCAGTTGACTCTCATGTATCAGATGGTGGCACAGTGTCAGTTGTGCCCTCTCCTGTTGCAGGTCCTGGCAGTGTATCTGGGTCTATGGCTCACGTGTCAGTTAGAAGATCTGTGGCTGTGTTGCACACTCCTGTTTCTGGTGCTGGCAGTCTGTCTGGGTCAGTGGCTCACGTGTCAGTGACTACATCTGTGGCTGTGTCTCACACTCCTGTTGCTGGTGCTGCCAGTGTGTCTGGGTCCGTGGCCCATGTGTGTGTCACTCGGGCTGTGGCTGTGTCTCACACTCCTGTTGCTGGTGCTGCCAGTGTGTCTGGGTCCGTGGCCCATGTGTGTGTCACTCGGGCTGTGGCTGTGTCTCACACTCCTGTTGCTGGTGCTGCCAGTGTGTCTGGGTCCGTGGCCCATGTGTGTGTCACTCGGGCTGTGGCTGTGTCTCACACTCCTGTTGCTGGTGCTGCCAGTGTGTCTGGGTCCGTGGCCCATGTGTGTGTCACTCGGGCTGTGGCTGTGTCTCACACTCCTGTTGCTGGTGCTGCCAGTGTGTCCGAGGCAGGTAGTTCACGCAGTCCCCCCTGATTCTGTGATGTGACGTGCTGTACACTTCACTCAAATGTTAATTCACATGGTGTGTCCATTGAGAACTGCGTGGCACTCTTGTGGTCCCTGTGACGGGTTGGTAGGGACACGTAGTTGTGCTGCCTCTGATGTACCTGCTCTGTAATGCACAATGCCCTGTTGATGCTCTGATACTGCATACTGGCCTCTCGTTACCTGCCTCTGATGTACCTGCTCTGTAATGCACAATGCCCTGTTGATGCTCTGATACTGGCCTCTCGTTACCTGCCTCTGATGTACCTGCTCTGTAATGCACAATGCCCTGTTGATGCTCTGATACTGCATGCTGCCCTCTCGTTACCTGCCTCTGATGTACCTGCTCTGTTGGCCACACTGCCCTGTTGCTGTTCTGATACTGCATTCTGCCCTCTCATGTGCTGCCAGTGATGTGACTGTTCTGTGCAATGGACTGTTGATGCACTTGGCCCCTCTCACGTGCTGCCTCTGATGGAGCTGTTCTGTGCAATGGACTGTTGATGCACTTGGCCCCTCTCACGTGCTGCCTCTGATGGAGCTGTTCTGTGCAATGGACTGTTGATGCACTTGGCCCCTCTCACGTGCTGCCTCTGATGGAGCTGTTCTGTGCAATGGACTGTTGATGCACTTGGCCCCTCTCACGTGCTGCCTCTGATGGAGCTGTTCTGTGCAATGGACTGTTGATGCACTTGGCCCCTCTCACGTGCTGCCTCTGATGGAGCTGTTCTGTGCAATGGACTGTTGATGCACTTAGCCCCTCTCACGTGCTGCCTCTGATGTACCTGCTCTGTTGGCCACACTGCCCTGTTGCTGTTCTGATACTGCATTCTGCCCTCTCATGTGCTGCCAGTGATGTGACTGTTCTGTGCAATGGACTGTTGATGCACTTGGCCCCTCTCACGTGCTGCCTCTGATGGAGCTGTTCTGTGCAATGGACTGTTGATGCACTTGGCCCCTCTCACGTGCTGCCTCTGATGTACCTGCTCTGTACTCTACAATGCCCTGTTGATGCTCTGATACTGCATACTGCCCTCTCGTTACCTGCCTCTGATGTACCTGCTCTGTACTCTACAATGCCCTGTTGATGCTCTGATACTGCATACTGGCCTCTCGTTACCTGCCTATGATGTACCTGCTCTGTAATGCACAATGCCCTGTTGATGCTCTGATACTGCATACTGCCCTCTCGTTACCTGCCTCTGATGTACCTGCTCTGTAATGCACAATGCCCTGTTGATGCTCTGATACTGCATACTGCCCTCTCGTTACCTGCCTATGATGTACCTGCTCTGTACTCTACAATGCCCTGTTGATGCTCTGATACTGCATGCTGCCCTCTCGTTACCTGCTATGTTGTACCTGCTCTGGTGCCCACTTTGCCCATGTTCACGCATACACTGTGATTTGACCCCTATTATTTGACAATAAAGGTAGTCTATCAAGTCTCGTGGTCTGTCGTTGTCATTCCTGCTTGCGTCCTGCTAATGTGTATTCGTATATGCTTCTCATCAGTGGTTTCGGTAACATGACACTCCCCCTCCCTACGTCACGTCCCTTGCTGGTATTCCCCTCCAGACAGCCAATGGTTTGTACCTTACCTGCGTCGTCGTCCATAGTAGGCCATGACTAGGACGTGGTGGATCGCGAAGAGCATCGGGAAAGCGTGTAGCGCCGGGTCCATGGTGGTGGTCAGCTTGCGGTGGGTATCTCGGCTGTGTCACCTATGTTCGCTGTGGGGATTCCGCCGTGTTAAGACAGGTTGTTTTTCCGCAGCGGTTTTATGTGTGTTTTCCGCCATCTTGATTTGGGGGACGGTCTTCGACGTCAGTGCGTACGGCGGAGCGTTTGGATGTGTTCCGTCCGCCGCGTGGTCGTGTGTAGTTGGCCGGCGGAGCGTGTTTTTCCGTCGCGGACGGAAATTTGACACGTTTTCCTATCCTGATATGGCGGACGGAGTATCCGCGGCAGGCGGACACGGAAAAGGCTTTTTCCGCCTACTCCAGGGCCGCGGTGGCTCTTCCGTCCGCCATCCTGATCGACCCCTATATTCGGAGTATTCCTTTCGGGGAAATGCTCCGAATAAAAAGAATTTGCAGTACCGATGCCGAATGTGCGGCTGCACAGGAGGCATGTAGGTTACGTTTCCTGGCCAGGGGCTACTCTAATGAGAATCTCAGCAAAGCGATCAAGCGTTCAAATTCAGTCAGCAGACAGGAGGCTCTGATTCCTAAAGCAAGAAACATCCACTCGGATGTTTCTTTGATAGGGGATACTAAGACCAGTTCCCCACGCATTATTTTGACATATAATCGTCAACAGGGAGCCCTTCGAAAGATCATACACAAGAACTGGAATCTGGTTCAAAGTGATCCAGTGATTGGTCACTTAGTCAACACAAAACCAGAACTTACATTTCGGAGATCCCCCTCTATGTCAAAGGCTTTAGTTAGCAATACTTTAGAGCCCAATGCCTCCAACACCTGGTCAGCACTAAAGTAGGGTTTTAAGGCGTGTCCACAATGTAAAGCCTGTCGATTTGGCAGCAACAGGACTCACTTTAATAGCCCATTCCATGAACATCCTATTGCTATTTCCAAGTGGCTTACCTGCAAGACTGATTACGCCATTTATGTGTTGGAGTGTCCGTGTGGACTGCAGTATGTGGGCAGTACCAAGCTGCCCGCCCACAAACGGATACTCCAACACATACGTGCAATATCAGGGCACGATCAGAATTATCCGGTTGCCAGGCACTTTCAAGAAAAACATCTAGGCATACCTGATAAGCTCCAATTTTTTTTAATTGATTGTGTCGAGGTCTCGAGAAGAGGAGGTGACCGTGAGGCCAAACTCCGTCTTCTGGAGACAAGATACATTTTGGAGCTTAACACAAAGAATCCTAATGGTCTAAACGACAGGGAAGATCTGTACACTTGTATTTAGGATTATTCAGGATGCCTATAAGACCTGTCCGGTTATATTCTGTTCCTCATGTGGTTACTCTCAGTGTATATAAAATGAAACATTATTTAACTATGAAACTAAGAATTTTTAAAAAAAAATTATATGATAACATTTGGGAATTATCGGTTACAACATTTGCACTTTATTGCTATTTTTGCACTATCACTATTTGCACTTTCCATGTTTTCAGCAGACATTGTGACATGCCCACTTGGGCTATATTCAAGTTTCTTGAAAATATTGTCTCATGATTTTGGATTAACGCTGTATTGAATAAGAGCAGGTTATTTGGTTTTCATCACTAACTGGACATTTAGATTATATACAAGCTATGGGCCGATGCTCTTGTACATAGATGAAATTATTTGTCATGTATGCATTTTTCTACCAGTTTTGTGCTTTGTAAATATGCTCTTGTTTTCATTAACTGTACATTTGGTTTTATTATCTGTGAAAACACTGTTGAGTATATCCAGTTTGTTTTTTCGCGGCATTCTTTATTGATTGCACATTTACAGCGTTTCCATTGTATAGTATTTTTACCATTTTCATGACTCAATTACATGCACTGTCACTTTAAAAGTTCTGCTCACTGTCAAGCAGTTTGTCATGTGATCAAGCCTTCTCGAAGGCGAAACGCGTCATGGCGGCAGCGCTGGCTTTATTCCATTAAAACCACCTTGCACCAGCACTTTTTGGGTCGACTCTTTGTTGCTTTGGATTTGGCAGGACTCTGCCTTTGAGTAGCAAGCTTCGTGAATATATATATATATATATATACTAGCAGCCCGCCCAGTGTTGCCTGGGGCAGAAAGGGGCTGGGGGCAGTACACCCGCTCCCGCCCGACCCCCTCCCGCACCGACTCCCTCCCGCCCCGACTCACTCGCTCCCCCCTCCCGCCCGACTCACTCCCGCCCCCCTCCCGCCCCGACTCACTCGTGCCCCCTCCCGCCCTGACTCACTCGCACCCCCCTCCCGCCCCGACTCACTCGCGCTCCGACATTTTCATTTACTGCTGCCTCCTTCTTGCCTCCCCCTGCATCACACAGTCTCACTTTCCCTTTCCTTACCTATGCTGCCGCTCCTCACTGCACAGCCGCTCGTCACTGCACCGCCCTCCTCCTTCGTCGTCATCACGCACGTCGCGTCGCGGCCAGCGCTAGGTCCCGGCCGGCGCTACTTTCAGGGGACTACTTTGTTTACAAACTTAATTTTTTTAATTTACTTTTTTATTTTTTATTTATATAGCCTATGTCCATCTACACACCCTGACATTTTCATAGATGTATCGGGTGTGTAGATTGGCGCTGTGGTTCCCGAGTTTACCTGGCCAAAAGGTGCAAGTTCTCTCTTTATAATAGTAGTATATATATATATGTCACATTCTGGGTTGGGGGATTAAGTCCCCTTGAATCCTAAGGGACCTTAGGGACTAAATACCTAAAATAAGCTGCACCCAGTGGGATTGCTGAGAGGTGGTCCGAGGTCACTCCCCATTTTACACCACTCTGCAAACGCGCCTTTTGGCCCACTGCTTGGGGGGAGATGAGGTCCTCTTATGTACTTGGTATTGCCGATGGTAGAGGTGCATTTTGGCGCAGTCTTCTACATTCTTTGTGAGCATAGTTCACAGGATGCTGGGATTGGAGATGCTTGCACATACTAGCAGTGCCACAGGAGTATTTCTATTAGGATCTCCTCTGGACAGCACTACCTGGAAAATAATGCATGTTACTTTGGTGGCATTACATTTCTTTTGTCCCTCCGGAAAAGTAAAAAATGTCCATACGATGGAAGTGTATCTTTTGGGAAGGTGAGATTCTGGTATAAATTGTTCAGTAACAAAATCATCAGAATCAGATGATTCTTGCAGTGGTGTAGCCATATTTGAATCCAAAAAAGAAGTTCAGGTTTCCACTGACGAAAAAGTGAGGTTTTTTTCAGAAGAGGTCTGCTCTTAAGGAATGTCTAAGAAGAGTGATTATAATGGGTGTGGTTCTTCAATAGTTAGAAAAGTAAGTGTTATAAACCAATGAAATCTCTTTTTTTGGTCAGATGGGATGCGCGTTGGGAGCGTACACGCAGCACGCATCTAGCGCGACTTCTCTAAATTGCATTTAAAAGTAATATAAGCTTATTAAAACTAAAAGAATATTATTTTTTTCTCCTTAATATTTATATTAAATACATATATATATATATTTTTTTTATACCGAATAATTTCATGGAAGTCGTGCGCCCACCGCGTTGAACACGTACATGACGTCATGCGGAAACTCATGTGCGTGGTGTGGCGTGATATGTATATGTTGCGTATGCGCTTTAAGTCACCTTCAGGTCGCATAGCAATCGCGCATGAAAATACGCACCTATCGCATACCCTACATGCATCCTACAGAACAATTGTAAAATGGTGGCTATGTTCTGCACAGCAATCGAGAGAGGTGTGCTATGGGCGCGGGACTGCTAAAAAAATTGTAAAGAAAATATAAAAATATTTTAATAAATATAAAAAATATATATATATTACATTTAAAAAAAATATATATTAGAAATGTGTAATGTAATCTAAAAAAGATATCTAAAAATAAAGATATTTGAAAAAAATTGTAAATCAGTATCAAATAAATAAATATAACAATTATTAGATTTAAAATTGTTATTGAATAAATCTTTCAAAATCACTGAAAAAAACCTTGGGTTTCAGACAGGTTATGCTTTGGAATTATCATTTAAAAAAAACTTTGAAATTCAGTAAAACAAACATAGGTTTCAAGCAGGTTACAGTTAAGAATTATCATTTAAAAAACCATAGAAATTCACTGAAAAAACCTTAGGTTTCAGGGGTGTTATAGTGAGCTGGACATTTCACTTGTACAAAACCATTGAAATTCCTCTGTTATAGTTAGTTGAACTAACTGTAACTCTTGTGCCCGCAATCCACTGGTGATGATGTCACATATATCATCATTAATGACATGGTCAGTGACATCACTAATGACATCACTGATAACATCTCAAATGACATCACTGGTGACATCACGGATGACATCATCCATGTGACAATTAGATACACCTCATCATACACTAGTATAATCTTTCATCACTCAATGTAAAATACAGAGTACCATATTTGAATCCATTGACACACCAATACCAGGGTCTAAAAATGCACTAGGGTAATTCCTAGATCTACATACACATCTAATCACTACCTATAGATTCACTCATACATGCTCTCAATGATCAATAGAAAACAATCCAATATACTTATACTCCTATATCGACATTACACACCAGCACACATCCTATTTACTTATGCAGTCATCCTACTCACTTATGCATAAAATGAATCATACTTATATACTTAGCTACACGCTTATACCAACACAACTTTATTTATTCGTTTAGATAGTAACTCATATTTAGTGTGTTATAAAAGCACTATTACAAGTATACAGTTATCCATACAGTTACTCATGCAATTATTGAGTCTTATGTATACTTATTTATATAAAAGAAATGTCACATACACTGCCTTTTATTATTCTAGTTTGTTGGACATGACACATCTTTGGGCAGTCACACACCTCCCATTGAACCACACACACATTCACTCTCCCATACAAATAATCAGTTAACTAATCAATAACTAATATAGACTTTCACGTAGCTAGTAACCAAATGGTGCAGCAGTTTACACAACACCTGAGAAAGTAATACAGATACTCACACAGATAAGTCACTATCAAATATATTTAGTGAGACACTATAAATTAGTCAAGCAAACTGTCAATCACACTGTTACCAACTGAGAAAGTAATACAGATATTCACACAGTTTAGTCACTATGCAATATATTTAGTGAGACACTATAATTGAGTCAAGTAAATAGTCAATCACACTGCTACTAAATCCTTCATCCAGACACGTATACATCCACTCATTCTTCAATGCTGAAGGCTATATGTGAATATATAATACATATTTAAATATGGAACCAAACCACATTGACTGGATGATGTCATCAGTGATGTCATTTGAGATGTCATCAGTGATGTCATTAGGGATTTCACTGACCATGTCATGAATGATGTAATGTGTGATATCACCAGTGGATTGCGGGCGCGAGAGTTACAGTTAGTACAACTAACTATAACGGATGAATTTCAATGGTTTTGTACAAGTGAAATGTCCAGCTAACTATAACACCCCTGAAACCTATGTTTTTTTTCAGTGGAAAATATATATATATAAATATGTATATATATGTATATATATCCAAAGAATAATACTCCAAACCACCTCCAGGTTTTCAAACCGGTGAAGAAGGAGACGACCACTTCAATAAGGCAAGATGTTTCTTTTATTCAGCCAAGTTCCCGCAGTGATGCATTTCGGGCTCAGTAGCCCATGATCACATATCGGTCACAGTGAAAATGTAGTGTTTTTAAATGCTTGAGAGTGCACTCCCACCAACAACGCGTGATTAGGTCATGTGACAATAGATATTGAGAAAATACTTTGAACTTCGACATGTACCCCTTCCACTTTTTGACTGGCTCCCCAAAAATGATTTAAGTCCAGGCAGTGGTCCCGGGGACCCCTGCCTGCCCAGTAAAAAAAATTTAACGAAAACGTTAATTTTTATTTTTTTTAAATGCAGCCCCTTTTCCCTTAAGGAAAAAGGTCTGCATTAAAAGAAAAGCTGCTTTATTTAAAAGCAATCCCAAACATGGTGGCTCAGCGGGCCACCATCCCTGGGAGGGCCTGTCATTCCCAATGGGCTCGTAAATTGCAAGAGGCTCATTAATATTCATGAGCCTCGGAATTTGCGACCCCAATGGGAACCGCAAACAATGTTGAACACACTGTTGTACATCTCATTTTGCGACTCGCAAATTGTTAGTTGCTATTGTGACACAATTTGCAAGTCGCAAAATTATTGGTCGTACATCTGGCCCATAATGTTTTGATACCTTTCCTCCTTTTGTCTGCCATCACTCTACACCTACAGCTCTAGTGGGTTATTTTCCACCTCTGCTTTCTCCCTTTTATCACTGTTGTCCTATCTTTCTCTTCCTCCTCTTTTCTTTTTTCTCCCTTTCTTTATCTTGCTGGATCTTGCTCTGGGTCAAAGTCCCAATTGCAAAACTGGGTGGTGGTACATTTTTTGGTAACTTTTGATCTGTTTGAGCTAGAATGTTTTTTATGTTAATATCTGCAGATTATGCAACAGATGGCGGATTATGTGGTAAATGCGGCTAATCGCATAATTCCAGTGGGTCTGCTTAACACACACCTCAAAATCAATCCCTGTGATCTTGCTTGTACCCTCTCTAGGCCTACACAACCAATCAATCAAAGCATTTATATAGCGCGCTACTCACCCGGAGGGTCTCAAGGCGCTGGGGGGGGGGTCCGCTACTGTTCGAACAGCCAGGTCTTGAGCTGCTTCCTGAAGGCGAGGTGGTCCTGGGTCAGGCGGAGGCGGGTCGGAAGGGAGTTCCAAGTCTTGGCGGCCAGGTAGGAAAAGGACCTTCCTCCTGTGGTGGCTCTTCGGATGCGGGGGACGGTGGCGAGGGCGTGGCTGGTCGATCGAAGCTGGCGTTTGGGAGCGTAGAAGTTGAGGCGGCTGTTGAGGTATCCTGGGCCTTGGTTGTGTAGGGCTTTGTGTGCGTGGGTGAGGAGCCGGAAGGTGATTCTCTTGTTGACCGGGAGCCAGTGCAGGTCTCTCAGGTGTCCGGAGATGTGGCTGCGGCGGGGGATGTCCAGGATGAGTCGTGCTGAGGTGTTCTGGATCCGCTGGAGTCTCTTCTGGAGTTTGGCGGTGGTTCCGGCGTAGAGGGAGTTGCCGTAGTCCAGACAGCTGGTGACGAGGGCCTGGGTGACCGTCTTCCTGGTCTCGGAGGGGATCCATCGGAAGTTCTTGCGTAGCATGCGCAGGATGTTGAAGCACGACGAGGAGACGGCGTTGACTTGTCTGGTCATGGAGAGGGAGGAGTCCAGGATGAAGCCCAGGTTGCGTGCGTGGTCTGTTGGTTTGGGTGCGCTGCCCAGGGCGGGGGGCCACCAGGAGTCGTCCCAGGCGGAGGGTGAGGATCCTAGGATGAGGACTTCCGTTTTGTCTGAGTTCAGTTTCAGGCGGCTGTTCGTCATCCATTTGGCCACGTTTGTCATCCCTTCGTGCAGGTTGGCTCTGGCGGTGGTGGGGTCGTTGGTGAGGGAGAGGATCAGCTGGGTGTCATCGGCGTAGGAGATGATGTTGAAGTTGTGCTGGCGTGCGATGGCTGCGAGGGGGCTCATGTAGACGTTGAAGAGTGTTGGGCTGAGCGAGGAGCCTTGAGGAACGCCGCAGATGACTTTGGCGGCCTCCGATCTGAACGGGGGGAGGCGGACTCTCTGTGTCCTTCCGGCGAGGAAGGAGATGATCCACTCCAGTGCCTTCTCCTGGATTCCGACGTTGCTGAGGCGCTGTACTAGGGTACGGTGGCAGACGGTGTCGAAGGCCGCGGAGAGGTCCAGGAGGATGAGGGCCGCCGTTTCTCCGTTGTCGAGCAGGGCTCGGATGTCATCGGTAGCTGCGATCAGGGCGGTCTCGGTGCTGTGGTTGGCCCGGAAGCCAGACTGCGAGAGGTCGAGGGAGCCGTTCGTCTCAAGGAAGGCAGCCAGTTGCTTGTTGACAGTCTTCTCCATGACTTTAGCCGGAAACGGGAGCAGCGAGATGGGGCGGTAGTTCTTGAGGTCGGTGGGGTCGGCTGATGGTTTCTTGAGTAGAGCTCTGAGTTCGGCGTGCTTCCAGCTCTCCGGGAAGGTGGCGGTGTCGAAGGAGGTGTTGATGATGTCCCGCAGGTGGGGTGCGATGACAGTGTCGGCCTTGTTGAAGACGTGGTGAGGGCAGGGGTCTGTCGGAGATCCGGAGTGGATGGAGTTCATCGTGCGGATGGTGTCTTCGGTGCTGATCGGAGTCCAGGCGCGGAGGGTGGTGGTGGGGGGCGGTGGTTCGGTCGTGGCGTGCGTCGGTTGAGTGCTGAAGCTGTTGTGGATGTCCGCGATCTTGTTGTGGAAGTAGGAGGCGAGGGAGTTGCAGAGGTCTTGCGATGGGGTGATGTCGTTGTTTCCGGCGTTGGGGTTGGAGAGCTCTTTCACGATGTTGAAGAGTTCCTTGCTGTTGTGCGCGTTGTTGTCCAGTCGTTCCTTGAATGCGGTTTTCTTGGTGGCGTGGATCAGTTGGTGGTGTTTTCGGGTGGCGAGCTTGAGGGCAGTCATGTTGTCCGGTGTTGGGTCTCTGCGCCAGGTTTTCTCGAGTGCTCTGCAGTTCTTCTTGGAGCTCTTGAGTTCGTCGTTAAACCATGGGGCTTTCTTGCTGCCGGGTCTGCTCGGTGGGGTCTTCAGAGGGGCGAGGTCGTCTGCGCAGTCGCTGATCCATTTCATGAGGTTGGTGGCGGCTTGGCTGGGGTTCGTTGTGCTGGTGGGAGGCTTCTTGCTCAGGGAAGACGCGAGCTGGTAGGCTGTGATCTTGTTCCAGCTTCTGCGGAGGACCTGTTGTTGGTGATGGTGGAGCGTGGTCCTTTTGAAGCTGAAGTGGACGCAGCTGTGGTCCGTCCAGTGGAGTCCCGTGGCGTGGCTGAAGGCGATGTCCTTGCTGGATGAGAAGACGGGGTCGAGTGTGTGTCCGGCATAGTGGGTGGGGGTGGTTACCAGTTGCTTGAGTCCGAGGTTGGCGAGGTTGTCCAGCAGGGTGGTGGTGTTGCGGTCGTTGTTGTTCTCCAGGTGGAAGTTGAGGTCCCCGAGGAGGATGTAGTCAGCGGAGAGGAGTGCGTGCGGGCTGATGAAGTCGGCGATGTCTTCGCTGAATTGTGTGCGTGGTCCCGGGGGTCTGTAGATGAGGGTGCCTCTGAGGGTTGTCTTGGGGTTGATGTGGATCTGGAAGTGCAGGTGTTCGGCGGGTGCGAGGGTGTCGTCGGTGTTGGTCGTGATGCGGATGGTGTTCCTGTGGATGATGGCGATGCCTCCTCCTGTCTGGTTGACGCGGTCCCTCCGGATGATCTTGTAGCCGTCCGGGATGGCGGTGGCGATGTCGGGCGCTGAGGAGGCGTTCATCCAGGTTTCCGTGAGGAATGCGACGTCTGGGGTTGTGGTGTCGAGCAGGTTCCAGAGCTCGACGGCGTGTCTGTGGACGGAGCGGGTGTTGAGCAGGATGCACTTCAGGTGGGTGCTGCTGGTGTTCGGCTTGGTGGGTGCTGGTGTGGCTTGGGTCCGGTTGCAGGTGAACTTGCAGGAGTGGCAGCTGAAGGGTCCGTGGGTGCGTCTCGGTGTGGCTTGGTAGCAGCCCGGGGTCCTGTCAGTGTTGAGTGCGATGAGTTCGGTGGCGTCGTAGATTCGTCGGGTCGGCTTCCGACGGTGGGGGCCAGGGGTCCTGGCACTGGGCGCGGGCCAGGCGCAGACGGGCTTACCTTTGGCGCACCTTCGGCGCTCAGTCGGCGCTCCCGCTGCGCGCGTCCGCTGCGCGGTCGCTGAGGGGGCGCCATAAGTAGGGGCCGTGAGGGAGGGTCGGCCGGGAGGCGGGAGGTCCAATGGGAGAGCAGGGGAGGCGGAGCTACGGGTCAGCGGCGGGAATCACGGAGGTGACCGGGCCGGTGAGGAGCGGGGGCAGAGGCGGCAAGCTGCGGGCAGAAGGCGAGCCCAGGAAGAAGCGGAGGGCAGCGGCGTGGGGGAGGTGAGCAGAGGTCTCGGCGATCAGGGAGCGGCCAGGCAGCAGCTGAGACCTCAGGCAGGCGAGCGAGCGGCAGAGCAGCAGGTAGGCAGGCAGGCGAGCAGCAGCAGCGAGGAGGGAGCGACCGCCTGCGAGGGCACAGGGGTCCCAAGAGCAATATTGAGGGACTTTGTCCTACCCCTTCTCAAATCCTAGAACGACCCGCAAAAACACAGGCCTACACTCTCCATATATTCCCAACATAATACAAAAATTGATGAGATCATATATTCCATTAGCCAATAGACAAGTGAGTTACTGATGGTTAGAGAATCACTTCAAGCAATAGGTGGGCACTGTCTTTAGTAATGGCATATTTGCACAATACTAGCAAGATATTTTAGCAGATGTTCTATTTAATTAATAACAGGCAATGACAAAGCCAATCGCTCTATCTTTGTAAATCAATGTTTGTTCTTAGTTGAATTCGAGAAGAGGTGCAAAATGAGCAAGGGGAGAAAAAGAGAAAGAGAACAGTGGGGGATGAAGGAAAAATGGATGGTTTGGCAATGAAAGAGAAAGACATCAAAGAGAGAGAGAGAGAGATACAGAGAGACCCAACGGGGGATGAAAAATGAGTTTAGGTGAGAAAAACAGAGTGGGCAAAAATGGGTATGAAGAAAAGGGAGTCATAAGAGGGAGGGGAAGGGTGGGCTGTCGTAGTGAGCAATGATGAGAGAGAGAGAGAGAGTCCTAGAGAAGTCAGGGGAGGATGGTATGGGGGCGCAGAAAGTGGGGTAGAGGGCAAAAGGAGAGGGTCAGGGCCAGAAGAAAGAGAAGGAGTAAAGTTGAGCCAAGGTGCAGAGGAAGGGATATGGCTGAGTGGGTAAGCAGATTCAAGCATAGGAGAAGAAGGAAGGGCTAGTCACTGCCAATGAGTAATAAAAGGAAGACACAACACATTTAATCAACATATGATGGGAACAAAATAGGCCAGCAAGGATAGGGAGGAAAGTCATTAAATGACTTTTATAGCAGGCAAATTATAGCAGAGAAATCCACTGAATCATGAGCAAGGAGTAGACCCCAAGTCCACTCTAGGTAGATGTTTAAGAATTGATAGCTGTGTGCCTGCCACAACCAGCTGAAGCTGTCGGTAGTGAGATTGCAGAAAGACAGGGTATGGTTAAGGGTAGGTGTGGCCTTGTGTTCTACAGCACCCGTCTTGGTTTGGATTATGCTTGAATATCTGGAAGCATTTAACGGTTTCTGCTTTATGAGTTTGCAGTGCTAGGCGTGTTCCAGTGTAGGTGCTAGGCCCACAGCTCTGTGGGAGATGTGTGGGAAGAGAGCAGGCCCTGCAGTTGCATAGAGGTGAGCCATGGTTTACAATGTGTTTTGGGATTTCTCTGCAGCTGCTCATTGTGCCAGTGTAGGGTGAGATGCATGCAATGGGGTCAATGCTCAGTAATGCAGACTGACCACAGTCGAACAGACAGAGTAATCTTCTCGCAGGACAGGGTTACACAAGAGGACTAGTACCCTAATGGCAGAATTTGGGATCAATCATCAAATTTAAAGAAACATCCTGAGACGTTCAGTATTCCAGCGCCCACATCTTTTCATCCATTGAATGTGAAGGCCCTGGCAGTCATTAAAAAGATTCAGGCCCCACAGGAAGGTCGAAACGCATCGGTGTACATACTCATGCGCCAGGAGTTTACTATAACTATAACTAAAAAGAAAATGAATTATGTCACCAAAACAGCGATGTGAGCAGTGACATTTCCCAGAATTAGCTAATGATCTTCGGCCACGAAAGAAAGGGCTACATAGTTCCATTTGGATTACACTACTGAGGGTTAAATCATGTACCCATAGCTAATTACTTGTAACTTTTTTCCTTGTTACACTACAGGACACTGACGTCAGCTCTTGCTTTTTGAATTGATTTAACACAGTACATGTTTAATGTTGTTACATTACAGGATACTATTGTCGGTTTTGATTTTTTGATTTGACAAAGATTTTGTATGTATATATCCTGGATATGTCTGTTATTGTGTGTATGAGCTTGCTTTACAAATTGCACCCAAGTGGTTCTTTGTATATCAATGAAGAATGATATTCAGCTGTACGCACATTCTTGTCTGCGCTTGATTCGGGGGTAATATCATTGTGTTAAGACTCGACACATGGTAATGTCAGTGTACGCCATCTAAAATGAACAAAACGCTATTGCCGTCATAAATTGACGACTGAAGAAACTAAGGTGCTACGTTTCTTCTCTATAAATGTTCAATATTCATGGTATAGGGGGTATATTAATACATACACAATTTACTGATCCCAGTCCCCTAGGTCCTAAATTGGATAACTCTCCGTTATGACGGTAATGCCGAGCAGCACTCAAAGTGCAAGAAGCAAGCATGCTTCACGAGAGAGCAACTTCGAGTTTCCAGAACAACATTTTTAACAAAGACCTTCAATGCCCCCCGTGACGGGAAGTGCCAGAAAATGATGCTATGTCTATGCACAGACAAGGACGAGAACATAAAGCTACCATGATACAGTCACCCGAGAAATCCTTGTCTAACCAGTCACGCAGCATTTATGCACACATTCCTACTCGAAGGCACGTTAGATTTCAGTAACTAACAATAGAGCCCATCCCATGTACGGTAACACGACTGAACTCAGGTGACTACTCTTGGGTCCTAGAATAGTCAAGGATGACATTGCAATACCAGCCTTCGAAGTGAAGGTCATTATCAAGGAGTTATTTCTTCCATAATAGGGTTTACACCGCTGTAAGGTGGGTCAGTAGTCGAATGGCATACGTTGTGACTGTTGTAAGGTCTGACAATCCATAACACTATCTACAAACTTTGATATCTGCCAGCTTGCATCTGCCTCCTATCCTGAGTTTTCACCTTAGGCCAGACTAGACTCACTTGCAAACTGCTCACGTGCCCAGAAATGGGAGAAAACATTGGTCCAATCTGGCAAGAGTGCAGTGTTAGGATTATATTTGTAAACATGTAGTTGCTGGCTACCAGGATTGTGACTACGACTCAATGTTGTGGTATCTTATGTTTCAGTATTCGTAAAGCGCCACTACCAAGCCACGGGACTATGCTGGCGCTAGCCCACCAATACAAAACAATAACCGACATTGTAAAGCCAAACCAGTCTGAAAGTGGTTCATGGGTCTCGAAAGAACCAGGTGTTTAGGTCCTTCCTGAATTTTAAAAGGATTGATTCATTTCTTATTTTCAGCATGTGACTGGTCTATCTTTGTGCTTCAGCTGTGGAAAATATTTGACCCCTATGGGAACATGGAAACCACTGAAAGAAGCGCAGCCCCTGCAGAAGAGCTTGAACATTTGATCTCCATCACCAAAGAGGAAGGTACCAATTAAATCTGCCTGGTAACAGGAACCACCAACTCACAACATTCCCACACATTGCCTTGTGCACCACACGCAGTGATTTAAAAACAACATCCTAAATCATAGGAATCATTGAAGGGAAGCCAGCACGTGGGAAACATGATCTTGGACTTCCAGAGCCAATGCTAACGTAGCTTTGCAGTTCTGGACAAGTTGCAGCCTATTTAACGTTCAAATGGATCATTCCAGGTAGATGGTGTTACAATAATCTAACCTGGTGGATATGAATTAAATAAAATTCCTCACGTTGAATGTAAATAAAAAAAAGATTAATTATTTGCAATGTATGGAACCGGAACACGCACGACTGAGCTACTGAATTTAACTGGTCCTTCAGGGTCTGGGCTCGGTCCATTATCACACCTAAGTTCCACATGCGAGGCACTGGTGCAGGTTTTATACCAAATGAACTGGCCAGAAGTTAAGGTTTTTCTATTTAGGAAAACCCATTCGAAAATGGACTTACTGCGCGCGCATGCCTCACGATGGTTGTGTCATGACAAGTGTGCTAATTTGTCGTGAATCAACTGGCATTTTAACATGGTAAAACACAGCGCTTGTTTGGCAAAGTAAAGTGCTAGAAAAATCAAAAATAACTGAACCTAGAATCTCAACAGCACTTGGTGGTTTCCAAGCCCAGGGAAAAGATATTAAATAATTACAGAGGAGATTTTATAGGTAACAGGGTGAGGGACATAGGAAGAGAAAAAGTGCAAAGGGGAAAGAGGTAATGGGGTAGAAAAGAAATACAAATACATACTCCAATGGAATGCTCAATAGAAAATTACAATTTCACCTCAAGTCTGCAGTGAAAGGATACAAGCATTCCAATCAGAACCATATGACCGTTTTTATGAGTTTGGTGGTCCAATGGACCGCCAAACCCATGGTGGCGGTCTGTGGACCGCCAGAATGGCGGTCCGCTGACTGCATTACAACTGTGGCGGTTGGACCGCCACTGGACCGCTGCTGCCACCAGGGATCCACGATCCATGGCTGTGGCTCAGTTGATTGAATGAATGAATGATGTAGGTCTTATCATGCGCATACTTAGCCCAATGGGCGTCAAGGCGCCTAAAACAAATGACACAGCTAGCAGATCAACCCAACAGTCCATCACTGATAAGCTTTGATAAAGTACCAGGTCTTCAGGGCTTTTTTAAAGAGATCAATTGAAGGAAGTACTTTAACCTCAGTTGGAAGAGAGTTCCAAAGCTTAGGGGCCACTACAGAAAAGGCTCTTGCTCCCCATGTGGCTAGCCGTATACGCGGCACTACCAATTGGGACAGACCAGCAGATCGTAAGGATCTAGTTGGGGTATAATGTGAAAGCAGAGACCCAAGAGAATCATCCGGACCTGCCCTGAGCGCTCTGTATGTGAGACATAAAATCTTAAAGAAGACTCTATACTGAACAGGGAGCCAGTGAAGGTCTCTCCTGGCAGTCGTAGCAGAGGATGCTAAGGGAAGGGCCAACACAAAACGTGCTGCCGCATTCTGCACTATTTGCAGTTGATGAATAAGACCCTTGTTGGACTCCGCATACAAAGAGTTGCAGTAATCAAGCCTTGAGCCTACAAGAGCGACTGCAATCTGCTTGCGGGCCTGGAGAGAGAGATAGTGACGGATCCTATTCAGGATCCTGATCACACCCCAACATGTGGCCACCGTCCTATTTACTTGGAGCTTCATGGAGAGTGAGGTGTCAAAGATCACACCAAGATTTCTGGCTGATTGGGAGGGGGTGGGGCAGATACCAAGAGACAGAGGCCACCACTCATTCGACCAAGCATCTTGATCCTTCCCAAAAACCAAGACCTCTGTCTTATCGCCATTTAGCTTTAGGGAGTTGATGATCATCCAATCCGCTACATGCTGCATGCATGATCTAAAGCTAATGGCAGACAAACGATCAGAGGAATGGGCCAGAGACACCATGATCTGGGTGTCATCGGCGTAGGATACCACCTCCATCCCCTGCGATCTTACTAGTCTAGCAAGGGGGGTCACATAGATGTTAAACAGGGTCGGACTAAGGGCCGACCCCTGTGGCACCCCACATTGCAACGACTTAGCAGGGGAAAGAAAGTCTCCAAGCTTTACTCTCTGTTCTCTACCCGTGAGAAAGGAGTTAAGAAGATTCAGAGCCGGCCCAGAGACCCCTGCCTCCCTAAGCCGAGATGTTAAAATGGCGGGAGACAGGGTGTCAAATGCGGCTGTGAGATCTAATAGGACCAGTATGGTAGTTTGGCCTCTGTCCACTTTTCGACGGATGTTATCTGCAACCACAGTGAGAGCGGATTCAGTGCTGTGACATTTTCTGAATCCGTGCTGGGTGCAGTCCAAGTACTCATTGGTTTCTAGAAAAGTGGAGAGATGTAGGTTAAGGTGTGACTCCAGTATTTTCGCAGGCGCCGGAAGCAGAGAGATGGGCCTAAAGTTTTTAAGAATGCCAGGGTTCAGAGAGGGTTTCTTTAAAAGGGGCCTCACAGTCGCCTTCTTCCAAACAGAAGGAAAGGAACCCTGAGTGATGGCACTATTCATAACCTCCAGCAAAGGTGGAAGAATACTGTTCCTGCACTCCTTCAAAGTTTTTAGCGGCAGGGGGTCCATGGGGGAGGAGGATTTAGTCCTATCAAGTAGGAGATTCAGTCCTTCCAAAGACAGTAAAGGGAATTGTTCAAATTGTTTGGAAGAGCCTTCGCCCATGGAATCTAGGTTAGAAATGGCAGAAGGAATATCCCTGTCCAGGGAACGCCTTTGTACCTCCAAGGCAGTATGGATATCAAGAATTTTGTTGTGAAAGAAGTCGGAGATGTTATTACAGAGGTCCTGAGAGCTGACCACAGGGTCAGGAAGTTGAAGAGAGCATAGTGAGTCAGCAATTTTGAAAAGTTCCCTTGATGAAGTTGTCTGAGGCTCTTAAAATGCTGGGGTGTTGCTGCAGCACCACCAAGCACATTCGGAGTTTCCTCACCCCTCACTTTTCATGGCAGTGCGACTGCCATGAAAAGTGTGGTGGTGAGGAAACAAAGGGTGCCCTGAAGGGCCCCCTTGTGCCTCTGCGCCATGAGGTGCCTGCAGGGGGCACATGTTGTGCCCCTCTGTGTGCAAGCACCCTCAGTTCCTGCAGGTCATGGACTTGACAGACCATGCTAAAGGCAAGCCAGTCTGCGCCCGTCAGCGTCCCGGAAGCATCCAGCGCCAAAGGTTACCCGAAGGTAAAGGTAACTTTTCCTACACCTCACATCAATTATGCATACTAACCTCTTTACATGCCTGGGTACCCCTAATTTTTCACTCTTCATTCTTCTCTGAAACAAGATGTACGCAATGTAGTTATCAAACATACACAGATGACCTTGACATGGACTTTTACCGGTCATCGGAAGTAAGAGCCAAACAGGTCTTTTTTCTTTCGGCAGCAGTTATTAACGCTCGCCCGCTGCCTAAACATGCTCATTATGTCTTTCAATTGGTATGTGAGGATACATTAGATGCCCTATTCATAACAGAAACATGGCTAAAGGACCGCTCTGGCCCAGATATGTGTTCTGCAATCCAGAAGGGTTACAAAGTTTGTGCAGAGGATCGTAGGATCAGTAGAGGAGGAGGGGTTGCCATGATTAATCGGGACCATTTTAGTTATACTCCCAGCATGCCCTAGCCCCATAAAGGACGTGACAGCCATGTCGAACCATACCCTCTAGTCCATGATACTCGAACTCTTTGAAAGAGGCCAAATTAGCATGCAAGCACCTTGAGAGGAAATAGAGGAAGTCATAGTGCCTGATTGCCAAAAATAGGTATAAGCTTGCTCTAAAAATGTATCAAAGAGAAATTAAATCTGAGAAACAACTTCACATTGAAACTAGAATTTCAAAAGCTGGTAATAAATCTAGATACGTTTTTAAAATTGTTAAGTCTTTCCCAGTAGCATGCACTGGCCAGCAATTGCCCCCCATAAAAAGGTGTGAACAATTGGCCAACCATTTCCTGGAGAAAATCTCCAACAGTAGTATCCAGTCTTCACCCCTCAGGATTGAGAGAGGAGAGACTGGATACTAGTCACCAACCTACTCAAACTTCTACTCTAACATCATCTCTGAATAGTTTTGATCCAATCTACTTGGCAGAGTCTCTTCACGCTATCGGAAGCCTTAAATCTGACTCACCATCTGGCCCATGCCCCATACATCTTCTGGTCATGGGAGCAGAGGATATTGATCTTAATGCTAACCAGCTCATGAACACCTCACTCTCCTCAACTATTGTTCCCAAGTCATGGAAACATGTTAAAATCGCACCTCTGCAAAAAAAATCTCAGGTGTCTGTCACAAATCTGTCTAACGGCAGGCCTATCTCTCTTCTCCTGGCCCTCAGCAAAGTGTTGGAAAAAAATGTGAATCAGCAGTTACCCCAGTATCTGGAAAGCAACGACCTGCTAAATTCTAGCCAATCTCGCTTTCGCCCCAGTTGTAGTGCAGAAACGGCACTGGTGGAGGTGGTTGGTTTTATTAGGTAATTTTACAAAAGCGGGTATTTAGAAGCCAAGGATTTATAGGCGTGCTGCTATGTCACGCAAATGTAAAAAAGCAAGCAAAGTCATATGGTGCTACTAGGAAAGGGGAATAAGTCCTATAACCCCTCAGTGTTGTGTGGGAGACTCCCTCACAATATACAAATTAAGTGTCTAAACCTAGGCACACATAAAGGTAAAATAAACTTTTTTCTTGTAGTATTCAGTACATTCGAAAAAATATACAAAGCATTGATTAGTAGTCATATAAATGTTGTATTCTTTTGTTCTTTTTATTCAGTTCCCGTATGGCAAACAGAAACCAGCCAACCCTTGTTTCGTCGTGTTCGGAAGTTAATTCCACGACTCATCATGGCTGAAAGTTGACATAAGCAGCTTTGTAATCGCGATGCCGGTGATCATTCCAACCCGGCTGGGCTAATCACTGGAAATTGGTAAAAGAATATCGAAATGTAAGTCATGTTGCAGGATCGGTTATTCTCCGCCTAGTAGAAACGTGGTCATGGGATAAGAAGACTCTGTAAGGTGAAGTCCTAAATCTGAGATCTTGTGACAAGTAGAGCCAAGAGTGCGCTCCTGGTGTGGAAGGCAATAGTGTTTGAGGTCCAATCTTAAGCGAGTGTGCTCTGAACTTCCTCACGGTAGTCACTCTGTATACCGGGATTTGTAAATCCAGAACAGGAGGCAGGTCTTTTTCATTCTTGGGACCATTTATATGGAATATTAGAACATTGGAATGTTGGTAGCTCCATTGAAAACAATGGAGTGCTCCGGGCTTATAGTGGCTAGTATAAACGTGGAGGTCCAACATTCCAATGTTTCTTTGTTCACAGCCGTGGCTGTGAACAAAGGCTTCAGGGAGCCCTCTAGTGGCAGAACGTGCTAATAGCCTTATAGCCCTTCGTAGCCAGGCTATACCGACTATTAAAGTCCTGCTCCTTTGTTAAAGTCCCTCGTCTTCGGCTCGGGCCTTTAATAGCTGGTATAGCGTGCTACGGTGGGCTATAAGGCAATAAACTTCCACTGGAAGTAAGATGTCTTACCTTACCCCTACCACTCTATTTAGGAAGAGGCTGAAATCTTGGCTCTTCTCTATTAACTAACTTTCCAGTGTCTGCCTCTGGGTCCGACAAATGTCAGATACTGAGCGCCAGGGTACTCTGTGGAGTAGCAGTTGCGCTATGCAAGCTCCGTTTACATTACATTACATGCCATGCTGAAACTACTTTTGACACTTCCATTGCAGTGGTTTTTGCAAAGGCACCGCTGTGGGACCACCAAAGAATTGCCCTCCAAAGTAAAAATAAGTTGCACTCTAGGGGGTGGTTGTTTATGGTTTTGGTGGTCTCAGAGTGAGGCGGCAGTGTGGAGGCCCCACTCCAAGACCACCAAAGTCATAATAAGTCCCTTTGAGTCTGAAATGCTCCCAGGTGGGACAAACACAAGAATAGGAAGGAGTGCCATCAAATTGGAAGCAAAAGTCTGAAATAGGCAACAACGCTGTCAAAAACAGGAGCAAGGAGCCAACCCCTAAGGATATTTTGTTCACTCCCAACAAAAGGCCTCCCTGCAGACAGATAAAGCATGTTTGCAGTCGACACCGAAAAAAGATGGCAGTTTGCTAAAATGTGCCAGTATAATCAGAGATTCCTACTCTTACAGGAGATAAAAGCTGGGTTGCAGAAACAAAATGGAGACATATGTGCTTAGGTGGACAGCGTCTCTGGGAAGAGAACACTGAAACATGGACCGGTGGAGGAGAGCAAGAGGCCTGCATGGCAAGATCTGAAACCGATTGTGGTGGCTGCGCAGTCATGAAGAAAGGAGAAGGTTAGTTTGCTATGAGCTGGGAAGTGAGGGAAGTATGCATGGTGTGGCTAGGCTAGCTCACCTCTCCGAGCAACAAATGTTACGACGCCACCAACCATAGCTTGGGTATATTTTTTCTATTTTGACTAGGGCCTCGCTGACGCTGTCCCCGCCCCTGTCTGTTGCGAAAGATACACTATTTGAATTCTTGTGCATCATCCTGGGCTATTTCTTGATGGTTTGTAGTGCTTCTATTCCAGGCACCCTAGAACCTGCAGGTCCCCACATGTCCTACCCTGGTGATCAACCGGGCTAGTGCTTTTTTTCTGAGTGCAATCACCCACCATAATTATTCCATTACTTATTTAAACTGAGATGCAAGATAAATAAAGAATATGTAAGGAGAAAGTTAGTCGAATAACAACAAGTTCAAACATGAATGGGCAAGTTCAAATATGAATGGCGTCATATACTGACTAAAGTCATGGAGTTCTGCAAGACCAGCAACTATCCAAGGTACATTTATTCAAGGAAATAAGTATTGAATCATAAAAGGAATATCCTGCAAAGTTTGTAATAGCATTGCAAAGCACATATGGGTCAATAGTCTAGTTGTTCAAGCCGTGTTCAGTAAACGCAATGCTTCCAGCATCAATGCATGCAGTTTTATAACGATCCTGTAACCTTTGTCTTTTTCAGTGAATTTATAGTTTTTTTTAATGTAAAGTAATATTAAATTGCCATTCCAACAACCGGCCAGCCCTGCAGCCAACCTCTTGCATGCAGCCAACTCCACGCAGTGCACAGCCCTTGACCGTGCACAGCGGGGGGTTGGCCACAGGGCCTGACCTGCATCAAGGCCCTGCAGCTAACCCGCCACATTCAGTCAACCCCATGCCACATAAAGCCTTTGGCCATGCGCATCTGGGGGTTGGCCACATAGGCAGCCAACAAGCAGACCTTTCTACGGGCTGCTTTATGTCCCGAGACCTCATCGTCTGGGACCCGGCAACATATTTCAGGGAGAGGAGGAACGAGGCACCCAACTTTAGGATGATTTCAAACCCGGAGACAACATGCCTGGGGCCTGGCACCATATTCATGAGAGAGAAAGAACATGGTCCCCCTCCCTAGGCCAAATTCCCCCAGTGTCTGGCACATTTTGTGGGTAAGGGGGGCATGTGATCTCCTCCGTGGGTCAATTTTGGCCCGGATCTGGTGAATTTGTTTATGGTAGATGGGGTATGTGGGCCCCCCTCCCTTTGCCATGTCCCGGAGCCCACCACTATAATTAGGGGGGGCATGCAACCCCCCTCCCTAGGCCAATTTCAGGCCTGAACCCCCATCTCCCTGGGCCTGGCTATATTCCAAAGAGGGGGGGGTGCAGGACAATTTTAGCCCGGGGTGCCCATCTCCTCGGATCTGGCCCAATAAAGAGTTGGTGCTCTGGTGCCCACCAAGTGTGCCCACCACAGTTTGGTTGGGGGCTGTGGAGGAAGTCCAGCTGCCACAGCTGGCTCCCCACCTCCAGTTGGAACCAGCATTGATCCTGCCCACAGGGAGCAACTAAAAATGCTGGTCACTGCGGATGGGAGCAATCTTATCATCTGTTTCCAGCCCACTTCATTGTGGGCAGGGAAACAGATGAAAAGTCCGCTAACAGCAGGAGGAAGCATTTTTCATGCTCTCACCCACGGGGAGTAGACTTGGTGTTTGCTACTGCTTGGTGGGAGTTTTGAAATTGCTCTCACCAAGAGAGAGAAAACACAGGTTCCCAGGCAGGTAACCCACTAAGTCCCAAGGGTCGGCTCCAAGGGACATAGCCTGAGCCGAGCCTGGGAAATGGGGTCCAAAAGGCCATTAACGGCTCAGGGATGGGGGACACTCGGCCCCCCCACTTGTTTTCATGCACAGCTTGGCCCTAGAAATGGGGTCCCTGGGGCCAAGCATGACCTGGGGAGGAGGGGGGCCACATGCCCCCTCCCCCTTTGTTATTACGGCCGGGCCAGAGGGGATAAAGACCCTGAGCCAAAATGGCCCAGGAGATGGGGTCCCCTGTGCCCCCTCTCCCTTAATTAGCAGCTGGGCCCTGAAAGGTGGGGCCCCAGGGCTTAAATTGTCCTGACAATTGTGGCTCTGTGCCTCCCTTTGTATTTAGCAGCTGGGCCCTGGGGGATGGGGTCCCTGGGGTAGAAATCGGACCCGGGAGCGGCACCGTGTGCCCCCCACCCCCTTTGTTATTTCATCCGGGCCCCAAGAAATGGGATCACTGGGACAGAAAGCATCCCAGGAGATGCGGTCCTCAGGGTCCCCTTTCCCCTTTATTTAGTGCCCAAGCCCAGGAATATGGGGTCCCCAGGGTCGAAATTGGCCGGGAAGGGGGCCACATGACCCCCTCCCTCTTTTTATTTAGCAGCCGGGCCCTGGGAGATGGGGTTGCCAGGATCCTAACCCTAAATTATAATGAAGTATTCCCCTGGGACATAGCAGACCCGGGGGGGCTTAACAAAAGCTTGGGGTACTGTACTTATTTGGTTTTTATTTTGCTGCAAATCCTTTGCAACTTTAAAAACAACATTTCAAAACAAAATTGGGATCCAGAAGGAGTCCATTGAGACCTCACCATCAGGCCTAGGAGGTCAGAGTATTCCTACCCTGCCCCCGTGTATTTTTTTTGCATTTTTCTCATGACTAATCCGAATCCTGAGTCCCAAGATGGCTGCCACTACTTCCTGGCTGAAGTGATCACAGCAACTCACGGCATTGCTGTTGGCACGTGGATTCGTAGATTCACCACTGTGGATTCACAGTGCATCCGGGTCTCTAGCTATATATACATATTTTTCTTTAATACCTCCAAAAATACTGAACAGATTTACACCAAATTACAAGCTGCATTCTTTCTGGATCAAGGTCTAGCTTTTTGCCAAATTTCATGCAATTCCTTTCAACGGTTCGGGCTGTAGTTGTCTCTTAAATCCCTGTGGGAAATTGCATGGGGAAAATGCATTTTGCCCCCCACTTTTCTCACCCTCGCTTGACAAATCACCCGTTAGACTATCCAGACAGCAGCTAAAATGAGTGACAAACTAGTTTTAAAAATGTGTACAGTTTCATCTAATGTCACCAAAAGTCATGAGAAAACAAAAATGATCCGTCAATGGAAATTAGGTCCTAACTATAACTACCTGGCATCCACCAGAAGGTTATATATATATATATATATATACATATATATATATATATATATACACACACATATACATATACATTACACACACACATATTATATATTACCTACTGGCGGTCGCCAGTAGGTATATATAGTTAGGATTTTTTCTCTATGGGATTTTTGAAAATTCTATGTCTAATAACTTTGGCGTTTGTGGACGGAATTGGCTGAAATTTTCAGGAAAATGGCACATTTTGTTTCTGAGCAGCCCTTGAAAATTTGGGGGGGGTTCGTCAAGGGGGGGCCGAGAAAAAAGGGGGGTCCCAAAACGTGTTTTTAACATTGAGTTTTCCATAGGGCGGTTGGCCTCACTTTTAGCCCGAACGGCTGAATGGATTTGCACGAAACTTGGCAAAATTGTAGGGACTGGTAGCCCGATGTGCCTTTTGTAGGTCTCAATATATGTGCTCCAGTGGATTTTGAGAAATTAACGTTTAAAAAAAGATATATATCTGTAACAGCGGACCTGGCAGCGTCCCAGGACGCGTACTTTACGCGCAACGGAGCTTTGTGAAGCGAAGCTGATTGGTTCTCCGGCGTCTGTCAACATTCCAAACAGTCCGTAGCGGCCGCCATCTTGTCTCTCGGTAGGATCGAGAGACAAGAGGAGGCCAAAGCGAAGGGGCAAATGACCATAAGGGGGCATAGTACATTGTCGCTCACCCCCTAGGTTTGATGTGGAGGTTTTAAAAGGGCCCCGCGGGGCAAAAAAAATAAAAATAATAATAATCGAACAGCCGAATGGATTTGCACGAAACTTGGCAAAATTGTAGGGACTGGTAGCCCGATGTGCCTTTGCTAGATCTCAATATATGTGGTCCAGTGGATTTTGAGAAATTAACGTTCAAAAAAAGATATATATCTGTAACAGCGCACCGCTTCGCGTACTTTTCGCGTTACGGAGCTTTGCGAAGCGAAGCTGATTGGCTCTCCGGTGTCTGTAAACATTCCAAACAGTCCGTAGCGGCCGCCATCTTGTCTCTCGGTAGGATCGAACAGCTGAATGGATTTGCACGAAACTTGGCAAAATTGTAGGGACTGGTAGCCCGATGTGCCTTTGCTAGGTCTCAATATATGTGCTTCAGTGCATTTTGAGAAATTAACGTTCAGAAACAAGATATATATCTGTAACAGCGCTCCGCTTCGCGGAGATAAAATTATATGTGTATTACCTAGCTGTTGCTAACACCAGTTAGCGACGGCTAGTAGAATATAGCGACCATCTTGGGCCCCACTTTGCATGTGAGTGATATTTATCACTAATGACATGCAAAGTGGGCATGCCAAGATGTTAGCGACTGGAAACAGTCGCTAACATCGCTATCTCCTATTATCAACTTTTGGAAATATTCGAGATAAGCGCGAATATCTCCAAAAGCTACCACCTGCCCTGAGCAGTTCTTAGCCATGTTATCCAATGGGAGGTGGATAACATGGCTAAGAGCATTAGCTCGGTAATGCATGAATATCGCTGAGTTTTCAGCGATATTAATGCATTGCGGTCGTTTTTTATCGTATTTCCGATAAACCTTGATAATAGCAAGGTTTATCTGCGATAATTTCTGACGGTAAAAAAATCGTTGCTAAGCATCGTTAGGGATAAATATCGCTTAACTTTGGTAATATGCCCCAACGTCTGTTAACGTTCGATTCGAAGGAAATCAGGAAGTGTTGAAAAACATTGTCTGCGCCATCTTGTCTTTTTTCAAATGCCACACTTTTGTCGTGCACGGCAGCCATTTTAGATGCCTTGACCAGACCCACTCTGTGCACGCTGTCGATCCTTAGCATGGCTCCCCACCCTCGCAAGCATCTCCCCCAGGCAGTGGTCACCCCCGCTCTCTGTCTTATGCATGGGTAATAAACCTCCCCCCATCTGCGCTGCTCTTCCCTGAGAATCACACCCTGTGCCCGCCCGACACCTCCCTTTCGCCCTATTCACTACCGCACCCTCTGACACTCCTTTTCCTCTGTGTCCGATTGTCCAGGCTGGTCCTAGGGTATCAGCTAGCCCTGCAGATGTAGTTTATGGCCACAGCTGTAAAGAATCACCCCTCTTCAAAGGAGTTATAGTAGATCAAGGCCCACACTCGATGAGATCCGTCACAGCAGAAGCGTTGCTATTATCTGAAAACCATCCTGTATTGTGATTGGGGAGGGGACCGAGCCTGAAGCGGAAGATTCCAGGGATGACTCTTTGTACATCAAAGTTTTTACAATTATGTGTCACAATAAAAATATATAGCACTCCGACAAAGTAGTAAGATTATAAAACTTTAATAATTTATAAATATATACAAGAAAACAAAAATAGTAATAACATATAAACATTTTTAGGGAAAAACAACGAAGTAGCGGTCGGCTGTGCGAATAGTCCCAACGCAGCACAACGTCCAGATTTCCGGCGTGGGGCGTCGCGGGGGGGTGGGTCATCAGTAGCAAGCTGTTGTGCGAATAGTTCCAAGGCAGCAGAACGCGCCGAAATCTAGATGACACGAAAGTGATGTCTAGTAAGTTGCCACCCAGCAAATAACGGCGTGGGGCGTCGCGGGGGGTGGGTCATCAGTAGCAAACTGTTGTGCGAATAGTTCCAAGGCAGCAGAACGATGGCACCAAGGTGATGTCCAGTAAGTTGCCGCACTGGTTTTGGTATCCTACAATGCTGCTCCGAATAACGGCGTGGGGCGCCCTGGGGGAGGCGGCGTGAACGGGCCTCTCCAGGTGGAGTGTCATCTGTTGTAGTGGGGCGCCCCTTTACCGTTTCAGTTGCCATTCCGTCCGTTTTTGGTCCACTGTGTCAAAAGCCGCAATTCAGCTGAGTTGCGCCCACTCTTGCGGTGCAGCGATAGGCGGCTGTCACAGGACTCTCAAAATGGCGGCAGGCTGTTTCCTTTTTGGGCCTGGTCCACTGAAATGGCCCTGGGACACCTTGGAAATCGGACGCTTGTCTGCTAGGTCTTGGACCCCATTCTCGAAAGCGTCCCCTCCGCCTTGAGAATTCATCAAAAGTTTTGGGGGCTCCGACTCCTGCAGGCTTCTGGTGGGGAGCGGCTGCCATGATTGCTCGCGGAATGACCACGACTGAGCTACGAGATGGTGGTGCTCTCATGCTGACGCCAGCTTCAGTCTGAAACATCCAAAAACAAGGTGGGGCTTTCATCGTTTGGGAAAAAAAAAAGTTTTCATCCAATGAAAAGTGTTGTTTTTAGGTCACATGATCAAGCCTTCCATCATTAGGAAACCAAAAGTAAAATGAACCAATGAAAAGTTTTATAAACAAGTCACATGACCTGTTATGCGGCATAGGGTGTAAAATGCGGAGAAAATACGTTGGTACGTGAGGCGGCGTCAGTAGCGGACCGATGTGCGAATAGGCCGAAGGCAACACAACGCGCCAAGATCCGGATGGCACCGAGGTGGTGTCCAGCAAGTTGCAGCACTGGTGTGGCCATCCTACAATGCTGAAAGTCGGTGTGGGGCGCCCCGTTGGCCTGTGAGTTTGCGTCAGTAGCGGACCGATGTGCGAATAGGCCGAAGGCAGCACAACGCGCCAAGATCCGGATGGCACCGAGGTGGTGTCTAGTAAGTTGCCGCACTGGTGTGGCCATCCAACAATGCTGAAAGTCGGCGTGGGGCGCCCCGTTGGCCTGTGAGTTTGCGTCAGTAGCGGACCGATGTGCGAATAGGCCGAAGGCAGCACAACGCGCCAAGATCCGGATGGCACCGAGGTGGTGTCTAGTAAGTTGCCGCACTGGTGTGGCCATCCTACAATGCTGAAAGTCGGCGTGGGGCGCCCCGTTGGACTGTGAGATGGCGTCAGTAGCGGACCGATGTGTGAATGGGGCCGAAGGCAGCGCAACAATATTTTCGGAATAGAAGACACCACTAGGCGCTGAGATTCCAAGATCCGGATGGCACCGAGGTGGTGTGTAGCAAGTTGCCGCACTGGTGTGGCCATCCTACAATGCTGAAAGTCGGCGTGGGGCGCCCCGTTGGCCTGTGAGTTTGCGTCAGTAGCGGACCGATGTGCGAATAGGCCGAAGGCAGCACAACGCGCCAAGATCCGGATGGCACCGAGGTGGTGTCTAGTAAGTTGTCGCACTTCTGTGGCCATCCTACAATGTTGAAAGTCGGCGTGGGGCGCCCCGTTGGCCTGTGAGATGGCGTCAGTAGCGGACCGATGTGCGAATGGGGCCAAAGGCAGCGCAACAATATTTTCTGATTTGAAGACACCACAAGGCGCTGAGATGCCAAGATCCGGATGGCACCGAGGTGGTGTCTAGCAAGTTGTGGCACTGGTGTGTTATGTTATGTTATGTTAATAACATTTATTAGGCGCAACAGCTGCCCCAGCAAAGGGGCGTCCTGGCGCCAGATCATGTACACAACACAACAGATCAGGGCTGAAAAAAGGGAAGATCAGATAGCAGGGGAAAACAAATGGGTTTTAATGGCCCGTCTAAAAAGAGTCAGACTATTAAGGGCACGAATGTGCACAGGAAGAGAATTCCACAGATCAGCCGCCAGAACACGGAAGGAACGTCCTCCCATCCTGCTCAGCCTGAACCTAGGCTTACTCACCAAATGGAGTGATTCAGATCTGAGGGACCGCGTGGGGACGTAAGAAGAGACGAGGCCCACCAAGGCGGGGGGAGAAGAAAGCTTCAGAATCTTAAATGTCAGACAGAGAGCCTTGAATTTGATTCTCTGTCTGACCGGAAGCCAGTGAAGAGAGGTCAGAACAGTCGAAACCGAACACCGTCTAGGAATGCCGACAATGGCCCGTGCAGCAGCATTCTGCACCCTCTGAAGCCTAGTAGCCTCCGCCTGGTTGACTCCTAGCAGCAAGGCGCTCCCGTAGTCAATCCGGGAAAGGATGGAGGCCTGAACCACCAGTTGCCGAGTGGGGGGGTCGAAGAATTTGAGGACAGGTCTCAGTCCTCGCAGAATACCATAACAGGTAGCTGCTGTCTTCTTCGTGTGGCTGGTAAAAGATAGATTAGAATCCAGCCAGACCCCCAGATTTTTAACTTCGGCCGCTGGAAGGGGGGTCACCCCTAGTTCGGAAGGCCACCACTGATCTCCCCAGAGGTCCGCCTGCTTCCCTACTACCAGGACCTCGGTCTTCTTGGCATTAAGCTGTAGGCAGTTGTTACGCATCCAGCTAGCCACAGCTATAAGTCCTGCCCGGAATCTGAGCGCAGTCACCTCAGGGTCCCCACTGAGTGTCACCGCCAGCTGCGTGTCGTCGGCATACGATGTCATGTGTGGCCATCGTACAATGGTAAAAGTCGGCGTGGGGCGCCCTGTTGGCCTGTGAGATGGTGTCAGTAGCGGACTGATGTGTGAATGGGGCCAAAGGCAGCGCAACAATATTTTCTACAATATTTTCGGAGTAGAAGACACCACAAGGCGCTGAGATGCCAAGATCCGGATGGCACCGAGGTGATGTCTAAGTTGCGGACCGATGTGCGAATGGGGCCAAAGGCAGCTCAACAATATTTTCTGAAGAGAATACACCACAAGGCGCTGAGATGCCAAGATCCGGATGGCACCGAGGTGATGTCTAAGTTGCGGACCGATGTGCGAATGGGGCCAAAGGTAGCGTAACAAGATTTTCTGTATGGAAGATACCACTAGGCGTTGAGATGCCAAGATTCGGATGGCACCGAGGTGATGTCTAGCAAGTTGTGCCACTGGTGTGGCCATCGTACAATGGTAAAAGTCGGCGTGGGGCGCCCTATTGGCCTGTGAGATGGTGTCAGTAGCGGACTGATGTGCGAATGGGGCCAAAGGCAGCGCAACAATATTTTCTGACTGACACCACAAGGCGCTGAGATGCCAAGATCCGGATGGCACCGAGGTGATGTCTAAGTTGCGGACTGATGTGCGAATGGGGCCAAAGGCAGCGTAGCAATATTTTCTGTATGGAAGATACCACTAGGCGTTGAGATGCCAAGATTCGGATGGCACCGAGGTGATGTCTAGCAAGTTGGTGTGGTCATCCTACAATGCTGAAACTCGGCGTGGGTCACCCCATTAGCCTGTGAGATGGCGTCAGTAGCGGACCGATGTGCGAATAGGCCGAAGGCAGCACAACGCGCCAAGATCCGGATGTCACCGTGGTGGTTTCATAGTTGAGAGGCACTTCATCTGCAGTGGGGCGCCGAGATCCGGATGGCACCGAGGTGATGTCTAGCAAGTTGCTGTACTGGTGTGGTCATCCTACAATGCTGAAATGTAGTGGGGCGCCCATTTACCGTTTCAGTTGCCATTCAGCTGAGTTTCGGCTGCTCTTGATGCTACAGCGACAGGCGGCTGCAAGAGGACTCTCAAAATGGCGGCCTGTTCTTTGGATTTGGGCCTGGTCCACTAAAATGGCCCTGGGACACCTTAGAACTTGGACGCTCGATTTTTTTTTCCTTTCCTGTACATGCAAAAAAAGGTAAATGCCCGGTACGTTACACGCTTCATCTGCCACGATGAACTCTCCAGAGGAACCGAAAAAAAATATAGTTGTGGTAACTATACCATGCATCGTCATATGGAGAGGTGGCACCAATTAATTATAGTGCTGCATAAAAGAGAGATTTGGAGGAGAACCCCTGACCTGCTAGTACATTCATCAAAGAAGTGGCACTGAGAGCTTCAGAGGCAAGGGAAACGGTCCCAAATATTTAGAAGAACTTTGGAAAGATTAAAATGACATGTTTAGATTGTGGTAAATTAATTTCATGTGGACAGATGAGTGTTACTCTAATAAATACAGCATATGAACATCATCATAGTCGATGGTTGGTAGAGACATTTTGACTATATCCTGGACCTGCCCGTCCTCGCCCAAAATGGCGCCGGAATAAATGGGACTCGTAACTCCTTGTTGTGTACTGGTTGCAGAACCTTGAAATCACGAGATACGTATGCAGTTTTGAAGCACATGGCGGGCGGGGACGAGAATTGATTGAATATTTCGACATCCCTATTGATATTAAGTTCTGATGTGTTATTGATTACTGTACTGTTGAAAGTTCGAATTAACGTCACCCATGGTACTTGCCCGCAAATGTATATCTAGATAATTTTATTGTAACTGGCCCTGTCGTATTTTAATTATAAAATGTACGTCCACCGATTCCGTAACTGTTAGACACCTTAGTTCTTGCAACCTAATGGCCCGCCCGTTACGTTCCTCTACAGTGTAAATGTCTATTCATCATATACGATTACAGTTTGCTCCGTGGCAGGCCCACGTGGTTATAGGCTCGTATTTGTATAATGAAATTTTCACAATAAAGGTTTTTAAAAGAAAACATGGTAGTAGTATATACATTGGTAAAGTTTTTAATAATAGTCACTGTTTTAGAATCATTAAAAGGCAAGTGAAATAAAGCAGACCAATTACATGAAGGGTAAAAGGTATAATACGAAGGAACGCAGTAAAGATAAATGGTCAAGGGCTGTTGTGTTTTCTATTCCTGCAACATAAAGTGATCGATAAGAATCTCATATTCAGGCGTATCGGCGACTAAGACAGCAGGTCGACCCTCTTTTGCTCAACGGCTCCGTCATGGGACGAAGAAACGCTCTTTTTCTCGAAAAAAGAATATATTTTACTTGCAGGACAGTTGTAAAATTTCCGGGAAAGTACATTAGCCTGGAATATTATAACATATATTTAAGAAAAAATAATGTTCGGAAGTAATTAAAAGCGTAATTTTTAGGTGATATGACCAAGGCTTTCATCATTAGAATAAGAAAAGTAAAATGAACCAATGAAAAGTTTTATTAACAAGTCACATGACTTGTTATGCTTACGTTACGCGCTGCGCGCCCCGGATGACTTCCGGATGCGCTAACGCGGCGCGTCATATGACGCATTACGCGACAACGCAGGTCCAGAATATAGTCAAAATGTCTCCACCAACCAGCGGTCGAAACACAACCCCTTTCAGCAGGCTAAATAGTTCTGTTAAATGACAACAGAAGGGACAGGCAACAAGAACCATCAGTCAAAGAGGGGAGGGCTAGTTCTTCTCTACCGGGTTACATTGGGGCGCTACCGGAACTGATCGAATTGGTAGTCTACAGTGTTTCTGGATGTTTCAGACTGAAGCTGGGGTTAGCATGAGAGCACCACCATTTCGTAGCTCCGTTGTGGCCATTCCGCAACCAATCATGGCAGCCGCTCTTTATCGTTATTTTGGGCGGGGTGGGTGGCGGAGCCGAGCTGTTTTGCAGCCATCATTGTGTGGAGTTCAGTTCATCTCACTAGTTTTGTATTTGTCATGAGGGGTTGTTCCTAATGTTTCTATTTTAGCGAGGTCAAAAAGAGATCCCATTAGTGGCCTACTGATTTTGCTCGATTCCTTTTCTTTTTTTTTACATGATTTTTCGTTATCTGCAAAGACTAAACAGAGTATTGCGACTCTGTGTTTGTTTGTAAATAGAGAATGAACCAAAGAGAACTAATTCTAAAACAGTAAATACTTGGATAACAATCAATCAAATGGAGAGAGAAGCAGGCACGACGGATTACAACGGGGGCAAAGGCCTGCGTTAACTACCTTTCACTATCTGCAAAGAGAGAGTACTCCTAATAGAAATGAGGGGGGGGGGCACCATTCAAAGCAGATCAGTGTGCATAAACACGAAAATGTTTTCACTTACCACGTACTTGACATTCGACAGCTTATGATATTTGCTATTAAAAAACCATTGAAATTCACTGAAAAAACCATAGGTTATAGACCATATATAGTTAGGAATTAGCATTTACAAAACCTTGAAAATTCACTGAAAAAACCATAGGTTATAGACCATATATAGTTAGGAATTAGCATTTAAAAAACCTTATTTTACTCACACAAAACCATTGAAATTCCATATATAGTTAGTTGCAGTAACTATATATCGCGCACCCGCAATCCACTGCTGATCATGTCACATATTACATCATTCATGACATGGTCAGTGACATCACTGATGACATCACTGATGACATCTCAAATGACATCACTGATGACATCACTGATGACATCTCATTTGACATCATTCTTGTGCTAATACGATAAACCTCTTCAGACTCTAATATAACCTTAGATACACTCAGTGTATACAGACACTCACACACTGCCACTCATCCATGGAGTTACTCACACACCCAGTCAGTCATGCAAAGAAACAATCTCACCTCCATTTCTTCAACTATACAGTTAAACACACCTTACTTATTGAAACATATACTAACACATATTTACTCTCTTATACAATCCCTGATACAAGTTCACAATGATCGATACAACCACTCACTCATTCAGTGGCTCTCATGCACAGTTATTTATATATGCCAACTCTCACATGTACTGTGTTTTACATATGTACTTACTATGACATGTAGCATTGAGATATCCATTCACTCATCAATACACTCATGCACACAGTCAACTGCCCATGTAGCTGTTTCCACATGCACTCTTGAACTCATACACCTAGTGAATAAACTGCTCACACATCTATGCATAGAGTCACACACCTTCCAGCCACCCCCACACAAACTCAATCTGCCATAGAAATACTTGGGCAACCAATTAATAACACATATAGCCTCTCGTATAGCTAATGATCAACACATGCAGCAGTTTACAGAACAACAGACATAATGATGCACAAATTAAGACAGTTTAGTCACTAACCCATGCACTCAGTGAGACACATTTAATCACTCACTCATACATTCAGTCATGCACCTACTAAATCCTTCGTCCAGACACTTATACATCTACTCATTCTTCAATATGTAAAACATATTTAAACTTTACAGAAACACACAGTCACTGGATGACGTCATCAGTGATCTCATCAGTGATGTCATTTGAGATGTCATCAGTGATGTCATCAGTGATGTCACTGACCATGTCATGAATGATGTAATATGTGACATGATCAGCAGTGGATTGCGGGTGCGCGATATATAGTTACTGCAACTAACTATATATGGAATTTCAATGGTTTTGTGTGAGTAAAATAAGGTTTTTTAAATGCTAATTCCTAACTATATATGGTCTATAACCTATGGTTTTTTCAGTGAATTTTCAAGGTTTTGTAAATGCTAATTCCTAACTATATATGGTCTATAACCTATGGTTTTTTCAGTGAATATATATATATATATATATATATATATATATATATATATATATATATATATATATATATATATATATATATATATATATACATATATATATATATATATATATATATATATATATATATATATATATATATAATGAAGAAACTGGGAAATAATAATGAAATCATTATTAAAAAAATCTGATAAAGGGGGCAATCTAGTCATCTGGCCGAAAGAAGATTTTGTTAAAGATATATATATCGGACTTGATTCAAATAAAACGCATTTGAATTGAAAAGGTGAGCTGGGTGTGTCACTCCGCTTGTCCATGAGGAAGAGGCGTTCTGGCCCCGAAACGCATCAGACTCTTTTATGTTGGAGGGAGGCTGTGGACTTGCTCGGGAGCCATGTGAAGGCCGGATGGTTTGGATGCCGTGGGTAGCCCTTCTAAAAGCGCTGGAGCGCATTGCTAATTCATTTACTTACACGGTTGGGTCGGGCCGTGGGAAGGAGCTCCGCTTCATCGAGCCTCCAGAAATGCTGCGCTGGTGAAGACTGAGGCGAGAAGACAGCTTTTTGCCGATCAGCGCGACATCCCAAAGAAGTTTGCAACTTCTCAGCCCACCCCCCACTCCCTACTAAAGGATAACAAAGGATTTAAAATTTTGTGCACAGAGACACACCACCTACTCAAGGTTATCAATGAACTCACCCGAAGGACTTCAGCTACCAGGATTCCTGGCGACCTAACCTTTATGAACCACATCCACTAAGGGCGGACTTGATTCAAATAAAACGCATTTGAATTGCAAAGGTGAGCTGGGTGTGTCTCTCTGCTTGTCCATGAGGAAGAGGCGTTCTGGCCCCGAAACGCGTCGGACTCTTTTAAAATGTTGGAGGGAGGCTGTGGACATGCTCCGGAGCCATGTGAAGGCCGGATGGTTTGGATGCCGTGGGTAGCCCTTCTAAAAGCGCTGGAGCGCATTGCTAATTCATTTACTTACACGGTTGGCTCGGGCCGTGGGAAGGAGCTCCGCTTCATCGAGCCTCTAGAAATGCTGCACTGGTGAAGACTGAGGCGAGAAGACAGCTTTTTGCCGATCAGCGCGACATCCCAAAGAAGTTTGCAACTTCTCAGACCTTAAATAATTCTATAGACTAAAAGTCTTTTTTTCATCCCCTTACATATAAATATTCAAATTGATACTGATAAAACCTTAATACATAGCTCGCTATGGACATTCTTGGCAAAAATTAATTGAAAGAACCTCTATCATGTTCACCTCTACAATAATGCCATTTGAGATTTTATGTCCAATCAGTCTGTTAATTATAACACATTTACCCAAAAATACAGCCCAAGTGGGCTAAATCCAATGTGCAAATAGCATTCATGTGCAATTGAATGTGCAAAATTTCGCAAATAAATATTTACATGCACGCTATACCAAGTGTAAAATAATTATAAAAGTGCAAAAAATACAATACCTAAATATCTAAAAAAGTAAAAAAAACAGAATTTCGGTTAGAAGAGCAAATAATAGCAGATGTGTATGATTAAACAGAAACGCCTAAAGACAGGTCATAATAATCTTCACTTGAATTCATTCCATTAGGTACTTTGCAATCAAGTAAAATTATGTGTCTTGTTTCCAATTTGCGTAGTAGTGACTCCCGGTCACCACCTCTCCTACACGGAGGAACTGTATCGATTACAAAGTATTTCAGCTCAGCGGAGTTCTTGTTGTGAGTTTCTTCAAAGTGTCTTGCTACTGGGTACGCGGTGTCGACATTGGTAATGGCTCTAAGGTGCTGGAGTATCCTTTTATGCACTGGCAGCTTAGTGCTGCCCACATAACGTAGGCCGCACGGACACTTCAGCACGTACACCGCGTACTCAGTCTTGCAAGTCAACTTGGATTGGATGCAGACAGGTTTATCACTGAAGGGTGTCAAGTACTCACTTTTGTTTACCCCATTCTTGCAAGCCTTGCAAAGCGAGCACTTGAGAAACCCTTTACAACCAGATAGCCAAGTGCCTGCTACTCTGACTTCTGGGAACTGGAAACCAAACAGTCTTTCATAGACCTAGCCTTTCTGTAGGTGATACTAGGTGGGTTGGGTAGCTGCATTCCTAATACTGGGTCACTTGAAATCAGAGACCAGTTCTTCCGTACAATTCTACGAATTGCTAGATGCTGGCTACTAAATGTAAGGATCAACCTACTCTCATTCTGTGTAGTACTAGGCAACTGCTCTGGCATTATTCTAGGCTGTTTTCTTCCTACTGCATTGGCTCTACACATGGCTTTGTCCAAGATTTCGGATTGATAACCCCTCCTCAAGAATCTTGCCCTACAATCGTTTTGGGCTAATCTGCAGTCTAGGTCTGAGCTGAAAATGCTTCTAATACGCAGCATCTCTCCATATGGGATGCTGCGTATTTGGTGTGCATGGTGGTGGCTAGATGCATGAAGCACGGCATTGCCAGCTGTAGGTTTTCTGAAAAGTCTGGTTTCCAGTTGATTATTTTAAATGTAAATTTCCACATCCAAGAAACAAATTGATTTCTCATTAATTTGGCTTGTGAACCCCAAATTCAAAGTGTTGTTATTCAAATCGTCAATAAATTGAACCACATCACTCTCTGACCCTTTCCAGATAATCAGGAGGTCGTCGATATAACGTAACCATTTCACGACCTTGTTTGATATTGTTGTCCAGAAGGATGGCATGAGGACCTGTTCCTCCCAGTATCCCATATGGAGATACGGAAAACTGGGAGAAAAACAGGCCCCCATCACCACCCCCCTCATCTGATGGAAAACATGATTAGAAAAGAGAAAAAAGTTATTATGCAAACAAAGATCTATCATTGCTAGCAACATTTTACTATGCTCATTAAGATAATCAGGTCTACAATTCAAAAAGTGCTGTACAGCTTTCAATCCATCCCTATAATGAATAGAGGTGTAAAGGGAGGAAACATCAAGAGAAATCAGTAGATAGTCCGATTGCCATTGTATATCCACTAATTTATTCAATAGGTCTCCAGTGTCTAGAACAAATGATGGTAACTTCTTAAAGGGGGCAATCTGGTCATCTGGCCGAAAGAATGAAAAAAAAACATAGGTTTCACACACGTTATAGTTAGGAATTAGCATTTAAAAAAACCTTTGAAATTCACTGAAAAAACCATAGGTTTCACACCAGTTATAGTTAGCTGGACATTTTACTCATACAAAACCATTGAAATTCCCCCGTTATAGTTAGTTGTACTCACTATAACTCGCGGGCCCGCAATCCACTGCTGATGATGTCACATATTACATAATTCATGACATGGTCAGTGACATCACTGATGACATCCAAATGACATCACTGATGACATCATCCAGTGAATGTGGTTTGCTTTTATATTTAAATATGTATTATAAATACACTACTTTGCATTGAAGAATGAGTGGATATATAAATATAAATGAGTGATTGGTGGATTTAGTAACAGTGTCATTGATTGTTTCCTTGACTAATTTGTAGAGTCTCACTATATGTCATGTGTAGTTCTTAAACTGTGGGAAAGTCTTTATTGCTTTGTCTTAATTGCTATGTTAAAGACTATATTTGTTATTAGTTTCTTAACTGAGTATTTGTATGGGTAAATGAATGTCTATGTGGTTTGGTGGGGGGTGTGTGATTGCTCGAAAATGTGTGAAAAGTTCATTCAGTAGGTATATGAGGTTAAGACTACATGTTATAACAGTTTTTCAGTGAGTGTATATGTTTATGGGTGTGGTGGTGATGAAATATTTCTCTCAATAGTACATCTCCATTAAACTTGAAAAAAAGGCAGTGTATGTGACAGTTATATCTAATTAAGTGTGCTTAAGACTTAGTGATTGGATGAGTCACTATGTGGATAACTGTATACTTGTAATAGTGATCTTATAACACACTAAGTGTGAGTTACTATTTATATAAATAGATGAAGTGATGTTTGTATAAGTGTGTAGATGAGTAAATGTAAGTATAATCAATTGTTTGCATAAGTCAGAAGGTTGTCTTTATAAGTGAATACAATGTGTGGTGGTGTGTAATTTTGAAATAGGCGTATAAGTATATATGATAGTGTTCTGTTAATTATTCACTGCATATAACTTAGAATCTATAGGTAAGTGATTAGATGTGTGTATAGATCTATGAATCACTGAGTGGGTGTTTAGAAATTACTATTGGTGTGTCAATGGTTTGAAATATGGCACTTTCGATTTTACAGTGAGTGATGAAATATTATACTAGTGTGTGATGAGGTGTATTTCATTGTCACACGGATGATGTCATCAGTGATGTCATTTGAGATGTCATCAGTGATGTCATCAGTGATGTCACTGACCATGTCATGAATGATGTAATATGTGATATCATCAGCAGTGGATTGCGGGTGCGCGAGTTATAGTGAGTACAACTAACTATAACGGGGGATTTTCAATGGTTTTATATGAGTAAAATGTCCAGCTAACTATAACCGGTGTGAAACCTATGGTTTTTTCAGTGAATTTCAAAGGTTTTTTAAATGCTAATTCCTAACTATAACGTGTGTGAAACCTATGTTTGTTTCAGTGAATTTGCAAGATTTTTTAAATGCTAATTCCTAACTATAACGTGTGTGAAACCTATAGTTTTTTAAGTGAATTTCAAAGTTTTTGTAAATGATCATTATTAAATGTATTCATTGTTATACTGTTTTATACCGATTTACTACATTATTTTAAACTATTTATATTTAGGTATTTTATTTTTTAAATTACATTACATATTTTTAATATAAATTGAAAAAAATGTTTTTTAAAATTTTAAATTGTAATATATATTTTTTAAATTTAATATTTTTTTAATTTATATATATTTTATATAGCAGGCAATGATATTCTATGGAAGGAAATTCAAGTTACTGGTAAGTACAGTTACATTTACTTTTCAGGAATAGTAGTGAGCTAGATTGGAGAATTAATTCCTCTTCAATCCTGAGGTCCCCTGTGAGCCAACTAGCCCACCAGGTACCTCCAGTATGCGCCAGGCAGCTGTGTTGTAGAGAGGTGTTCAAAGGGCACGCCCCTTTTTTACAACACTCTTTAACACAGCTCCGTGGCGCTTACTGGAGATACCTGTTGCCCCCTAGGGGACCTCTGGATTGAACAGGAATGAATTCCCCAACTTAAGACACGCCTCAGGGCATGGTTGCACTCACATCACCTCAAGCCCCATCCCCTGCCTTCACCACTGTGCTATCGCGCCCTGTAGAGTGTTCTTAGTTGGGGGATTAAGTCCCCTTACATACTGGGGGGCCCTGGGGGCCAACTAGCCCACCAAGAATCTCCAGTATATGCCAGGGGGCTGCATTGCAGAGAGGTGAAATTAGGCCACACCCCTTTTTACACCTCTCTGGAACGCAGCCCCTGGGTGTGTTTGCAGAGAGGGAACTAATTCCCCTTCCATACTGGGGGTCCCTCGGGGCCAACTAGCCCACCAGGAATCTCCAGTATACGCCAGGGGGCTGCATCGCAGAGAGGTGAAATGAGGCCATGGCCCTTTTTACACCACTCTGCAACGCAGCCCCCGGGTGCGTTTGCAGAGGGGGAACTAATTCCCCTTGCATACTGGGGGCCCATGGGGGCCAACAGGCCCACCAGGAACCTCCAGTATGTGCCAGGGGACTACATTGCAGAGAGGTGTAATGAGACCACGCCCCTTTTTACACCTCTCTGCAAGGCAGCCCCCTGGCGCGTTTGCCGAGGGGGAACCAATTCCCCTTGGAACCTCCAGTATGCGCCAGGGGGCTGCGTTGCTTTGCCCCGGGGGTTGCGGTCCCCGGGGCAGTGTGGGGGGCGTTGGGGGCCCCCCACACTTCTTTTGGTCCCCCCAGGGGGTAATTTGAAAAAAAGCAGACCGGGTTTTTTGAAAAAAAATTTGGGGCCTTGGGGGTCCGTGTGGGACCCCCTGAGCAGGCCTAGGGGGTCAGGGTGTTTCTACCCTGCTCCCTTTTTGCGTTCTACACATTTGTTTTTCTGCTTTCTTGTGCCTCAGTCTACCGAGGCACAAGATGGCTGCCAGCAATTTCTGGTTAGTTGTGTTGACAGACAGTTGACAGCCAATCAGCATGCAGCTCGTGCTCGGGAAGGTACGCGTACGGTACGCATACCGTACGCGTACGCTACGCGTACGGTTCGCGCGCCTAGATATATATATTTTTTTCTATTGATTTTCTCAGGAACTACTGGAGGGATTTACACCATTTGAGCAAAATCGTGATCTGTGAATTAGTCTCTACCATTTTGCCAAATATCTTGTAATTCCGTTCAGCAGTTCGGGCTGTAGCCGTGTCTAATCGTCCTATGGAAAATAACATGGGGAAAACACCTTTTGGGACCGGCCCTTTTTTCTCAGCCCCCACTTGACGAATCTCCCCAAAACTTTCAGGAAAGGAGCGGAGCAGAGCGGCCCATCTTCTTTGAGAAATTCGCGAAGATTCATCAACCGGCGCCAAAGTTATTCCCAATAGAATTTTGCGGATTTCCTATGGAAACTAGGTCCTAACTATAACTACCTACTGGCAACCGCCAGTAGGTAATATATATATATATATATATATATATATATACCGCCAGTAGTATACCGCCAGTAGTATATATATATATTACCTACTGGCGGTATATATATATATATATTACCTACTGGCGGTTGCCAGTAGGTACTTATAGTTAGGACCTAGTTTCCATAGGAAATCCGCAACATTCTATTGGGAATAACTTTGGCGCCGGTTGATGAATCTTCCGGAATTTCTCAAAGAAGATGGGCCGCTCCTTTCCTGAAAGTTTTGGGGGGATTCGTCAAGTGGGGGCTGAGAAAAAAGGGCCGGTCCTAAAACGTGTTTTCCCCATGTTATTTTCCATAGGACGATTAGACACGGCTACAGCCCGAACTGCTGACCGGAATTACAAGATATTTGGCAAAATGGTAGAGACTGATTCACAGATCACGATTTTGCTCAAATGGTGTAAATCCCTCCAGTAGTTCCTGAGAAAATCAATAGAAAAAAAAATATATATCTAGGCGTGCGAACCGTACGCGTAGCGTACGCGTACGGTATGCGTACCGTACGCGTACCTTCCCGAGCACGAGCTGCATGCTGATTGGCTGTCAACTGTCTGTCAACACAACTAACCAGAAATTGCTGGCAGCCATCTTGTGCCTCGGTAGACTGAGACACAAGAAAGCAGAAAAACAAATGTGTAGAACGCAAAAAGGGAGCAGGGTAGAAACACCCTGACCTCCTAGGCCTGCTCAGGGGGTCCCACACGGACCCCCAAGGCCCCAAATTTTTTTTCAAAAAACCCGGTCTGCTTTTTTTCAAATTACCCCCTGGGGGGACCAAAAGAAGTGTGGGGGGCCCCCAACGCCCCCCACACTGCCCCGGGGACCGCAACCCCCGGGGCAAAGCAACGCAGCCCCCTAGCGCATACTGGAGGTTCCAAGGGGAATTGGTTCCCCCTCGGCAAACGCGCCAGGGGGCTGCCTTGCAGAGAGGTGTAAAAAGGGGCGTGGTCTCATTACACCTCTCTGCAATGTAGTCCCCTGGCACATACTGGAGGTTCCTGGTGGGCCTGTTGGCCCCCATGGGCCCCCAGTATGCAAGGGGAATTAGTTCCCCCTCTGCAAACTCACCTGTGGGCTGCGTTGCAGAGAGGTGTAAAAAGGGCCATGGGCTCATTTCACCTCTCTGCGATGCAGCCCTCTGGCGTATACTGAAGATTCCTGGTGGGCTAGTCAAGGAAGGAGCGGAGCGTCGCGAGGCAAAGTTGCTGAAATATTCAGGCTGATTCCTCAACCGGCGCCAAAGTTATTCCAAATAGAATGTTGCGATTTCCCTATGGAAATCGATCCTAACTATAACTACCTACTGGCGACCGCCAGTTGGTAATATATATATATATATATATATATATATATATATATTACCTACTGGCGGTAATATATATATATATATATATATATATATATATATATATATTACCTACTGGCGGTCGCCAGTAGGTAGTTATAGTTAGGATCGATTTCCATAGGGAAATCGCAACATTCTATTTGGAATAACTTTGGCGCCGGTTGAGGAATCAGCCTGAATATTTCAGCAACTTTGCCTCGCGACGCTCCGCTCCTTCCTTGAAAGTTTGGGGGGATTCGTCAAGCGGGGGCCGAGATAAAAGGGGGGTCCCAAAACGTGTTTTCCCCATGTTAATTTCCATAGGGCGGTCTGTCGCACTTTTAGCTCGAACGGCTGAATGGATTTTCACCAAACTTGGCAAAATTGTAGGGACTGGTAGCCCGATGTGTCTTTGCTATGTCTCAAGATATGTGGTCCAGAGGATTTTGAGTAATTTAGGTTAAAAAAAATTTATATATCTGTAAGCGCGCCCCGGTGCGCGTACCGGGGAGCGCTCCGGGCGCGCCACGCGACCTGCGCACGGGAAGCTGATTGGCTCTCGGGTGTCTGTAAACATTCGAAACAGTTCGCAGCGGCCGCCATCTTGTGGCTTGGTAGGATCGAGACACAAGAGGTTGTAAAAACAAAATGGAAAATAATGAAAAGGGGGCAGGGTACACCCCACCTGACTCTCTAGGTTTGATGTGGGGGCCATAAAAGGGTCCCTCGGGTAAAAAAAACAAAAAAAATTGTTTTGGGGGGATTTTCGCAGGGGGAGCGCCCGGTACACGCACCGGGGAGCGTTCGGGGAGCGAATCAAAAAAAAAAGAGATTGCCAGAGTGCTAAACATTTTAGCAATTTTTTATAAATGGGAGGTAGTTCTGAAAAGAACTTTTTTTATTGTTTTTGTTGTTTTATATTTTTTTATTTTTCTGAACATTTTTTTTGTATTTTTTGAACAATTTTATATTTTTTTGTTTTTTTTTGGGCGGAACAACGAAAAACAGGCATTAGAAAGGGCTCAACAGGAGCAAAAAAAATAAAAAATTACTTCTTGGGGTGTTTTGAGCACTTGTGGTTTTCAAATGCTCTATTAATTAAAATGATACTCCTCTCCCCATAAGAAATTAGTGCACCACAATAAATGCACACTAGCTTCAGGTGCACAAAATTCTTTTGAATAGTTGGGACCGTCTCCCTCGCCTCTGGTCCCGATAGAGTTTCCTGTGACGATTTACTGGCCACAGGAGTTGGTGGGTTATCCTGGAGGTGACGTACCTCAGCAGCGCTATAATTGATTGGATGCCACCTCTGCATGTGGCGGTGCATAGTATAGTTTCCAAAACTATACTTTTTGTCTGTGCCTCGGGACAGAACTGCCTTGCAAATGAGGCATGTCACGTACCGGGCATTGACCTTTTTTTGCTCTCGAGGGTAAGAAAAAAATTGCCATATAAAATTGTCTATGTGGTGGGATTGCCGGGGCTCTTCACGCAAGAACTGCCTCGGCTCTACCTCCTCTTCCTCTTCTTCTTCCTCTTCCTCTGGGTTTGGAAGGAACTGTGCAGGTGGTCCTTCCTTCCTAGGCGGTTGTGGTGGTGGTGGGGGTCCACTAGCTGCAGCTACTACAGATGCCATGACTGAACAAGCACAAAGATGAAAGTCAGAGTGAGGAAAAAAGGTGGGGTTTTCATCATTTGGGAAAAAAAAGTGTTCTGGACCAATGAAAAGTGTTATTTTCAAGTCACATGATCCAAGCTTTCATCATTTGGAAACCAAAACTGATCTGCACCAATGAAAAGTGTTATTTTTTAAGATCACAGGACCCGATGCGCTTACGCTACGCGCCGCGGGGCGCGACCCGGGGCGCGTCGCGTAAGCGCGTCATGACGTTGCGCGATCGTATGCGATCACGTGATTCCGGGTGCGCTTACGCAGTGCGTCATATGACGCATTACGCGACTACGCGAAACGTCATGATGTTGTTTTCGTTCGCGGGAATAGTGCTCTCGGGACGCTCCCCGGTACGCGCCCCGGGAGCGCTCCGGGCGCGTACCAAGGCAAACAATTAAAAAAAATATATATTTACACAATTTAAAATTCGTTATAAAAATTATTACTTTTCATACCTATAGAGATTTGCTATTAAAATACCTATGAAATTCACTGAAAAAACCATAGGTTTCACCCCAGTTATAGTTGGGAATTAGCATTTAAAAAACCTATTAAATTCACTGAAAAAACCATAGGTTTTACACCAGTTATAGTTAGCTGGAAATTTTACTCGCATAAAACCATTGAAATTCCCACATTATAGTTAGTTGGACTCACTATAACTTGCGCGTGCAATGCACTGCTGATGACGTCACATATTACATCACTCATGACATGGTCAGTGACATCACTCATGACATCACTGATGACACCATCATTGTGACAGAGTGACAGACCTCTTTTCACTGTAATGTAACCCTTGAAACACATATTCAAAAATAGAAACTAACATTTTCAAACAAAATGGAGATACCCATACCAGTTACAACAACCAATTCAATAATTCCACCATCTATATATACATCCACTCATTCACCAACAGTTCTATATAGTCACTCATACATATACTCACTCATCATATGTAGTGATACACCTATACATCCTGTTACACACTGACAGGCAT